>NC_140591.1:1540904897-1542344897 GCF_964204655.1 Triturus cristatus
AAATTAAACACATGTACATTAGGTGCATCCACCAATTGGAACTGGGCCGCCTTGTCAGTCCCTGTCTCAGCATACCACAGGTATCCAGGGCATCGGTGTACCCAGGGCCTACCAGGGGCTGCAGCATGTATTATGCCACCCCTGGAATGGCCGCCCAAATCTGACACAACTGGCTGCACGACAGCTGGGGCAACGTGGTGTAATCACCCGTTGCTGGAGGTGTAGTATTCCTACACCTAACCCTAAAATGGACACATGGATTCCTATCAGTCACTCCTATGGCAGGCCTTATCAATCCTGAAGGCAGAGTGCAGGGAATCATGTGGGACGGTGCTCTGGCGCGAGCTGAGCCCGTCGACGGCTTGCGGAACCAAGTCCTAATAGCCGTTCCATGGTGACGCGGGCCAACCACTTTTATATGCATTATAATCCTCGCGGTTATTTGCTAACTTTGGCATCGCATCACCTACACATGTCGAGTAAGGTGTCATACGAATTGGAATACGAACCCCTCGCCAGTTCCGGCGACGGGGTTAGCATTCCCCCCTTTTAGAGGGGCACGACATGGAAGTAACCTTGAACCCCGGTTAAAGTTGACTCAAGCCTCAGCATCACAAAATGGATGGTGCCACCAGACACAAGTCTGACCTCCTGCTGCTGGGAGACCTTCCAGCGAGGAGAGCTTGGACAAAGGGTTTCCTGTCGAGGGCGGTGCTAGCACCCTCCCAGACAGGGTTTGTGTATCCCAGGTAGGCAGGGCTGAAAGGAAGGTGATTGCCAGTGGCACCCCGGTGCTCACTGTGCATAGCCCGGCTCAAACCAGTTTCGGGGGCACACCAGCCCCTGAGCTGGGGCGAAGCCGGACAAAGGATAGGGGTGTAACCACCCCCCTCCTGGCTCCACCCATAGGTAGAACCTAGTCACGGGCCAGCCCCTTTTTCTTAGAATAAAGGTAGGAGCGAGTCCCCTTCCCCAATTGGATAATTCTGAATCTTGAACTACTTTCCACGAAAGGAACTCTTGACTATTTCTGAAGACTCTCCCTTGTGGCTAAGGAGTAGCCACCCTGCACCAGCAGGCACCACCTAAGCGCTTGCGGTTTGCTGTAAGTCTCTCCCACGGATCAAGACTGCCCAGCTCGACGAGACCCGAGTTCCCTGCCATCTCTGACCTTTTACCTACCTCATCAGCCCAGCTGAGAGCCGTAGGTGTGACGAGACTTGCGGGACCGGCCATCTTCAGAACCTGCACGACGCTTATCTAGCACGCCCACCGAGGGACCCTCGAGTGAGTGCACCTAGGGTTTGAGAAGCCCTAACCCTGAGCAGCTCCAGCACCGAAGTCTGCCTCCCCAGCATCCCCGAGATCTGCGTGGGGGCCCTTCCGCTCCTTGCTGTTCACCGCGTTGTTCGACCGCTTGCCGACCGGCTTGTGGCCCTCTGCACGACGCACCACGTTTGTTTCATCACTAGTCTGGTTGCTCCAGACTGGCTCTTGCTCCCCTTCAACAGAGGAGTACCACGGACCCTCCTGGTCCACTCCAGACGCCATCTTGACTCCACCGCGTGGGCTTGCCACTGCCACGATCCGCTGCCCCATTCCTGGGCCCAGCATCATCGACAGCAGACACCTGCGTGGGACAGCTCGCCCTCCATCCTGGTCGCCGCCGCGCCTCCTGGTCCGAGGAACAGCCGAGTCCGACGTCATCCACTCACCTGGTCGAGGTGACTTCAGCCGGTATCCTCCTGTTGCCCACACGATCGCTGGCTAGCGGTTGAGAACTGAGTCCCCTCTGCTTTCAGGTTTCCTTCATCACCGATCCAGGCTTGGATCTCGCTGAACATCGACACTGGTCGCCTGCCAGCAACTCTTCTTTCAGGCTCCTGAGACTACAACGAGGACTTCCGACATCTTGCCGAACCTTCCACAGCCGCAGCCTCTGGGCTAGGTAACTCGAGCATTTCGGTGCTCCATCGCAGGTTCACCTTACAAGTGTCCAGTTCCTTTTTCGTTTAGTCCCACTGATCGGATCACTCCGGAATCAGTACCTTTAGACTTTCTAACTTCTCCCCTTCCACTTACAGTGTAATGGTTTCGTGCCCTCGGGCATTTGGGTAAATTGTGCAACCAGAAGTATTTTCCTAAGAGTTTTGTATTGTGCTTAGCTCCCTGACTCATAAAGAGCCAGGGTAGTCTTGTTATAAATAAATATCCTTTATTTTCATAACAACTTGTGTGGTGTCCTTTCACTTGGTGTTCAAGGGGTATATGTGATGGTAAACAGCTGGCTTAACACGCCCTCTAGAGTTTAGCCTAAGACTGCTCGTATCCACGCTACTAGGATAGCTGGTCTATAAGGTTGACTTACAACCAATCATCAATAAGGGTTGTTTGGAATGATACACAGTGATCACTAGAATAGTGAGCACTACATATCAGGCCAACTTCTCACATTGGTGAGCAGCGGTTGGGATTTGAGCTTGCTGTTGTTTTACCACACACGTATCCTAAGAATATCGCAGTGAAAGATCACATAAGTACCCAGGTACATATAACTTAACTTAGAATACTCCGAGTTCTACTGAACCGGCTGTTGTAGTGTAACAGGGCTTAGCACACCCTGACTACAACTCTTAGCAAGGGATCAGTAGGTAAACACATAGTGTAGGTAGGTGCATCACTTACACCTCACTAGAAAAGCATGTCGGTCCACGGAGAGTCTTCGCAGACTCCCTTAGTGGTCAGTGACCCTCCACAGGTCGTGTCACGATATGCAGCTCTTAGCTTCAAGGAGATGCGACAACTGTGTGCCTCCAGGAAGCTAAACCAGGGTTCTAACCCTACCATCGCATTTTTGATAGGTCTCTTAGAGACGTACGATGCCAGGAGGTCCTCTAACACAGGTCCCCCCGATGCTGATGGGAACATGCCTCCCTTAGAGGGAACCCTCGGTGACCCAGACCTCGACCTCCACACAGAGGAGGAGGACGAGGAGGAGTTATCAGGAGACGAGGCAGACAAAGGTCCAGTGGTAGTCGGCAGGCTTACAAGGACCAACTTAAGCAGGCATGAGAATGGAACTGGGGGAACCCCGGGCCCACGCTCAAGCAGGCCTAACCTTGGGAACGGACGAGCTAGGTCTCTCTCTAGAGGCTCTGGCAGATCGGTTCATACACATGTCTCTCAGGCATCTTCTCAGAGAGGAATGACGTCCCCTCAGAGAAGGGAGCATGAAGCGAAGATGAGGGAAGTCAATCTGAGGATCGAGCGGGAAGAACTTGCCCTCGCCAAAGAAAGACTTGCCCTGGCCCGAGAGCGGAAATTAAGTGGGTTAGATCCCACTGGTGGCAGCACTCTCAATAGAGAGAAAGACAGGGGTATAGACACTAGACACCTGAGTAAAATAGTGCCCCCCTTTAAACAAGGGGACGACATCCACAAGTGGATAACTGCCTTGGAGAGGGCCTGCACTGTCCAGTGCGTCCCCCCAAGTCAGTGGGCAGCTATACTGTGGCTTTCCTTTGAAGGTAAAGGAAGGGACAAGCTCCTCACTACTAGAGCTGAGGATGCTAACAACTACCAAGTCCTGAAGAACACACTGATTGATGGGTTCGGCTTAACCACGGAACAGTACCGGGTGCTGTTCCGGGACACCCAGAAAATTCAGTCTCAGGATTGGACTGACTTTGTCGATTTTGCCACTAAGGCTTTGGAAGGCTGGTTGCTGGGTAGCAAGGTTACTGATTACACAGGATTGTACAATCTTATCATGCGAGAACAGATTTTAAACAACTGTCAGAACCAATTGTTGCATCAGCACCTTGTCGACTCGGATCTGACCTCTCCCCAAGAATTGGGAAAGAAGGCAGACAGATGGGTCAGAACAAGGGTCAAGCAGAACCAGAACCAGAACCAGGGTGGTCAGAAGAAAGCAGACCAGAAGGGTAGTAACAAGAACGAACAAAATGACCAGAAGTCTTCGACAGGTCCCCAACAAACCAAAGAGGGTGGGGGTCAGGCTTCACAGAAGAAGAAGACTCAAGAAGGCCAGTCAAAAAGGTGGTGCCAATACTGTAAAAGTAAGACTCACTGGTTTAGTGAGTGCACCAAGAAAGGAGGGCAAACTCCTGCCACTGCAGCCCCTAAGGCACCTGCACCCCCTAGTACAGTCAGCAGTGGTAGTGCGCCTCCCAAGGCATTAGTTGGGTTAACCTTGGGAACCGAGGGGAGTGACGACTTAGTCAGCACGCTCACTCAGGCCGTCCTTGTCTGTACAGGGGATATGGATATGTCCCCTGATGCCAGTCCCAATACTTTGGGCAAATACAGACAGACACCTTTGATTAATGGAAAAGTGGCTCAGGCCTACAGGGACACTTGTGCCAGTGTCACCATGGTGACGCCTAACTTTGTGGACCCTGGACAGATCCTGCTAGGTACCAGTTACCTAGTGACCAATGCCAGCAACGTCACTACCAATCACAGTATGGCAGTTGTTGATTTCTCCTGGGGAGGGGTAAGTGGCCCGAAAAAGGTTGTGGTTAGTTCAGACCTCCCCGTAGAATGTCTGTTGGGCAATGATTTGGAAACGTCACAATGGTCAGAAGTGGAGCAGAGGACTCACATTGAAATGTTAGGCTTGCCAGCACATGTCCTTGCTGTGACCAGGTCACAGGCCAAAAGGTGCCCCACTGAACAGGTGCTGGATCCTGGAAGAACGGACCAGACACCTTCCAAGAAGAGGAGCAGTAAGGGTAAGGCTTCGCCTTCCCCCTTGCCCCAGGTCGTGGATCAAGTCTCTGAGGAGGCTGACCTTAAAGAACTGAGGGAAACTGAGCCGAAAGAGCTTGAACCTGGTCAGTTTGAGTTTCTGGGCTCAGGGGGACCCTCCAGGGAAGACCTGGGGAAGGCACAGTTAGACTGCCCCTCCCTTGAACCCCTCAGACAGCAGGCTGCTGCTGAGGCTGCAGGGAACGCCACAGGTACCCACAAAGTGTACTGGGACGATGGACTCCTGTACTCCGAGGCAAGAGACCCCAAACCTGGTGCGACCAGGAGGCTGGTCATCCCCTTGTCTCTGAGAGGTTTCCTTCTTACCTTGGCCCACGAGATTCCCCTTGCAGGTCACTTAGGCCAGAATAAGACTTGGGACAGAATTGTTCCACACTTTCACTGGCCCCACATGTCCGAAGATACGAAGGAGTTTTGCCGCTCCTGTGTCACTTGCCAAGCCAGTGGTAAGTCAGGTGGCACGACAAAGGCCCCCCTCATACCACTGCCGGTGGTGGGGGTACCCTTTGAACGAGTGGGGATCGACATTGTCGGACCAATGGAACCCCAGACAGCATCAGGGCACAAGTTTATACTGGTGGTGGTGGACCACGCCACTAGGTATCCTGAAGCTATTCCACTTAGGACCACTACAGCACCTGTGGTGGCACGGGCCCTACTCGGAGTGTTCTCCAGAGTGGGCTTCCCTAAGGAGGTCGTCTCAGACAGAGGTGCAAACTTCATGTCGGGATATCTGACTGCAATGTGGAAGGAGTGTGGTGTCAACTACAAGTTCACCACACCCTATCACCCACAATGCAATGGGCTTGTTGAGAGATTCAACAGGACCCTAAAAGGGATGATTCACGGACTACCTGAAAAGCTTCGGCGGAGATGGGACGTCCTGATACCCTGCCTCTTGTTCGCCTACAGAGAGGTCCCGCAGAAGGGGGTTGGCTACAGCCCTTTTGAGCTTCCGTTCGGACATCCTGTAAGGGGACCACTTTGTTTGGTAAAGGAAGGATGGGAGAGACCTCTCAGAAAGCCGGCATCGAACATTGTGGACTATGTACTCGGTCTCCGCTCGCGGATGGCGGAGTACATGGAAAAGGCGTCTAAAAACCTTGAGGCGAGCCAAGAATTACAGAAAGCTTGACACGACCAAAAGGCTGTCCTGACGGTGTACCAGCCTGGACAGAAGGTGTGGGTGCTGGAGCCAGTGGCCCCAGCAGCACTCAAAGACAAATGGTCTGGGCCCTACACGATCATTGAGCAAAAGGGAGAGGTCACCTACTTGGTAGGCCTGGGAACTCCCCGGAGCCCCCACAGGGTGCTCCATGTAAACAGGCTCAAGGCATATGTCGACAGGGAGGGCATGGGCTTGCTCATGGCCACAGATGAGGGACAGGAGGAGGAGAGTGACCCTCTCCCGGACCTGCTCTCTCAGAACCCTGACGATGGGTCAGTAGATGGTGTTGTCTTTTGTGGCAGCCTCTCTGGACATCAACAAAAGGATTGTAAACAGGTTCTTCAATCCTTTCGACATATGTTCTCTCTGACGCCCAGTCAGACCAATTGGTGTACCCATGAGGTCGACACTGGGGACAGTCTGCCCGTAAAGAGTAAAATCTATCGGCAACCTGATCATGTCAGAGACTGCATCAAGATGGAGGTGCAGAAAATGTTGGAGCTGGGAGTCATTGAACCCTCGGACAGCCCCTGGTCTAGTCCCGTAGTTCTCGTGCCGAAACCTCACACCCAGGGCGGAAAGAAAGAGATGAGGTTTTGCGTGGACTACAGAGGTCTCAATGCAGTCACTAAGACTGACGCCCACCCAATACCAAGAGCAGACGAACTTATCGACCGGTTGGCTTCGGCCAGCTACTTAAGTACGTTTGACCTGACAGCTGGGTATTGGCAAATCAGGTTAGCTGAGGAGGCCAAGCCCAAAACAGCATTTTCTACCCCGGGTGGGCATTATCAGTTCGTGGTAATGCCCTTTGGTTTGAAAAATGCACCTGCCACCTTCCAAAGGCTGGTGAATCGAGTTCTCACTGGGTTGGACGACTTCTGCGCGGCGTATCTGGACGATTTCGCTGTCTTTAGCTCCACCTGGGAGGATCACCTGGTCCACCTGAGCAAAGTGTTAGAGGCCCTGCAAAAGGGAGGCCTCACTATCAAGGCCACTAAGTGCCAGATAGGGCAGACACAGGTTGTATACCTGGGCCACCTTGTAGGTGGAGGCCAGGTTCAACCATTGGAGAGCAAAATACAGGCCATCAAGGACTGGGCTCCTCCAACCACCCAGACTCAGGTTCGAGCTTTCTTGGGCCTGACTGGTTATTACCGGAAATTTGTCAGAAATTATGGATCCATTGTGACCCCGCTAAACGACCTGACAAGTAAAAAGATGCCAAAAAAAGTTCAGTGGACAGCAAGCTGTCAGAAGGCATTCGATGACCTAAAGCAGGCCATGTGCACAGCACCTATCCTAAAGAGTCCAGACTACTCCAGACCATTCATTGTCCAAACAGACGCTTCGGAGCTGGGTGTGGGAGCTGTTCTATCTCAACTGAATGTTGATGGTCATGACCAGCCCATAGCTTTTATTAGCAGGAGGCTGACCCCCAGAGAGAAGAATTGGTCAGCCATTGAGAGGGAGGCCTTTGCTGTGGTTTGGGCCCTGAAGAAGTTGAGGCCATACTTGTTTGGCACTCACTTCAAGATTCAGACCGACCATAAGCCCCTCTTGTGGCTAAATCAAATGAAGGGTGAAAACCCCAAACTACTTAGGTGGTCCATTTCCCTACAGGGGATGAACTTCACAGTGGAGCATAGACCTGGCACTGATCATGGCAATGCAGATGGGCTCTCCAGGTATTTCCACTTAGAGCAAGAAGACTCACCTGGTCAAGGTTAGCTTATTGTCCCAAAGTTTGGGGGGGGGGTCATGTAGGAGAGTAGGGTCTGCAATCCTATGATCACCCAGATTTTTTGCTTTTGCTTCATTGGTTTATGACTTTCCCCGGCTGTGGGCCTGCCAATCGGACCCACAGCCTAGCTGTTCTCTCTCGAAATTAAACACATGTACATTAGGTGCATCCACCAATTGGAACTGGGCCGCCTTGTCAGTCCCTGTCTCAGCATACCACAGGTATCCAGGGCATCGGTGTACCCAGGGCCTACCAGGGGCTGCAGCATGTATTATGCCACCCCTGGAATGGCCGCCCAAATCTGACACAATTGGCTGCACGACAGCTGGGGCAACGTGGTGTAATCACCCGTTGCTAGAGGTGTAGTATTCCTACACCTAACCCGAAAATGGACACATGGATTCCTATCAGTCACTCCTATGGCAGGCCTTATCAATCCTGAAGGCAGAGTGCAGGGAATCATGTGGGACGGTGCTCTGGCGCGAGCTGAGCCCGTCGACGGCTTGCGGAACCAAGTCCTAATAGCCGTTCCATGGTGACGCGGGCCAACCACTTTTATATGCATTATAATCCTCGCGGTTATTTGCTAACTTTGGCATCGCATCACCTACACATGTCGAGTAAGGTGTCATACGAATTGGAATACGAACCCCTCGCCAGTTCCGGCGACGGGGTTAGCATTCCCCCCTTTTAGAGGGGCACGACATGGAAGTAACCTTGAACCCCGGTTAAAGTTGACTCAAGCCTCAGCATCACAAAATGGATGCTGCCACCAGACACAAGTCTGACCTCCTGCTGCTGGGAGACCTTCCAGCGAGGGGAGCTTGGACAAAGGGTTTCCTGTCGAGGGCGGTGCTAGCACCCTCCCAGACAGGGTTTGTGTATCCCAGGTAGGCAGGGCTGAAAGGAAGGTGATTGCCAGTGGCACCCCGGTGCTCACTGTGCATAGCCCGGCTCAAACCAGTTTCGGGGGCACACCAGCCCCTGAGCTGGGGCGAAGCCGGACAAAGGATAGGGGTGTAACCACCCCCCTCCTGGCTCCACCCATAGGTAGAACCTAGTCACGGGCCAGCCCCTTTTTCTTAGAATAAAGGTAGGAGCGAGTCCCCTTCCCCAATTGGATAATTCTGAATCTTGAACTACTTTCCACGAAAGGAACTCTTGACTATTTCTGAAGACTCTCCCTTGTGGCTAAGGAGTAGCCACCCTGCACCAGCAGGCACCACCTAAGCGCTTGCGGTTTGCTGTAAGTCTCTCCCACGGATCAAGACTGCCCAGCTCGACGAGACCCGAGTTCCCTGCCATCTCTGACCTTTTACCTACCTCATCAGCCCAGCTGAGAGCCGTAGGTGTGACGAGACTTGCGGGACCGGCCATCTTCAGAACCTGCACGACACTTATCTAGCACGCCCACCGAGGGACCCTCGAGTGAGTGCACCTAGGGTTTGAGAAGCCCTAACCCTGAGCAGCTCCAGCACCGAAGTCTGCCTCCCCAGCATCCCCGAGATCTGCGTGGGGGCCCTTCCGCTCCTTGCTGTTCACCGCGTTGTTCGACCACTTGCCGACCGGCTTGTGGCCCTCTGCACGACGCACCACGTTTGTTTCATCACTAGTCTGGTTGCTCCAGACTGGCTCTTGCTCCCCTTCAACAGAGGAGTACCACGGACCCCCCTGGTCCACTCCAGACGCCATCTTGACTCCACCGCGTGGGCTTGTCACTGCCACGATCCGCTGCCCCATTCCTGGGCCCAGCATCATCGACAGCAGACACCTGCGTGGGACAGCTCGCCCTCCATCCTGGTCGCCGCCGCGCCTCCTGGTCCGAGGAACAGCCGAGTCCGACGTCATCCACTCACCTGGTCGAGGTGACTTCAGCCGGTACCCTCCTGGTGCCCACACGATCGCTGGCTAGCGGTTGAGAACTGAGTCCCCTCTGCTTTCAGGTTTCCTTCATCACCGATCCAGGCTTGGATCTCGCTGAACATCGACACTGGTCGCCTGCCAGCAACTCTTCTTTCAGGCTCCTGAGACTACAACGAGGACTTCCGACATCTTGCCGAACCTTCCACAGCCGCAGCCTCTGGGCTAGGTAACTCGAGCATTTCGGTGCTCCATCGCAGGTTCACCTTACAAGTGTCCAGTTCCTTTTTCGTTTAGTCCCACTGATCGGATCACTCCGGAATCAGTACCTTTAGACTTTCTAACTTCTCCCCTTCCACTTACAGTGTAATGGTTTCGTGCCCTCGGGCATTTGGGTAAATTGTGCAACCAGAAGTATTTTCCTAAGAGTTTTGTATTGTGCTTAGCTCCCTGACTCATAAAGAGCCAGGGTAGTCTTGTTATAAATAAATATCCTTTATTTTCATAACAACTTGTGTGGTGTCCTTTCACTTGGTGTTCAAGGGGTATATGTGATGGTAAACAGCTGGCTTAACACGCCCTCTAGAGTTTAGCCTAAGACTGCTCGTATCCACGCTACTAGGATAGCTGGTCTATAAGGTTGACTTACAACCAATCATCAATAAGGGTTGTTTGGAATGATACACAGTGATCACTAGAATAGTGAGCACTACATATCAGGCCAACTTCTCACAGGTGGTGTAAAACAACTGACCCCGCCAGCGCCTATGAAGGGCCCGCCCCTCCGTCCGATCCAAATGAGTCTCCTGGAGAAAGGCCACCTGCACCCCCCTGCGCACCAAGTAAGCGTGGACTTTGCAGCGTTTCGTCATGGAGGTGAGCCCCCTCACATTCCAGGTTAAACAATTCAACTCAGGGGGGAAAGCCATCACACCGTGTAACACATACTATCCAACCACGCCCCGTCCTAGGCACACTGACATCACCCCAACTCCTCTCAGCTCCCCAACAACCCCCAATCCCGCCCGCCCCCAGAACAGGTTCCCAACCGTAGTTACCCATCCAAATACAATACGATTAACCAACTTCTCTGATAGCCACCAGAGCCTCACAACTGGTGTGAGTAGAAGGAGGTAGGCCGGGGCCGAACGGGTGCAGAAAGTGTTCCCAACAGAAATCCTAGCCCAGTCTCCACAGTGTCTCCCCGGACATATCCCGCCCCCGGTACCCCCGCCCCAACCTCCCCCGCCCCCGCAATCATGGAGAGTCTGGCAGTCCCCTGGAGATCCGCGGCAGCCCCATCCCCCAGCGTAAAGTCAACAGTGCAGCATATCGCACCTCCAGCCCCCGGCTAGCCTCCTTACTGTCAGCGGCACGTCAGGAATAGTTCAGGTGTCCATTATGCCGTCCGCCGTCCCCGGCGTGGCATGTGGCAGCACTGTCGCATCTTCCTCTTCCTCATCGCTTCGTTGAGTGTCAGACCCTTTGTGGGAGCCCGAATCCCCAGCAGGGGCGACCACCATGGCACCGGATATGGCGGAGACCGCCTGCAACGCTGCTTTCCGCTCCAACTCCGTCTGGGACGCCAGGGGGGAGCCCCTCCCAGTCAGCCGAGTCCTGGCACGTCGGCCTCGACGAGGCTTCGGCGAAGACATCCGCGATTCCCCTCATGCGGCGCGAGCCCCTGTCCCGGGTCTGTGCGTCTCCAACCAGCCCCATGCGGCTTCAGGGTCATTAAAAAATAATGTTTTGCCGCCCAGTATGATCCGCAGACGCGCAGGAAACAACAGCGCGTATTGAATACCTTCGTCCCTGAGAGCCTTTTTGATCGCCAGGAACGATGACCGGTGTCGCTGGACCTCGAAGGGGTAGTCGGGGTAGATAGAGACCGACGCGTTTTC
Source organism: Triturus cristatus (assembly GCF_964204655.1). Classification (NCBI taxonomy): domain Eukaryota; kingdom Metazoa; phylum Chordata; class Amphibia; order Caudata; family Salamandridae; genus Triturus; species Triturus cristatus. The sequence continues at coordinate 1,540,916,362 of NC_140591.1, forward strand.
CACCCGGTAGGGGCCCTGTGTCCTGGCCTTCTGGAGTATAATGTCCCGGTCTTTGAAGTGCAGAAGACGTGCAACCACCGGACGTGGTGGTCTCCCAGGATCCAAGGGGAGAGCCGGGACCCTGTGCGCTCGCTCCAGCGTGTAGAACGGCGTCAGCCTCTCTGGTGCAACCACTTCTCGCAGCCAAGTCTCCAGGTAAGCAAGCATGTCGTTCCCTTCAATTGTTTCCGGCAGCCCCACCACCCGTATGTTATTGCGGCGGTTACGTCCCTCCGCATCCTCAGCCCTCTTCTCCAGTAGCTGCACCCTCCGTTTCAGGTCATCCACAGCAGCCTCCGAAGCTTTCTGGGCTGGTGCCAGCTGTTCAAGCGTGACCTCCGTCTGTTTGACTCGATCAACCAGCTTCCGATGATCCCCCCGAAGCAACCCCAGGTCCGTGGAGACCTGCGCTATGTCGTTCTGCAGCACAATCCGTGTGTCTGATATGGCTTGTAGGATCTGGTCCAGCTGTTTTTGCTGTAGGCCCCCCGAGGGGTCCCCCGCCTCGTCTCCATCCCTTTCGCCAAGTGTGTCCCCGTTCGCGGCAGCGGCACCCTGCCGCGGGCGTGTCTTTCCCATCGCTCCACGTACCATCAGGGGCGGCTCGTCCGGGGCCCCACTGCCCCAACCGCCGGTTGCTCACGCTATGCTGGGTGAGGCCTCAACTCTGCGACGGCCTATGGGCGGCAGCGAAGCGACCCCGCTCCGCGTCCCGGTAGATCTCGCCGCCGTCACGGGGGGCCTGTCCAGCCGCCGGGGTATTCCCTCCGACCCGACACAGGGGGCAGGGGCTCACCCTCCGCACCTCACACAGGCAGGTAAGCCGGTCCGCCCCGGCCGCAGGCCCACAGCACTCCAGGAGGGCCCCCCCTCCGCCACTCAGGGCTGGGCACCAGATTGATCGCCTCGTTCCAGCGCAGGGCGCCACCCCACAAACGGAGCCTCGCAGCCCCCTCTGCTTCTGCCACGGCAGCTCCAGCCGCTTCTTCCACTGCGGATCCAGCAGCAGGCGCCTCGCAGGGGGAGCCGCTCTCTTCGTCCCGTTATCTGAGGGCTATTCGCAACCACAGGGTCCGCTGCAAGGGCTCCGGGGCTGCGCACTGACCTGCAGTCCCGGCACCCGCACTCCGCCGTCTTGCCGCAGATGCCACCACTGCAGCGCCGCGTACGGGTCTCCGACGCCGACCCCAGCTTCTGGTGCTCTCCGCCGGCTGCCCCGCACTTCCGGCCGGCGCCTCCGGCACGCAACCCCGAGGTTTCCTCTCAGAGGTCAGGCCTCACAAAATGGCCGGCGGCAGCCCGCCCCGCCGCCTCTCCTCCGGAGCCAGTCCAGCCACGCGGCCCCCGGCCGGCCGCAGCACAGTAGCGGGAGTCAGGGGCGGTCAGGTCCGGCCCCCGGGAGGCTCACAGAAGGTCCGGGGCGTCGGTAGTCAGGATTACGGCCAGGCTGGATGCGGAGCTCGCAGCTCACGCGTCCATCCCCATCAGCCTCCAAGCCACGCCCCCCATGAATTGTTGTTTTACTTACTGGTGCCACAGTTTGTCTTTTAAACTTTTATATATGTTTTTTAACTTTTAAAAATTCTGAAATGTATAATATTGATTTTATGGTGGTCAAAGCTTTTATGATAGCAATTATCGAATAAAGCTATAAAAAAAAAAAATATAAAAAAAAGAAACCGTGAATAGAGGCTGAAAGATCGGAATCATAGCCTGAATTTCCTGGACTCGCTGCTCGGGAGGATAAACCCGAAACAGCGTCGAATCCAGAACCGCTCCGATGAAGGGGAGCTTCTGAGAGGGACTCAGGTGCGACTTCGGCACGTTGATGGAGAACCCCAGCAAATGCAGGAGGTCAGCCGTAGTCTGAAGGTGGTTGACGACGGCCTGGGGCGAGCCCGCCTTCAGCAACCAGTCGTCACGGTAAGGGAAGACTGACACCCCTGACCTGCGCCGGTGAGCTGCGACCACCGCCATCACCTTCGTGAACACCCGAGGGGCGCTGGTAAGGCCGAAGGGGAGCACGGCAAACTGAAAATACCCCTGGCCTACCGTGAACCGCAGGTAACGACGGTGGGCCGGCTGGACAGGGATGGGAAAATATGCGTACTGCAAGTCCAACGCTACCATCCAGTCTCCAGGGTCGAGGGCAGCCAAGACCTGAGCATTTTGAACTTCTCCTTCCGGAGGAAGCGGCTGACGTTCCGGAGATCAAAGTTGGGACGCAGACCCCCTTTGTCCTTCTTGGGGACCAGAAAGTAGTGGGAATAACAACCACTCTCTACTTCCGGCCCAGGAACGTACTCAATGGCCTCCTTGGCCAAGAGGGCCATAACTTTCTGTTGGAGAGTTGCCAAGTGGTCCGCCGACATGCGGTGGTACCGAGGTGGCATGGCTGGAAGGGTGGACTAAAAGGGAAGGGAGTTACTCTTGCGGATGATCTGCAACACCCACTTGTCCGATGTGATAGAGTGCCAGTGGGGGAGGTGGTGGCGGATCCTGCCACCCACCGGCGTGGGGTGCTCCCCAAAGCTCGGATTAGGAAGGTTTGGAGGTAGAGGCAGCTGGGGCGGAGGTGGACTGACCCCCACGCTGATTCCCAGACCCGCCCCTGCGGAAGCCGCGTCCGCGCTGAGGCTGGTTCTGCACAGGCTTGCTAAAGGAACGTGCCTGGACGCCTCTGCCGTGGCCACGAAAGGAACGAAAACCAGGAGTGGCTGGGCTTTTTGCGGAAAGACCTAAGGACTTGGCCGTGGCCCGTGAGTCCATAAAATGCTCCAGTGCACTGTCGGCCTTATCGCCAAACAGGAGAGTGCCATCAAAGGGCATGTCCATGAGTGAGCTTTGGACATCTGGCGAGAACCCGGTAGATCTTAACCAGGCGTGGTGACGAAGCGCCGCACTAGTAGAAATCTGTCTACCCAGTGAGTCTGGGGTGTCCAAACCACACCGAATGGCAAACTTAGCCGCATCCTTACCCTCGGCAACAGCTTGGGACAGCACAGCCTGGGTCTCTTCAGGACACTGAGGCTACACCTGTGCAACTGTATCCCACACTGCGTGGGAATATCGACCCAATAGGCATGCAGTGTTCACTGACCGCAGCCCTAAGCTGGCTAAAGACAACAACCTCTTACCGAACTGCTCTAGCTTCTTAGAGTCCTTATCCGGCGGAGCCGTGGGAAAGGCACTCTGTGACGTCGAGGCTTGGATGACCAGGCTCTCAGGCGTAGGATGAGTGGTCAGAAAAGCGGGGTCACCAGGCACCGGGCGGTGACGCCTGGCAACATTCTTATCCACAGGGGCCCATGTGGCTGGCCACGACCAAGTGCCCAGCAAGACGTCAGTGAGGGCCTCGTTAAATGGTGGCAGGGGTTCAGACGAAGTGGACGCCGTCTGGAGCACTTCAGTGAGGTGTTTCGTTTTGAGGGCCACCATAGGGAGATCAAGGTTGAGGACCTCAGCCACCAGACGGAGCACCATTGTGTAGGAGGCGCCCTCCTCCATGGTAGGCGGGGGAGAGGCAAACCCCAGGTCAGAGGAGACGTCGAGGTCGCCGGCATCCTCCAATTCGTCCGCCCAGTCCTGCTTGGAGTCACACTGACTAGCAAGAGGGTCCTCGGACCCCTCACAGTTGTCCTCCACCTCCGCCGCATGGGGTACAGACCGCAGCAGCAGAGCAGGAGCCGGAGAAGGAACAAACGTAGTTGGGAACGGTGCCGAGAAAAGCGCCGGCCGAGCTGGCGGCGTGTACCAATGCGGATCCCAGGTAGGAACAAAATGGTCCTGGAACCTGGACAAGGGCGGGACAAATGGCACCCTCTGTAGCGCCGGAGGCGGAGCCGTGGGTAGCGCTGGGGCCGGAGCCGGCAGCGTTGGTCCTTGTAGCGCCGTGGCCGGAGCCAACGGCACAGGATCCTGTGGCCCCGAAGCCGGATCCGGCGGTGGCCCAACAGGATCCGGACACGGGACCGTGGGGCCCGAAGGCATGCCGGTGGGAGCCCGAGGCCTAAAGAGGCGGTCCATGGTAGCAAGAAATTCTTGCACCTATGCGGGAGTCGCCGATGGACCTGGGTAAGGTGGGTAGGCCGTGGGACTCCCGAAGGAGCCGCAGGGGCAGACCGTAGTCAAAAAAGAGGGACCTCCCTTGGATCTCTATATGTGCCAACAATCATGCAACACTCAAAACTTTACTTTAAAAAAATATAATAACGGGGTAGGAACCGGCATCAACGAAGCAAACAAACAAGCTACTAAATCAATGGTTTATTAAAATTAGTCACATACATCTCACCAAAAATGAGCAATTGTACACATATATTAAAAAACAATTTTTTAACAATTTATCAAAATACACAAAAAGATAAAAATCGATAAAAATGCACATGTGATTCAATGACATATAATGCAATGACAACACAGCAATGATACTCACTGTCAATATACAATACACAATTTAATAAAAACAAGGCAATTGGGAAAAGAAAAGGAAGGTCAGGATGATTATTCCTACTTCCAAAAGGGAGAATCGCTTAATCATAGACTGATTAGTTGTGACCCTAGTAACATTTGATTACGTTATGTATTTCGCACAACCCTTGATGTCATAGATTTTATCCGATTCCCCTTTAAATGAGCATCGACGCGTTTCGGTAGGCCACAGGTGACGGCCAACACCTTCCTCAGGATTGTTTGCTGATCCCAATTAAAAAATTAGAGAATCTTAAGGTTCTTTGTGGCTAGCATAAATGAAGGCCCCACAAAAATGGGCGATCCATCAATAAGCTCATGGATGATAATCACATGAAGATTCTGTTACCATTCAACTCTTTTGATGCAACCAAGCGATATAAACACACTTCCTTGGCTGTAAGTAATCAAATTATAGGAGTCTTCGGTCTCTATCCAGTAAAATATCTTATAGTTCGTTCTCTAGCCCCCTTTAAGCGTGATAAGGATGGCGGATTCCACAGATACTAAGATCATGTATGTCCCTAAAAAGGGTTCGATCCTCTCCGCAAGTAGGGATTCCTTCAAAGCATATTGAGAGCAGAACCCGTCCTCCTCGTCCGCATCCGGGGACCGACGGGGGGACGTCGGAGAGCGAACACGCTTCTTCGACTTCTTTTTGTGTCGTCTCTTACCCGAATCCGAGGGTGAAGACTTGAAGCCCGAGGAGTGACGACTGCGGCCCCGGAGCATTCCCTGGAATGGCCCCTGGACCGGGAACGGCACTGGGACGAGTGCCGGATCTCCAGCAGCTTCCGGTGCTGCTCCCTCAAGGCCTTCGGGGCCATGGCCTGACAGTCCCGACGGGACTGGGAATCGCGGTCGGTCTCCAGGTAGTAGAGGCAGACATCGTGGGGGTCTGCCACCGACATACTGCGACGGCAGGTCTCACAAGATGTAAATCCAGGCATCCCTACGTGCACCAAGGAAACAAAAATTGTACAGGAGACTAAAGTCTCAAAAAGGGTAGTCAAAAAGTGACTAAGGTACGTGCTCTAACCGTATCTGCGCTTTCTGGCTCAGAAAAAGAAAGAACGGACGTCAGCGTGCATGGGTGGCGCCCAAGTAGTCTATGTGACGTCATCTCGGCTCTTACGATGCCAGCGACGGACACGGAGCCGCACGACGCCACCTACTGACGTGCAGGGGTACTGCTAGCAAAACCTTCCGGATCCAGTCTGACACCTGGGGATATTCTAAGGTAAGGAATCTATCACTAACGTGTCTCTTTCAGATTCGCAGTACCAATTCCCCTGCCCTCTGTCCAGAACAGTTCAGCCAGGGGATCTATAGCCAGGGCAAAGAGAAGAGGAGACAGCGGGCATCTCTGCCTGGTCCCCCTGAATATGCAGTATTTGGAGGGAAATGTGGAGCCAGTCTTCACTAGGTCCGTCGGGTCCGTATTATGGAGAGTAACCCATTTAATCCCAGCCACATCCTACTCATGACCTCCAAAAGGAAGCCCCATTGTATAGAGTTGAAGGCCTTCTCGAGGTCTACCGACATGATGAGAGCCTTCTAGTTAGCCTGTACCTCAGGGTGGTAGAGCATATGATATAGTCTCTTGCGAATGAGGGATGTGCTAGTTTGGGATGAAACCGTTCTAGTCTCTATGCAATAAAGTCATTATGTAGGGGAGGAGTCTACTTGCCATTATTTTTCTCAGGACCTTAAAGTCCATATTTTACAAGGACAGTGGGCGAAACGCTGATAGAGGTGCTCCTACTATGTCAGCACTATGTCAGTTTTAGGAAGTGGAATCACTGTTGCGCTTTTTATGGAGTCCGTCAAGTGGCCCAGCCGCAAGGAGTTAAGTATAGAGTGTTAGTGATTTGGGGGCCAAAGTGCCCACAAAGGCGGAGTAGAACTCTTCTGAAAGCCAGTCTGGGCATGGTTTCTACCCGTGGGCATGCCCTTCAAAGCCGCACACACTTCTTGAGCCATAATCAGGCCCCTAAGGTTTATCGGGCCTTGAGTGGTAGTGTCGGGAGGGCCAATCTATCTAGGAACCTATCATGCGCTCCTTCAGGCAGTATTTCTGGGCCACAATATGGTGCTTCATAATATTTATGGAACTCCCAGTGTGTAGACGTGTGTCCCATTGAATGAAGTGAGGTGTGTGATGGGGTACCTTGTAATTCAGGGCGGATGAGCTAAGCCATGATTCTCCCAGATCTACGCTCTTCCACGTGTACCCTAGTCATGTAAGTTTTGTAGTCATGACATCACAGGTGTTCCAGGATAGTATTGTTAACTTTCCTTCACATCTGTCAATCCATTTATGGGCATCTGGGTCAGTTCCCATGGCACCCTCTAGGGTGTGTAGGGTGTGATTTAGGGTGGCTAGTTCACTATGAATTTCCCTAGTAATACCGACTGATTGGCTCATACAGTGACCACGGACCACCACCTTGAAAACCTTCCATTCCATCTAGAAGGATGAAGCCGAGCCCTGATAGTGTTCAAAATAGTCAATAATGAGCGAGTAAAGGGAATTTTTTTTATAGCAAGTGTCTTTAAGTGATGTTCGTTGAAGTTGCCATGATGGAATTACTGGTCTGTCATCAATGGGCCTAAAGCCCAGCACGAGGGGGCTATGGTCTGAGAGTGTGGACCCAAGGTATTCAGTAGAGATGGCATTTGGCTTAACCTCTCTGAGCATAGGAATTTATCCAGCAGGGTATAGAGTGCATAAATGGATGAGAAGTAGGAATAGTAATTTGTGGGACAATGCTGGGCGCGCCATAGGTCTGTCAGTCCCTAGTGTTGAGTCCAGTCTCTAAGGCCCTTCGCCAATTTGTGTGCAGGGGCTCCTGGCAAAAAAGGGGGGGGGGGGGGGGGGGGGGGGATGAAGCATTTTAGTCCATTGTTTGGCCCAGTGGTGACGATAGGGAGTGAAAGAATGCCAATTGAACTTGGTTAGGAGCATGGATGAACCCCAGTGTGACCTCTTTTCCTAGTAATCTAATATGCATTAATACGCATCTGCTCTCTTTGTCAATGAGTGAATGTAGGCACTTAAAATGAGTCCCAGCCATCACCCATATCAATGTTTCTCTCGCATATGCAGAGAATGATGTAGCATAAACCTGGCCTCGCCATCTGCGGGGTAATGGCTCCACCTCCACCCTAGTAAGATGTGTCTCTTGGAGCATGGCAATTTGCACTCCCCTACGCTGTAGGTGATAGTGTATATTGAATATGCTACTTACCAGTATGCATCTGTTCTTGGCATGTAGGGCTGCTGACATTCATATCTGTGCATAGATCGCCGCCTAGTGTTGGGTCCGGATGATTGCACGTTGTTGTCCTGGAAGAGTCTTCGAAGTATCCTGGGATAGGTGACTCCTCCCCTGGACTACAGTGCGCATGGGCATCCTCTCCATCCTCAGATTGTTTTTCGCCATTGTGGCAGTGATGGAGTAGATACAGAAAGTGATGACCATGCTTTACAGTAATTCTGAGAGCTGCAGCTGCTACAGGCGCCGGGGAGGAGGGAGGGCGATATGAATGTCAGCAGCCCTACATGCCAAGAACAGATGCATACTGGTAAGTAGCATATTCAGTTCGAGGCATGTGGGCTGCTGAATTCATATCTGTGCATAGAATACATAGCAGTGCCCTCTATTAGCGGCGGCTACCAGTGCCAGCTGCAGCAGTCTGAAAAAGAGTTTTGAGAACAGCCTGTCCTACAGCTGCCTGCTGTTTTGATTGTACATCTACACAATAGTGTTTGGTAAATGTATGTGTAGTGGACCAGGTGGCTGCTCTACATATATCATGCAAAGGAATGTTTCCTAGGAAAGCCATGGAGGCCCCTAACTTACGTGTTGAGTGGGCTCGTGGGGGAATCGTTAAAGTGCGTTTAGCCTTTTGATAGCAAATTTGAATACATTTAACGATCCATCTGGCTATACCTGCTTTAGAGATAGCGTTACCTTTGTGGTGTGGGGCAAAGGCAACGAAAAGTTGTGTTTTCCTAAAGGGTTTGGTCCTGTCGATATAATACATGAGGGCCCTCTTTACATCTAAGGTATGGAGTGCCCTTTCAGCGACAGTCTGTGGGTTTTGAAAGAAAACCGGCAGTTCAATAGTCTGATTCATGTGGAACTGCGATACCACCTTGGGCATGAACTTGGGGTTGGTACGTAGTACGACCCTGTTGGCGTGAACTTGTATAAATGGCTCTTGGACGGTCAGTGCCTGGAGTTCACTAACTCTTCGTAAAGAAGTTATCGCGACTAGGAAAGCTACTTTCCGGTAAGGAATTGAATCTCGCATGAGTGTAGAGGTTCAAAGGGTGGACCCATCAGGCGTGTGAGGACCAAGTTGAGGTTCCACATTGGGGCTGGTGGGTGGCTAGGAGGAATGACTCGTTTGAGTCCTTCCAAGAATGCTTTGATGGCAGGCACTCTGAATAGAGAGAGGTGCTGCCTGGTCTGTAGATAGGCGGATATTGCGGTCAAATGGACACGTATAGAGGTGTACGCCAGATTGCATCGGTAGAGGTGTAATAGGTAACAAATAATGTTTTGGATTTATGCGTCTAGCGGGTTGATGTCATTATTATTGCAATAAATGACGAACCTCTTCCATTTGGCTGCATAGCAAGCTCTGGTAGTGGGTCTCCTGGTCTCCTTAATGATGTCCATACAGTCAGGTGGCAGGTTGAGGTAGCCAAACTCTAGGACTTCAGGAGCCAGATTGCCAGGTTCAGCTGTTGCGGATCTGGGTGCTGAACCTCTCCATGGTTCTGCGTCAAATGCTCGGGTTTGACCCGCAGCCGTTGATGCGGCACCACGGAGAGTTCGAGAAAGGTGGTGTACCACGGCTGGCGTGCCCACGTTGGAGCAAACAGGATGAGTGTCGGAGAGTGTTGTCTGAGTTTGCGTGCCACCAGCGGTATTAGTGGTGCTGGGGGAAAAGCGTACGCAAATCTGCCGGACCAGTTCATCCATATCGCATTGCCCTGCGACTGCGGATGTGGGAACCTGGCGGCAAAGCTTTGGCATTTTGCGTTTTCGCTTGTGGCGAATAGGTCTATGTCTGGATGACCCCACTGCTGGAAGTACGGTTGGAGTACTGATGGGTGTAACTCCCACTCGTGCATCTGGTGGCTGTGTCTGCTGAGCAGATCCGCCATCTGGTTGTCCTTGCCGGGGAGGTGTTCCGCCATGAGGAACATGTTCCTCTGAATGGCCCACTTCCACATGCTCTGAGCCAGATGAGACAACTGTGGAGAGTGTGTTCCTCCCTGCTTTTGTATGTAGTACATGGCGGTCATGTTGTCCGTCCGGATCAACACGACTTTGTTGCACAAGTGTACTTTGAATGCTTTCATTGCTAGGAAGATTGCCATCAGTTCTAGAAGGTTGATGTGCATCTTCTTTTGTTGTATTGTCCATAGTCCCTGCACTGTGTAATTGAGTACATGAGCTCCCCATCCCTGGAGAGACGCGTCCGCTGTCAGTATTATTTGTGGAACAGGCTCTTGGAACGGTCGGCCCTTGCAAAGGTTTTGTGGATTCCACCAATGCAGAGAGTTGTATGCCCGACCGCTCACCAACTCTAGGTCTTTCAACTGTCCTTGAGCCTGATTCCACTGACGTGCTAAGCACTCCTGGAGCGGGCGCATATGTAGTCTCGCGTGTGGGACTATGAAAATGCAGGAGGCCATCATGCCTATCAACTGCATGAACACTCGCGCGGGCAGGGAGTGTTGTGGTTTGAACTTGGAAATCAGCATCTGTATGCTGTTGATTCGCACTAAATTTGGCTGAGCTGTGGCCGCCAGAGTGTCTATGGTCGCACCTAGGTACTGTTGTACGTGTGCGGGCTGGAGATGGGACTTTGGGTAATTTAGTGAGAACCCCAAACTGTGAAGGAGGTGAATGGTGCGGGACATGTGGCTGGCACATTGTTGGGCTGACTTTGCTTGAATGAGCCAGTCGTCCAGGTAAGGGTAGACGTGTATGTGCTGCCTCCGCAGATGTGCCGCTACAGTAGCTAGGCACTTTGTGAAAACCCTGGGTGCTGTTGTCACGCCGAAGGGAAGGACTTTGAACTGGTAGTGCTGCCCCTGAACAGTGAACCTGAGGTATTTTTTGTGTGAGGGGTGAATGGGTATGTGGAAATACGCATCTCTGAGGTCCAGTGTGGCCAGGAAGTCTCCCTGCTTGAGCAGCGGGAGGACTTGCTGTAAAGTGAGCATGTGAAAATGCTCGGAGAGAATGTACCGGTTTAGGGGTCTCAGGTCTAATATAGGTCTGAGCGACCCGTCCTTTTTTGGTATTAAAAAGTACAGGGAGTACACCCCCGTACCTTGCTCGTGGACGGGTACGACCTCTATTGCACCTTTTAGTAGCATACTTTGCACCTCCTGCTGTAAGAGCGTTAAGTGCTCTGAGGACATAGGACGGTTTTTTGGAGGTATTGTGGGTGGAGTTGAGGTTAATTCTAGGCAGTAACCGTATTTGACAATATCTTTGACCCACCTGTCCGTGGTGATGGAGTTCCACGTGGACAGGAACCTTTGTAGCCTTCCCCTGACAGGTGTTATGTGGTCGGGAGGAAGGGAGAGGGCGTCACTGCTTGTTCTTGGGGGAGGACCTGGTGTTGCCGTAGCCGCGTCCTCTGCCCTTTGTGCTGGAGCCACGATATCCACCCCGGGTGTTTTTGTCGTAGGTGCTCTGTGTGTTGCCTTTGTTGTATGTTTGCTGTGACCCCTGTCCTCTACCTGCTCCTCTATTTCCGGGGCGACGAAAGGAGCCGCTCCGAAAGGACTGCGTTTGTAGAGCCCCCATGGACTTTGCAGTGTCCGTGTCCTTTTTTATTTTCTCTAGGGTGGTGTCAACCTCCGGCCCGAATAAGTAGTCGGGGTTGACAGGTTGGTTGAGGATGTTATTTTGTACCTCAGGTTTGAATCCGGAGATTCGCAACCAGGCATGTCGTCGCAACATGACGCTAGTGTTTATGGCTCTGGCAGCTGTATCCGCGGCATCCAGTGCACACTTAATGGATGCATTTGTGAGGAGCTGTCCCTCCCTGAAGAGGATCTCTGCACCTTCTTTGTATTGGTCAGGGAGATGTTGGAGTAGTTGTTCTAATGTGTCGTAGTGTGCTCGATCGTAGCGAGCGAGGAGCGCCTGAGTATTGGCAATACGCCATATGTTAGCTGCCTGTGCGGCAACCCGTTTGCCGGAGGTCTCTAGCACCTTGGACTCTTTGTCCGGGGGAGGAGCATCACCTGTTGTTTGCGAGTGTGCCCTCTTGCGAGCATTCGCAACTACAATTGAATCCAGAGGTAACTGGCCTCTAATGTAGGTGGGGTCCCCAGGCGCCGATCTGTATTTTTTGTCGATCCTGGGGTTTATTACTCTTGCCCTGGTGGGTTCCTTGAAGATGTCCTTTGCTGGTTTGAGGACACCCTTCAACATAGGTAGAGTTTTAATGTTCCTTTCTGAGGATGCGAAAGTGTCCATGAGAAAGTCGTCCTCTACGGTGTCAGAGTGAAGTTGCACCCCATGATTGGCCGCAGCACGTTCAATTAAGGCGTTGAACGCGGCAGTGTCCTCTGAGGGAGATGTTTTTGCTCCATAGAGTTGCGGGTCCTGTGCATCTATAGGTGCACCGGAGTCGACAGGGTCATCCCAAGCTTGATCAGGGTCCTGTTGGCCTTGAGGGTCCATCTCTCCGGGGTAGGGGACGTGGTCACCCATGTAGTCCTCCAAAACATCTGTGTCGGAGTGTGTGGGAGAGGAGGACTGTGGATCCTGGTAGGGGGAATGGAGAGGTTCGTAAAGAACCGGTGCCGAAACCACTGGCAGCTTTCTTTTAAGTGGGATCCGGAAGGAGTCCAAAGCTGGCTCTGAAGTTATTCTCCTTTTGTGGAGCAGCATCCTGCCGGTGTCGGCGTCGATGATATGTGACGGAGACGTCTCCGCAGGAGAACATTCGGCAGGCGTGATCGTGGTTTGGGTGACCCGTGTCCTGATTTGGAACAGTTTCGGGGCCGTGGATGGCGGCAGGCCAAAAGTAATGTTGGCCGGTGCCGAAGAGGCTGTTGGAGCTTTTATTGGCTCGGAGCCCGATGTGTCCTGGAGGACTGTTTTGTGTTTGGTGCGTTGCGCAGCAACGGGCCGCACCTGGAGCGCCATCGATTCCTTTGCGCCGACCGGTTCCGTAGAAGCGGGCGTGGACTTTTTCGGCGCCGGTGAGTCATCGAGTCGAGGGGCGGTAATGGCCGTCGACGTCTTCGATGAGTGTGCCTTCGGTGGTGCTGTCGAAGCGGTGTGAGACGCAGCAGGCAGTTTGACCTTTGGGGTCGGAGTCGATTGCGTCGGTGCCGGGAGCCGAGTAGGTTTGGTGGCACCGAAGGTCTTCTTCCGTATGTTGACGCCGACGTCGGCCGTTGCAAACTCGGCACCGAAGTCTCGTTTGGTGCGCTCGGTGCCGATGGGTTTTGCTGGCGTCGAAGGTGTGGTGGGCCTCGATCCGACCAGCGGTACTTTCGGTTTCGGTTTCAGTTGAACCAAGACAGCTTTCGGTTTCGGTTTCGAAGAAGGGAAACCAGCCGGTTTGGGTATTAATGGCTGCCGCTGAATGTCCGAGGCCGGGCCAGAGGGCGGGGCCGAAGAACTGCGGGATAGGTCTTGGGTAAGGCCCGAAGGCGATCCCTCGACCGGAGCCATAGACTGGCGCACTGGGATGTCCTCAGTCTGTACGGGTAGGCCTTGCTCGTCATCGGAGCTACTCTCTTCGGCCCCTAAGGCCTCATTGTAGTCTCCTACCTCGGTGTCGTCTTCGTCTCTGCGAAAGAGGCTTTCTTCGACGTCTTCCGAGCCGGAGTCGTGTTCGGAAACGGGGCTGGAGGGTAGGTTCTCCACGTCTTCGACATCTTCGGTCTCAGCGCTGAAGATGTCGGCCGGGGCCGGTGCCGCTTGCTGCGCTTCGAGTCTCGCTGCTCGTCGATTCCGGAGAGTCTTCTTGGATCAGAATCGGGCACAGGCCATACATGTAGATTCGTCGTGATCCGGTGAAAGGCATTTGTTGCACACCGGATGGACATCGATGTGGGGATATTTCGCATTACATACCGGACACCGCTTGAATGGTGTCCTCGATTCCATCGTCGATGACGGGTCAATGGTCGGGTAGGAAGCGAAAAAGTTGGTTCTGGAAGTTAGTAAACTAACAAGATACTATCGATACCGATCGGGAACAGTACCGACGCGAACTAAAGGCCTTTTGGCCTAGAAAAAGTTTTTCCTAACTTGAGTCAAGATAAGCACATCCGAACCCAATGGCGGAAAAAAACAATCTGAGGATGGAGAGGATGCCCATGTGCACTGTAGTCCAGGGGAGGAGTCACCTATCCCAGGATACTTCGAAGACTCTTCCAGGACAACAACGTGCAATCATCCGGACCCAACACTAGGCGGCGATCTATGCACAGATATGAATTCAGCAGCCCACATGCCTCGAACTATAAAATTTGGTCACATATCCCATACCTCCTCGGACATTCCAAGTCATACATTTAAGGACTTGGATTCTAGTGGCCATGGCAGTGTTGTGGGTAAAGCCGCTACCATCTTTAATCTGGTTGTCTTAAAGACCGTTTCACCCCATTCTCGCCTCCCAGAGAAACAAAAAGAATAACAATGCGATCCCCAAACACACAACTTCCCTTTCCCTGGGCAGAGCAGCAACGGCTGTCCATCCACACATATTGCAACCTACAAACAGCAGCATTAGCAGAGTTCCACCAGACTCAGGTGATAGGGGCTAGCAAGAACAGTCCAATTTTGCTTTAATCACTTCCTCCAACAGAAGGAGAATCTAGAAGGAGCGGGCCCTCCAGCTCATAACCTGGTAAATCATTGTCTAGCTCACCTCTGTCCATCCCCCAACCCAGCACCAAAAATCACTCCTGCTCTTGGGCCAGCAGGATCATCTTCTCTTTTGGTCTTGCTCTCGCAGGATCTCCAAGGGCGGTCCACTTGGGATGACCCAGTCTTGTAGGTTTCCAGCCAGTCCCATATTTCCTGAGGTTCCTCACAGACGTGCAATAGGATGTTGCAATCCCTAAAGTGGAGGAGTTTAGACATCACTCTGAGGGGTGGTCAACCCAGAGCAGGCGGCCTGACCCTGTGTGCGCGCTCGAGGGCAAAGAAGGATGTCTGTTGGTTCGGTGCAACTGCAGACCTCAACCAGTTCACCAAATAGGCCAACATATCATCTCTGGGAGGCCCACCACTCGCACATTACTCAATCTGCTATGGCATCTTCCGCATGACGTTCCAGTGTGTGCACTTTGTCATTGTTGCGACCTGTCGGGCCCCGTCAAGATGTGCTGGGCATATCTCCGTGAGCCCCGATTCTACGTCCTTCACCCAGTCTGTTAATTTGTTATGGTCAGCTCCTAGCAGTGCCAGACTCAAATACATAGAATTTATCTCAGCATGGTTTTGGTGTCCATTATGGCAGCTAGGATCTTATCAAATTGCATTTGCATAGTGGGTGGCATGGTGCCCAGGCTTTCACCTTCTCCCTCTATCATCGTCAACTGATTGGAGACACCAATATGTGTGCTCGTCTGAAGAGCTCTTGGCTTCCCTATGTCCCTCCAGTCCATGGAGATTGCGTGAAGCAGGGTCTGGTTAGGTGGGCAGGGGCGGCTAGAATTCTTAGAGTATTTCACCCTGGAACAAGGGTGTCTCTCAGTGATCGTTGCGGGCTGTTCCACCGTTTGCCTGGTGTTCGTCATATGAACAGGAGGGCCACTGGTGAGTCTTGGTATGCAGTAGGAGAGGACTGTCCTGGCACCAAGCAGAGCCACAGGGACTGGGATCAAGCTTATGACAGTGTGCAGTGTACAGACTCTGCTTCTGCGTGTCATAGGATGGGCTGTTTCTATCTCTGGGAGGTGCACAGCTCTGCTGTTTAGCACCCATCTCTCAGCTGGAATTTATCCAAGGCCTACATCTAAGGACGCGGAGGTTCTCTGGGTCTCCTAAGTCTATTGCGAACGCACTTCTGGGTGCAAGTGCCCTCAGGCGGGTATCTGTGCCTCGTTGTGTACAGTCTCACTTTTGTCGGCTCTCCTCTGCGTTTCACAGCCCTGTTTCCTGCCCCCAGACACTCAAAACCGCTGCCTTGAGCGGGCACAGCAAGGGTCAGGCCCGCGTGACCAGTACCTAGGCGTTAGGTCTCTGCATCTTCTCCAAGCCGCCAGAATGCCGCTCACCCCAGAAGGCGGCGGCCAGATGAAAGAGGGATCAGGTAGGGCAGGGAATGTTCATCTGCATGTCGCCTTGCGCTAGCTCATCAACCAGCATCATTTGAGCATGTAGCTATTTTGCAGCAGTCTCTCAGGCCGTTCGCCGCGGCCTAGAACGTAACCACCAGTATGTAGGGCCAGGCGCAGTCTCAGCAAGCCTATCGCTGCAGCCCCGGTTCGAGATGGCGATACAGCAGCATGATGCGGCAGTTCCAGAAGTCATCAGTGATTCCGGGCCAGGCCGGGGCAATTGCTCCCCTACCTCAGAACTCAAGCACCTTTCTTAGGTTCATCAGGGGTGCCGGAGAGTTGGACCGGGGGGGGGGGGGGGGGGGGGGGGGAGGGGGGCTAGAGTGAGTGCAACTCTTAGGGTTGCACTCACTGCATGGCCGGTGTGCTTTGCAGCCCCTCACGCACCGGATCCTGAGCACCGTCGGGGCCTCCACAGCTGGCCTCTTGCCCGCGCGGATCTCCGGGAGCCTCGCTAGTTCACCTCCAGCAGCAGGGTCTCAGGCAGAGGGGAGCCACTGTCTGCTCCCAGGGACAGCCTCCAACACCCGTGCAAGGCAAGGTGTTGAGCTGCAGAAAACTTTGGGGTTTGAATGGGGCCAACAATCCTTGATTTGGCAGGATGATTTCATGGGTTGGGGCGGAGTGATGCAATTACGTGTTTGCTATCTTTGGCTGTTAAGCCATACCCAAAGATATGCCAAAGGTTAATGCTACTTTTCTACCCACCTTGTTATATGCAGATGACGCAGTATTACTGTTCTGGACACTGAATGGCCTGAAGATCCTTATTGAGAAATTCATCAAAATCACGGATACTCTTTATCTCAATACCAACCCATCTAAAACGTTTTATATGGTTTGTGGCCCTAAACACAGGAAAACTAGAGTCCTTAGTATTAAGGGAAAAAAGGTTGAGAGGGTCTGCTACTTTTATGACCTGGGTATAACTTTTGATTCCTAAGGACCCTTCTGCATGCATGAGAAATTAGGGTTGGTGTATGTGCCAGACCTTATTGCCATGGCCCACAAGTTGCTATGGCTGTCTGTATGGTTGTACTCCGATTCATCACTCAATCGTACGATCATTCTAGACTGCGTTATATACAACCATGGTCAGTCTATTCCTTGGTTCAAACATATTAACTATATTGCTAATTTATTGGGTAGACCGGACTTGCATTCTAATTCCCAGCAGAGCAAACTACATTGGGCAAAAAAAACATTTAGGGATATGATCACCACTAACAAGGACGACAAAGAGCATTTAAACAATCTGTAGTGGGCTATTTCATAATTCTGACCACCGGGGACATTGAACCCTATTTGATGTGGGCACCTAACCTGTGGGAGAAATCCATTTTAACAAGGCTTTGACTGGGATGGATGTGCTGTGCTGCCTGCTCAAGTTCCCTCTGGGACAATCAGACACTAATACGGTCATGACCTACCCTTGCGATGAAGTTTCCTCCCAAACGCTTTTACAGTTTATGTTTTCACGTCGGTTTATTTAGTGCCTGCATTTAAAGCATATAATTGTATTCAATGTAAACTTGTTTATAATTCCTTTCGCTACTTAAGTAATGCAATGCATTAGCATGCTATACAGTTGGAAGTTTTCTAAAAGGTGCAGTCTCACACCGGAAATCCCTGCTGTTTTTATATATTGGGTATTATATTTAATTAATTATCCATGAGTTATTCATTTTATTGCTCTTTTATGAATAATTTTTAAGAATCAAATAAAGATTTTGATGGTGAGGAGACTACCTTCTGCAAAAGAAATGCATGCGCAGAACTGTATTCAGCAAACCTACCACTTACAACCGTCAGCTTCACATCACTCATTTAACAGCAAGAACAAGGCCCTTCCACAGTTGCCTAATGTTGCTGTCCTGGGCCAATTCATGGGTAAGTCAATACACAGACCTCTGAAATATAAAATGGACTAACCGGGTCTGAGAGGCTTCCTCCTTGAGTGTGGCTGGACAGGTAGCTGGCGGACGACCAACAGAGGTGGCATTTGCCTTTTCAGGTTCATCAAACATCTTTGCAAGCTGAGAGGGGGCACTTTCCCCGGGGGCATGCTTTCGACCAGCTGATCTAAAGGAGACAACATGTACTGGTTATATAACTTGGAGAGGTATATCACTGTGATCAAATCAATTTCATTCATACAAGCTTTGCAGTTCTTCCAGAAGCAAATCCGCTAAGACAGTTATTTAACTTTGATATACTTACTAGAATCACATGCTTGAATATTCCCTATTGTTAGGCTGTGAATCCTCGGTTGTCAGTGGTAATGCAGACGTTTCCATACACATGCAAATAACATTCAGTTGGAGACTATATGCAATATATAAACCTCTTTTGATGACCCTACTCTGGCCAATCAGGTCGACAGACAAAGGGCTCCAATTCCCCTCAAAGGCTCTACTGCTCAGATATCTGCAGCTACTCAAGAAATGACAGAACTGTACTTTTCTAACGTACATAAAAGCTTATCTCGTATTAACTATTTCCTTACAGACATGGATTCAGTGGGGAACTTTACACATTCTCAGGTAATGCCGAGAGGCATTTCGGATCATTCCCCGGTTAAGGTTGATTTTACTCATTGGGAGAGACAGGCGCGCACCACCATTGTCATTAGCCCATGGCTCCTAACCATATCCGACATCAGAGAGAAACTCTGTATGTAATCGGAACAATACTTTACAGAAAATTTGGGTTCGGTCGACTCCGCACAAACTATTTGGGAAGCATACAAAGTAGTCCTGAAAGGGCAGGCTCTGTCCTTAAAAACTGGGTACATTCAGAAGAAGCGTAGATTGCTGGTCCAGGTAGAGGAGGATCTTCAGGGGTTGAAAAGGGAGCATGCACAAAATCCTTCGGAAGACACCTACCGTAGGCTTACCCTAAAACAAGATGAGTACCGAATTAAGACAAGGGAGCATATGCTAACCAAGCATCGTAGTACCCAACACAGAATATACAAATTGGGTGATAGGGCAGGAAGAACATTGGCGTGGTTGGAAAGGAGAGATCGAGGGGCGAGATGGGTGCCCAATCTGACACTGCCAGGAGGCGGGACAGTTACCCACCCTAGGGACATAGCGGAAGCATTCGCAGATCACCTAGAAGAGATATACACCCCTTCTACCTTATACACAGCAGAAGCCTCGCGCCAGCTCCTTCTAGATAGCGATGTGCCGGTCCTTTCAGACTCCGATAGAGACGCCCTTGAGGTAGATCTCTCGGATGAGGAGATCAGTAAGACCATGTGTCAGATCAAATCCGGGAAAGCGATGGGGCCCAATGGAACACCCACTGAGTTTTTAAAGGTCATGGCCTCTCGGATAGTGCCACATTTACGAGCCATGTATGAAGAAAGCTACGAGGCGGGCCGGCTGCCGGCAGACCAACGTCTGGCTACTATTGTAGTAATCCATAAGCCTGGGAAACCTGCAGACAGTTGTGGCTCATACAGGCCTATTTCGCTGATCAACGCGGAAGCTAAAATCCTAGCGAAAATCCTTGCCAATCTGCTTGTTGCAGTCATTTCCTCCCTGGTTCACCCGGACCAATCGGGATCTATGCCAGGGAGAAATACAGCCCTGAATATACGTCTTCTGCACAATGTACTGGCACGCAGGGACTTCCTGGAGGAGGATGCAGTGGTGTTGTCTTTGGATGCCTCTATTTGATTCGATAGAATGGCCATATTTGTTTGCAGTCCTTGAAAAGGTGGGATTGTGCCCCAAATGTATAGGTTGGGTAAAACTATTATATACCGATATACAGGGAGAAGTAAGAGTAAATAACTACACGTCCCGTGCGTTCATGTTGAAACGGGGTACCAGACAGGGATGTCCTTTGTCCCCGCTGCTATTCTCCCTCATGCTGGAGCTCCGAGCAGCATGGGTGTGTCGAGATGTGATGGTGAGAGGGCTACGATGGGCTGCAGATGTGGAAGATCGAATATCCTTGTATGCCGACGACATACTATTGTATCTTGCCTCCCTCTATAAGTCCATCCACGCAGTGCTTAATATATTCACAAACTTCGGGAAATACTCGGGCTATGCGATAAACTGGGATAAGTCAGTGCTATTTGTGCTCCGAGGCCAGATGCCTCGTCTTCCAGCAAACTGTACGATAGCGGTGGCAAAGGAAGGTTTCCGATACCTGGGGGTCTTCATTACACCGGATGAGGATTTTTTCTATAACTCCAATCTGGTTCCCCCGCTGAATAGGGTAAGAACGGATGTGAAACACTGGAGGTCTCTGCCTCTTTCCCTAGTGGGACGGGCTGCCCTTTTTAAAATGCTGGCCCTCCCGCGCCCCCTATATAACCTGCATAACTGTCCATATCGAGTCCCGGATTCCTATTTCAAAGCAGTGGAGAGTGAGGTCCGAACTCTACTATGCGACGGTGGGGCCCCTAGGGTGGCGCTGCAGAAACTAACAAAAGGCTGGTACGATGGAGGCATAGCATTGCTGGACCTACAACTCTATTATTGGGCAGCACAGCTGGTGGCTGTTAATCACTGGTTGTATCGTCCCCCTACTGACCCGGCCTACGCCCTAGACAGGTACCAAACAGACCGCTCAGGTTATTTAAGGGCCTTGTACTCGCGGGATAGGAAAAAGGGGAAGAACTACGTTGGGCCCAATTCACACACACTGGAAATATGGCACAAAGCGAACTCTCGATTGGGCTGGGCAGGTATCCTCACTAAAGCGACGCCATTGTGGTATGCACAGAAGCTGGGCATGTTGTGTTACCAGCCTGGGTTTGACAAATGGGACCTAATTGGTATTTCAGTCGTAAAAGACATGGTTAAAAAGGGTGCTATTCTTACAATCGGAGATCTCCGGACTCAATACCAACTAAATCAAGGGGAAGCATATAGGTACCTGCAAATACGACATGCACTACAAGCTGCCTTTTCGAACCTCGCAGACATAACGGAATCGTCACCACTGGAAGACCGCTTGCTGGATGGGCCACTACACTCCAAAGCCATTTCCCTGACATATAAAAAAAAAACTCAGCAATAATCTGCCAGATACATTTAGCAAACTTAGGGAGAAGTGGCAGAGAGACCTGGGTCCGATTGACGACTAAGATTGGCAATTGGCTCTTATGTCCCCTAGGGAAGCAGCCATCACACTTCGATTTAGGCTGATACAACTGAGGATTTTACACCGATCATACATGACCGGGTACACTATTGGCAAAAATAGGATCTAGACCTGACGATCTTGCTTGAGAGGATGCCAACAACAGGCCACATTCTACCATACTATCTGGAGTTGCCCAGTCATCAGTACCTTCTGGGACGATGCCACGCACCACATGCAGACAGCTTTGGAGAAGGAACTGGTCCTGACACCACAACTAGGGCTACTTAATATCTGGGCCGCAACTGACCTAACCGACATTGAACAACAGTTAGCGACACTAGGATTTACACTGGCTAAGCGGGAACTGGTGAGAGGTTGGGGAAGGGCCGCTCCGCCCTCCACTATTGTATGGGCCAAAGAATTAGACAGATGCATGGTGGCAGAGACGGAGGTGTTTGTAGCCAGGGGTTGCCCTAGAAAATGGGATAGGAAATGGTCCAAATGGATTGTGTATCGTGGAGATATCTGTGTGTCCCCAATGGTACAATTAGAATTGCGCAGAAATGCGGGCCGAGATGGGGCTGAATGATGTATATCTGACAATGTAACCTACAGAAAGTGCAATGATGTGAGTAACTTGAAAATCTGATTTTGAATAACAAGTGTATACTTGCCATTGAAATAAATAAAAACATATTTAAATAGAAAAAAAAAATGACAGAACTAGAAGCTTCATAACCTGGGAGGACGTTGAGTTGCACGTGAATCTATGAAAGATACCGAAGTTGGAGTTATAGGTAAGGAACCTTTTCTTCTTAAACAATGGATGTTTCGTAGATTAACATGCTTGAATTAAGATTCTCAAAGCAGTGTAGTGACTTATAGATGCGAGAAGCAGTAATGAGGCTCAACTTAGTGAAAAAGAATGTGTAGCACGGCTTGTGGAACTGCCATTTCTGATGTTGCACGAATGTTGAAACAGTAATGCTTAATGACAGCCTGGGTAGAGGCCCACTTCACTATCTTGCAAATGTCTGCAATAGGCATTCTGTCAAAGAGGACAGCTGTCATTGGTATTTATCTGATGGAATGAGCTCCAATAATGCTTTTAAGTAGCCTGTAAGGTTTACTGTGGATGATGGCCTTGCAACGTTATTGGATTTTCAGACAAGGTGCCTCCTTAATTGGATTTGCCAAAGGACAGCTGATCTAACTCACAGTAGTCTATTGTCTTGTAAACCTATATGAATGCACAAATATGTCAGCTGTGGAAGTCAACTGTAAAATGTTAGTTGACAAATGAATCTTCTCTTTCAGGAGGTGACTGTCGTCATGAAATCATCATTTGTTTAGAATGTAATTACTCTTTACAAATTGCACATAAGTTGTTTAGAATGATAAGGCTCGGATTTGTCCTACTCTTCTGACTGAAGCTCAAGCTAGTACAGTAGCTGTTAGCACATACATATATGCAGTGAATATGTTCAAAAGGACTTCTTATGAGTGCATCTAAAACCAAATTAAGCTCAACCTAGAGATAGCTTTGCTGTGCAGGAAGGTTCTAAAGTTTACTCTTAAATTTTTTCAGCACCCACGTTGAGAGCAGTAATGGGAGGGAATGAGGTTCATTGATAACTTGTGACAGATTAACAAACTTGGATGGATACTTCAGACGTCTCTCTCCCAGGTATAGCACACAAGGCAAGATTTCATGAGGTCAAATGATGAAAAGATCTAAATGATGGTCAGTCCACCATAAGAAAAAACTTTTCAAATTCAAAGTTAGTTGTGAAACTGCTCTAGCAGTTTTCAGAACACTTTGACACGCAATCGGAATGGGAAGTGAATCAGATTGTAATTCTATAGTAGTCAGATGTAATAATGTTGGGTCATGATGCAGAACTTCACCTTGATTCTTCATGAGATAGAATGGATCAAAGTTAAGTGAATCAGCATGTCCAACGACAGATCACAGAGGCTTATGAACCAGAAGATTTGTGTCAAGCTGGCACCCTGATCAATGAATGGAACAAGTTCCTTTAGAGTGACCTAAGACCTAGTGTCAAACATCAGGAGTGTCCTGTTCCAACACTGGTGATAATGTCCTGGACAGTTTCTTTAGGCACTGAAGAATAGTCATATTGTCTGTTCTGATCCAAAACTGCTGATATGTGATATATTTCTATTTGTAAATATACTGATAAAGCTCTCAGAGTTTGTGGCCTCTCTCCAGTGACAAACAGGCTTTGAGTCATTGTGAAACAGTTTTTTGATTAGGTATGTTGATTTCTTCTTGTTTTGGGCAAAATCTACCTTTTGGAAAAGAATCAGGATTGTGATGATTGCTCAAACCATGAGGAGGGATGCAGATCAATCACTCATCAAGGTAAAGGAAATCCCATCCGCTTTGAATCTTCAATGACTGGGGCAAGATATTTTGTGAAAAGTCTTGTCACTGACCAAAAGAGCAGATAATGGTTGTCACTGACAATAAACCAGAGGACAGTTCGATGCAGAGGGTAAATAGGGGATAACGAAGTAGCCATCCTCTAAGAGAGGGATGTCAGGAAATCTCCTTTGTTAAAGAATCTGAGAACATACAAGAGGGAGATCATGTTGAGTTCACCTTTACATGAACTTTTGTTTTTGAGCATTCTTATATCTAGAATAAGGTGCAATTTTTTTGATACTCAATTTTATTGGGTTTTAACAAGCGAACAGATAGACACGACAGGTCATAGTACAGGAAGGTGCACTGCTTGACATCGACCATGCATGATATGCGGAGAGGTCCGCTCTTACAATACTTTTGAATATCAATACATCCAGAACTGTGATTCAAAGGAGTAGCTCCCCAAATCCTTCTCTCGCATATTAACCCAATAGGCCCAACCATTTGCCTTACACTTAATCAGATTTGGTTGGACACCCCCGTGTAACGTACACCAGCTGTTCTTGTGCCTTCCAGCACCCCAGGAGCAGGACCTGGGGAGTGAGTGGAACCTCCCATACCAGAACCCTACTCAGTTCACCAATCACCTTCGCCCAATATTTCAATATGAAAGTGCAGGACCAAGTCATGTGATAAAAGTCTGAGGGCGCCGCCGCACATCATGGGCAACTTGGAGCCTAAAGATACCCCGTTTGGTGTGACCTGGTTGGGGTGAGATTTGTGCAGTGAAGATAGTAACGTTGGATCAGCCTCAGCCTGGCTGAGATAGTGATCACACAGGGGGCCATAACGGCATCCCGCCAATCCTTGTCCTCCAGAGGGCTCAACCATCATTCCCAGCAGGTCCGCAAATTATCTAATGTGGTCGCCGAGTTACTGACAAGAGAGTTGTAGATCTGGGACAACCCCCCCTCCCAAGCTCTCCCATAGTTTGGCCTCCAAAAGTCTGAATTCAGGTAGAGTGGCACCCCTGAGAATGTGCATCGTAATAGCGTGTCGAAGCTGTAGGTATTTATAAAACTGCATGGTGCTAAGGAAGTACATGCCCTGCAGATCCTGAAAGGTGCGAAGTTAACCTCCCTTCCAAACATCACCAATCTGGATGATACCAATAAGATTCCATTTTTGTAACCCCTCCAGCGTCGCCACATCTCCTATCCACGTACCCCACCATAAAGGAGTCTGAAGTGTGAGTTTGGCATCCCATCAGGTGTAACACATCGCTGAACGCCAAGCAAGGAGGAATGCCCTAGTCACAGCAGGGATAGTGTGGGGGATTGGTGACCCATAAAGCATTGCTTGGATCTGTGAGAACCCCAGAGTCTCCAGCTCTAGATTGTAGGCCGGATGTGACCATCCCCGAGAGAACTAATCATTAATCACCAAGAGGTGTGTTGCCATGTAGTGGAGAAAAAGGTTGGTCATTCCCATCCCACCATCGTACGGAGCTTTTTAGCAGAGGGTCAGCGCCAGTCGTGGTCTTGAGTTGCCCCAGATGAACGATGTCTTCATTTTGTCCAGGGCATGAAGCCAGTGGCGCAGGAGATGGAGAGGTAGATTCTGCAATACGAAAAGGAATCGAGGGAGTATCATCATCTTGTATAGGGCAATTTTCCCCATCGGGTTCAATGGTAGGACCTGCCATTTTTGAAGGTCATCTTTGGTCTTCTTTAGTAATGGGGCAAGGTTGTGGCACCAAATTAGCTCCGGGTGGATTGCCACTCAAATCCCCAGGTAGCGACAGCTAAGACGTCTGATTGGAATATTCATTTGCCAATCCACACATTCCTGTGAAATGTGTAATGGAACCAGAATTGATTTGGCTGGGTTAAACCTTAGTCTGATGCTTTCCCCAAAGAGTTCTAGGACTCGAAGACAACGGGTGTATGATTGGAGTCTACCATGAACAGAAGAATGTCATCCGCGTATAGGGCAATTAGTTCTTCATCTGCGGTATCCAGGGCCATCCCTGGATTTGGCCATCGCTTCTAATTAGTCGGGCTGGTGGTTCTATTGCTAGAGCAAAAAGTAGCGGGGATAGGGGGCAGCCCTGCCTCATTCCTCGGCGGATAGGGAATTCTTCTGAGAGAAGCCCATTGATCAGGACCCGGGTCAATGGACTGGAGTATAACAACCGTACATGCCCCCTAAAGTATGGGCTGAAGCCTGCCCGGACCAGCACAGTTTCTAAGTAGCACTAGTTCACCGTGTCACACGCCTTCTTGAAGTCTATCAGTAGTAGGGCCAGATATGGTGGAAGGAGATGACGGTGAGCCAATGCCACATGCAGGTGTCTCAAGCAATGCCTCATACTATGGCGGGGAATGAATCCGCACTGGTCGGGGTGTATTAAGGTGGCAAGTACGTTCTTGAGGCGGGCGGCTAGGATCATAGCATACATTTTGACTTTAGTATTAATGAGTGAGATCGGATGGTATTCTGAGCAAGAAATGGAGGGAGGGTTCGCTTTA
Source organism: Triturus cristatus (assembly GCF_964204655.1). NCBI lineage: Eukaryota > Metazoa > Chordata > Amphibia > Caudata > Salamandridae > Triturus > Triturus cristatus. The sequence continues at coordinate 1,540,942,253 of NC_140591.1, forward strand.
GGGATGACCATGATTGTAGCCACATCAATGTCCTGCGGAAAGCCCTCCCTCTTCGCTTCCTCTGCATACAGAGCCTGAAGCAGTGGTGTCCTGGGTAGCCATCAAGGCCTGGAGTTTTACCCGTAGCCAGTGCAGAAAAGGCCTGGCCTATGTCCTCCTGTGAGATGGGTTTGTCAAGCATCTGAATGTCAGCTTCTGGCACCTGCAGGAGCGGAGCATCTCGCAAGAAGTCGGATCCGAGATCTGGTATCAGCGCCCTGGAGAAAAGATGTTTGTAGTAGAGCGCAAATGTCTGGGCTATCGCCTGAGGCGCCTGCTGAGTGGTACCCTCCGCAACCATCATTTCGGGAATTTTCCGATTTGCTAAAGTGCGAGGCGCCAACCAGTATAGGAGCGTACCATTCTGATTTCCCCATCCGTAGACACAGGCTGTGGAGGAACTCCACATCTGTTTGGCCGATTCTAGGGAGATATGACAGATTTCTTCGCATCGGAGCTCGAGCTAGGGGGACTCAGCATCTCCTGTCGCTGTGCCTGTGTTGTGCTCCAGACGGGGTGTGTGAGCTCCCAGATAGGAGAGGTGCTCTTCACGGCCTGGTGGGACTTTTTGATATAGCCCTTGGCAAAGCCTTAGAGAGTGGCCTTACCGGCAGCACATAGTGTACTGGGTGACTTGACCGTGCCTTCGTTACATTGGAAGTACTATCTGAGCTTGTCTTCAAGTGCCTTTTTGCATTCTTTGTGTTGGGAAACCAGGCGTTAAGTCGCCATATGGGGCGAAGAATGCCAGTAGGCCCCACCAGGCCAATGAGTAAGGGTGAATGATCAGAGCAACGGCTCCTTTCTGGTCCAATGTCAATGTGTGAGTGGTGTAAACATGTCGTATCTTGTGTGGTGAACAAAGGGGAACAGTACAGAAACATGCAAACAAGTCCCCAAACTGTACCCCCAACAGCCCCACCTCCCCATACTTCTTCCCTGGAAGCATCTGTCACCCTAACAGTAAAAACAGAAACAAGTTCAACCAGTCTGGTTTGAGGACAGAGTTTGGACCCCTCCATATTGTAGGATTCAGAATTGTTCTGGAGTCTGGGATTGTTTATGGCCGTCGAGGTTGACATGAGGCTTCCATTGTTACTTTGGGGAACTTCAATTCATATTGCTAGACTGCAGGAAAAGGTCAGTGTCTCCGGCTCCCTCCATTGATTGGGTCAGAGATCGTTTCAGAGTTGTCTCTTCCCTTGGCTCCAGTTCCTGGGAGAGACCTCGAGGTCTTGCCTCCACAGGAGAACCAGACATGCTCCTCGCAGTCGCTTCAGGCGATAAGAATGTTTTTCTTTGTGCGTTGCATCCCCGCCGGGACCGGGTGTGTCTCCGCTGCGGTATAGCTGCCCTTCCCAGTGTGGAACGGGGGTGCACCCATGTGGGGGACGAGGAAACTGTGTTGTGCAAGGTGAGAGGACGTTCCTCTGTGGCCCAGGTCCATGCCGCCTCAGGAGAGTCAAAGAAATGGCTCTGAATGTTGAGAATTACCCTGAGACGGGCCAGGAACAGAAGCCAATATGCAAGATTGAGTGCCCGAAATTTCTGCTTGACCGCGGTGTAGGATTGTGGCTGTGTTTGTGCCTCCCTAGTATAGTCCACGAATATCATGACTTTTTTTTCTGCGATAGTAGAGGTTAGACTGAGAGCGTGACTCCTGCAGAATGGCTTCTTTATCTTTGAAGTTGAGGACTCGCGCTATGATTGGCCTGTGTGGGGCACCCGGCGGCAGTTTAGGTGTGAGAGCTTGATGAGCCCGTTACACCACCAACCGTGATGAGAGGCGATCAGCAGGCATTCATGTCTTGATCCAAGTCTCTATGAAGGTTGCGACCTGAGCGGGCTCCATTCCATACGGAATACCCACAAATTTAAGGTTGTTCCGGTGGAACGATTTTCAGCATCCTCTGCCCGCCTATGAAGCTCGGCCGTGTGAGATAAAAGTCTTTAAACCTGACCTTTCATTGTTGCGTCTTCATCTTCAACGGAAGATGGACGGGACTCGGCCTCTGAGATCCTAGCTGTAGCATTGCAGAAATCTAGTCTATGAACTCCATGTCCACACGTACTTCACCAATCTTGGTTTCAACAGAGTCCTGCAAGATGCGTATCGCTTTAAGCATGGTGGCAGTCTCCCTCCGGTAAAGGGGTCTGGGGCAGGGCTGTTCCACTGGTGCCTGCACTGCTTGTGGTATATTGCTCCATGCGGGACTGGGAGGGAGGCAGTTCCGCCGCTCTGTCTTTGCCCAGGGGCCACTAATCTGTTTTAGTGCCAGTGTTTTCACTCTCCCACTGCTGCAGGGGCCTGGCTCCGCTTTCCGCTTGGTGGGGCCCCAGCTACCGTCCCCATGTCTCCAGCAGTAATTTCAGCCTCTCCATCCCGGATGCTGCCTGCGTGCCCGCCACCATCTCGGGGCCCCAACCAGACCACCAAAGGGCATCCCCAGGCACCGCACAACTCTCCTCTTATCAGGGGTCTGTTTCCGTCCACCAGGTAAGGGCAGGCCGCAGCAGTATGAGTGCAGAGTCTCAGAATGACCAACGGGCAGGGGGGGACAAGGGGTATAGGGGGAAAGGTGGGAGGTTCATCCAGGTCCTCGCTCCCCTGGCCTTGCAGACCTGCCGGGTCGGGGTCTCCCCAGTGCTGCAGTTCGGGTTTGGAACTGATGCAGTCTCCCACTCGCCCCCACTCCTCCTCACCTGTGGGGGCGACGTTTCAGATGGTGGGTCTTTCAGCTGCTGCATCGGTCTCTCAAAGGAGCCCTCCGTGTGTAAGGCGCCACCTCCCACATGCCACCAAGCCCGCCGCACCTTAGGGGGGCCCTACTTAGCGTCCTGGCTAGTGCAGATCTCCACCGCAAAGTCACTGCTCAAGTTGGCAGTCGACCGCTTCCAGGATTCCGGCAGCTCACTGCGGCCCGCTGCAGCTTCTGCCTCTCCCGGGTGCTGCCACTGTGCCCAGGGCACCAGAGGTCCATTGGTCGGGTGGAGGATCCACCCGCAGTTCTTGTGTTCAGGGAAGGGCAGGATGAGACCCCGTTGGTTTCTGCGCTTTCCTTTCCGGGGGAATGGGTTGCGGCATTCACCATCTCGGGACAGGTTTTCTTTCCCCTCCAAGCACCGCCATTTTGAGTCAGTTGCCATTCAGGAGTGGCTGCTTGCACCCCCAGCCGTCTCAGAAGACTGTGGTGCCACCGCACCTCGCTGGGGTGCCTGAGGATGATCGGGGGTATCGCCCGCTCCTTTCTTCATGCAAGATGACAGCGGATGACGGAGGGGTCCAGAGCACTCTCGGAGCACGACCGCCATCTTGATGCAGGTAGCCATGCCCCACCAATAAGGTGCCATGTTAAGTTGGAAATATCTTGCACAGAAAGTGTGCAATTCAGAGGTAAACATACAGGAATCGTAATTGAAGGGAAACTAAAAAATACGTTTTATTTCTCTTAGACACATGGTCCTATTTCTCACACTCATGCTTGTGTTTCTTTATACATACATTTATATATTTAATGAAAAAAAACAAAGGTTAAAGTGGAGTCATAAATGATGAAGAATGATGTAAGATGTTATATTTCAATAAAATAAAACCTTCGAAATTCACTGAAAATGCCCTCTTATTTAAAAACAAAAAAACTGAAATTCTGAAGTTATACGCAACTGACATAAGTATTATTTGTACGTATTATATGGCTCTTTCAATGTTATTTGAGTGTGTAGAAACATGTATTAATACTGAATACAAAAGATTACCTGACTGATGACGGGGAATATTCAATGAAAGATCATTTGTAAGTATTTTAGGTACACTGTTTTTTAAGTATTGCATACGGAATAGTGGTCAGAAGAAGCAAGGTCATTGACTGTGTGGAATGTAAAATCAATTGATGAAGACTATTAGACCTGAATGGAAATGATGCAAAATGTATAACTAACTTGATTTTGGGTGACAAAAATCACCAAGGACTTTTCTATTCCGAGAGACCAAGTGTGCCTATTTCACCTTAGAAGGATAATGAAATAAATAATCAAGGGAGCATCCTGGCAGATATCATGGCAAACATGGCTTTTCCAGCCAGGTAGATTCAATGTAAAAATAATTGCCGGTAAACAATAAAGTGTCTGCCCTCCCAGGAGCCATGTAAGAAAACAAGTTACTTACCTGTAACTGTAGTTCTCCAGTATTGGAGATTTCATAGTTTCACATGCCTGAATCATTCTCCGTCGTCGAGACGGGAGTCTCCGGTACATAAAAAAGCAATGCTTAGTAGTATAGCAAACTGAAAAGAGGCCTAGGCCCATTACCCCTTTGCAACCCATAACCTTTGTTATGTAAAAAAGGACAAAACTTGTCTCTGAACCAATCAGAGCCTCTCACGCTCTAGAACACTCCTGAGAGAACCTCTTGCCCCTCAGATTTTCAGGCACTTGTGCCATAACACCTTTTTTGCTAAATCCGAGGTGAGCCTCTCATAGGAGGAGGGTGGGTTGCATGTGAATCTATGAAAGCTGCAATACTGGAGAACTACAGTTACAGGTAAGTAACTTGTTTTCTTACTCCAATATTGGAGCTTTCATAGATTCACATTCCTGAATCAGAATAGCGAGCAGTAAATCATAGCACATTTTTTGTTACCCAAGACCTGGAACAAGGGAACATATGTAGTGTGATAAAAGCGGTCTTCCTATACCAATACACACAGAAAAAACACTCTGCAAATTGCATATAATACAATAAACAACAATAAAATGTGCAAATGTGACCAATAAAGGAAGGAGGGATGATAAAGAGGGCTCACCATTACTGGATAAGGTTCCTCAGCACCGCTTCTCCCACCGCCACATCTCTTCCTGTGGCTGCATCCAAGCAGTAATGCCTGGTGAAGGTGTGCGTACTTGTCAAGGTTGCTGCCCTGCAGATATCCTGGATCGGCACTCCAGCAAACAAAGCTGTGGAGGTGGACACTGCTCCTGTCGAATGGGCACGGACTTGTGCATTCAGAGGTCGTCCAGCTGCCTGATGACAATACTCTATCGCACTGGAAATCCATCTGGCAATACCCCTTTTTGACAAAGGGAGACCTTTCCTGGGTGATCTGAAGGCAACAAAAAGTGGTGAAGACTTGCGGAAAGGTATAGTCTTTTGCAAATAGAACTTTAGACAGCGTTGGACATCCAGCGAGTGGAGAGCTCTTTCCGCCGATCTTGTTGGTTGAGGAAAGAACCGTTTGAGAATTAGTGGCTCATTTCAATGAAAATCAGTTGGTACTTTTGGAATGAATTTTGGATTAGTCCTGAGTATCATTCTGTCCTCTTTGAATTGTAAGAAAGGGTCTTGGATCGTGAGAGCCTGTATTTCCCCCACTCTCCTGGCTGAAGTCAGCGCGATGAGAAGCGCAACTTTCCACGACAGGAATTTAAGATCTGCCCTGTGTATTGGCTCGAAGGGCTGTTTCTTTAATTGGGAAAGAACAATGTTCAATTGCCAGAGAGGTGGTGGAGGCTTTACTGGAGGAAAAACCCGGAACAAACCCTTCATGAATGGTTTGATGACTCTTCCCGACCACAGAGATGGTCCAGAGGAAATCCTTCTGTAGCGTGATATTGCGGCTAGATGAACCTTTATAGATGCATGAGCCAAACCAGACTTTGCCAAAAGCAAAATGTATGGAATAATCTTGTGTGCTGCAGAGTTCAGAGGATGAATGTTACATCTTTTGCACCATAAGCAGAATCTCTTCCACTTCATCCTGTATGTTCTGTTCGTACTATCCACTCTGGCTCGCGATAGGATCTCTCTGCAATCCGCTGAGATATGTAGATGCTGAAATTCGCAGTGTTCAGGAGCCAGGCCGCTAAGTGCAGTGATTTCGGGTCCGGATGAAGCACTTCTCCCCGGGACATCGTCAGTAGTGACGGTATTGGCTGGAGGCGAATCGGGTGTTCCTCCGACAGTAGCAGAAGCTCCGTGAACCAGTGTTGCCTGGGCCACCATGGTGCTATCAGGATTATCTTGCACGGTTCCTTTTTGATCTTCATAAGAACACGTGGCAGGAGGAGAATTGGAGGAAAGGCATAGGCAAAGACGCCTGACCATGCCATCAAAAACACATTCCCCCAAGATCCCCGTTGGGGAAGCCAGCTTGCGAAGAACTGGTATTTTTTGGTCTGCACTGTCGCGAAGAGGTCTACTGTCGGTTTTCTCCATCTTTGGAAGATGCTGTCTAGACTTCCTTGGTCGATCTCCCACTCGTGGCAGGTGGATTTGAGCCTGCTGAGAGTATCCACCTTGACGTTCTGGTCCCCTGGGAGATGTTCCGCTGTTATGGATATCTTGAGTTGCAGCGCCCATTCCCATACCTTCTGGGCTTCTTGAGACAGGGAGTGTGATTTTGTACCTCCCTGTTTAAGTAGTGCATTGCTGTGGTGTTGTCCGTTCTTATTAACACAGCTGATGCCTATATCCTTGGTAGGAACGCTAGCAATGCTAAGCGGACGGCTCTGAGTTCCAAGAGGTTGATGTGCCTTTGCTGTTTGTGCAACTTCCAGCGACCGCTGACTTGGAGGTCCTGAGGAAACGCTCCCCAGCCTTCTAAGGACGCATCTGTCGTAATCACCAGTGGGGCTGGTTGTGGAAGGAATGAAAGACCCTGTGAGACGCAACGCTTTTGGGTCCACCATGATGCCGTGTGGATCATGGTCGGCGTTACCCTGACTATACCGTCGAAGGATCCCTCCGCCTGATGCCATTGTAGATCCAGTTGCTCTTGCAACAGACGCATCCTTAGCCTGCAGAAAGGTACAAGGGGAATGAAAGATGATATCATTCCCAGCAATGATTTGTACTTGCGTACTGAAAGACACTTTCTTCTTATAAAACTCTGGCAGAGATTTTATTCCCAGCTGTCTATCCTTGGGAGGGGAACGCTTTGTTTACCTCTGTGTCTAGTATCGCTCCCAAGGAGGTGATGTTTCGTGTCGGTTGAAGAGATGATGTTTCTTTATTTAAAGTCAGACCTAAACTGGCAAACAGCTCCACGCAAGCCGTTGTTGACGACCGGGCCGATGCTGCTGATGGCGCTTTGACCAACCAATCGTCGAGGTAAGAAAATACTTTTTCCTTAGAACAGCTGTCACTGGGGCAAGGCATTTCGTAAAAATTCTCGGGACTGACTTCAAGCCGAAAGGCAGTACCTTGAATTGGTAATGCCCTCCGGCCACCATGAACCGAAGGTACTGCTGTGGGAAGGATGGATGGGGATGTGAAAGTACGCATCCTGTAGGTCCAATGTGGTCATATGATCTCCTGGGTCTAAGAGCAGCAGAATATCTTGGAGGGAAAGCATTCTGAAAGATTGTTTCTTGAGATAGGTGTTTAGGGACCGGAGGTCCAAAATAGGACCACATTGGAGAACATTTATCTAGACTAGAAAAAAACGGAAATAAAATCCCCTTCCTCTCTGGGAGTTCGGTACAGATTCTATTGCTCTCTTTCGGAGCATTGTCCGAATCTCCAGACGCATCTGATGTAAGTGTCTGACCTCTTGATGTTTCGGCGGTGTACAAGGGGGCGTTTGCAGAAGTTCTAGAGTGTGCCTGTCATCCTCTTGGCACTTTACATGCAACTGCGACGGGCTACTGGCGTAGCCAAAAGGACCATCATCATTCTCCTCCTCCGCCTATGACTCTTCCTCCTCTAACAGGTGGGATGGTACCAGAGGTGTCACCTTACTTGGAGAGGTAAGGTCTGGGGTAATTCTCCTCTTCCTGGCAAATTTCCGTTTTTCTGGGTTTTTTTCTCTCGGCGACGAGCTCGCCGTTGATACCGTCGCCGAAACTATCGTCGTCGATGCTGCCGTCGTCGTTGCCGTCGACGATCCTGTTGTTGCTGCCGTTGACGATCCAGTCGACGACGTGACTGTGGTAGTCGTCGATGCCGTCGAAGGTCTTGGCGTCGACAGTGCCGTTGACGATGCCACCGTCGACAGAGATATAGCTTTAGAAGTAAGTTTTATCTCAGCTTTCTTCGCCGCCGCCATTTTCTTCGTCGACGCTCCCGTCGACGACGTAGATTTCTCCAATTTTTCCTCAGGAGGTGTGGAAGCCGGCTTCTTGAATAAATGTTTGACTTTAGGGGGTGATTTTGAGGGCTCTGAGCTTGTCCTCTTTGTATGCTCTGAGCTTGTCCTCTTTGTATGTTTTACCCCGAAGTAGAAATAAACTGTAGAATTTGAGCAGAGGTCAAAGGAGACTCCTTAGCACAACATGCGGTAGAAAATCTGAGGGGCAAGAGGTTCTCAGGAGTGTTCTAGAGGGCGAGAGGCTCTGATTGGTTCAGAGACAAGTTTGGTCCTTTTTTACATAACGAAGGTTATGGGTTGCAAAGGGGAAATGGGCCTAGGTCTCTTTTCAGTTTGCTATACTACTAAGCACTGCTTTTTTATGTACCGGAGACTCCCGTCTTGACGACGGGGAATGATTCAGGCATGTGAATCTATGAAAGCTCCAATACTGGAGTAAAGGCTATTATTTAAGCGACAATGCCACTATAATGAAGACCAATGACTGTGGAAAGCAAATTGACATCTTCAAGACAAAGAATGCCACAAAATTCTCCCCATGAACATTATTATATATATCAAAATTAATGTAAAACAGAAATCAACTACTTGGATGTTACTACCAAGATGAGGTATTGTGAAACAGAAACCACTTTGCTCAGAAAACCCAATTGCCATGGAGACTGTACTAGACTGCAAACATTACCATGCCAAAAAACTTGAAATAAAGCGTCCCTTATGGGGAATTTCAATACATTTACAGACAATGGTCAACTAATTATAATTTCTACCATGGCTCCCTCCTAGTGAGGTAATTATTCAGAGACAATGGTGTATTAAAAACATAAGTAACCTTTTGAAAATGAAAGACAAAGCAAAAACCAAACTTCTCATCGAAATAGTAATTGTCTGACAAAGAAAATGTCATGGGCATAATTGTCATAGTGAGCTTCAAAGAGGGGCCTGCCATCAATGGTACACCCTATAAAAAATGAGTTACTACCTGTAACCGTGGTACCTTTCACAGGTTCACATGCTTGAATCATTCAGTCGTCGAAATGGGAGTCCCTCAGTAACTTTGAAATAGCAGTACATGGCACATAAGTAAAGGCTTCAGCCAGTGCCCACTTTATTAATTCATTCACCTCATTATAAAAGATCCAAACTTCTGCCAATGAAGTAAGAGTGCTCCGTGACTTGCCACTCCCAGAGAAGTTCACACCTCAGATTTCGTAGCATGAGTAGTGGAAACATAAAACTATAGCAGAAATTATGAGCCTTTATCCGGCAAGGAAGGAGGGTCACGCGAATCTATGTAAGATACCAACGGAGAACACGGCTCAACGGAGAACACGGTTACAGGTAAGTAACTAGTTTTTTTTCTCCAGCACTCGATCTTTCATAGATTCACATGCATGAATCAGAATTGCAAGCAGAGTTAGCATGTCCACTCGATTTATACACTACACGAGGATGGTGGAATGTGAAAGAAAGAGGCTCACCTTATTTGAATAGATAGCGAAGAACTGCCAGTCCCATCACTGCATCTCGGTTTGCAACTGCTTCCAGACAGTAGTGTTTCTTGAAGGTGTCCATGTTCCTCCACGCTGAAACTCTACAAATATCTATCTGTGGCACCCCCCAAAACAGTGATGATGAAGTAGCTATGCTTCTTGCGGAATGAGATTTAACTTTCTGTTAGAGGTCTTACAGCTTTTGCATGGCAGAATGCTATTGTTGCCGCAAGCCATCAAAAAATAAATTTGTTTGCCACAGGGAAACGCATCTGTGGGACTGAGATAAACACTAGGAGTTGATTGGAATTCCACATTTCTTTAGTTCTGTCCAGATGGAGTTTTAGGTTTCTTTTGATGTCTATCGAGTGAAGAGTTCTTTCTGCTGGAGTGGTTAGATTTAGAAAATATGCATTAAGGATAACTGGTTCATTTAGATGGAACCAGTGAATGCTTGGATCTCACGGACTCTTCTCACTGTTAGTGTCAGTTTTCAAGCTTACAAATGTTTTGGTGGCTTTATTAATAGGCTTGAATGGATAGCTGACATACATTGTGAACATACAGTATTTAGTTCCCTGGTAGATGGCGGTGTTTGAATTGGTGGGAATACTCTGAATAAACCTCTTCAATCTTTCTGTAGTGAGGGTTACTTCTGATCAGCGAAAATGCTTGTGAGCTACTGAAGGCTAAGCAACTTGTGCATTGTTATAAGACACCCACCATGCCCAGCTTCATTGACTATAAGCCTAATCCATAGAACCAGATACTATGATTTGAACAAAACACTTTGATCAGGACCACTATGACAGGGCTGTCATGTGTGACAGTGAGAATGTGGTCTTTGGAGATGTATGAATATGTGTGAATATGAATGGCATATAAGTGTATAGTTGACTGGGAGCCTGTGTTGTAAGGACTTGTGGCACAGGACATAACTTTTCCACATGTGGCATCGTTACATGTATAACACATACTTTTAAATGGGAAAAATTGAAAGTGCAGGTACATGTTCTGCAAAAATGTTCATAATATGGAAAGGAATTCTGCACTGTAAATTTCTCCCACTTAAAATAATGGCAATGTTGTTCAGTTATAAATATAGCAGTATCTACCAGCCACCGGTGGCAAGATGCTTGCTGTGAGTAAAGGCTTCACATTGAAATGGGAGAAAATTCAACTGAAGAGTTCACTTTATGATTATATGGATTCCATAAAACTCATTTAAATGTTCTCCCATTTCCAAATGTCACATTCACAAACACCAGGCATCCTGCTCTTAGTGGCCTGGAGACACAGTGCCATATTTACAAAGAAAAATACATCCCTTTGTTTAAATGGGAGGAATTTAAAGTGAAGAAACATGCTTCATAAAACATTAAGATATAATTGGCTTAATTGAAAGTAGAGAAAAACATTCAAGTGTAATGTTTCGAATAAATATTTTTCTTCCATTTAAAAACATGACTATTTTCAGTTATAGATTTGACACAGTCTCTACTGGCCACTTTGAAAGCTGAGAAAATTAAAATGAAGAGTTAACTTAATCATTGAGGTCACTTTTAATTTTAATGTTCTTCAATTTAAAAGCATTCAGAACCTTCATTTGTCATCACGCTCCAATATTGAGTTGACAAGGAATTTTATTTAAGAGTTATTTACCTCAGTGCCCCAGCACCAGCCTGGGTCATAAATCTGACTGAGCACTGCTCCTTATCAGCCTCTATCTGTAGCCTGATGATAATGTAAAATAAACATAGCCTTCCCTAGACGTTAAAAATAAAATGTGGCCCTGCTATTATTGTGTTATTTAAAAAATTAACTCTAGCCTGCGAGCTATTCCCAAGGTGTTTGGGAACTAATGGTAGTTCACGATCGAGTGGCTGGAGACACCTGCTTTAACAACTCTGTGTAACCATATATCTGATGCATTCAGTACACATGTCAAACCGGAGATGGCTACCAGGTGAACTCTGATTGAGGCATGTCTAAGCCCAGATTTTGCTAGATGCAAAAGATAAGGCAGTATCTGATGGGCTTGTACTTGAAAAGGGTGCATTCCTTTTAGCCCACCACCAGCTACAACATCATTTCCATTTTGCTGCACATGTTTTATTTGTTAAGACAGCTCTAGCTTGTGCTAAAATGTCCTTGTAGCCCTGCAGGATGTCTAACTGTCAGAATCCATGGTGCTCAGGAGCCGGACTGTCAATTTGAGAAATTGTGGGTTGGGGTTAAGAATTTGAACCTTGTGTCTGGAGAGAAGATTCGCTGAGCATTTCAAGAGAATGGGTTGCTCTAGCATTCGTTAGTCTAAGAGTCAGTACTGTCTTGGCCTCTAGGGGGCTATGATATTCAACATGGGAAGAGGATGTAGCCTTATGGCTAGAGCCGTCGACATCAAAGCTGGGGAACCGGGTTTGAGTCTCGGCAGGGATGCTCAACATCCTGTGATTCTGGGCAAATCACTTAATCTCCGCATGCCTAACAAAAATTAATGTGTCCATCTGTAACGAAACAGGTGTTCATGTAAAGCGCTTGGATACCGGATATCTACGGGTCGAGTTCACGCTATATAAAACTAAAAAATAAAAACGTGCAGGGTTCTCTTTTCATTTTCGCTATCATTTTGAGTAGGGGGTATTAGCACTATACATGAAGACATCATGCTTGATAGTCTCTTGAGAAGGTGTACTTTTACATCTTTTAGATTTATTCGCTTCACCAGTACCGAAAGAGCTATTTGTCTGTCAACTGACAGGAATGACTAATTCTTGTTGGGATTTAGGACGACTTGCTTTGGTTTAGTTGGAGGCCTAAAGACTTGAGAAGCTCGATACAGGCTTTGATTGAGCTTTTGCTATCTTTTATGGCGAGCCTTTGAGCATCCAGTTGTCTGGGTAAGAGTAAATTTGTTGTCCTAGATGATGAAGGTGAGCTGCTACTGGAGCCATATAGTTTGTAAATATTCTGGGTGTGGATCGGAGGCCAAATGGAAGTACTTGGAACTGGTAACGGCAACCTCAAATCATATACATTTTCACTGTTGACTGTGATTTGGAATACGGAAGTACACATCTTTGGGATCCAATAATGCCATGTATTCCATTTTCATTAAAAGGGGCAGAAAGGCCTGGAGTGAAACCATTATGAATGTTTGTTTTTTCAGACAGAAGTTTAGCTGGTGTAAACCTAGGATGGCCTTCCATTCTTTTGCAGTCTTCTTTTTTACTAGGGTATCTGGAGTAAAATACCACATTTTTGATGGTGTTTTGGAACTATTTATAAAACCTTCCTTCGTAGAATAGGTTGTATTTCTGCCTTCAACAAATGTTTGCGTTTTTGCCATGTATTCCATTTTCATTAAAAGGGGTAGAAAGGCCTGGAGTGAAATCATTCTGAATGTTTGTTTTGTCAGACAGAAGTTTAGCTGGTGTAAACCTAGGATGGCCTTCCATTCTTTTGCAGTCTTCTTTTTTACTAGGGTATCTGGAGTAAAATACCACATTTTTGATGGTGTTTTGGAACTATTTATAAAGCCTTCCTTCGTAGAATAGGTTGTATTTCTGCCTTCAACAAATGTTTGCGTTTTATTCTCTGAGGTGGCATTGTTGGGGGATGTTGAATAAACTCTGACATGTGGCCATAATGGATAACATACAGGGCCCATTTGTCCACAGTGATTGCCTCCCAGTTGTTGCAGAAGGTAGACATTATGCTTGCTACAGGGCCTGATGTTATTAGACTGCATTTTTTGGTATCTGGTGCTAGAAGAAGGTCAGTGATATCTAGCATCCTGGTCTTTTTACCTGGGTTTATGCTATGAAAAATGAAATGAAAATTAATTTTATATAGCGTGGCATAGTTACCCGAGGGTGTCAAGGCACTAGCTCATCAGATGAGTAAGGTGAGAAAAGCCGGACGTCTAAAACAAGATCAGAGATTGTAAAGCCACGTCTATAACGCCTTACTGAAGGCCAGCAGGTGAGTTCCATCTTTTAACTTCTGTGGAAGTGAGTTCCAGAGTCTGGTCGTACCAACTAGAAAACTTCTTCCACCCCAGGAACTTTTTCTGAACCTGGGGATAACCAGGTTGTGGGCGTGAGCTGAGAGAAAATGGAGGGCAGGGGTGTATAGCTGAAAATTCTGTTTAAAAAAGACAGGTCCTACGTCGCAAGTTGCTTTGAATGCTATACAGAGAGCCTTAAACTCGATCAGTCTCTTCACTGGTAACCAATGTAACTCTTTAAGCGCCGCGGAGGCAGATTTGTGTTTCGGAATGTTCAGCAACAAACGTGCTGCAGCGTTTTGCACAATCTGCAACTTGGTCAGACATGCTACTGCAGTAGACTTGAGTAGGATTGCTGCTGTCTTCTATAGGAATATGGCTGTTGAAGTGGTGCATAGTTTCTTGATATGGCGAATGTCGGAAAATATCTTTTAATGCAGGGTCACCGCAAACTTTATGCATTCCTTCACCTACTTTTTGCTAAATTAGTTTTTGTTGGCCTTAGGACGTTGAGCGCTTAACCACTGCTAACCAGTGTTAAAGTGCATGTACTCTTCCCCTAAACATGGTAATACTGGCTCATACCTAATTGGCATATTTAATTTTCTTAAAAGTCCCTAGTAAAGTGCCCAGGGCCAGTAAATTAAACAACTTGTGCCACCCACTTAAGTAGCCCTCTAAACTTGTCTCAGGCCTGCCACTGCAGAGCCTGTGTGTGCAGTTTCACTGCAATTTCGACCTGGGCTAAATAAACCTTTAGCCAGGCCCAAACCTTCTCTTTTTAGGTCGAGCCTAGGCAGTGCACATGAACTGTCTGCAAGACATGCCTAATTTAGTCTATGAGCTTTCAACACGCTCAAAGCTTTTGGTTGGGTGTTTGGCCTGCCTTTTGAAATTTCTTTGCTCTGGTTGGTGAATAGTGTACATCTGTCGCGCCTTTAGGTGCTTTGTTCCCTCCCATCAGAATTCACTGATTGTTCCTTTCTGTTGGCCATTTCTGGCCATCTGTTTCCTCCTCGCTAGCACTCCCTCCCGTCATTGCTGACATCCTTCGTGCGCCGCTGCTTGCAACTTCATTCATTGTTGCTCTTTGTTGGCCATCTCTGATTTTTTGTTGTTGCTTGTTTCCACCACCTCCTGCCCGTCAAGTATTTCAGATTTGTTTTTTATATTATGCATGACGGCTGTCTTCTGTCCGGGTCACGTTCATAAGATTTATTTCTTTGCAATGCTGTTCTGCATAATTTTTTTAAAAAGGTCCAAAACGTGAAACTCTAACCCCTTCCCCTTGTGCCTGGAGCTCCAGTTCCCGACCTTCACCCCTACCAACATTTTCAGGCAGGAAGTCCAGGTTTTCCGACTATTCATGTGATTTGAACTGCATTTATTAGAAATCAAATAATTCAAAGTACATCTTGAAAAATTACCATGCAGGTGGTGCGAGTGCAACGGGATCATGGTGCAGCCCAGTGTCGTTCCCCAGGCTGCCTTGCCTTCTGGTAATTTTCCATTGGTCGGCACGAGGAGGCCAGACACCCACGTTTCCTCAATCTTAGCCGAATAGCATTTGGTGCTGTCGCCGCCCAGGTCAGCTGGCGGCCTTCAAAGGCTTTTTTTTGCCGTATTGTTGTGCACCCCGCTTCCTTTCACTAATTGGTTCAAATGTAAGGTGCAGGGCTAATGACACTCACGGCAGACAGGAGACGTGTGGCCTCCGGCTCTGAGCTAGCCCATCACGCATATACCAGTCCTACCACAAATTATATGCATAGTAAACATACAATACACAATTAAAAACATAATTTAATGTTTCTTGGTGTACCTACCTTTCAATGATGGAAGGATTAGTTGGCCTAGCTGGCATTTCAACTTGTGACCTTGCGATAACAGCACAAGGGTACTCATAGTACACATGTGTAATATTTAACATGTTACAGTTCAGGGACCTACACACAGCTCCTTAACTTAGAATATCCCCAGGCGTCTGACTGGATCCAGAATTTGTTTTGCAGCAGCACCTCTGCGTGCCGGGAGACGGCGCTACACAACCTCACCCTGACGTCGTCCACGTACGTGACATCAGCGAGGTCATATAAGTCCCTCACGGCGCGCTGACGTCTGTTTTCTTCGGAGAAACTTTTCAGCAGCACAACGTGGAGCCACCAACAAAAAAATTGTGAAAGTATGGGAACAGTGTGCGAGGAATGAAAATCCATGAATAAAGAAGGAGGGTGGTGTAAGACACCATAGTAAAAGACAGAATTAGACACTGCCCACATATAGGTGAAAAAGCTGCGAGAAAGAGCGCCACAAGCTAAGTGAAGACCCTTCCCCAAGTGCAACAAGGGAAGAATATCTCAACAGACAGAAATAGACTGTCATTACCATGTCGAACTGTGTCGTCCAGCAGGAACGGAGCACAGAGAGAACAGTCCACTGTAGGAATGAATAAAAGACAGGCACTGCCCCTATAGTAATGGAGGTCTGAAACAGAGGTCAACATATCCCCAAAGGGCGACTGTAGAGGAGACCAGAACCCTGAGCCAATAGAGAAGGCAGGAGGGAGGGAAGGAAGCAGGAGAAGAAAAGCAAAAGAAGATGAATCTCCTGGTGAAGGTGAACCAAAAGGAACCATTTTACAGGAAGAAACCGCTTGGAGAGAGTCAGCTGTATATGGCAATTCTCAAAGGGACGCAACAATGTGAGCACCAGTGCGAAAAAACAATGGTAACGGAGAGGCCAGTAGAGAACCCCACTTGGTAAGGTCATGGCAGAACGGGGAGGCTGGGGGGGCGTTAAGGAATCCGCGTTAAGACAACGTCTCTACCAGATACATCGTTACCGAAGGTAAGTAACTCGTACATCTGCTAGAGACATCTAGCCGCAGATTCCTTAACTTAGAATAGATACCACAGCCATACCCCATTGGGGAGGTGGGTCTGCGACAGAACAACAAAAAGCGCCAAGCACTTGAGCTGGCAACAGAGTGACTGACAATGGGAGAGGCTGTAGCGGAGCAGCCAGACAGCAACCCAACTAGCTCGGAAGAGCAAGAGATAACGGGATGCAGACACCCCAAAAGTGCCAGAATGGCACTACACCAGAGCTGTACAAGCGTGAGAGGTAGAAACGGCACCAGCCATAAACCAGAATTAAAGAAAGAGAGAGGAAAAAGGGCCACTCTCAGCTTAATGGCGCACTATGTGAACATCTAGCAAAGGTTGAGAAGAAACATGGAGATGCAACCAGAGCCTACCAGGCTAGTTCACAGAAGGAAGGCCGGAGAGTAGGCCTGGGCAAAAATTTCGTTCCGTTCGCGGAAATTGCGATAATTTGACATTTTTGCGTTCCGCGGAGAGCGCGAAAATGTCAAAAATTCCGGTTTCCGCAGCTTGGCGATAATTTGTTTCTTGCTCGCGCTGTAAAATAATACATTCTCGCGCGCGCGCGATCGCCTTACCTGAATCCCTGCGTTCGCCGACAAGTTTTCTTGATCCGGTCGCGTTCTCCATGAGATGTTGTATTGTTTTTAGCCATTTGCGCTGTCTCGCGACAGTTCGCGCCCGCAGTGACGTCATGCGTCGCGCGATCACGTCTTTCTTCTCGCGATCATGCACCGCGAGAACAACTCAAAACAAGATGGCCGCGCCCGCAAGCAACCACATGGGTAAGTTGGCGACCCGCAACCATGCAGAAAATCTCGCGAACATGCCGGAAAAAAACTTCCGCATCTTCGCGATATTTCTGCTTGTTTGCGATAATTTTAAACATTCTCGCGATAATTTGCGAAGGTTAATTCCGCAAATTCCGCCCACCCCTACCAGAGAGGCTACAGTCAAGAACCAAAGGTCAAATTGGAAATAGCTAGAGAAAAGCATCTTACGCTTGACACGATATAATGACTGTCTAACTATGTTCTGTACTTGAAGTTTTATTGTCAAATTATCTGAGATTTACACATTATGATTTGAACTTTTTTATCAATAAACAAACCAGTTAAAAAAAAAGAACCAGAGGTCAAGAGGTAGAACTCAGCAATGCTTTTAGAAGCGCAGGTGGAAACAAGAAACACGCCAAGTGCAAACCCAGTCCCAAAGGGGGGACAGGGCGAATAGTAACAATCTGAAGCACGCTGATGTGGGCCACCACAGAAACATGCACAGGGCAAACAGCCACAGAGACCACAAGGTGGCGTAGCTAAAATAAGCATAAGACTGCCCGACCAGGCAGCTTGAAGACTAAGGTGAGAACCAACACACGAAATACAGATATGCAGGGTTCTCATCCAGGGGATACTCATCAATAGTCATAATCTATGAATAATCCCCGCCCATGTGCGGGATCCCGGAGCATATAGAAAATACATATATATAAATATATATATATATATACATATGTGAAAACATATAAATGCAGCCTAATAATGTTCAAAACATGGCAATGCTGTAAATTACATATTTTTGCATAGTAGTGCCCCCGTAACCCGTAAGGAAAAAAGGAAGCATCAGGCAAATTATAACACAGCACTGCTTTATTGCCATAAAGCAACATGTAATTGTAGGCATTCGCCAGTAGGCTGCAGTAGAGTATCAAGAATACAAGAAAACTGACACCTTGCCTTTAAGGCATTAGAGTAGGGGGACCGTGCCTTTAAGGCCTGCCCGTGACCCCCTGCTCCCATGATGCACTACAGGTGACAGTTGGGCCAGTTCTTTTTTCCGGCTCCTTCTGTGAGGATCCTGGAGCTTGAGCTCTTCAGTTTTTTGACTGAAATTTTGAATTACAGCTTTTTCTAGCTTTTTTCGACGTTTTCTGGCTTATAAGGGCTAATTCTGCTGGTTCCAGTGAATTTTCCAATTTTTTTCCAGTCAGAATGTCTCCTTTATTTAGGAAATGCCCTTCTTGTGGTAATAAAATGGCACTGCTGGATCCACACTCGGTGTGTATTGTGTGTTTACCATCAAAACACGATCCTGACCAGTGTCCCCACTGCCAGAAGTTCTCAAAGCGCACTCTGAGGGACAGAGAGCGCATTAAACTGCATGCAAGACTGGAGAAGGAACGAAGCCGTCGTGAAGGCGAGCATTCCTCATCAAGACCACCTTCTTCAGCTACGCAAGTACAGAAACGGCGACATACCAGCTCCCCGGGCTCCAAGAAGACCAGGAGTCCAAGAGGTTCGCCGTCGACGTCGAGGATGCCGGCGAAGAGGCAGAGAACTTCGGCGTCAAGGGATTCATCCCACCATCAAGAGTCTCCGCCGCGCAAAAGTAAGTCGGCGTCGAGAGGCGGCCCTTCGGGCTCGAAGGCTGCTAGTCTGGTGACATCTGAACTGTCTCCGTCGACGTCGAGGCTTCCGTCGACGTCGAGACACTCTCCGCCACCCTCGAGGGGGTCGACGTCGAGAGATGCGGCGACGTACATTCCGCCGCGAGTGGGCCGGTCGCCGTCGATGGTTACCCCCACTCGGCGACATAGAAGGTCGACGTCGAGAGGAAGATCGACGTCAAGAAGTCGACGTCGAGAGAGGTCGCCGTCAAGATCACCACGTCGACGTCGAGAGAGGTCGACGTCGAAGTCGCCCAGTCGACGTCGAGAGAGGTCGACGTCAAAGAGTCGGCGTCGAGAGAGGTCGACGTCGAAGTCGCCCAGTCGGCGTCGAGAGAGGTCGACGTCGAAGTCGCCCAGTCGACGTCGAGAGAGGTCGACGTCGAAGACACGGCCGACGTCGAGGTCATCTAGCCGACGTCAGGTGCCAGAGAAGAGGAGATCGACATCGAGGTCTCCACGACCGGCGTCGAGACCAGAACGGCCACACTTGCCGATGGTGACGCAGACGTCGTCGACGTCAAGGGATTCGACGTCGAGGGCGAAGACTGGACCGCCCGCGGAGAGGTCCCCAGGAGAACAGTCATCATCTCCGGGACTGCACATCGTGCAAATATCTCCAGAAAGATCACCCGAGGCTCCAGAGCGGTTTGGACTGTCACCGCGCTGGTTACGAGATGTGGGCGCTGCCGCATGTCGGAGTCCGGGATCGGACTACTCCCGCATGTATTCCCCACCGCGCAGGAGTAAATCGCCTCCGAGGGATCCACGGCCAATTTCACCACGCCGGTCTCGTTCCAGGGACCGTCGCACCGCGCCAAAACGTCCAAGATCTCCGTCCAAGCGCAGATCAGGATCAAGGGCTCACCAAAGCGAACGCTCCCACAAGAGGCGACGCACCAGGTCGTCCACTGGGACTGCATCCACAAGATCCTCAGTCCGGGACTATTCTCCTACTTTTTCATCCACGCCTCCATCGCGAGTGTCCCCGGTGGATGACATTATAACTTTCTCGGACGTCCTGGGTAGAGGGGCGCAAAAGTTGAACATCGCACTGCACGCCCCTCAGGCACCCACTTCTGTGATCTTTGACACTTTACACCATCGGTCAGCTCCCAGACCTCTGCTCCCGTTGGTGCCAGGATTGTTAGAACCAGCGATGGCCACGTTCCTTACACCAGCTACAGTGGGCTCGGTCCCCTCGAGAATAGCAAAGAAGTACAAGGCTCCGACCGAGGACCCTTTATTCTTGAGGGCGGACCCGCCAGCGGATTCGGTGATAGTGGCGGCGGCCATGAAGTCTCACTCAGCCTCAATATCTGCTTCTGTCCCCCCTGAGAAGGACAGCAAGCTGATGGACTCCTACGGCAGGAGAATGTGCAACACATCTGCCGCGCACATGAAGGTCGCTAGCGCTTCAGCCCTGCTAGGGAGGTATGATCGTTCCCTATGGGATTCCCTGGCCAGATTCGTGGAGAGATTGCCTAGGGAGGACAGGCAGGACTTCACGGAGATCCTACATGAAGGCGGACTGGTGGCAAACCAAGTAATAAGCGCAGCGGCGGATGCATCAGACCTAGCCGCGCATGGCTACTCCCATGGCATCTGCTCCCGCCGTTCGGCCTGGCTCAGATTAACAGCCCTCAAACCAGATGCGCAGAAAAGGATTCTTAACCTGCCGTTTAATGGATCATCGCTATTTGGAGCTCATGCGGACGACCAAATGAGCAAGATGAAAACGGAATTGGACACTGTAAAGGCTGTGGGACTGGAAAAACGCAAAGAGTTCCGCAAGCGCTTTCGCCAGGGCGACAAACGTGCCTTTCACCAGCGCGTTCAAACGCCCCAATGGTCCTCTCAAAACCAACAGAGGTCCCAGTTTCAGCAAAGGGGCCGGGGCAGAGGAAGAGGAAATGCTAAACAGCAGCAGTCCTCTAACAAGCAACCTCCCAAGCAGTGAAAACTTACTTCCTCCGCACTCGTTCGCCACTCCGGTGGGAGGAAGTGTCACCGCTCACCTGGCAGAGTGGAATACAATTACAAACGACAGATGGGTGCTGAGTATTGTAGAGCGTGGCTACTTGCTGAGGTTCAAATCTCCCCCTCCGCAGGTACCCCCACGGAAACAGCCACTCCCTCTCAGCCAAAACAAGCTTTTAAAGGACGAAGTTGCCACTCTCCTCTCCAAAAACGCCATAGAGGAAGTTCCAAACAGGCAGAGAAATCAGGGAGTGTACTCCCGGTATTTTCTTGTTCAGAAAAGAGGAGCGATCGGAGACTACAGACCCATCCTCGATCTCCGCCTACTCAACAGATTTCTCAGAAGGGAAAAATTCAGGATGCTAGCACTGCACCAGATCTTCCCACATCTACACCAAGGGGACTGGATGTGTGCCATCGATTTACAGGATGCATACTTCCACATTCCTGTCTCAGCGAAACATCGGAAGTTTCTCAGATTTCGCATCTTTCACCAACATTATCAATACAAGGTCCTGCCATTCGGCCTCAAGTCCGCGCCACGAACGTTCTCAAAGTGCATGGCGGTGGTGGCTGCATTTCTCCGCAAACGGAAGATATTCGTCTACCCATATCTAGACGACTGGCTCTTAAAAAGTTCCACCCCGGTTCAACTCCAGAGTCATCTCTCGTTCTGCCTAAACCTTCTACACTCGTTGGGCCTTCAGGTCAACTACCGGAAGTCGATCCTCAATCCAACTCAGCGGATCCACTACCTGGGCGCCTCTCTAGACTCCTCAAGCGCAAGCGTGTGTCCTTCGGAGGAGAGGTTATCCTCCATGCTGCAAAAAAGCTGCACGCTTCTCAGCACGGAATATCCCACAGCCAGACAAGTGTCATCTCTCCTGGGATCCATGGCCTCGTGCATCTACATCGTGCCCAACGCACGTCTGCACATGCGTCCTCTGCAACAAGACCTAGAGGATCAGTGGTCGCAGAGGACCGGCCGCTGGGAAGATCACATTACCCTTCATCAAGCCGCCAAAGATTCCATCCGGTGGTGGATGAAGCGCTCCCATCTGCTTCACGGCGTCCCATTCCATCAGGCGCCTCCGACACAGACGGTGGTCACAGACGCCTCCATGCAGGGCTGGGGGGCTCATATGGGCCGGCTTCAAGTACAAGGTCTCTGGTCCGCTACCGAGCAGAGCTATCACATCAACTTCTTGGAGCTACGAGCAGTCCACCTCGCTCTCAAGTCCCTGTACCCATCCCTGCAGACCGACTATGTTCAGGTTCAGACGGACAACACCACAACTATGTTCTATCTGAACAAGCAAGGAGGGACCAGATCACGGGTCCTGTCTCTGGAGGCCCAGTCAATCTGGAAATGGCTTCTGGCGAGAAACCTGACGATCGTCGCTGTTCACCTGCCAGGGACCCTGAACGTGCAGGCGGACGGCCTCAGCAGAGACTTCGTCGAAGCGCACGACTGGGTGCTCAACGAAGGCGTCGCTCAAGACATCTTCCGCTTGTGGGGCATACCAGACATCGATCTGTTCGCAGACGCGGACAACAAAAAATGCCCCGTCTTCGCCTCCAGGTTCCCTCAACGGGGGTCGCAGGGGAACGCGCTGTTGATCAGCTGGTCGAGGACATTGCTTTACGCTTTTCCTCCTCTCCCTCTCATCCCGGCTGTGATTCAGAAGTTCTACAGGGCCAGAACTCGGATGATCCTAATAGCACCGGAGTGGCCCCGGCAGTGGTGGTACCCGGATCTACTCCAGCTGTCGGAGGTACCACAGAGGAGGTTGCCATGCCTGCCGAACTTGCTGACCAAGGACAAGGGGAGAGTGTTCCACCCCAATCTCCCCTCCCTCCGCTTGACGGCATGGCTCCTGAATTCATCCAGTACGGACATCTAGATCTTCCACCGGACTGTATGAGCATTCTTCGGGAGGCGAAGAGGCCCTCCACGAGGAAGTCGTATGGCTTTAAATGGAAAAGATTCTGCTTCTGGTGTAGAGATAACACCCTTGATCCGATCCGGGGTCAAGAACAGGTTATTCTTCCCTACTTACTGTACTTGGCGAAGTCTGGGTTAAAGTACTCTTCCATCAGAGTACACTTAGCTGCTATTACAGCCTATAGGAAGTCTCCTACCCAGACCTCATTCTTTCAGATGCCAGTGGTAAAGGATTTCTTAGAAGGGCTTAAGAAAGTTTACCCACCTGTGAGGTCTCCTTCCCCTTCCTGGGAACTGAACATCGTTCTCTCTAAACTGATGGGAGGTCCTTTTGAGCCGATTCATAAGGCTTCCTTGCAACATCTGACCTGGAAGGCTGCCTTCTTAGTAGCCATCACTTCGGCCCGTAGGGTTAGTGAAATTCAGGCCCTCTGCTGCAAGGAACCTTACACGGTGTTTCATGCTAATAGGGTGGTGCTCCGTACTCATCCGAGCTTCCTGCCCAAGGTGGTTTCGGACTTCCATATTAATCAGGTGATCACGTTGCCCACCTTCTTTCCTCAGCCGACCACACCCCCGGAGAGAGCTCTACACTCTCTTGACCTCCGGAGGGTTTTGAAATTCTATCTAGCTAAGACCCTTAATCTTAGAAAGTCAGACAGGCTCTTTGTTAACTATGGACCCACTAATACCGGGCTGGCTGCGGCCAAGAGATCTATCTCTAGATGGATTGTCTCTTGTATAGCTTTGGCTTACCAACTGTCCCACAAAGTTCTGCAGGGTAAACCTAGAGCACACTCTACTCGGGGGAAGGCTTCTACGGTAGCACTCCTTCGCAACGTTCCCATGTCTGAGATCTGTAAAGCGGCTACATGGCGCTCAGTCCATACTTTCACGCGCCATTATTGCCTAGATTCAGACGCACAGGCCGACGCCCAGGTGGGGCAGGCCTCTTTGAGGAACCTATTTGCATAACTGTAATGCAAGATGTGTCTTTTAATGTATGTTTTAACTGCTTTGTTGCTCGTCCGCGAGACTTTGGGTATGGGCTTGCTACTCTATTCATAGATTATGACTATTGATGAGTATCCCCTGGATGAGAAGGATTAGTTACTTACCTGTAATCCTAGTTCTCATCCAGGGGTATACTCATCAAAGTCATAAGCGACCCACCCACCTCCCCGGACGAGCAATGTTTTCTCTTTAAATAAGTGATGTATGGAAGACAGATCTACTCAGGTGCGGAGGCACCGCCAAAAAGAACTGGCCCAACTGTCACCTGTAGTGCATCATGGGAGCAGGGGGTCACGGGCAGGCCTTAAAGGCACGGTCCCCCTACTCTAATGCCTTAAAGGCAAGGTGTCAGTTTTCTTGTATTCTTGATACTCTACTGCAGCCTACTGGCGAATGCCTACAATTACATGTTGCTTTATGGCAATAAAGCAGTGCTGTGTTATAATTTGCCTGATGCTTCCTTTTTTCCTTACGGGTTACGGGGGCACTACTATGCAAAAATATGTAATTTACAGCATTGCCATGTTTTGAACATTATTAGGCTGCATTTATATGTTTTCACATATGTATATATATATATATATTTATATATATGTATTTTCTATATGCTCCGGGATCCCGCACATGGGCGGGGATTATTCATAGATTATGACTTTGATGAGTATACCCCTGGATGAGAACTAGGATTACAGGTAAGTAACTAATCCTGTAGGCCTAGGATGACTGACATCAGAAGAGCCGTACCGCATGCCCAGCTGATATAATATAGGGTGATACCTAATGAACGAGGCACATCCGAAGGAAGGGGCAGCAGAGCCACCAAAGTACCAAGGCGTAGAAACGGAAGAAGAATCTCAGAATTCTAGACCACACCCTCCGACTGGAAGGAAAGTAACCCTTGTACAGAAAGAGAGATAACATTCAGTATCTGAACACCAAGAAGGGAGCAGTGTAAAACTGGGGAACCACCCCAGTAAGTGGAACGCAAAAAGGGACCTCATTGGCAATCCGCATGCATCACTGAAAAGCTCCCTGACACATGGAGACATTGGACCAGACATCGCAGCCTCAAAGAGAGGTGAAGATGTAGGACGAAGAGTACCCATGGAACTTGTATATATACATAATATAAATATATATAGCAAAGACGGGTAAACATGCCACGACTATGCAACATGGTTGCACAGGAACACACCTAGTGCATTAATGGCAGGCGGTAGCCGCATTTAAAGCGGGATAAACACCCTGAAAACCTCCCAAGGAGGAGAATGAAGCAAATAAGCAAGATGACCCATGACGTATAGAAGAGCCACAAAGGCACAACATTGAGCATCGTACAATGGCAGATATGAGCACCAGGTGACACATAGTGCCCAAGGGATCTCTTAGGCCCAGTTGACATAAAGCAGAGCTAGGTAATAGTATACAAGTACCCCACACGGGGTATGCACACCCCAACACGGGGAACACCTCTTAGGGCAAACCACAGTCAGAGGACCAGACACAACAATCTGTGGAACACTGCCACAGTAGGCTAACTGCCAGCTCAAAACGCATAATGCATCCAAAGGATGCTAAATAAAAGGGTAACTACCCCGACCATGCGAAAAGAAGACCTGAGGATTACTGCCAGCCTAAAACACATAACGCATCTAAAGGATGCTAAATGAAAAGGTACCGCCCCAGAAAAAATCCCTGAGGAATACAGGCCTAAGCGGGAGGGCGAAAGCCCGCAAGGAGGCGCTGAACAGCCAATTTGGCGTGAGCATCAAACAACAAAACCCTATCAAAGGGTAAATCAACAAGTCGCTCCCAGATATTCTCCGGGAAGACGCTATCCCGCAACCAAGCATGGCGCCGCAAGGCAACTGAACCAGCTATAGCCCGGCCTAAGGAATCAGCAGTATCGAAGGCCGAGCGGCTCGTAAACTCCGCAAGGTCACGGCCATACCGGAGAAGGTGAAGGAGGTCAACACGAGCGCCTTCAGTGGTGGCGGAGAGCAGAGACTCTGCAGAGTCCCACAGGGCAGAGGTAGCCCGAGCCAGGACACACACTGTATTTAGTGACCATAGGGCAGCACTAGTGGAGGCAAAGATGTTCCGACCCCACGACTCAAGCTATCTGGACTCCCGGGAGGGAGGAAGCATTAGCCGGGGCAAGGAAGGGAAGGCAGTTTGCAAAACAAACCCCTGCACGTCAGGATGCACAAATAAGCAAACTGGATCATGTGGATGCAGGACGGTGACGGTGCAAGACAGAATGAGCCACCGGATCACTCAAAGCCGGCCGAACTGAGGTACCCAAAGGGGCTTCATAAAGAGACGCATCAAAGGGCAGAAGCGGCTCCACATTCCCTGACCCACGGTGAAGGACATCAAGTAGAGGGTCCACAGACAAGGGTGCTGAAGGGGGTTGCATGTTCAAAATCCGAGTGGCCAAGGAGACTACTCTCAGAAAAGCCACTCCAGCCTCGGTAGCCCTCCGTGGAGGTGACAGTAGCTCATCTGTAGGTGAGGGCTGTAAGCTAACCCTCCCAAGACACTGAGGGTGCGACCAATGCCCAACTGAGAGGAGCCCCATTGACGAATAGGGATCCTGATGGGGTGCTTGAGGAGGCGAGGAGCCTGCCGGGTCCGGGGACTCCTGAGGGGCTGGGTTCCTGCCAGTTCCACATATTCTAAGGGGGAGCACAGGCAAGAATACATCAGGCATTGCCGGCCGTGACGGCAATGCCAAACTCTCTCCAGAGGCTCCCAGAGAAGAGTCAACAACCCGGCATCGATGCAGCGCCAAAATGACTTTAGTCGGCGCTGATCGAGCCCCGTCCGGTGCAGACTCGACTCCGTTTGGCGTCGGGTCGGCCCCGTCAGGCGCCAAATCCACGATAAGCTCCCCTTCCTAAGGAGATGGTGCCGGAGCCGGGGAGGAAAGCCTCCGGCTCCGCACCGGCACCAACTCAGCCTCAAACACAACAGGCTCCGACTCCGAAGAAAGAAGCGGAGGCGGAGCAGAGTTTACGGTGCCGGAACTGCACCGACCCCGGACAGGCAGCCGCCTGCCCGGAATGCCGAGGTGTGCTCAAAGCAAGGCTTTGAGCACAAGCAACCACCTGCGATGCCACAGGGAGCCCCACAGGACTATGCGGCACGGCAGGGGTGCTATGGGTCGTAGAGGGGGACCCAGCCAGGCCACACCCTGACGACACCATATGGATCGTAGATGGGGAGCCAGCCGGGCGGCACCCTGACATCACATCTCTGATGTCCCTGGAGGGCAAGGGCTTATTTAGCGCCGGGGGCGAACCCACCGGCGAGTCCGTCCGGGACCCCGCAAGTAGCGGAGGCCCCGAGGATGCCCCAGGGACGGGAAAGGACCCAAAGGAGGCCTGCAGAGCCGCGGCATAGGCCTCCATCTGGGTCAGAGTCGCCCCAGCACCTGGATAGGGCAGATAGAGGGGGGGGCGACTGTAGGGGGCGCACGTCCGGAATGTTACGGGAACCAGTGCCTCCGACAACAGATGAAAGTGAGGTCGAGGACCTCGGTGACATGCGCCGGGACTTACCAATAAGTGCCGAACGACGGCGCGGGCCCCAGAGGGCGATCGACGGCGGAACTGGAAAGTAGAGGGGCCCGCCAGCATTGAGGCCCGGGGATGAGACGACTCCGACTGGGACAGCCGTACCGAAAGAAGCTTCATCCGGCACTCCCGCCGGGACTTCGGCTTGAGGTGTTGGCAGGCGTCGCAGTCCATGGAGTCGTGGTGCTCGCCCAGACACCACATACAGATAAGATGTAGGTCCATCGTGGACATTTGCCGCGAACAGAAAGTACAAGTTTTAAAACCTGAAGGCATCGCACACTGTTCCAAACGCGAAGCGTCGAAAAAGGGCCTAAAAACAGGCCAGAGGAACCGCTTACAACAGATCCGCGTTGCACGCGGAAAAGAAGGAAACTGACATCAGCACACCGGGAGGGACTTATAAGACCTCGCTGACGTCATGTACGTGGATGACGTCAGGGCGGGGTCGTGTGGTGCCGTCCCCCGGTGCAGAGAGGTGCTGCAAAAAAAAAAAAATCCGGATCCAGTCTGACGCCTGGGGATATCCTAAGTTAAGGAATCTGCAGCTAGATGGCTCTATCAGATTTTTTATTACTGAGCATTGTGGGACATTTACAATGACCACCTACTTCCGTTTTACTAGCAGAAAATGTTCTGTGACTCAGTTTATCCTGGTTTTGTCAAGCAGGTCCCTACATTACATATTTTCATAATCGTGCCTTGCCATGTTTATTCGGTCTATGCATAACCACATTAAGATTAGCTTGACGAACCTCTTGTGAGCTTAATCGTAACTGCTGCTAACAAAAAAAAAATTGATATTTGCATTTTTTTTAAATTCTTTTTATCAGATTTACAGAACATGGAGACCAATAATCACTTTACAATAGAGCATTTTTCATCGTTACATGCTTCCTTATACAATGTGGCATGAATTCTATACAGTTGAGATCACTATACAGTTCATGATTCAGTCGTTGTTGTCCATTGACAGATCGTGGGTCGGTAATGCACATATATTACCTTTGAAGGCATTCCACTTTTCCCACACCCGTTTTCCCACTTCTTGGGGCATCCTCTGTGTATGTATACCGCTCTTTCGGCCACCATCGCCATACCCATATCCTTACTCCAATCTCTTACAGTGGGGGTAGTACGCGGTCCCCATTGTTCTGCAATATTCCTTTTAGTTATGGTTATACCTAGTGTCACCCAGATTTGTGCTGCATTACTAAGATCTGTGGCTTACCAGATAGTCAAAAGACATCTCCTAGGTTCCGGAGGTACCGGGATCCCACTGTCATTTGTTATTGTAGACATCACTGCCTCCCAGTATTTTACAATTTCCGGACACTCCCACAATGTAAGGTAAAATGTACCCGTTGCCCCAAACTCTCGTAGGCAAAGCTGATTATCTGACCTTCCCATTTTATATAACGTTACCCTAGTGTAATAGATTCGGTGTAACACTTTGAGTTGAACTAAGCATAGTTTTGACGAGATTGCAACGTCCCTCGGGGACGCTAGCGCCTCCTGCCAGTCCGTCTCATCCATGTCTCCCACCTCTTCCTGCCATCTCTCCCGTAGGGAAAGTGTGGGGTCGGGGTGATTATTAATAATCTTCCGATATGTGAAGGACGTGGCTTTTTAATGCACGTGTGCAGTCAATAGTCTGTCTTCCAAGGGGGAAGCATCTGAAAGGACGGTATCAGGCAGAATAGCTGCCTCTAGTGCGTGTCGAATCTGGTGATAGCGAAACAGTTCTGTAGGTGCCATCTCGTATTGGTCTTGGAGTTGTGCGAATGGAATTACCTTTCTCTTGGCCCAGAGATCGCCTACATGCGATATCCCTATGTCATCCCACCATTTGAATCCTTTACTATTTCGCAGTGTACCTAACATGGCGGTGTCCCAAAGGGATGTTGCTTGTGTGATCTTTTTATTCCAACCAAGCTTTCTGTGTACCATGTGCCAGAGATGGACCGTATGTTTAGTCGGCCCTATCAAGGCCCTCTGGCGGTTAGTGTTATATAATGCTCGGTTAAGTCCCTCTACCCCTAGCGAAAGTCTGTCTAGATGATAGGCCGGATCGGTGTGTGGGGCATGTATCCACTGGTTTATTACGGTCAGCTGGGTTGCCCAGTAGTACATTTGTTTGTTGGGTAATGCTATGCCCCCGTCATAACATGAGCGAAATAGTTTGGTCATCGCTATTCAGGCGATATTTGCATTTTCACTTGAATTGGCCTATTTCAACTTCAAGTTTGTTGATGTGGGCTAATACATTTCTGCATACTGCTAGCATGTAATCCAAAAATGGGTGCTGCTATAGCAATGGCAGTAAAACCTAATGAATCGGTTTCAGAGATAGACCATCTCTATTGTGAGAAGTTGGCCTGATATATGATGTCACTAGTTCTAGTGTACACCCTGTCTCAGTCCAAACAACCCTTATGGTGATTGGTTGCAAAGTCAACCTTATAGACCAGCTATCCTAGTGGTAGCATGGACAAGAGCAGTCTTAGGCTAAACTCTGTATGGCATGTGAAGCCAGCTGTTATACCATTACAATCCCTTGAATGCCAAATGAAAGGACACCACACCAGGTATACATAAAATTAGAATGTATTTATTCTAACATATACCCTCAGCACTCTTTATGAGTTCAGAGGTCTAAGTACAAACAATTTCTTAAGGAGCATACCTTAAGTTACACAGGAAAATACAGTTAGGCCCAGGGGCCACGCAAACCATATACTAAGAAAGTGGTATAAGTACCACGTCACGAACAGGGAGTAGGCCTAGGGAATCGCTGGGGCTACACTACCCTACCAATAGTTAGGAAGTGGGAGGCCCACGGGAAGCGTGTGCAGTGTGGAAACACACACGCGGGTTACATTAAAGTCAATGGGAATGTAATAGTCAGAAATAGGAAGAATAAGGACACTTCCGAAGTAACTAGGAGGAAGCAACTAAAGACTTAGACACTTGGATAGTCGATATCCACTGGAGCACCGGAGTACTCGCTTTACCTCACCCACAGAAGACGGGTGCATGGGTGTGAAGATGTGTCGGGTGTAGTCGCTGGATCCTATGGATGCCTGAAGAACAGATGCTGGCAGGCGGCCAGGAGGAAGATGTCTGGTGGACCCAAGGATGGATCTTAAAGAAAGAACACCTGCAAGCAGAGGCGACAAAGTCTGGGTCACTAGCCAGTGACCGTGTGGAACCAGGAAGGAACCAGGCGATGTTGTGCAGAACACAGGTGATGTCTTGAAGCTGGTCTCTGCAGCTGCGTGGACCAGGAGGCGTCGAGGACGACCAGAACCAGGGTACGAGCTGTCCCACGAAGGATCTTGCTGATGGCGGAGTCGACGTCCCGATTGGAGTCAACAAGCCTTGGCAAAGGCAACCCACGCGGAAATGGAAATTCGCTTCAGGTGCAGACCAGGAAGGTCTGTGGTGCTTCTCTTTCACAGGGAAGCAAGGGCCAGCCTGGAGGAGCCAAACCAGCGGTGGAAAGTTAAGGGTTCGTCGTCACTGAGGCTACTAGCCAACGGGCCAGCAACCGGACAGACGCGTCGA
This sequence comes from Triturus cristatus, assembly GCF_964204655.1. Lineage (NCBI taxonomy): Eukaryota > Metazoa > Chordata > Amphibia > Caudata > Salamandridae > Triturus > Triturus cristatus. Next base: position 1,540,973,290 of record NC_140591.1, read on the forward strand.
GCAGGAAAATGCAGAAGGGCCCCACACAGAACTCGTGGAGTGTGGAGGGCTGATCTTCGGTGCAGATGGTGCTCGGGGTTGGGGCTTCTCAATCCCCAGAGCACAACTTCGAGGATGCCTCAGAAGCTACGCTTACAGCTACTTGCGAATTTTCCCAGGTAGCCGGTCCCACGTCTCTCGTCGCCTCCACGGATCTCAGCTCTGCTGTGGATGTGGATCATGGTCGGAGAAGTCTGGAAGTCAAGGCACTGGTCGGGCTCTGCAGTCGGTTCCTCGTAGAACTTGGGCAAAGCAAACGGCAGGTCGCTTGTTGGTGCCTGTTTGCACAGGGTGGCCACTCCTTGGCCACAAGGGAGATTCTTCAGTCTTCTTGTCGTCGAATGTCGAAGGTCCAGAGTTTCGTGTCTAGTTTCAGTTCAGGATAATCCAAAATCTTAGGGACTCAGCTCCCACTCTTATACTAATCTGGGGGGCTGGTTTACCTGCTAGGTCCCTCCTATTGGTGGGACCAGGGAAGGGGGGTGGTTACACCCCCTTCCCTTTGTCCAGTTTCGCGCCAGGGCTGGGGCTGGAGTGCCCCTGCACCGGTTTGAACCGGGCTATGCATGGGACACCTTGTGTGCCCCAGGCAGTGTCTCGTTTCTTTCATCCCTCCCTGCCCCAATACACTAAGTCCTGTCTGGGGTGGTGCTAGCACCTCCCAAGGCAGGAAACCTATTGTCCAAGCCTCCCTCGCTGGAAGGACTCCCAGCAGCAGGAGGTCAGACTTGTGTCCGTGGCAGCAGCATCCATTTTGTGATGCTGGGGCTCTGGTTAACTTTAACCGGCTAAGTAGGATTTCAACATGTCTTCTCCCTCTAGAAGGGGGAATACTATCCTCATCACCAGAAATGGGGTGGGGGTAGTATTCCAAAGTGGTAGACACCTTACACGACATGTTTTGTTAAAGCCAAACCATAGTTACCATAACCGCGAGGATTATAACGCACTTTAAGAGTATATGGTAGGCGATATCATAGAACAGCTATAAGGACATAGTTCCGAAAGCTGCACACAGGATCAGCTCATGCTAGAGCACCATCTCACATGTTACCAAGCACTCTGCCTCTAGGATTGTTAAGGCCTGCCATAGGAGTGGCTTACAGGTTACCCATGTGTCTATATATAAGGTAGGTATAGGAATACTATACCTAAGCAAGGGGTGATTACACGACCTTGCCCCAGCTGAGTGATAAGCCAGTTGTGTCATGATGGGAGGCCATCCAGGGGTGGCATAATACATGCTGCAGCCCCTGGTAGGCCTAGGGTACAGCTATGCCCTGGGTACCTAAGGTACACTGTACAGGGACCCATAAGGTGATCCTTACGAATTGGGTTATGTACCTAAAGTACATAGTATGAATTTAGAGAGAGAACAGCTGGGCTGTGGGTCTGATTAGCAGGCCCACAGCCACATCTAAGTCGAAAACCAGTAGAGCAAAAGCAAAAAGTGGGGGTGACCATAGGAAGCAGACCTTACTCTCCTACATCTATTTCTATTCAAATGGCGTAAAAAACACTTTAGATTAATAAGAAAGGAGTACATACTTTATGTCCCGGGAGAATAGTTAAACTGTTTAGCTAAGCAGACATAAGGCTCAACAGACCAAGAGCTAAACTGCTTCACCTGCCGCACATACAATACAGTTAATCAATCTTAAAACTCAAACTTAGTTCACCAATTCCAAAGTCAACTGCTTTACCGGTTATGTTACTCCACTGCAAACAAAAAAACATAAGTAAAAGACATCATTTACAATGCCAATAGCTCTAACTTTGACAAATATATGACCGATTGCATTGCAAATGCTTGTTATACATATGTTACCCTTATGGTAGGCCCTGTACAATTCAGAAGGCAGGGTGCAATGTATTTAAAAGGCATGACATGCACTTTTAATTTTTACATGTCCTGGTAGTAAAAAACTCAAAGTCATTTTTCACTACTGCAAGGCCTATCTTTACCATAGAATAACATTGGGATTACCTTAGTGAATTTTCTAAGTGTAATTTCCAAATGGGAAAATATATCCGATACAAGTTTGGAGTCTCTGGAATCCTAATTTAAAATCCTTATTTATGGTGAAGTTAGATTTTAAATTATACTTCTGAAAATGCCACTTTTAGAAAGTTGGCATTTTCTTGCTCTAGCCATTTGGTGCCTGTAGCCCGTCTCTGATCACATGACTGAATGTAGTTGGCAGTTGGGCATTGTGTATTCCTTCTAGAAAGCCACACAATGGGCCGTTAGGTGTGTCTTTATGGGCCATTTCTGGCAAGATGGAAAGGAGGAGCTGGGCACAGCCTCACTAGCACCTGAATAGGCTGTGTTCTATACACGCACAAAGGGCTGCAACCACCCAGTAGCAAATCTGGAACCAGGGTGGACATCTGTGCACTTTCAAAGGCACGTCTTTAAAGTCTCTTCTACTTCAAAGGCACCACGGAGTATAAAGACTGGACCTCAGATACCACCACTTCAGGACATTTCTGGACCTGTGGATACTCTGCCAGAAAAAACTGCTGTGTTGCAGAAAGGGCTGCTACTTTGTGGAGATGCTGCCTTGCTATGCTGACCTGCTGCCTTCTTGCCCTGGGAGGAAGAACTGGAGTTGGGAACAATCACCCATGACCCAAGAGTGACTCAAACGGCTAGTCTGCTGGCCTCCTGATCTGAGCCTCAGGGAGATAACTGACTCCCCACATCTCCAGGACCAGTTTTCAATTAGTTCCTGACCCTCAAGAGCTGCATTTCAGGTCCTGGGCTCTTGAAGTCAAGCTTTCGGGCTCTTCACGACTATGAATGTGCCTGTTCGCAGCGGAACTGCGCTGCTTGACCAGAAATCAGCACGAGCGGCCACAAGTTCATCTCTTCGCACAGCTAGCAGTGTCTGCCAGCGTGGATTGACACTGTGAAGCTCCAGCCCAGCAGGATGTGATGCCTGGCCTGCTCGTCTCACCCCACTGACCATCGCTAATGACGTTCTCCTTGCTCCTGACAAACTTCTTCCCTGCAGGGATTCTTGGCACAAAACCTGAGAAGGTAAAACTTTAGGACTGTAACCGACCCATGCTCCATTAAGTTTGTCCTGAACTTTTGACCTTGACCCAGTCTAGCGTTATCAGATAGCCATGGTTGGCGCTGTCTCGGTCTAGGTACTATTTTACCATTATTTTTTTATAAATTCATAACTCCGGTTCTAGTGATTGGATTGTTGTCGTAATGGTCTCGTTTTATTTATCATATTTTGCTAACTTGGTGTGGGATCTTTTTGTGTGTGTTTTCAGTGTTTGAAGTGTTGCACAAATACTTTACACATTGCCTCAAAATTAAGCCTGACTGCTCTGTGCCAAGCTTCCAGAGAGTGAGCAGAGGTTAACTTAGGGTTTGCTTGCCTCTTACCCTGACTAGGATTGTGGTTGCTGCTTGACCAGGGCTCATACCCTAATCAACCAGATGAGAGAGAACAAGTAACAGGACATCGGACAATCGGGCCAGGAGGGGGTTAATCTGGAGTGTGCCACACCAGACCACAAACTTGTCCCAGAGACTAGCATATACAGTGTTTGTCGAGGGATGCCTGACCGCCAAGATGACATCCACTACCTCCGGAAGGAGAACAAAGGCATTCAGCTGGCGCCACTCAACCTCCATGCATGGAGGTGTAGATTGTGCAGGCCAGGATAGAAAACACGACCTTGCTGTTGCAACAGCAGATCCTCCCGGAAGGGCAGCCTGATCGGAGGACATAAACTCAAGTTCATGAGTTCCAGATACCATATTCCCCAAGCCCAATTCAGAGCCACTAAGATGATTTTTCTTGAGAACTCGGGGCAGGTGTGGTATCGGCATAAAAGCCCCGAGTTCCACTCAAGGCAGGACAAGCCTCAGAGCGAGAGTCGCCTTAGAAACTCTAATGCACAGAAGTACTGACATTGCAAGTTCTCTGTGGTGGCAAACATATCGAGCCAAGGTTCGCCTCAGTTGTGGACAATATCTTACTCCACCTTCTGGTGTAAATGCCACGCATGATCTGTGAGGCGCCGACGGCTGATTTCTTCTGACCTGGCATTCCTTGAGCCCGCCAGGAGGTTCACCACCAGGAAAATCCGTTGGCGGTTTAGCCATTTCCAGAGGTGCAAGGTCTGTTGCCACAGGGTCCAAGACCCCTCCGTTCTGTTTGTAGCGGGACCACATAGTGGTGGCGTGGTCTGTGAACACCTGTACCAGCCACTCCTTGATGTATGGCAGGAAGGCTTTCAGTGCCAAGCGGATGGCCCTCAGCTCCAGAAGGTTGATGTGGAGCCTGGACTCTGCCAGAGACCTCTGATCTCCACCTCTTCAAAGTGGCCAGCCCAGAAGTGACGCATCTATCACCACTGGAAGCTCAGGATGGGGAAAGAGAGAGGGATCTGCTGCTGACCCACTCGAGGTCCAGTAGCCACCACTGCAAATCTTTTTGCAGTCCCCTGCGAAATTTGAATGTGGCAGGAAAGGACCCTTGATTTTGGGCCCAGAGAGACTTCAAATACCACTGAGGAGCCAGCATATGCCACCCTGGCATGCTCGACCAGCAGGATGCAGGAGTCCTTCAGTTCCAGCAGCCTCTGACAACACCTAATTGAAATCCAGAACTGAGGCTGAAAAATCAGAATCATTGCCTGAATGCCCTGGACACACTTTCCTGGGGCAAAGGCAGGAAACGGAAACGTGTCCAGAATGACTCAGATGAATGGGAGAGTCTGAAAAATAATCAGTTATGACTTCGGCATGTTGATTGTAAACGCCAGAGATGACAGGAGGTTTGCAGTATTCTGGAAGTGGTTTAAAACTGCCAGACCATAGTCGAGGTACAGGAAGACTGGCACCCCTGACCTCCGAAAGTGTGCTGCCACCACCACCACCATCAGTTTCATGAAAGCCCGATGGGTGTTGGTAAAACCAAAGGCGAGAGCAGCAAACTGAAAATGCTCCACTCCCATCATGAACTGCCGATGGGCCGGCAGGGCAGAAATATGGCAAAAGGTAGTCTGGCAGGTCCAATGGTGGTTTCCTTAATGCCACACAGTCTTGATTCCGGCACAACCATAGTACAGAAACAGCACTCCTTGCTATCACAAACAACATTCGCATTATCCTTAACAGACTAAGACACCGTAGCCTCACATGGTCTCAAACCCGATCCTTATCAATAGCCTGCATGAGATTGGCATCCAAGGACCTGCTGTTTGATGGATCTGTTCCTTCTTAACGGACAGAACACAGGCTGTCAGCCTGGCACCATACTCCTTGGAAGACTGCAAACTCATCTGCATAGTCCCTCAAGGTTAATTACTTAGCCCCACCCTCTTCAACACCTACAAGATGCCTCTGGCCAATGTCATCCATGCACATGGTATCAACAACCTCTCCTACGCAGAAGACTCTCAACTCATAATCTCCCTCTCAAAAAAAATCCCCAACACAAGAAACAAGTTCCGCATCTGCATGACCAAAGTCACTAACTGTATGAAAGCCAACTGTTTCAAGCTCAACACAGACAAGACAGTAGTTGTGAACACCTCACCATGGGACTCCAACTGGTGGCTGGCCGAACTCTGACCCACACCAGGAACCTCAGAATAATCATCAACAGCAAACTGCACATGAGTGCTCAAGTTAACACTGTCACTGCATCCTGCCTCCACACCCTGAAGACGCTGAGGAAGCTCTTACAAAATGCCCCCCGCAAGCACTACAAGAAAAACAAACTTGCACCCTGGTCACTAGCAAGTTTCACTATTGGAATACCCTCTATGCCTCGATCACCAAGCAACACACCAGAAGACTACTGACCATTGAAAGCACTGCAGTCAAACTCATCGTCAACCTTCCACACAGAACTCAAATTACACCACACCTCAGGAAAATACACTGGCTTTCAAAACATAAACATGCTCAATACAAACTCCCCACACACACATATTCAAGGCACTCCACAACTCAGCCCTCCCGTACCTGAACATTTGCATCTTCTTCCACCAACCATCCACACACCTATACTCTGCAGAACTCCTACTCTGCAACATCCCACGCATATATAAAACCAGATCAGGAGGACGGGCATTCTCTTACATCGCTCCTCACACGTAGAAAGACCTCTCCCTCCACATCAGAGCCTCCTCCTCTCTTCTTGAATTCTGTAAGAAGCTGAAGACCTGGTATTTCAATTAACCAACCTATCATAGGTAGGCTAGGCACACTCACCTACTTAGCACCAAGATACTCTTGCGGGTGATGGTGCTCTTTACAAAAACACATAACATAACACAACACAGGAATCTTACAAAGACATGCCACCGTTGGTAATGGAGCATATTGGTAAATCTAAATTAGGGAGTAGAACCAAGCCTAACAACTACCTACTTGGTTGTTGCCTAGAAGAGTCACTGCCTCCTCCACACTGAAAATTAGACCTTGAGATCACAGAGGTGAGCAGATGTTGGTAGATTTCCCATTGCTGCCCACCGATAAACCAGTCCCTGGAGTTCTGAAGTGCAGAGTAGTTGAAACCCAGACTAAAAACATATATTAGAAAGCAATAAAACAGCACATATGTACCATTCACACACTGGTTGGCTCAAACAACGCTTCAAGCACTGTAAAACAGTGCTATTCACTGATGGTGGCCGGGCGGGGACGGGAACCAGGTAGATCATGGGGTGCTGAGGTCAATGAATATGATGTTGGAGGTGTTCGGGATGGGGAGGGGCGGAGGTGGGGGGACCATGTGAGAATTGCCGAGCACTGACGGGTTGGCACCTGGCAATCCTATTGATAATGTTGTGTTGGTGGGGAGCTGTATTGTCAATAACATATCCTATACACACTGCAGAGAATTGTATTTGTTTTGTTGCTGAAAATGCAAATAAAAAGAATTAAAAAAAAAAAAAAAACAGCACATATGTCCTTTACAGGAAGAAAGTGCTGAACTCCAACACAGGAAGAGTACATACAAAAGTGCTTCTGAGTCGAAAGAAACAGACATTTGATTAGGAAAGAGATGTAAGATGCATACCTTTATTTAATGCACAGGCTATATTGTGTTACAAAAAGGATCACCACCACTTGTGCTTGACTGTCAAAGATGTACACGTAAAAAATTATTTAAAATAACACTTATGTTGAACACTACACAACTATTTCTCACCTCTAAGCATGAAATACTTAACTAAGTACATGAACATATAACCTGGATCCCACAGGGAACTCCTACCTATTCTCTTTCTCCAAGTACTGATCAAAAAGGATCTTACCTTGTATATTCTCTTGAAACAGTTGGTGGCTTTCCTTTTGTTCCTCCACTTTCATCCTTGTCTATGCTGATCCATTCTGGGAGAGAATGGAGACATGAGAAAGCATATTGAGACGCCACCTCGGGCATAACAACATTGCAAAAATGGCCACATAGTAGAACACACCCTTCCAACAAGTCACAACAAACTGAAAAGCCATTTAATGGACCGTCCAGAAAGTGCCTTAGTATCTCTGCTAGAGCTATGAAATGCAGTACAAACACTACCATGCAATAAAAAGGGTTCTCCCTAGGGTGTGAGAAAAGGCACTTGTGTCAAAGTTTAGATAAACGCCAAAGAAACATGATTCCACTGCCAATGCAGGTAGAAGAGTTCCTGGTGCTCTGGAAAGTCACCTGGTATTGGATGCCGTAGGTGGATATGGTCTTTCACCAGTGACTGTCTCTTTTTAAGGATCCATACTCCTGCATACTCACATTCTTTCTAGAACAGCCTGAGCGTCCACTGCTTTTATGGTTAACGCAGTACTCACTTTACTTCATTAGTTTCACTAGATCTTCTCTCACATTTTTATTGTGCATTTTACCCTAATCACCGTTGCTACTGATTCTTGATCATTCATCAGTGAGTGGGTAGGTTTAATAGTGAAGTGAGCTGTAAACAACCCTTGGTTATATAAAGTAATGTTCTCTTTTGGAAAACAAGTAAAACAGTAAAAGACAGTAGACTTGCACAGCTATACAGACATAATTACTTGATTCGGTCCGTAGCCGCCACCCATAATCCACTTTTCACAGATAGATTCAACTCTTCCTGGAAATCATAAACATTTTGAGGCCCAACTTTTGGTAGCAAAATGAGATGCCTGCAATTATCAGGACTTGACAAAACGATGTACCTGCTATCGATTCATCTTCTCTATGATCATTCTTTTTAAGTTTCTTACACTGGGAAACCCACTCACCTAAACAGGTTCTAATACTGGAATGGGTGTACTCATGCTTTTCTTGTGAAGTAGGAACATACTTTTTAGGTCTGTCCTGTGAGGTGGGTATTCACTGGTCTTGAAAACTGTATTCTGTGACTGATGGGAGACTAGCTTAGCCTGCAGTGTGAGAGATTCATCTAAGGACCTATCCATCTTCTCAGGCTGATAGACATCGCTAGTGCTTCTATCCTGTTTTATGGCAATCAAAGGCAGGATGGCTCCTCCAGCGACATTTCTTCGATGCTATCCTAGTTCTTCCATTTAACAATAGTGTGGGGTATAACATCGTACATTGGTACTGTCTGGACTTTGGCATTTCACTGCATAAACTAGAATGCTACAAAGTTCTCACAAAATTACCCAGCTTGATGGGACACAACTATATCTCAAACACCCAGAGACAATTCGGTTTATGATGTAGGCTGTGTAAACTTTCATTATCACAACCATTATGACTTTCTCTTCCTGCTGGAACATCTAACCCTAATTTGCCTGCAGTTCTGGCTTCACACTATAAATACTGTGACCATTAATGATAGAGAATTAGCAAATGTCTGCTACTGCAACTGTTAGCATGATTCATCCTGTCCTTACTCTTGTGTTAAATACAAAAAGCATTGAAAAGCAAACTTTATAGTATTCATAATCAATACAAACAAGTCACATGTCTGTGCTCAAGAGAAACAGGTTATCCATTAGCAACACAAAGATACCCTATTAGCTCCGTCAGTGCTTCTCTACTGTGCAGCCCTTTAAATACTGTAATGCTGCTGCTTCAAGCCATTCAGAACTGACTGTGTCTCATTCTAATGAGAACACAAATTGTGAAGATTCAACGTGATCAAGGAGCAAACACCCTGGTCCAGGACGCAGGAAGGTTCCAACTGTACTGGAGAGGGGGCATAGCACAGAAAGAAGTTCTTACCGTAAAGTCTCTCCCTCGTGCCCACACGCTCCGAAGGTACCCGCACTTTCATGGAGCCACGGATGTTTCCGGTCTCTTCACCCCGGTGCGAGAGGTAAGTGAGAAACTGCTGGGCTGTGCTCCCAATCATAGACTTCAGAGCTATCACACACTCACCTGGAGAGGGAGATCAAAGACGCACTTTGTGAGTGCTGCACGAACAGCAATGCTTCACACAAATGGATACCCCATATCCCTAACAGGGACCTTAAACGGTCAAAATGATCAAGACTGTGGCTGGCCGCGAGCCAGTGATATTCTGTGTTTTTCCCATCTGAGGCACTTCTCCTTCTGAGTAAAACAATCAATGCTCCTAAAAAATGGGAATTTGTTGTATGGATGTTTTCACCAGGACTCAGTAAAGAAATCAGAGTAGTTACACGTAAAAGAGCCACTGTTTTGATAATTTTGCATAGAGAGCAATGCCACATCAAGCCTAACCAGCTGCTGAAGCGTATCGTGTAATTTGCTTTTCAGCATTTTTGATCCAATCATTTTGTAGAGTTTTCCCACATTGTTTCACAAATTATATGTGCAAGAGGAACCACGAAGCATGTGACAACATATTAGCAGTTAAACATGTTGCTGCAAAAGCTTCAACACAGTGTGTTTTTGCAGCGACTATGCCACAATGTTGCTCAGGAGATGCTGAATGAGTAGGTTAGAAAGAATGAGAATGCATCGCTTTAAAACTAAAAGTAATTTATAAATTATGCAAAACAGAAAGAATTGGTTACCTCTCTCTGTGTGGAGCTTTCCTGATGAAATATAACAACCCAAACACATTGCCAGCTCCAATGTCTTTAACGTTGTAAGAGTACATTCACATGTTTCATCTGTAATTCTCTCCAACAAAACTATAGTTTACTCAGTAAAAAATAATGTTTGGTTTCCTGGTGCATTTGATCCCTTTGAAAGAAGTAGACATCTATTGGGTAACTTAAAGAACAGCCTCAATAAATGAACACCTAGAAGTTAGAATAAGTGAAGATCTGAATACTTAAATTCTGACAACAGTAGAGATGTTAAAAAAAATCATGAAAGAGGTTTTTAAATACCAAAAAAGCCTAGCACAAAAATTAGGATGTGTCACTTGCCCTCAAAGGCTTAAACAACCAATAAGTGGTAAAATGTTAACTTTACGTATTTTTAGTTTATGTCCCTCTTTATCATTAAGCTAAATATCCTCTAGCTGGAGATGGGAAGGAATATGCTACTTACCAGTATGCATCTGTTCTTGGCATGTAGAGCTGCAGAGTTGTACACTTAGCATAGGTCGCCATCTGGTGTTGGGCCCGGATGTTTGCAGTTTGTTTTTCTTCTTGGACCGTCTTTGGAAGTCACGAGTTTGGTGACTCCTCCTTCGGTCCGTACTGCGCATGGGCTTCGGCTCCATCCTCAGATTGTTTTTCGCCAACAGGGAAATGATGGAGCGTAGTAATAACAGTGAGAAACCCATGTGTGTTGCATCTAAATAAGATGGACTGGAACGGATACAGGTAGCCGGGGAGGCGGGTGGGCGTGTACAACTCTGCAGCTCTACATGCCAAGAACAGATGCATACTGGTAAGTAGCATATTCCGTTCGAGGCATATGAGCTGCAGATTGTACACTTAGCATAGATTATATAGCAGTACCCAACCTTAGCGGCGACCACCGGTATCCGTTGCAGCTGTTTGAAAGAGTGTTTTTAGTACAGCCTGGCCCACCCTAGCTTGCTGCTGGGAATGCACATCTACACAGTAGTGTTTTGTGAATGTGTGCGGTGTAGACCATGTGGCTGCCTTGCATATGTCATCTAAGGGTATATTCCCTAGAAAAGCCATAGAAGCCCCTAACTTTCTTGTAGAGTGGGCTTTAGGGGGAACAGATAATGTTCTCTTTGCCTTCTGATAGCAAATTTGTATGCATTTTACAATCCACCTAGCTATCCCTGATTTTGAGATGGGGTTGCCTTTATGTGGTGGAGAAAAGGAAACGAACAACTGTTTGGTCTTCCTGAAGGGTTGCGTTCTTTGTATGTAATATAGCAACGCTCTTTTCACATCTAGTGTGTGTAAGGCCCTTTCCGCAACAGATTGGGGTTGCGAAAAGAAGACAGGTAATTCCACTGATTGATTGAGGTGGAAGGGGGTAATGACTTTGGGCAGGAACTTCGGATTAGTTCGAAGTATGACCTTGCTGTGATGCATTTGTATGTAAGGTTCCTGTATGGTGAACGCTTGTATTTCACCAACCCTTCTAAGGGAAGTGATAGCTACAAGGAAAGCTGTTTTCCAGGTGAGAAATTGTAGCTCACATTTGTGCATTGGTTCGAAGGGCGGACCCATTAGTCGTGTAAGGACCAAATTTAGATTCCATACAGGGGAGGGTGGTGCCCTGGGAGGAATTACTCGTTTAAGGCCTTCCATGAAGGCTTTAATAGCGGGCACTCTGAAGAGTGACAAATGCTGTCTGTTTTGTAGATAGGCAGCGATCGCTGCTAGGTGTAGGCGTATGGATGAATACGCCAGGTTACACCTGTGAAGATGGAGCAGATAGCATATGATGTGTTGTATGGATGCATCTAGAGGGTTGATTGTATTGTTACGGCAGTACATTACAAATCTTTTCCACTTTGCGGCATAGCATGCTCTAGTGGTAGGACGTCTGGCTTCCATGATGATGTTCATGCAATCAGGGGGAAGGTTAAGGTATCCGAATTCTAGGATTTCAGGAGCCAGATCGCCAGGTTGAGCTGAGCTGGGTCCGGGTGCCTGATTTCTCCATGGTTCTGGGTTAGGAGGCATGGGGATAGATGCAGTTTTTGATGTGGTACCACTGACAGTTGTAGTAGCGTGGTGTACCACGGCTGCCTGGCCCACGTCGGAGCTACCAGAATGAGTGTGAGGGAGTGCTGTTGTAGCTTCCTGACCACTAATGGAATTAGTGGGAGAGGTGGAAAGGCGTATGCAAATCTGCCTGACCAGTTCATCCATATCGCATTGCCCTTGGACAATGGGTGTGGGTATCTGGCGGCGAAGCTTGGGCATTTTTTGTTTTCGTGGGTGGCGAAGAGGTCTATCTGAGGATGCCCCCACTGTTAGAAGAATGGGTGAAGAACTTGTGGATGCAGTTCCCATTCGTGTAGTTGTTGTGTTTGTCTGCTGAGCAGATCTGCCATGGTGTTTTGTACGCCTGGAACGTGCTGTGCCAGGAGAAAGATGTTTTGGGGAATTGCCCATCTCCATATGCTCTGGGCTAAGCGGGAGAGCTGGGGAGAGTGTGTCCCCCCCTGTTTTTGTATATAATACATCGCAGTCATATTGTCTGTGCGAATGAGGACTGCTTTGCCTGAAATCTGCTTTTGGAAAGATTTTAGGGCTAGAAAGATCGCCAAAAGCTCCAGATGGTTGATGTGGAGCGTTTTTTGCTGTGGCGTCCATAGACCTTGCATTGTGAGGTGTAAGAGGTGCGCTCCCCAGCCGGAGAGCGATGCGTCCGCTGTTAGAGTCACTTGGGGAACCGGGTCCAGGAACGGCCGTCCCTTGGAAAGGTTTGTGGTGTTCCACCACTGCAGAGAGTGATGTGTGCGGCCGTCCACCAACACCAGATCAGTCAGCTGACCCTGGGCCTGGTTCCACTGTTGTGCTAGGCACTCCTGAAGTGGACGCATGTGGAGTCTTGCATGGGGCACTATGAAGATGCAAGACGCCATCATCCCTATGAGCTTCATAAACACTCTTGCTGGTAGAGAGTGTTGAGGAAGGAATATTTTGCGTAAGGCTAGAATGCTTGTGATTCTGGCTGAGTTTGGATAGGCAATACCTTTTGAGGTGTCTATGGTGGCCCCGAGATATTGCTTTGTGTGAGATGGTATGAGGTGGGACTTTTGGTAGTTCACCGTGAAGCCTAGCTGATGAAGCAGTTGGATGGTGCTGTTTGTATGTTGCACGCATTGGTGGTAGGACGCGGCTTTTATGAGCCAGTCGTCTAAGTAAGGGAAGACGTGAACATGTTGACGTCTGAGGTGTGCTGCTACTACTGCTAGGCATTTGGTAAACACCCGTGGTGCAGTGGTGACCCCGAAGGGGAGAACCTTGAATTGGTAATGTTGCCCGTCCACCACGAGCCTGAGGTATTTTCTGTGAGAGGGGTGTATTGGAATGTGAAAGTACGCGTCTTTCAGATCCAGTGTTGTGAGAAAGTCTCCCTGGCAGAGGAGTGGGAGGACTTGTTGTAAGGTGACCATGTGAAAGTGGTCTGAATGTATGTAGGCATTTAGAGGCCGGAGATCCAGAATGGGTCTGAGGGTCTCGTCTTTCTTTGGGATTAAGAAATATAGGGAGTAGACCCCTAGATTTCGTTGATTGCCGGGTACCTGCTCTATGGCGTGTTTCTGGAGGAGCGAGAGTACCTCTTGTTTGAGCAGTGTGGAATGCTCTTGGGACATTGGACGGTGCCTTGGTGGGATATTGGGTGGGGTAGATGTTAGCTCGAGGCAGTACCCTGACCGAATGATTTGGGTCACCCATTTGTCCGATGTTATGGACTCCCATACGTGGATAAAATCTTGTAGTCTGCCCCCGACCGGAGTGGAATGGTCTGGGGGGAGCGAAGGGGAGTCATTGTGCGGGTGGGGTGGCAGAACGGGTATTGTTGGTTTTGCCCCTGCCCTTATTGTTGTTGCCTCTGTAACCACCTCTTTGGTTGCCCTTTGAAAAGGTATTTTGAGGAGGGGATTTGTAGGAGGTAGAGGCATTATCGGTGGAGGAGCCTCTACCTGTGCCACGAAAGGACGAGCGTCGAAAGGAACGCTTAGAGGCTTGGGTCTGGAGCGCTCCCATAGACTTCGCTGTGTCTGTATCTTTCTTCATTTTTTCGAGCGCTTCGTCTACCTTTGGGCCAAAGAGTGTTTGCTGGTCAAAGGTGTGATTAAGTATTGATGTCTGGACCTCAGGCTTGAACCCTGATATCCTGAGCCAGGCATGGCGGCGAAGCAGGACACTGGTGTTTATGGCTCTAGAAGCAGTGTCTGCTGCATCGAGGGCACACTTAATGGAGGTGTTTGTGATTAGTTTGCCCTCCTGTATCAGGTCATGAGCTTGGCGTTTGTATTTCTCTGGAAGGTGCTGCATAAGAGCCTCTAATTCATCATAGTGTGCTCTATCATATCGCGCAAGCAGTGCTTGTGTATTTGCAATGCGCCACATGTTTGCAGCCTGGTAGGCGGTGCGTTTACCAGACGCGTCCAGAAGTTTAGATTCCTTGTCTGGTGGTGGGGCATCTCCTGAGGATTGGGAGTTAGCCCGCTTTCTAGCTGTGGAGACAACTAGGGAATCTAGAGGAGCAGGGCCCTTGATGTATGCAGGGTCTGTGGGTGCCGCCTTGTACTTCTTCTCTATTCTAGGGTTTAGTACTCTGGCTCTGACAGGGTCTTTGAATACCTCTGTAGCGTGCTTGGTGACACCCTTAAGCATGGGTAAAATAGCAGTGGAACGATCTTGTAAATCAAATGTATCCAGTAGGAAGTCTTCTTCCACTGGTTCCGTGTGCATGTCCACCCCATGGTAGTGTGCTGCTCTCTGCACTAAATGGTGAAACCCTAAAGAGTCCTCTGGAGGAGACGGCCTTGATGGGTATAGGTCGTCTTGAGGTACATTGGGTACATCAGGGTTATTATAATCCTCCCATGGATCTGGGGTCCCTGGTGGAGTGGGATCCATTGGGGCGTCCCCTGGGTCATTGTCCGGGTCCCCGTCATCCGGGTCTGGGGATGGGGCCGGATCGTAGTGAGGTAAAGGTGGAGGGGGTGGTGGTGGGAGGGGGGGTGGCAGTGGGGAGGGTACTCTAAGGGGAGAAGTAGCTGAGTCCCTCTTTTTGGGTGGAGGAGGAGGAGCCGGAGCCTCAAGGCGACGCTTCTTAGTAATCACAGTCAAAAGGCCAGTCTTTGGATCTCTGGACAAAGTCTTTTGTAAAGGGTCTGGTGTAAACAGAGCCAATGGCGCCGAGTCGTCTGTCGGCACCGGCGATTTCGGAACCGGAGGTTTCGATGTTCTGTGTACGCCCTGCTTTTTGGAGGTCTCCGTGTGTTTCGGCGTCGAATGCTGTTTCGGCGCCGGAGCGTCGGTGCCGACCGATTTCTGTTTGTGTTTGGTCGGCGCCGAGTGTCCAGGCTTCGGCACCGGTGGTTTCGGAGTCGAGCTGGATTTTGCAGGCTTCGGTGCCGAGTGGTGTTTATCGGCACCGGGCGTCGGCTGGCTCGATCCCGAGCTGCCGTGAGACTTTGAGTGCTTCGACACCGGGCCCGAAGGTGGGGTGATCGAGGCTTTGGTTTTGGTTTTGCCCAGGCCGGCAGGCGAGGGAGTAACCGGAGTCTCTTTGGTTTTCGGTGCGGGGCTGGGAGGGGGCATTGTACTCACGGCCCGCTGTCCTGGTGTTACGTCCTCCAGGTCGGAGTCGTCGGCCTCGGAAGCGCTGACGATGTCTTCTCCCAGTTCGGTGTGTGTCTGCCCCGAAGCTTCGGCGTCGTCTCCGAAGATGTCCGGTGGAGCTGTCGAGGATGAGTGCGCCATGGTGCGTCGAGCCCTTCGATCTCGGATCGTTTTCTTCGATCGAAAAGACTTGCAGGCGGGGCAGTCTCGAGCCTCGTGTTCCGGAGAGAGGCAAAGGTTACACACCTGATGGAGGTCGGTGTGGGGAAATTTAGACCCACATTTTGGGCACTTTTTAAACGGAGTCCTTTCCATCGGCCGGGACCGGAGTCGCGGAGGGCCCGAAGGCCGGTGTCGATGTACGGGATGGAAAAAGTGCCGCTTCGAGAGATGAAGATGATGAAGGAACTCGAAGAATCGAGGATTTTCCGTCGAGGCTGGAACCGTAGAAGTTCGAAGCCGGAGTACGAAGTATCACATCCGAGCCCGATGGCGGAAAAAAACAATCTGAGGATGGAGCCGAAGCCCATGCGCAGTACGGACCGAAGGAGGAGTCACCAAACTCGTGACTTCCAAAGACGGTCCAAGAAGAAAAACAAACTGCAAACATCCGGGCCCAACACCAGATGGCGACCTATGCTAAGTGTACAATCTGCAGCTCATATGCCTCGAACATGTCTTTTTACTGAAAAAAATATCCTTTTACTGAGTAAATGTACTTTAGTTATATTAAATTCATAGAATGCTTCTGCTGTTTAGCTGCCCATGTCAGAGTGCTATAAGAAGTATGTGCAATTCAGTATCTCCTGCACATCTGCTTGGGAACTTACAGATCATTCTTTCATCATTAATGCAAGAATTTCCCTACAGCGATGACAGCAAAATGTACACCAAAGTTAATATAATGTGTTTAGTGCATGGTGGCGAGATAAGAGAATACTTTTCTTGTATTCTAGACTATACAATCAGTACTTAAGAAAATAACATGCACTCTACCCTCTTCATGCCCCAAAGCTGGATATTACCTCACACACACCATGTACTCTGCACTTCATTCCTGACAGGGACCAAAGCTGCATCTTTCATCTTTAATGTAAACCGTGAGGTACCCTACCATCCTTGTAAGGTCAGAAGACTCTTCCGAGTCTCGTCAAAGGTTTGCAAGCCTGACACAGGAGACTTGCTTGCTGGGATGAATAAACAAAACCAATGGTCTATGTTGCAAACGGTGAAGTGATAATTCTAAACTGATAGCATCTGCAATGAAATTCTAAAATCAAGGAACAGCACACACACATCTGCGAGAGCAGGAATATCACAGAATGATCACAGATGTTGGAAAAAGGATAAGATCTTTGCCTTATTATTGAGATATATACAGGCTTTACTTCAACTGCATTTGTGCACAAACCTCAAGGAACCAAAAACCTAGACAAACACTAACAGGGCAAAAGCCTCTTAACTGAAACATGAATGTCCTGAAGAAGCATACTGATACTAAGGCGGGCCAGAGTTAATAGTTCGGGCAACACAGGAAGGAGATCACAAAAGTACAAACCACAATAGGGCAATCATCTTATGAGCAGTAGAAACTGCTACCAAACAGGGGTGCGAGGGGAGCGGAGGAAATAAAATAAACAACACTGTCCTGGGTACGGCCAGCCGCTGCTTCTCATCAATCCTCTTTTCTTCTCCCTGGTAGCAGGAACCAGGAAGCAAACAGCCTCCCAGACTCCTCTGACCAATCACATCGCTGTGTTACAGCAGTGTTGTGATTTGTCTGAGCGCTGTGGTTCATCAATCAGACAGGGGCTGGGAGGCGGTGCATATTCTCCACCCAGGTTGTAAAGCAGTCTGGGTGGAGAACATGCAAAGTGCCCCTGACTGCTTGGCCAGCCGAGAGGGCTAGCCAAAATGTAATGTGCACTTAGGGAGTGCCTACCACACCTCCCCCAGCTCTAAACAGACCTGCTCCTCCCGCCTCCCAACCAACTGAGCCAGTATGGTTAAATAAAATGATACCAACATTGCGTTATTATCATTTTGTTTTTCCGTTTTGAATTGCTCAGTGAGGAGATGCTCTTCTGCATTATTTGAGGAGCTGCCACTGCTTTTGAGAGCAGATATCACACGACCAGGAAAAATAATTAAACACAAGCACTGGCAGGTCAGGTGTTAAATGCCAGCCTTTTGCTTTGTCGATGATTGTTTTGTTTAGTCATAGTTTTTTCGAAACTCAACTAGCGACCATCATCAACCTTTATTATCAAAAAGCGCACATTGCCATAGTAGTCTTTGGCATGGAGGGTGTAGGAGGCTGGATGAGATTATGGTGTAAACCTATTGGTGACACACCATGCACCAAGTCCAGGTAGCCCTTAGTGATAGTATAAGAGGTCCCTGATAACCGAAGCTCCCATGGGGTAGCTGTGGAGAGCAGCTAAGGCTTATCCAGGAGGGTGTAAAGCGGGTGCATTTACCACACAAGTCAGCCGGTGAGAATCCCACCAAAATGAACCACACCAGTGTAGTATTTATTACTCACAACACTAAACTACATTGGTGTAGCTCCTACCCGGAGATATGCATACAAAATAAATAACTATCAGTAAAACAGATAAGTAAACACATAAAAACACACAGGCCTCCTATTGTGGGGTGGTAAACCATATACTAGGTAAGTAAAATGCGAAAGGGATGCCTAGCCAAGACTACCACCCAAGGATCTGTACGCCAGGGGAAGCACTAAACCACCAATAAGTAACTAGGAGTCCGTAGGCGTCTGAGTGCAGAGGTGATACCCCGGTCAGTGTCCATAGAACAACATGGGGTACTCACGGTTAGGATTTTCAGGATTTAGAACCCTTCGGACACAGGGAAGTTGGAGAGCACCCCCACCAGTCGATACCCAGAGAAGGATAAGTTGCTTACCTGTAATCCTAGTTCTCTTCCAGGGGTATACTCAAAGTCATAAGCACTGAATAATCCCCGCCCACGTGCGGGTCCCAGAGCATATACAAAAATACATATATATGTTTAGGCAAAAAAGTACGGAGTACCTCAAAAACATACATGTATACATATATAAACATGCAGCCTATTATACCTCAAATAGGCTAATATGCCAAAATTACAAGGGTTTCTCATTAAAGGAAAATAATCCTACCTATAAATACTGTAACAGAGAACATACACTCCAATAATGTTCCAAGACAGCCCTTTATTTTCAGGAAAGAATAAAACAAGTAATAGCAGGCTATTAGCCCATAGGCTGCATAGATGAATAAAGATCAAAGTACTAAAAACTTGCCACCTTGCCTTTAAGACGTCTAAGAACCTGGACACCGTGCCTTTAAGACCTCCAGGAGCCCCCTTGCTCCCATCATGCACCACAGGTGAGAGTTAGGTCAGTTCTTTTTTACGGTGTACTAACCTACAGGAACCAGGACATAAGGTGCAAAACACTACTATACTGTCAATACTACTCCGGGGAGGGTTGCTTATGACTGAGGAGTATACCCCTGGAAGAGAACTAGGATTACAGGTAAGTAGCTTATCCATCTCTTCTAAGGGATACTCATCAATAGTCATAAGCACCAAATAGAACAGCAAGCCCATACCCACTTTCCTTCGGACCAGCAACAGTATAAGTACGGCAAATATAACACTTTAAGGATGAATCATCCAAACAGATTCCTCAACAGGCTTGCCCATTCTGAGCATCCGCCTTTGTGTCAGAGCCCAAACAGTCATGGCGAGTGAAAGTGTGTACTGATCTCCATGTGGCCGCCTTACAAATCTCTGCAATCTGTACATTTCTAAGGAGAGCCGTGGTCGAGGCCTTTCCCCTGGTAGAATGAGCCTTTGGTTTGCCCAGGAGGGACTTTTTGGCTAATTGGTAAGACAAAGATATACAAGAAACTATCCACCTAGAGTGGTCCGTTTGGAAGTTGCACAACCAGTATTTATGGAACCATAATTTACAACAGGCGGTCTGATTTTTTCAGTGCCTTAGATTTGTCTACGTGGAATTTCAGGATCCTCTTAGATCTAGTAAATGAAGGGACCTCTCTGGAGGCTTCAAAGGGTTAGGAAAAAATGTAGGCAGAGTGATGGCCTCATTAGTATGGAAATCCAAAACCACTTTAGGTAGAAAACTCGGATGGGTTCTAAGAACCACTCTGTTCGCATGAAAAACAATATAAGCCTCTTTGCAGCACAAAGCCTGAATCTCACTTACTCTGCAAGCAGAGGTGATGGCCAATAAAAAAGTGGTGTTCCATGATAAATGCTACAGAGAGGCTCTGCGACTAGGCTCAAATTGAGCACCCATCAATCTAGCATGAACTATGTAAAGCTCCCATGGTGGAGACTGAGCTCTGATCGGTGGGTAGACCTTTTATAACCCCTCAAGAAAATCCGTAACCACTGGAATTTGAAAAAAAGAAACCTGCATAGGAGACTTTCTGTATGCTGTAATAGCTGCTAGATGGACCTTTATGGAGGAAAATTGAAGGCCAGATTTGGCCAGGTAGAGCAAATACAGTAAAATCACCTGCTCTTGACCCCGAATGGGATCATGACCATTGTCCATGCACCAAAGTAAAATCGTTTCCATTTGAAAGCGTACGATATTCTGGTGGAAGGTCTTCTGGCTCTTCTTTGAGTATGTTCATACAGTCAGAAGACAAGTCTAACTGCCCGTATTGAAGGACTTCAGGAGCCATGCCTTCAATCGTAGGGATGAGAGGTTGGGGTGGAACACCTTCCCCTCGTTCTTGTATAGTAAGTCTGGTCGGCATGGTAACCTCCTGTGTGGAACCTCTGATAATTGAAGAAGGTCCGGGTACCACCACTGACGAGGCCATTCTAGTGCTATCAGTATCATCCTGGTCTTGGTCCTGTAGAACTTGCTGATCACCATGGGTATCAATGAAATTGGATGAAAAGCATAGGTAATGTCTGAGACAATTTTATCAAAACCGCATTCCCTCATGACCCTGGTTGGTGAAACCCGGATGCGAATATGGGGCATTTTGCATCTGCTGCATCTGCAAACAGGTCGATATCTGGAACTCCCCATTGGTGGAAAATGTCCTGCGCGACGTCGTTGTTTAGTACCCAGTCGTGAGCTTCGACGAAGTCCCGACTTAGGGCGTCTGCCTGAACGTTGCGAGTTCCCAGGAGATGAATTGCCACAATGGTCAGATTTCTTGCAAGAAGCCATTTTCAGATGGTCTGAGACTCCAGAGAGAGAGGTCTCGACCGGGTTCTCCCTTTTTGGTTCAAATAATGCACTGTTGTGGTATTGTCCGTTTGAACCAACAGGGAACGTGATTTGAGTGCTAGGTATACCGCTCTCAGTTCTAACAGGTTGATGTGATACCCTTGTTCTGTCTCTGACCAGAGTCCTGGCACCTGAAAAGAACCCAAATGAGCACCCCAACCTTGGAGGGAAGCATCTGTGACGATTGTCTGAGTAGGCAGGTCTTGGTGAAAAGGAACTCTCTTCAGCAGATGTGATCGCTTCTTCCCCCATCTGATGGAATCCTTGGCCAACTGGGGAGAGACACACGTTCCTCCCAGCGACCGGATATCTGTGTCCACTGGTCCTTCAGAGATTGCTGCAGAGGACGCATGTGTAATCTGGCGTTTGGTACGATGAAGATGCATGATGCCATCGAGCCTAGCAGCGATGACACACGTGGCATGCTGAGAATGGAGAAGATTGTGGCATTTTTCGCGGATTGAGGATAACCTCTCCTCTGAAGGAGACACGCTTGCCCTTGAGGTATCCAGAGAAGCACCCAGGAAGTGGATCTTTTGGGTCGGGTTGAAGATCGACTTTTTATAGTTGACTTGTGTGCCCATATTGCTCAGGACTTGAAGGCAGTATGAGAGATGACTCTGAAGCAGAGTGAGTGACGAGCTTTTTAGAAGCCAGTCGTCTAGGTAAGGATAAATGAATATCCTTTGTTTGGAAAGAAAAGCTTTTACTACTGCCATGCATTTTGAAAACGTGCGGAGGGCTCATCTGAGCCCAAACGGGAAAACCTTGAACTGGAAGTGCTGGAGCGCTACCTAAAACCGCAGGAATTTCCGATGTTTGCTGGAAATCGGTACATGAAAGTAGGCATCCTGTAGATCTATGGAGCACATCCAGTCCCCTTGGTCTAGTTGAGGAAAGATTTGGTGCAGCGCTAACATCCGAAATTTTTGCTTGGTGGATGAATTTGTTTAAAAATCTCAGGTCAAGTATTGGTCTGTACACTCCAGTAGGGCCTATTTTCTGTACCAGAAAGTAACGTGAATAGATTCCCTGCCTACGCTGCGGAGAAGGGACTGCTTCTATGGCGTCTTTCTGGAACAGACTGCTCACCTCCACTTCCAGCAAGTGGTGTTTTTGGAGGAAACTTTCTGGAGGGGGCACTGATGGAGGTGGGGATTTGAATCTCAGCAAATATCCATTCTGCCCATTATTCAGTACCCACTTTGTCTTTTGTTATTTTCTTCCACTCGTCCAGGTGAAACATAATACTTCCTCCCTACCGGAGTGGTTAAAGGGAATTGTGGAAGCCAGAGCTCATTGTTAGGTCTCGACTGGCGTAAGACTGCGCAGACATGCGCAGTCTCGCTGGCGAGATTTAGTGTTAACAGGTATTTTCTGTAAGGAACATTAAGCCCAGCCCCTCTTTTCCATTGGCTGGCGTCACCGTTTATGGTAAACGGTGGCCAGCCATTGGAAAAGAGGGGTTGGTGACGTATGTGCTTGGCTTTCTGAACCGTCCCACTTGGACGGCCTCGCCTGCTTTGCGTTCGTTCGTCGCAAAAGGTTTCTTCAGAAAGCCTTTAGCAGGCAAGGCCGTCCAAGTGGCTCGGCTGAAAAAGCCGAGCAAATACGTCATGGCGTGCACTTGTTTTTATTCAAGCTCCGGATTTCCCACTCGGTTCTGTGCCAGTGTCTGGACAAGGGCTTCAAGGCCACATCACTCCTTCAGTGTGATTGCTGCCTGCTCGGTCCTGTTCCGAAGCACTGGGAACAACTTGCAGCAGCAGGACTCGAGGGAGGAAAGGGGCGCCTAAAAGCTCCTCCTCCTCGCGGGATGGAAAAGAGTGTGGGCGCCCCCCGTTCTTCCTCCAGACAGCCCAATAAACCGGCACCCTGGAGACCGGAGCCGCCTGTACGGAGGAGGAAGGGGTTGGGAAAGGTAAGGGGGCGGGGCTGGGAGGGGGTGAAGAAGTGGGACTCACGAGGCGTAAGAGGAAAACAGTTTTGTCCTCTCCCATTAGAAGACTCTTCCACAAGACCATCCCGTCCTTCTTTCGAGCTTTCATCGACTTCTTAAAAAGTCATGATGTTACATTTGCAATCTCTATCTTAATCCGGCGTCCTATTCAAAGCTAAAGGGTTTGTTCCCAGCGATGCGTGTCTGTTCATCGCCTCTACGTACACCCTTGGAGAAAGGCACTTTAAACAAAGTCGATGAATAAGTGGTGCATGAACCACAGAGGGAGACAGTGGCGTAATGTCTCGGAGGTCAGTGACGCTCGGGCCCATCCTCGCATTCAGCAGAGAGGCCCATCATTTTTTTTCCGTCAATGCAGCATAGTTGGGTAGGGAGGGCCTGGGCTTCAGACTAACCAACAATCCCGCTGGGTAACCTACATTAGATAAGAAGCAGGGCAGGATGGGCATTTAAGGAGCAGGTGGAAGGGAGAGCAGGGCGATTCTGAGCAGCCCGGCCCAGGAGGGAGAGGCATGCAGGGAGCTGAGGGCAGGAACCCGTTATTTGTACAAATAATATTTTATTTAACGATCCCAGAAAAGCAATGAACGCTATGTATTTAGGCGTTTCTATATCCCCGAAGATTGAGAATATTAATAAACTTAATTACGGCCCCATGCTCAAAATCATTAAAAAGGATCTTCTGAGGGTTAATAGTCTAAATCTCTCAATTATTGGCAGGGTTAATTTTGTTAAAATGAATATTTTCCCGAAGATACTTTACTTTTTGCGTGCGATTCCCTTAATAGTTGAGGATAAGACTATCACAGCCATAGACTCACAAATTTCTAAATTTATCTGGGGATACGGTAAAATTAGGAGATCTTCAAAATTCCTATCCTTACCGCAGGAGAGAGGGGGTTTGGGGCTCCCAAATATAACTTTATATTTTTGGGCTAGTTTCCTCCAAGGGATGTTTCCACTATTTAATATAATCTCAATAAGTAATAATATAGCCGAGTGTAGGATCCCCTCAATATACGAACTAGCGATAGGGAGGAAAGCGAAAGGTTTATTATTGAGACAGATAGAGCCATCTTATTACAAGAAGGTTAAGTTTAAAATTATTGATAGCGCATGGAGAGTTTGGAGGAAAACTTCTAAATATTTGTGTATTCCCAAAATCAATAAATATACACCTTTATGGCACTCATTCCTTCTTTCTCAACAAGTTAACGACGATATTGCTAAGAGGTGGGAGAGCCTCGGACTGGTATCAGTAGGAGACTTTTTGGGCACTACGCCCGGCTCAAGGTTCCACAATCTTCAAAAAAAATTTAACATCCCGATCTCTGACCTTTTTAAGTATATACAAATAAACGCCATTCTGACTGCGAAACTTCCTAGGATTTCAATCTCGAACATCCCTATTTTCGATTATATTGGTGGGAAGAAAAATTCTAGCATAAGTATACTCTATGAATTGTTGCTCGAACAACAACAGGACGACTTGGAGAGAACAGAATCACTGTGGGCATTTAAATTGAACAATCCTAATGTTGATATTGATAAGGTCCTCTCTCTCGCTGCTAAAGTTTTCCTAACATCAACCCTTAAGGCCCAACTGTATAAGACTATATATAATTTATATTTCACTCCGGCAAAATTGCACGCATGGGCGAAAAGAATGGATGATAAATGCCCCAGATGTGGTATAGGCCCGGGTCATTTAATACATATGTTCGCGGAATGCAGCAAATTGGCTACTCTCAAAATAAAAGTATCAGACTTTTGGGAAGAGGTATTTGGGCATAAAGTACATATGTCCTCGACTCTTTTCTTGTTAGGCTATGAAAATACTCTTGGCCATAGTAAAGAAGAGGAGATATGCTTGTTTTTGGGTATGGCTGTATAAAGATTAATTCTGGCTACACGCTGGAAAGACAATGACTCCCCTAACTTCCAAGTATGGATAACCAGGTTCTTGGCTATATCCAATCAAGAAATAGCAATTTATTCAGCCAAGGGCAAAAATGCAAAACAACGCGGTACTCAAATTTGGTTGCCTATTATCTGTTGGAAAGATAGGTTCTAGAGGTTTTGTTTTGTTTAAATAGAATTTAACGTAATCAACTTTGTGTGATATTCTTTTGTTCCAAAATAGTATAGTATTTATAACTATAAACAGATTATTGATTCTCTCTTATTTATCCTTCAATTGATTCTATTGAAATGAAATATTGTTTTGATCTGTTTTACAGTATTCTGTACGTATTAAAGTTGCCTAATAAAAAAAAAAAAAGATAAGAAGCATGGCAGGATGGGCATTTAAGGAGCAGGTGGAAGGGAGAGCAGGGCAATTCTGAGCAGCCCGGCCCAGGAGGGAGAGGCATGCAGGGAGCTGAGGGCAGGAACCCGGCCTTTGGGTAGTGGGCTGAGGACGGGGAGTAGCTGATTACTGGTCTTGAGGGTGCAGAGAGCCGGTGAGTCAGATGGATCCAGAGGCGAGGGAGTAGCTGACACCCTGAGGGAACCAGTAGGATAACTCAGTGAGATATACACCTGCATAGACTTTCCATAGAAAAGCCATTTTTTTCATAATAACCATGATGCTGATCGACGAATAGGGTCAAAACATTCCAATAAAGGTACATTGATTTGGGGTTTATCAAGGTAAGTTTAGTGCAGATCTGTCAAGCAGGGCCAAGAAATAGGGGAAAGGGTTCCCAAAAGTGCCACAGCCTTTTTAATTCTATGGGGCTCTTTATTCCTCTATACAGAAAACTAATTACACCAAATTTGCCATGAAGGCGGAACTTTACTCAAGGAACTGCCTTTGGTTGGTTTTATGTAAATCCGTTCAATAGTGTTACAGAAATTAGCGTTTAAAAGGGTGGTCGGTTGGGTATGAAGAGGCTGCATTTTAGCAATATCTGGCTGTTAATTCATGGATCCTCTGTAGATTTGTGAATCCAGTTCAAAACCTAAATCTCCCCATTAGACTAAGGTGCTTTTTCTCCCATCTACCACTGCAGATTCGCATATCCGGCTCCATTTGCAAATCTGCCACATTCTAATTGGCTGCTTATCACAGAAGCATTTCTGTTAAGGCTGCTATCACCCAACTCAGTGCAGTTAGCACCCTGTTGAGAAAACCTTAAACAACAAGCGTTGGCATAGCCAATAGGTCTTGTTTTTGGTAGGCACGGGGAGATTAAGTGATTTGCCCACAATCACAGGATGTTGTGGGGATGCCGAGACTCCAACCTGGTTCCCAGCTCCAAAGGCCGCTCTGACCCTTAGACCACATCCTCTCGCTATAGATTGTTTGTTTTCTGTGTCAAAAGTTGGTTTTGTTTTTGTGTCTCTCATAGACAGCTTCTATCGTTTATTTGTTTTTAAATGGCACTACTTACTAGTTTATCATGTGTTTTGCATTTGCAATGCAATAGGTCTGGCATTTACGAGACTTTAAACTATTGGCATTGTAAATGACTAGGCCTTTTATTTATGTTTTAAAAACGACTCCTGGGGATTGTAAACATCAATGGGCCTTCATGTCAAGCTCAAAGACCTCATAATAAATCAGGTCTTATCTCCGGGAAACTCATTCCTTAGCTGCCCTCTAGGCAGGGACAGGAAGGCAGGATTACAGTTCCAGCACTAGACAAGCATTTGCAATGCAATGGGCCTCGCATTTACACAAGTTTAAACTATTGGCATTGTAAATAACAATGCCTTTTATTTCTCTTTTAAAAACAAAAATAAAAGGCATTGCCATTTGCAATGTTATTAGCTCAAACTCTTGTAAATGCGAGACCTATTGCATTTTTAATGCTTGTTTTTCAGATTGTTTTGCTGCAGGAGATGCTGGTCTTGCAGCTCCTCTTCCTCGACCAGGCCTTCGTTGATGGTAGTGAGACTTGGGCTGATGCTGGTGCTGTGTCGACCAGTGAGGGGTTTGAACCCTCTGCTGGAGAGAGCGAAGGTCATAGCGCCGAAACTTGCGTTAAAACTCTTTTCGTTTCTCCAGCCCAACGGCTTTTAGAGTGTCTGTAGGAAAGTAGTATCTGCTTCTTATGGTTACCCCCACTTTTTGTACCCACTCTTTTGGCTAGTCTGGCTGGGATCCCCCTATTCAGGACCCCAGCCTATCTGATTTCTCCCTTAAATGGACATGTATGTACTTTGGTACAACTCCAGATTGGATACTCTGGTACCATTGTCAATCCCTAGTATATGGTGCACATGTACCCTGGGCATAGGTACCCCAGAGGCCTCCCATGGGCTGAAGCATATATTATGCCACCCATGAGCGGCCATGCAAAATGAAACCTCAGGTCTGCTACTGTAGCCTGTGTAAGCTTGTGCTTGCACCACTTACAAGAGATATAGGTTCACTATATCTATATATATCACTACACTTAAAACCTTATAAGTCATCCCTATAGCAGGCCTTAACAATACTGAAGGCAGGGTGCTGGGTTTTATGTGAGAAGATGCTCCTGCATGAGCAGAGCCCCTCTGCAGTCTTCGAGACCATTCTCCCAGGCTGTACGTGGTACTGCCAGACATATAGGTAGAGATGCATTATAACCTCACTGTAAATGCTATCTCGAAAATGACTGCAACGAAGTATGTCGTGTTTGGTGTCAAACACCTTGGAATCATACTTCCACACTAGTAACTGGTGTAAGAGGTATGATTCCTCCCCTCAGAACCGAGGTTCTGGGGGTACACAAGTCTACCGGTACCAACTTTCTCGAGTCTTACAGCACAAAAAGAATGCTGCCAGCCACAGACATGAGTCTGCCCTGCTGCTGCTGAGCCAAGCTCGCGCAGAGAAAGGTCGAACAATCGGTATCCTGTCACAGGGAGGTGTGACCACCTCCCAGACAGGATTTCGTGTTTTAGCTGGGTGGGTGCACGGTCTCTGTGCCAGAAAGTCTGCACGAGGGGCACATTTGGTGCCCCTGTGCATAGTCCAGCTCAAACCAGTTCTGGGAGCTATTTGCTCCTGCTCTGGCGCAAAACTGGACAAAGGACATGGGTGTAGCCACCCCTCTGTCCTGTCCCTCCCCTAGGAGGGTCCCTAGAATCTGTCCAACCCTTTCCTGTGGGTATAAAGTGGGTTACCTGGCTACAGGACATTAGATTTTACGTGGACAAGATTCTGCAAGAAGATACCTCTACCGTTCGACACGCTGAACCTCCCTTGGGCTCGACTTCGTCTTCCCTTGCCGTCCCCAGTCTCACCACTCTCCGTGGTCCATACAGGCTCCGTGCTGGACCCTGTGGACCTCCAAGACAACAGAAGAATCTCCCTTGGGGTGAAGGAGTCACTCCCCTGCAAATGCAGGCACCGTAACACATCTGACCGGTTTGCTGATCCTGAGCTTCTGTGGACTGCGAAGGATCCAGCAACACAGGAGGTGGGTTTCTGAAGGTCTCCGAGGTTGAGCTGCCCTCTCACTGAGTTTGAGGCGGATATCCCTCGTGGGGACCGTATAACCGTACCCCTGTGCACCGCGTTTATTTGCAGCTGCACGTTTGTTGTCGTGCAACAATTCCGTGCATTGGGCCATTTGTAGCCCTAACCCCAGCGCATCTTTTCTGAGAAGGACTCTGGCATCCTCGTACTCTGTGCCCTGCTAGCTGGTATCCTGTGAAACCGCCTGGGGTCCCCTCATGACTCCTGTGCCTTCGGCCTGTGGGTCCACTTGAAGATCAACTTTGCTTTATTTGGGCTCCCCTGGTTGCTCCAGGCGTGCCCTGACTCCCCTTGCTGTGGTGAGTCTCCTGGTCCTTGCTGGGCCAGATTGACACCGAATGTGACCATCTACATTGTTTGCCGTTGCCAAGGCTTGTTGGTGCTCCCGCCGGACACTGACCCCATAGCACTCGACATCGTTCGTTGAACAGCTCGCCTCCGGCTCCTGGTCGTCCTAGACATCTCCGGGTCCTTGCAGCTGAAGAGTCAAGATCACCGTCAACACACCTGAAGCACCCGACATCGGTGGGCATTCGTCTACTAAGCACCTGGTCACTCCAAAGTAACCCATACTCTGTCCCCTCTGCTTTCAGGTTTCTTCTCATATAGAATCCATGGTTGGGTTCCACCGGACACTTTTCGTACTTCCAGTAGCAGCATTTCTTGGTCGACATCTATAGAGAACGACGAGGGTTTCCGACGTCACTTCGTGCCTATGCACCTGGCTCCTCTGGGATAGGTAACTCTGGTACAAAGGTATCCACGGGTGGGGTGGCTCTACAAACTCTTAAATTCCAAGGGTTGTCATCGTAATCTGCTGGGAAGGGTCCTTAATTTCTGATTTTCCAACCGCGACTTTCCCATTGAATTGTACGGAGCATGCAGTTGTGTTCTCACACTGCACCCATCCTCCAGGGGTCCCTACACACTCACCTTGGGTGGTTCCTAGGGGTCTCCGCGATTCTACACCTTCTAGACTAGGTCTAGTCCAGAGTCGTGGTTCTTATACCACTATATGGTTTGGTCTCCCCCGGGAGCCCACTGTGTATTGTGCTACTTACGTTTGATTCTTTCCAACTGTATTATTTGATATGTGTTCTATCCTCGTGTAGAGGATACTAGAGAGTGGTAAATATAATAAATACATATTTTTATTACTACTATGTGGTTTCCCTTTCACTCAACCAATACTAGAAGGTTGCATTCTGGTAAAACAAGGTGCTTAACATTCCTTCAAGACTTAGCCTGAAGTTTGCTCTCCATAGCTACCACTAGGATAGCTTTCAATAAAGGTTATCTTTGACCTAATCACCATAAGGGCTGTTTGGACTGGTACATGGTGCCCACTTTAATTAGTGGACAGCATATACCAGGCCAACTTCTCACAGTGTCCAACTCTGTTTTCATTTTGGACATCTCTTCATCTGCATGAGATCCAAAGAGAAACATGCCATTGAAGGGAAGATTTACAATTCTCCGCTGTGCATCAAGTTTCAGCCCAGTGAGGCGCAACCAGGCTGATCATCTAGCACAAATGACATGGGAGTAGCCATGCGCAGCCAGATGCAATGCATCCGCAGCTGCACTAATGACCTGGTTTGCAACCAAGCCCCCTTCCTGCAGGATTTCCTGGAAATCTTGCCGATCTTCTTTAGGCAGCTTCTCCGTGAATCGGGCCAAAACATCCCAGAGAGACCTGTTATACCTCCCCATAAGAGCAGAGCCACTAGCCACCTTCAATACTGATGCAGATGTGTTGCACATCCTTTTGCCCAACGAGTCCATGTTTTTACTATCCTGCTCCAGAGGGACTGCGGAGGATGTTGCTGCTGGATGTGTTTTCCTGGCTGCCGCCACTATGATCGAATCTCGAGGACGATCCGATCGAAGAAACAGGGGATCCTGATCCGGGGCCTTGTACTTCTTGGAAATACGAGGGGGAGCTGAACCCACTGTAGCTGGAGTCAGAAATGTCTGTATCGCTGGTTCTAGCAGCACCGGAACCAGAGGAAGTAGGGGCCTCGCCAAGGATCTGTGGTGCAGAGTTTGAAATATGACCGAAGTAACCATCTGTGTTGACAGATCAATGTTCAATTTGCAGGCAAACCGGCATAAAACCTCATTAAAAGTCCCTATTTCATCAATTGGAGACACTCTGGCTGGAGGTGTCGCAGACAATGTTGATGAATAGTCTCTCAGATGATCTTGAGGACGGAGACCATGACGGGGACCTTTGTCTCCTTTTTGGAGTAGAAGAAGGGTGAGATCCAGATCATCCACGTGTCCTGGATCGTGAATATCGAGCCGATGGAGAAAGAGCTCTCCTCAGGGACCTACGTGGAGATGCCCTCATGGATGCGGCCCAGCAGAGACCCTGGATGGAGAGTATGTTCGGGAGAAATCCAAGCCCGGACTTCTGTGTGGAGCTTTCCAGTGTCGAACACTCTTTAGCCATCTTGGGGAAAGTTTGACAGAAGGAGTTCTCTACCGGAACCAGAGATTCCTCCAGTGTGATCTGCACCATATTAATGCCAGCCGAAGATTAAACTCCCCTCGACCGTATGGACTTCGACATCGATCTCGGCATTCCTAGCACTTCTCCTGATGGGACAGTAGGATTTTCTTCCCTCTGCGTCGACCGATGCCCTCTCGCCGACACCGATTGTGCCAACTTCACCGTTGACCGCTTCTGCGCAGAGGCATTTGGGGATTTATGTCTGTGCGAAGATGCGCTCAACGTCGGTCCCCTCGACGTCAACTGTCTGCAGGACTGTGGTTGAGTCCTCGACACCAACCGCCTGTGGCAGACTCTTCGACGTCGTGATGGTGGAGGCGATCTAGACGTCGACCGGTACCTCGACGGATGTTTCTACGCTGACCCAGACACTGACATGTACTTAGGTCTCTCTGGACGAACATACTTCAAGCCAGAAGTAGCATGCCTCGACTTATGTTTCAGCTACGGAGGCTCTCGCCGCCTCAATGGCGATCTGTCGCCCAACGTCGTTGCATGCCTTGCTTGCTTTTCCGACGTCGATCTCGATGCTGACGGTGAACAATCAGGAATTCTGCCGATTGATGCTGTTTATCGTGTCTTTGCTGAGAGGAGGGCTCTTTGAAGGCAGGATTGCTCTCAAGACCACTTTTTGAATATCTTTTTCCTCTCTCCAGTAAGGCATGTACTTTTATCCTTTCCCTGTCACAAAGAGTTCTTCTGGAGAATTGCTGGCAGTAATAACATTTCTCTGGATGGTGTGATGATGGTAAACGTACAATGCAGACAGAATGAGGGTCTGATTTTGCCATTTTCTTCCCACAGGAGGGACTTTTGTTAAATAAAGCTGGCATTTCTGATGAAAAATATTTCTTAAAATGGTCAGAAAACAACTGAGAAAGTTGTCAGCCGTCACAAAACGTCGTGTAGAGATGAAATAAACCAATTTCTGACTGGAATAATCAAGCATTTCAAGCTCAATGCTCGAGGATCCTCACAGAAGGAGCCGGAAAAAAGAACTGAGCTAACTGTCACCTGTGGTACATGATGGGAGCAGGGGGCTCCAGGAGGTCTTAAAGGCACGGTGTCCAGGTTCTTGTAAGTCAAGTCTTAAAGGCAAGGTGCCAAGATTTTAGTATTGTGATGTTTTTTCATCTATGCAGCCTATGGGCTAATTGCCTGCTATTACTTGTATATGTTCTCTGTTACAGTATTTATATGTAGGATTATTTTCCTTTAATGAGAAACCCATGTAATTTTGACATATTAGCCTATTTAAGGTATAATTGACTGCATGTTTATACATGTATATATGTATGTTTTGGAGGTACTCCGTACTTTTTGCCTAAACATACACATATATATGTATTTTTGTATATGCTCCCGGGTCCCGCACGTGGGCAGGGATTATTCAGTGCTTATGACTATTGATGAGTATACCCTGGAAGAGAAGCAGGATACCTACACCTAGGAGCCCCGGTGTGAAGTTGTGTTGGATCTGCCTGTTGAAGTCAATGGGGATCTTGGGAAGTCCAGCTGCTACTGTGATCCATTAACCAGGTCGGTGGAACCCAAGCGTGGATTTCAGATGAGGAGCACCTGACGAGAGAGGAGACAGAGTCCATGCCACACGGAGTCGTCCAGGGGGTGCAGGAGCACAATACCCACCCTTCTCGGGATACCTCAAGGTAGAATGGAAATCTTGGAGTTGCAGCTGTGAATACCAGGTGACGATGTAGAAACACGAGCTGTCCCACGACTGTCGAACTGTAGGAGGGTCAGTGACTAGTAGGACCACCAACAAGCCTTGGCAAATGCAGCTGATGCATTGCAGGAAGAAATACTTAGTTGCTGACCAGCAAGGTCTGACGGACTCACCCACCACAGGAAAGTCAGGGCTGGCCCTCATCAAGTAGGAGAGCCGGCAGGAATTGATGGAAGACCCCAGAGGACCCTCTGGCTGCAGGCACAGGGAGTCAGAAAGAGGCCTCAGCAGCACAGCAAAGATGGGGGTCCACGTCGCAGTGGATGCAAGGAGGACGTTGCTTTTGCAGCAGGGTAATACTTGATGCTTTGGCTTCTTGGAGCTCAAAGATCTTTGGACCAGAGTCAACAAACCTTGGCAACGGCAGACAGACACGGTGCACAGGGACGCAGATCCAGCAGCTCAACGAAGGATTGCAGTCTTACAAATTGCAAAGAAAACAGGTCAGGCCTTGGGAGAACTACCAAGCCACCACATGTGTAGTAGAGTCTTGAAGAGTCCGTAGGACAGCAGGATCCACAGAACGGTGTCCAACGCTGAGGTGCCTGCAGCTGCATGGGAGTGACTCCTTCACTCCAAGGGAGATTCCTTCCAGCTGTCATTGATGCACACAGAGTCCTTGTGACTCTGGAGGAT
This sequence comes from Triturus cristatus, assembly GCF_964204655.1. NCBI lineage: Eukaryota > Metazoa > Chordata > Amphibia > Caudata > Salamandridae > Triturus > Triturus cristatus. Next base: position 1,541,006,602 of record NC_140591.1, read on the forward strand.
GCACGGCCATGGATGTTTCAGGATGGTTGCAAAGCATGGAGACAAAGTTGTATTAGGAGCATTCCTACCAGAAGCAGTCTTGTCTCAGCCCAACAACAGAGGTCAGTGTCCAGCAGTAGAAGAGTCTTGCAGAGGATCCTGAAGACAGGTTTTGCAGAGGAATCCTTGGTCCAAACGAATCTAGGGTCCTACCCTGAGGGGAGCCCTTAAGTAACCCAGGAAGGGGATTGAACAGCTTCTGCGGTGACCCCACTATCAGGGGGGCCAGTGATGCTACTCTAGTGGACAGACCGGTCAGATGCTCCGAGGGGCCTTTGCTAATTTTTTTTTTCAAGATGACAGAATCAAATAGACCAGCTGGTAGAGTCTGGGCACCTCACTAGGGGAGGAGCTGGGCATGGGGGTGGTCACTTACCTGTCTTTTGTTGTGTTTTGCGCCAGAGCGGGAGGAAAGGGTTCTTGGACTGGAGCAAATCGGTTTATGCAAGGATGGCATCAAATGTGCCCTTCAAAGCAGTCTGGGCGCTTTCAGAAGCACCCCTTTCCTAGCCCGGAGACACCTATTTCCAAAGGAGGGGTGGCCACACCTCTCCTCTACAGGAAACTCTTTGTTCTGCCTTCTCCTGCCTGAGTGAGGCTCACCAGCAGGAGTTAGGTTCACCAGCAGGAGGGCAGAGCTGGGGTGGACGGAAGCACTGGCTTGCAAGCAGACCCTGCAAGGCTACACAGGAAGACAGGGGGGGCTTTAATGGGGTACTGGAGTACATGGTATCATGAAACTAACACTGGAATCCTTGTAGTTACATGATTACAACTTTATGATACCAAACATGATCAGGTTCAGTGAAGCCATTGTGTAGTTGGACATCTTGAGTTTGCCAGTGTCCACTACATACCTGAAAACGGCTTCCCTGCACTTACAGAGCCCAGAGAATGGAGACCAAGGTTTGTAGGGGTATCTCTGCTTATGCAGGGGTATCCTCACACTTAGAACCATGCACCCTGCCCTTAGGCTACAGGGCCTACCTTAGGGGCGACTTATAGGTTTTAAGTGCAGTGACTGTGATATAAGGTAAACCTTATATCTGGAGTGAAAGGTGCATGCACCATTTCATGTGGGCTGAGATGGCCGGCCTGCAGACACAGTATGCACATGCTCCCATGGGTAGCAAAATACATGCTGCAGCCCATGGGAGACCCCTGGTGTACCAATGCCCTTGGTATCTTAGTAACATATACTAGGGACTTACAGGGGTACACTAGTAGGCCAATTGTGGGGTGTATAAAGTACTTACCAGTCAATTTAGGGGAGAGAGCATATTATACAAATAATTTTGGTAAACTCGAAGGCTTTGGCTAACGCCAGACCTAGTGAAATGAATGAACCACTGTTTCAATATGAATGCCTACGAGTGGCATTGCCAACTCTTTAGGATTTGTAGCTCAGAAGAACAGGTATCTTGTACACTAAGAGTGTCTGTGTCAAGGGACTTTGGATCCAAGTGGAGAACTTGAATCTTTGATTTGTAGAAATTCATGATGCTAGAAATCATCTTCGATCAATGACAATGGCATTCTACCAGACAACTGAATATCTGGGATCATGAATCCTGCAATGCCTGGTTAATGCAATACGACATACAGTCGTAATACCAGCCCGAAGATGGGACAGGTTTATTTTCTTACCGTTTTTACGTCTGGAGTTAGCAAAGCTCTTTTGATTCTAATAAAAATGTTTATATAATATAGTTACTTAAGGAGGCTTTCAGCCAGCCCACTTCATTCATTAGTCTGTTGTGATATCCACTTTTTGCTTCCGACCAGTACAGCATATGGCAATTTGTCATCCCACTTCAGCTATTGGCTATCTTCACTGTGAGTGACAGCATTCTGCTCTTTCATAAGGAGCACATCCGCACACAAAGGTATTCCCTTCGCTGCCAGGCACTACACTGGCAATGGGTGGTTTTTTATGCCAAATGTTTTTATACTCTTTTCCTTACTTTTCTACATTGGGGTGGGGCAGGCAGCTCACATAACAATGCTTTATAAAATCCATGGTAAAAACGAAAGAAGTTTGACAAAGGAAATGGCTGCGAGCCAAGGCCAGACCCAAGACAAGCTTGATATTACAAGAGCCCCGTACCAGAGCTACGGCTCTACATTGCATTTCCGACCCAAGTGTGGTTACACATTTCTTCCCCTGCCTCACCGTAGGACTCGTAGCCATCAAGGGATTTCACGGTTAGCAGCAAATGCTGGTCTTGAAGGTACTCGATCTCTGAGAGAATCGGCTTTAGCTGCAAATAAATAAAACAAAAACGTGAAATTGAGAGATCTGCACATCTCAATAAACAGTCAAACTGCCGCATTTGCAGCATAAAATAAGCAAATTAAGATTGGAACTTTCTTATTTAAAAATAAACAGGGATCCTAAGTAAGCCACTGTTACTCCGAATCAACAGGAGAACTATTATTTCCAAACTCTGTGCACCCTGCCACCTAGTGGCAAAATCATACATTGCTTCAAAGCAGTAAAGACTACGTCACCAGTTAAGAAAAAAAAGTTACTTACCTTTAATTGCAGTTCTCTGGAACTGGTATCTTTTATGGATTCACATGCATCATCCCCGTCCTCGAGCTGTTGGGAGTCCCACTGTAACATCTCACTACCAGTTCTATGTTAATGTAATTCTAAAGCTGAACAGAAACGGTTTAGTTGCCTATGCACAACATTTGAAAATAACCGACCCTTAACAAGAGTCAATAAGCCTGATGCACACACCCCAGAGGGCACCATCCTTAAGATTCCATTTATGTTAAGTCTCAAGTAATACCAGTATTTGGTGAGCCTTTGAAAGGAAGGCGGGTGGGACTGCATGTGAATCTATGAAAGATACCAATTATGGAGGAATACAGTTACGTGTAATTTTTTCTCCTCTAGAATGTGATCCTTCATAGAGTCACACGCTTGAATCAGAGTAGCAAGCAGTTATATAGGATGGTACCCATACAAGCAGAAGCATGGGCGTAGGAAGTGTGGGGGACGCGGGGGATATATCCCCCCCCAAATTTTGGAGTGGGGGGGACACGGGGGACAAGGGTGGGGGGGGACGAGGGGACAAAGGAATTTCCCCTCTCCCTTCTGTTATGGCAGGGCCATTAGCACGCGAAAGCGCTACCTAATGGCCCTGCACTTGACCTGCCTGGAGTCAGAGGCCACCCGCCCTCTGCCTTTTGTTCTGCTGCAGGAAGGCTCAGTCGTTCTGGGAAGGGCAAAGAACGGAGAAAAAATAAACGCTGTCTCTTTTCCTTCATGGCAAGGACCGTGTCCACTACTCCTGATCTGCCTCTGGCGGCTGCCCTCCTCTCTTTATTCCTCCATCTCTTTTTGTCTCTTTTCTTTTCTTTATTTGTTCCCCTGTGAAATTGATCCAAAAAAGGCTGTAAATGCCCTCATTTTCTGACCGTTTTCTATTGAAAAGAAAAACCTCAGAATGGAGAGAAAAAATAGTTAAATACCTAAATAAAGCAATACAGAGTGGACAGCAGACAGGCCAGACTGTTATTTACACCCACACACATTAGCGCCACTTTACAGAGTTTGCCAGTGAAAGCGCTACTTTCTTTTCATCTTCTTTCTTTGAACAACATTGTTTTCCCAGGGTGGGTAAGTGCGCCATTCCTAAAGGGACTGCAATACCTGGTTGATGGGTAGAGTGGAAACATTTAATATGATCGTTTTCAACTTTTTAATTATTTTAGCTTATAAAATGCGGCTCTGTGTTTGGGGATGTGGTCTTTTTTAAACCAAACTGCATACATTTTGAAAGGATATAAGCAATGGACATTTAAAGGGGTCCCTTCCTGGTCCTGTAGCCATGTCTTGAACTTTTCAGGCAAAATCACTTACTGATTTCTGAATAATGAGTGTAAAACCGTTAAGGTAAGCATGTTTTTTTCTGATTACAGTTCACATGCTTTGCTTATTCTTGCATTCCCTATGAGTGTTTGCTTTTTCCAGGGTGTTATGCATTTTTTTTCAGGCAGCATTTTACTGTTGTCTAGTGCATAATTTGAATTTAGTCGCAGCACAATTGAGTTGTGCTGAAGGCAGTGCGAGTTTCTCTCAGTGGGGCAGTATGGTGTTCAGTGTGGGAGAGAATGTGGCACTCTGGCCAGAGCTGCTGAATTTGGAACTGGAGAACCATGTTCAGACCTTCATGACCAGTTCACCATACCACACTCCTGACAGAGCTTATTCCGATACTACACCTTAGAAGGCCCGATAGACCTTAGAAGCCCAGGTGTCTTAGCACCCGCAGGTGGACCTGTCCACCACAATCCATACTGCAGTTCACTTCCAGTCTTACGGGCAGGCATATGAAGAAGCACATCCTAGATCGACAGTGAATCTGTCACTGAGGTCACAAGACCCTTGAGGCCAGTCCACCTCACCCATTGGTACCTCCATTGGCCTTTTTCCAGCACTAGCAGTGCAACTTGCCAGGGGTTGGCAATGTAGGATTTGCATGCACACCAAACTTAGGGGGTGATTATAATGGCAGTGGGACCGCCACGTCACCCCGTCGGTGGCGGTCCCACCGCCATTGGTGACTGCATCACAGTCCGCCATATTACAATGGCGGGTGGTTACCTGGCGGTCGGAAAGACCAAGCACCACGCACCGACGGGCTTCTTGAGCCCGCTGGTGTGGTGGAGGGGCTCGTGGTTCCTACAATGCTGGTGGTGCCTACCATGCACCGCAGCAGGGATTACGATGTCCCTTACCCGCCAGCTTATCAATGGCGGGTCACCTGCCATGGAAATGCTGGCGAAAGGGACATTGGGGGCCCGTAGCAGGCCCCTTTACCCCTGGCCCTCAGACATGGGTCCTGGGGGGCATCTATGATGCCCCACAACATATCACTGCACCATGTGGCAGGCACCGATATATTTAACATGTTCCTTTTTTTTTTACTTTGCGGCGGATGATGCAGCCAGCAGCACCTGCTGCAATGTAAAAGATAGGCACTGCGAATACCGTAGTGGCAGTCGCATTGTAATGCCTATCGTGGGGCCTCCACCTTGAAGGCCAGCGGTCCCATTCCCCGATGCGGTGGTACTGAAGTCCGCCTGCCATCGTAGTCAGCCCCTAAGTTTGCATTTTATGAATATGATTCAGCGGGAAATAAATTGATGTTTGCAATTTAATTGACTTTGGTTGGCCTCTTATCTATGAGATTTCCCTGTTGAATGTGCCTTTACATTATACATTTTTGGTTGTATGAATTGATTGCATACTACACTCTCCTACAGGTATTAATTTGAGTGTCATTAGGAGTGTCTGGGACCAATTGTTTTCTTAGGAATTGTTTTCTTTACTAACCTTTGCAAAGGGCCCTAAACTTCACAGTAACACAAGTCACATTTCTTTTAGTAATTTGGGATCCGTTTGAGCTACAAAATTGTTTTGGAGGAAATCGTTAGATTATGCAGCAGATGATGTATTATGTGGCAAATATGATACAGCCATAGTTAAGTGGAAAACATTTTTCCACTTAATTTTGCCCCAACATTGTAGTTGATCAATTTGTAAGTTCCCCAAACCCAAAAGTCGAGTTTGGGCACAATTTGCATTTTAAAAGCAGCCCTATAACACAGAGCTACTTTTAAACTGACCTCAGGCTTCAGCAGTGCACACATGCAAGCGCAGAAAGGGCTGCTGGCCTCTAAACTGCCATGCCTTATTATATTCTAGGGACTTAAAAGTAGTTCTAATCCCCCTGCCCTATTATGTACTAGGGCCTTATAGGAGAGGTCATGCCAATCATAGGGGTACCCTAACCCATAGTGCACCCTAGTGTATGTAGGTGTTTTCACTGTATTTTTAAGTGCCTCTTTCAGAATAGCACTGGCTGTTTAGGCAGAGGCCAGGGTCAGTCAGTCAGGTACCACCAGTACCAGTCAGCAAAAAGTTGGGGAGTGCCCAGGGCGGCTTTGCAACACTAGAGAAACACAAACTCAGAATGTAAAACATAACACCATGGTTGGGGGGTTCTCTTCAATAATCAGAATTGATTTCTATCCTAATGAACCCATTTTCCAACATTAGGATAGGGAAAGACTGGGGAAAAATCATAACGTTCTAATCTATACATTGAAGTTTTTATGCAGCTCTTTGATGACGGTTAATAGCTCACTGTTCAATGTTAGGATTTGAACTTATAAACTTCAAATACCAAAAGAATATCTCAGACAAAAGCAGTAACTCACCGACATATTGAATTAAAACTTTCACTAGACAAGCCTTCGATCTCTCTCAAAAAAAGAACATTAATCACCAAAGTTATCTTCACATTTTTATTGTTGCCTGAAAATTGCTGGAGACCAGGAATGCAGCAGCAGGTACTTTTCAAACCCTAATGCACTTGCAAACACGACGCACCCACCCTAAGTCAGCGGCCTTTGTTTGCTTTGTGCATTAAGATGCAAGATTCATATATATGTTTTTTTTAAACATTTGGTCTCATTACTATATGAATGTAAATAACAATAAAGCATACATGCAAACTGTGACTACATGCCTGCTTTTCTCAATATTTCACTTCGAAAGTATGCAATTGTATTTGTTTAACGGACGGTGATTTGTATAGGGTCACTGGAAAGTGCACAAGGTTGTCCCTGTCCCCCCCAGAATTTTAGTGTCTCCTACGCCCCTGAGCAGAAGAAGAATTTAAAAAGAGCTCACCTTATTGAAACAGATGGTGCAGGCCCACTTGTCCAACTGCATCATCTCTCAGTACAGTTCACTCGAGGCAATAATGCACAGTAAATGTGTGTATGTTCTTTCACCCTTTCTGATGCCGTGTTTGGACTTTTAAAGAAAGTCCAAAGATGATAGGCTCATGTAAATGAAAATCCAATGGAATTTTAAGTATAAAGCAATAATAAGTCCTTAAAATGAATGTCGTCATAGAATTGTAGGTAAGGCTCTCTTACTATAACAGCTTGAATTTCACTCACTCTTCTCGCAAAGGTGAATGCTAGTAGAAATGCGAGTTTTAATAAAAGACATTTTATGTCTGTGTTATGTAATGGTTGGAGCTAATTTTTCATAAATTGAGAAAGTACTATTTTAAGTTTGAAGGAGTTGGCAGTTGTTTGACTAGCGGGAAAACTCTGAAGAGTCCTTTAAAAATCTCCTTTATAATCCTGATGGATTCGAGAGAACGTTGATCTTGTTCCCTTCTGTACCGTGACATAGTTGTCAGGTGGACTACTACTAAAGACTGAGTAAGACCTGCAAGGGACAACTGCACAAGGTACAGACAGGCTTGACGTGGAGCTGAGGAGATTAGGTGTAACTTGTTTAGGATACACCAAATACAGAAACATTTCCTTTTAGATTAGGAGTAACTTGTTTAGGATACACCAAATACAGAAACATTTCCTTTTAGATTAGGAGTAACTTGTTTAGGATACACCAAATACAGAAACATTTCCTTTTAGATTAGGAGCAACTTGTTTAGGACACACCAAATTCAGAAACATTTCCTTTTGGCTCTATAGGACTTATTTGTGGAAATTACTCTAGCCTTAGCTAGAATTTCTTTAGTCATCTGGAATTTCTAAGCAGTTGAACTCGTCGTGTTCAGCAGCCATGTTGATAATCCTTGAGATGCTAGGTATGGGTGGAGTACTTGGTCATTGCTGAGGTAAGGAAATTTGGAAGCGGTGGTAATGAGCAAGTTATTTACCTTTGGAGAACTTATCTCTGGTAGAGACTATCTAATTGCAGATTCCTCACCTTCTGAATACTTCCTCAGACATCACACTTGGATCCGGAAACTTTTCAGAAGTATCTCTCTGTGCCACCAGGTGGTACCGTAAGGCTCTGCAACGATACCTTTCCCTTCTAGAAATGACATACAGACCCAATATAGGACAACTTCTGCATGCTAACATAAGTTGCTTTCAATGCTGTTCGCACCCACAGATGCAGACCCTCAACAGCAAATTGACGTCGAACAGTGTGTAGATTCCTAAACTTGGGATCTTTTTAATGGACAGAGTCCAATTCACAAAACTGGGATGATGGGAGGGTCGGAGAAGAATATGCAGTTACCAGTATGGGCGTTACCAAAGGTAAGCAAATTGTTCCTCCGATAGTGACTTCTAATTGTGGATTCATCACCTTTTGGATAGATACCAAAGCAATACCCATTCGGAGGTGGTTCTGCGAATTGGCTCACACCAAAAGTCCTCTAAGACTAGCAGGCGAAAATCCATTTTAGGTCTCGGCTAGCGAAGGCTGCGCTTGCGCAGTCTCGCTTGGCGAGATTTAACGTTTTTCAGTAGTGGGGCTTGAACCCGCCCTCTTCTCCATTGGCTGGCTTCCTACACGGAGGCCAGCCATTGGAGGAGAAGGGCGTCTGTCCATTTAAGCCCCGTCTTTTTCGGATTCGGGGGCGTGTTTTTTAGTTTCTTTCTCTCCTCTGGAATGTAAACATTCCAGCCAATGGGAAGAGGAGAGAAAGAAAAACACGCCCCGAATCCGAAAATGACGCTGCGTTTCTCCGAGGCATTTCTGCTTGACCTCTGAGAAAGATGGTTACAAAGTCGGCGAGCTCCTGCGGGGTCCTGGGGTCGGTGTCAGCCATGCCGCTGTCGGTGTCTGCGCTGTCTGAGGACTGCCTTGCCTGGAAGACAAGTTCCTGGTGCCCGTGTGCAGGTTGAGTCATGTGGGCTTTGTGCATTTTGAGAATATTTCTTGGGGGGAGGAGGGAGGGGCGGCGAATACACGCGCTCAAGTCGACATTGCAAGAGGTAGAGTGAGTTTCAAACCGCTTGTTTTGGTATGGTCTCCAGGTATTGGCTGGTGGACAACATGGCCAGTTCATTGGCTGCAGGACATGCATGAGTGTCTGACGGAGATAGCTGCTAACCCCACGCCATGCCAGCTTGTCAGGAAATGCCAGGCTTGTGTAATGCGAGCGCACAGACCGTACCCGAAGACACCATGACTTGTTCACTGTAGGTGGGGGCTAGCGAGTGGACTCTTCCACTCACCTGACTCCTCCCCCAGCAGCTCCTGTGACGCAATCCGCATCCGCGCGCCACCCGTGCTCTACTTCTGTGCGCATGACGTAGACACCTCTGGCTCCCGTCCCCGAGTCATTCCCGGATTCACTTCAGACTAGCTCTCCAGGCGCCAGCATCTGGACCCCGGATCCAGACCCACTCGCCCTCTTTGGATCCGTGCTTTTTCAATGGTGAAAAATTCCAATCAGGCATCACTCTTTGAAAAATAATTGCACTGGGTAGTCCAAATTAGTTTAATGTTTTCGTGATCCATGCGCCTTGCCACCCGTGCTATCTGCTGCACCACTGTTCTAAAATATGCTGGACATGGAGTGTTTTCTAAAACTGGGTGTGCACATGCCACAGTGACCATTCCCGTCACGAGGGCAGTGCCTTGTCTTGCCATCAGAAGTAGTGTCGTTCCAGTTGTGATCTTGTGGACTTGTTGGAAACTGTGAAATCAGGGGCAGTCTTTTTAATCCCATCTACCCTATCTGGCCAAATTGTGTTATCCTGGACAATAACTTATTGATCTTGTGTCTCTGGTACGTTAGTGCAAGATTGCGAGTATTTAGAAACATTTCAAAAGCTACCTATAAGTTTATTGTTAATCACATTGTAGGTGGCTCTATGCGTGGGTGGCTCTGTCTGTGTGTGGGTAACTGTGTGTCTGTATGTGACTCTGTGTGGGTGGCTCTATTTGTGTGTGGGTGGCTCTATTTGTGTGTGGGTGGCTCTATGTGAATAGCTCTGTGTAGGTAGCTCTGTGTGGGTGGCTCTGTGTGTGTGGCTCTGTGTGTGGGTGCAAATGCAATAGGTCTCACATTTGAGAGAGATTAAGCTATTGACATTATAAATAACAATGCCGTTTCTTAAAATGTTTTAAAAACAAAAACAAACAAACAATGTCATGTACAATGCCAATAGCTCTAACTTTAACAATGCCGAGACCATTGCATTGTAAATGCTTGTTTACAGAACCTGGCTGTGCAGACAGTAGTGCTTTGTTAATGTATGAAGGGACATCCACGCAGCACCTGACAAATCTCAAGGACAGGAGCCCCACTTGACAAGCGAGTGGTAGCAGCCTTTGGCCTGGTGGAATAAGCCTCTACACCTTTCCGGGGGCTGCTTTTGGTCCAGTGCATTGCAGATATTGATGCAGAGCAAGATCCAGCAACAGATGGTCCTCTTCTGAACAGCTTTGCCTTCTTCACTCTCATGACCCCCCGCAAAGATCTGATCTGCAATCCCAGTGTTGTCTGGTACAATCAATTTAAAGGTTAAGTGTTCTTTTGGGGTCTAGGCAATGGAGTTTCTCCTTGTTAGAAGGCAGAGGCAGAGCATAGAACGCCGGTTATGTTATGGTTTGCCCAGAGTAGAACAGCGTCAGTACTTTTGGAAGATGCCCAAGTTCCAGAACAAGCTGGTCTGGGAGGATGGCAGACAAAGTGCTTGGAGTCCGCCTACCGGCCTGCCGACGTTATCGGAATGAGGAACAGTGTCTTGATAGTGAGAAGCCCCAAAAAACACAGCCGTGCTGCATCTCAAAAGGAGTGTACATCCAATATCTGAAAAACAAGTTAAGAGACCAGTTTTGCATAACAAGGGAAAAGAAGGCAAAAAATACTGGAGTCCTTTAAAAAACTGCATCACATCATGTGGTGATTTAAATATTGAGGGCTGGTTCGTCAACTGTAAGCAGACCAAGAAAGCACTGAAAGATGCCCTTTAACCATTCCCAAAACAAAGCTCTGCAGAGTAGGAGAGGACAAATACAACATCCGAGCTTGAGCCACCTGCAAGTGTAACGGCCTCTCATGAGCTACTAAACATCAATTGCTGAGTTTGTCCGCTCTGACATTCAAAGATTCTGCCAGGTGGTTCACTATCGGGAAGATTCCTTGATAATATAGCAATTTCCAGAGTGGTGCCTCCTAGCGCAGGTTCAGTGACCCCACTCTACTTGTTGTAGTACCACATGGCGGTGGTGTCGTTGTAAGTACCAGTGTTCCTTCAACGCCAAGCAAATGGCCACTGACCCAACCATGGTCTAGTAACCACCACTGCAGATCTTTAGTAGTCTACTCTGAAATCTGAACATGGTCAGAGAGGTCCCCTTGATGTTGGGCCTACTGGGGCTTCAGGACCCACGGTAGAGTCTGCATATGCCACCTGGTGTGCTCGATATGCAGGGTGCATGAGGCTATCAGTTCCAGAAGCCTCAGAGTTCACCTCACTGAGCCCCAGGAGAGAGGCTGAAAGATCAGAATCATAGCTTGAATGTTCTGTACTCTCCTTTCCACAGGAAAGGTACAAAACCGGACAGAGTCCAGGATGGCTTTGATGTAAGGGAGCATCTGTGAAGGAGTCAGGTGTGACTTCAGCACATTGGTGGTGAACCCCCCAAGGATGTCAGGATGTTCCTTGTAGTCTGGGGGGTGGGTAACGACTGCCTTCTTTATTTTACTCAGGACCTTTACAATTAGGGGAAGCAGTGGAAAAACATAAACAAAGGTCCCTCACCAGTCTATCAAAAATGCACTCCCCCACTATACCAGCAGAACATGCCCTGTTGGCATAGGAATGAAATTCCCTGTTCCGATCTGTTGCAAACAGATCCAAATTGGTTTTTCCCAGCACTTGAAGATCTTGTTCAACTGGATCTGGATCTGATGTAGTTCCCATTCGTGGCATTCTTTGTATTTTCTGCTTGGAGCATCCTCTCATGTGTTGTCTACTCAGCTGTTAATTGGTAATGGTTTTTGAAGGCCAATCCCACATCTTTTTGGGCAACTTCTGATAGAGGAAGGGTCTGAGTTTCCATTTGTTTGTTTATGTAATACATTATGTGTGGAGCAATGCAGAGCTTTCTTTTACTAAAGAGGAAAGATTGCAGACCCATGTCAATGTCTCTCATGTATATCTAGAATGTTGATATGGAGTTGGATTTCATCTGCTGGCCATACACTGATAGCTGCCAGATCTTGAAGATGTGCACCCCTCACCCCAATCATCTAATGACGCATCTGTTGTCATGACAAAGTTGGGCCTTTATTGAAGTAACTTCCATCCAACAGTGGTGTTTTGTGTTGAAACCTCCATGGCAGTGTTTATTTACTTATGGTGTCAACTTGATGAAGCTGAACGACCCCCGAGTTTGTAAATATTTTTTTGTTAAACTCTTCCTGGAATGGACACATGCAGGTGACAGTTTGAAATTAAATGAATGCAAGACACCATCCCTCCTAAAAGAGACTTGTATATCCTCATGGTTATTTAGTTTTCTTTTTGCAAATATTGTGTTAGCTTTGCTATTCTCCATTTGGATTGGGGGTCTTTGTCTGCTCCTGTATCCAACATCTGTATCCTAGGAATAGAAGTTTTTAGCGGAGCATTAATATTGATTTGTCCTTGTTAAGAGTTAGACCCAATTCTTAGAAAAGCTGCAGGATAGACTTTGAGGAGTTCTTTGCCACCTTGAAAGATTTTCACTTGACTAACCTAAAATCGAGGTAGGGAAATACTTGATGTCCCCGTTTATTCAGTTGTGCTGCGATTGGAGCCATACACTTCATGATGATGCTTGGAGATGATTCAAGGCAGACAGGGAGTACTTGAATTGATATTGGCTACGTTAGGACAATGACAGAGATGAATTGGTGCTGTAGTATATGCTGTATTCCAATAAAATAGATCTGTAGTCTTTTAGTTGGTTTGTGCAAGTTTCTTTATTTTGTGAGGCAAGTTCTGTGCTTGTGTGTGGTTCTTAAAGTCAGAATCACAAGTTTTTTAACACAGGTTGATAGGATCAGATACTTATGGTCGGAGTTACGAGTTCAGCGAAAATAGCCAGCGTGTTTTGCCCCCTTCTCGGCGCCCAGGCCTGGGGATTTCTCAAGGCATGAACCAGCAACCAGGGGCTCTCGGCTGGTTGCGGCTTGAGCTGTTAGGGTAAGTTACTTACCTGTAATCCTACTTGTCTTCCAGGGGTATACTCATCAAAGTCATAAGCACTGAATAGTCCCGCCCACGTTCGGGGACCCCAGAGCAATAACACATTATATGCATATACCTACATAGGATCACTTGAATATTCCCCGAGAGTTGTCGCTATTTGTGCAAACTTCTTACGATGTGTATGGAGGTCGAGCTTCGGGGTGGTATGCATATGAGTGGTAGAGTACAGCCTTTGATGCTTTTGAGAACATTGCTGGGGCTCGTCCCATGATTCCGAGTTCGGCTCCCTGGCTGTGTGGGGCACTTTAAGCCTCACCGAGGGGGGGAGACCGAGGCAGGCACACTGACAGGGGGGGGGGGGGTGGGGGTAGAGACGGAGCGGGGTGGGGGGTTAGGAATGGCACTGTTGCGGAACTGCTCTCTTTTGTACTGTCATCACTTGCCTGGTTCTCTTACACAAGATTATTGTATGTAACACGGATTTCAGGATGCTATAGTTGGGGAAAAACTAATAAAAATTGTTTTAAAAAAATGCATATACCTACATAGGATGAGTTACTTACCTGTAATTCTAGTTCTCTTCCAGGGGTATACTCATCAAAGTCATAGGGTAACAGTACCTGTTCCTGACCTAAAATAGGGTCATGACCCTCAGCAGTACACCACATGTAAAAACGCTTCCACTTAAAAGCATAAGACTTTCTCGTAGGTCTCCGTGCCTCCTTTCAAGATCTGCATGCAGTCTTGAGATAGACCTAAATGTCCATAGCTCAGGAGCCATGCTGCTAACCTCAGGGACGGTAGATTGGGATGGAACACCTTGCCGTCCACCTTGGTCAGCAGATCTGGATGACATGGCAACCTCCAGGGTGGTACTTTGGACAGATGAAGAAGGTCCATCTCTGTCTTGGATTCGTACAGTTTGTTGATGACCAGGGGAATGAGGGAGACCGGTGGAAAAGCGTAGAGTAATGTCTCTGACCAGTCTATGAACAGAGCATTCCCCTTGGAGCCTGGTTGAGGGTATATTGAGGCGAAGATGCGGCATTTTGCGTTTTCTGCGTCCGCAAAGAGATCTATCTCTGGTGTTCCCCAGCTGCGAAAATGTCTTGCGCAACCTCTTGTTTTAGCACCCAGTCGTGTGCTTCTGTGAAATGCCTGCTTAGGCCGTCCGCTTGGACATTGAGGACGCCTGGTAGGTGAACTGTGGAGATCTTCAGGTCTCGTGTCAGAAGCCACTTCCAAATCGCTTGCCGGGACGACACTGGTTTGAATTGGATCTTCCCTGATGTTGCTGGGAAGACCACTGAGGGGTTTGAAGCCTCTGTTAGTATTGTCATCGGTCATAGGGACGGTAGCGTCGTCTGAAGTCTTTCCTCTTCTCCAGACCAACCGCCTTTAAGGTGTCTAGTTCGGTCTTCATTCTAGACATTTCGTCATAAGCATGAGCGCCGAAGAGCGATGTCCCATTGAATGGAAGATTGAGTATTCGATGTTGGGCCTCTAGCTTCAAACCCGTCAGTCTCAGCCAGGAAGAGCGGCGGGCACAGATCCCATGTGAATACCCATGGGCAGCGAGATCAGAGGCATCCGCTGCCGCACTGATGACCTGACTAGCCACCAGACCCCCTTCCTGGAGGATCTCCTGGAAGCCCTGCCTGTCTTCCTTCGGAAGCTTCTCGGTGAAGCGTGAGAGAGAGTCCCACAGAGAACGGTCATATCGACCCAGTAATGCTAAGGCACTGCCTACTTTCATATAGGATGCTGATGTATTACACAGCCTCTTGCCGATGGAGTTCATGGTCTTACTGTCTTTATCCGGAGGTACCACAGATGATGCTGCCCCCGTCTGGTTCTTCCGTGCTGCTGACGCGATGACCGAGTCAGGAGGAGGGTCAGCTCTCAGAAAAAGTGGGTCCTACTCAGGAGCCTTGTACTTCTTGGTGATCCATGATGGGGCTGCTCCCACCGACGCTGGAGTAAGGAATTTCTGAAGAGCAGGCTATAGCAGTCCCAGCACCAGGGGAAGCAGAGGCCTAGATGAAGACCTGTGATGAAGGGTCTCGTAGATGACTTATGTGGATGGGGCGGAGACAGGCATGTCGATATTAAGTTTTGCATAGCCCCTACACAAGACTTCGTTGAAGGTCACAATATCATCAATGGGCGATACCCTACTCCATGGTGAAGAAGAGAGAGTTGGAGAGTAGTCTGCTTTTGAAGGTCTGGAGTCTGAGGACCATGAAGAAGATCTGTGGGTTCGTCTTCTAGGAGAGCAGTGGGGAGTTCTTGAAGACCGACTCCTAGGAGATCTTGACCTGTGCCTTCTCAAAATTGGTGACCTTTGAGGCGTGGCACGTCGCTCGCCTCCCCCAGACGAGTGAACCGATTGTATGATCGTAGACCTGGACCTGCTAGGAGTATGAGCCGGCCTTGATATTCTCCGAATCTTCCACTCTCTTATGCTCCCCAGCCATCTCGGAGAGATGTTAGTTGGAGGGGCTGGAACCGGTGGTGAGGTTTCAGGTGTGACTTGCACTATACGGAGTTCCTGGGAAGAAGAAACAGTCCTGAAGGTTACCACCTGGACGTCCTTCAGCGTCGATTTGTCCCTCAACGCTGACCTAGGTCTCTTGGCAGGAGGGGACCTGTGACTGGACTGCGACTTCCTCGGCGTCGATCTCCTCGACATCGATCTGGACCGTGATGTTCTCTGTGGTGACCGTCTAGGCCCCGAGGGCGATCTGCGTGGTCTCGGCGTCGACCTCCTCGGTGACGGATGCTTCGACGTCAACCTCCTCAGTGACGGATGCTTCGACACCAAGTGTCTCAACGGCAACTTTCTTGTAGGCAACGTCTACCTCCTCGACGGCGATTGCCTGCTATGACGCACAGTCGGAGAATGACTGCATCTTACCGGCAATGAGCCTCTCGGTGTCTGGCTCGACGTCAGTGGTTGCGCCACTCTCGACCTCGGTGGTGCCTTCGACGTCCCCACAGGTCCTCTCGGAGGCAGGCTGTTCTGTCGACGTTGATATGTCGACGTCGAGCGACTGCATCCTGCCGTCGTAGGTGAGCCAGAACTGGACCGCCTACGAGATGGTGTCGACGTCGGCCTGTGATGGGACTTCGTACCTGAAGTCGTTCGCTTCTCCGGCGAAAGGGGCCTGGTCGTCTACTTCGACACTGAAGGAGAGCACAAGGGTACTTCCGACGTCGATCTGTCCCCCGAAGGAGTATGAGACCGGTGTTTTCTCTCCTCACCCTTGTCTTTGCGCTTCAACCTTTTCTGAGAGGAGGGCTTTTTAGAGAGATGTTTTTCTCGGCCACTTGCTGATTCCTTTCCTCTCTCCTGCATAGCATGCAGTTTGATTTTCTCCCTTTCTCTAAGGGATCTCCTAGAAACATTTCTGCAGTGGTAGCACTCATCTGGTCTGTGAAATGAAGGTAGACAAGCAATACAGACCGAGTGTGGATCTGATTTAGCCATCTTTTTTTCACAGGTCGGGCACTTATTAAATAAGGCCAGCATTTTGACAGGAATAAATTGACCAAAGTCAGAAAAACTGAAGGATTTAGTACCCCAATGTAGGAAGGTGAATATCTGACTATGGTTACCCCCAACCTTTTGCCTAGTGTCTAGCTGGTTTTTCGACTTAGTTGGCCTGAGATCCTGCCATTCAGGGTCTCAGGCTGTCTGCTCTCTCTTTAAAATGGACTCCATGTATCCTAGGTACATACCCAATTGGTAAGGATCACCTTATTGGACCCTGTACAGTGTACCCTAGGTACCCAGGGCATAGGTGTACCCTAGGCCTACCAGGGGCTGCAGCATGTATTATGCCACCCCTGGCCTGGCCTTCCATTATGACACAACTGGCTGATCACTCAGCCGGGGCAAGGTCGTGTAATCACCCCTTGATTAGATATAGTATACCTATATCTACACTTAAAATAGACACATGTGTACCTGTGAGCCACTCCTATGGCAGGCCTTAACAATCCTGGAGGCAGAGTGCTTGGTAACATGCGAGATGGTGCTCTAGCATGAGCTGAGCCTGTCTGCAGCTTTCGAAACCATGTCCTTATAGCTATTCTATGATATAGCCTACCATATACTCTTTGAGTACCTTATAATCTTAAACAGTTATGGTAACTATGGTTTGGCTTTATCAAAACATGTCGTGTAAGGTGTCTAACACTTTGGAATAATACCCCCATACCATTTCTGGTGATGAGGATATTATTCCTACCTTCTAGAGGGAGAGACATGTTAAAATCCTACTTTGCTGTTTAACTCTGACCAAACCCTCAGCATCACAAAATGGATGCTGTTGCCACAGACACGAGTCTGACCTCCTGCTGTTGGGAGACCTTCCAGCGATGGAGGCCCGGACAATAGGTTTCCTGCCTTGGGAGGTGCTAGCACCACCCCAGACAGGCCTTAGTGTATTGGGGCAGGAAGGGATGAAAGAAACTAGACACTGCCTGGGGCAAACAAGGTGTCCCATGCATAGTCCAGTTCAAACCGGCGCTGGGGCACTCCAGCCCCAGCACGAAACTGGACAAAGGAAAGGGGGTGTAGCCACTCCCCTTCCTGGTCCCACCCATAGGAGGGACCTTGCAGGTAGCCCAGCCCACTAGCCCAGTATATCAGTCGGTAGTTGAGCCCTTGAGAATTAGATTATCCTGAATCTGCAACTTGAACAGAAACTCTGGACCTTCGACATTCGACCTCAGGAAGAAGACTGAAGAATCTCCCTTGTGGCCAAGGAGTGTCCACCTTGGGCAACCAGGCACCATCCAGCGACCGCTGCTTGCTTTGCGAGGGACGACTGCAGAGACTGACCAGCGTCGTGACTTCCAGACACCTCTGAACCAGATCCACATCTACAGCAAAGCTGAGACCCGTGGAGGCGACGAGGGACGTGGGACCGGCATCTTGGGATAAGAGGCTAGTAACTGACTAGCGCGACTTCTGAGGCTCCCTCGAGGCTGTGCTTGGGGAATTGAGAAGCCCCAATCCCGAGCACCAGCTGCAAAGAAGATCAGCTCCCCACACTTCACGTGTTCTGCGTGGGGCCCTTCTGCACCTGAGTTGCTCGACGTGTTGTCCGGTTGCTGGCCCGTTGGCTAGTAGCCTCTGCGACGACGAACCTTTGTTTTCATCTTGCAGGTCCGGCTCCTCCAGACTGGCACCCGCTCCTCTGTGAAAGAGAAGCACCCTAGACCTTCCTGGTCTGCACCAGAAGCAAGTCCTCCATTCTGCGTGGGTTCCGCTTGCCAAGGCTTGTTGGGTCCTGACTCGACATCGACGCCGCCGACAGCAAGAGCCTTCGTGGGACAGCTCGCCTCCTGGTCCTGGTCGTCCTCGGCGTCTCCTGGTACCCGTGGCTGCTGCGACAAGCTTCACCACTTCACCTGCATCTTCACGACATCGCCTGGTTCCTTCCTGGTTCCTTCCCGGCTCCTGGCTGGTGACCTAGACTCTGTCCCTTCTGCTTGCAGGTATCCTTCCTTCTTGAATCCATCCTTGGGATCCACCGGACACTCTTCACTGACTGCCTGTCAGCAACTTTCCTTCAGGCATCCATAGAAGTCAACGACGAAACCCGACGCAAGTTCACACCTATGCACCCGCAGCCCGTGGGCTAGGTAAGGAACGCGTTACTTACCTGTAACTGCGGTTATCCAGTATTGGTATCTTTCATAGATTCACATGCCTGAATCATTCCCCGTCGTCGGGAATGGGAGTCGCCGGTAAATAACAAAGTAATGTCCAGAAGACATAAGACAGCCATAGGCGTCAGAGGCCTTAGCTTAGTAAGCTATCCACGTCCTTATGTAAAAAGGACCAAATTTTGGCCAGAGCCAATCAGCTAACACCACCCTCTAGAACCTTCCTGGTAGGAGCTCTAGTCCCTCAGATTTTCGTGAGCACAGTGCTAAGCAGCTGTATACTGAGAGATCCGAGAGAGCCCTTCCAGGGGAGGCGGGTGGGTTGCATGTGAATCTATGAAAGATACCAATACTGGATAACCGCAGTTACAGGTAAGTAACGCGTTCCTTATCCAGTATTAGGGTATCTTTCATAGATTCACATGCCTGAATCAGAGTAGCAAGCAGTGAAAAAGCACATTTCGAAAGATATGGATAACATACAGGTATTAGATAACCACATCTATCTGAGATAAATAACAGTACTACTGTAAAGCAATGAATAAGTAATGCATACATTATAGTGCGAAATGTGCATAAACTCAGGATGGTGGGATGAAAGAAAGGGCTCACCTCTATTTAAAAAGATGACGTAGTACCGCTTGGCCCACTGACGCATCCTTCATGATCTCCGCATCGAGGCAGTAATGCTTGGTGAAGGTATGCGGCGTCTTCCATGTGGCCGCTCTACAAATATCCACAATGGGCACCCCAGCAAAAAGAGCCATGGAAGTAGACATGGCCCTTGTGGAGTGGGCACGGACCGTTGTTCTCAACGGACGTCCTGCCTGTTGGTGACAGAAAGAAATGGCCGAAGAAATCCAGCGGGAAATGCTCTGTTTTGTGAGCGGAAGCCCTCTTCGAGGTCTGCTGTAGGCTATGAATAGCTGATTTGATTTACGAAAAGATTTCGTTCTCTCAATGTAAAATTTCAAGCAACGCTGAATGTCTAGTGAATGTAGAGTTCGTTCCGCCACTGTTTGTGGATTTGGGAAGAATGATTGTAAAACAATAGGTTCGTTGAGGTGGAAGTGAGATGGAACCTTGGGAATGAAAGCTGGATTTGTGCGGAGAAGGACTCTATCCTTTTTGAATTGCAGGAATGGGTCCTGGATAGAGAATGCTTGGAGCTCTCCCACTCGCCTTGCCGAGGTGAGAGCTAGTATAAGTGCCACCTTCCAGGAAACAAATTTAAGGTCAGCTCTGTGGATGGGCTCAAACGGGTGCTTCATTAATTGAGCTAGAACTATGTTAAGGTGCCAGGCCGGTGGAACAGGCTTTACTGGAGGGAATGTGCGAAACAGTCCTTTCATGAATTGCTTTATGAGTCTATGAGACCATAAAGAGGGGCCGGAAGAAGATCTTCTGAAACGTGAGATTGCAGCTAGGTGAACTTTAATGGAGGCATGAGCAAGACCAGATTCTGCCAGATGTAAAAGGTAGGGTAAGACTTGTTCTGGGGTGGAAGAGAAAGGATGCAACTTATTCGTCTTACACCAGATACAGAATCTTTTCCACTTGAGTGAGTAGGTCTTGTTGGTACTATCTGCTCGAGCCCGAGCTAGAATTCGTCTGCAGTCTGGAGGAATGTCTAGGCCCCGAAACTCTCTGAACTCAGGAGCCAAGCTGATAACCTGAGAGAGGCTAGATCCGGATGTTGAATCTGCTGATCGCTGAGCGTCAGAAGAGATGGAAACGTTTTCAGCCTGATCGGAGGTTCCTGGGAGAGGAGGTGAAGTTCCGAGAACCAGTGTTGGCGTGGCCAAGCTGGGGCTATCAATATCAAAGTGCAAGGTTCCGCCTTCATCTTCCGTAGTACCCTGGGGATCAGGGGAAATGGCGGAAAGGCGTATGCAAAGACGTTGCACCATGCTATCGAAAAGGCATTCCCCAGGGATCCTGGTTGGGGATGCCAGCTTGCAAAGTATTGGCATTTGGCGTTGCGTTGGGTGGCGAATAGGTCCAGCTGAGGTGTGCCCCATTGGGCGAAGATATTGTTGAGGACCTGCTGATCCAGTTCCCACTCGTGGCACGCTGCCTGTCTCCTGCTTAGATAATCTGCCAACACATTGTGGGTGCCTGGAACATAATCTGCTCGGAGAGAGATGTTGTGGCGGAGCAGCCAGTTCCAGATTTTCTGCGATTCGCGCGAAAGTGTCAGTGAACGAGTCCCTCCCTGCTTGTTCAGGTAGTGCATTGTCGTGGTGTTGTCTGTCCGGACAAGCACTACTGAGTTCTTTATCCTCGGGAGGAAAGCCACTAGAGCTAGGTAGACTGCTCGGAGCTCTAAAAGGTTGATATGAAGCATTTTCTCCGAAAGGGACCACTTTCCGCTTATCTGTAGCTCCTGAAGGAAAGCTCCCCAGCCTTCCAAGGAGGCGTCCGTGGTGATTATATGAGGAGTAGCAGGAAGCAAGAAAGGCAAGCCTTGCGAAAGGTTCTTGGGGCGAACCCACCATTGCAGAGCCTGTTTGATCGCCGGGGTTACTTGGATGACGTCGTCGAAAGACCCTGTACACTGGATCCACTGGTTCGACAGAGCCTCTTGTAGGGGTCGCATCCGTAAGCGGCAATGTGGGATTAATAGAATGCAGGAGGACATCATCCCGAGGAGGGATTTGAAGAGGCGCACCGAGAGTGTCTTTCTTGTCATTACCTGGAGTGCCAGAGATTGAAGTTTGTCCTGGCGTTCCTGTGACGGGAATGCTTTCCTGTGGATGGTGTCTAGTGTGGCTCCCAAAAATTGCATGCATTGGGATGGTTGCAGGACAGATTTGTCGTGGTTGAGAGTGAGCCCCAGTGACTCGAAGAGTGTCAGACAAGCGTTGGAAGATCTTATCACGCCTTCTTGTGATGGGGACTTGATAAGCCAGTCGTCTAAATACGGGAAGACTTGGTGGTGGGAACGGCGTAGGTACGCCGCCACTGGTGCTAGGCATTTGGTGAAAATGCGTGGCGCCGATTTGAGCCCAAAAGGCAGAACCCGAAACTGGTAATGCCTGCCCGCCACCATGAAACGCAGGAACTTCTTGTGGTTGCGGTGTATTGGGACATGAAAATAGGCGTCCTGAAGGTCCACCGACACCATGTAGTCGTTTGCGTTGAGTAAATGCAAAACCTCCTGTATGGTAATCATTCGAAACGACTGTTTTTTCAGAAATTTGTTGAGATTTCTGAGGTCCAATATGGGTCTCCATTTTTTCTCTTTCTTTCGGATGAGAAAGAAATGGGAGTAGAACCCTCTCCCTCGTTGGCTTAGGGGAACTTTCTCTATAGCTCCCTTTAGAAGCATAATCTTTATTTCTTGGAGTAATGGGCGCAGGTTTTTGTGAGCCCTTTGGCGGGGAGGAGTTTGAGGAGGAATTTGTATGAATTCCAGGGAATGGCCGAATTGTATTAATTGGAGGACCCATCGGTCCGTAGTTATCGTTTGCCAATTTTTGAGAAAATGGGAGATTTTTCCGCCAATCTTGTAGGATGGAGACAAGTTTGTGACCGGCTGCATCTGGAAGTCATTGCCGCCGCGCGGCACCCTTTTGTCTTCCTCCTCTGTTACGAAAGGAAGTTTTGTGGTAAGACGACTGTTGTCGCTGCTGAGATTGTGGACGGTACTGCTGGGAAGAGGAGAAAGAGGAACGCTGTTGAAAGTCTACTCTGGAGGAAGTCTGACCTCTTCCTCTGGACCCACGAAAGGAAGGGTTCCGAGATTGCAGAGACCCCAGGGCTCTGGCAGTATCTGTATCTTTTTTGATACCTTGCAATGCCTCGTCAATAAGAGGACCGAATAGAAGCTGGCCATCATAAGGCATGTCCAGGACTTTTGTCTGGACCTCCGGTCTGAAAGAAGTTGCCTTGAGCCAACCCTGGCGCCGGAGAACAGCCGCACCAGCCAGCTGTCTAAAACCTGTGGAAGCAATATCCATTGCACAGTCTATCAGTTCCGTGGCAGATCGTTCACCCTCCAACAGAATCTTCCTTGCCTCTTCTTTTAAGTCAGAAGGCAAATCCGCTAGATATGGGGCAATGTCCGCCCACATTTGTCGGTTGTACCGTCCCAATAGTGCAGTAGCGTTGGAGGCACGCACTGTCAAGGCTGACATAGAGGAGAAACGTTTCCCTATGTTATCCATACGTCGCCCTTCTTTATCCGGCGGAGCTGTCAACAGCGCAGCTGGGTTGTTTGCCCTCCTCTGCGCAGCCTGTGTGATAACCGAGTCCGGCTTTGGATGGCCTGTAAGACAAACCGGAGCCGTGTCCGGAGCTTTATATTTCTTGTCCAGGCGTGGTAGAACCGGTGGCACTGATGAAGGGTTCTGCATTATCTTTATGCCCTGGTCCCAAATATAATCAATTATCGGAATTGCCCGGACGGACTTCTTGAAGGGTTCCTTAAAGTCATATAAGAAACAGTCTTGTTGATGCGAAGGCATCGGGATCTGGAAGCGCTGGGCCGCTCTTTCAATGATGTTGTGGAAACCGCCGATGTCGTCGGGCGGTGAGTCGGCTGTGGTAGGGACAGGCGAAACAGGAGCCGGAAGGATGTAATCGTCCCATTCATCTTGTTGGGATTGGACGTCCTGGAGTTCTCCTTCCTCAGGTTCCTCCTCCTCCTCCTCGTCGTCCGTGGTGGGCCGAGGCGGAGGTGCCGTCCTCTCCAAAAGCAGTGGAGGCGGTCGTGGCCGTGGAGTGGAAGGCCCCGCAGGCATCGGTGGAGGTGCCGGAGTCGGAAAACGCTGCTTATAGTCCGTTATTAAGAGCTGAAGGTCTGTGACCAAGGCTGCCGGTAGACACACCATGGAAGGTGGAGGCGGCATGTATTCTTGATGAGGAACCTCCTCATAGTCCTGGGGATTGTCTTCGAAATCCGAGACATCCTGGTACTTTACATGAAGCTGTGATGGACTAGTCGCCGCAGGAAAGAGACTAGCGTCATCCGAATCCTCCTCTTCAAAGAGGCGAGTGGGAGGCAAGGTTGAGACCTTACTGGGCGAAGTGAGGGCCGGAGTTAATGCCCGCTTGGTTATTTGTACATGCACAAATGTACCTTGGTCGTCCGTGTCCATACCCCTCAAGGGGCTCGATGGTATAGCTGTAACCGACGTTACAGGTATCAATGCAGTCGACGAGATCGTCGTCGGGGTCGTCGTCAACGACGAGGATGATGAAGACGGTCTCCTCGTCGACGATGACGTCGACGATGACGTCGACGACGGCGTCGACGGTGATATTCTCGTCGACGGTGTCCTCGTCGACGGTGTCCTCGTCGACGGTGTCCTCGTCGACGGTGTCTTCATCGACGATGTTGTCGTCGACGATGATGATGTTGATGAAGCTCTCGTCGACGGTGTCGTCGTCGACCCTTCCGTCGGCAGCTTACTCGACGACGACTTTTTTATGGCTAACGTCGACGGAATTGTCTTGCCTGCCGTCGACGATGGAGTTGTCGTCGTCGAGGACATGGAATGGGATGTCATCGTCGATAGAGTCGTCGTCGACGATGTAACTGAAATCGCTGTCGAAGGAGACTTTCTCGTCGACGCTACTGTCGACATTGTCGTCGACGAGGTGGCAATAGGCTTTTTGAAGGTGTGGGGCATCACCTTAGGAGACAAGCTCCCTGGAACAGGCGAATCCTGGACCTCTGAAGACTTTTTCTGCGTCTTCTTTTGAGGTGGCTGCGACGAAGGGCCCGGCGATGCCACCCTTGGTCTTTTAGATGAGGAGTGAGACGCAACTGAGGAACTCTCACTCTCCTCAGAGGACACCACATCCTTGTCCTTTAGCCTTTGCAGCCAGATTAAAAGGCGCCCCTCTCGGTCTTTCAAGGTCTTAGAAGAGAAAGTCCGACATACCTTGCAGTCCTTAGAACTATGACTGGGATAGAGGCAATACAAGCAGTCCTTGTGTTGGTCGTCGATATGTAGCCTCTTCTTTCCGCAAGAGGCGCAGGGCCTGAATAAACCCTTCTTAGGTGTATCAGCCATGCTGAAAATCCAGAAAGTTGTGAAGAAATACTGTCAAATCCAAAGAAATGAGCAGAGCTCAGTGGAGACTCCCTTAGCACGACGTGCGGTAGAAAATCTGAGGGACTAGAGCTCCTACCAGGAAGGTTCTAGAGGGTGGTGTTAGCTGATTGGCTCTGGCCAAAATTTGGTCCTTTTTACATAAGGACGTGGATAGCTTACTAAGCTAAGGCCTCTGACGCCTATGGCTGTCTTATGTCTTCTGGACATTACTTTGTTATTTACCGGCGACTCCCATTCCCGACGACGGGGAATGATTCAGGCATGTGAATCTATGAAAGATACCCTAATACTGGATAACTTGAGTACTCCGGTGCTCACAAGGGTATTGACTATCCTAGGGTCTAGTTTCCGAGTCTCGACTTTCTAGCTATTTCAGAAGTGTCCTAGAACTGTTTAATTCTAATACTTACTATTTCTATCGACTTTTACGCATTACGCGTGAGTGTTTCCACTCTGCACCTGAATCCCGTGGGCCTCCCACTTCCTAACCTTTGGTAGTATAGTGTAGCCCCAGCGATTCCCTAGGCCTAGGCCTATCCTGTGTTTGGGACAGTGGTTCTTATACCACTTACTTAGTATATGGTTTGCGTGGCACCTAGGGCCTAACTGTATTACTTACCTGTGTGACTTAATGTATGCTTAAATAAGACTGTGTTGTACTTGCCTCGAATCTCATAAAGAGTGCTGAGGGTTTGACTAGAATAAATACATTCTATTTTTATATATATCTGTTGTGGTGTCTTTTCATTTGGTATTCAAGGGATTACATATGGTATAACAGCTGGCTTCACATGCCATTCAGAGTTTAGCCTAAGACTGCTCTTGTCCATGCTACCACTAGGATAGCTTGTCTATAAGGTTGACTTTACAACCAATCACCATAAGGGTTGTTTGGACTGATACAAGGTGTATACTAGAATTAGTGACGTCATATATCAGGCCAACTTCTCACACCCAAGTACTAAAGACGTCGCGTGAAAGTCAAAATATTCACTTTAGACCAACAATTAGTGACAAAAACCCACTAACTGACGGGCTCAATGCTCCAGGATCGTCACAGAAGGAGTTGGAAAAAAGAACTGACCTAACTGTCACCTGTGGGGTATGATGAGAGCCTGGAGGTCTTAAAGGCACGGCACCAGTTTTTTCCAACTGTTCTGTATGCAGCCTCTCTAGGCTAATCTGCCTCTATGATCTTGCCTTTTTACCTTTGAAAATAAAGGCTGTGTTTTCAAAACAAACTGAAAGCAGTTTTTTCTCTCTATCATGAAAATATCATGGTGTATGTTTTCTTTATTATTTCAAATGTAAAAAATTTACAATGCAATATTGGCATATTTGAGGGTGCTAGGGTGCATATGTAGATATGCATATTACCTATATATGTGTGTGTGTGTGTATATATATATATATATATATATATATATATATATATATATATATGTATATATATACATATACATATAGGTATATGCATATAATTTGTTATTGCTCCGGGGTCCCCGCACGTGGGCGGGACTATTCAGTGCTTATGACTATTGAGGAGTATTGCCAGGAAGAAAATGCCTGTACTACTCTAGAAGGTTGTATATGTGCCTGGTGCCATGTAGGCCAATGGCTCTGAGCATCAAATATCCTAAGCAGTCCAAGGTTTTACAGCCGTTCATATAAAGTTGTTTGCCACTATAGATATTTCTGCTTGCAATATCTGTAGATATTTTTGCAGTTTCTAGGATTGTAACAAAGGGGGAGGTTTTTGTGTGAATTACAATGCGTGCCCCTGGTGTATGATATCTAGAACCAATCAGTCTGCTGTTATTTTTCGAGGAGTTGATGTAAAAGATTTCTTCGCTTATAGGAGGTGGGAGACATGATGTGGTTGTCACCAGACACTTATCACTGATGTCTGGAGATTTGAGCTTTACCCTGATGTCTGTATCTTTGGCGAAGACTTTGTATTTGAAAAGATGCCGGCAGCCTATACAGTGGATTTTATGGATGACGGTATGGCTGTTGATGTATCTAATACAGATGACACCTATATCCCCCTCTAAATGTTAACTGGCTTATGCCTTTACCCCAGCGAAAGGGGTGTTCCTCTCTACTGTAGCAAGCCTAGAAATCGTACTGCGTAAGTGTTTGAACTGTCTGAAGCATAAAGTGAAGCAATAGTGAGTTGCTATCGTAAAGCATGTCCAAGATTCTACTCTGCACTTCAGGTCGAGATTTTGTTGCTTTGAACTTCTCTTGCCTTCTTAATAACTCTGCACCAGCCAATTCCCTAAAGCCAGTTGTGACGACAATCTTCACTGAGGTATCAATAATCACTGAGGAAGTTCTTTCGCCTTCCGTCATGCAAGATGGCTTCAGTTTCAGATCTTCAGGTACCATATCTCCAAGTATAGTACAAGATCAGACAACAAGCTAAAATTTCTAAGGCATTAGACACTCTTATATAGTGGCTGCCATTGCAGAGAACCTCTTGCTACATTATCTCATCTTCTCCATATCTGTCCAGAGGGGCAGAACAGGGTGTCATCGGTGTGCGTGATCTTCTCTGCACAGCTAGCATCATTACTGAATACGCCTGTGGGTAAGGCAGACCAGAGTATTATCAGGGGTTTTATACTTTTATCCAACCTTGGAAGAACAGCTACTACTGTAACTGGGCTCTTAATTGTTTTTAGGCCCTCTCACCATATGTGGTCTATTATTGGGATTACTCCAACAGTCTTCCTGGTTGGCTCTTTGAAATCATACAAAAGATCAATTTATTTAGATGGTAGGGGAAGGTCGAATCTTTTAGAAGACCGTCCTGTGAGGCTGTGAAAAATATATGTCATCCAAAGGGTAGCTGATAGAAAAGGTGGTGCCGCATTCCATTCCACTGGAGCAATATAATCATCCCATTCAGGACCAGTACCAGCAGGGGAAAAGCTCCCCTTCCTGCTGTGCATTTCTCATATAGTTGTCATCATGGTTAGGATGACATGGCTGTAGAACATATGATGCAGTCGGTGAGTCAACCTGTGTAGGCAGCCTTAGTGGTACTCTTGAAGGTGCTCTAGGAGGGGAGGGGAGGAGCCGAGACAACGTAGTTGGTGGTAATGCTGGTGGAGGAACTTGTTTCCTTTGAGACAGTAGAACAAGTTACTTACCTTCGGTAACGCTTTTTCTGGTGGATACAGTATCTGCCTGTGGATTCCTCACCTTGTGAATATCCCCTACGCCAGCAACGTTCGGAAACTTTTATAG
Organism: Triturus cristatus; assembly: GCF_964204655.1. Taxonomy (NCBI): domain Eukaryota; kingdom Metazoa; phylum Chordata; class Amphibia; order Caudata; family Salamandridae; genus Triturus; species Triturus cristatus. Next base: position 1,541,034,645 of record NC_140591.1, read on the forward strand.
CAGTCCACGCCGAAGGGGTCGAAGATGACGTCACAGAGACACAGCTCCGCTCGCGACTCCGCTGACGTCAACGGCTCCATAAGAAGACCTCGTCGGCGTGATGACGTCAGTTCCGCCCTTTTTTCCATGCCTTCGAGGCACACGGACAGACTGACAGCAATATATACACAGTACATAATATATAAAGCAACACACACAGTGTGAAGAATAAGTAGAAAGGCAAAAGAAATAACACAATGCCTTTGACAGTAACAAAACACATTTTGAAACATCATCATATACTTAAGGTATACAAGGGTGGACAACGGGGAGGCGGGTGGGTCAGTGAGGAATCCACAGGCAGATACTGTATCCACCAGAAAAAGCGTTACCAAAGGTAAGTAACTTGTTCTTCTGATGGATACATCTGCCAGTGGATTCCTCACCTTGTGAATAGATTCCCACAGCAGTCCCACTCCCGGAGGAAGGTGTCCACCCTTCTATACCAGAAAGTCCTGAAGGACGGAACAAGCAAAGTGTCCGTCCCTCCTCACCTCGGTGTCCAAGCAATAATGTTTTGCGAAGGTGTGAAGGGGGGCCCAAGTTGCGGCCCTACAAATGTCCTCCACAGGAACGCCCCTAGACAAAGCAGAACTGGAAGACTTTGCTCTAGTGGAATGAGCCCTTAAACTCTCTGGAGATTCCTTACCAGCCAGGGAGTAGCATATCTTGATGCACAAGACAATCCATCTGGAAAGAGTGTGCTTGTGCACCGCTCGACCTTTCCTGCAGCCAACAAAGCCCACGAAGAGCTGGTCATCAACTCTGAAGTCTTTAGTCCTGTCCAGATAGAAGCTCACCGCCCTCTTAGGGTCCAAGCGGTGAAGTCTATCCTCCTCCTCCTTGGAAAGGGGAGGATAGAAGGTAGGAAGGGTAATGGACTGCCCCAGATGGAAGGGAGTTACCACCTTAGGCAGAAATGCAGCCCTGGTCCTGAGTACCATTCTTTCAGCATGAATGGTCAAGAACGGGGGTTCTGAACTTAGAGCTTGAAGCTCACTTACCCTCCTTGCCGAGGGGATCGCAATGAGAAAAACCTTATTAAAAGACAACAATCTCAAGGGAAACTTATGCAAGGGCTCGAAGGGAGAACCCACAAGATAAGTCAAGACAAGGTTTAAGTCCCATTGAGGCACAATAAAGGGAGTTTGTGAGGCCCTTAAGAAAACAAAGAACAATAGGTGATTTGAATAATGACGGCTGATCCGGCAAGCAAAGGAAAGCCGATAAGTCTCCTTTCACAGTAGCCACAGCAAATCCTTGCTGAGCAAGAGAAAGGGCAAACTGTACAATGTTAGATAGACGAGCCTTCAAAGGATCAATTGACTTCTCTTCACACCAAAGTACAAATTTAGACCACCTATAGGAATATATAGATTTGGTGGAATGACGTCTGGCAGACAAAATTACATCTACCACATGAGGTGGGAAAGAAAAAGAATTCAGGTTGCCCCGTTCAATCTACAGGCATGAAGGTGTAAGCTCTGGAGGTGGGGGTGTAGAACCTGCCCCTCCGACTGCGAGAGGAGGTCTGCCCTCAGAGGGAGACGTGGCGGAGGGCACGAGGAAAGGTGGTGAAGATCTGTGTACCACACCCTTCTTGGCCAATCCGGGGCTATCAATATGACTTGGGCCCGGTCTTGGCGAATCTTCCTCAGAAGCCGAGGAATCAAGGGTATGGGAGGAAACGCGTAAAGGAGTCGAGAGCTCCAACTCAACTGAAACGCGTCCCCTAACGCTCCCTGCATTGGATACTGGAGACTGCAGAATGACGGGCAGTGAGCATTCTCGCGGGTGGCGAACAGGTCCACCCGAGGAGTCCCCCACATCCGAAAGACGTGACGAACCACCTCCGGATGGAGCCTCCACTCGTGGTCGGCGGAGAACTGCCGACTGAGACTGTCCGCACGTACGTTTAGAACCCCGGCCAGATGATTTGCCATCAGACAAATCTGATGGTCCTGAGCCCAGGACCATAGACGCAGAGCCTCTCTGCAGAGACAATGCGACCCCACTCCTCCCTGCTTGTTGACATACCACATCGCGGTAGTTTTGTCCGTCAGGACTTGAACAGACTGACCGCAAAGGGAAGGAGGAAGGCCTTGAGTGCCAAACGAATCGCCCGCAATCCAGAAGGCTGATGTGAAGTAACCTTTCCTCTGGAGACCAAAGACCCTTGATCTCCAGATCCCCCAGATGAGCACCCCACCCTAAAGTGGATGCATCCGTAATCACTGTGGCCACCGATGGAGGTAGATGAAAGGGCTTTCCTTGAGACAGATTGCCCTCCACGCTCCACCAAGACAGATCCGCCGCAGCCTCTCTGGAAATCCTCACAGACTCCCTGAGATATCCCTTGTGCTGATACCACTGCCTGCGGAGGCACCACTGGAGCGCCCTCATGTGCCAGCGTGCATGGTTAACCAACAGAATGCAGGAAGCAAACAGACCGAGCAGGCGAAGGACTTTCAGAACAGGAACGACCGCCCCATTGTAAAACAAAGGAATCATTTCCTGTATGTCGAGAATCCTTTGAGGAGGAGGGAATGCTCGACACACAGTAGTGTCCAGTACCGCACCTATGAACAGGTTGCGCTGAGAGGGCACCAGGTGAGATTTGGGCACGTTTATCGAGAAACCCAATTTGTACAACAGCTGAGTTGTATCCTGCAGATGATGTAGCACCTTCTCTGGCGACTCTGCTTTTATCAGCAGTCGTCCAGATAGGGGAAAATCGAGATCCCCGACCTTCTGAGATGGGCTGCCACCACCGCCATCACCTTCGTGAAGACTCGGGGTGCAGTAGTAAGACCAAACGGAAGGACCACAAACTTATAATGTTGCGATCCTACCGTAATCCGGAGATACTTCCTGTGCGACTTCAGGATGGGGATGTGGAAATACGCATCCTGCAAGTCAATCGACACCGTCCAGTCCTCCTGATTCAGCGCTTGAAGAACCTGAGCAAGGGTGAGCATCTTGAACTTCTCTTGCTTTAGAAAAAGATTCAAGATTCTGAAGTCCAATATCGGACGCAATCTGCCGTCCTTTTTCGGAATCAGGAAATACCGGAAGTAGCATCCCTGACCCTTCTCCTGCTCTGCAACCACCTCTATCGCACCTTTTTGAAACAACTTCAGGACTTCCTCCTGCAGGAGAAGACGGTGGTCCTCCGAGCAAGCCCCTTGACAAGGAGGGTAATTTGGAGGGAATTCCCGAAAGGGAAGGGCGTACCCATTTTCTACAAGATCCAGAACCCAGAGATCTGTAGTTACAGATTCCCAATCTTGTAGAAAATGGGTAAGCCGGCCCCCCCACAGGACCAGCATGATCCAGAATGGCGGATCTAGGACTGCTTTGCGGTGGTGGGAGGGGCTGAGGAGGAGGAGGAGGAGGAGAGTTGACGGACACGTGAGACCCCTGATTCTACCTCTGTAACCTTTGGACAAAGAGCTTTGCTGCTGCTGCTGCTGGGTCTGTCTGTAGGAATGAAAGGTTGCCCTTCCGAAGCCTCTGTATCTTTTAAAAGACCCCCTTGACTGGGATTGAAGGCCCAAAGACCTAGCGGTAGCCTTGCTCTCCTTAAAGCATTCAAGAGCAGCATCTGCCTTTTTACCAAACAAACCAGATCCATCAAATGGCAGGTCCAACCAAGTCGACTGTACATCCGGGGAGAACTCAGAAGACTTCAGCCACGCACTTCTCCTGGTGGCAACAGAAGACCCCATGACTCTCGCTACCGAGTCTGCCGTGTCCAGCCCACTTTGTATCACTTGGCATGCTGCCGCCTGGGCATCAGTCAAAATTTCATTGAAGCTGACTCAATCCTCCTCAGAAAGCTTTGGTGCCAATATCTTCGCCGAGTCCATGAGCGCATGGATATAGAGTCCCAACAGGCAAGTTGCATTCTTCGACTTAAGGGCCATGCTGGCCGATGAAAATAACTTCTTGGCCGACTGGTCTATCTTTTTAGCTTCTCTGTCCCCTGGAACCTGAGGGAAAGCACCCTTGGATTTACCCGTGCAAGCCGCCTGAACCACCAGGCTCTCAGGCGATGGGTGCAACGTTAAAAACTCAGGATCCCCTGGAGCCGCCCTAAACCTTCTTGCGCCCGTCTTAGGGACTGCGGGAACAGAAAAAGGTTTACGCCATACCTCCAAAACAGGGTCAATAATGGCCTCATTAAAGGGCAACAAAGGCTCCGAAGACAAATCCAGTCCACTAGCCTCCTTAAGCTCCTCAAACACCTCATCAGACTCAACCAGCTCTCCCTCTTCAGCTTCTTCCAAAAGGTACCTCCTTTCATCCACCACTCTCTGTGCTTCCCTCCTGGATCGAATCCGCACAAGCGGCGTCGGCGGCGCCGTGATCGAATCCGACGGCGCCGGCACAGGCGTCGAACGTGAATCCGCAGGAGCAGCTAGCGTCGAACGAGGTCGAGCCGGCGCCGGTGAAAATGGAAGCGGCGTTGACGTCCTCGGCGCCGGTAGATGCCAAGACGGAGTCGCTGGAAAAAACGTCATGAAAGGGGCCTGCGGATAGACCTGCGGCACCCCCAAATTAAATGCCATTGGACCCATCGGACCCGCAGGTGCACCAGTGGTGTACATGGCTCTAGCGAATACCCCGTACATAGCATTTAAATAATGCGAGGGGCACTGACCTGGTCCAGGGAACGCAGGGTACTGGTCAGGCATCACCGGATTCGGGCCAACTGGCGCAGACGGTGGAACAAGCGGCGTCGCAGGCTCAGCCGGGACTTGAAGATCCTCAACCGGAGCCGGAGATGAAACCGGAGCCGGAGATGGAACCGGCGTCAGGGATGGGATCGGAACCGGAGATGTAGCCGGCGAAGTCACAGGAGAAGAAGGACCAGGAGAATCCGGGACTGGAGAAGGAGACACGGATTCCTTTCGGCGTCGAGCCGGCGACTTCGACTTCGGAGCTGAACTCGTATCAGAGTGATGATGAGAAGCATGCCTCCTCTTCTTCTTATGCTTCTTGGTTCGCGAAGCATGCCCCGAAGTCGACTTCGACGGCGACCTCGATCGTGACCTCGGTCTCGACTTCCTTCTTCCTCTCTTGTCCTTTTTCATCTTAGCGATGAAGAGCTTTGCCTCCCTTTCTTTTAGAGCTTTGGAGATCATCTTGCGACAGCAAGAGCAACCATCCACATCGTGGTCGGATGAGAGACACCAAACACAGTCGTCATGTGGATCTGTGATCGACATGTGTTTGCCACATTCCCGACAGGGCTTGAAACCCGACTTCTTCGTCGACATCTTCTTCGAAGAGAAACAGGGAAACCCAGAAGAATAACAAAGTAACAGTAAAGCTACCAACAGCAATTCCCGAAATCCGTTGGCGTCGACGGCGCGGAAAAAAGGGAACTGACGTCATCACGCCGACGAGGACCTCTTATGGAGCCGGTGACGTCAGCGGAGTCGCGAGCGGAGCTGTGTCTCTGTGACGTTGTCTTCGACCCCATCGACGTGGACTGCTACAAAAGTTTCCGAACGTTGCAGGCGCAGGGGATATTCACAAGGTGAGGAATCCACTGGCAGATGTATCCATCAGCAATGCTGGTTCAGGGAATCATAAATAATAGTCAGCTAACATTAAACTTAAGTTTTTAACAAGAGTTAATGGAACCAGGAATAGGTTGCCACTCTTAAAAGATTCTTCACTGTAGTGCCATTCTTCTTTTTGGTGCTCCTAAAAAGTATGGTAAGGAACTCTGAACGAAGAAGTCTCTTTCTGTCGAAGAGATAATGAAAATGAGTATCGTCATAACTGTAGTCTTCAGATTCAAAAAGGGGTTGTGGAGAGTTTAGCGACACCTAACTAGGGGATGTTTGCTCTGGAATTAGAGCAGATGTATGTTATGGAATAAAGAAGATGGGGTTGCCTTCTCCAGTATAAGTAGGATTCTTTTGAGTCTTTGGAGATAACAGCTTTTTCACTGTCGAAAAAAGTAACGGTGGTGGAATAGCTGATGGTACAGCAACTTTTGTAGACCGTGTAGTGGAAGAAGCGAATATCAATAAACATGGAGTTGTTTTCATGGTTGCTGCGATGATCACTGTAGTTCTGTCGTGCCTTATTGTCGATGAGAACAGTAGACAATGACGCCTTTGCCCACTTTCATAAGAGCCTGAGGAGCTTTTTGCTTTGGTTTTGGTAGTTCAGACAATGGTATAGGTTTTGACTTTCCAATTTGAATTATCTCCTCAAAAAGGTGTCTTTGGTCTTCTGATGTCTGACCTTTTTTGATGGAGGTGGTTCCGAATTCTAAGACTCAGGATGCCACTCTTCTGAAAGCACCCTTTTATGTTGTTTGGTCTTTTTTGAGTCATCTGAATCTTTTCAGAAGACGGAGCTTCTTTAGATCTGACCTTATGCAGAATTCTCTATCTCTAAAGGTTTTAGTTGAGAAGGTGTGGCATGTTTTCCACTTCTTAGCTTTATAGTTAGGGTAGAGAAACTAAATACACTACTTATGAGGGTCTTCAGAGAGTAATCTTTTCTTGACACAAGTCTCAAAAGTTCTGAAGAGCCTTTTTCTGTTTTTTTAAAGAGTCAGACATTTACAGCTTTAAATGGTAATCCCAGGGAAATGTGAAGAGATCTTCACTGAATTGCAAAAGTTGGAAGTTGTAAGTGTAGGAGAGTAGAGTCTGCTTACTATGTTCACCCCCACTTTTTGCTTTTGCTTCACTGGTTTTCGACTTAGATGTGGCTGTGGGCCTGCTAATCAGACCCACAGCCCAGCTGTTCTCGCTCTAAATTCCTACTATGTACTTCAGGTGCATAACCCAATTGGTAAGGATCACCTTATTGGCCCCTGTATAGTGTACCCTAGGTACCCAGGGCATAGGGGTACCCTACGCCTACCAGGGGCTGCAGCATGTATTATGCCACCCCTGGCCTGGCCTTCCATTATGACAAAACTGGCTGATCACTCAGCTGGGGCAAGGTCGTGTAATCACCCCTTGCTTAGGTGTAGTATTCCTATACCTACCTTATATATAGACACATGTGTACCTATCAGCCAATCCTATGGCAGGCCTTAACAATCCTGGAGGCAGAGTGCTTGGTAACATGTGAGATGGTGCTCTAGCATGAGCTGAGCCTGTCTGCAGCTTTCGGAACCATGTCCTTATAGCTGTTCTATGATATAGCCTACCATATACTCTTAAAGTACCGTATAATCTTAAACGGTTATGGTAACTATGGTTTGGCTTTATCAAAACATGTCGTGTGAGGTGTCTAACACTTTGGAATAATACCCCCATACCAGTTCTGGCGATGAGGATATTATTCATCCCTTCTAGAGGGAGAAGACATGTTGAGACCTAATTACCCGGTTAAAGTTAACCAGAGCCCCAGCATAACAAAATGGATGCTGCTGCCACAAACACAAGTCTGACCTCCTGCTGCTGGGAGTCCTTCCAGCGAGGGAGGCTTGGACAATAGGTTTCCTGCCTTGGGAGGTGCTAGCACCACCCCAGACAGGACTTAGTATATTGGGGCATGGAGGGATGAAAGAAACTAGACACTGCCTGGGGCACACAAGGTGTCCCATGCATAGTCCAGTTCAAACCGGAGCTGGGGCACTCCAGCCCCAGCTCTGGCGCGAAACTGGACAAAGGAAAGGGGGTGTAACCACTCCCCTTCCTGGTCCCACCCATAGGAGGGACCTTGCAGGTAGCCCAGCCCACTAGCCCAGTATATCAGTCGGTAGTTGAGCCCTTGAGAATTAGATTATACTGAATCTGCAACTTGAACAGAAACTCTGGACCTTCGACATTCGACCTCAGGAAGAAGACTGAAGAATCTCCCTTGTGGCCAAGGAGTGTCCACCTTGGGCAACCAGGCACCATCCAGCGACCGCTGCTTGCTTTGCGAGGGACGACTGCAGAGACTGACCAGCGCCGTGATTTCCAGACACCTCTGAACCAGATCCACATCTACAGCAAAGCTGAGACCCGTGGAGGCGACGAGGGACGTGGGACCGGCATCTTGGGATAAGAGGCTAGTAACTGACTAGCGCGACTTCTGAGGCTCCCTCGAGGCTGTGCTTGGGGAATTGAGAAGCCCCATTCCCGAGCACCATCTGCAAAGAAGATCAGCTCCCCACACTTCACGTGTTCTGCGTGGGGCCCTTCTGCACCTGAGTTGCTCGACGTGTTGTCCGGTTGCTGGCCCGTTGGCTAGGGACCTCTGCGACGACGAACCTTTGATTTTATCTTGCTGGTCCGGCTCCTCCAGACTGGCACTCGCTCCTCTGTGAAAGAAGGGCACCCCAGACCTTCCTGGTCTGCACCAGAAGCAAGTCCTCCATTCTGCGTGGGTTCCGCTTGCCAAGGCTTGTTGGGTCCTAGCTCGACATCGACGCCGCCGACAGCAAGAGCCCTCGTGGGACAGCTCATCTCCTGGTCCTGGTCGTCCTCGACGCCTCCTGGTACCCGTGGCTGCTGCGACAAGCTTCACCTCTTCACCTGCATCTTCACGACATCGCCTGGTTCCTTCCTGGCTCCTGGCTGGTGACCTAGACTCTGTCCCTTCTGCTTGCAGGTACCTTCCTTCTTGATTCCATCCTTGGGATCCACCGGACACTCTTCACTGACTGCCTGTCAGCAACTTTCCTTCAGGCATCCATAGGAGTCAACGACGAAACCAGACGCAAGTTCACACCTATGCACCCGCAGCCCGTGGGCTAGGTAACTTGAGTACTCCGGTGCTCACAAGGGTATTGACTATCCGAGGGTCTAGTTTCCAAGTCTCGACCTCCTAGTTACTCCAGAAGTGTCCTAAAACTCTCAATTTCTAACTACTACTATTTCTATCGACTTTTACGCATTACGCGTGAGTGCTTCCACTCTGCACCTGAATCCCGTGGGCCTCCCACTTCCTAACCTTTGGTAGTATAGTGTAGCCCCAGCGATGGCCTAGGCCTATCCTGTGTTCGTGACAGTGGTTCTTATACCACTTACTTAGTATATGGTTTGCGTGGCCCCTAGGGCCTAACTGTATTACTTACCTGTGTGACTTAATGTATGCTTAAATAAGACTGTGTTGTACTTACCTCGAATCTCATAAAGAGTGCTGAGGGTATTTTGACTAGAATAAATACATTCTATTTTTATATACATCTGTTGTGGTGTCCTTTCATTTGGTATTCAAGGGATTACAACTGGTATAACAGCTGGCTTCACATGCCATACAGAGTTTAGCCTAAGACTGCTCTTGTCCATGCTACCACTAGGATAGCTGGTCTATAAGGTTGACTTTACAACCAATCACCATAAGGGTTGTTTGGACTGATACAGGGTGTACACTAGAATTAGTGACATCATATATCAGGCCAACTTCTCACAGTAAGAAAAGTCACTTATCTGTGAAGAAATTAGCAAAGTTCAGATCGCTCCCTTCAAACACAACATGTGGTATAAAATTGAAGGCCGGTGGCTTCGAAGTGTGTGGTTATCAGGCTCATTGTCTCCAATTGGTTGAAATTTGGTTCTTTTCAAATAACGTTACTAGGCTACTTAATAGTTTTCTTTTCAGTTACTGAATCAAATTATTATAGAGCTGCTAGTGAGATGTCACTAAGGGACACTCAGCTCGACAACAGGCATGATTGAATCATGGGAATCAATAAAAAAATTATCTTTTTGTGTTGCTATAGCAGCCCTAAGAGGGAAAGGTATGCCCAGACGTGGGTCTGTGTTCACTGTGCCTTTGGCTTCAAGCTAGCCAGGCTTATGAGGGCTGATCTCCCTAAACTGGTCACAGGATGCTTGTTTCCGGTCCAGGGAGGACCTGTCTTGGCAGTTCAGGCTGGGCTGTTCCCAACGGGAGCAGGCCCAAGACTGATTTACAAATGGCTGGGTCCGAACTGGGGTGGCATGGTGAGCAAAAAAACGATGGATTTAACCCAGATCTGTGACTGGGGGGTGAATATTTGAAATGTTCAGCATTCCATCAATCATATTTTTTGTGTTGCTAAAACAATAACCCATAGCATTTATATGTATAGCTATGCTGATGGTAAATTCAGATTGAACCTTTTACAGAAAAAGTCGTAGTAAATGTGGATCCAGCATTTCAAGATTGCTTCTAATGAGTCATGACATCCTTAAACGTAAATAGCTGCCTGTTTCATTTTCACTGACCCAGTCTTTACATGTCTGTTCTGTTCGAGGATCGCATTTACTAAACCTCCATGAAGTTTACTAGGTATTTTGTGTTGCCACTACGTCCAGGAAGCAGACTTTCTGAATTCCTGAAAAATGTCACTTTGGGATCAATGACCCCTGTTGGCCCTCACTTCCCTCGTCTCAAACACTTCCTTGTGGTCTACATGTGTCATCGGATTCACGTGCAACACATTATTCTTAGTAATTCTGCAAATAAAGAAATTACATTACCCTGGAGACAGGAAATGGATCTTGAATATGTCATATATATGTTTACTGTGTTCATATTTTGTTTAGAGATAGTTGTCTATTTGGTGGTAGAGTTTATAATACGCAAAGTGTCCAGTGGACTTTGTTACCAGTAAAGTACAATAAGTTGCCCTGCTTGCGAGCCTCTTGAGCAGTGACCAAAGGTCACATATCAATAAAGAAGGATCAGCCTTACCGTGGGCAACTGCCTGGATGACCACTGGACCTTTAGGAAGTTGATGTTGTCACTGCTCTGGGTGTCATTCTCGCAGCTCTTCTTGTACTCTAAGACAAGAAAGATATATTAAAATCGGATAGAAGGGAAGGGAAGGGAAGCAAGGGGGCTCCTGGACAGTATGATGTATGCAGAAATATCAATAAGGAAACATGATTATTATGACCCTTTGGCACACAGTCCGAACTGTAGTTTTGTAATGACCTTCATTTGCAGCACATGATCTAAATCGTGTGAAGAAATCGAGGATACACAGTTTTCATGTGAAAGGACACATCTAAGGAAGCAAATTATCATAAACCAACCCCCAATACACTGCATTTATAAAGCAGAGTTCTGACAAATGTGCCCATGGAATAGAAGAGTATTTGGGCTGGTTCACTGTTTATCTGATGGGTTTGTATCCAAGATCATTCTTTGACCAGGTTGCGGGCGTGCAGTATAGTATCGCTTTCTGATCAAAAGCATGTCTGACTTCATGGAATAGCACTCCCCCCAGGGACAGCATTCCCTACATGCACAGCTGGGTTCCCAGAGGGGGAAAGTAATCGGTTTTCCAATAATAATTAGAATCCAGTTAGACTCAACTTCATTTGTTAGCTGGTATTATTTGTTTGTGAATTTCTTAATTCAAGTATAATCACATTCTCATTGTGATGACTTTTCATAAATCAAATATTCCATGAACCAATTAATGAGACAAATCAAATATTTGGACAATCCCAATGCATTTTGGGCTGACACAGCCCTTCTTCAGGGGGTATAATTTCTGAAAAACAATTGATGAAAATGAAGTGAGAAAATGGCTGTCACGGCGAAGGGAATACCCATCACCAAAAGTTTAGCGTCACAAGTGAAGCCACCATCAGAGTGGTCGTGATAAGGTTGTAAGAATTTCAAACCAACTCGGACCTCTTGAAAAATATAAATCGATTTGTGCCCTATGATTAGAGTATGAAGTGCCTTATGTGTGCTTTCAGATAAGAGTATCAAAAACGACCTGTGCGTGACACTCAAGTAGTTGTATTCTGAATTAAACAATTAAATTAGGGATACGGAAAAAAACATGCTCAGTTCGTGTGGAACAGACAAATGCGGATAAACATTGCATCTATTGTGGGATTTTAGTGAACATGCTGGTCAGTTATCAGAAAAGTTACTGAGTACCCTGCTCGTTCAGTAAGACCACAGTGAGGATATCCTTAAGAGAACGTTCTACAAGGCTGAAGTGTAAAAGGGGTGTCTCCAACATAAAACAATATTTAAGCGTTATATAATGGCATGCTCACTTAGAATGGTGCAAGAGTGATGGTTGGGAATATTATATGCACCCAAATCAATTGCAGCAAGTATTGATCTGACGTACAAAAAGACGTATGTTCAAAGCTTACGTCTCAGTTGCTGCCATTACGATCAATGACCTGTGGGCCGCAGGGGTGATCTACACACTCCGTCATGGGAAAGGTGAGACAGCAAAAAAGGACTATCGTATGTGGTGTGACATGGAGGGGCCATACGATAAGGGTACAAAATCTGAATTCCAGAATGTGTCTGTGAGACGCCATACAGGGAAAAATTTAAAAATGGGCACAAGTTTTGAAAGATAAAATGAAAACGGGGTATATGTAGGTAATTCGGCGGCCTCTGTTCACTGCCAGATTATTCAGTAACAGGCTAGCGTGATTGACACTCACTAGGAAGCCAGCTGTGCATCCAGGGGACCCTACCCCTCGAGGGGAGCGCCACTTCCCCATGGAATATAAGCCACAGGTAGTTTCCTCATAACTACGAGGGTCTGGGGCTGTACAGCACTGCCAGAAAAACATGTTACCTGGAGAAAGCCTTGCTCACTACGCTTGATGCAATTTGAAGGGCTAAACTTCAGTAACCGTATGTTTGATTCCCACACCTATTTAACTGTCGACACAGCAGTTCTGAAACATGACTTTCTATCAAAGGCTTAGTGCACTCAATTCAATTACTACTTCACTATTACTATTATCAAAGAGGTTTCAATCAATTCACGATTGGTTGCAGTTCTTGAAGTAGGCCCATTTTCTCCATCAATATTCATCCACTCGAATACCTCTATGAGGCATACAGTGGTGTACAAACTGTTGACTGCTCGAACTACAACCAATATGCAAGCTGGCTTCACAGAAAGATAGGACTACAATTTATGTTCAGCAGTATGAGGACACCAACCGTATCTTCTTGGAGGCCCTACCCTCTTTTTCTGCATACAATCATTTGACTAGCCCTCCCAACCCATCAGCTTCAGGCAGGAGTGGGAATGATAAACTGCACATCTGTTTCCACCAGTAAATTACCTTCAAGGCACGTTGAGTAGAACTCAATAAAGAACTTGGTCCTGCTGGCAGTCTTTACAATGGCTTCAATGTTTTCAAACTCTATGAAAGCTTGTTCTGAAGACTTTAGGAGACCTAGAACATAATCAGATGGACATTACAGAGGTGATGCTCACTAAAGCATTGGACAGTGCGATACAACATGAGGTATGCAAATCAAATAATGAGATCTGGAGGAACTCCACCCAATTTACTGGAGCAATTAGGAAGGAACATCCCACATACAGTGCTCTGGTATGGTATGGTGTAATTTTACGTGCTGGTATGAACTCTGGTGTGGTGGTTCATACCCAATGTTATTAACACTGTTGCTTCACAGGTTGCTAATTACACAACAGTGGTAACTAAAACCTCCTATTGTACCTTTCTTGGAAACAAACTGAGAGGTCACCCCAACTTCAAACGTCCCGAACACCGGTGAGTGGTCGCTGGTCACAATGTCATCAGTGCACCCTGCAAAACATAGCAAACAGAAAGAAACTCATGTATTCACCTGCTCATGTGACTACTTTCAAACCATAACATAGTCAATATTTCTTCTTGGTGCCAAATTAGATTTTGCAATAAACATTTTTATAATGCGTTTTGCATTGGAAAATCCTTTGAAAAGGCAAAGCTGCTTATGCGTAATCCTAGTTCTCTTTCAGGGGAATCCTCACCATAGTAATAAGCACTAAATAATCCCACCCACGCTCTGGACCCTGGAACACTTGAAAAAAATATATACATTCATGTAATCTATTTGCAGCCTATAAAAAGCCTAAAGGCAAAAATTATTTTATTTTCATTTAAAAAAAGAAGCCAAATATTATTAGAAGTTATTTGAATTTATATAATGAGCGAATCACCCCAGGAAGGGTATCTTCGTATTTAATGCAGTCTCAGGCAAAAAAGAGCGCCATCAAAACAGAAAAATCTTTAGTATTATTCTGAATTTATTATAATCCGTGCAGAGACGTAGACAAAGAGGTACATTATTCCAGTATACAGGGACCAGGCAGGAAAAGGCTCTGCCTCCTCATCTTGTCAATCGAATATACGAGGTACAGTCAGCAGAGCTTTGCCCATAGATCCTAGATTCCTAGCTGGGGAGTAGCGTCTGAGTTTCTGCTTCAGGTAATATCAGAACTTTACCCAATGCATTATGTGTCAGGCAACAAATTTTAAAGATGCGTCTTTTTGCCTTACTGGTAACCAGTGTAGTAATTTCAGCAGCGGTATAGAAGCAGAGCCCGAAGGGATGTTACAGACAAGCCGCGCGGACGCATTTTGTACCTCTTGTAATTTGGACAAAAGTGCCTCATTTGCTGAAACCAATAGAGCTTTGCCATAGTCCAGTCTGCCAATTATCAGTGCCTGGACTAATATTTTCTAGCTGTAATGGGAAAAAATTGAAAGGCTCTCCTTAGTAGGCGCATTGTATTAAAGCAAGTGCCTGTAGTAGATAGAACTTGTTCTTTAATGGATACAGCTTGATCTCTTTTCACTCCAAGATTTTTGAGTACCTGCCTAGGGGGTGGGGGACAGCACCTAATTTGGGCAACCAACACTCATCTGACCAGAGTTATTGGGGCTTACCAAACAGCATGATCTCGGATTTTGCCACATTCTGCTATAGACAATTGAATGTCATCCATCCCGAAATCACCATCATTCCCTTGGCAAAGTGATCTTTAGCTTTATTCACTAACTGTGAGTCATACGCGTATATCATTTCGAAGCAAAAAGATTCAGCAATCTTGGCGAGGGGAGCATATATATATTAAATAAGGTACGGCTGAGACTGAATTCCTGTGGAACACCTGTGTCAATCCTCATGGTACGGGATTTAAATGGATCGAGAGAGATTGTTTGGGTTCTATTTCCTAAAAAATCTTGGAACTATTTGAGCGCTATCCAGTGAATGCGTATTTCGTGCAGTCTCTGTAGCAGCCTAGTATGCGACACAGTATCAAAACATACAGACAAATCCAGCAGTACTAACATAGCTGTTGATCCTGAGTCGAGAGTCTTAATAAATCAGTGACTGCTAACAGTGCAGTGTCAATACTGTGGGAAGACCTAAACCCTGATTGGAATATTTCCAGTTTCTACTGTTAGGGTAAACAGTGACTGAATTGTTGGTGAAAGCTGATAAGGAAGTAGGGCAATAACCCTAGGTGGACATGGGTCCAGAGGAGAGCCGGATTTAGCCTTCTCTAAGGCTTTCTGGACATGCTCAAGGGAGAATAGTTCAACATTTTCTAAACTGTAATCACACTTGGACGGAAACGCATCAACATTTATCACAACTTTGCACTGATCTTGGAGGACAGAAAACGTCTGATACCTCTGTTGTATTCAATGGAATCATATAATTCTTGTGAGACCTGAGTAGGTAAGAGACAGGCGTGGGGATTAATACAATCATTAAGGGCTTTAAAAAGTACTTTTGATGAGTTTGCTGCGTATTCAATTTGTTTAGTGACGTGCATCTTCGCACTATCTTAAGATTGCCGTGATATGCAAAGATGTCAGCTTTATAAATGTCGTTATCGTTTAGATTTTTTGTCTGTTACCATCATCTCTCTAATTATTTACAGGTGGATTTTTCATGCTTTAGCTCAGTGGTGTAGCAAGGAGTATGGAATCTTTGTTTGGTAATGGCGCTGATTTTGAGTGAAGCAATACTGTCAAAAGCAGACACTGAGGACTTATTGTAGTCTGTAATAGCCAAACTTACTTCTGGAACCTTGGATCCTATAAGAGGTTCAAAGACTCCAGAAAAAGAATCCGGAAGGACAGCTCGCCACTGCCGGGATGCTGTCTTATTGGATGTCTTATGTTTTCCAGTTCCATCACTTTTAGAGTTTGAAAACATATTATACAAAGGTCCGTCCAGATGAAAAATAAAGGAGAATTGCAGGTAACTAAGTAGGAATTCGTAAATATCAAATTAAACGTGTGGCCTGCGGTATGAGTAGGGCCTTTAATTTTCAGATACAAGCCCAGCCTCTCTAAATCTGAGATGAGCTGAGCAGCTTCTGAATTACAGGAGTCTTCTCCATGGTAACTGAAGTCACCTAATAAAAGAAAGTGTTGGGCTGACAAACATGGGTCGCTATAACTTGATATGCCGGCTAAACACTTGTTTTGGTCCTGGAGGTAAGTATAAGAGTGCACCTTTCTAGCAATCCTTTGGAGATAATTCGATTTTAAATATACCTAATTCAATCCAGTCTGTAACTAAGGTATCTACCATAGTGACTCAGATGGAATTTGGGTAAACAATGGCAATTCCACCACCTGATTTTAAAACTCTGTCCAGTATAAGCATGTCCGCGCCGACATCAGCATTTTGTGTGTTAAAATGCGAGCAGCTAAACTGCTAACCCACAATATTGCGGCATGACACCCAGGAAGTGAGGCAGGGGAAGACATGCTTTCTCAGCTCAATCAGCCACAAATGACTGCGGCAGACTGGAAAGCGTGACGGCGGAAGTTAAATACCAAAAACAGTAAGTAACAATTAATAAAATCGCCCTAAATTAAACATTTAAAAATGCCGGGATCTCTAATGCTTGCCTGAGCTGAGACTACGCCTGCATCGGCTTTTTATGTGTTATAATGGGGAGCAGCTAAACTGCTAACCCACAGAATGGCAGCGTGACAATCAGGAAGTGAGGCAGGGGAAGAAAAGTTTTCTCCACTCAATCAGCCGCTAAATGACTGTGGCGGACGAGAAAGCGTGACAGCGAAAGTTAAAAAACAAACTGAAAAATATAAGTGACTATAGAGAATCTTTCACAAACCCTTTTTTTTTTTTAAAACAAATTTTATTTGTCAAGCGGCAGATATACTGCAGGGCCCTGTACCCCAGGGACATCCGCACACTCAGAACATATATCATTGACTGTGACATTTTGCAGAGTAGTACCCAAGAAAAATGAAAGGTAATACATCAAGATCTAACACCCCCCCCAACCCTTACCCCCGATCGCACTATACACCCCCTCTAAACAGAACCATTCCAATGTTAGAATACAGATACCCACCAAAGTTCCACCACCCACCCCTCTCCCTGAATCCTCCCCTACGAGCCTAATCTTATAAACGCGTGTCCCGTTCTATCGGAACCGGGTCTAGGAGCAATCCCCGATAGACCGCCCACCTTTTCCATATTTTAAAGTATTTTAAGGGGCACCCCCTAGCAATGAAGATGGGTTTCTCAAGGCCGATGCAAAAGTCCAGGCCATTCTTCCATGCGGCCAATGCAGGGGGCCTCGGTGCCTTCCACGCCCTCGCTATGTCCCTTTTGGCTAATGTAGGACCCAACAACAACAAGTGACGTTTATAGACGTTTCCGCCTATCCCCTCCATAACGTGTAAGAGCGATAGTTTCGGCGAGCGGGGAAGAGCCCATCCCAGCACCTCCGACAAACAATTGAAAACCCCCTCCAGAAACGATCTAAGGAGAGACACTGCCAAACCGTGTGTATTCATGTACCTTCCTCCCGCTCACATCGGAGACACACAGGGGAGGCAATCTACCCGCCCTCCATAAACGCATACATGTGTAATAGACCCTATGCAGGTATTTAAACTGCACCAGGCGCAAGCGCACTGCTATGGCTGCTCCTCGCGAGGCAGCTTGGGCCTACACCCAATCCTCTGCCTCCAAGGGGCCTACATCCCCCTCCCAATCCTCCTGGAGTTTCTGTAGCGTGGAGGAGCAGTGGATAACCAGGGTTTGATATATCCTGGAGATCTTACGGTCTAGGAGTTCTCCCATAAATACTTTGGCCTCCAGGGGACTAAACTCAGCCAGAGACTCCAATCCCGTCAGACTGTAGCAGTGTCGAAATTGCAGGTACTTGAAGAACTGGGACCTTGGCATATGAAATTCCGCCTGAAGGTCCTGGATTTCAATAGTGGACCCCTAATTACATCACCCAGGGTTGATATCCCTATGTGATCCCAGCCCCGAAATCCCCACAAGGCTGCTTGCTGTGGCAGCCGCCCATTATCCCAGAGGGGAGTCTCCCGCGTTGGTGTATTCCACCACCCCATCCTACGCAACGCCTGCCTGCAGATTTGGAACACAACCCTCGTTGCCTAGGGCAATGAGGCCCACAGTGATGTCGAGTATAAAACCCTGTGTAGCGAGTGATCTCCCAGGATCCGCCTTTCCACTGCGTATATGCCGGGTCCTCCCGATCGCCATACCACCATTCATTCAATACAAGCAAATGAGACGCCTGATAGTATGACAGGATATCTGGCGCCGCCAGCCCCCCACAGTAGGTAGATAAAAAGCACGTCCGCAGGGCCACGCGTACCTTGCCCCCGTTCAATAAGAACTGCCCAAGAGCCGCGTTTACCGGCCTAAACCAGCGAGGAGGAATCGTGTATGGGTGGTTCTGTAACTGATATAAAAGACGAGGAAGCGCGACCATCTTAAATATGGCCGATCTACCATAGACAGTCAGTGGCATGCGGGACCAGGTCCTAATATCTTAACGTACTCGCTCCCACACCGGTACCAGGTTGCGCTCCCAAGCAACTGCAGGCTCATGTGTTATCAATACCCCCAAATATTTCAGTCCTCCCGCCACCAGCTGGATCGACGATGCCCAAGCGCCCAACTCTTCCCGACCTCTGAGCATCCATAGCGTAGACTTGCGGGGCTTCATATAAAGTCCAGAATTCTCCCCAAAAATTTGCATTATGTGCAGAAGCCATAGCCCCGTTCTGTCCACATCTGTGAGGAAAAAAGAGGACGTCATCCGCATATAATGCACTCCTGTCCGACAACCCCTGAGCCCATTCAAAGCCTTGGATCTGTGCGTCCATTCGCACCCAGCAGCCAGTGGCTCCATCGCAAGGGCAAATAAATATGGAGACAAGGGGCATCCCTGCCTCGTGCTCCGCCCTATAGAGAACACGGAGGAGACCGCACCAGCCACCCACACCGACGCTGTGAGGTCCGTATATAGGAGAGTCAAATAAGAAAGAAACCTCGGCCAGAGATTCAGCCTTTGTAATAATGCGAAGAGGTATACCCAGCTAAGAGAATCAAATGCCCTATCCATGTCCGCTAGCAACAACGCTGCCAGTACACCCAGTCGCTGGATGGCCGCCACCGCGACATGCGCCCGCCTAATGTTATGTCTAGTCGCCCGCTGAGGCATGAAACCAGCCTGATCAGAGTGCACCAGAGCAGCAATATGGGGCAACAAGCGATTTGCCAGGACCTTTGCCAATATTTTGGCCTCCACATTTAAAAGGGAAATGAGTCCGTAGGACGCGTGTTGATCCGGCAGCCTACCGGGCTTATGGAAGACCACCACCTCCGCATGCTGCCAATCCGGGGTACGAGAGCCACGATCCCGCGCTGCCTCCACTACTGCGCGATAGTGAGGTCCCTTCCCTACTGCAGAAAGTACCGCTTAAAAAATTCACTGGGAAACCCGTTCGGTCCCTGGAGTTGAGCTCTCCCAATGCAGTCCCTAGTTCCTTGTCCGTCAGTGGGAGCTCCAGATCCTCTTTTACAGCAGCTGATAGATCCCTGGGCGGAAGTTAAGACAAGAAACGATCAATCGTGGCGGCAGGCAAACATTCTTTAGGGGCATAGAGATCTGCATAATATGTAGCAACACTCTCTGCCAGGGCCCGTGATTGGCTCACCCGCCAAGCCCAATATGCCCGGCAGACTCTGGGTGTGATACACCCCCTGGCAGAGTTGGTGGAGCATCTTGCTTGATTTGTCCCCCCATTGATACACCCTACTGCGCGTCGCCAGCCAGGCCGATCGGGCCTCGTCCAGCAGTAGCGTGGCATAATTTTGTTGGGCAAAAAGCAATTGGGGCCTGGCCTGGCCGCCGCCGGCCTCTCACTCCTGACGCTTAAGATCTTCAATACCCGCCTCAGCTTGAATAAGCGCCTCCCTGCGTGTTCTGCGAGCCGCCGCGCACCAAGATATGTCTGTTCCCCTCAAGGTAGGTGTGAGAAGTTGGCCTGGTATATGCTTCTCACTATTTCTAGTGATCACCTTGTACCATGCCAAGCAACCCTTATGGTGGTGGTTGAAGTCAACCTAGATAGACCAGCTATCCTAGTGGTAGCGTGGATAGTGCAGTCTTCAGGCTAAACTCTTGAGAGCATGTGAAGCCAGCTGTTTTACCATATGTAACCTCCTTGAATACCAAATGAAAGGACACCACACAGATATATATTCAAAATATATATGTATTTATTTACTAAAAGTATCCCCTATACTCTTTATGAGCACAGAAGCACATTCGTTAAAACAAGGCAATGTTTAAATATACAAAAATTGCACAATTATGGATGGGCCCGGGTGGCCCGCTAAACCATATACTAAAATAGTGGTATAAGAACCACGTATAGAAAAGTCAGAAGGCCTAGGACCTCGATAATTACTGGGACTACAAGGAGCTAACGGTAGTTAGTGACCAGGAGGCCCACAGGATGCGTGTGCAGTGTTGAAAGTTACACACGTGCGCCTATTGGATTCAATGGGTGCGAAAAGTCACAAAGTTAAAGCTAAGGGAGTCTTCCGGATGGACCAGAACCTAACAACTGGAAACCTAGACACTAGAGATGTTTCTCTACACAGGAGCACCGGAGTGCCAGCGTTACCTCACCCACAGGAAGCGGGAGCATAGGTGTCAAAGTGCGTCGGGTTTCGTCGTGCAGGTCTATGGAGCCTGAGGATGAAGATGCTGCAGGCGGCCAGGCGAGAAGAGTTCCGGTGGATCCAAGGTTGGATCTGAAGAGTAGAAGACCTGAAAGCAGAGGGGACAATGTTCAGAGTCACTAGCCAGTGACCGGCGTGGAACCAGGAAGGAACCAGGTGATGTCGGGTGCCAACAGGTGAAAAAGTGAAGCTCGTCTCTGCAGCCACGTGGAAGTGAAGATGTCGACGACGTCCAGGAGTCACACACGAGCTGTCCCACGAAGGCTCTAGCTGATGGCGGTGTCGGCTTCTCGATTGGAGCAAACAGGCCTTGGCTAATGCAAGCCACGCAGGAGTCGATGGAAGCTTGGTGCTCTAACCAGCAAGGTCAGAGGGGTTGCTCCTTTTCACAGGAGCAAGGGCCAGTCTGGAGCTATCAGACCAGCAGTGTTGTTTGTAGATTTCGTCGCCAAGATGGCTACTAGCCAACGGGCCAGTAGCCGGGATGACGCGTCGAGTGGCAAAAAGCAAAAGGGCCCCACGCAGATCTCGTGGATGCTGGAGAGCTGGTCTTTGGTGCAAATGCTGCTTGGTGTTGGGGCTTCTCAGGGCCCTATGCACAGCGATGAGGATGCCTCGGGTGCTGCGCAGTCAGCTTGTCGTGGACGTTTCAAGATGGCCAGTCCCACGTCTCTCGGTGCCTCCACGGGTCTCTTCTTTGCAGGGACTGTGGATCGGGCTCTGAGATGTCCGGGGGTCTGGGTCTTGTCGGGCTCTGGGCTCGGTCTCCGGCGGGAGGCGGCGGCAAAGCAGTCATCGAGTTGCTGGATGGTGCCTGTGTTCACAGGGTGGTCACTCCTTGACCACAAGGGAGATTCTCTTCAGTCTTCTGTGCAGCAGAACGTCGAAGTCCAGTGATTCTTCTTCTTTAAGTCGAGTTTCAGGATGATCCAAAGTCCTGGGACACAGCTCCTACTCTTATTCCAAATCTAGGGGCTGGATTACCTGCTAGGTCCCTCCTCTGGGTGGGACCAGGAAGGGGGGTGGTTACACCCCCTCTCCTTTGTTCAGTTTCGCGCCAGGGCTGGGGCTGCAGAGCCCCAGCTCCGGTTTGAACTGGCATATGCACAGGGACACCTTGTGTGCCCCAGGCATGTCTCAATCTATTCAGCCTTCCCTAACACACTACACAAAATCCTGTCTGGGGTGGTGCAAGCACCTCTCCTGACAGGAAACCCTTTGTCCACACCTCCCAAGTTGGAAGGACTCCCAGCAGCAGGAGGGCAGCCTTGTGTCTGTGGTGGCAGCATCCATTTTGAGATGCTGAGGCTCTGTCTAACTTTACCCGGGTTTCAGGTTAGGTACATGTCGTGTCCCTCTAGAAGGGTGGAATGCTACCCCCGTCGCCAGAATTGGCGAGAGGGTAGTATACCAAATCGTATGACACCTTACTCGACATGTTTTGATAAAGCCAAACCAGAGTTAGCATTTGACCGCGAGGTTCATAATGCACTTTCATGAAACAGCTAAAGGACGTTGTTCCGAAAGCTGCAGACAGGCTCAGCTCATGCCAGAGCACCATGTCACATGAAACCACCACTCTGCCTCCAGGATTGTTAAGGCCTGCCATAGGAGTGACTTATAGGTTACCATGTGTCCATATATGTTAGATATAGATATACTATATCTAAGTAAGAGGTGATTACACCAACTTACCCCAGCTGAGTGATCAGCCAGTTGTGTCAAATAGTGAGGCCAGGCCAGGGGTGGCATAATACATGCTGCAGCCCCTGGTAGGCATTGGATACACCTATGCCCTGGGTACCTGGGGTACACTGTTACAGGGGCTAATAAGGTGAACCAGTTCCCATTGGTAATGCACCTAGTGTGCATTGGCATTAATTTAGGGAGAGAACAGCAGGGCTGTGGGTCTGATTAGCAGGCCCACAGCCACACTAAGTCATAAAACCAGTGAAGCAAAAGCAAAAATTTCGGGTGACCATAGGATGGCAGACCCTACTCTACTACAGTAGGCTTCATTGCCTCTCACACAGAATCGGCCCTGGTCACTGACCCCACGTTCACTCTCAGGTATTCATCGATAGCGTCGCACAGCTGTTCTCTATAGTCATCGATCTAGAGGTGCCACACCGAGAGGCGCCACCGAAACGGTTGCCTCCTTCGCCCCATCTGTATGGTGAGGGCCACTGGGGAGGTGGTCCGAAAGGCCTCGCGTTAGAATCTCTGCTCCCACCACCCTGCCCACCGTCCCTCGGGGGAGAAAAACATAGTTGAGCCTGGAAAAGGAGCTGTGAACAGCCGAGAGATACGTAAACTCTCAACTGTCCCAATGCAAATAACGCCAGGTATCCACTCAGTCGAGCCCTGTCGCTAAAGAATGCAGCTTTGTGGTGCCACCTCCCTCGGGAACCCCCCTCTCTCTCCGGCGATCCATGTCCACATCCATGACATCATTCCAATCTCCACCAACCACAGCTACCCCATCCGGCATATCCACCCATATACCCATAAGACGCTCCACTGTAATGGAGGAGGAGCGTAAACGCTGCCCAGGATCAGGAATTCCTCCCCCACCTTGCCCTGCAGGAGTATATAGCGCCCCTGGGTGTCGGTCCAAAGCCTACTATGCACGTAGGGGACCCTACGATGACCAAGATAGCTACCTCTCTGGACCCCCTCGAAAAAAAAACAGAGTGGAACACCTGTTGATTCCCATATCGTTGAAGGCAGAGGGCCTTTGTCCCCAGAAGGTGTGTCTCCTGTAGCAGGGGGATATCCGCCCCAGCCTGTTTGGCCTGTTGCAGTATGGTCCCACGTTTAATCCTATCGAGGGCTCCCCTCACGTTCCAGCTGATAATACGGAGTGAGCTCGGGGACGGTAGCTTCCTATGAGGAATATCTGCCATGTGATAATATATCTACGTGCGCGGGGATGTGGAATCCTGCCCGGTATGCATGTACAAGCCAACTGTCTGTGTGGTGAAGTGCGATCAACGAACAAAACAACCCCCCTCCCAACAAACCCCCCACCCTATACCTCAAAAACGATGAAGCATCTGTCGCGGCGGGAACGGCCCGCGCCCCCCAACGGGTGGACCCGGTTTGCCCTGACCAATAGATCCCCAACTCACAACCCATCCGTCGATAACACTCCCTCTACTAGCACAGGCCCACTAATGGACCCGGCCCATAGTTGAGCCTGTTCTGCCTCTGCTCCTTGCTTGTGAGTCCATCAGGGCATCTGTGTCTGCTGGCCTGAAACCGAGCCAGTCCGGGATGCCACACCGCATGACAGGGAGTGGCGCCTGGAGCGCGATCTTCTGGCACCCTTCGATTTCACTGAGGGCCCCCTCCGAGCAACTTCTGACAAGGGGGAATCAGACTCATCCAGGTGGTGTATGAGTCCGCACCTGCACCGTTTCATCAGTCCATTGAAACACCTCTTCCGGCGAGTCAAAGAAATGGGTACAGGAGCGACAGACCACTAGGAGGCGAGCAGGGTACAATAGGGCATACGGGAGCTTGTAGTCCCTAAAGCGGGCCTTGGCCGCCAGGAACGACTGCCGCTGCTCCAGAACTAGCCTCATGTAGTCTGGGAAAATTATAATACGAGTGTTATCATATTGTAGAGGTTCTTTGAGATGTGCCTGCTTCAGAATAACATCCCAGTCTAGATAGTTCAGAAGCTTTGCGATGACTGGTCTTGGGCGGGCCCCAGGTGGAGTTTTCTGAATAAGCGCTCGATGGGCGCGCTCTATTACGAAGCAGCGGGACATCGAATCTGGTGGAAGCCATCTCTCCAGCCACTGCTTGAGGAACTGCTCCATGTTGCCCCCCTCGCAGCCCCCCAGAAACACAACAAAGCGGAGGTTATTGCATCGTGCCCTTCCCTCTGCGTCTTCCACTCGCAGTGCGAGGTCTCGTTGGGTGCTCTCCAGCGCTGCCACCCGCTTCTTCAGCGTGGTGACATCGTCCTCCACTCCTGACATGCGAGTCTCGGCCTCAGTAATACGGGATACAGCGTTCCGCAAATCCTGCCGCAATAGCATGACGTCCGACTGCCCCTAACTTAGCATCCAACATGTCCCTGGACTGCGTAATGGCTGCCAAAAGCACTGCATTGTCCGCCACGCTACCTTGCGTTCCCCCAGGGGACCCACCAGCGGCCCCCGGGCCTGTAAACTTGTCAATAGGGCCCTGTTTAGGTGGCCCTCCACCGCCCTTATCCCGTGTCATGACTGGCTCTGAAGCATTCTCAGCTCCGTCCGGCAGTGCTCAGACGATCAATAGAGCACCACTGGTCACCAAAATCAGGTAGGAGCACCACTGTCTAGGGTCACCGCTAGCGGTCCTGAGGGAAATCCACCCGGATCTATAGGCCACTCACATATGTACCGCTAAAACAGGGGATCCAGTCCACCGCACCCGGTAGCAGGTTTCCACGGGGGTCCCCCCTAATGTCCTCTGGAGCAGCTCATACACCCCCCAGGAGCGCCAATGGGCCCCCGCGTTCCGACCCGACTGCCGAGCCTCCGTCAAACAAAAAGAGGGGGGTGGGAAAATGATGAGGGGGTGGGGGGAGGCCAGAGCAGCAGCGGTGTCAATCTCAGCTGGTAGGTCGTGCACTAATGATCAGCGCTGGCCCCCACCAACTTCACCCGCGGGGACTGGTCATGCCCCCATTGCGGGAGTGCCCCCGGAAACAGCACGCTAAACTCAGCTGGACACCCCTTTTGCACCAGGGTTGGGGCGGACAAAAAACCGTGGTCACCGCCGGGCTCCCTCGCACGGCCGGTCGCCAACACACTCCCCTCCAGTATCAATGGGAGAAAAAAAAGGGGGGGGGTCCCCTCTGATCCAGGAAGGCCTTCGATGCAACACGCCTCCCTCAGTGTCACCACTTAGCCCCTCGCAGTCTGATATAACTGCTGGCACCCACCCGGAGAGATGCTCAAGGGTGGAGGAGGAAAGGGTGCCTGCCGTCAGCTATCCCCTGCTCTCGAAGAGCGCCAATGTGTGCGGGAGCCTCAATCCACCACCGAACCCAGAGGGATGCGAAGGGGGAGGGGGAAGAATGAAGGAGCCACCGTACTTACCGCCTGCTCCGGGTATCAACTGACAGCGTGGTGTGGCGGCGGTCTAATTTGCTCCGCCTCCGACCGACACTGCCACCGACTTGTGGCGCTGTGCCCGCAGGATCCGCCACCTGTAGGAGCCACCGGCCCCGGGGGAGACTGCAATTCAGGAGCACTCACAGGCACCAATGTCCGCTCGGTCCCGCAGCACCAGGACCACACCGCCAAGGCCGCTCCTCCTCCGGTCAGCCAGAGATCTAGGTGACGCCCCCGGCCTCACCCAGGCCACGTTCTTCGTAGGCCCCGCCGAGCCTCCACCTACGGATCGTCTCCAGCGGCACGGACGAAACCAACTTACGCCCAGGCAGGGGCCGTCGTGGCATCTCAGCAGTGGGGCACATTGGAGTTGCAGGATGGCATCGGAGAGGTAGGATAATGCAGGATTTTTAGTTGGACTGGACGGAGCATTCTCAGCCCATGTCCGCCATGTCGGCTTGCCAAGCAACGCCCCCTCAAAATCCCTTTTTTTTTTTTTAATGGAAAAATGAAAAGGGAAAAAAGGACAGAATTAGCAAATAGGCTGCAAGGGAAACCCTAGGGAACAAAACTAACACTGTGCCTATAGGAGCCTCATTGCACACCCAGCATCCCATCATGCCCAACAGGTGACAGTTAGGTCAGTTCATTTATCTGGCTCCTGGAAACAGGATCGTGGGGCACTTGGCTCTGCCTTTTTTTTGCTGAAAATAAGCGGAAATCCTTCTAAAACCTTGTTTTGAGTGTTTCATTAGATGTCTTTATAGACTTGAAGTATTCTTATACCGTCTCTCGATAGGAAAACATTTATTTTCCTGCCAAAATGCCTTCACTTTTTGTGAAGCAAAACCAAAGGGGATAATGGACGGATGTGTTGAACATTGCAAGCACTCACCCCCAGTCAACTGATCTGGGTTTAATCCATCATCATTCTTTAGCTCACTCCGCCACCCCAGTTCAGACATGACCATATGCCAATCAGTCTGACCCTGTGCCTCATGGGAACAGACCAGCCCGAACTGCCAAGCCATGTCTTCCCTGGACCGGAAACAAGCATCCTGGGATCGGTTTCTGGCTAATCTGCCGTCATCAGCCACGCTAGCTTGAATCCAGTGGCAAAGTGAGCAAGGGACCCACGTCTGGGCATACCCTGCCAATTTAGGGCGAACAAAGCAAAACCAAAGGGGATGAGGGATGGAGTATTGAACATTGCAAGACCGGAAACAAGCATCCTGGGACCGGTTTCTGGCTAATCAGCGGTCAACAGCCAGGCTAGCTTGAATCCAGTGGCTGATGAGAGATCCTCAAAGGTTGCGGTCAAAACAGTTATCAACGTCGAAGACACCTCAGTTGACGTTGAACCATGCATTGTTGATATCGATTCAACCTCAGTCTATGTCGAGACCATCTTCAATGACATCATCAAACGCCAGATCAAGATCCTAGTCAAGATTTCAATCACCATCAGTACAAATGTTGCCAAGACGGCTTCAAGGTCTACATAAACAGAAAGCAAGCTGTTGTGATCTGTATTTAGAATATTGGAATACTCTCCATGTAATGGAATGGAGTGATGTATTGGATGATGCATCACTCATTCCAGAGGGAGAGAGAGCAACGGAGTAACGTTGGTGCTGTGCTTTGAAACTGGCTGTTCTGTCAAATAAATCATTGACTTCAAGCCTCTTAAGAGAACGGATACTTTATTACACTGGCGACGAGTTGTTTATGCCTGATTGGGGACAGGCAACGCGGCGAAGAACCAATTCCCCTGCCTTCGGACTTCGGAAATACGTGGAATCGTATTTCATAATGTTTTCTGACTTTTAACTGAGTGCCATGAGGTGAGAGGACAACTTCACTTCATTTATGTGAGTTTGGCTGGGACTTGTGCGATTCAACAAGATTTCAAGAGATTTCCTACCGTTGCACCGTTGGTCTTCACGAGCCTGTCCGCGAGCTCCTGCTCCTGTGAAACGCATATGCTGGAACGCACGTCTCACGTTACACGTCCTACGCGCCTTGTCATTGTGGCCATCTTGTTTTCGATCTCCATGACGACGCTTTCACGGAGCGAGTGAAACAGTTAAACTTTATTATACACAGCAAAGAGGAAATGTTTACATTTGGCTGTTCTACCTCTGTTTCAACGATAATTAGGTGGAAGTTAAGTCAAACAAAAGCATCATTTTTGAAGGAAAAAAGCAAGAAAAATTTTGCACTTGGTTGTTTTGCCCTATTTAAAAGATATTTAGGGGGATGTTAAAACATTTTGACAAGAATGTAATATGACATGTTACATGTGACGAGTAATATTTAAAAAAAACAAAAAAAACAACAAGTGAAACTAAATTTCTACATTGTCTCTGGTAGATTTTTATTAAGTGGGGTGAGATGGCGTTGGCCTCATCTTCTAGCATGTCACAACCGCCACCTTTTCTCTCTGAAGAAGGCGATCCAATCCTACCATGGAAAAGATGGAAGAATGTTTTTGATTCATACATTGTGGCCATTGGAGGTGAAAAATGTTCTGCAGTTAGGAAGCAAGCCATTCTTCTTCACAATTTGGGTGTTGAAGGAAGGAATACCTATGAGAGTATGGATTTACTTCCCATTGGTGATGGTGATGGATCTCCCAGTGATGTGTATGAGATGTCCTTAGTTATGCTAGAGAGATACTTTGGCCCCCGCATCAATGTAGTCTTGGAAAGACACAAGTTTTTTACCAGGATCCAAGGTCCAGTGGAACGTGTTGGCAGTTATGTTGCAGCTTCGAAAACTCTTACCCACACGTGTGAGTTTGGTGACCTTTCGGATTCATTAGTAAGAGACCAATTGGTAAGGTGCACCAACAGTGTTCGTGTTCAAGAGAAGCTTCTATCAAAAAACCCTTCTTTGACTGAAGCTGTTGCTATTGTGGAGGGGATGGAGAACACCTCCAAATGGGTGAAAGAAATTAGAAAGAGCAAGGAAGAAAAAGTCAAAAAACCCAGTCATGTACATGCTATAGATGAAGAGGAAAATCATGAGGGTTGCAATACTCTAGCGAAGATTTCTTCTTCTATTAATAGCAAGACACTTGTTGGAAAGGACACACGTGTGCGTACTCCTTTTAAGAGTGTTCATAATAAGGGAGAACGTGACAGTCATTCTGCTGAGGGGAATAATGATTCCAGTGATAAAACTGTTTCGTCTAGTCCTAAGCCTAAGTGTATGAGGTGTGGAAGTTTTTCACATTTCTCTAATTATCCACATTGTTTTGCGAGAGAGGCAGTGTGCAACAAGTGTGGCGTTAAGGGGCATTACGCTAGAGTGTGTAAGGGGTTTGATAAGAACCGCAACTTGCAGAAAAATGTTGAAGTTGTACGCACTATTCTTTTGAGCGTAAAGCCTGATGGTGAAGAGATAGATGCTGACAGAGTGATTATGCCGGAATGTAAGATCATGGTGGATGGGTATAGTTTTTCTGTCCTAGCGGATTCTGGTTCGCCTTTTACCATGATTGGTAATAAGCAATGGGATGAGTGTGTGGGTCTCGAAAATGTGACCTTGTTGGCACCAGATATCAACCCTGTTAGTTATGGTGGTGCCAAAATGAATGTCCTTGGCTATGTTCAAGCTCATATCAAATTCAAAGATAGTCAGACCGTGGGCAAAGTCTATGTGGCTGAAAGAGGGGATAATTTGCTTGGATGGAGGCATCAACGAGATCTTGGCATAATGCTTAATCCTTGTGCAAAAGATCCCAAGGATCAAGTTATGTTGGTAAACTCCTTGGGTGCGAGTGGTGAATGTTATGATAAATTTCCGGAGGTCTTTTCAGATGCCTTGGGTTGTCTTAAGGGGTTTGAGCATTGCATTGTTTTGAAAGAGAGAGCCATACCGTGTGTGCACAAAGTAAGGAGGGTGCCTAACATGATGGTTGAGCCACTAAGGACTGAGTTGCAGAGGTTGCTTGATTTGAGGATTATTGAAGAGATTGAAGCCTCAGAGTGGCTTGCACCCATTGTTCTTGCTCCTAAGGATGGAGGAACAAGTGTTAGGATGTGTGTGGACTTGAGGGGGCTGAATAAGTGGATTTGGGTTGACCGTCAACCGTTACCCAACATATCTGAGTCTCTTAGTATGTTAAGAGGGGCTAAGGTTTTCAGTGTGTTAGATTTATCTTCGGCCTACCACCAAGTCATGCTGCATAAAGACTCAAGGCATC
This sequence comes from Triturus cristatus, assembly GCF_964204655.1. Classification (NCBI taxonomy): domain Eukaryota; kingdom Metazoa; phylum Chordata; class Amphibia; order Caudata; family Salamandridae; genus Triturus; species Triturus cristatus. The sequence goes on from NC_140591.1 coordinate 1,541,064,759, forward strand.
TTACGTCTTTTGTGATGCCTTTGGGGGCTTATCGCTTTCTCCGAATGCCTTTTGGGTTGGCGTCGGCAGCGGCTTGTTTTCAAAGGGTCATGAAAATGGTACTCGGAAAAATAGCCAATGTGATGTTTTTTCAAGATGATATTTTGATATATGGGGAAAATGAAGAGGAACATTGTTCGACTCTCTACACAGTGTTGGAGAAGCTGAGGGATGCTGGACTCACAGTAAAAAAACAAAAATGTCGAGTGGGATTAAATTCTGTGACATACTTAGGACATGTGATCTCGGGGGAGGGCATACAACCCAAATTGGAGCTAGCTGAAGCTGTGGTGAAGGCCCCTGTCCCTCAGGATAAAGATCAGGTGAGATCATTTTTAGGGCTCGCCGAGTTTTACTCTAAGTTTGTTCAAGGTTTTGCTAGTGTAGCTGAACCCATCAGGTCTCTGCTCAAAAAGGGGACACAGTTTGCATGGTCTGAAGAGTGTCAGAAGGCCTTTGTATGTATAAAGGCTGAGATTGGTAAGATGCCCACTTTAGGTCACTTTGATGTGAATTGCAAGACTGTTTTGACGACGGATGCCAGTCTGAAAGGGTTGGGAGCGGTGCTCTCCCAAGTAGTGGATGGTGAAGACAGAGCAATAGCTTTTGCTTCTAGGGCTCTCAGAGATGCGGAGGTTAATTACTCTTGTATTGAAAGAGAAGCGTTGAGTGTCTTCTGGGCAATTCAGCATTTTAAATGCTATCTCTGGGGGATTCCTTTTTTGGTCCGGACGGATCATCGGCCTTTGGTTCAAGTTTTCTCGTGCCGTGCCAATGAGAACATTACGCCAAAACTCAAGCGTTGGAGTGAGGGACTCCAGGAATTTAATTTTGTGGTTCGCTACATTCCAGGTTTGTGTAACAAATCTGCGGATTGTCTTTCTCGTCTACCGGTTGAACAGATTTCAGACTGTAGTGAGGTTGAAGGTGTACTGTGGGTGGCGGAGTCTGCCTTTTCGTCTGAGGAATGGTTGGAGGGTGTAAATAGTGACAGGGATTTTGTTCTTCTTAAAGAATGGATAAATCATGGGTGGCCTGATTACAAGACTCTGGATTTGGAAATGAGACCTTATTGGGGTGTGAGGGAGGAGTTGTCTTTTTGTTATGACAACCTTATGAGAGGTGATAGAGTAATTCCTCCGAGTGCTTTTAGGGACAAAGTAATTAACCTTGCTCATGAAGGTCATTTGGGTAGGAGTTTAACAAAAGCTCGGGTGAGGGAGAAGTACTGGTGGCCTAGTATGGATCACATGATCGAGGCTGTGGTTAAGGACTGTTTGTCTTGTGCTGCTAATGATAAGTCTCACACCCCTGGCAAAGCTCCTTTGTCTCCTGTTGAGGTTCCTGAGAAGGTATGGACGAAGTTGGGTTTGGATATAGTAGGCCCATTTGAGCTGTTACCTTCTTTTGAAAGGTTTGTTATTTTGCTGGTGGATTATACCTTGAAGTGGGTGGTCACCAAGTGTGTGTCTGTGGCTAACACGAAAACGGTGATAGACTTCCTTAAAGATGTTTTTGTTTCAGAAGGAGTTCCAAGGTTCTTGGTTACAGACAATGGGGTACAATTTGTTTCCCATGAGATGTGTAATTTTCTTAAGGATTTTAACATTGTTCACCAGAAGACAGCTTTGTACTCTCCCCAGGCTAATGGGTTAGCTGAAAGGATGAACAGGGTGGTTAAGAGTTGTGCTCAGCGGGCTCTGGAGTTGAGGTTACCCTTTGGTACTGTTTTGAGGGACACCTGGTGGGCTCACCGCACCACACCTAATGCTATCACACTTAAGTCTCCTTTTGAAGATTTGAGGGGGAGGAAAGCTCCTTCCAAGTTGAATCCTAGTTGGCTACCTGCTAGTGTTAGCAGTGGTATGTCTGCAGACATGAGACGTACCAGGGTTACTGATTATCAGAGGAGGTATAAATCAAGTTATGATTCTAGGATGAATGTAAAATACAAGAAGTGGTGTGTTGGAGATCAAGTGCTTGAGAAGAATCCTAGACACACTTTTAAAGGTAGATCTGGTTTTCTGGGTCCTTTCACCATTGTGGCCATCAGGAAGAATGTGGTCAGAGTTGACACAGATTGCTGGTGGAGTATGTCTAGATTGGTCAGGTATTCTGGTGATTTCCAGGATGTGGGAGTTCCCAGACCTGCATTGACGGGGGTAAGAAGTTCTGATATCAATGGTGCTTTTGGTGGAAGGGAATCCAGATCTCATTCTGCTAGGTGCAGAAAAGTGCCCATCAAATTGAGGGATTACGTGTTGCATTAGGGTCATCTTCATTTTTGTGCAGCTGCCCTATTGTAGCTATAGTAAATGGACCATATGCTGTTCTGTGCTTATTTTTACTTTTCCTGTTTTAATTTATGTTGTTACAGAGTGTTATCTTCTGCAATTGTTTTATTGTTGTTTTCTTGAATCTGAATTTTATTGTTAACGTGTATTGGCGTTTGTTTATTGGGAGGGGGATGTGTTGTGATCTGTATTTAGAATATTGGAATACTCTCCATGTAATGGAATGGAGTGATGTATTGGATGATGCATCACTCATTCCAGAGGGAGAGAGAGCAACGGAGTAACGTTGGTGCTGTGCTTTGAAACTGGCTGTTCTGTCAAATAAATCATTGACTTCAAGCCTCTTAAGAGAACGGATACTTTATTACACAAGCACTCCAGGTTTAGATTACTCCCATAACTACTCACCATCCAGGAATACTTCTGAGACAGTACACCAGGTCCCTAATCAACTCTGATGCTACCAAGGGCATCATTTTCACCTCTGAATCCTCCATCAAGCTGTCAAGAAGACAACAGTCCACCTCCAAGAAAATCAAGTTCTAGACGGTGACATCATACAAGCTCTAACTCTAGAACAAGAGCTAAGAGAACGTCTACAACAAGGACTTCCTCTTCTCATTCCAGACGATCGACAAGGAAATATTGCTCTCGCCACAGGAGGCATAATCCATCCTGGCAGATCACTTAATGTTAATCTGTCAGAGATTAATCTTCAACTCTAATAGATATTCCTCTTGCAAGGGTCTCACTGGTAGATGATTTCACTACCTTTAAGAATGTGCTGGTAACAGGTGCTGCAAAGTTGAATATTGCAATGCCTACCACCACGACATTGGTCATATTCAACATTTTACACCATAAAACCTCCTCACGGCCCTTGCTTTAGTCTACTGGAACCGGTTATGCAGTTTTTCTTACATCTGCATCTATAAGATCTGCTCTCTCACTGCTTTTGAAAAAATACAAGCCACCAGTTTAGCTATCCTAATCCAGATTCTGTTATTGTGGCTGCGGCGAGGAAATCCTAAACAGTAGCTCCTTCATCTTCTGTACTACCAGACAAAGAGAGCAAGAGGATGGATTCTATTGGCAACAAAATGTGTAGAATGTGTGCATCAATTATGAAAGCAGCAAGCACTACCCTTTTGGGGAGGTACTACCGATCCCTCTGGGATTCTCTCAAAAAATATTGTGACAAACTGCCCAAAGAAAATAGGTGAGATTTTCAGGAAGTTCTCAATGAGGGTATGTGTGTCTAATCAACTCGCCCACTCTTATCAGACAAGTTTCATTTCAGAGAGATGCACAGCATTCAATGTCCATCGGCTTTCCACCCTACTACTTGACGTGTCCTCGTTGAACGTGAGTGCAATGATCATGGAGGTGGACATTGAGAAGACCTTTGACAGCCTCGGCTGTAATAATTTGTATGCTGTGCTGGACCGCGTGGGACTTTGGGGTAGTTTCCTGGCATGGGAGCGGCTCCCCTATACGGCACCTACTGCAAGAGTTCAAACAGAGGGTGTTATATCAGAGACATATGCTATAGAGAGGTACCCGGCAGGGGTGCTTCTTGTGGCCTCTATTGTTTGCCATTGTAGTAGGACCGCTGGCCAGCAGACGAAGAATGGGGGATTGCTACCTGCACACTGCAATATGTAGCGCTGCACGCTGATGATACGCTGTTCTTCCTTCGGGCTTACGAGACAGACGTACCCGGGGTCATGGGACTCCTAGACTAATTTGGCTTATTATTGGGCTTATGTGTTAACTGGCCGAAGAACAGTTTGTATCCACTACGCGAGATCCCGATAGCACCGCAAATGGCGGGGGGAGTAAGATGGGAGAATGTTACTTTCTGATAATTGGGGTTACAGTTATACCATACTGAGGCTGCACTGTTAGAGGGCAACCTGGGTAAGGGTATATCAGCGATACATGGCTTGGTCAGGCTCTGGAAAATGCTCGCTATTATCGGCAGCAGGCCGTATCGCGAATGCCAGATGATTTCATTGCCTCTGCCGGAGATAGTCCCCCACTGAAAGTTCAGGTGCTGGTGGATCTCGGCTGGGGCGGGGGGAATGTGCCATCGCAGGGTTGCCCTAGTGAAATTGCAGCACCCAGTGCGATTAGCAGCGCCAAATTTTGAGGCCTATTATGTAGCGGCCCAGTTGCAGTGGGTAGCAAAGCTGGACACAGCATTGAGCGGTGGCCTGCCTAAGGAGGGAGGTGTGCCCCCGCTGCCCTGGTTGCAACAACTCCTACTGGAGCTTCAGAGACTCAGGGCGGAGCCTGGCACTCTGCAGGAGGTGGCTAGACAATGCTGGGTGCGATATTTGCTCCTCCGTTCGCCGGTTAGTTGGCTCACGTGCCACTAGGCGGAGGGCATAGGGCATAGACTGGGGGTCTGGGTAGACCTGGGCCTGCTGACAATCGGGGATCTCTACGATGCCGGGACTCTACATCCCATCAAGGACCTGAGGCAGGGGTATGATATACTGGCGGGCCACTTTTTGATGTATGGTGTGCTGGCTGTGTTCCTGCGACGGGAGGAACACACAACTCTTCAGGGCTGCCAAATACTCTGCACAAATTCTGGTAGGCGCAGGGCTGTCACAACAGCCCTCTATACCGCCCTCCGGGCAGATACTCACACCTCCTTTACTACCCTTAAAGAGGTTTGTACGACTAATATGCGCACCTCTATCATGGATGCAGAAAGGGGTACTAGAAGGAATGCCCTAGCAGTTTTAATTGATTAACTTTTATTGCTTGCACAGGGGCCTTCCCAACACCTGCCAGGAGCAATAGCTACTATCCTAGATCTGCCTCATATTGTCCTATGAGCCAGATGTTGAACGTAGAAATAATACATATGGTGTGAGATTGTCCTCACCTGGGGGGCTTCAGGAGTGAGGTGGGGGTGAGGAGGTTATGGAGCGCGCCCTCACCGTAGAACCAGAGCCCTGTCTCCTGGGGCTGTTTCTAAAGTCCGCTAAAAATAAAGTCCCTACAAAGTTCATCGTTCTTGCGCTCATATTGGTGAAACGACAGTTCACTATCTACTGGAAACATGCAAGGGGTCCCCAGGTCTCTAGATCAGCTGTCTCCAACAAGTTGATACTGAGTTACCAGTAGCTTGCACGCTCTCTCTCAGTCCCTCACGCATTATAATTCCGTCAGCTGGTTTGAAAATAGACACCCACCAGCTAAAGCAGCACTTTAAAACAATCCGCCCACTATGTGAAGCCTTTGAAGACAATGCAGTCTAACCTCTTATGAAAACTCTTTCTGTACTACTTTGCTTTTTCCTTTGTCATCTCTTTCCTTCTTTCTTTTTCCTCTTTCATTTCTTTTTCTCCATTTTTTCATCATTTTTTTCTAAACACTTCCTGACTAGCTTCTGCATTCTCTTTCCCCTTTTGTTACCTAACTTATTCTTCTACCTATTTCTTTCTTCAGTAATTGTATTATTTCTGCTTCTTTCTTTATTTCCTCTCTATTTCAGTCTCTCTTACTCTGCTTCCTTTGTTTTGTTCTGTCTTCCTCAACTTCTCTAATTATCCTGTTTCCTCTCCTTGCTGTATTTTCTTTTTACTTTGTCCTCTTTAATTCTCTTCCTTTATTTCTCTTTCCTCTCTTTTCAATGCCCCCTTTTCCAACTTTTTTTTATCCATGCACTGTCTTTCTCTTTCTGTCTGCAATTAATTTCCTTCACATTCCTCTTCCTTGATTTCTTTTCTTTTTTCTCTCCGTCTCTCCTTTTATTTCCACCTTGTTTCTTTCTCCTGCTCTCTTTCTTTGTTTCTTGGTCTTTTGATTATCGTTGTTCCCCTTCCTTCTTTCCTATCACTGTTCTTTCTATCTTTTCATTCTCTCATTCTTAGCTTCCTTTCTTTAACTTTTGTCTGTATTTCTTTCCATTTCTTTTCTCCTTCCTATCATTCTTTCTCTGCATGTTTCGTCTTTCTTTTTCTCCCTCGACTCTTTTTGACTCATTTTCTCCCCTTAATAGTTTTCTTTCTTTTTTCTCTCATTCATTCTCTCTCCCTTCCCTCTTTGCCTCTCTTTCTCTCTTACATACTTTCTCTTTCTCTCACTCAAAAGCAAAAAGACAAAATTGTTCCTTGAAGATGAGAGGCAAACCTTTTGGGGTACACCTCTTGTGATTTTAATTCTTCTTGCTTAGTGGGCTGGACTGGGATTCTTCAGTGGCAGTAATTAAGTTACTTGGCTCATGTGTAACCTTACAAAATCGTATATTTAGCAGAGATCAGAATGTTTTTCAGTGATTAGAAGTAGCTCTCATCATGGGAAAGATTGGAGACCCCTGCTTTACACTGTCACTGTAGTGGATGGCACAACAGGTGGTAAAGTCCACGAGTGACATTGAACTTATAGAGACTTATAGCCAAGTTAAATATTAACCACTTAGGGATATGCCAATTTCATCATGTTGAAAAGAGGAGCACAGGCCCTTTACCTCTGGTTAGCAGGGGTAAAGTGCAGAGAGTTCTATAGCCAGCAGAACCAGTTAAGGCAAACATTTGTTGGGGGGAATCACGCAAAAGATAGCCATTTACTACCGGCTCCTCCTCTATCACTCCCGGGAAGCCTGCATGTAATACTACTTGGGTGGCTTAACAGTGCCTCCAATACATTTCCTCTCTGTTGTCGCTGTGTAAATGCCATATAATGAGCTGTGGCAGTTTAACTGTGCCTCCTATTGACTGTTCCTGTGTTGTTTCTGGTTTGACTTCTTATAATACTCCCCAGTGATTTAACAGTGCCTCCAACTGGTTGCTTTCTGTTGCTTTCCTCTTGCTCATGGGTAAACTCCTTTTGGATTCAACAGTGCCCCCAACGGGTTATTCTTCTTTCGTTTCTGAGTACACACCTTATACTCACTATTCCCAAGTAACAAAATCAATTCTCACAATAATGGGATGCTGAACTGTGCACAAATGACATGACAACTAGATTATAAGCAGCATGACAACTAGCATATGTGTGAACGACAAGTAGAGTAAAGCAGATCACTAACATGTATACATGAAATTAACAGCAAAAAACAAGGAACAACATTGTAACAACATTTGCATGAGGGAAATTACTACAAATTAAATTCAAACATCATGATTAAATGTGAGCATTATGCTAGACTAAAATAGGAACACTGGAATCCCAAAGAGTAGCGTAAAATGCTTTGGGGCCTCATTAAGGATAGTAAGCGCTACATAAATAACACTAATAAGGCCTACTGTGTTTGCGTACAGGTCCACCAGGTGTTCTGAGATAATAATTTGTGTTAATTTACATAAACATTACACCCTGTGCTAGGGTATGCCTGATTGGTAACTATATGAACAAGTTACTTAACTTAGTTAACTTATTAGCTGGTAGAGACACAGTCTAGCCGCAGATTCCTTAACTTTGAATTCTCCCCAGGTGTCTGACTGGATCTGGAAATTTTTCAACCTTACCGCTGCGCGCCGGAATCCACTCTCCTCAGCATATACGCGAAGGAGAAACTCACATCAGTATGAGACTAGAGGGAGAAATTAACCCTGAAGCTGGTGAAGATTCCAGTCCACTAGCCTCTTCAAGATTAGATATCCTGCCCTCCTCCACCTGAGAAGCAAATAGTATAAAAAATGGGCTGAAACAGTCCTGTCTCAGCCGACACAAGGTGAGTTTCAGAAGGCTCTTCCTGAGAAGGAACAAACAGCAGAACATTACCCTTAGTCTGCACTATCGACTCCTCATTGGATGCCATATGACACCCATGAGTGATGCCTCAATGTCGGTAGGAGGAGGAGAGATGACTTCAACTGGTGCCGCTGACGTCCGTGTCGGAGTCACAGGATCGAAAACAGGCGCCGTAGGTGGAGATCCTGAAGATCTGTATACCTGCACCAAAGCAGAGCCAGATAAATCTGATTGGCGCTGCACAACGACTCTGATGGCCAACCGTCACTGAGGTTGAACCCTTCAACAGCGCCCCACTCACTTTCTTGGCGCCCCAAAGATGAGGTGCAAAGAGCTATAATACTCCCTCACCTGAACCACTGAAGCCCTGGCTCCCGGAAAGAAGGGGAGGCATGGTGCGTAGTCGCGCAAGGCCTTCTCAACCGCCGAGCGGGTGGGGTACAGGGAGACTGTCTCCACGTGGTGAAACCGGGGGATGCCACAACTTCAACTGCTTCCTACCTTTTGACGTCTCTGGAGAATGACCTCCTCTGGACTGGCTCCAAGTTCTATAGCCACAACCACGAATGGACCTCTTTCTGGGACGACTAGGACAGAGGCCGGGAAATCTAAGAAGATAGCGACATACGCTCTGCCAGAAACTACATTCGGTGCTCCTTAAATGCCTTCAGCTTTTGACAGGTGGCGCAATCCGGGGTGTTCGCTCAAACACCACATACAAACCCATAATCGGGTCTTTAACCGACATTTGCTGACTATAGGACTCACAAGGCTTAAAGCCTGATGACATAGTGAAAAAAGGGCACACTGTTCCCAACAACAATAAACTGTCGAAGTAGGCTGAAAATGTCTTCCCCCCACCCCCCCCCCCCCCAGAGGGTACTTATATGGCTCCACTGACGTCGGCGCCCTGGAGGGGACTTGCATACTTACATGGCTTTACTGACGTCATGGCCTGAGTCTACGTCATCACGGAAACATACCGCGTCGTTCCCTGGCACGCATAGTTAATGCTGAAAATATTTCGGATCCAGTCTGACGCCTGTGAAGAATTTAAAGTTAAGGAATCTGCAGCTAGATGTCTCTATCAGATAAGTGCAAATCTAGAAAGAGTTCTCACTCATCTAACTAAGCTATATATTTTTTACCATTTAATCATTGAATGATCCCAGTCGTCGTAGTGGGATCCCATGGTATACATAGAATAGCAGTAGATAATACTACTATAGGCTGCCATGCAATGAACAGTCACTACAATAGCCTATACATTTTCTTTTGGAAAAAAGAACAAAACTTAAATAGCAGCTAATCAGGCGATGGCACCCTCTAGAACAATCCCAAGAGAGGCTAGGTTCCTCAGATTTTCAGGCACGAGTGTGAAACTTTATACCTTGAGGAAGGGAAGCCTCTCAGGGGAGGAGAGCGGGTCGCATGTGAATCTATGAAAGATACCCATACTGGAGAACCGTAGTTACAGGTAACTAAGTCATTTTATTCTCTACTATTGGATCTTTCATAGATTCACATGCTTGAATCAAAATAGCTACAGAAAAACAATGTCTCAACTGTAAAATCATGTAAAGGAACCACTAGATATGAGAATTAATCATAAAGCACAAGAAGGGACAAAGGAGACCAAAGGGGAGGATGAAAGGTTGTTATTTGTAGATAGAAGCACAAAAAATACAACTAATTTACAGTAACCATAACAACCATATGTGCACTGAGGGTTAAGTGGTGAGTGAACGGCGCAGTGACATAAGTGTTTAGGCAACAACGTGGAACGGCGAAGGACAGATAAAACATGAGGATCAAACAAAGGTATTTACAGAAGAATTTACAATTACAAACATGATTACTCAATTTATGAATGACCCTTTTCAAAGCCGCAATTGGCGTTGTGGAGACGACGATTATTCAAAGGTACTTCTATGAGAGCCTCTGCTCTCATAGAAGTACCTTTGAATCATCGTAACCATAGTCCTGATGATGACCTCAATGTAAAGAGGTTAAAACGTCGTCGACTCCACAACGCCAATTGTGGCTTTGAAAAGGGCCATTCATAAATTGAGTAATCATATTTGTAATTGTAAATTCTTCTGTAAATACCTTTGTTTGATCCTCATGTTTTATCTGTCCTTCGCCGTTCCGCGTTGTTGCCTAAACACTTATGTCACTGCGCCGTTCACTCGCCACTTCACCCTCAGTGCACATATGGTTGTTATGGTTACTGTAAATTAGTTGTATTTTTTGTGCTTCTATCTACAAATAACAACCTTTCATCCTCCCCTTTGGTCTCCCTTGTCCCTTCTTGTGCTTTATGATTAATTCTCATATCTAGTGGTTCCTTTACATGATTTTCCAGTTGAGACATTGTTTTTCTGTTACTATACCTACCCGGTCTCAGCTGGGTGAACGGGTTTACTCCTGTTTCTGTTTTTCCTATGAATCAGAATAGCTGGCAGGTGCATAGAGAAACATGTATAGAAACAGTCCAATATATATACATATCTACCCTTAGGGGATGCATATATTGAAAACATAAAAATTATATAATGCAGCTATCTAGTATCAGTATATATACACCAAGAAATATAAGAAAACAATTTGCATAACATCATAAGAAACTGGTAAAGACACATAATGCCGAAGTAAAAAACATCTCTAATAGTAGAGGCTTTCCTTATTGAAATAGATGACGTAGAACCGCTTGTCCCACTGCTGCTTTGCTGCAAGTTGCCATATCCAGGCAATAATGCTGTGTGAAAGTACGAGTACTCTTCCAGGTAGCGGCACAGCAAATCTTGTCCAAAGATACTCCAGCGAAAAGAGCAGCAGAAAAAAACTCCTCTTGTAGAATAAGCTTTGGCCTTGATCATAAGCGGTTTACCCGCCTTAGTATGACAAAGCTGAACAGCAGCAGCGTTCTATCATGCAATAGTTCATTTTGTGACACCAGAACCCAGTCTTAGAAGACCATAAGAGACTAACAACTGATCTGTTCTGTGTAGCCGCTTGTTTCTTTGCAAATAGAACCTAATGCACCGTTTGACATCCAACGAGTGGAGAGATTTCTCCGCCGGTGAGGAAGGATATGGGAAAAAGGTGCCTAGGACAACAGGCTCATTAAGGTGAAACTGAGATGGAACCTTCGGGATGAATTTAGGGTTTGTTCTCCGTAGACCATAGTCCTCTGTAAAGCGTAAGTAGGGCTCTGTTATGGTGAAGGCTTCAACTTCACGTACTCTCCATGCAGAAGTAAGTGCGAGAAGTAATGCCAGTTTCCAGGTGAGAAACTTGAGCTCAATTTTGTGAATTGGTTCTAACGGTGGTTTCATTAGTTGAGACAGGACTACTTCAAGGCGCCAATCCGGCGGAGGAGGTCAAATGGGTGGGTAAGTCCTGAATAAGCCCTTCATGAACTGCTTAATAATTGCGAGAAGAGCAAAGAGAAGCAGCGACGGAAGTGCGCCTGTATCTGGAAAGGGCCCAGGATATCCCCTGCGCCAGCATTCCACGGAAATTTTTCCTAGCTCTCTGCGCCGACGAGGTCGTCTCAGTGGCATGGCTCTTCTTCTTATGCTTCCTCTTGGAGTCGCGCGACGTTGAAGACCTGGACTTTGACCTTTTTCGACCCCTTTTTTCTTTTCTTGCCTTGGCCATGTAAGGTTTGGCTTCTCACTCCTTTAACGTCTTTGGATTCATCTACCTGCACGAAGAGCATCCCTTGAGGTCATGGTCCGAAGACCAACACCAGAGGAAATCCTCATGCGGGTCAGTAATTGACATATGTTTACCGCATTCTCTGTAGGGCTTAAAGCCTGACATCCTCGGAGCAGACATAACAAAATAAGGAAACGATACAATCCAAAATACAAAGTATCAATACGAAGTAAGGAGAGTCCCAGAAAAAAAACGTTAACGTCGATAGCGCGGAAAAAAGGGAACTGACGTCATCACGCCGACGTGGTCTTCTTATGACTCCTGTGACGTCATGCGGAGCCGTGTGCGGAGCCAAGACGCTGAGACGACCTCGTTGGCGCGGAGAGCTAGGAAATATTTCCGTGGAATGCTGGAGCAGGGGATATTCATAAGTTGGGGAATTCACAGGCAGATGTATCCATCAGAAGGACCCTTACAGACGCATATGGCAGACCTGATTTTGCAGAGATAGGAGAATAAGGCAAGATTTCATCTTGAGGTGAGAGAAGAGAGTGAGTGTTATTTCGAAAGCACCAACAACAAAAACGGTTCCATTTCATTCTGTAAACTTTAGTCGTGGATATGGCTCTAGCTCTGGACAATATATCTCTACAGTCTTGGGGAATGACTAAATCTGTTAATTCATTGAACACAGGAGCCAAGCAAGCAACTGAAGAGAAGATGGGTGCGGATGCAAGATTTGCCCCTTGCTCATGGTTAGCAGAGTCGTTGTTACTGCCAGGCGATAAGGCAAGAGTAGCTCCGTGAACTAATGTTGGCGGGGCCAACGTGGAGCAATTTTCATCAGAATGCTTGGAATGAGAGGGCATGGGGGAAAGCGTACCCAAAGATCCCTGACCATCTAATCGAAAACACATTCCCCCATGACCCTTTCTGAGTTCTCTGCTGGCAAAGAACCGGCATTTTTGGTTCCCTTGAGAAATTTCCTGACACCCAAGTTGGGTGTTCCCCATTTCTGGAAGATGGAATCGAGAATCAGCTGATCGAGTTCCCACTCATGATTTCTTTGACAAATCTGCTCAAGGTGTCTGCCAGGTTGTTCTTTACTCCTGGGAGATGCTCCGCCTTGATGGTTATGTGATGCCGCAGTGTCCATTCCCAGATCCTTTGAGCTTCCAAAGATAGATTGGAGATCTCGTTCCTCCCTGTTTGTTGAGATACTGCACACAGGTGGTATTGTCTGTACGAATGAGGACTGAGGATGCTCCTATCCTTGGGAAAAATGACTGAGGGGCTAGGAAAATTGCTCTTAGTTCTAGAAAACTGATATGCATCCATGACAGAGATTAGACTCCATTTGCCGCTTATCTGGAGGTCCTGGAGATGCACCCCCAGCCTTCCAATGATGCATCTGTGGTCAGAACTGGAAGAGGAGAGAGGAATGTCAGCCCCACAGAGAGATTGTTGGTGGACTGTCACCAAGGAAGAGCGCTTCTCATGACCGGGGGGATCCGTATAATATCGTTGAATGATCCTGTTATCTGAAGTCATTGTCTGTCCAATTGCTCCCGAAAAGGTCTCCTCCTTAGGCGTGCATGAGGTACCCTGAGGATGGCAGAGGACATCATGCTGAGAAAGGATTTGAGAGACAGACAGAAGTGAGCTCTCTTTTGGAAAGATTGTGAGCCAGAGCTCTGCCATGTGCTTCACAAAAGGTTTTTTTTCTGTACTGGAGCGTGCCCAAAGCCTTAGCTGTGTCAGTGTCAGTCTTAATGCTCAGTAAGGCGGTGTCAATATGCTTGCCAAAAAACGACTCACCATCAAACGGCATGTCCAGTATTTTGCCTTGTACCTCAGGGCGAAACGTTGTTGCTTTCCGCCAACCTTGACGCCGGAGGACAGCCGCTACAGCGACCTGACGAAAGGCTAAGGAAGCCACATCCATAAAGCATCTATAATTTCCAAAGCAGATCTTCCCCCCTCAAGAAGAATCTTTCTTGCTTCTAGTCTTTTATCCTCTAGAGCGTTAGCCATGCCTACAGTTGTACCTGAAGTGGTTGTCAATCTCTCGCCATTATCATCAAGTTTCCTTCCTTCCTTTTCAGGTGGTGCAGTAATAGGTGCTAACGGATTTCTTGATCTCCATTGGGCAGCCTGTGAGATAACGGAATCTGGCTTAGGGTGCCCTGCCAGACAAGGTGGAGCATCGTCGGGAGCTCTATATTTTTTGTCAATCCGGGCAAGATGGGGATAACCATGGTGGGGGCGTTTTCATTACCTTCACACCTTCCTCTCAGATGTGATCTATAATGGGTATCACTCTCACAGTCTTTCTAGAGAGATCCTTAAAATCATAACGAAAACAGTCAGACTGCTTGACAGTCATTGACAACTGAAAACGAGAAGGTGCCCTTTCCATTAGTGCGTGGAAGCTGCCAATGTCTTCAGGGAAAAAATCCGCTGTTTGAGGAGGCGGAGAAGCAGGCGTTGAAATAACATAGTCCCCCCAATTCATCACCTATTTGCCCTTCTTTATGAGGTTGACCCTCCTCAATTTCTCCGTCATAAGATGTGTCATGATATGGTGGCAAAACAATATCCGTCACAGGAGACATGGGAAGAGACGGCACAGACCTTCGTGGAGGAGACGCCAGTGTTAAAGGTGCAGGCGGTGGCGGCAGCGGAGGAGCAGTTGATGAAGGAAAATGCGTGCGGTAATCATGTAGCTGGTCTTGCAGATCTTGAACCAAAGCCACATGAAGGTGGACCATGGGCTCACCAACAGGCTCCATGTATTGTATTTTCGTATGTGGACGGTGATATTCCTGCTGATAGTAACCCTCATAGTCATCCTCATCATCGTCCTGATACTTAACATGAAGCTGAGAGGGACTGTGAGCAGGACCAAACATTCCACAATCATCAGATTCCTCCAAAAATGTTGAAGGTGGCAAAGGTTGAACCACTGTAGGATTCTGTAAAAAACGCCTAGTCAACGGTGTCGACGAATATACCGGTGTTAGTTGCAACGTTGACGGTTGCTTATGGCCAGGCGTGGAATACAATGTCATTAGCTTAGTCGACAGCAGAGTCTGTGTCGTCGATGAGGACATGATAGGAGCAGGTGAAATCGTTGTCACTATCGTTGATGATGCTGTAGCGGTCGTCATCAACGTGGTTGTAGATGACGAGGAGGAGGACATCGATGGAATCGAGGATGTCGACGTGGAAGCCGTCAGAGTCATCGCCGATGAGGAAGTCGCCAGCGGAGATGGAGCCTTCGCCATTGCTGGAAGCGTCGTCGATAGTGCAGTCATACCCGTCAACAATGTAATTTTCGACAACGAGATCTTCAACAAGGTACGTGAAATGCACTCAGATTGTGATTTGATTGTCGATGGGGTGGCAGAAGATAACTGTCGACGATAAAAGCTTACTAGAGACTGTAATCTTCATGGATGGTTCTGAAGATTGTTTTTCATGTTTATGGCTTTTTTCCTCAGTAGGAAATGAATGCTTTCTTTTTTGCGAGGTGCCTGCAGCTTCCTGACAAGACTTGTTAGAAGCCTTTTTTTGGAAACTTCAGGAGATTCATGAGATCTTTCTCTCCTTTTGGATGTTTCCTGAGAAGCCTGTAAGATAGAGCTCTCCTCATCCTCAAAGACAACATCAGATTTACTTTTCAGTCTCTGGAGCCAAATCAACAACCTACCCTATCTCTTCTTGAGTGTTTTGGTTAAAAAGGTCCTACAAATCTTGCAGTCCTTTACCTTAAGCTGAGGGTATAGACAGTAGATACAGTTCTTAGGAGGATCCTCAGCATGCAGCCTCTTCTTACCACATGACCTGAAAAGACCATTCTTTTTAGAATCCGACATTTTGAGTAGAGATCTGGAAAACTGAATAAGAAACTGAGCAGAGCTCAGGGAGACTCCCTTTCACACAACGTGCGGTAGAAAATCTGACAAACCTAGCATCTCTTGGGACTGTTCTAGAGGGTGCCCTCACCTGATTGGCTGCTACTTAAGTTTGGTTCTTTCAAAAGAAAATGGATAGGTTATTGCAGTGACTGTTCGTTGCATGGTAGCCTATGGTAGTACTAACTACTGCTGTTATATGTATACCACGGGTTGATTCAAGCATGTGAATCTATGAAAGATTCAATACTGGAGAAAAATGTAGCATCTCCTTGAGTCTTTCTTAGAATCTGGTCTCTATAAATTGAGTTTGATGGCAATCACAACAGTACTTACCATAGGAATTACAGATGATGTGAGTCTCAGGGTAGGATTTCCATAACACACGATCACACCAGGAGGGAACATTGGTACGCACCTGGAAAGAGGTTACAGAAGCAACATTTTTACATACTCATGACATTTGAGAGACCAGAAGGGGGCTCAGTATTCAATGAGACGTAAGGAAAGTACTAGTGTGGTAACTTATCATTAAATAATCTAGACCGTCTGTGATGAAGTGACTTACTCAGTGAAACAGCTGTTGGTTGTTGCATTTTTTTTAATTATCTACTGAATACTTTGGTTCTATAGCTGATACTGATGTATGAATGAATGCAAATTTCTATGGTGCAACAGCTGCTGGCAAGGGCGTCCTGGCGCTATTTAAGTAGGCCACATTAAGTAGACACAATGGTATTTAAATGATTTGGAATAGCGAGGTTTTCAACCAGTGTTTTCTTTTTTTATAATCAAATTTTCTTAGTTTCACAGTGCTGTTACCACACAATCTACTGTATGCCCTTATGAAAGATAAACAATTTACAATAAAATACGCCTATGCTGACTCGTTACAGACCATAATATTCCTACCACTTCCCCCCAAACTTTTCCTGTTTCTGCGGGGAGCCTCTGGACAGGAAAACAGGTTCTTCAAGTTTGGCGCTTAAGTCCTTCCACTGTTTTGTAAAAGAAAATTCAGAAGGAGTTGCTCAAACAGAGAAAATGAGAGCTATTCCACTGATTGCGGCAAGGAAGGAAAATGAGCATCCTCCCTTCCTAGTCCTAATAAACCTAGGAAATGTAAGATTTTGTGGGAGAAAGCAAAATGCCTTCAACAGTTGCAATGCATCGGTGTCTTCTGTGCACCTTAAAAGACTTAAGTCTGAAAAGGAGGTACCAGAGCAGTGTTAAGAGGTTCTTTTTAAAGTGCAGGCATCTTCCACCTTAGAAGGTTAAATAAACTAGGACAGTACTAGATGAAATTTAAGAATAGAAATGAGGATTACTGGCGTACTGCAATGGCTTTGAATTACTATTGCCTGTGGCTAGGGACCAAGTCACATGCAAGCTTTGAAAAAAACCTGAAAAATGTTCCCAGACCTACAGGTCTAGCAAATGGAACAATCTACTCAACCTAACTGTAATGCGCTTGACCATAAACTCATCTCAAATTGTGCAACCTAGGCAAATATTTAATTTCACTGAGTCACCTATTTCTTCATTACCATATACAAGAGCACCTTCAAACATGTGAGTTCAGTAAGTCTGCTGTACAAGAAACTCTTGTTTGATTAAATCGATTAAACGTTTGCTTCATCTATAATAAAAATCGAGTCCACACACAGCGTACACTTGACCCCTGACTTGCCTCTTAGTTCACTAATAGAATTGTCATCAGGGGCAGGAATCTTTCTCAATTATTATTTTGCAAATTCTCACTTTAAAACAAATATATATATTTCCAAGGCATAACGTGGTAACTCACTGTCATTTACAGACAGACATTTTCCATTGAAATGGCCACAAACTCCCACCAGCAGGCAGTTTGACTTATAAAACTATATAGTGACAAACTGCAATGTATAGAAATCAGGTATCAGCAAATACTTATCATTTGCCTATCACCAAGTAAAGTATCCTAATTTGTTGTGATCCTATTAAAATCTTTATTTCCATTTCACTTCAGAACAAAAAAGGTGTTTTCATAACTACTGAAATATATTTTGAAAGATTTGTACATATCATGTCCAGCCTATTTAAATGTTGTGTGCCCGGCATGATTGCCAGACAGTTCACTTTAGAAAATCCTTCAACTTTGCAGTCATAAAAAGAAAAGTAAACACCAGTCTCCAGGATAAAATTAGCAGCAATTTGACAAAAGCTGACATTAGACCTCGGTCTTTTAACATACTGCATATGTTACAAGATAAAAACACGATTTAAAGACAGAAGGAAAAGTTGCTTACCTGTAATCCGAATTCGCTTCCAGGGGAATCTTCATCAAAGTCACAAGCATTGAATAGTCCTGCACAGGTGCTGGATCCCAGAGCACTTATTAAAATATTTTTGTAATATATAAATGTAATAAACTTTGCAAGCAGATAAATAGATCTCTCTCTATATATTATATGTGTGTGTGTGTGTGTGCACGTGCAGCCTGGAGATAGCCTACAAATGGCCAGATTATATTGAATTTCCATTTAAAAAAGGATTCAATCACATAGGAACATGTCATTGATAAAAATTACTACAGAAAATCTTTCACAAACCTTTAATAAAAGGAAAAGGAATATGTGACATTGTTAGCCAATAGGCTGCCATTCAAAGAATAGTAGAATCAGATCACCTCTTTATTAATTATGACCCAGTAAGAACAAATTTGGCATCATCAAAATGAACAAGTTACTTACCTTCGGTACTGCCATTTTTGGTAGAGACTATAACTAGCCGCAGAATCTTTACCTTAGAATTTTGCCAAGCGTCAGACTGGATCCGCAAGATTTTTTGTGAACAGTACCCCAGCGCGCCGGTTGGTGGGGCTTATCGGCTCAGAGTGCGTTATTGGCATCAGAAGTGACGTTGCGGGCGTGGCTTTGTGGCCCAGATCTCTTGACTGTGGGAGAATGTTTTGATTTGTTCTGCATTCCGTCCATCAATTGTGTGTCTTTTGCTTTCTCGCCCTAAGTGTGCCGGGTATGCCTAGACGTAGGTCCCGGGTTCACTGTGCCACTGGAATCGAGCTATCCTGGCTGAAGAGGGGTGAAACCCTGAAACCAGTCCTAGGATGCTTGTTTCCAGTCCAGGGAGGACCTGGCATGGCAGTTTGGGCTGGACTGTTCCCATGAGGCACAGGGTCAAGACTGGTTTGCATATGGCCAGGTCTAAACTGGGGTGGCATGGTGAGCAAAAGCCTGATGGATTTACCCAGATCTCTTGACTGGGGGAGAATGTTTTGATTTGTTCTGCATTCCGTCCATCAATTGTGTGTCTTTTGCTTTCTCGCCCTAAGTGTGCCGGGTATGCCTAGACGTAGGTCCCGGGTTCACTGTGCCACTGGAATCGAGCTATCCTGGCTGAAGAGGGGTGAAACCCTGAAACCAGTCCTAGGATGCTTGTTTCCAGTCCAGGGAGGACCTGGTATGGCAGTTTGGGCTGGACTGTTCCCATGAGGCACAGGGTCAAGACTGGTTTGCATATGGCCAGGTCTAAACTGGGGTGGCATGGTGAGCAAAGGAATGATGGATTTAACCCAGATCTCTTGAATGGGGGAGAATGTTTTGATTTGTTCTGCATGTGAGAAGTTGGCCTGATATATGATGTCACTAATTCTAGTGTACACCTTGTATCAGTCCAAACAACCCTTATGGTGATTGGTTGTAAAGTCAACCTTATAGACCAGCTATCCTAGTGGTAGCATGGACAAGAGCAGTCTTAGGCTAAACTCTGAATGGCATGTGAAGCCAGCTGTTATACCATTTGTAATCCCTTGAATACCAAATGAAAGGACACCACAACAGATATATATAAAAATAGAATATATTTATTGTAGTCAAACCCTCAGCACTCTTTAAGAGATTCGAGGTAAGTACAACACAGTCTTATTTAAGCATACATTAAGTCACACAGGTAAGTAATACAGTTAGTCCCTAGGGGCCACGCAAACCATATACTAAGTAAGTGGTATAAGAACCACTGTCACGAACACAGGATAGGCCTTAGCCTAGGGAATCGCTGTGGCTACACTATACTACCAAAGGTTAGGAAGTGGGAGGCCCACGGAATTCAGGTGCAGAGTGGAAACACTCACGCGTAATGCGTAAAAGTCGATAGAAATAGTAGTTATTAGAATTTAACAGTTTTAGGACACTTCTGGAATAGCTAGAAAGTCGAGACTCGGAAACTAGACCCTAGGATAGTCAATACCCTTGTGAGCACCGGAGTACCCAAGTTACCTAGCCCACGGGCTGCGGGTGCATAGGTGTGAACTTGCGTCGGGTTTCGTCGTTGACTTCTATGGATGCCTGAAGGAAAGTTGCTGACAGGCAGTCAGTGAAGAGTGTCCGGTGGATCCCAAGGATGGAATCCAGAAGGAAGGATACCTGCAAGCAGAAGGGACAGAGTCTAGGTCACCAGCCAGGAGCCAGGAAGGAACCAGGCGATGTCGTGAAGATGCAGGTGAAGAGGTGAAGCTTGTCGTAGCAGCCACGGGTACCAGGAGGCAACGAGGACGACCAGGACCAGGAGACGAGCTGTCCCACGAAGGCTCTTGCTGTCGGCGGCGTCGATGTCGAGCTAGGACCCAACAAGCCTTGGCAAGGGGATGGAGGACTTGCTTCTGGTGCAGACCAGGAAGGTCTGGGGTGCTTCTCTTTCACAGAGGAGCGAGTGCCAGTCTGGAGGAGCCGGACCAGCAAGATGAAAACAAAGGTTCGTCGTCGCAGAGGTTACTAGCCAGCGGGCCAGCAACCGGAAAACACGTCGAGCCACTCAGGTGCAGAAGGGCCCCACGCAGAACACGTGTAGTGTGGGGAGCTGATCTTCTTTGCAGATGGTGCTCGGGATTGGGGCTTCTCAATTCCCCAAGCACAGCCTTGAGGAAGCCTCAGAAGTCGCGCTAGTCAGTTACTAGCCACTTTTCCCAAGTCGCCGGTCCCACGTCACTCGTCGCCTCCATGGGTCTCAGCTTCGCTGCGGATGTGGATCTGGGTCAGAGGTGTCTGGAAGTCTCGGCGCTGGTCAGTCTCTGCAGTCGTCCCTCGTAGGATCAGTCGCAAAGCATGCAGCGGTCGCTGGATGGTGCCTGGTTGCCCAGGGTGGTCACTCCTTGGCCACAAGGGAGATTTCTTCAGTCTTCTTCCTGAGGTCGAATGTCGAAGGTCCAGAGTTTCTGTTCAAGTTGCAGATTCAGGTTAATCTAATTTAGCAGGGCTCAGCTACCTACTGATATACTGGGCTAGTGGGCTGGGCTACCTGCAAGGTGCCTCCTATGGTTGGGACCAGGAAGGGGAGTGGCTACACCCCCTTTCCTTTGTCCAGTTTCGCGCCAGAGCTGGGGCTGGAGTGCCCCAGCGCCGGTTTGAACTGGACTATGCATGGGACACCTTGTGTGCCCCAGGCAGTGTCTAGTTTCTTTCATCCCTCCCTGCCCCAATACACTAAGTCCTGTCTGGGGTGGTGCTCGCACCTCCCAAGGCAGGAAACCTATTGTCCAAGCCTCCCTCGCTGGAAGGACTCCCAGCAGCAGGAGGTCAGACTTGTGTCTGTGGCAGCAGCATCCATTTTGTGATGCTGGGGCTCTGGTTAACTTTAACCGGGTAAGTAGGTTTCAACATGTCTTCTCCCTCTAGAAGGGAGGAATAATATCCTCATCACCAGAAATGGTATGGGGGTATTATTCCAAAGTGTTAGACACCTTACACAACATGTTTTGATAAAGCCAAACCATAGTTACCATAACCGTCTAAGATTATAAGGCACTTTAAGAGTATATGGTAGGCTATATCATAGAACAGCTATAAGGACATGGTTCCGAAAGCTGCAGACAGGCTCAGCTCATGCTAGAGCACCATCTCACATGTTACCAAGCACTCTGCCTCCAGGATTGTTAAGGCCTGCCATAGGAGTGGCTGATAGATACCCATGTGTCTATATATAAGGTAGGTATAGGAATACTACACCTAAGCAAGGAGTGATTACACGACCTTGCCCCAGCTGAGTGATCAGCCAGTTGTGTCATAATGGAAGGCCAGGCCAGGGGTGGCACAATACATGCTGCAGCCCCTGGTAGGCCTAGGGTACACCTATGCCCTGGGTACCTAAGGTACACTATACAGGGGCCAATAAGGTGATCCTAACCAATTGGGTTATGCACCTAAAGTACATAGTATAAATTTAGAGAGAGAACAGCTGGGCTGTGGGTCTGATTGGCAGGCCCACAGCCACATCGAAGTCGAAAACCAGTGAAGCAAAAGCAAAAAGTGGGGGTGAACATAGAAAGCAGACCCTACTCTCCTACACTGCATTCCGTCCATCAATTGTGTGTTGTTTGCTTGTGGCCGAGCATGGCGGACGCATCTTCTTAGATCTCCGCTAGCCCGCACCATCTCAGAGCCTAAATCCTACACTTCTCCTTACCCCAGACCCCGCTGCTGCGGACCTCTGCTGGCGGAACGCACCGGGACCCAGAGGCAAAATTGGGTGCCGGAGCTATACGCTGGGGGCCCGATCTGGAGTCGACGCAGCGGCTGTTGAGGGAGGAGGCTGCGCGGGACCACGCTGTGTGGGGCGCACCGTGGCTGCCGATCGCCGCAGGTGGATTGTGGGACCTGGCTGCCGGAACCATCGCCTCCCTGTGGTACTGCTGACGGAGGCTTGAGGGAAGCGCTAGGGATCCGGGGCCTGCCGCTGTGTATTCTTGCAGGCCGCCTGGACTGCTGCAGTGGCGCCCATACCACAGGCCCATCCCTTAAGTGGCGCACATGGAGTACTGAGACCCTGGGGGCCGTCTTCCCTCCGCCATCGGCAGCCCCGTGGACCGGGCTGCTTGGAGGACGTGCTGTGTGGCTGCGCTGCGGTGGTGTTGAGCGGCGGCCTGCTGACAAGACCTCGCCTTTCACTCGTGAGGTCCGAGAGGGTGTAGGTGTGGCTGCGATCGGCGGGCTCATCGGCCCGTGTGTTCTGCTGGGAGCCTGCTCCATCTACCTGGCATTTCCACGGAAGATCCCCAGGCCGGCCTCCCTGAGAGGTGTGACGACGAGCCCCAAGAGACTTGTGGGGGCTCTGGACTCGGGCGTCGCGCCTGAGCACGCTGCAGGTACACCGGGGGGAGCCGAGTTGGCGCGCCCGGCGCCCCTTTGGGAGCTGCTGGGGCTTGCGCTCTGTGGGTTGAGGCCGGCCTCTCCCCTGGCCGTGAAGCCCCTCTGAGGCAGTGCTGGTGCCCTGAAGGCCGCATCCATCTGCCCTGTCTGGCGCCCCTGGGCGGATCATCCAACGCCATTCTTTGTGGCCTCCAGCGCCAGTGAGCGGAGGTTTCCGGAGTGAGGCATTGAGGTGACTGGATCCTTGGCCTAGCTGTGGCCCGGGCCGAACTGGATTAATCTGGGAGCGGAGGAGGCCCTCCGGAGCTGGTCTGGGTGCCGCGCGGCTCTCCGTTCGTCGCTGAGCGTTGCCCTCAGCGGGAGGAGACCCATCCCTCCGCGTCGGCCGGCCCGGGCTGTGGGGCTGGGGCGTGCCCCCCTGTTAAACTTCCAGTTCACAATGGGCAAGGATAAACACGGCGCAGTGGCCCCTAAGCAGCCTACCATCAACCAATTTACCACCGCCCCAGCAGGGAAGGAGGTCGCCGAGGGCTTGTCCTCTGACACTGCGACATTACTTGCAGCCATTAACCAATCCAGGACTGCACTTGAGGCCCAGATCGGGGCTGTTGGGTCTGAGGTGTCATTACTCCGTCAGGACCTTCAGAAGGCGGTGGATCGGATCACCGAGGTGGAACAGTGCTCCACGGTGGAAGACACTGTATCCGCTCTCCAGAAGAAAGTGGACAAGATTACCACAGTCTTGAAGGAGCTTGCGTCGCGGGTGCCGAAGGGAGGGCCCGACGCAACAACATGCGCCTGGTGGGTTTTCCGGAGGGCTTCCACCCGGGCTTATGATTTCCTATTTCGTGGTGGAGAGGGCTCACCGCGCATTGACTAGAAAGCCGCCTCCTGGGGAGCGTCCACGGCCGGTGATTGCCCGACTCCTCAATTACGCTGACCGGGATGCGATCCTCCGCTATGCCCTGCTCCACAAGGACAAAATGGTCTTTGAATCGCATCCCATCTTGGTTTTCCCAGGCTACACCCGGCTCGTGCAGTAGCAGCGTCAGTCATTCGTGGCGGCCAAGTGACGTCTTCAGGATTTGAATCTGTCCTATGCGCTGCTGTTCCCCACCAGGATGATGGTGATATATATGGCCAAGACTCTTTTTCGACTCCCCCGAGGAGATTTTCACTTGGACGGATGAGCAGCGTACACTTAAGCCGCACTCGTTGCCGCCGCTGGACTCATCCCAGGGATCTTATCGTGGCGGCAAGCAGGACAGACTCTACGGCGCGGCGCCACAGGTCCCGCTCTAATTGGCGCTCTCAGGGCCCGTTGGGGTCTGCGGACTGAGACAGCCCTGGATCTATCTTTGGTTTTCTCTCCCCCCCCCCCCCCCCCCCTTTCGTTTTCTGCCGAACACTCTGCTGTGGCCTCTCACTGGACAGCATACGATCCTGAGGAGCTGGGGTCTACCTCGCAGATATGAGAGGTGCCAGTCGCTGACCGCCCCGGACGGTTTGGGTGATGTTGGGTGGGGGGGATCCATTGAGGGACTTGCCTGGTTCGTCACGTTGGGGGCCTAGGACAGGATTCCACTGCGACAGATACTCCTTGTTTTTGGAAGTATGCGGATGGGGGGCGCGGGGGGTCTTGTTGGGCTTCAAGTTGTTTGTTTTATGGTTTGCGCACCAAACATACATTTCCCAGTCACGTCCACAATGTACCATTGGTCAGTAGATATTTTAGAAGGTAGGGAATGACTCAAGTCACAGATAGATCTCCATTGGGGGAACTCAACATTTTGGCATGGATTGTCCGGGGACTGTTGGACAAGGTCAAACGGGGGGCTGTACTTCTCTTAGCGAAGCGTTACTCGGCTGATATCCTGTTACAGGAGACCCATCTTCTGGGCACCAAAGCCCCCTGTCTTTCCCGATATGGGTTCGCTACAGTGTACCACTCAGGCTTCACGAGGGGGGCGCGCAGCACAGCGATATTAGTTCACAGTCGCGTGCCGCTTCAGGTTACACAACACTGGCTAGATGCCAGAGGGCGCTTCACTATTATTACAGGTACTATAGCTGGCAAACAAATCACACTTGGGAGTGTATATGCCACTCCGCCACTAAGTCAGACGTTCGTAGATAAACTTACGCGGCTCTGGGGGGACCTTACCAGTGGCTTGACGATTCTGGGTGGGGATTGGAACAACACCATGGCTCCCCTTGACAGATGGCGGGCTCAGCCGCCAGATGCAACTCCCCCTAGGTCCAAACTAAATATACTGGCACACACACTGGGCGGGACAGATACATGGCGGGTGCTTCATTCCTCCGAGGCGGGGTTCACATAAGCGTCGTGATCCCACCCTCTCACGCTTGGACTATATATTTCTGTCATATAGTTATCTGCACAAAGCGGCACAAGCTTGTATCCTGCCAAGGGGTCTCTCCGATCATTCGCCCCTTCAACTCAGACTCCACCTGCAGATTAACTGGCCCCCTTTATCGGTGGCACATGTGCCCGTGGCTTCTTCGCGATGCTGACTACCGAGAGATGCTGCACCACGCTACAGTGGAGTGTCTTAGCCTCAAAGTGGGTACCACCCCGTCCCTGGTCACGCTCTGGGAAGCTCTTAAGCCTACGATTAGAGGGGCTGATATCAGCTACCGCTCCGGGGAAAAACGGCGACGTTGGGAGCAGGAGCAGGTGTTAGAAGATCGTCAGGTACACCTACAGTGTACTTACAGTCCCAGCTAGTAAGAGCGCAGATTCCGGTACCCGCCGGAACTTATTGCACGTCCAACAACAGCTCCACCAGCTGCATACGGACAGTGCTAAAGAGGCTTGGTTGGAGACCCAATACAGGATCTATCAGTGGGGCAACAAGTCAAGTCAAATGCTCCATAGGCTGTGCCAGGTTTCGACGTCCCCGACGCAGGTCTCCCTCCTGCGGTCCCCCGATGGCAATATATGCGCCTCCCACGAGGCAGTTCTACGCGGCCCTCTACGAGGAGCGTGAAGTCATAGCCGAGCCCCTCATTGACACCTTCTTTTCTGATATACCCCCTTTCGCCTGCCCGATGACGTACGGGATGAACTGGATAGGCCGTTCACTCTGGACGAGTTGCAGGCGGCGCTATCAAATACACACCCTGGCCGTGCTCCTGGCCCCACCGGGTTTCCCTGCGAGTTTTTGTGCCCACATGTGCAGAACCTGGGACCTCACCTGCTGGGGACGTTACATGAAGCCTTGGAGCAGCGGGTCCTGCCTCCTGACTGGCGACACGCCAAAATTGTGTTTTTTCTCAAACCCGGCCGCCCTCCGGAAGATCTGAGTTTGTACCGTCCTATCTCCTTGCTGAATTTTGAGCCCAAACTACTCGGGAAGGTTCTGGCCGATCGCCTCAGCACCTGCATTCAGGACCTGGTGCACCCGGACCAGTCCGGCTTCATGCCTCAGCGCTCCACACGATACAACATCAGGCGGGTCCACAACGCCATGGCGGAGGACCCTCGTTTAGGCCGTCCCACGGTGCTCCTGCTGGCGGACATCGACAAGGCATTCGACTCTCTGAGTTGGACTCATTTATTCAAGCTCCTAGAAGCCCTTAACTTTGGACCCCGGTTCCTGGCATACGTGAAGCTACTGTATACGAATCTCACGGCCTCGGATGGTGCAGGTGGTCACTGCTCGGCCCCCTTCTCGATTCACAGGGGCACGCGACAGGGGTGTCCCCTCTCTTGTTCGCACTGGCGATTGAGCCCTTAGCTGCGTGGGTGCGTCTGGACTCTGTCCTCAGAGGGCTGGACTGGACGTCGGAGTACTCGTACAGGATTGCGCTTTATGCCGACGACCTCCTATTCTTCATGTCGGACCCTTGGGTTTCCGGGCCCCGGGTTCTTCAAATCCTTCGAGTCTTCGGGGAGACTTCTGGCCTACGTGCCAATCCATCCAAATCTATACTGTTCCCTCTTTACGGCAACCAGCGCAGCCAGGCCTGGGCTTTGTCCCTAATCATTATGGGCGAGCGCTTGAAATACCTGGGGGTCTACATAACGCGGTCGCGTGGTGATGCCTGGATGCATAATATAGCGCTGCTGCTCCCCGCCGTCCGGGATGAGACGACGATTTGGTTCCAACTGCCTTTATCGTTATACGGCAGGTCCGCAATTGTCAAGATGGTGACTTTGCCGCGCTTACTATACAGGCTCCAGAACTACCCATTCCCTATCCCTCCGTCGTGGTTCCGCCAACTTAATGCGCTCCTCAATCGATTTCTCTGGCAAGGGGGTGCGATTCAGGTCGCACTCGCGACAGGTATTCAGTCTACATATTGTGGCGGAATCGCAGCGGCGGATGTCCGCGCATACTATTGGGCTTTGCATCGCCTGGTCGCCTGGTGATTAACGAGTGGTGGTACGGCTCCCAGAAGGACCCGGCGTACGCCGTGGAGCGGTCGGCCATGGCAGGCACCCCCATGCTCTGTCTCCTCTACAGTAACTCCAGCCTAGAGACACTTCCCCCGGCGTGTCAGGTGGTGCTTCGAACATGGCGACAGGTGGTTAGGTCCAGTGGTTGGTGGGGAAGGCTGACGCGCGCCACCTCTCTTTGGCAGGGGACATACCTCCGGCCTGTCTCGTCGCTGGAGGGTTTTCGTAGATGGGATGATATTGGCATTTCCACGCTTGGGGATATTATGCAGGGGACTACCCTTAAATCCTTTCAAAGGCTACAGGCAGATTATGACCTTCATAAGTCGCAGTTTCATCGCTATTTCAAGCTACGCCATGCACTGACCCCTATGATTCGGCAACTAGAGTCGCTCCCAGAGTTCCACCCACTGGAAGGCCGCCTACTTATGGGAGACCTGGGGGCCCACAAAATCCGGCAAATTTACCAAACCCTCACTACACACTCCAAGACCACAATTCATCGAACTCGGATGGCATGGGAGGCTGACCTGCCAGCTCTGACGGATGACGATCGGGCCGAGGCGCAGCCCAGCCCTCAGTACGTGGCTGTCTCCACCAGATACCGACTTATCCAATTTAAATACCTCCACAGGGTCTATTACACCCGTCTCCGCCTGTGGAAAATGGGGGCGATTAGCTCTCCTACCGGTCTTAGATTTGGCGTGGAAGAGGGGTCGTTTATTCACACTGTGTGGAGCTGCGGCGCACTGCAGCATTTTTGGTCTGGTGTGATATCTTCCATGGGGCGGGTGCTGGCGTGGGATGTCCCGATGGACCCTCGGTTGGCGCTCTTACACAGCACAGAAGACATCGGGGGGAACATGTATAAGAGACACTTGCTGTTTCTAGGGCTCACTCTGGCTAAGCGGGACATAGCGCAGCACTGGAAGGACTCGTCCCCACCGGGCAAAGTTAATTGGAAAAAGGCCCTGGATAGGTGCATGTCAGCGGTGGTTGCAGTGTTCCAGGCAAGGGGGTGCCCCCAGAATCATGGGAAGATTTGGTCTAGGTGCGCCAAGTATAGGGGTATGGACTTGTCCCTAATTTCCCCGACAGTTATCAGGGATCCGATTGAACGACTCGTGGTGAGTGATTCACCTGTATAAAGTGTTGGTGATAAGAGGACATGAACGTGATCTCTTCTGGTTTGTGTATACAACGTTATCTAAGTTTGTATGGTGCGCGCAAGGTGCATTCCGTGGTCTGATGTTTGGAAGACCTTTTGGGGAGGGGTGAGGGGAAGGGGGGCGGGGGGAGTTATATGGTACCCGAGGACTCATTATTTTACATTCCAATCGTATTTTGCTCGCTGGGCTTTGTCCTTGTGGTACTTTGAAAAACTCAATAAAATCTGTTGACAAAAAGAAGTGACGTTGCGATACCTACATAGGCACCACCTAGGCCGCTGACTCAGTTTCTTTTCAAGACTTTCCACACCAGAAGCGCGGAGCCATGAAGGACGCTGACCACTTGTGTGCAAAAACTAGGGCCCTGAAAAGCGTCATCCCTGTCCCTGGAAATCTATTCGCAGAGCGGGAAGGATGGGTGAGTTGTAAGGAATCTGTGGCTAGATATAGTCTCTACCTGATAAGGCTTTATCGAAGGTTTGTAACTTTTTCATTTGATAGAGACTTCTAGCTGCAGAACCCTTACCTTAGAATCGATAGACAAGCCTTACCATGCCCGGTGGAGGGTCTACAAACCAATTTCACACAAGGAAGTTCTGCAGGACTGAACAGGCTAAGTGCCCATCCCTTTGGACCTGACCGTTCAGACAGTAACGCTTGGTGATTGTGTGAAAGGAAGCCCAAGCTGCTGCCTGGCAGATGTACAGGATCGGAACTCTGTGTGCTAATGCAGTGCTCGCAGCTTTAGTGGAATGAGCTCGAAAACCTTCAGGAGGTTGTTTCTTGGCCAGTGCGTAGCAGATTTTGATGCAGAGTAGGACCCAACAAGAGATGGTTTGCTTCTGCACTGCCTGACCTTTCTTAGCACCCATATACCCCACGAAGAGTTGGTCGTCCACCTGGAACTCTAGTGTGCGGTATAGATAGAACGCCAACGCTCTTTTTGGGTCCAGGTGGTGGAGTCACTTCTTCTTTTGAGGAATGTGGAGGTGCATAAAAAGCAGTCAGGGTGATCAATTGGCCTACATGAAAGGGTGAGACCACTTTTTGTAGAAAAGAGGCCCTTGTGCGAAGCACCAATTTGTCTGGATTTACTGAGGGGTAAAGCAGATTTGATGATAAGGCCTGCAGCTCACTCACTCTACGAGCAGATGTAATTGCCACAAGGAAGGCTGTTTTCAGTGTGAGAAGCCTGAGGAGACAATTATGTAGAGGCTCGAAATGGGTGCACATCAAAAAAGTTCAGAACAAATTAAGGTCCCACTGAGGCATAAAAAATGGTGAAGGAGTGAAGAAATGGGTAAGACCTTTGTGAGGAACCCA
Organism: Triturus cristatus; assembly: GCF_964204655.1. Classification (NCBI taxonomy): domain Eukaryota; kingdom Metazoa; phylum Chordata; class Amphibia; order Caudata; family Salamandridae; genus Triturus; species Triturus cristatus. Next base: position 1,541,094,438 of record NC_140591.1, read on the forward strand.
TGTACAATTGGGGACTTAAATAATGTCGGTTGGTTAGGCAGACAAAAGAAGGCAGAAAGGCAAAGAGATAGCCCTTAAGAGTGCCCAGAGCAGAGTCCTGCTGGGCAAGGTAAAGAATGAACAGTAAGACTTCAGAAAGCGAAGCAGAAAGGGGATCAAAACCTTTTTCTGCACACCTTGCCACAAATTTATTCCAACGGCAGGCAAATACCGTCTTGGTGGAGGGATGCCAAGCTGCCAAAATGACGTTACAGACTTTCAGAGGAAGGCCAAAAGCTGTCAACTGTTGCCGCTCAATCTCCACGCAAGAAGGCAGAGATTTGACAGGTTCGGGTGAAGAACCCTCCCATGCTGCTGCAATAGAAGATCATCCTGAAGGGGGACTCAGATCAGAGGATCAATGGCCATGCTCAGTAGCTCAAGAGACCAGACTCTCCGTTCCCAGTCCGGAGCCACAAGAATGACTTTAGCCCGGTTGTTACTGATCTTCTTGAGAACTCTGGGCAGGAGCGGTATGGGTGGAAAGGCATACAGGAAGCTTGAGCTCCACTCAAGACGAAAAGCGTCTCCGAATGAGAGCCGCCTTGAAAACTCAAGCGCACAAAACTACTCACATTGCATGTTCTCGAAGGAGGCGAACAGATCCAACCAAGGCTCTCCCCACCTCTGAAAGAGACCTTGCACCACCTCCGGGTAGAGACGCCATTCAAGATCTGCTAGGCATCTTCGGCTGAGTTTGTCTGCCCTGGCGTTCAGAGAGCCTGCCAGGTGTTGAACCACCAGGGATATGCCCTACTGTTTGAGCCATGTCCAGTGGCACAGGGCCTCTTGGCACAGGGTCCATAACTCCACACTGCTGGGTTTGTTGTAAGGGGGTAGATTAGGAGGGTTTGAAGGTTGCAGTTGCCAGGGGGTGGAGTGGTGGACTGACCAGACCACTGGCCACCTGACCCGTGAGGAATGTGGGTACCACACCCTCGTCTACACAGAGGCTGGTGAGCACACTCGGAAGGGTGGCTGGGAGGGAATTATTGCAGCTGGCCCCCCCACCCGTAGCCACCAATGGAGCAAAAGCAGTTTGGGGGGTGAAGTGGGGCCACAGAAAGGGCCAAGGACCTGGCCATATATCGAAAGTCCTGGAAGCGCTTGAGCGCTGGATGTGCTTTGTCTCCGAAGAGGGGTGCCATCGAAGGCCATGTCCATAAGGGAAGCCTAAGCATCCCCAGAAAAGCTAGTTGTACTCAACCAGGCATGGCACCTCAGGGCCACTGTCGATGAAACTGCTCTGTCCAGTAAGTCAGTAGGGCCATAGCTGTATCTAATTGTGAACTTTGCTGCATCTCTCTCGTTGATAACAGCTTGGGAGAGCACAGCCCCGGCTTCCTTCAGGACCTGTAGCAGCACTTGTGCAACTGTGTCCCACATAGGGTGGGAATAACGTCCCAAAAGGCAAGTTATGTTCAAAGACCGCAATGACAGGCTGGCAGAAGAAAACATCTTCTTCCCCAAAGAATCCAGCCTCTTGGATTCCCTATATGTGGGAGCAGTAGGGAATGCAGCCTTGGATCTGGGGGCCTCAGGGGTAGGGTGAGGAAGTTTGGGTCCCCTGGGAAGGGGTGGCGCGCGATCGTCCTATTCACAAAAGCCCCTGTGTTGGGTTTCGACCAGGTCCCCAAAAGGATGTCTGTGAGGGAGTCATTGAACAGGAGCAGGAGTTTGGATTAGAGGCTTCCTGTTGCAACACCTGTCAAAATGTTAGTCTTGACTGACACCTCAGAGGCCCTCAGCACAACCACTGCACATGAGGCTCCCTCCTCCACAGTCACGGTAGGGGAAGAAAGCACACCAGTATCTTGAGAAGTATCCAGTCCACTGGCTTTACCCAGTTCCTCAAACAAGTCCATATTTGGGTCTTCTTTCATAGGGCTGGAATTCTGAAGGGTCCAGAGATCCCTCCTAATCTTCCCAGAGGCCTAGCCTAAGAGAATAGGGCTCAGGCTCTAATCTAGGAGGCAAGGCTCCTGTCGGTGTTGGAGTAGTATAGTGCCCATATGGCTCTGTGTCAGGGATGACAATGGGGATGGCGCCATTTGTGTGTGCCGAGGACATCGCGACTGGTGCCGGGGAAGGTCGAGATTTTATGACCAGTGCCGGTCCAAATACAGGAATAGATACTCTTGACTGAGATGTTGATTTGCCCAGAGTCACTTGCTGGGCCGCTATGATCTATAGGGACCGCTCCCTCAAAGCTTTCGGGTTCGTGGCCCGGCAATCGGAGCACAATTTCGAGTCATAGCCACACTCCAAACACCACAGGGAGATGATGTGGGGGTCCGTCACTGACATCGGTTGGTGACAGGCTATACAGGGTTTGAATACGGTCTTCCTGGATGACATACCTAAACACATCAGGAGGATGCTCTACTCAGGATCAGCGCTGGCTGGCGTGGAAAGAAAAGACCTGACGTCAGAGTTCCTAGGTGATACTTATAGGAACCGCAACATCACTTCCGGCGTGGACGACGCACGCTGAGCCAATGGAAGCCACCTACCGACGCCCCGGGGACTGCTCACGAAAAATCTTCTGAATCCAGTCTATCACTTACAGAAATTCAACGGTAAGGAATCTGCAGCTTGAAGTCTCTATCAGATAGACTATCTCTAGGTGGATAATCTTCTGAATACTTCTCTCATACCAACTAGCTAAAAAAAACCTTACCTACTAGACCCAAGGCACATTCTACAAGGGAAAAGGCTGCAACAGCAGCTCGCCTAAGAAAAGTTCCCATTTCTGCAATATGTAAATCCCCTACATGGAGATCTGTACATACCTTTACTAGGCATTATTGTCTAAATTCAGACTCTAAAGCAGATACTTAAGAAGGACAGGCTTCTTTAAGGAATCTTTTTGGGTAGTTTTTTGGAGCTGTTGTTATTTCTTGACCACTTCTTGTGAGATGGGCTTGCTATTCTATTCAGTGCTTATATCTATTGATGAGGATCCCCTGGAAGATGAGGGAATAGTTGCTTACCTGTAATCCTAGTTCTCTTCCAGGGGAATCCTCATCAAAGTCATAAGCACCTTCCCCGGATAGGACCTATTGCAGCTCTCAACATATACTTCACCCAGGATTCCTAATCACCGTAAAAATGACCTGACCTAATTGTCTCCTGTAAGGCATGATGGGATACAGGGGGTACTGTGGGGTTCTTAAAGGCACAGTGCCAGTTTTCTCTACTATTCTTTGAAATGACAGCCTATTGGTACACATTGTCAAATATTCCCTTTCCTTTTAATAAAGGTTTGTGAAATATTTTCTATAGCCATTGTATTAATAACATATTGCTGTGTGATTGGATACTTTTTAAAATGAAAACTCAATGTAACCTGGCCATTTTTAGTCTCTCTTTAGGCTGCAAATCTATTTATATGTAAGGTACTACGTACAAAATGTATTACATATACAACATTTTAAAGAAGATCTTTGAGATCCCGCACGTAGACAGGACTAATAAGTGCTTATGACTTTTGATGAAGATCCCCTGGAAGAGAACACCTGTTCTTTGCCAGCTCCAGCTTTTTCGCCAGACTGGGCCAGCAGGCCCTAAAAATTGCTTGTCCTGATAAAATCTAACTCGCTATAGAGATTGGGCAAGCAGATTTCTCCAGACAGGCTGTAAGCCTCCAAAAGCCACTCACAGGTGATGCCAAAGCCACTCACTTCTATGAAGTGGGGAAATGGCTTCAAGTTAACATGCAAGGTCTGCTCAGAAACAAAACCTGGGCTCATTGTTCAGTATGTCAGTTGCTCAGCATTAACCATCCAAATCACAGCCAGTTTTTTTCCAAAAGGATTCAAACAAGGATGGCTGATTTGAGGAGAAACCTACTACTGAAGAAGAGCACTGCTCCATACATTGGGACTTCTGTGGTGTGTGCCTCGATCAGAAAAAAGTCTACCCTCTTTACAGTGATTAATGTTATCTTACTTTCTGTACTATAAGCAGGTCACGAGTCGGGGGTACACCCACTATTTTCATGGGGTGGATGTTGTCCCCCCTGCCAAGAAGTTGGGTCCCCCAGAAATATGTTGAACTTGTTCCCGTGTCATTTTCAGACACCGGGACACGTTCAGCAGCTCCTGCACATTGTCTGCTTTTCATTCTCAGCAGTAACGTGCAGGCAGTTAGGGGGCTTTTTTTCACACCTCCAGCTGTGCCAAAGATAAAGGCAGAAGTTGAGGGGTCATCAGGCCTCCATTTGATCGATTATAAAACGGGAGGCGGCCTGAAACCTCTCAATTAAATACAAATGCACAGGAGAGGAAACAAAAGCACACAGCTTGTTATTTCTTCACAGATACTTAAGAGATGCATGCTTTTAAGTTTTTTCAGTCCCTGTGCACGCACTGTAAGAATGTCAGATGGGATGGTCTGTCCCAGTATTTACACAAAAACCAAAATAAATGGCACTATTTTATTTCTTTTATACTCATCCTAATGCAGAGTCTTCCGGTGAGGTCACTTCATGAGATGCCATGTGGGATGTCACGAGTCGTGACGTCATGTGCTGTGTTGGCACGCGTCGTGATGTCACTTGCATACTGTCTAACTTGTTCAGTCCCCCCACTTCTTTTTATAGGACATGTGCCCTGACGTAAATAACTTTTTTTCTAATGTAATGATTTTAGATAATCTGTAAAATAATGTTTTATTTGACTTTGAATACAGCTCTTAAGCCTTAGCATGCTGCAAACATAAGCCTATGCTAACATTTACACAGCAGAATTAATTCATGCATCCTAATGAAAGCAAGCATTGACAAAGCCAATAGGTCTTGTGTTGCAATGGCTTTACCTCACCTTTTGGCTTTGTCAATGCTTTTGCTAATGCTGTTCTGCATCAGCAAAAAGAAAAAAAGTATTAGTTTGACAATGTGTAACAGTGTCCAGCCAAAACAAAAAAGACCCATCACACAGTGGCGTTATAAACCATAACTGCTGTATTTTCTTCCTTTTTTTATTTATTTATTGTGCTGCCTGTAACAGTGAAATTATACAACCCCAGTATGGGGGACAGCAACTCTGCTAGGTCATATATGCAGTCCAAGCAATTTATGAAATTAAAACAAAACATTCAGCAATAATAACCCCTTTACCACCCCTCCCCCCCTCAAACCTGGCACTTGAATGTATCTATGGAACCCCTTGATACAGATAAAGGTAGACACACACTGATCATCAGGTCGGCCCCTTTCCCACCACTTCAAGTATTTAGTACAGTAGAGTAGTACAGTTCCTTACTGTAAATCTGGCTTGCCTAAAAGGTACCCAGTTAATGGGCCCCAGAAATCCTAAGGCCGCGAGGCTTCGGGCAAGTCCTCTGCATAGATCCCCAGTTGGTCCCTGCAATACAGTAGGTCTCGGATCCACCTTTTTACTGTTGGTAAAGTCTTGGCCCCCCCAGCACTGCGCAATCGCCCGTTTGGCAAACAACGTGGAGATTGCCACCAGACGCCTATTGCATGGCTTGAGATTTTTCAACCACCCCAAAATGCAGACATCAGGCGTACACGGCACAGACTCCAGCACCACCTCCGTGAGCACATTCACAATCTTAACCCAGAAGGCCTGAATGCCAGCACAGCCCCATGCAAGATGCAAGAAACCTGAATCCTCCTGTCCACACCGCACACAATTAGCACTGTCCTGCAGCCTAAATCTGCGCAGCTGAACGGGGGTATAATAGATCTGATGTAAATATTTGAAGTGTATGATGTGGAGGTTACAGTTCGCAGTCAGGCGTCCCATTAGGTTGCAGCAAAATGTCCAAGCATCCAGGGAGATGCTTGGACATTTAGTATAGGAGGGATTGCGCTGTGTTCCATTTAGTATAGGAGGGATTGTCATGGGGCTCTCGCTCCATCTGAGAAGCATTATGTAGTCTGGTAATCAAGCCACTCGGCAACTCCCGTAGTGCCAGTAACGTTTTTGGTTCAGCTGGATAAGCAGGATATACTGCATGGACAGCCTGTCTCATACGCACATATGTGAATCCTAACATCAAATCCGGACCCGTCCCTCCTGTATAGTGGTAAGAGATATGAACTGGCCGTGTCGATACAAATCACCTAATTTCGCAATTCCTATGCGTTGCCAGTGTGCGCAGTGCCGCCTGCTCCTGGGCAGCAGAGGTTTGTGGGTGTGCCGCAATTGGTAGCCTAGGGGCATAGAGGTAGCTCAGCTGCGTCCGCTTAGCCAGGGCCTGCCAGGCCCACGTTGTGCAAAGTACCGGATTGATAACAGTCCGCGGTCCTCCATGTCCGCCCATCATGGTCGCCTCTACTAGCTGCACAGCGAGGATTGAGTCTGCCTCCACTGCTACATGCGGCTGGAACCGCTGCGCATAAGATGCGCAAATTGCGCCTGAGCACACAAATAGTAAAGCCGTAGGTCAGGGGCTTCTAATCCTCCCCATTCAAACGGCTATACCAGCACTTCCCAACTTCAGCGGGGTTTCTTACCGCCCCATACAAAGGAGAGCAAGGCTGACTGAAGCGCGTTAAAAAGTGCAAGGTTGAGGCGAATCGGGATGTTAATAAACAAATCGAGAAGCTTTGGCAGGATCGTCATCTTGACGACTGCTATTCGATCGGCTAAAGAAGGCACACCGTGCCACCCCATCAGTGATTTTAGTGATGGCACGGCCGTAGTTCATAGCAATTACCGTTTCGGGGTCTCGATGCAGCCACACAACCAGGTACCGAACTGGGTCGGTAGACCATGCAAGGGGAAAGTCCAAATCCACCTCAAGGGTACCAGCCGTCAATGGGAACACCGTTGATTTTGCCCAGTTGATAACCAGGCCCAAGTACCGTTCAAACTTTACATACTCTCGCAGCAATACAGATAAATATGTGGCTGGCTCTCGGACATATAACATGTCGCCCGCATACGAGTCTACCAACGGACGTTGACGGAACCGCAGCGCCGCCTGAGCATTTCGCTGACGGAATTTACAGGACAGTGGCTCAAGTGCGAGCGCTAAAAGGATTAGCGACAGCGGGCAGACCTGTCGCGTGCCCCTGTAGATCAGGAAGGCGTCAGACACCCAGCCATACACGCGTATTCGGGCCCGTGGCTCAGAGTATAACAGGCAAACCCACTTAAGGAACAAGCATTTACAATGCAATGGTCTCGGCATTGGTAAAGTTAGAGCTATTGGCATTGCTCATGACATTATTTTTGTTTATGTTTTTGTTTTTAAAACATTTAACCCCTTGAGTGCCCATGACGAGATAGTCTCGTCATGGGCCGCGGTTGCGCTGTGCCCATGACGAGACTATCTCGTCATGAACCCCGCCCGCTAATTCAACGCCCGGCACAGGGCGGGGCACACAAGGGGTTAAAGAAACGGCATTGTTATTTACAATGTCAATAGCTTAATCACTCTCCAATGCGAGACCTATTGCATTTGCACCCACACACAGATTAAGCTATTGACATTGTAAATAACAATGCCGTTTCTTTACATGTTTTAAAAACATAAACAAAAATAATGTCATGAGCAATTCCAATAGCTCTAACTTTAACAATGCCGAGACCGTTGCATTGTAAATGCTTGTTTTGCGTGGGAGTGGGGGCTTGGTGAGGGGCAGACTGCCTCTTAGAAAGCACTTGGCACCAGGAACCGCCTCCTCCAAGGCACTGCCCCTCCTCACACGGTGAGGTTAGTTTATAAATTGGCAGGCATGCCTCTCCCCCCAGAAATAAAATCATGACAAGGAATATGCGCACAATGACTGATGTAATTACCTCAGTTCTCTCAACAATGAAGGAGGGTACCCTAATGATTGCGAAAATGAATATTCATCCACTGTTTCGCTGCAACAGAAGGGGCTAGGAGGCTGTGTCACTCAGCCTACTGTTGTGAGGCAACTGGTGGCCGACCCTTGATGGAAGCTCGCGGCCCCGCCCCCTCGCAAGGCGTCACAAACGAACTTTGCTAAATACCCGCCCCCCACCCCATATGATCCCCCCCACAGCACGGTAGCGGGCAAGGTACGGTAAGAATAGCACAGTATGAAAGAACATCTGATGGACTCTTCCAAGCCACCTTAGTTTGAATTTTCTCAGTAGCAGCGTCATATAAAGTAAGTTCCTAGCAGCAAGGATTATAAGAATACTAGTTCGAAGAAAGCTTCGCGTTTTTTTTTTTAATTGGTTCATCACGCTGTCATCCACTCAAACTTCTCGCATCTAGGAACGCAGTAACAATTCTGTTCCTCTAGTTACTTTTCCCCTTTATACCCAGTACATATTAATTATTCAAGTTGAACATACTGATCTTAAAATGTGTTACTTCGGCTTCCTCACGATTTACAGCTTTGCCTACTGCCTACACGACGCTTCTCAGAAGAAACACTCACAGTGTTATGCAATCTGCAGTTCGGGTGGCAGGACGGGAAAAAAGATTGTTTCCCCGCAGCCCAGCCGCAAACAAACACTGTTCCTTGAAACGTTAAACTGCACGTTCAAGGAAATGTTCCCAACAACAGGGATTACAAGAAAATAACAAGGTGGAAGCTGCAAGCTGCACAAACCTGATGCTGGACACCACCGCCTTTCTCCGAGGCAGAGCAGAAATGCCTCGGAGAAAGGCAGCGTCGTTTTCGGATTCGGGGGCGTGTTTTGCTGTTATCTCCTCCTTGAGACTTCTTGCAAAAAACACGCCCCCCGATCCGAAAAGGACGGGGCCTAATCTGAATGACTGACCTCTTCTCCAATGGCTGGCCAGCATTCAAGAGGCCAGCCAATAGAGAACAGGGGAGAAGAGGGGCGGGTTCAAGCCCCTCTTCTCCAAGTCATTAAATCTCGCGAGCGAGACTGCGCAAGCGCAGTCTTCGCTAGCCGAGACCTAAAAAGGGTAGCAGACCCATGCGCAGTAGGACGGTGAACATATATTCACATTGCAGGGAATCAAATGCCTTCGCAGCATTAAGTAGGACCGCCACAGCCTGGAAGTCTGAATCAAAGGAGTGCAGGGTAGCAAACACAGTGCGAAGGTTGTGCATGGTTGATCAAGCACGGACAAACCCCGACTGGTCGGGCAGGACCAGATTAGGAACGAAGGGCTTGAGCCTACTGGCAATCATTTTCGCCAGAATTTTGGCATCAATGTTGATCATGGAGAGCGGCCGGTAGGAATCACAGGCATTGGCCGCCTTGTCCCGTTTCTAAAGCGTCACTATAAGGGCCTCCCTAAGAGTGGTCGGGAGGATACCCAAGTCATATGCATCCACAAAGACATCTAGTAATCTAGGGGCTATATCTTCCGCATAGGCCTTGTAAAATTCACTCCGGAGCCCATCAAGGCCCGCAGCTTTACATGTTGGGAGTGACATGATGGCTAGTTTGACGTCGTCGACATCAAATGGCTGCGTGAGGTATTCACGCTGGTTTAACGATAGTCAGCCCAGTGTGATATCATTAAGATAGGAATTAATATCTGCTGCCGGAGCATGCGGTCGTCTGCCATAAAGTCCAGAGTAACCAGCACCACCTTGCTTATCTTCGGTGTGGTGTAGTGCGCCGTGCCCTTGTCATCGAGTATTTCAGTAATGTAGTCTTGGCTTTGAGGCGCCGCAAGTTTTTGCGCAAGAGAGAGGCTAGGTCTCCCCCCCCTCGCCGTAATAGCGCGTCCTGCTGCGATGCGACCTATGGGCCATTGCCTGGTCCACTGTGTCATTGTGTTCGGTGACCAGTTCCCGGATTGCAGCCAGCTTTTCTGGAACCGGTTGTCTGTCATAGTCACGTTCCAGAGTGGCTATTTCTGCTGCTAGTCGATATATTCTGCGAAGGAGGTCCTTCAAGACCCCAGCCAGCGCACCAATACACACGCCATGTATTGTGACTTTAAACGCTTCCCAAAGCACGCCTGCGCTATCTACAGTGCCCTTATTTTCCTTAAAAAAATTGTGACTCGCCTCTCCCACATCGCTCTTGAATACCAGATCAGACAATAAGATTGCTGCAGCCTCCACATGAACGAGGGTCTTTCACACTCAGGGATGCGCTGCTCGAGTAATACCGGAGAGTGATCGTATAATGTCTTCGTCAAGTGCCGAACGTCAGTAACCCACGTGCAGACGACCTCGGACGCAAGCCAATAGTCCAAGCGGGACCAGGTACTGTAGATACAAAGGTGCTCTCCTGTGTCCCAGTGTGGCGCAGCCGCCATACGTCGTGCATGTTCCCGGCCTCTAATAGACCTAGCAGTGCATCCGTCACGAGTCTATGTCGGGGGACTCCACCACCCAACCTGTCCACCTGCACATCTACACAAGTATTAAATTCACCCCCCCACAGAACCACGACAGGAGGGAAGCTGGAAATACGGCGCCACACATCCGCAAAGAAGGAGTGGTCATCAACATTTGGTTCATATACATTCACCAGCAACACTTCCGCACCGCCAAGCCCGCCATGCACCAGCGCAAGCCTGCCTTGATCGTCAGAGTCTAAGCCTAATATAGTGAAGGGGACTCCTTTCTTGATTAGAATGAGCACTCCGCGGGAGTATGAAGAGTATGAGGATGCAATACAGACCCCCGCCCAGCGCGCGCCTATATTCTTATCAGTGTGTGATGTAAGATGCGTCTCATGTAGAAATGCTACCTGGACACCCAGCCTATCCAGATGGGCTATTTAAACCACGCACATTCCATGTAAGGAATTTTACGTTGCCACCCATGTTCTGTGGTGGCGGAGGTAGTTAGAAAAATGTAATGGCGAGTTACCTTAATGTGTTGCCAGGGTACCACAACCTTGTCAGTCAAACGTGCCATCACCTCCCATACCTCCCCCCACCCCGCACCCACTTCAGCATCCCCAACTTGCGAAAGCCATCCCTTCTCTTTTTGACCCTTCCCCAACAAAAACAACAATTAGCAATGTGTGTATGGGGTACTCCCATCTGGAGGGCGACAGAGTGCTACTAGCCTCCTATCACGTAGGTGGTGGCTGAGCAGGTATAGTACTTGTGCCTACAGAGATACACACAGCTGCCTCAGCAGAGATCTGGATAGTGAGGTCCCCGGCTGCCGTGCAGCGTACCAAGTCCCGCCTGTGAAAAAAGAAAAAGAGCAGACAGATACCCAAATATCGACATTACACAAAAATGTTCATGTATAACAGGGTAACATAATGACAGGGCAGGGGATCATTCCCCACCCCTCCTACTGCTCCTCATCATCCTGTGTAGCGCTGGACTCACGACATCTACGCTTCAATTGTTTGGCGTCCTCCAGGGACGCCTTGGGGCTGGAGAAGACTTTGGAGTCTCCATCAGGGCCAATCCGCAAGCGAGCGGGATGCAACATGGCATAAGGGACCCCCTCCGACTGCAAGACCTTTTTCACCTCTCTAAACTCCCATCTAGCTGCCTGCACCGTGACTGTAAAGTCGGGGAAAAATGCAAGGGAGTTACCCTGGTGAAAAATACTGCCCTTATCCCTAGCAACGCGCAAAATGGTCTCGGTCTCTATAGTTTAGGAGTCTCGCAAATATCGGGCGGGGAGGAGCACCCGGCACCGGCCTGGCCGCAAGTGATCGATGCACCCACTTGATAATAAACATGGCAGACATATTTTCAGTCCCAAAAATGTCTTTTATGAGGTTCTCCACAAAGGTCTCCATCTTGCCCACATTAGTGGCCTCCGGCTGCCCCGTGAGTCTAATGTTGTTGCGCTGGGACCACGCCTCTAAATCCTCATTCTTCGTCTGAATGAGCACCAGGACCTTCTCCATGTTGAGCACTTTCCCAGCTACGTCACTAAGGCCATCCTCTGTCGCGGACACCCGCTGCTCAACTTCTCCCATGCAGAGATTTTGCTTTTCTAGCTGTGCCGACATGTGGTCCAGGAGGTGATTCACTGCCGCCATCGTGCCTTCAATTGTTTGGAGACTGTGTTGCATGGCCAGCAGAGTCATTTCCAGTGTGGGGGGCATCACCCTGAGCATCAGCCTTCGAATCCGAGGCCGCCCTCTGTGAGGTTTTGGTGGATTTACGCGCCTAAAACGTGAGGCGAGATTGGGTTTTATCAGTCCTCCCCATGATAGCCACAGCAGGGCCCCGCCCGGAGTTGTAATGTTCACAGAAAAACACCTACAGCTGAACGCAGTTTGTACCTGGGACTGAGCTATATCAGGTGAGGCAGATATCCAATCTGTGGGCACACCCCAGCAGTGAGCATGGACCAGCCGCACATCACACATCCATCGTGCTCAATACAGGCGTAGAAACCTTACTGATGAGCGTACCAGCAGCGTTCCGCCCTGAAGACTTCACAGGCCTATAAGTTGAAAATCACCACGCACCCCCCTACCAAAGGAATTATTCTGGAGAAGAAGGTCACCCCCCACCCCCCAGAGCAAAGGAAGAGGCCCACTGGAAAAAAGAGCACATGTTACAGTGTACTCCGCAGGATGCCCAGCCACGCAGATGTAGAACATCACAGCCAACTGTACGGCCAACGAACCCCAGCTCACCAAGGGTGCACGTCCAAAGGCAGCGACCCCTCCATCTGATCAGCAAGGCCAATACACTTCCATCTCCAGCGGCGAGGTTAAAGGGAGCACGATCCACAGGTCTCCAGGCCTCACCTAACCAGGATATCGTTGTGAGGATGCCAGTCATTAAAATTGGTGAGAGATCAAGCAGCAAGGCTTGTTGGCCCCCTCAAAACACCCCCGTGCTAACGTGTGAAGGAGGGAGAGGCCCAGTCTGGTTCCAGGAGAGTTGTACAGCAGGATACTCCCGGGCAGTCGGCCGCAGTGCAGGGGTCGCACACTCATGCACGGGCATCACAGGAAAGCGGCGCTCGAGCGGGACCGAGTCCGTGTCGACGGTCTATGGCAGGCACATCACTGCTCAGGCGCGGCCGCTGTGAATGTGTCCCGTGCTGCAGAATCGTAAAGCCACAGTCTGCAGCGGCATTTGGCGCCAGCCCGCAATGGCCATCAGCAATAGCTCGCAGGCCGCGACTCCCGCTTAGGCCCGCCTACGCAGCTACCGGCCCGGTCAAAGCCACGCCCCACTTACCAACGCCGGTGCCCGGCAAGCCAGCCCCTCCGCCAGTGCGCACACCGGCTCGCGCCAGGCCCTGTCAGGTTTCAGCAGGCCGTACTCCGCTGCTCTCGGCCACAACTCCTCATTTCATCCGCAGGAGCACGGCAACTCTCCACACCAATGGCAGCCCAGGAGCCAAGCCGCGGTACGCACCAGGCAGTGTGCATCACTCCTCCGCGGCTCCGTGAGCAGTGGGCCAGTCACCTTGGGCCCAGGGATGGGGCGTGTAGCAATATGCGGGCGCTGATATTAGAGATCTGCGGCCGCCGCCATTTGTCAAGGCACCGCCGGGACAATTCTCTCACGATATAGAGTCGTTGCGGCAGTCTCCAGCAGCCCAATCTGCCTCCACTGCGTGCAGGAGAGTTGAAGAACAAGTTACTTACCTTCGGTAACGATATATCTGTAAGAAACATTAGCTAGTCAGATTCCTTACCTTAGAATATCCCCAGGCGTCAGGCTGGATCCGGAAAGATTTTTCGTCACCAATACCTTTGCGCGTCGCTAGGCGTCGTCTGCGGCTCCGCGTCCATCGTCGGCGTCGTGATCACCGGGATGAAGTCGTCGGAGTACTTAGACGTCGCCCTCGCACGCTGACGTCAGTTCTTGTACATAGGTTTCCGCGCCAGCAACGCAGCGCCATGCAAGAAACCGACACTGGTGCCAAGAATCTAGGGCCCTGAAAGGGATGACCTTAACCCTAGATGTTAGTTCGCAGAGCGGGGAGGATGGGTGGGGCGGTAAGGAATCTAACTAACTAATGTTTCTTACAGATATATCGTTACCGAAGGTAAGTAACTTGTTCATCTGAAAGAAACACATTAGTTAGATTCCTTACCTTAGAATAGATACCCCAGCAATGCCAACCCCGGTGCTGGGTCTACGAATCAAGATCACACTAGGAAGTCCTGGAGAACGGAGCGGCCAAAGAAGCTGTCTCTCTGGACTTGGCTGTCCAGGCAATAATGCTTGGCAAACGTGTGCAGCGAGGCCCACGTTGCTGCCTGACAAATGTCCTGCAGAGGGACTCCCCATTCCAGGGCAGAAGTAGCCACTGTGGCCCGAGTGGAATGGGCCCTCAGCCCCACAGGAGGTTCCTTCTTAGCCAAGGAATAACAGGCCTTAATGCACAAAACGATCCACCGAGAGATGGTTTGCTTGTGCACTGCCCGCCCCTTCTTAGCGCCCACGTAGCCAACAAAGAGTTGGTCGTCCACCCGGAACTGTTTCGTGCGGTCCAGATAGAAGGACAGCGCTCGTTTTGGGTCCAGATTGTGGAGCCTCTCTTCCTCTTTCGAGGGATGCGGAGGCGGAAAGAAGGTGGGCAACGTAACAGACTGGCCAATGTGAAAGGCAGTCACCACCTTAGGGAGAAAGGAAGGACGAGTCCTGAGAACAACCTTGTCCGGATGGACAGAGAGGAAAGAAGGCTTAGAAGAAAGAGCCTGGAGCTCACTCACCCGTCTGGCAGAGGTGATGGCAACCAGGAAAGCAGTCTTAAGAGTCAGAAGACGAAGAGGACAATAATGAAGTGGCTCAAAAGGAGCGCACATCAGATAGGTTAACACCAGATTCAAGTCCCACTGAGGCATTACAAAAGGGACAGGAGGAAACATACGAGTAATGCCTTTTAAGAATCTAGCGACAACAGGGGTCTTGAAAAGAGAAGGCTGATCAGGAAGCCGTAAGAAAGCAGAAACAGCTGAAAGATATCCCTTGACGGTGCCCAGAGCAGAGCTCTGCTGGGCCAGGGAAAAAAGAAAGAGGAGAACCTCAGAAAGAGGGGCGGAAAGGGGATCCACAGCCTTTGCTGTGCACCATGCCACAAACTTATTCCACCGGCAGGCCTATACCGTTTTAGTGGAGGGACGCCTGGCTGCCAGAATGATATCACAGACTTCAGGAGGCAAGTCAAATGGCATCAACTGTCGCCGCTCAATCTCCACGCATGGAGGTGGAGGCTGGACAGGTTTGGGTGGAGGACCGTCCCCTGCTGCTGCGACAGAAGGTCCTCCTGAAGAGGCAGTCGAATCGGGGGATCGATTGATAGACTGAGTAGCTCGGGATACCAGTATCTTCGTGCCCAATCCGGAGCCACAAGGATGACTTGGGCGCGGTCGCGCCTGATCTTCTTCTGCCCAGAGTGCTGAAGTGGTATAGGCGGAAAGGCTTACAACAGACCGCAACTCCACTCGCGACGAAAAGCGTCTCCGAGCGAATGCCGCCATGGAAATTCCAATGCGCAGAAATGATGACATTGCGCGTTCTCCTCGGTGGCGAATAGATCTAACCAAGACTCTCCCCATTGCCGAAAGAGGCCTTGTGCCACGTCCGAGTTTAGACGCCCTTCGTGATCCATCATGCACCGGCTGCTGAGTTCGTCCGCACTGGCGTTCAGAGAGCCCGCCAGGTGTTGAACCACCAGGGTGATGCCCTGATGTTCCAGCCATGTGCAGAGGCGCAGAGCCTCCTGACAAAGGGTCCACGACTCCACCGCACCCTGTTTGTTGCAATACCACATGGCGGTGGTGTTGTCCGTGAACACCTGCACTACACTTCCCCGAACAGAGGGAAGGAATGCCTTCAGTGCAAGCCGGATCGCCCGCAGCTCCAATAGGTTGATATGGAGCCGGGACTCCGCCGGAGACCAGAGGCCTTTGATCTCCACCTCTCCCATGTGGCCTCCCCATCCCAGGAGGGACGCATCCGTCACCACTACATGCTCCGGTTGGGGTAGGGAGAGGGATCTGTCACTGACCCAAACGCGGTCCGTGAGCCACCACTGCAACTGCCTTGCAGTGCCCTCCGTGATCAGGACGTGGTCGGACAGGTTGCCCCGATGTTGAGCCCACTGGAACTTCAGGTCCCACTGCAGAGCCCGCATCCGCCACCTGGCGTGATGTACCAGCAGGATGCAGGAGGCCATCAGACCCAGCAGCCGCAGCACCAACCTGACCGAATCTCGGGATAAAGGCTGAAAGATTGGAATCAGAGCCTGAAAATCCTGAACCCGCTGTTCCGGAGGATAGACCCAAAACTGCGCCGGGTCCAGAATCGCTCCGATGAAAAGGAGCTCCTGGGAGGGACTCAGATGCGACTTAGGCATGTTGATGGAGAACCCCAGCAAATACAGGAGGTCGGCAGTAGTCTGGATGTGGGAGACGACTGCCTAGGGCGAGCCCACCTTCAACAACCAGTCGTCGAGATAGGGGAAGACTGGAACCCCTAATCTGCGCAGATCAGCTGCGACCACCGCCATCACTTTCGTGAACACCCGAGGGGCACTGGTGAGGCCGAAGGGGAGCATGGTAAACTGAAAGTGCTCGTGGCCTACCATGAACCGCAGGTAACGCCGGTGGGCCGGCAGGACGGGGATGTGGAAATATGCGTCCTGCAAGTCCAACGCTACCATCCAGTCTCAAGGGTCTAGGGCAGCCAGAACCTGTGCTAATGTGAGCATCTTAATCTTCTCCTTCCGGAGGAAGGGGTTGACGCTCCTGAGGTCCAAGATAGGGCGTAGGCCCCCTTTGCCCTTCTTAGGAACCAGAAAGTAGTGGGAATAACAACCCAGACCTACTTCTGGGCCAGGAACGCGCTCGATGGCCCCCTTGGCCAAGAGGGTTGTAACTTCCTCCTGCAGCAGTAGCAAGTGATCCCCCGACATGCGGTGGTACTGCGGTGGCATGGCTGGAGGGGTCGCCTCGAAGGGGAAGGAGTAGCCCCTTCGGATGATTTGCAGCACCGACCTGTCCGACGTGATGGTACGCCAGTGGAGCAGGTGATGGCGAACCCTGCCTCCCACTGGCATGGAATGGGCCTGAAAGGTCAGACTAGGAAGGCTGTGAGGCAGATGCTGCTGGGGCAGATGTGGGCTGACCGGCTCTCTGTCCCCCTGCTCCGCCTCGGCAGAATCCACGTCCGCGACCGCGTTGAGACTGGTTCTGCGACCTCTGGCTAGACGGACGTGTGGGGACACCCCTTCCTTGGCCACGAAAGGGGCGAAAAGCGGAAGTTTGCGGGCGTGGGGCCGAGAGGCCCAAGGACTTGGCCGTAGCCCTGGAGTCCTTAAAGCGCTCCAGCGCACTATCCGCTTTGTCGCCAAAGAGGCGATGGCCATCGAAGGGCATGTCCATGAGGGTGCTCTGGACAACCCCGGAGAAATTAGTGGATCACAGCCAGGCGTGGTGACTAATCGCCACCGTCGTTGCAATCGCCCTACCTAGCGAGTCCGTGGTGTCAAGCCCATATCGAATCGAGTACCGTGCTGCATCCCGCCCCTCAGCAAGAGCCTGGGCGAGCCATGTCCTGGCCTCCTCCGGACACTGGGGCAGCACGTCCGCCACCGTATCTCACAAGGAGTGGGTGTAACGGTCCAAAAGGCACGCGGTGTTGATAGACCGCAACCCCAAACGGAGGGACGAAAACAGCTTCTTCCCAAACTGTTCCAACCTTTTGGATTCCCGATCCGGAGGAGCGGACGGGAAATGGTCTGGGATGTAGAGGCCTGGATAACCAGGCTCTCAGGGGTGGGGTGTACCGACAGAAAGCTGGGGTCGCCCGGTGCGGGGCGGTGGCGCCGGGCCACGTTCCGGTCCACAGGAGTGACTGTGGAGGGCTTGGACCAGGTGCCCATCAGAACGTCAGTCAGTGCTTCATTGAGCTGCAGTAGATGCTCCGAGGAGCTTACTGGCGGTTGAAGCACTTCAGTGAGGAGGTTAGTCCTCACGGCCACTGGAGGGAGCTCCAGATGAAGTGCTTCGGCAGCCCTGCGCAGCACCACAGAATAGGTAGCACCCTCCTCCGTAGCCACGGAGGGAGGAGAGATGAAGCCAGTGTCAGGGGAGGTGTCGAGACCACTGGCATCCCCCAGCTCTTCTGCCCAGTCCTGACCAAACTGGCACTGCTATGCCAGAGGGTCCTCAGACCCCTCCCAGTCGTCTCCGTCATCCGACTCCTGGTAGACAGGTTGAAAGGTCGGAGGCGGGCGGTGGATGAATTGCTCGCCGGGCGGCGCCGCTCCAACAACGGACCCGGACTGAACCTGGGGACGACGTCGTCCGAAGACGGCGCCGGGGGTGGCACCGAAGGGGTCGACGGTAGCGGAGGGGTCGTAAGGTCAACCGGAGTCGACCGGGATCCAGGCCTGGAACCCACGGGGGCCAGCGGCGTCGGGACTGAAGTCGACGACGGCGCCGGAGCCGCCGGCTCGCTAGGCCTCCCTGTCGGACCTGCAGGGCACGAAGGCGCGCTGGCAGGCCTCGACGGCGGAGCAAGACTCCTCATGGCCACGAGGAAGTCTCGGATCTCCGCCGGAGTCGCATTAGGCCCAGGGACCTGAGGGTATGGGACACGGATGCGACTCCTGCGGCTCCAACGGAGCCACGCGGGTGGTGTCACCCAAACCCTCAGCCGAGTCGCGCGACCGGCGAGGGGAGTCAGAAGAGCGATGTCGCCTCTTCGACGACTTCTTACTGTGCCTCGACTTATCGCAATGCGAGGACTTCGATCCCGACAAGCGGAGCCGACTGCCGGATCTCGAGCAGCTTGCGGGACCACTCCCGCCTAGCCTTCGAGGTCAAGGCCCGGCAGTCGAGGCACGACTTGGCATCATGGTCAGCCCCAAGGCAGTAGAGACACCGACGGTGGTGATCCGTGACGACATCAGGCGATGACAGGCGTCGCACGGCTTGAAACTGGGCATCCCTACCAGCACCAGGAGTCGAGGTCGACTCGAAAGAGGAACCAAAAAAGTTCAAAAAGTTTAGTCAAAAAGTGACTAAAGGGTATGCTCTTCCCGGATCTGCGCTTACTGGCGCGGAAAAAAGAAGAACTGACGTCAGCACGCGAGGGCGGCGTCTAAGTACTCCGACAAAGTAATCCCGGCGATCACGACGCCGACGACGGACGCGGAGCCGCAGACGACGCCTAGCGACGTGCAAGGGTATTGCTGACGAAAAATCTTTCCGGATCCAGTCTGACGCCTGGGGATATTTCTAAGGTAAGGAATCTAACTAACGCGTTTCTTTCAGATATACGCAGATCGCCCGTTTTCGGCGTGCAGATGCTTCTTATGCAGGCAGATAATGGTCGGGAAGGAGCCCAGCCGGGCAGAGCCTCACTAGGGTGAGGCCATCTTGCCGTGCGCCCTCTAGCGCCCCCCTTCTTCCTTTATTTTAACTTTTAATTTACTGTTCCAAGATGGCAAATGCCAGCCTCGGAGCAATACATAAAAAAAATGTGCGAATGTACATAATAGAAAAAAAGGATTTGTCTGGTAGTATACTGGAGCTGCAGACGTCTCCCAAAAGGAATGTGCTACTTACCAGTATGCATTTGTTCTTGGCATGTAGAGCTGCAGAGCTACACACTATGCATAGATCGCCATCTGGTGTTGGGCCCGGATGTTTGCACTTGTTTTTGTCTTGGAAAGTCTTTGGAAGTCACAAGGTATCCTTTGGATCATAGTGCGCATGGGCATCGGCTCCATCCTCAGATTGTTTTTCGCCAGCAGGGAAAAGATGGAGCTTTGTAAGAAACAGGAAGAATGCCCATGTATGGTGCATCTAAGTAAGATAATACTGGAACAGATAAAGGTAGCCGGGGAGGCGGGTGTAGATCTGCAGCTCTACATGCCAAGAACAGACGCATACTGGTAAGTAGCATATTCCGTTCGAGGCATATGAGCTGCAGGTTACACACTATGCATAGATTGTATAGCAGTAGCCCCTCCTACCGGCGACCACCAGTATCTGTTGCAGTAGTTTGAAATAGTGTTTTGAGTACAGCCTGGCCCACAATAGCTTGCTGTTTAGTTTGCACATTGGCACAATAGTGTTTTGTGAATGTGTGCGGTGTAAACCATGTAGCTGCTCTGCAGATATCGTCTAGGGGAATGTTCCCTAAAAATGCCATTGAAGCCCCTATCTTTCGTGTAGAGTGGGCTTTAGGTGGAACAGATAATGTACGTTTTGCTTTGTGGTAACAAATTTGTATGCATTTGACAATCCACCTAGCTATCCCAGATATTGATATGGGGTTGCCCTTGTGTGGTGGTGAGAAATACACAAATAGTTGTTTGGTCTTTGTAGGAAAGTAGGGTCTGCTTTCTATGTTCACCCCCACTTTTTGCTTTTGCTTTACTGGTTTTCGACTTAGATGTGGCTGTGGGCCTGCTAATCAGACCCACAGCCCTGCTGTTCTCTCTCTAAATTAATACTATGTACTTTAGGTGCATAACCCATTTGGATAGGATCACCTTATTGGCCCCTGTACAGTGTACCCTAGGTACCCAGGGCATAGGTGTACCCTAGGCCTACCAGGGGCTGCAGCATGTATTATGTCACCCCTGGCCTGGCCTTCCATTCTGACACAACTGGCTGATCACTCAGCTGGGGCAAGGTTGTGTAATCACCCCTTGCTTAGGTGTAGTATTCCTATACCTAACTTACATATAGACACATGTGTACCTATCAGTCACTCCTATGGCAGGCCTTAACAATCCTGGAGGCAGAGTGCTTGGTAACATGTGAGATGGTGCTCTAGCATGAGCTGAGCCTGTCTGCAGCTTTCGGAACTAAGTCCTTATAGCTGTTCTATGATATAGCCTACCATATACTCTTAAAGTAATCTTAGACGGTTATGGTAACTATGGTTTGGCTTTATCGAAACATGTCGTGTAAGGTGTCTAACACTTTGGAATAATACCCCCATGCCATTTCTGGACATGAGGATATTATTCCCCCCTTCTAGAGGGAAAGACATGTTAAAATCATACTTCACTGTTAGCCTCTGACCAAAGCCTCAGCATCACAAAATGGATGCTGCTGCCACGACACAAGTCTGACCTCCTGCAGCTGGGAGTGATCCCAGCCAGGGAGGCCTGGACAATAGGTTTCCTGCTTGGGGAGGTGCTAGCACCTCCCCAGACAGCCTTTAGTGTATTGGGGCAGGGTGGGCTGAAAGGAATGAGACATGCCTGGGGCACACAAGGTGTTCCTTGCATAGTCCAGTTCAAACCGGCGCTGGGGCACTCCAGCCCCAGCTCTGGCGCGAAACTGGACAAAGGGAAGTGGGTGTAACCACCCCCTCCCAGGTCCCACCCATAAGGCGTGACCTAGCAGGTATCCCAGCCCCCCAGATTAGTATAAGAGTGGGAGTTGGGCCTCAAGACTTTAGATTATCCTGAACCTGCAACTTGAACAGAAACTCTGGACCTTCGACATTCGACGAAAGAAGAAGACTGAAGAATCTCCCTTGTAGCCAAGGAGTGGCTACCCTGTGCAAACAGGCACCATCAAGAGACTACCCTTTGCTTTGCCCACGTTCTACGAGGAACCGACTGCAGAGCCCGACCAGAGCCTTGACTTCCAGACTTCTCCGACCCTGATCCACATCCACAGCAAAGCTGAGATCCGTGGAGGCGACGAGCGACGTGGGACCGGCTACCTGGGAAAAGTGGCTAGTAACTTAAAGCGCAGCTTCTGAGGCACCCTCGAAGTTGTGCACCGGGGATTGAGAAGCCCCAACCCCAAGCACCATCTGCACCGAAGATCAGCCCCCCATACTCCACGAGTCCTGCGTGGGGCCCTTCTGCATTTTCCTGCTTGCCGCGTCTGTCCGGTTGCTTGCCCGCTGGCTAGTGGCCTTTGTGACGACGCACCCTGAAATCTTCTGCGCTGGTTTGGCTCCTCCAGACTGGCTCCCGCTTCTCTGCAAAGAAGAAGAAGCACCCCAGACCTTCCTGGTCTGCACCAGAAGCAAGTCCTCCGTTCTTCGTGGGTTCCGCTTGCCAAGGCTTGGTGAGTCCTAGTCCAACTTCGACGCCGCCGACAGCAAGAGCCTTCGTGGGACAGCTCGCCTCCTGGTCCTGGTCGTCCTCAACGCTTCCTGGTCCTCCTGGCTGCAGCGACAAGCTTCACCTTCACCTGCAATCTTCACGACATCGCCTGGTTCCTTCCTGGTTCCACGTGGTCACTGGCTAGTGACCTTGACTCTGTCCCTTCTGCTTGCAGGTTTCCTCTCTTCTTGATCCCAGCCTTGGGATCCACCGGACACTCTTCACTGACTGCCTGTCAGCATCTTTCTTCAGGCATCCATAGGAGTCGACGACGAAAACCGACGCATCTTCACCCCTATGCACCCGCAGCCTGTGGGCTAGGTAACTTGGGTACTCCGGTGCTCATCAGGATAGTGACTATCCTAGTGTCTAGTTTTCAAGTCTCAACTTCCTAGCTACTCCGGAAGTGTCCTAAATCTACCATTTTCTAAACTGTACTATTGCTATTGACTTTTACGCATTACGCGTGAGTGTTTCCACTCTGCACACGAATCCCGTGGGCCTCCCACTTCCTAACTAACGCTAGTGTAGTGTAGCCCCAGCGATTCCCTAGGCCTAGGCCTATTCTATTTCCGTGACAGTGGTCCTTATACCACTTACTTAGTATATGGTTTGCGTGGCCCCTAGGGCCTAACTGTATTACTTACCTGTGTGACTTAATGTATGCTTAAATAAGACTGTGTTGTACTTACCTCTAATCTCATAAAGAGTGCTGAGGGTTTGACTAGAATACATACACTTTATTTTATATATATATATCTGTTGTGGTGTCCTTTCATTTGGTATTCAAGGGATTATATATGGTATCACAGCTGGCTTCACATGCCATTCAGAGTTTAGCCTAAGCCTGCTCTTGTCCATGCTACCACTAGGATAGCTGGTCTATAAGGTTGACTTTACAACCAATCACCATAAGGGTATTTGGACTGATATAAGGTGTACACTAGAACTAGTGACATCATACATCAGGCCAACTTCTCACAGTCTTAACAAAAGGTTGTGTTCTCTCTATGTAGTACAGCAGTGCTCTTTTGACATCTAAGGTGTGAAGAGCTCTTTCTGCGACTGTTTGTGGTTGCGAGAAGAATACAGGCAGCTCCACAGATTGATTGAGGTGGAAGGGAGAAATTACTTTAGGGAGGAATTTAGTATTAGTTCGGAGAACAACCTTATTATGATGCATTTGCAGAAAGGGTTACTGAATAGTTAGTGCTTGTAGTTCGCTAACTCTTCGTAGAGAAGTAATAGCTACTATGAAAGCAGTTTTCCATGTTAAGAATTGTAGCTCACATTTATGTAGAGGTTCAAATTAGCCTTGTGAGAACGATGTTTAAATTCCACACAGGTGAATGTGGTATTCTGGGGGGAATTATTCTTTTGAGTCCTTCCATAAAAGCCTTTATGGCAGGTACTCTGAAAAGTGATAGATGTTGTCTATTTTGTAGATATGCTGCTATGGCAGCAAGATGCAGTCTGATAGACGTGTAGGCTAAGTTGCATCTTTGGAGGTGTAGTAAGTAGCCTATGATGTGTTGGATAGACACATCTAGGGGATCAGTAGTTTTGTTATGGCAGTATATTACAAATCTTTTCCACTTGGCTGCATAGCATGCTCTAGTGGTAGGCAGTCTAGCTTCTTTGATGACGTTCATACAGTCAGGAGGAAGGTTGAGGTAACCGAATTCTAAGACTTCAGGAGCCAGATCGCTAGGTTGAGCCGAGCTGGGTCTGGGTGCTGTATCTCTCCATGGTTCTGGGTTAGGAGGTGTGGAGAGAGGTGTAATGTTTGGTGCGGAACTACGGAGAGCTCCAGCAATGTGGTGTACCATGGTTGTCTGGCCCAAGTTGGAGCAACTAGGATGAGCGTTAAGGAGTGTTGCTGTAGTTTGCGCACCACCAGTGGAATGAGTGGGAGAGGCGGAAAAGCGTTCGCAAATCTGCCTGACCAGTTAATCCATATCGTATTGCCTTTGGACAATGGGTGAGGATACCTGGTGGCAAAGTTTGGGCATTTGGCGTTTTGGTGGGTGGCGAAGAGGTCTATCTGTGGTTGCCCCCCCCCCATCTGAAAAAACGGTTGAAGAACTTGTGGATGAAGTTCCCACTTGTGGATTTGTTGTGTTGGACGGCTCAACAGATCGGCTATTGTGTTTTGGTCTGCTGGGACATGTTGGGCTAGGAGAAAAATGTTCTGAGGTATAGCCCACCTCCATATGCTCTGTGCGAGCTGAGAGAGCTGCAGAGAGTGTGTCCCGCCTTGTTTTTGGATATAATACATGGCTGTCATGTTGTCGGTGCGGACTAAGACAGCTTTGCCTGAAATGTGTTTTTGGAATGCTTTCAAGGCTAGGAATATGGCTAGTAGCTCCAGGTGGTTGATGTGGAGTAACTTTTGCTGAGGCATCCACCTGCCCTGCATGGTGTGATATAGTAGGTGAGCTCCCCAGCCGGAGAGAGATGCGTCTGCTGTCATGACTATTGGAGGAACCGGCTCAAGGAACGGTCGCCCTTTGGACAGGTTCCACCACTGCAGAGAGCGATGGGTACGACCGTCTACCAACACCAGATCTGTTAGGTGACCTTGAGCCTGGTTCCATTGGCGTGCTAAGCACTCTTGGAGAGGACGCATCTGAAGTCTTGCATGATGCACTATGAATATGCAGGAGGCCATCATCCCTATGAGTTGCATGAACACTTGAGCTGGAAGAGAGTGTTGCGGTTGGAATCTGGTGATAAGAGCTTTTATGCTTGTATCCTGGTGGGAGTGGGATAGGCTAGCGCCCTTGAGGTGTCTATTGTGGCACCGAGGTATTGTTGTGTGTGGGACGGTTGCAGCTGGGACTTGGCATGGTTTATTGTGAACCCCAGGTCGTGAAGTTGTTGAATAGTGAAGTGGGTGTGTTGCACACACTGATTGTATGAGCAGGCTTTTATAAGCTAGTTGTCTAGAAATGGGAAGACATGGACGTGTTGTCTTCTTAGGTGTGCTGCCACCACCGCTAGGCACTTGGTAAACACTCTTGGTGCTGTGGTGACTCCGAATGGGAGTACTTTGAATTGATAGTGCTGACCGTCCACTACGAATGTGAGATATTTTCTGTGAGCGCTGTGAATAGGAATGCGGAAATAGGCTTCCTTGAGGTCTAGAGTAGCAAGGAAGTCGCCCTGGGAAAGCAGAGGGAGGACCTGCTGAAGTGTGACCATGTGGAAGTGGTCTGAGTGTATGTATAGGTTTAGGGGTCTGAGGTCTAAAATAGGCCTTAGAGAGCCGTCCTTCTTTGGTATGAGAAAATAGAGGGAGTAAACTCCCTTGTTTTGTTGGTGCAGGGGAACTGGTTCTATTGCACTTTTTTGTAGGAGGGAGATTACCTCCTGCTTTAGCAGTAACAGATGTTCTTGTGACATTGGACGGTGTTTAGGTGGTATGGTTGGGGGGGTAGATGTTAGTTCGAGACAGTAGCCTGATTGAATTATTTAGTGCACCCACCTGTCTGAAGTGATGTTTGCCCAGGCAGGGAGGAATTGGTGGAGTCTTCCTCCGACTGGAGTGGAATGGTCTGGAGGAAGTGGAGGAAAGTCATGGGGTGGGGGTGGCGGCAGAGCGGGAGTTGCTGTTTTTGCCTCTGCCTTTGCTGTTTTTCCCCCTGTAACCACCCCTTTGGTAACCTCTAGTAAAGGTGGATTGGGTGGGAGCCTTGTAAGAGGTGGAGGGACTATCAGAGGAGTAGCCTCTATGGGTGCTTCTGAAGGATGAGTGACGAAAGGACCGTCTGGGAGCTTGCAACTGCAAGGCTCCCATAGACTTGGCCGTGTCTGTATCCTTTTTCATTTTCTCAAGTGATACGTCCACATTGGGGCCAAATAGGTGTTGCTCATCAAAAGACTGATTGAGTATGGAACTCTGGACTTCGGGTTTAAAACCAGAGATGCGTAACCAGGCATGCCTGTGCAAAAGGACACTGGTGTTTATTGCCCTTGAGGCGGTATCTGCTACATCTAGGGCAAAACGGATGAAGGTGTTAGTGATGGTTTTACCTTCCTGTATGCGTTCATTGGCCCTGTTTTTATAACTGTCAGGGAGGTGCTGCATTATGGACTCAAGCTCATCAAAATGTGCCCTGTCATACCTGGCTAACAGCGCTTGGGTATTAGCAATGTGCCATATGTTTGCTGCCGTGACGCTGTGCGTTTGCCAGAGGCATCCAGGAGTTTTGATTCCTTATCTGGTGGTGGTGCGTCACCTGATGTTTGGGAATTTGCTCTCTTCCTTGCATTAGAGACTACCAAGGAGTCTAGTGGTGCGGGCCTTTAATGTATACTGGATAAGTAGGAGCAGCCTTATACTTTTTTTCTATTCTCGGGTTGATGACTCGAGCTCTGACTGGGTCTTTAAAGATCTCTGGTGCATGCTTAATGACCCCTTTAAGCATGGGTAAAATTGAGGTGGACCTTTGTGTGGTATAAAAAGTGTCCATGAGAAAATCTCTCTCTACTGGGTAAGTATGAAGGGCAACCCGTGGTATTGAGCAGCTCTGTGAAGGAGCTGGTTGAAGCCGGTATTGTCCTCTGGAGGAGAAGGCCTGGAGGAATAGATGTCATCTTGTGGGGTGTAAGGGACATCTGGGACACTGTAATCATCCCAGGGGTCCGGGGAGCCAGTAGGGGTAGAGTCCCTAAGAGGTTGATCGTCCGCACCTCTCCCTGCATCATCCGAGGTGTTGTCGTCATCATCATCTACTGGGGTAGGTGATGGTGTAGGCGAGTGGTGTGGAGGAGGAGGAGGAAGAGGAGAAGGGATCCTTAATGTAGAGGTAGCAAAGTCTCTCTTTTTTGGTGGTGGTGCGGGCGCAGGCGTTTCCAGGGGTCGTTTCTTCATGCTAAGCATTAAATGACCAGTCTTAGGATCCTTCACAAGAGTCTTTTGAGTAGGATCTGGACAAAACAGTTCCTCTGTAGGAGGCAGACCCTTGAGAGTCAAAGGCTTCGGTGCCGTAAGCTTTTTCGGCATCGACCCGGTAGCGGTTCTAGGTTTGGAACCGTGTAGCTTGGTAGTGTCTTTATCAGATGGAACCTTTTGTTGTTTTTTCGTTTCCAAGGTCTTTGGCTTCGAAGAATCAGGGCCTTTTGGTGGGCGTTTTTTAGTCGCTCCGAGGGTGTTGTCGGTGCCGAGGAACTAGTGCTAGCCTTCGACGCAGAGTGCTTTGATGTCAAAGCAGCGGTTGGCGTGGATGAGGACGAGGACGTCTTCTTCTTCGGTGCCAGAGTATGTTTTCGGCACCGAGGGTAGGTTGACTCAAGCCCGAGTCACCTAAAGGCTTAATAGGCTTCTTTACCGGGCCCGAAGGCGGGGCATGGGAAGCAGTGTCCCGGTGTGCACCTGGGCCCGAAGGTGAAGGTGATACCAAAGCCTTTTTTGATAGTGTCAAGGGGGGGTTTGGGTCGGGGTCGATGTCTGCACTCACGGCCCTTTGAGCTGGAGTGATGTCTTCGACGTCGGAATCATCTGCTTCGGAGGCGCTGATGATGACTTCTTCGACCCGACCTTGCTCTGGAAAATCGACACCCTCTTGAAAGATGTCGTCGGGGATAGAAGATGACGAGCGCGCCATTGTTCGTCGAGCTCGTCGGTCCCGGATCGTCTTCTTGGAGAGGAAGGAGGCGCAAGCTGGACAGTCTCTGGCCTGGTGCTCCGGTGAGAGGCAGAGGTTGCACACTTCATGCAGGTCGGTGTGGGGAAACTTCGACCCACATCGAGGCCACTTTTTAAATGGCGTCCTTTCCATGAGCCGGAGATGAGGCCAAGGTAGGCCCGAAGGCCTTCTTCGATGCCCGGAAACGAAGACTTTGAAGTTGAAGGGTCGCGTGGATTGGGAAGACGCTATCAAAACAATACCATCGAGAAGGGAAGGATTGCGCGTCGAAAGAGAAAACCGTTAACGGTTCTGCACTGTAACGCGAGAACACATCCGAGCCCGAAGGCGGAAAAAAACAATCTGAGGATGGAGCCAATGCCCATGTGCACTATGATTTAAAGTAGGAGTCACATACCTCATGACTTTCCAAGACAACAACAAGCACAAACATCCAGGCACAACACCAGATGGCGATCTATGCATAGTGTGTAATCTGCAGCTCATATGCCTCGAACATTATTTTTCTTTAAACCTTGAAGAACAGAGCAACGGAGAAACAGAGAAGTCAACACAGGCGAGGGGTGGACTGGGCTAGAAATGAAATTTAAAAAGCCAGACAAGTAGGATGGGTGAAGTAGCGCATGAGTTATGGAGGGGAAAAGCAGCACAGAAAGTGCAGTGGTGATTTGATGGAGGAAACAACACATGCGTTTCCATGCTGAAATAAATAGACTAAAGGAATGTAAGCAATGGAAGGATACAAATCAACCAATCTACAGGATAGCAAAGAAACGTTTGAAGGGAGCAATAAACACAAAGAGGGAGGCAAGTCATTCAATAAAAGGCAATCAAATTAGACTGACAAGAAAGAAAACCAGTTGTAAGAAATGGGCTGACCCAAAGCACACTGTAAGCATTGGTATTGTCTACAGTAGTTCTATAGAACACAAAGCTGCCATAAGTTAATATCTAAACAGTGGTGTCGTCTGTTTCAGTTTGAGGGCAACGATTCTTTAACACCAGCTTTATCGTGTGGATAAAATATACTAGCCTTAATATATTCGTATGAAGAGAATGTATTTAACAACACAGCCACACCAATGTCTGTTTTCAAAGAGGGAGATGACATCAACTGATGCACGAACAATATCCTATGTGGTCTACTTTTCACAAGTACATCTATTTAGAATTGAATTGTGAATGCAAGGAATCTAGTGCCATGCTCATTTGCCCGACAACTTTCTTAAACATGAACATACCCCGGTAGGCTTCTGCTTGTGCCACACATACTGATCACGAGATCCTCGATCGTATCGGTAAGTCGGTGGGTAAGCGATTTCCTCCTCATCTGCAACACAAATCACCAACCACAAGGTTAGAAATATTTATCACCTCAACATCCGTAAACCACAGACAATCAATGTACCTTTAGAGACACCTCCTCTTGTATATTCATGACACTGATGTTAATTTATCCAATGTCGCCCAGGTTTTCTCAGAGTTTGAGGCCCTTTCAGGCATCAGGGTGAATTGGACAAAATCACATATTTTTGCTTTTCAAAAGACTGGCAGACCCCGCCTCACACTCAGTTAGATCCCTGACTACCATTCGAAGCGGCGATCTTTTGATATCTGGGTGTCAGCATCTATCACACACCTGAGGATGGCAACCTGGGTAAAATGATGCCTACATTCCTTGTTACGCAAAAACCAAAGGAAATGATGGACAGAGTGTTGAACATTGCAAGCACTCACCCCCAATCAACTGATCTGGGTTTAATCCATCACCGTTCTTTAGCCCACTCTGCCACCCCAGTTCAGACATTGCCATATGCAAATCAGTCTGACCCTGTGCCTCATGGGAACAGTCCAGCCCGAACTGCCAAGCCATGTCTTCCCTGGACCGGAAACAAGCTTCCTGGGACCGGTTTCTGGCATTTCAGCCGTCTTCAGCCAGGCTTGCTTCAATCCAGTGGCAAAGTGCTTTGTTCGCCATAAGTTGGCAGGGTATGGCTCAGACGCGAGTCCCTTGCTCACTTTGCCACTGGATTCAAGCAAGCCTGGCTGAAGACGGCTGAAATGCCAGAAACCGGTCCTAGGAAGCTTGTTTCCGGTCCAGGGAAGACATGGCTTGGCAGTTCGGGCTGGACTGTTCCCATGAGGAACCCTGGGGTCTGTAAAGTGCTTGGAAAGTGTGAAAACCACTACATCAACATTAAACCAAAAAATCCAGAAGTGGAACAACACCTAAATAAATACATGGGCATATCCCTTTAAAGGACGAAATCCCTCACTCACCAAAGGTGACATGCTTCATCATTTGGGATTCTCCAACCCAGAGGAAACGCCTAGTTCCTCTGGGGGCTACAACTCCCTCACTGTGAGGGAGGAGCTCAGGGATGTTTTGTTAATTAAGATGTTTGGATATGCTAAATCCACAAATGTAGAGCTAATGGTACGAGTGAGAGCGCAGCGCAAAGAAAAAGTTATTATTAATGCATGTGAAAAATGTGAAATTTAAAACTAGCTCAAGAACGTGAGACACAACTGTGATCGACATTCGATCACCAAGGCCGTGGGTTCTCAAGTGCCATACCAACTGCAACAGTAACAATCTGATATATATGATCACATGCCCTTGTCCATTACGTTATGTGGGCATGACCACTAGGAAGGTTAAGATCCGTATCCTTGAACATAAGAGCACAATACGATGTGGCAAGGCGTCAACTAAATTGACCCACCATTTCCTGACTATTCAACACAGTCCTAGTGATCTGAAGTGGACAGTCTTAGAGAAAGCATTTATCCCACCCCATCATACTGATATATCTGCTTTTCTGTTCAGGCGTGAACAATGGTGGGTGCACAAGCTACAGACAGATGTCTGCGGCATGAATGACGATATTCCCTGGTTGCTGTTATAGATTTTGACACTCTTAACTTAACCTTGCTATTCTGGTTTTATGATGCGCTCTGGTTGTGCTGCACCACATTCAATATGTGTTTTTTTTTTAACTGTCATGTGGATGACTATCGAGTTTCAATACTTTATATCCTAGCTACACAAACTATTTGCCATCCCACACGTCATTAGACGTGTTTTGTATTTTTCGGCGTATGTAGTTCTTTTGCACATTATTGTCTACTAAATGTGCTAATACAAGTGCAGTTCTGCATTATGAATGAATACTTACCTATTAATTATGTCTGAGGCACATGCTAGATATATACCAATGACATTGACTGTCGATTGTTTCAACTTGGTTGTGCATTCCGTTTTGTGTACAGACTTGGTTGTTTTTTTATCGATGTCACTATATTGGTATTTTGATGGTTGTGTGTAGTCTTGTTCATACACAGATACTTTGCATCTTTGCAAGCTTACTGGCTGCCGTTTTACACATTTTCTCACGTTGAGAATTCCGGGAATAACGTTATTCCTACATGTCTGTGTGGCCTTTGCTGGTGTATACGTGTGCTTTGTTCTCTTTTCTTTGCACATGTGCGCCTGAGAGACACTTAACTGCTTACACGCATGCCTGAAAAGGAGTGGTTTTTGACGCGCATGCTCCTTACGCAATTTGGTTCCGCGCGTGGTGATTCATTCTGCCCAAGTTTGTGATTGGGCACAAACACACACGGGGCTGTCTTTTTAAAGAAAGAACTTCCAGATCCCGGTACCTCCGGCTCAGGCTCACTGAAGCGCCGACGGACAGGTAAGCTCTGTTCAGTCTTCAGACTGCTACTTTGCTGGTGCGTAGGTTGTTTCCTTTTGAACACTGGGTTCTGTATTTGAGGCACTCCATCTGGGCTCTTCTCACTCACCATTATGTATTAAGAGACAGTTAGGGTTTTATTATTTTTTGATTTTCCGACCTGGCCACAAAATTGCGGAGTGCATTTCATAATTATCAGTGTGGGGTTTTCCCAACACAACGGTTTTAATTTTTGGCACTTTGTTTATTGACAATCAACTGTGGCTTGGTTACCATCTTCTGTATAAGAGTTATTTATTTTAATTTGACACTTTGGTTCCTGGCCTCTGATTTAGTTTTTCCTATAGACTTGGGATGCTCTTCTGAAGGGTTTAGAATCTAATGGTAATATCCCCCTTCAGGATGGAGACTTTTCCCACTAATTATTGGTCACCCTATCTTTTATAGAGCGGTGCTCCCTTCCTGAGCGGTTGCCAGGTAGAGGTGTGGTGACTTACCCAGTATTGACGGGTAAGTTGAACTCACCTCTTATCTTTCTTGAATTCAAGATTGATTTTGTGAAACGCCACTTATTTTGATATTTTGTTTTTGGTTTGTTTAGGTATATTACACCATTTATGAACATATCGAAAGAACGTGTACCTATAGTATCCTTTGCTTGGGTTCATCTGCACGCAGTAGCTATTTAGGTCCTGATGAAAGCCGTGCCTTCTTAGAGGCTACATGGCTGAAACATGTTGACCAGATATACCATCACCACGGTCTAAAAAATCCGTTGACTGCTGGTGCACTATTATTTAAACCCTAGCCAAGCACGTATTACGAATAAAGTTGTGTCTCACGTTCTTGAGCTAGTTTTAAATTTCACATTTTTCACATGCATTAATAATAACTTTTTCTTTGCGCTGCGCTCTCACTCGTACCATTACTTTACCAACTTCCCCCTTCTTCTCCCACGGTCTTTCTTTATGCAACAAGACTCTACTCTGGTCACCTTGATCTACTCTGGTCACCCTGATCTGGGGAGAAAGGGTGACGTCGGCGGTCCCTGGCTACTCTAAAACCTCCGGTGGACGCTGGAGGACTGGCCCTCCCAGATTTCAAACGGTATTGCTTAGTGCTTAGCTGCCCAGCTGCAGTCGGTGCCACGATGGCTCTCTCTCTCTGTATGAGAGGGGACTTCCGATGACTGATGTCAAGGATGGTCTTTTGAACTACCTCCTATACCCCTCCACTCGCCTAAACCCGCAGCCCACGGGCTGTTAAGCTGGGACCAATAAACTAACCAGCACAGTGAAACAGCTTTATCCATCTATCCCCTTATTAGGCCTCCCCACAGCGGCGGGATGGTTGAGATCGGACACTTACAAACTTGCCATGCGGTTGGACTCTCTATTGCTGGCAAACTCTCTTTCTTAATGGTGAAGGGATAAGTTTCTCTTTGCTAGTGGTGGCCTGCGATCTCCCTCATGGGGCAATTTCTCGTATACAAATGCATATGACACTCTTTCACCACTCTTTTTCATACTCGATCTCAAATGCCCCGACACACGTTGTGTACCAAACGCTGCACACCGCAGACACCTGGGGAAATGAATACAGTGTTTTTTTAAGGGCATTCCAACAACAGTTTGACCTATCCCGATCCACTCTTAGAAAGGCTTGGGAAATCAGGCTTAGAATACATGAATATCCTCACTCAGTGTCTAGAGGGGCTCGTTTTAAATATATTCAATTTAATGTTTTAAACAGACCCCCCAAAAAAATAATGACTTTAAAATACAGTGGCCGATTAATGACATTTGATGAGTATGCCAATTAGCCATTTTAGCTACTCAGCTGTTTCATTCTGCAGGAACTTAATTCCTTTGCTTTCCAAATATTGTGGATAATGATTTTCCTGTTTGGAACCGTGTAGTTTGGTAGTGTCTTTATCAGATGGAACCTTTTGTTGTTTTTTCGGTTCCGAGGTCTTTGGCCTCAAAGAATCGGGGCCTTTCGGTGGGCGCTTTTTAGTCGGCTCTGAGGGTGTTGTCGGTGCCGAGGAACTAGTGCTAGCCTTTGACGCTGAGTGCTTTGATGTCGAAGCAGCAGTCGGCGTGGATGACGACGAGGACGTCGTCTTCTTCGATGCCGGTGTATGTTTTTCGGCACCGAGGGTAGGTTGACTCGAGCTCGAGTCACCTAAAGGCTTAATAGGCTTCTTTACCGGGCCCGAAGGCGGGGCATGGGAAGCAGTGTCTCAGTGTGCACCTGGGCCCGAAGGTGAAGGTGGTACCGGTGGGCATCGATACACTAACCACGCTAGTAACTGCTGAAATTGTTAAATGGTTTGTTAGTCTTCGGCTGGCTTTTATTGTACTAAACACTTGGGGTGCCATTCTATTGGTATTCTGATCATTAATTATGTTTCTAAAGAATGCGGTTAGTTGTCATGGCTAACATTGCTCTATTTCAAATATGTCAACAACAAAAAAAGTCTTGCTTGTTCAAATGAAGTACTATCTCTTTAGACGTAAAGAACAAGTTACTTACCTTCGGTAACGCTTTTTCTGGTGGATACAGTATCTGCCTGTGGATTCCTCACCTTGTGAATATCCCCTGCGCAAGCATTCCACGTAACTTTTTTTCCCCAGCTCTCTACGCCGATGTGGACGTCATAATGCTTCGGCTCCGCTCGCGACTCCGTATGACGTCACCAGAGCCATAAGAGAGCCACGTCGGCGTGATGACGTCAGTTCCACCCATTTTTTCCGTGCCTCCGAGGCACACAGGTGGACCAACGACAGATTCAAAGTATACACAGTATACAATATACAATCAAATATACATAGTACATAAACAAAAGGAAAGAAAACAAGCCGTTCCTACCAATGTACCAGAAAGAAAGAAGCTACAAAGCATAACAACATCCCAAGCAAGACATCTTTTAAGGTATACAAAGGTGGACAACGGAGAGGCAGGTGGGCCAGTGAGGAATCCACAGGCAGATACTGTATCCACCAGAAAAAGCGTTACCGAAGGTAAGTAACTTGTTCTTCTGATGGATAAATCTGCCAGTGGATTCCTCACCTTGTGAATAGATTCCCACAGCAGTCCCACTCCCGGGGGAGGGTGTCCACCTTCCTATACCAAAAAGTCTTGCTAGACAGAGCGCGCTACGCGGCCCTCCCTCCTCATCTCAGAGTCCAAGCAATAATGCTTTGCGAAGGTATTGAGGGAGGCTCAAGTCGCAGCTTTACAAATGTCTGCCACAGGAACACCCCTGGCCAAAGCAGAAGTAGACGATTTAGCTCTAGTTGAATGAGCCCCAATACCCTCAGAAGGAATCTTACCAGCCAGGGCATAGCAGATCTTGATGGCAAGGATGATCCATCTCGATAAAGTGCGCTTGTGCACAGCTCTTCCTTTAGAATGACCAACATAACCCACGAAGAGCTGATCGTCCAGACGAAAGTCTTTCTTTCTGTCCAAGTAAAAGCTCACAGCTCTATTTGGGTCCAGGCGATGAAGTCTTTCCTCCTCTTTGGCGGGATGAGGAGGTGGATAAAAAACAGGGAGAGTAATAGACTGCCCCAAATGAAACGGAGTAACTACTTTAGGCAAGAAATCAGCCCTGGTCCTGAGAACCATCCTTTCAGCATGTAATGTTAAAAAAGGGGGTTCAGAACTAAGAGCTTGAAGCTCACTCACCCTCCTTGCCGAGGTTATGGCTACAAGAAAGACCGTCTTAAAGGACAACAGCCTCAAAGGACAACTATGAAGAGGCTCAAACGGAGTCCCCATCAGAAAAGTTAAGGAGTAGGTGGAAACCGGTTTGTAAGTCCTTTGATAAACCTTAGAACAATAGGAGATTTAAATAATGACAGTTGATCAGGAAGACATAGAAAAGCCGATCAGGCTGATAGATAGCCCTTGACCGTGGCCACAGCACAGCCCTGCTGAGCCAGGGAAAGAGCAAACTGAAGCACATCAGAAAGATGGGCTTTTAAAGGGTCAATGGATCTCTCTCCACACCACTTAAACTTAGACCACCTATATGAGTAAGTGGACTTGGTGGAGTGTCGCCTTCCCGATAAAATAACATCCACCACATCAGGCGGGAGAGAGAAAGAACTCAGGTTGCCCTGTTCAATCTCCAGGCATGAAGGTGTAAGCCCTGGAGGTGGGGGTGTAGAACCTGCCCCTCCGACTGCGAGAGGAGGTCTGCCCTCAGAGGGAGACGGAGCGGAGGGCACGAGGAGAGGTGGAGAAGATCTGTATACCACACCCTTCTTGGCCAATCCGGAGCGACCAATATAACTTGGGCCCGGTCTTGGCAAATCTTCCTCAGAACCCGAGGAATCAAGGGTATGGGAGGAAACGCGTAAAGGAGTTGTGAGCCCCAACTCAACTGAAACGCGTCCCCCAACGCTCCCTGCATCGGATACTGGAGACTGCAGAATGACAGGCAATGTGCTTTCTCGCGGGTGGCGAAAAGGTCCACCCGAGGAGTCCCCCACGTCCGAAAGACATGACCAACCACCTCTGGATGGAGCCTCCACTCGTGGTCGGCGGAGAACTGCCGACTGAGACCGTCCGCAGGTACGTTCAGCACCCCGGCCAGATGAT
Organism: Triturus cristatus; assembly: GCF_964204655.1. Lineage (NCBI taxonomy): Eukaryota > Metazoa > Chordata > Amphibia > Caudata > Salamandridae > Triturus > Triturus cristatus. Next base: position 1,541,130,365 of record NC_140591.1, read on the forward strand.
TTGCCATTAGACAAATCTGATGGTCCTGAGCCCAGGACCATAGACGCAGAAACTCTCTGCAGAGATAACGCGACCCCACTCCTCCCTGCTTTTTGACATACCACATCGCGGTAGTGTTGTCCGTCAGGACTTGAACCGACTGACCGCGAAGGGATGGGAGGAAGGCCTTGAGTGCCAAACCAATCGCCCGCAATTCCAGAAGTTGATGTGAAGCAACCTTTCCTCTGGAGACCAAAGACCCTTGATCTCCAGATCCCCCAGATGAGTACCTAGGGAGGAGGCATCCGTTATCACTGTGGCCACCGATGAAGGCAGATGGAAGGGCTTCCCTTGAGACAGATTGCCCTCCACGCTCCACCAAGATAGATCCGCTGCAGCTTCTCTGGAGATCCTGATCGACTCCCTGAGATCTCCGTTGTGCTGATACCACTGCCTGCGGAGGCACCACTGGAGCGCCCTCATGTGCCAGCGTGCATGGTTGACCAACAGAATGCAGGAAGCGAGCAGACGAAGGACCTTCAGAACTGGAACAACCGCTCCATTGTGGAATAAAGGGATCATCTCCTGAATGTCGAGAATTCTTTGAGAAGGAGGAAATGCTCGACACACAGTAGTGTCCAGTACCGCCCCTATGAACAGGTTGCGTTGAGAGGGCACCAGGTGAGATTTGGGCACAGTGATCGAAAAACCCAAGTCGAATATCAGCTGAGATGTTACCTGCAGATGATGTTGCACCATCTCTGGGGACTCTGCCTTCAGAAGCCAGTCGTCCAAGTAGGGGAAAACCAGAATCCCCGACCTCCTGAGATGGGCAGCCACCACTGCCATCAGCTTCATGAAGACTCGAGGTGCGGTAGTAAGACTAAACGGGAGGACCGCAAACTGGTAGTGTTGCGACCCAACCGTAAAACGGAGATACTTGCGACTTCAGGATTGGAACATGGAAGTACGCGTCCTGCAAGTCTATCGACACCATCCAGTCTCCTTGCTGCAACGCTTGAAGAACCTGCGCAAGGGTCAGCATCTTGAATTTCTCCTGTTTCAGGTAAAAATTCAAGACTCTGAGGTCCAGAATCAGACGCAATCCGCCGTCCTTCTTGGGAATCAGGAAATACCGGGAGTAGCATCCCTGACCCCTTTCCTGCTCTGGAACCACCTCTATCGCACCCTTTTGAAGCAAAGCTAGAACCTCCTTCTGCAAAAGAAGCAGATGGTCTTCTGAGCAATAACCCTGGCAAGGAGGGTAAGGGGGAGGAAACTCCCGAAAGGGAAGGGCGTACCCAGTCTCCACGAGGTTTAAAACCCAAAGGTCGGTTGTAACAGATTTTCAACCTCGCAGAAAGTGGGACACCCGACCCCCCACAGGTCTCACATGATCTAGGATGGGGGATCTAGGGCTGCTTCCCTGAAGCTTCATTGGGAGCAGAGGAGGCAGGAGATGAAGATGGCTTGCAACCAGAACCTCTCCGTCCTCTGTCTTCCTCTATACGATCTATAGAGGGGATTCTGCTGCTGCTGTTGCTGCTGCTGCTGAGGCTGCCAGAAGGAGCGAAATGAAGATCTGCCAAAGCCTTCCTAAGCCCAAATCCTTTAGTAGGAGTCTGCAGACCCAAAGATTTCGCCGTCACCTTGCTCTCTTTAAATATCCGCATGGCGGAATCAGCCTTTTCGCCAAAAAGTTTTTGTCAAGGCAAATCTACCAAGGTGGCCTGAACAGCCGTAGAAAAACCAGAAGAACGAAGCCACGCTTGCCTCCTAGTGGCTATCGACGATCCCATTATCCTTGCCACAGAATCAGCCGTGTCAAGTCCCGACTGAATTACCTGCCTTGCAGCAGCCTGAGTGTCAGTGACCACCTCCATAAAAGACGCCTTATCCCCTTCTGGCAACTTAGGGGCTAATGATTTCATAGAGTCCATCAGACCATGAACGTAGCGCCCTAGTAAGCAGGTGGCATTAGTGGATTTAAGCGCCATGCTCCCTGAAGAAAAGGCCTTTTTAGCTGCCTGATCAGCCTTTTTGGACTCCCTGTCTGCAGGAGTCTGAGGGAAGGCTCCTGAAGCACGCTTCGAGCATGAAGCCTGCACCACCAGGCTTTCTGGAGAAGGGTGAGAAGACAGAAAGGGTAAGTTACTTACCTGTAATTCTAGTTCTCTTCCAGGGGTATCCTCATCAAAGTCATAAGCACTGAATATTCCCGCCCATGTGCGGGGACCCCGGAAATAATAAAATTATATATGTAAAAAACATACATATATACAGCTCTGTATATGTATAAACATATATCATTTTTTCCAAGCAAATGCAGCTCCCATAAAAAGGCTAGGCAATGTAAATATACACATCCAATAACACACATATATCTATATATATGTATAAAGGTATAACAATACACCCAAATCTCTTTTTTTTTTTTTTTTTTTAATGAGGTAAACACTCATGAGAAAGCAAAAAATAAAGAGAACAAACTGTGGAAAAACACAGATGTATAACACATTGCCAGCCTGCAGGCTGCATTGCAATACAATACCATAGAGACTAAAAAGCCCTGTACAGGTAAAAACTGGCACCGTGCCTTTAAGGCAGCCCTGACTTCCATATCCCATCATGCCTCAGGGGTGACAGTTAGGTCAGTTGTTCTTTGCGGGACCGTAGTCCTAAACACAAAGATATACCTTTTCCATAATGAATAATACACCTCTTCTCATTTGCCTGGGGAGGTGGGTGGGTTGCTTATGACTTTGATGAGGATACCCCTGGAAGAGAACTAGAATTACAGGTAAGTAACTTACCCTTCTCTTCCAGGGGATCCTCATCAATAGTCATAAGCACTGAATAGAGTAGCAAGCTCCCCTTCCACCAGCAGGCAAATGAAACTAAGGTTGTATCACCCATGGAGAAAAAGAATCATGAAAATGATTATGTTTGGAACAGATTCCTCAAGGAGGCTTGTCCTACTTGAGTGTCTGCCCTGGTGTCCGAATCCAGACAATAATGCCTGGTAAAAGTGTGGACAGATCTCCAAGTGGCTGCCTTGCAGATCTCGGAGAGTGGGACATTATTGAGAAAAGCCGCGGTAGCCGCTTTTCCTCTTGTCGAATGCGCTTTAGGGCGCGCCCCCAATGGTTTCTGAGCCAGTTGGTAGGCCAAAGTAATACTAGAAACAATCCACCTAGCAATGGAACGTTTGGATGCAGCAAAGCCCATACGGACAATCCCATAGTTCACAAACAATTGGTCAGATTTCCTGATATTCTTAGTCCTATCTAGGTAGAATTTTAGGACCCTTCTGACATCCAGAGAATGCAACGCCCTCTCTGCCGGAGAGGAGGGGTTGGGAAAAAAGGTTGGTAAGGAGATGGCTTGGTTTACATGAAACTCCGATACCACCTTGGGTAGGAACGAAGGGTGAGTTCTCATCACCACCCTATTTAGATGAAAAACAGTGTAGGGTTCTTTAGAACAGAGGGCCTGTATCTCACTGACCCTCCGTGCTGAAGTGATGGCTATTAAAAATGCTGTCTTCCATGTGAGGTGCTGTAGGGTAGCCTTATGAATAGGCTCAAAAGGTGAACCCATGAGCTTCGACAGAACCAAGTTTAGCTCCCAGGAAGGAGAGGGAGGTCTAACAGGGGGATAGACTTTCTTGAGTCCTTGCAAGAAATCCTTCACTACCTGCACTTTAAAAAATGACTGCTGTGAAGGCGAACGCCTGTATGCTGTTATGGCTGCTAGGTGAACCTTTATGGAAGAAAATTTCAACCCTGCCCTTGCTAAATGTAGAAGATAGGGCAAAATTACATCCTCTTGGCATTTAGTGGGATCATAATGATGCTGAGCACACCATATATAAAATCTTTTCCACTTACAGAAGTAGGAGTGTCTTGTCGAAGGCCTCCTGGCTTCCTTCAGTATGGACATACACTCTTGAGGGAGGTTCAGATGGCCATACTGGAGGACTTCAGGAGCCATGCTGTTAAGCTCAGCGAGGGAAGGCTGGGATGGTAAATCTTCCCCTGCATCTTGGATAACAAGTCCGGCCTGCACGGCAGCCGCTTGTGGGGGCGGATCGACATGTGTAGGAGATCCGTGTACCACCACTGCCTCGGCCAGTCCGGTGCTATGAGTATCATCTTGGCAGATGAATTCTGTAGCTTGGTCACCACCTTGGGAATTAGTGGGAGAGGCGGAAAAGCGTACACAAATGTCATTGACCAATTGATCAAAAGGGCATTCCCTAGGGATCCTGGTCGATGGTATCTTGAGGCGAAGCCTCGGCATTTTGTGTTTTGCTCGTCCGCGAAGAGGTCCACTTGCGGGCGCCCCCATTCCCCGAAGATGTCTTCTAACACTTCGTCGTTGATTACCCAGTCCTCTGGCTCTTGAAAATGCCGACTGAGCAAGTCTGCTTGCACGTTGAGTTCTCCTGGTAGGTGCACCGCTTTCAATGAGATGTTCCTTGCTAGGATCCAGTGCCACAGGGACTGAGCTTCCAGCGAGAGCGTTCTGGATCGAGTACCCCCCTGCTTGTTCAGGTAGTACATTGTGGTGGTATTGTCCGTCTGTACTAGAATGGTACTCGTCGTTATCGCAGGTAGGAACGCTTTGAGGGCTAGGTGGACCGCCCTGAGCTCCAGCATGTTGATGTGGTACAACTGTTCGCTGCTGGACCACCGTCCTTGAGTTTGCAGAGTCCCAAAATGCGCACCCCATCCCTGAAGGGATGCGTCGGTGATTAAGGTCTGAGTTGGGGGCTCTTGATGGAAAAGAATCCCCACTTGCAGATTCCTTGGCTTCAGCCACCACTTGATTGACTGTTTGGCTGCAGAGGAGAGGCAAACCTTTTCTTCCCACAGAGAGTTCTTTTGATCCCATTTGTCCTCGAGATCTTGCTGGAGAGGACGCATCCTTAGCCTGGCATTGGGCACTAGGAAGATGCAGGATGCCATGGCCCCTAGCAGAGATGAGATTTGCCTTGCCGACGACAGATTGCTGGTCATAATCTGTCTGCCTTTTAGCATAATGGATGACTGTCTTTCCTCCGAAGGAAACACTTTTCCTACTACGGAGTCTATAGTTGCACCCAGGTAGTGTATTCTCTGCGTTGGTGAAAAATTGGACTTTTTGACATTCACTCTGAGACCCAACCTGCGACATAAGTTCAGGCATAGCGACAGCTGTGTCCGCACATTCTGTGGCGATGAGCCCTTTATTAGCCAGTCGTCTAGGTAGGGATAGACGAAGACTCCTGCGCGCCTCAGAGCAGCCGCTACTACTGCCACGCATTTTGTGAATACTCGAGGAGCTGACTTCAGGCCAAATGGGAGGACTTTGAACTGATAGTGAGCGTTGCCTACCACAAACCTGAGAAATTTTCGATGATTCCTTAGGATGGGAATATGGAAATATGCATCCTGAAGGTCCAGTGAACACATCCAATCGCCCATCCGGAGAAGAGGATATATTTGGTGGAGCGCCAGCATGCGAAATTTTTCCTTTCTTATGTGCTTGTTCAGTATCCGTAGGTCTAAAATGGGTCTGAACTCCGCCTTCACACTCCTCTTTTGGATGAGAAAATATCTGGAGTAAACTCCCTTTCCTCTCTGGTTTATGGGCACTTTCTCTATTGCAGATTTGAGTAGTAGCGTCGCTACCTCCTCTCTGAGCTGCTTTAGATGCTGGGATGACTTGACAGGAGGAATCGATGGGGGGTGACTTTTGAAACGAAGCGAGTACCCATGACGCAGTATATTGAGTACCCACTTGTCCTTTGTGATTGTCTGCCACTCTGGAAGATGATGCGCAACACTTCCTCCCACCGGAGCGGTGGACAGCATCGGAGGAAGCGGTTTCTCATTGCTTCCCCGGTGCTTTGTTTCCAGCATTAGACTGCCTGTTGTTACCTCGTCCCCTGGATGGCTTGCGGGACTGGTATTGCTGTTTCTTTTGACCTTGCTGGTCCTGGTTCTTTTGCCAATGAGGGGTTTGAACCCTCTGTTGGTAATTGCGCCTGTCATTTCCCTTGCGGCGTCGAAACTCTTTCCTCTTTTCAAGCCCGACTGCTTTCATGGTCTCCAGCTCTGCTTTCATACGGGCCATTTCCTCGTCTGCATGGGACCCAAAAAGAGAACTACCGGAGAAAGGCAGATTTAAAATTCTTGCCTGCGCTTCCGGTTTCAGGGCCGTCAATCTAAGCCAGGATGATCTTCTGGCTGTGACTCCATGTGCATATTCATGCGCTGCCAGTGTTGCCCCATCCGCCGCTGCACTTATGATCTGGTTAGAGACTAGACTCCCCTCATGCAAAATCTCTTCAAAGTCCCGTCTGTCCTCTGATGGAACTTTTTCAACGAACCTCTGAAGAGAGTCCCATAGTGACCTATCATAGCGCCCCAGAAGAGCCGAGGCACTTGCCACCTTCAAGCTTGAGGATGCTGAGCCGCAAACTTTCCTCCCCCAGGAGTCTTGCGTTTTACTGTCCTTATCTGGTGGCACCGTTGAAGAGCCAGCTACTGCATGCGTCTTTCTGGCAGCGGCGGTGATGACAGAGTCCGGTGGAGGATCTGTTTTAAGGAATAGCGGATCCTCCGGAGCTGGACGGTACTTTTTTAGAATTCTCGCCGGCGCCGTTTTGGTGGTTGCTGGCGTGAGAAAGATATCCATTACCGGTTGTAGCAAACCGGGGACTAATGGCAACAACGGGCGTGTCACTGTGCGCTCATGAAGAGTTTCAAAAATTATGGATGTGGTGGTCTCCTGAACCGGCATAGGGATACTTAATTTTGTAGCTCCTCTACACAACACTTCTTGAAATGTAGAAATGTCATCTACCGGAGATACCCGAGAGGGTGGCGTCTCCGAGAGTGTCGGTGAATAATCCCTTTTGGATGATCTGGAAGAAGGGGAGGTAGAAGGGGTCCTACGGCGCCTTCTCTCTGATCTGGTCGACTCTCTTCTGAGGGAGGCAGACCTGGATCGCCTTCTTGGTGCTCGAGAGTGACTTCGGGATTCTCTTTCTCGAGATCTTGGTCTGATCGGTGTCGCTGGGAATACCACGCCCCTTATTCTTGTTAGCGATGCCTTTATTGTGTCTGTCATAGCAGGGTCCTGAGGCATCTCCCTTACGGGACTTTGAGGCACAGCATTGTCCTCCTCCTGCGAACTTTCTCTTGCAGGAACTGGAGATTGATGTACAAGCTCTGGTGATGCTGACCTTGAACCTGAGCCCTCTGATCCTGAAGGCGAGATAGAAATGATACGCGGTGACTCCGGAGCTGTATATATCAGTCTATGAGGAGATTTTCGCCTTGAGACTGGTCGAATTGTGAGGCGAATATGTGAAACCTCCTGCGTACCCTCAACAGAGGGCTGCCTCGACGGTGATAAGCCTATCACCGGAGATCTTTGACTCGAATCTTCGAGGCTCCGAGCTTCCTGTCTCGACGTCGAGATTACCTTCGACGGAGGCTTCATGTACCTCACCAAAGCTTTGGAGACCTGTGAGGACGGAGGCATCTGCCTCAACGTCGACTCCGACGGAGGCCTCTGCCTCGACGTCGACTCCGACGGAGGCCTCTGCCTCGACGTCGACTCCGACGGAGGCTCCTGCCTCGACGTCGACTCCGACGGAGGCTCCTGCCTCGACGTCGGCCCTGACGGAGGCGTCTGCCTCGACGTCACTCCTGACGGAGACTTCTGTCTCGACGTCGAAAGCTCCGACGACGTCGAAAGCCTCCTCGCCGTCGAACGATGTTTCCTCGACGGCGATCTTGATCTTGACGGCGATCTTGGTCTCGACGTCGACTGTGGAGATCGTCTACGTTCTTCTCGCGACGTCGAATGATGTCTCGCCGACCTCGACGTCGAACGATGTCTTTCTTTCGACGACGAACGATATCTCTGTGCAGACGTCGATCGATCTTCTCTCGACGTCGACAGATGCTTCTTCGACGTTGAACTATGGCGCCGAGTCCTCGACGCCGAGCTTTTAGACGCCGTCGACGTCGAACGCATCCTCTTCGACGCTGAATATAAAGTCGACGTCGATTTTCTCTTTGCAGCATGACTTCCCCTTGACTCCTCACCTCTCAGCGACGATCCCGCCGCTGGAGTCTTCGACGCCGAGCCCGACGTCGATGGAGAGCAAACAGGGACCAACTGCTTCGACGTCGACCGTTCTGCTAGGCCATACAGCCTAATCCTCTCCCTCTCCTTTAAAGTCCTTTTGGAAAGGTCTTCACAATGACGACATGTTGCTGGAGAGTGAGAGTCCGGCAGACAGATGATACACACCTCATGTGTGTCTGACGCAGCCTTCTTTTTTCCACAAGATGGGCATGGAACAAATAAAGAAGGCATTTTTCTGACAAAATGGTTGAAAAATCAGTCAGAAAAACACAGGATACTGACTTCCTCACAGAAATTGTAAGAAGAAGTCCAAAAAAAATCTTAAAGTTGTTATAATTTTTGACTAAAGAGTCAAAAAAGAAGAGAGCTGAATTCCAGGGTCCTGACTGAAGGAGCCGGAAAGAACAACTGACCTAACTGTCACCCCTGAGGCATGATGGGATATGGAAGTCAGGGCTGCCTTAAAGGCACGGTGCCAGTTTTTACCTGTACAGGGCTTTTTAGTCTCTATGGTATTGTATTGCAATGCAGCCTGCAGGCTGGCAATGTGTTATACATCTGTGTTTTTCCACAGTTTGTTCTCTTTATTTTTTGCTTTCTCATGAGTGTTTACCTCATTAAAAAAAAAAAAAAAAAAAGAGATTTGGGTGTATTGTTATACCTTTATACATATATATAGATATATGTGTGTTATTGGATGTGTATATTTACATTGCCTAGCCTTTTTATGGGAGCTGCATTTGCTTGGAAAAAATGATATATGTTTATACATATACAGAGCTGTATATATGTATGTTTTTTACATATATAATTTTATTATTTCCGGGGTCCCCGCACATGGGCGGGAATATTCAGTGCTTATGACTATTGATGAGGATCCCCTGGAAGAGAAACTTGGATCCCCAGGAGCCACCCTTTATCTGCTTGCCACCTGTCTGGAGACTGCCGGCGAATAAAGTGGCTTACGCCAAACATCCAAAACTGGCTCCAAAATAGCCTCATTAAAAGGCAACAAGGGTTCACTAGTCGAAGCTGGCGAATGTAGTACCTCAGTCAGAGGGTTTGGTTTATACTCAGCAGAGGGCAACTGCAAGTCCAGCAACTCTGCGGCCTTCTTTATCACTAAATGATAAGGAGCCAGCTCCTGCGGTGGAGAGGATCTAGTAGAAAAATGCTCCCACTCCGGAGTTGTATCAAGACCACTAGCCTCTTGAATCCCTTCAAACTCGTCGGAAGATGTATCCACCTCACCTTCTTCCGCCTCCTCCCTATAGCGCTCCTCTTCCAAGACTCTCTGAGCCTCTCTCCTTGAGCGGATCCGAGGAACAGGCGCCGGTGGCGCCGTACTCTGAGTTGGTGGAACCTAACGTGGCGTTGGCGGTGTCGGAGTCGGCGGAGCCAGACGCGGAGCCGAGGGAGTCGGCAACGGTGTCGAGGAGGGCTCTGAAGAAGGCCGATCCAATCGAAGTCGAGATGGATCCCCAGACGGCACCGGAAACTGCCACGAAGGAGCCATCAGCACAAAGGGCATAAATGGGGCCTGAGCATAATGCTGCGGCACCCTCAAGGTGTATGCCATAGGACCCACGGGACCAGAAGGTGCGCCGGATGGGAAGGCAGCCCGTTGAAAAATCCCATACATAGCCTGTAGAAAATGCGTCGAATCCACACCCGGAGTCGGGAACTGTGGATAAGGGATCGATCCCAAATCCGTCTGAGGCGTACCTGGAACCGGAGCCGCAAAGTCCTCAACAGGAGCCACAGGATCAGCCGGCTCTGGAGAAGGCTCCTTTTCGTGTTCTTGCTCGACCTCAGAAGCAGAAGACTCCACTGGCGCTGGTGACTGCGCAGGAGACTGCGCCGGGGACCGCGCCGGAGTCCGCTTCGGCGAAGGAGATCTCTCTGGAGACTTCCCAGGAGATGGAGAAGGAGACACATCCTTACTTCGACGTCGAGGCGAAGCCGATCTCGAAGCCTTGCTCTTCGAAGACCGGCGCCAAGAGCTATGCTTCCTTTTCTTGTGTTGTTTCTTCGACTTCGAAGAATGCGAAGTCGACGACTCCGGCCTCGATCTTTCCTTCTTCCTACCTCTCTTCTCCTTCTTTGCCTTGGCCATGAAGAGCTTCGCCTCTCTTTCCTTCAAGGCCTTGGGATTCATCCTTCTGCAGCTGGAACAGTCCTCCACGTCGTGGTCAGAAGAAAGGCACCACAAACAATCTTCATGGGGGTCTGTCATCGACATGTGGCCCCCACATTCCCTACAAGGTTTGAAACCTGACTTCCTCGTCGAAGACATGGTGAAATCACCAACAGTAACCACTACAAGACTACAAAGTAGCAGGGGAGTACTGGAAAACCGTTGCGCGTCGACGGCGCGGAAAAAAGGGAACTGACATCACGCCGACGTGGCTCTCTTATGGCTCCGGTGACGTCATACGGAGTCGCGAGCGGAGCCGAAGCATTATGACGTCCACGTCGGCGTAGAGAGCTGGGGAAAAAAAGTTCAGTGGAATGCTGGCGCAGGGGATATTCAAAAGGTGAGGAATCCACTGGCAGATGTATCCATCAGAAATAAATCTTTAATTTTGGGATAGAATGATTTTCCATTCCTTAATAAAATTTTAACAACTCAGACACCATTTGGAAAAACGTGTAAAAGAAAAGTGTAGACAGCGTCTTCCTTTTTGGACTGATGTCTTCAATTGTAAAGTGTGGTCTGTGTAATCCAGTAACCACGTATACTAACCTAGTGAGAAAATAGCGTTGCTACTCACCTGTCAGTTGAGTCTAAGACCCCAAGTTTTGTCAGCCACAATTGTCATCTAAGGCTGCATCATATTCAAGCATATTTATCCTCAAATTAATGTGGAGGGTTTTTTGTTGAACTCTGGTTATCTTATGCATTGAGCTGTTAATACATTGTGTATGAAAGTTTTCCTTAAAAACTAACCTGCCATTGAAAAAAAACACAGAGGACCACCAACATTAGGACATTAGGATGGGCTAGTCCAGGCCTCTCTAAAGGTGCTCCTTGTATTTGTACTTGATTATCTAAAGATATTCTCAAACACAAATGTGGTTTCTGCTTGTAGTGCAAAAGTAAACAAATGCTTACACAGTGAGGAGGCAGCCTATCTTTCTGGATACATTTTTTTTAATTGCCCACAGTTTCATTAGATTAATTTGTGCTTTCCTTCAGGGACGGCAGTAGACCCTCTCTAGAAAGGGCATCAGTAGGTTAAATGTCTCCCCTCTTGACAACAAGTAGTCACATCACCACAGAGAAACTCCAGTATGGGCACCCAGTAGGTGAAATACCTTACCTTAGATATCAAGCAGCCACATCACCACAGAGAATCTCCAGTATGGACAACCAGTAGGTGAAATGCCTTACCCTCTTGACAACAAACAGTCACATCACCACTGAGAAGTCATCAGTATGGGCATCCAGTAGGTGAAATGCCTTACCTCTTGACAGCAAGCAGCCACATCACTACGGAGAATCTCCAGTATGGACATCCACTGGGTGAAATGTCTACCCACTTGACAACAAACAGCCACATCACTACAGAGAGGTCTCCAGTATAGCTATCCACTATGTAAAATGCCTCCTCTCTTGACAACAAGCAGTCACATCACCACTGAAAGGTCTCTAGTATGGGCATCCAGGGTGTAAATGCCTCCCCTCTTGACAACTAGCAGCCACATCTCCAATATGGGCAGCCAGCGGGTGAAAAGTGTTCCTTCTTGACATCAAGCAGCCAGATCATAACGGCGAGGTAAAGCCATGTCTAACAAGGCATCACTTACAGGTTGGTCAAGAGTGTTCACTTGCCTTAGTACAACAGTTTTAAAAGCCATTGTGGTAAATGATTTCGTGATCATCATAATAAAAGTTAAATAAACATTACAGAAAAGTGCAGTAAGTTAGAAACTGGGCGAACGTAAGACACCTTTTAATTCTTTTCTTTTCAGAAGGAAAATGTATGAAATGGAGCCATAGAAACGACTGCCTCATGGAAGAGCAATTTAGTACTGTTCTTTAAGGTACAAAGCTGCAGCACACCCCACAAATGCACAGAATTACTTCATTTTGATAACCATAAGGCGAAAATATTTCAGTCTCTATTTTATTATATAGTTTGCTGTCTTTACCTGAGAGGAAAGGGATGGGCTCTATATGTACATAACAGAGATATCCATGATGGCGAACAATAATTACTGGTTAGAAATAGTATCTTCTCTGTCACCAGATATTTGTCATTATTCACATGTACTTAAAAGAACAAGTGTGCCCAATATGTAAGGGATCAGAAACACTTTATAAGATGATATAATGATAACCCCAAAAAACATAATTAAACAAGTACCACAAGGATGCTTGGGATTTACATAATGAATTTTGGCCTGAAATTGAGTGTCAGCAAAAAAAAAAATCAATCATATTTTTCCCTAATGGCACTCTGCAACTTACAGTAATATGGAAGTGTCAAGGAGCTCACAGCACACCATATCTAAAGCATGAGGTCAAAAGCCACCCAGATGGCCTCCATTATCTAATATACTTATGGGTATATGTATAACAATAACACAATTTGTGTTCAAGGCTATGGAAGTGAAAGATCATTTCCAGTTTGTTACTATCACAGACCATATGAAAGAATATTTAACTTGATAGATTTATCAGAACTGTTAACTGACCATGACAAAGGGACCGCAGGGATTACTTTAGACGCAAATAGATTTTGATATGTAACATATAAAAAAATCACTGCCTTGTGAAAGCCTTCGGCCAATTAGGCGCCACGGATGAAACACGCATTGGCTGTTTGTTTCTTCCTTTCTTTTGTTTGTGAACCTAATCACCCACACTAAATAAAAGGATAACAAACCAAGAAATGCGTTTTGGACGCCATTATTTGTAACACTACAAATAGGAGTGCACCTTTTTTTCCTCTAAAACACCAGCTAATACCTTCTAACCGGACTGAATAAGGGCTGGCAGCTCTGGGCTACTTTCACCGGGAGCAGCATCTCAATGTACTAGTGTGTCAAAAAGCAACCTGCAAAGAGCAAACATAAAAGAAGCAAATGACATAAAAGCACATTGCCAGGCTGAGATATGCCCTAAGGGACCGACTTGAGGCGATGGTTGTACAGGCCATTGGCATAAACATCACTGCATGGTTAGGCCCAAAACAGGAACACCGTTGTTTCACTTCCCTCTTATTGTGAGGCACATAAATCAATGAATTCCTATTTCGAAGTTGTCCTGCAGTTTAGAGGGTCTCATCTCTAGGATTAGATTATAGCATATGTATTCTCTGGCTGAAAGATGGTCCCCATTCTAGCTTAAAGCAAGACTTTAGAAATTAGGCAGACAACAATTTGGTGGCTGTCTGTGAAGAGACAATAAAGGAGGATAATATGTTGCATAAGGGCTGATGTACAGAGAAAGAATAGGGGGACAGAATTTAGCACTTGGTTGCATCCACTTTTAAGGTAGAACCACAAGAGCCCTTGTGCTGCCAAGGCTAGTCAATGTACTGGATTACTTCATCTATCACTGCAATAAAGCTAGCCCACAAGGATAACAATGGAACACATATCACTGTGGTGGGGCATGGTGAAGCATAGGCAGAGCGGCGATGCATTATGCATTTACTGAAGCTGAATTGAAAATGGTTGAAGCAGACTATGGATGCAAGCCTTTCAAGAATTTAGATAAGAGCAGGAGGAAGCAGACGTATTGTTAGTCAGAGTTGACAGCGTAATTTACAATGTGATTCACAAGTATTGGAAAAACAGCGACTGAACGAAATTGTGCTTAAAATATGCTGAGAAGGAAAGAAGGAGAAAATGTTTAAATAGCCAGACTGAATGGATAAGAGTAAGCAGGTATGCTTTGATAATTTGTTATGAAAAGCAGAGGAAGGGACTTCAATGGCAATTTTCAGATGACAGAAATAAAAACAAATCCAGTTTTAGCATCAACTGCCCGGTAAAACGTGCTCTGTACTGCTGTGAAGACTTTAAATAGTTGTTGGGAAAATTAGGGCAGCCAAAGTCTAAGATCCCCGGTGCCATGCAGGGAGTCCCAGAACTGAAGTGTTGTGATGAAGATTTTAAACATTGTTAATGCTCAATAACTTGTGCTGAACCTTGATCAGAGGCAAACACAACACATGCAACAGATCCAAATAGCAGAAAGGGTCTGGACTATGCCAGCACAATAAGAATCATCCTGCAAGTGAGACTCCTCAGTGGTGCAAACTATTTAGGAATGAATGTTAAAATGAAGACACATCCACCAGCATCCCCGATTAGTGGCATCTGAAGTGCTAACTGATCATTTGGAATTGCATTCCAAAGATGAGACTCTGTTTGCACTACACAATCTTTGCGGAGATACAAAAAAGGATTGAACAGATCTTACTTGATTCAAAACAGCTATGGACTTTGTAGAGTCCATATCAATATTCCTGAAATGCAGCAATGCATTTACTTTCCTGTTGAACAAATCTTGACTACCGAAGGGCCTGTCATGGACATATGCTTGAAACCCTGTGTGCAAACCGGTGGACACCTACAATCCTTGCATTAAATTGAGCAAAATACGCCAGCTACCTGATACTTACATTATTAATGTACATAGCTACCCTAATAGGGTGATCAGTAGCCCGAGGCCCATTAGTTTGGCTATCAATGGGTTTCTGCTTCGTACTGCCTTAGCATGGTCAAAAGGTTCACTGCCTTGACTGTAGTGGTAGTCTATGATGTGGTAGAGGCCTCATTGCTAAAGGAGTCCAGCGTTCTGCTGTCTTGGTCAGAAATCATAGAGGTAGCTTAAATTGATTAGAATGAGCGTTTCTTTGCTATTGCCAGAAGCTTGGAATGTGGAGTTGATTGAGACCCTAGCAATAATGGAGCCAAATCTATCATCACGAAGGCCAAAGCAGAGAAAGGTATCCTTGGTATGTTTGCACCAAGATTCCTTAAATAATCATGAATTGTAAGACTGTCCACATTCTTGGAGGTCTCTTGCATTAACTCATAAGAGAAGCACAATGATGTAGGCTTTGGTGGTGCAGATTAAAGAGAGCTATTGCTACAACTTGAGTCAGGAGGTGGAACAGCTTCATGAGCACAAATATATTAATGGAACCCAATTACAGATCCCCAGCACACATGATAAATAAATGACATCAGTTTAAATTGTTATTCACATATGATTAGAACAAATAATCCATCCAAGTTCTTTCTTTGCCCTTTTATTCTATCTTCAAGCTTTTAATGGAACCCAGCAGCATCTTGTGGTGTCCCTACAGACTGTGAAGGCAAGCACCTAGACACAATGGGGAAAAAGTTTGGCGTATTCATTACATCTACCAAAATAGCGAAAGAATGTTCTGTATTATCAAGGTATGACAAAGTTGTGTCAAGGCATTGCTCCATTTACTGCAAAGTTGCCAGATGTTTGTCTAAAACAGATAGTCCATCCTTTCCTAAATAGGGAAAGTACATATGATCTGCACTTGTAGATGCCTCAAATATTGGGTACCATCAAATGTTGAGAGAGGGAGTTTTACAAAGGTGTAAGTGGTCTCAAAGTAGATCCTTTTCACCTGAATTTCAATCTAGCGTTCTACAGATCTCATTCGATGGGCAACAGTTTTGGAAAGCACGCAGATGATCCCTCACAAGCGATTAGGACAGGTACTGACAAGGTATGGTTTCTTAGTGTTCTTCAACATTGACAAACCTCTCATAACTAATGCTAACACTGCGTGTCAAAGAAGTTCTTATCAGCTGGGATCATTTTCCAATTGTCCTTTCAGGCAGGCCTACTACTCCTACTCCTACTCCCAGTCTTCCATGCAGAATGGGAGACAATCATGGGATTACAACTAGTTCAAGGACAAAAGTTCATCATTCAACTGGAGCCAGGACATTGCCCGGCGTACATGAGTCCCAAGGCAGACCATTTTCTTCTATTCCCAAACTTGGGTTAAAGTCGAGCTTATCATTCAACCTCATGTCAAAGATGCTAGATATTATAAAGCTATAGGCACACAATAGAGTTTGTATCAAAGCCACAACCAATACCCCAAATAAGGAACATCTTTTATATTTGGAAGCTGTAGGAGGCTGGCTTAGCATATGCTGCACACTTATTTAAGTGAAGCAACATGCACTAATCCAGACAACACTTATGGGGATTTTAGTGGTCTTAGACAACCATAGAAAGCTCTCTAACAGGTACCTTTGGAGAGAAGTCTACAGGATTAGTCCAGAAGCACTGTTAAGCAGCTTGTTTTACCAGAACTAATCATATAGTGTAGGTTAAACGAAAAAGAACCACACAGTGTAGTTATAAAAATAGTTATATTTATTATACACACTCACTAATACTTTGTTATATCTCCTACCCAGAGATAGAAACATAATACTTCAAATGTAAAAACAGGTAAGTAAGCACAAAAACACAGTGGTCTCCAGGGGAGAGCAAACCATGTACTAAAGAAGTGGAATGTGACTGCAACCGGAGTCGAGAATTGGACCAGAAGACTCAGAAGAGCTAGGGATACAAGGAACCACCCGAGGTAAGTACCCAGGAATCCCACGGAGGCTGTATGCAGAGTGGAAACATAGCAGCGTACTCAATGCAAGTCAATGGGGAAGTCACGGTTGCAGTGGTCAAGAAGAAGGACCCTTCCCAGTGGACCTTGAAGAAACCCTGTGGGAGACAGAAGATTGGAGAGTCACTCCACCCGTGGATACCCCAGGAACCAGGATACCTACACCTGGGAAGCCGGGTGCATAGATGTGAAGTGACGAAGGAAACCACCGTAGACAACAATGGAGGACTTCAGATAAGATGCCGCTGGCGAAGAAGGTGAAAGAGTCCAGTGGAATCCAAGGATGATTCTTGAAGAGGAGTACCTGCAAGCAGAGGGGGCAGAGTCTATGCCAATCTAGAGTGACCAGGAGGAACGGAAGACCAATGACCATGACGAAAAAGGTGCAATGTTGGGACCAGCAAGGTCCAAGGGACTCACCAAGTGCAGGAGAGTCAGAGCAGGCCCGAGCAAGTAGGGGAACCCACTGAAGCCCAAGAAGACACACAGGCTGAAGGCACAGTAGTCGCAAGAAGACCATGAGCAGCCCACCAAAGATGCAGGCCCACAGAGCAGAGGATGCGGTGAGGACGAAGATCTTGGCCGGAACAGATGCTGGAGGCTGGAGCTTCTTGGCGCCCAAAGATCTCTGGAGGACAGAGTCAACAAGCCTTGGCAACGACAAGTCAACTTGGTGCACAGGGGTGCTGTGCCAGCGGTTCTGATGAGGGAAACTGGCCTCAAACATGCTGAGAAGACAGTGTAGAGCTTGAGCAAGTTGCAAAACCACCAGCTGTGTTGCTGGGCCTCTTGAAGTCCATGGGATGTCAGGAGCAGCAGACCAGTCAGCTTAGTTGCGGTGCCTACAGATGCAGGATAGTGACTCCTTCACTCCAAGGGAGATTCCTTCGGGTGTCTGTCATGCCCACAGGCCTGAAGAAGACCCTGGATGAAGCATAGGCACAGTCAACGCAGAAGACTGGGAGGATGAAGAGACCAGGAGCCGCAGGAGTCTTCCTTGATGGAGTCTTGGTTCCCAAAGTGAAGTCCAACGAAGCCCAAAGTGCCCAGCTGGTAGAAGTGGTTTCGGATCTGAATCTTGTTCCACAATGAAACTTAAGAGCCACCCACAGGTAAGCCCTTAAGTACCCTAGGGAAAGGGTCGGGACTATTCAGGGATCCCTCCCAGAGGAGGGGCTGGACAGAAGGTGGGATACTCCCATATCCTTTGTCCAGTTTTGCGCCAGAGTGGGAGCCAACACCAAGGAGGGCACCAAATGTACCCATCAAAGCGGTCTAGTGGTGCTGGCAAGTGCCCCCACCCCAGCCCAATAAACTAAGTCCTGTCTGGGAGGTGGTTACACCTCCCTGTGACAGGAAACCTATTGTTCTACCTTCCCCTGCTCGAGCTCGGCTCAGCAACAGGGGGACAGAATCGTGTCTGGGGTCGGCAGCAGCACCAGCTTGCTGTTAGACCCTGAAAGGCTGGTACCGGGAATACAGGGGGATCCATAGCGGAGCCCCCAGTACATGGGATCCTGCTTTCAACACTGGGATCGGTGTTGGGGTAGGATTCCAACATGTTTGATAACAAACATGACCGGTTTCGGTGCAGCCAATATATAATGAGACATCTCGTAATTGTCTTGATGTCCACTATATGTATGAAATGGCTGACCCCACTTACAAAGCATGGAGAATTGACTCCGGGGTTTGTAGGGGGTGTTCTGCTCAGTCAGGGTACCCTCACAGCTGCACCCTGCCTTCAGGATTAAAAGGCCGCCCTTAAGGGTGCCATAGGTTTTAAGTGCAGTGATCTCAGATATAAGGAAACATATATCTGTTGTGAGTGGTGCTAGCACCAACTCACACTGGCTTCAATGGCAGGCCTGTAGTCACAGTTTGAGTGGTCTCTCATGGATGGGATTATGCATGCTGCAGCCTATGGGAGACCCCTGGTGTACCTATGCCCTGGGCACCTTAGCACCATATACAAGGGACTTAGAAGAATATATCAGTAACCAATTAGGAAGGTACCCAAGTACTTACCATATCAGAGTTAGAGAGAAAGCACAGTGACTGGGGTCCTTATTCACAGGATTCCAGTTAGACTAGTCAGAAAACATTATACACCAGCAAAAAGTGGGGATAACCATGAAACCAGATCCTACTTTCCTACAGAAACTCTGCAATCAGATTATTTGATTATTTTGCTATATCTGCAATAAAGCCACTGCCAACCAAAAGTATTGGAGCTTTTACCCAAGATTTTTAATTATTTGCAAAAAGAAAAGGGAGCGCCCCCAATATTGAAACACTATGTATTACGTTTAAAAAACAGAAGAGTTTCTGGATCATTTCGTTTCTTGACATCCTTCAGTCTATCACCTACAAGCATTTCCTAACATCAATTAATCTATCAGGCGCTTACTTCCATCTGCTCATACATCCATGGTACTGGATATACCCACTGTTTATTGCGACTGGCCATCGTTGCCAATTCAAAGCACTATTGTCTTGGCCTCAAAAAGGCACCCAGAGTATGTATGAAATGGTTGCCACTAACATCTGCACATCTATGGCATCAAGGGGAGATCATTTTCCTGTATCTGGAAAGCTGGGTTATCAAAGCATCTTCACTCCAGCAAATTAAGCAAGCAGTCAAGTGTACACTGGGCCTGTTAGTAAAACTAGGCCTCACTATGAATAACAGGAAATCAGTGATCACTCAGGACCAAACTTTATTCCTAGCAGCAAACATTTGTGCATACACGCTAAAGCTTATCCTTCTCAGATAAGTAGAGAAAGACTAATGAAGTTGATGCAGGGGATCCATGCAAAGTTTTCAATCACTGTAAGGAAATACAAATACACTGTTGAATGATGTCATCCTGTATCTCTTTGATTCCCAGTCAACTGAGGATGAGTCACAACAAGAACTGTTAGACTTGTATTGGAACAAAGGAATCCTAGTCATTTCCTTAATCAAACAGGCTCTACCAAGGCGGATATTGAAGGAAAATATTTATATTGACCATGATCTTTATGCTGTGGATCCACAGTTCCATCTCATGATGGATGTTAACTCAAAGGCTGGATTCTTTCCTCCAATTCTCCTTTTTCCAAGAGTTCTTTGCAAGCTTAAAAAAGAACCACGTACACTCATACTAATTATGCTAGTGTGACCAGCCAGTCTTTGTATAAACTCTTTGGGATCTTTCAATAAAAATTCTGATCATATTCAAATAGGACACATCTCCTCTCCAAGAACTAAAATGGAGTTTTACACCAAAATCAAGTTTCCCTTCACTAGTTTGCCTGGCTGCTTCAGACCTCTATTACGGTCTCTTGAACATTCCACAAAGGCATTGGAAAATTTCTTCCAGAGAAAAAGCGTATTTATTGAAAAAAAAAAAAAAGGCTCTGTATCTAGGTTCTTTTCAAAGCATTGATACCACTGGACTATGTTGTAATGAAGTACTTCCCTACATTCTACAACAAGCAAAGTCAGATTAACGTGTTTCTTCATTATAGTATATCGGACGGCTAGAGTACTGAAAGAATTTAGGAAAGGACTTTTCTGCAAAATTACCACTCTGGCAAAAACAAAACTGCTGGCTTGGGAGCTCGAAACTGTGTTAGGTTCATTCTCGCATTAAAGATCCTTTTGAATCTACACAAGGGGCCTCTCTTCAAAAACGATCAGGAAAGATGTAGTTTCTTCTAGCTTTAACATCTCACGGAGTATTTGTGAAATTCAGGCATTTTCCATTTAACCACCTTACCTGAAGATTGATGAAAAACGAGATATGACTTTCAAACAATCCTAGATTTATGTCTAAGGTACCAACGTCATTACATCTGAACAAAAAAATTAATTTCTTTCTCAACCATTTACTACTGCAGAAAAAGATCTACGTTCCTCAGACATCTGACACTGTATGACTTTTTACATCAATAGGATAAAAAACATTTAAAAATCAGATAAAGTCTTTGTTTTTAATAGAAAATCCAACAAAGGTTGACCTCTTTCACAACTTATAACGTCTTCTGCCATGTATAGCTGTGCACCGTCTCAGACACAGAAATGAATTACAAGCTGCTACAGACAGTGACCACAGCTGCACGCTTTGTTGGAGAGGCCCTGACAGACATATGTAAGGTAATAACTTACGCTTCTACCCATATTGCTGCAACACATTATTGCCTGGATATCCAGTCAAAAGTCAAAGAGCAGGTGCACAGGCGGTGTGCGCAATCTGTTAACATTGACATGAGCCTAATTTCCTTCTCTCCTTGCTACATTGAGTTACTGTTTTGGTAGTCTTAATTAAACATGTGAATCCAGTGCATTAGAAGAAGAAGTTACTTACCTATAACTACAGTTCTCCAGCATTAGATTCACATGCACCCACTCTCTTCCCCGGTTCATGAGGCTAACAATAGATTCCAAAAATCTGACCGTTGGTGCCTCTAATGAGGGTTGAGGGTCTGAGCCTCTTGACCGCTTTGGTCGTAGTTCGGGTGAAATAATGCAGTTGATTGGTTGCAAGTAATCCATGGCTGTTTTAATGTTATTTGATGAACCAGGTATATTGCTTTGTTAACAATGACTTCTGCACCGTAGGATCTTCGCAGATAGTCATAAACGTCGAATAATTCCCCGCAGGCTACGCAGATCCCAGAACACATTCTTTAACATACTTGAAACTTGGGGAAAATGTAATTGAAGGCTGTCCATCACTCAAATTCTTTTCCATAGTCTCAGTTTAGTCTGTCAGAAAAGTATTTTCCTTTCAAACACTGATTAACAAATAGTTTAAGTTATTAAATAGCTTTTGAAAATGCAACACCTTGTCATAGAAAAAGCTATCTTTGTATGAAAAGCATGAGGAGGAAAACAACTCGATAGACTAACACTGACCGAGGTTAAAAAGAAGCCTGTCACTTTAAGAACACCAGAAACACCCTATCCCAAAATGCACTGTAGTGGCAGTAGGCCTGTGAGAATCAATTCTTTTTTTCCAGCTACCACAGGCAGAATCTCTGAACACCTCAGGCGTTTTTTCACACCTTTAAAACCTCTATTTTTATCCTCAGCGCTTTTTCAACACATTTTTACTGGAACTTCCCCTCTGCTGAGTAAATTCATTTTTTCTTGATTCTGACTTTTTTGGGCAGAATGCCTTCTCGATTTACAAACTGCCCTTCAGGTAGAAGGAAGAAAGCGAGCTCAAATGGTCACAAGGTCTGTGTGGTTTGTATTTCAACATCAAACCACAGAAAAGGATGTGACATTTGTAAGAACATGTAAAAACAGACACTTTAGAGACAGGAAGGACATCAGACTATGAGGTTTGATGCAAGACATGAAAGGATAAGAAGAGAGAAAAAGAATATAAGATCATCTCGTCCTTCTGCTAAAAAGCGTTAAAAAAAATCTGGTAAGGACTCAGACATTACTCATCAGCACCGATCACTGACATCGAGATCATCATCATCGAGAAGTTTGGCGCAAACTTATTCGCCCTCCAAGGAAGGGTCGACGTCGCAGTTTGGCATCCAATTCGACTTACAGATTGTTACCACCTTCAACGTTAAAGACATCGGCGGCTCCAACTTCACCGCCGTGTCACTCTTGTTCGAGGTGAAATCACACCATTCAGCGTCGAGATCTCACGGTTTGACCAAGAAATCACATCACTCTGTGTTGAAGGCTCACTATTACCTCAATATTACCAACAAAAAAAGACTTGCACAACGTTGATTCTATCTCAACATCGAGAGTTTCACAAATCAGACTTTCATCTTCCCCAGAATGGTCTGTGTCTCCTTCCATTCATTCTTCTGCATATCAGGCACTTGAGGCTCCGATGGCTCATTTGGATACTCAACTTAATCCTGTAAGGCTTATGATACCTGCAGACTATCCTCTACAGACTCCATTACAGCCCATGAATCTGTTGCCAGTTCGAAGGTTCTCAAAAGCAACTTCCTTCTCATTTATTAGGTAAGGAAAATCTCCATCTCCGGTTCGGACAACACCTCCAAGAAGGCCTTCTGACAGAAGATCTAGGACTTCCTCACACTTCAGATCCCGTTCAGGATCACCATATTCCAAATCAACACATTCTTCTTATATTCTAGCCTCTCCACCTTAGTTCCCTTCCAGGATATCCCCAGTAGATGATATCCTTACGTTTCAAGATGCTCTGGTAAGAAGGGCTTCTAAATTAAACATTAATGTGGCTACACCTCAACCAGTGGTCTTCTGCTAGCCTCGAAAACTTTGCAGACAGGAGCAATTCCTAGACCTCGTCTACCACTTCTTCCAGGTCTCTGGATATAGTCGAGGAAATATTCATAGATGCGGCTACAGCAAAGTCTGCTACACCAAGACTTCTAAAAACAAAAATACAAGCCTCTGTAACAGGCTCCTGATTTTCTTAAAATGGATCCTAAACCGGATTCAATAATTGCTAAGGAGGTTAGGTGTAATCATGCTTCTGTGCCTTAATCCATGGCTCCACGGGATAGGGAGAGCAAAAGAATGGATGCCAGGCAGCCCTTTCACAGTTTTCTACTCCTGTGTATGTGTGGGGGGGTTTTGAAAGTTTTCCGGGAAGAGTGGAAACTTATTACCTTGAACAGATGAGTGCTAAACATCATACAAAACTTATACAAAAACGAGCAATAAAGAGGGTTCCCGCAAACCAGATCAACAGGGGTATTTACTCAAGGCATTTTCTAATCCAAAATAAAGGCTTTCCCAAGCAGTTTCAAATTCCTCTGTCAGCTAGCATCTCTTCTGGGATCCATGGCATTCTGCATATTCATAGTCCAAAATGCAAGGCTCTTCATGAAAACTCTACTTATTTGTCTAGAGGATCAATGGTCTCAGAAAAGGGGTCATTGGCAAGATAAAATATACCTGACAGACAATGCACGGCAATCTCTGACCTGGTGGATCAAAGCTCATACCCTACCAGCAGGAGTTCCTTTTTGGAAGGAAACACCCTCACAAGCTATAGTCGCAGACGCTTCTCTCTCGGGATGGACTGCACATATGAACCACCTCACAATTAAGGGGCGTTGGTCTCAAAAGGAAACGTTTTAGCCCATAAATCTATTAGAGCTAAAAGCTATACATCTAGCTTTCAAGGCTTTTCTTCCATCTCTCACCTCCAAGGATCCAATGATTCAAACAGACAATACCACTACAATGTATTATATCAACAAACAAGGTGAAACAAACTCAAGACAACTGTTACTTTAGGCTCAAGCAATGTGGCAATGGGCACTAGCAAGAGGTTTGTCACTCACAGCATTCCACATTCCTGGATTTCAAAATGTAGAAACAGATTTTTTCAGTCAGTTTAACGAGGAAAATCTCAAGTGGGTTCTCAACTAAGAGGTAACAAAGAACATCATCAAAAGGTGAGTTACACAACATTAGATTTATTTGCCACTGCACAAAAAAAATGACGTGACACTGTAACCAGGGTAACAGAACCAGACTCTGTGGGCAATGCCCCTTTGATCAATTGGTTGACTCCATTTGTCTACACTTTGCCACCGATTCCACAATACCACGAGTAATCCAGAAATTACGGAAATCTTACCTCAAAATGATTCTGATTGCACTGGACTGGCCGAGACAGTTGTGGTACACAGATTTTCTTCAGCTATCTATATCACGTCACAGATGTATTTCACTCAGACCAGGCCATCTATCCAGACTTCTGGGCCAAATCCTACATCCAATGCTCCAATCCTTGAATTTGGCAGTATGGCTCCCGAGATCACACAGTATGACTATTTAAATCTACTTTAGAAATGTATGAACATCCTTAAAGAATCAAAGCGGCCATCAACAAGATCATGTTATGCCCTCAAATGGAAACGTTTTTGTAGGTGGTGTCAAAATAATGGCCATAATCCTATTAATGTGCAAGACAGTGTCATCCTTCCAGACTTATTTCACGTAGCCAAGTCAGGTCTACAAGTTTCTTCCATTAAAGTCCACGTAGCAGCAATTATTGCATACAAAAAAACTCCAACGCAAATAATTTTTATAAGGACTTAAAGTGTTTCCTCTAGTTAGGAGACCATTTCATCCTTGGGAGTTAAACTTGGTACTATCGAATTTAATGAGCCCTCTTTCAGAACCCATCCACAAAACAACATTACAACATCTGTCAAGGAAAACTGCCTTTTTAATAGCCTTTACCTCTGCAGGTAGGGTTAGTGAGCTCCAGACATTGTCATCTTCGGAACCATTTACAATTTTTCATCATAATGGATTAGTACTACATACATATAATTTTTTACCTAAGGTAGTCCCAGATATTCATTTTAAACAATTGCACTTCCTACATTTTGTCCTAACCCATCTACAGCAGCGAAAACAACCCTACATTATTAAGATAGTAAAAGATTGCTAGCTTTTTCTTTCGACAAATCAAAAGATGTAAGAAAGTCTAATCATCTTTTTTTTAATAAACTATTGCTCTTTAAGGCAAGGTTTAGCTGCTTCAAAACAATCTATAGCAAAATAAGTAGTTTCTTGTATATCTTTGAGCAATCAGATTGCTAATAAACCTTTACCAGGCAAACCTAAGGCTCACTCTACAAGCGGTAAAGCACCAACCATGGCTTGGGCCAGACAGGTTCCAATTCAAGATATCTGTAATACAGCTACATGGTGTAGGAAAGTAGGATCTGTCTGGCATAGATACCCCCGCTTTTTGCCTGGTGTCAGTGTGTTTTGAGTGTAGTTCACTGGGATCCTACTAATCAGGAACCCAGTGGCAGTGATCTCTCCACTAAATTCTCTGGTAAGAACGTTGTACACCCCACAATTGGCATACTGGGGTACCATTATAAGTCCCAAGTATAGGGTACTGAGGTATTGAGGCCATTGGTACATCAGGGATTTCCTATGGGCTGCAAGCATGTATTATGCCACCCATAGAAGCCCATGCAAACTGTGTTTGCAGAGCTGCCATTGCAGTCTGTGTGAAATGGTGCTTGCACCTTTCACTTTGGATATAAGGTTTCCCTTATATCCTG
This sequence comes from Triturus cristatus, assembly GCF_964204655.1. Taxonomy (NCBI): domain Eukaryota; kingdom Metazoa; phylum Chordata; class Amphibia; order Caudata; family Salamandridae; genus Triturus; species Triturus cristatus. The sequence continues at coordinate 1,541,156,182 of NC_140591.1, forward strand.
GTCACTGCACTCAACCTATAAGTAACTCCTAAGGTAGGCCATTCACTTCAAGGACAGGGGGCCTGTTTCTAAGTGTGTGAGGACCCCTGCAGGAGCAGAGGTACCCCTACAAACCCCAGACTCCATTTTCTGGGCTTTGTAAGTGCGGGACAGCCATTATAAGGTATGTAGTGGACACTGGCAAGTCGAGATGTCCATCTACATAATGGCTGCCCTGAACCTAGTCATGTTTGGTATCAAACACGTTGGAATCATGCAACTACACCGATTCCAGTGGTAGTTGCATGATACCATGTACTAGGGGGGCTACTTAGAGGACTCCCCAATACCTAACTATGTAGCCTTACAATGTCTGCCTGCCAGCCCACGCTGCTGCCTACCCTAGACACTGCTCTGCCCCCCTGCTGATGAGCTTCACTCGGGCAGGGGAAGCTGAACAAAGGATTTCCAGCAAAGGGGAGGTGTGACCACCTCTCCTTTGGACTTAGGTAGGGTGTCGGCGCTTCCGAGTGCCACTAGACTGCACTGAAGGGCACATTGGTGCCCTCCATGCATAAACTGGTTTTGCCCAATTCAGGTGCCCTTTGCTCCCGCTCTGGCATGAAACCACAAAAAGGACAGGGAAGTATCCACCCCGTGTCAAGCTCCTCCCCAGGGAGGTGCCCAGAGCTCCTCCAGGTGGCCACTTGATTCTGCCATGTTGAATCTTGGCCCTGGGAACATCTGACGGGCTAGGACAGCTGAGCAGCGTCCCTGACCCCTCTGATAGGTGGGTCACCAGAGAAGAGGCCCTTCCCCTTTTTAGGGCTACTTAAGAGCTCTCCTGAGGGTGGGTCCTTAGATTCGTCCTGACAACAACTTCTAGAATCAACTGCTTGTTGTCTGAAGACTGTCCCAAGACACTTCTGCTGGTGGACACTGGAACTCTGCTGCTCTTCAAGGCTGGACCTAGACAAGATTGCTCCGGTGGGAAGATCCCTGCTGCATCTTTGTCCCTGTGCTTTTCCAAGTTCTGCAACACCATGGTTGTGCATCCTCAGAGTCACCAAGGACTCAGCCTGCATCCCAGCCAGAAGGAACCTCCCTCAGAGTGAAGGAGTCACTTTCCTGCATTTGCAGACACAACGAACGGTTTGCTGATCCTGCTGTTGTACGGACATCACCCGGCTCTGCAACACAGGTGGTGCTTTGTTGGTTCTCCAGAGGCCTGACCAGCCTTCCCTGCAACTTGGGTGATGGTAATCTCTCGTCAGCCGACATGTACCGCCTCCCTGTGCACCGCATCGGTTTGTCGTTACCAAGGCTTGTTGGCTCAAGAAGCCCCAGCCTCCAGCACTGCACAGCTCCAAGAACAACATCCTGCCTGCATCTTCTGCACTGTAGGCCTTCATCTCCTGCATGCTGTTGAGGCTTCCCCGCAACTCCCTGTGCCCGCTCCCAGAGGGCCCTCGAGGGGGTAATTGATTCCTGCTGGCTCTCCCGCATGCTGGGTTAGTCCCACAGACCTTGCTGGTCTGCAAAACAGCCTCTTCTCCCCTCCCACAAACCGTTGATTGCATTTGCCAAGGCTTGTTGGTGGTCCTGTCAACCAATGGCCTTCCTGCACTCGTGAACTGGCATGCAACAGCTCGTGGATGGCTCCTGTGCTTCTACATCATTGTCTGGGCTCCACAGCTGCTGTTTCATCTTCACCGTGCTACAGCAAGAACCTCCAACAAGGGCTGGTATTGTGCTCCTGTGCCTTCTGGTCACCTCTGGGTGGTTTGGACTCTGTCCCCTCTGCTTTCAGGTTCTTCTCGTCTGTAATACATGTCCTGGTCCACGAGACGCTGTAATTGCTGATCTTCTACGAACCTCCATTGGCATCTGAAGGCGTTTCTGACTCCACTTCACCCCTATGCACCTGGGCTCCCTGGTGTAGGTACCCTGGTGTCTGGGGTATCCATGGGTGGGGTGCCTTTCCTACATTCCTTGATCCAAGTGGCTCCTTCGGGGTCCTTTGGGAAGCATCCTATGGAAGTTTGACCCGTTGTAACCACTCTGCACCTGGGCGCCTTGGGGTCCCCGTCTACTCACCTTGGGTGGTTCCGTGCTTCCCCTTGGGTCCTCCATCCTTGGGTACTAGTCTAAGTTCGGTACTTACCTCACATTCCCCTATTTTAGTATATGATTTGGCCCCCCGGCTGGGCCCCATGTGTTTTCCTATGTTACTTACCTCTTTTTAAAGTATTTCTTGTGCGTAGTTGATATCTCTGCTATGAGATATACCAAGTTAGTGTCTAGTGTGTACTAATAAATACAAAGTAATTTTATATTCACCTGGTGTAGTTCTTTCTTGTGTGAAAAGCTTACTGACTGACTATAGAGGCAAATGCACTTTCTTTACATCCCTCCTGAATAAGCCTAAGCTACTCTCGACAGCTAACCCTTGAGAGCTCAGGTTTTCAGGGGCCTAAACACTATCACTATGGGTTGCCTGGACTCAGTGCACAGTGCCATACCATAGGTGGACACTAAATACTAAGCCAGCCACCTACACTTGGAGATCTATACCCAGACATACAAGATATTATTATCTAGATACAGACACTCAAGCCGAAGCAAGTTTCGGCCAAGAAACACTGAGAAATATGTTTAAATAATTACAAACCACTTGGTTTGATAGATTAGAACAGTGTGGTTGTACTACTGAAAACCAATGGACAACGTTTTTTTGCCTCATTCTATTACATATACCTAACAGCCGAGGTATTATGTTTTCTTCAGCTTGCTACTCTATTAAATGTTTATGACTATCAATGAAGATCCTTTGATGCAGAAGGAAAAGTTACATACCTGTAGTTCTAGTTCTGCATTGTAGATATTTTAATTTAAGTCATAAATGACCCTCCATCCTCCCCAGCTGTCAGGGCATATGAGTTTATAGTTCCCGTAAAAAAGAACTGACTCTCACAGGCAAACTGCCACTACAATGCATTCTTAAATAGAGTACTTCTGGTGTTCTTAAAGGGACAGGCTTCTTTTTAACCTCTGTCAGTGTTAGCCTAACAGGCTTTTTTTCTCCTCATGCTTTTCGTACAAAGTTAGCTTTATCCTTGACAAAGTGCTGCACTTTCAAAGATATTTAATAACTTCAACTATTTGTCAATCAGCATTCGTAAGGAAAATACACCTCTGATCGACTAAACAGACTCTTTGAAAAATTAATTTGAGTGATGGACATTCTTCAATTACATTTTCCTCAAGTTTTTAGTATGTTTAAAGAAGGTGTTCCGGGGCCGCTGTAGGGAATTATTCAAAGTTTAGGACTTCAATTACAATACCTACAGTGCAGAACTAGAACTTGTGTATGTAACTTTTACTTTCCATGGATCTCAGCCTGATGAACAAGTTACTTACCTTCGGTAACGATGTATCTGTAAGAAACATTAGTTAGTTAGATTCCTCACCTTAGAATATCCCCAGGCGTCAGACTGGATCCGGAAGATTTTTCGTCAGCAATACCCCTTGCGCGTCGCTAGGCGTCGTCTGCGGCTCCGCGTCCGTCGTCGGCGTCGTGCGCCGGGATGACGTCGTCGGAGTACTTATTTATTTATTTATTTATTATGCAACTTATAACGCGCAGACTAAACCCGAAGGTATCAAGGCGCCTATCAAAATCAATAAACAATAAACAGAATATACAAAGCACCACTACGGGAATGCACGTGTAAAAAGGTGAGTCTTAAGCGCGGATCTAAAAGTTTGCAGAGAGGGACTGGATCTTACTTCCAAAGGGAGGGCATTCCACCACTTAGGTGCCAGGAAGGAAAAGGCCTTGCCTCCCCATCTTGCTTTTCTGACACGGGGTACAGAGAGGAGAAGTTTGTGACTGGAGCGAAGATTTCTACTGGGGTTATGCCGAGAAAGAATGGATCCCATGCTTGTAGGGCTGGGTTTAGCTAAGGCTTTATACACCAGGCACATGGATTTGAAAAGGATCCGGTATTCAACGGGGAGCCAGTGCAGTTGTTTTCGGGCTTCGGTGGCAGAGGCACGTTTTGGTAGGTCAAGAGCCAATCTCGCTGCCGCGTTCTGGACCACCTGCAAGCGCTGTAGAAGACTCTTGTTCAGCCCTGCATACAGCGCATTGCAGTAATCCAGTCGCGAACCCAAAAGAGCGACAGCAAGTTGCTTTCTTGCCTGGGGTGACAAAAAGTGCCTGATTTTCCTCAGAATGTGGATAATCCCCCAGCAGGTCGAAACAGTCCTGTTGACCTGTTGGCACATACTAAGGTTGGGGTCGATCATAACTCCCAGGTTTTTTGCTGACAAGGTGGGCTCGGGACATACGCCCAGCGAGTTCGGCCACCACTCCGCCGACCAGATCGGTTCCTTTCCTCCAAAGACCATCACCTCCGTCTTCTCCCCATTCAGTTTTAGTGAATTGTGGATCATCCACTGGCCAACTGCCTCCATGCAAGATCTAAAATTGGCGGCAGTTGATGTAGCTGGCTGGGAGAGAGAGACTAAGATCTGGGTGTCGTCCGCGTAGGAAACTACCTCCATCCCAAAAGATCTAATGAGTCTGGCAAGGGGGGTCACATAGATATTAAAAAGGGTAGGACTGAGCGCTGACCCTTGAGGGACCCCACATTGCACAGACAGGGATGGAGATAGAAACGATCCCAGCATTATCCTTTGTTCTCTATGGTCGAGAAAAGAGGAAAGGAGTCCCAGAGCAGGCCCGCGGACCCCAATCTCCCTCAGGCGAGATGTTAACACCACAGGAGACAGGGTATCGAAGGCCGCTGTGAGGTCTAAAAGGATCAGGAGGGAGGTCTGACCCTCATCAACTCTAGTGCGGATGGTATCCAGCACTATGGTGAGGGCAGACTCAGTGCTGTGTTCCCTCCTGAAACCATGCTGGGAGAGATCCAAACAGCCCGAGCTCTCCACAAATGCAGCCAGATGTTTATTTAGATGGGCTTCGAGCATCTTTGCGGGAGCCGGGAGCAGTGAAATGGGGCGAAAGTTCTTTAACACCCCGGGGTCCAGAGAAGGCTTTTTAAGCAAAGGTTTTACAACAGCATTCTTCCACTGCTGGGGAAAAATGCCTTCCTTCATCGCTCTGTTCATGATGTCAACCAGAGGAGGAAGGAGAGATTCTCTGCACTGCTTGAGGATCTTTAGCGGGCAGACATCCAACGGAGAGCCAGATTTAGTTTTATCAAGCAGGATTTCAAGATCCTGACAGGAAAGGGGAGGAAAGGAAATCAAATCCTGATGTTGAGAGGATTCAGCAACACTGGGCTCAGGGAGAGCAGGCAGCAAAGGAACGGCGGTCAGGGATTTTTGGACCTCCAGAGCAGCATAGATGTCGGTGATCTTTGACTGGAAAAAGGCGGCTATCTTGTCGCACAGGTCCTGAGAGGCAACCACAGGATCCGGTGTCTGAAGGGTCGTAAGGGAATCGACAATCCTAAAGAGTTCTCTAGGAGATGACAATGAGGAGGTGAGTGCCGTGAAGTATTCCTGCTTGGTCTTAATAACTTCCAGTTTGTAATTTTTAAGCAGGACCCTATGGGCTTCTCTATCCTTAGGGGCCCAACTAGAGTGCCATAAGCGTTCCTGCCTTCTTACTTCCTGTCTCCGAAGCCGGAGCTGTTCGGAGAACCAGGGAGCTGAAGGTCTTTTCCTAGCAGAATAGCAAGACCTTGCAGGAGCAAGTTCCTCTAAGGCCTCAGCAATGGTATTTTCAAATATAGAGACCGCAGTGGAGGTATCTGCCTCCTGAGGAATGGACAGACTGGTTGTCCATGGATGGAGGGAATCTTCCCTGATCTTTTTGAGGTTCCTTCGCACTTCCATGGTGCTCGAGGCCCTTCTAATATAGCCCCGTGAGGGATACATCATATTAAAGGGAACGGCCAGATGGTCCGACCAGGAGAGATGGAAGGGGCTGGCAGCTGTCAGCCTAGGGTCGTTAGAAAAGATGCCATCGAGCGTGTGCCCCGCTCGGTGGGTGGGACCGTTCACCAGCTGGGTGAGTCCGCAGGCTGACATTATTTCTACCAGGGAAATAGTGTCGTGAGCCTCCAATAGCTCAAGATGGAAATTGAAATCACCTAGAATGGTCAGATTTTGTCGGCCAAAATAGGGTTCCAGAACCTGCATCAATTTCAGCCCAAATCCTGCTCTTGGGCCAGGGGGGCGGTAGACCAAGATTCCATTAAATGCTGGATTAGCAGAATCGGAGAGGGAAAAATATAGGACCTGGAATGTGTCCTTGGGGTCAGAAAGGGGTATAGTGTGGCAGTGAAATTTGTCCTGATATAAAATAGCCAGACCACCGCCAACACGGCCTAATCTGTCAAATCGAGTTAGGCAATAACCCTCAGGGACCGCTTCAACCAGATCAGGACCCGAGGAGTCTTTGGCCCAGGTCTCCGTAATAAAAACCCAAGAAGGTGTTTTATCTAAGACCAGTTCCTTGAATACAATGTTATTTTTAATGAGCGAGCGAGCATTGAGAAGAAGACAGGACTCGCTGGGATTTTTAGATGTTGATAAAGAGCAAGACTCCGGAGGAGCAGAGGAAAGAGAAAGCAGAGGCTCATCTGCATCAATCGGAAAGCACGCACAGCTAGGACATGTCAAATAATCCTCAGGTCTGTAGCGATGTGAGCAAGGGGCAGGGGCGGGCTTAAGCCGCAGCATTTCCCTTAAAGAGTATTTCAGGACAGGGGCGCCTGCCTTGTAATGGCCAGTGGTCCAGCCGTCCAGCCCGTCCTCAGCGCGGACGGGCGCAGACGGGCAGGACTCAGGCACGACTCCGGCGCAGGTTCGGCGCGTCCGCTGAACGCGTCCGCTGCGCGGAGGCATTGCCTTCCGTTTTTATAGTGGCCAATAGAGAGCGTGGAAACGCTGCCCCAAACCAAGATGGCCGCCAAAGTCGATTCTACCTGGCCGAGGCTCGGCTATCTCAGCATCCAAATCGGCTGAGGGTGATCCGAGTATCAGGATGAGTGCTAAGTTAAACAAGCGGGGGGCAGGGGGAAAATTTCTGCCACTTTTACATCAAACAGAGTAAATCAGTCACAATTACTAAACAGTGCAGCTAGGCTTCGTTTTTCAAGCCAAGTGCAGTGGAGTTAAAAGCTAAAAATACGGCGAGGTTTTAAAAGGTGCAAAACGAAATTATAATCAAACAAATAAAGCAGCAACCTCCCGGCTTCCGCCTCAGGAGGGGATTAAATGCCCTCGCGCGCTGACGTCAGTTCTTGTACATAGCCTTCCGCGCCAGGAACGCAGAGCCATGCAAAGACCGACACTGGTGCCAAAAATAAAATCTAGGGGCCTGAAAAGGATAACCTTAACCCTAGATGTCAGTTCGCAGAACGGGGAGGATGGGAGGGTCGGTGAGGAATCTAACTAACTAATGTTTCTTACAGATACATCGTTACCGAAGGTAAGTAACTTGTTCATCTGAAAGAAACACGTTAGTTAGATTCCTCACCTTAGAATAGATACCCAAGCAATACCATCCCCGGTGGTGGGTCTGCGAACCAAGATCACACCAGAAAGTCCTGGAGGACAGAACGGCCAAAGAAGCCATCCCTCCGGACTTGGCTGTCAAGGCAATAATGCCTGGCAAACGTGTGTAGCGAAGCCCACGTCGCCGCCTGACAGATGTCCTGCAAAGGGACTCCCCGTCCCAAGGCAGTAGTAGCCGCCGTGGCCCGAGTAGAATGGGCGCGCAGCCCAACAGGAGGGTCCTTTTTAGCCAAGGAATAGCAGATTTTTATACACAAAACGACCCACCGAGAGATGGTTCGTTTGTGCACAGCTTTCCCCTTCTTAGCGCCCACGTACCCAACAAAAAGCTGGTCGTCCACCCGGAACTGTTTTGTGCGGTCCAGATAAAAGGAGAGCGCACGTTTTGGGTCCAGACGGTGGAGCCTCTCTTCCTCTTTGGAAGGATGCGGAGGCGGAAAGAAGGTGGGCAAGGTGACAGACTGCCCAAGGTGAAATGGAGTCACCACTTTAGGAAGAAAGGAGGGACGAGGCCGAAGGACAACCTTGTCCGGATGAACAGACAGAAAAGGAGGTTTTGAAGATAAAGCCTGGAGCTCACTCACCCGTCTAGCCGAGGTGATGGCTACCAGAAAAGCAGTCTTTAGAGTTAGAAGACGAAGAGGGCAATTGTGAAGAGGCTCGAAGGGAGCGCACATCAGGAATGTCAAAACCAGATTCAAGTCCCACTGAGGCATCACAAAAGGGACAGGAGGGAACGTGTGTGTAATGCCTTTGAGAAAGCGTGTAACCACAGGGGACTTGAAAAGAGAAGGCTGATCAGGAAGCCGCAAGAAGGCGGAGATGGCAGCAAGATAACCTTTCAGGGTGCCCAGGGCAGAGCCCTGCCGGGCCAGAGAAAGAAGGAAGAGGAGAACCTCAGAAAGAGGGGCGGAAAGGGGATCCACAGCCTTTGCTGTGCACCATGCCACAAATTTGTTCCACCGGCAGGCGTATGCCGCTCAATCTCCACGCATGGAGGTGGAGGCTGGACAGGTTCGGGTGGAGGACCGTCCCCTGCTGCTGCGACAGAAGATCCTCCCGAAGGGGCAGACGTATCGGGGGATCGGTCAACAGACTGAGTAGCTCGGGATACCAGTATCTTCGTGCCCAATCCGGAGCCACCAGGATGACTTGGGCCCGGTCGTGCCTGATCTTCTTCAGCACTCTGGGCAGAAGTAGTATAGGCGGAAAGGCGTACAACAGACCGCAACTCCACTCGTGACGAAAAGCGTCGCCGAGCGTGTGCCGCCTTGGAAATTCCAACGCGCAGAACTGCTGACATTGCGCGTTCTCTTCGGTGGCGAATAGATCTAACCAAGGCTCTCCCCACTGCTGAAAGAGGCCTTGCGCCACTTCGGAGTTCAGACGCCATTCGTGATCCATCATGCACCGGCGGCTGAGTTCGTCCGCTCTGGCGTTCAGAGAGCCCGCCAGATGTTGAACCACCAGGGTGACGCCCTGGTGTTCCAGCCATGTCCAGAGGCGCAGAGCCTCCTGACAAAGGGTCCACGACCCCACCCCGCCCTGTTTGTTGCAATACCACATGGCGGTGGTGTTGTCCGTGAACACCTGCACGACACTTCCCCTGACAGAGGGAAGGAAGGCTTTCAGTGCAAGCCGGATCGCTCTCAACTCCAACAGGTTGATGTGGAGACGAGACTCCGCCGGAGACCAGAGGCCTCTGATCTCCGCCTCTCCCATATGGCCACCCCATCCCAGGAGGGACGCATCCGTCACTACGACATGCTCTGGTTGGGGAAGGGAGAGGCTCTTGCCCTTGACCCACTCGCGGTCCGTGAGCCACCACTGCAACTGTTGTGCAGTGCCCTCCGAGATCAAGACATGGTCGGACAGGTTGCCGTGATGCTGGGCCCACTGAAACTTCAGGTCCCACTGCAGAGCCCGCATGCGCCGCCTGGCGTGATGCACTAGTAGGATGCAGGAGGCCATCAGCCCCAGAAGCCGCAACACTAGCCTGACCGAAACCCGGGATAGAGGCCGAAAGATGGGAATCAGGGCCCGTATATCCCGGACCCGCTGTTCCGGTGGATGGACCCGGAACTGCGCCGAATCGAGAACCGCTCCGATGAAGAGGAGCTTCTGAGAGGGACTCAGGTGTGACTTCGGCACGTTGATGGAAAACCCCAGCAAATGCAGGAGATCCGCCGTAGTCTGGAGGTGGGAGACGACTGCCTGTGGCGAGCCCGCCTTCAACAACCAGTCGTCGAGATAGGGGAAGACTGGAACCCCTGATCTGCGCAGATGAGCTGCGACCACCGCCATCACTTTCGTGAACACCCGAGGGGCACTGGTGAGGCCGAAGGGGAGCACGGTAAACTGAAAGTGCTCTTGGCCCACCGTGAACCGCAGGTAACGCCGGTGGGCCGGCAGGACGGGGATGTGGAAATAAGCGTCCTGCAAGTCCAACGCTACCATCCAGTCTCCAGGGTCTAGGGCAGCTAAAACCTGAGCCAACGTGAGCATCTTGAACCTTTCCTTTCGGAGGAAGGCATTGACGTTCCGGAGGTCCAAGATAGGGCGTAGGCCCCCCTTGCCCTTCTTGGGAACCAGAAAGTAGTGGGAATAACAACCACGACCTACTTCTGGACTCGGAACGCGCTCGACGGCCCCCTTGGCCAAGAGAGCCGAAACTTCCTCGCGGAGAAGATCCAAATGATCCCCCGAGATACGGTGGTGCTGCGGTGGCATGGCTGGAGGGGTCGTCTCGAAGGGGAGGGAGTAGCCCCTTCGGACGATTTGCAGCACCCACCTGTCCGATGTTATGGACCGCCAGTGGAGCAGGTGATGGCGAACTCTGCCGCCCACTGGCGTGGTATGGGCCTGAAAGCTCGGACTAGGAAGGCTTTGAGGCGGATGCTGCCGGGGTGGATGTGGGCTGACCACGTCGGCCTCCATTTCCGCCACGGCGGAAGCCACGTCCGCGACCGCGCGCAGGTTGGTTCTGCGGCTGGTGGCTTTGCGGACGTGAGGAGGCGCCTCTTCCTTGGCCACGAAAGGGGCGAAAAGCGGAGGTGTGCGCCCGCGGAGCCGCGAGGCCCAAGGACTTGGCCGTAGCCCGGGAGTCCTTAAAGCGGTTCAGCGCACTGTCCGCCTTCTCACCAAACAGGCGAGTGCCATCAAAGGGCATGTCCATGAGGGTTGTCTGGACATCCCCGGAAAATGACGTGGACCGCATCCAGGCGTGGCGGCGGAGCGCCACCGTGGTTGAAATCGCCCGACCCAGCGAGTCCGTGGTGTCAAGCCCACATCGTATGGCGTGCCGTGCTGCATCCCTCCCATCGGCCAAAGCCTGGGTAAGACGCGTCCGGACCTCCTCCGGACACAGGGGCAGCACGTCCTCCACCGTATCCCACAGGGAATGGGAATAACGGTCCAAGAGACAGGCGGTATTTAAGGACCGCAGGCCCAAACTAAGGGACGAAAACAGTTTCTTGCCGAACTGCTCGAGTCTCTTGGAATCCCGATCCGGCGGAGCGGTCGGGAAGGAGGATTGGGAAGTAGAGGCCTGGATAACCAGACTCTCGGGGGTGGGGTGTTGGGACAGGAAACTGGGGTCGCCCGGAGCAGGGCGGTGGCGCCTGGCAACGTTCCTATCCACAGGAGGAACTGTGGAGGGCTTGGACCAGGTGCCCTGCAGAACGTCAGTGAGGGCCTCGTTGAACGGCAGCAGAGGCTCAGTGGAGCTTGCTGAGGTTTGAAGCACCTCAGTGAGGATGTTAGTCCTCACAGCCACGGCAGGCAACTCGAGCCCAAGGGCCTCGGCCGCCTTGCGCAGCACCACAGAAAATGCTGCACCCTCCTCCGAAGCCACGGTCGGAGGAGAAGTGAATCCAGTGTCTGGCGAGGTGTCCAGCCCACTGGCCTCCCCCAGTTCATCTGCCCAGTCCTGAGAAAGCTGTGACTGAACAGCCAGAGGGTCCTCGAACCCCTCCCAGTCGCCCCCTTCTTCCGATTCCTGATAAACAGGAGGAATGATCGGAACCGGACTGTAGAGATGGTAGGACTCAAGCGGCGTCGGATGCGGCGTCGGCGGACGCCGTGCCGGCGTCGGGTCCGGATGAGGGCTAAACCGGGGTGTCGGCGTCACAGGCGTCGGCGGCGCCGGTGACGGCGTCGGTGGTTCAGGCGTCGGCGCCGGTGGAGGAGTGACTAGGTCAACCGGCGTCGACTGGGGCCCAGGCAAGGGCCCCGTGGGGACCTGCGGCGTCGAGACCGGAGTCGTCGACGGCGCCGGGGCCGGAGCCGCCGGCACGCGAGGTCGCCCAGTCGAGTCCGCGGGGCCCGAAGGCGCGCCAGCGGGCGTCGACGGCGGGGCCAGGCTCCTCATGGCCGAGAGGAAGGCACTGATCTCCGCCGGCGCCGCGTCAGCCCCAGGGACCGGAAGGTATGGGGGCGGACGCGGCACCTGCGGCTCCACCGGAGCCGCGGGGGTGGAACCACCCTGACCCTCGGCCGAGTCGCGCGACCGGCGAGGGGAGTCCGAAGAGCGATGTCGCCTCTTGGACTTCTTTGAGCGTTTGGACTTACCCGACGACTTGGAGCCGGACGAGCGATGGCGTCGGCTAGGGCTCCGCGAGCGATCCTTGGACCTCCTCCTGGACCGGGATCGCGCACGACGCGGAGCCGAGTGGCGAAGCTCGAGAAGCTTGCGGGACCGCTCCCGCCTAGCCTTCGAAGTCAGGGCCTGACAGTCGTTGCACGACTCCGCGTCGTGGTCGGGGCCTAAGCAGTAGAGGCACCGGCGGTGGTGATCGGTCACCGACATCAGTCGATGACAATCCTCACAAGCCTTGAACCCAGGCATCCTACCGGCACCAGATGTCGACAGACAAGGATCAAAAATGATCAAAAAAGATTTAGTCAAAAAAGACTAAAAGGGGTAGCTCTCCCGGATCTGCGCTTACTGGCGCGGAAAAAAGAAGAACTGACGTCAGCGCGCGAGGGCGGCGTCTAAGTACTCCGACGACGTCATCCCGGCGCACGACGCCGACGACGGACGCGGAGCCGCAGACGACGCCTAGCGACGCGCAAGGGGTATTGCTGACGAAAAATCTTCCGGATCCAGTCTGACGCCTGGGGATATTCTAAGGTGAGGAATCTAACTAACGTGTTTCTTTCAGATGACGAGGCATAATTCAAGCATAATAATCTATGAAAGATCCAATGCTGGAAAAGGTCTCTAAGGTCACAAGGATGGTACTGTTGGTTTAGGATATGATCCTTGATAAGGGGGACAAGGCATGTTTTGAATGGGTGATTCAGTCTTGGGTTTGACACAGAAAAGTGGTGAAATAAAAACTAAAATGCCCACAACTAGAAAATCTGGAACATGAGGAGTCAATGCTGGGTTAATGCTAATCTGCCAATCCAGCAAGTAAAGGAGATTAAGAAGCGGGTTTTCATTGGCATGTTTAGCTCCAAGTCCAGTAGCTTGCCCAGCATGTGATGAAACAATGGTAAGCTTCAGGCTGCATAACAGTTGTTCTTTTTGCTCCTATTTGATCTTCTTAAGCAACAGGGCAACACTATCCATGTCAATCAGATCAAAAGGCACCTCTGTATTACCCAGCTGCTCTTCTGCTACCTTTTCAAATTTGCTGAAAATGACATCAGGCAACTTGATTGAAATCTTGAAGGGCATGCATGGAAGCTAGACTCCGATTATGCTTTTATCTGTTTGAAATGTAGCTGTGCAGATGAGTGTGTGAATTATTTATAGGCATTTTAATTTACAAGTATTTTTAAAGTGCGTGTTCAATCTCTGGGAGTATTTTGGTGCTAACAAATGTTTCAACTAAGCCAGTATGCTGAGGAGGAGCAAGATCATTAGGGAAAACTGTGTTTTGCAATATTTTCTGAATTTTTTTTCCCTGGACGACAAGCTATAGGTTTTAACAAACTGGAGTGGCTGGCAAGAATCTTTAACCCAATTTTTGATATTTAAATTTAAAAAGTTAGATGGTCTTATGATCCGAGCAGATAAACAGTATATGATTGAGAAGTGTTTAAGATACGATTATGGGAGTTTGTCACAACTGATTCTGTCTATGAAGCAACATGTATTGAAAAGAATGTATTGCTTTACTGGAAGCAAGCAAACATGGGAGGAGACAATACAAATGTATTTAATCCGATAAAGCAAAGATCTGGTGGCTGAATGTGTATGTGATGGAGTTTTAAGATGGCTTTTGTCTTCAGTGCAGACAAACAGTATGGTCGAAACAAATCAAGGGGAAAATGAACCAGAGCATTAGAAACTATAACTTTGTGGGAGAAAGGCAGGAAAGGCAAAATACAACAAAGTAAATTCAGCTGATGTCAGCAGAAATGAGTGAGCACGGATATGTGTTGGGTAAAAGAGAGGTCCTGATCGTTCAGGATTCCAAGGCTCTTTACCACCTGTACTGGCTTCAGTGCAGGGTAAAGCAAAGATGGCCATAATTTCAATTCCAACAAGAAAGTGCTGTTTTACGCCACTATTATTTTTGTCTTGTATGGAATGTGGCTCTACGTCAATACTGAGGGATTGTAAATCCTTTGAACACACTACGAGGATGCCGATTTTAATGTGGATGTAGGAATTGAGGCCTAAATATTGAGTCACTCAAGAGTAGAAGGATAGGCTGCAAACCTTGACATATTGAGAATGCAGTCTTATGTGTCCCTAGGGTCTTGACACTCAGTGCTGAACGTAGACGTCCACAGTCATTCTGAAGACTTGCTGAAAATGTATCTAAGATAATTCTGGCATTCTGAAGAGACAAAAAGATACACCATGCTTTAAGGAGCTCGCAAACAGATTTATTACTGGAGCATGACTTATGTTAGTATTAAACTGATACCACATACTTGAATACTTTAAGTTACCGAGAATCAGAAAGAAGCACTGAGTACTATAAAAGCACTAGAGAAAGATATTTTGTACTTTTCAAAAACTTGACAGAAGGGGAGACATAAAAATCTGTTTGTAAGATTTTGCCTTGGTAAGACTCAATGTCCAAGAAGAGATACTTCACTTTAGAGGGGCTGATATGTTTCCGGTCCAGGAAAGGCATGGCTTGGCAGTTCGGGCTGGACTGTTCCCATGAGGCACAGGGTCAGACTGATTTGCATATGGCCATGTCTGAACTGGGGTGGCAGAGTGGGCTAAAGAACGGTGATGGATTAAACCCAGATAAGTTGACTGGGGGTGAGTGCTTGCAATGTTCAGCACTCCGTTCATCATTTCCTTTGGTTTTTGCTTTGTTCGCCATAAGTTGGCAGCGTATGCTCAGACGTGAGTCCCTTACTCACTTTGCCACTGGATTCAAGCAAGCCTGGCTGAAGACGGCTGAAATGCCAGACACCGGTCCTAGGAAGCTTGTTTCCGGTCCAGGAAAGACATGGCTTGGCAGTTCGGGCTGGACTGTTCCCATGAGGCACAGGGTCAGACTGATTTGCATATGGCCATGTCTGAACTGGGGTGGCAGAGTGGGCTAAAGAACGGTGATGGATTAAGCCCAGATTAGTTGACTGGGGGTGAGTGCTTGCAATGTTCAACACTCCGTCCATCATTTCCTTTGGTTTTTGATATGTGGTGAGGCATGGCTTCTTCAATTGATATTAAGTCTATATAAAAGAAGAAACGTCTTGGACTCTACCATTCCTTGGTGAATGTAATCATTTTAAACTCACAAGTAGTTTAGATGTAGCCATGTGTGAGGGTCAAGGAAAGAAAACAAGTAGAGACACTAGGATAAGTTTTTGAAAGTGTGCAATCATTATTATTTTTTTGGTGGTAACATATGCACTATGCAAAACAAATTATGCAAACATATTTAAAATTTAAAACTAAAGGAATAGTCTAGCAGAAACCCACATCCACACCAGTCTTGCATTGAAATGCACTATGTTTCAGGTGGTTGTGCACGTTATCAAGCAAAATGTTGCCACCGAGAGAGTAATAAAGCCAAAGGATGAACTGGGCTGACCTATTGCCTCATGCTGTATTTTGTGTTGGATGGAATCAAAATGTCAATGCCACTTAAACAGACAAATGGAAGAAGAGAGATAACTGAAAATTCCAATGAGTATGAAACATGTATGTATGTTTATTATGAATTGTTCAGAAAACATGAGGCTACTGAATCAAGTAACGCAAGCTCTAGGCCAGACCTAAAAATGAGGGGGATATGTTTCAGTATAAAATCCATGCACCTTCACCCATATACACTGGCCAGGACCAGAACATGGGGTCAGATGTACTTAGACAGGATTTGCAAAAAGTGGTTGCAAATTGCGCACCAAGGACTTTTTGCAAATCCAATGAGATTTTCAGAAACAACCTATGTACTATTAGGTTGTTTCCAAAATCACCATTTAGAACTGTTTGCAATTTGAATGACCTCATAAATATTAATGAGGTAGGTTGCAAGTTGCGACTTACTCCTTTTGGATGCTACTACACAGAATGTGGACCATCATGTCTGTGATTGCATTTAAGTATTTCTTCAGGGTTTTTTTTTAATGCAGCTCGTTTTTCTTTAAGGAAACGGGACTGAGTTTATAGAAAAAAAGTTTTGATTTTTTTAAATGTTTGTAGGGAGAGAAGCCCTAGACCACTTTTCATTCACCAACACACTTTTTTTTAGCACTAACAAAGATGAAGAGCTCACAAGGAGCCTCTTTTCCCTTTGGGAAGGAGTTAGCACCTCTTTTTTACTGGCTCTTTTTTAGGAGCCAGTAACTTTTGTATGGTTTGAGATCAAAACTGAGGTCGGACACCATTGGAACATTCCATTATGAATCGCAATTTGGAAGGGGTATGTTTAGATACCCCTTCCAAATTGTGATTCATTATGCTATTCTAAACCCATTTAGTCATTCAGAAGCCATTTACCAAATCGCAAAATCGGAGTAGTACATAGTAAAAAGCCCTTTAGCAGTCGCAAACCCTGTGATTTAACAAATCGTAGGGTTTACTAACACTAAATGGCTTAGTACATCTGTCCCATAGCTGTTAATAAATAATTTTACTCTAAAAGTTAAGGTGCTCACCAGGATCACTCTGAAATGATGCTACAGACTGCAGGAAACATGGTATAGCAATTTTACACAGTTTTCCGACGTACAGTGCTACTACATAAAATTCATTATGATGTCCAAAATCCCAACCGCAAGATCCCTGCCATTCACTCTAGCCTTGATAAACTTCCTCAAATAAAATTCAATGATCACTATTTATTTTGGATGTAAAATATTTTTAACAGGACAAAAAATAATAATATATTGCGATGTGGCTGCGTCATCCTGGATTCCAAAGGAAATTTCAAGCATCAATGGAGATTTTAGGGAAAGGTTTGTGCACAAGACTGAGAATTCGACAGAACAAAAGATATAAAGCAGACACACCGTTACGGGGAGTGCATCAAGACACTTGAGGCGGAAAAGCAGGGGGAGAAAGAAGAAAAAATGGATGTTGCACCTGTATGAGCGCCTTCCATTCAGAAGCACCATTCTCTCTACTCTACATGAAAATGTCCGGTGTTCACACTCATCTGAGTAATCCCAATTGTGATATCCCAAGCACCTTGTATTCTTACACTTTTATCTAATCACTCTAATTCCCACTGTTTTTAACCCTAAGCTCAACCTTTCATTCTCCCCACTCAGTCTCTCTCCTGGCAACTCCCAGCCATCTAATTCTCCAAGTTATTTGCTTCACCTTTTAACCACTAAGTGTTTCTAGTCCATCTCCCTCTAACAACTCTTGCTTCCAGGTTGTCAACTAACTTGCCTTATCCTAGACCACTTATTCTATCTTTTGTTTTCTTAACTACAATACATTAAGGGTGAAATCCCTCTGTTTGGTGCCTGTATTTGTTTCGGCACTCAATCTCTCTTGCTTCTTTTCACCACCCTTAAGTCAACCCACCATTCACAGTATTCTCCTAGACTGTCTTCCCATCACCAAATCAATCCATCCTCTAGAGCATTTTTTTTTTTAATTTGCCTTACCCACATAATTTTATTTTGGTTTTATTTCATTAGTCTGATCTTTCTTCTGTAAGGAGTCCTGTGCTCTACATCATTCTCACCAGTCTCAATTTGCCACCCTGAAGAATCTCTTACGTTCAATCTTTAACTTAGCCGTCCCACCTGTCCATACTTCAGAGACGTTTCCGTTCCAGCTTCTCCTCAGCTCCCAAAGCTCTACAAATAAAAACATCACTCACTGAAACGAAAGAAGATCTTGTTCTTCTCCCTTTCCAGATTCAGTTGGTCCACCTTCAGCAGAGGCTCAAACTCCTTGCGGTTGATGTAATTTAGAATCTCCTACAAGAAAAAACACCCAAAAAATGCTGACACATATGTCTATATTTTCAAACATTCAACCAAAATGAACAGAAGTTGTAACATGAACATAATTTATAATTACTATCATGTTTAGTGCTTTCAAGAAATGGAGGATCAAAGCATTGTAATCCACAGTCATCTGCTATTTTTTGTTATCTGTACAAGTGATATTTGCGTGCAAACATACTTGTAAATAAACCATTGTCACTAACAGCACCGCAAAGCCAGTCTCCCTCATGCCAATGAGTTTTCAGCACCTTATGGAAAGCAAATGCCCGAGATATATCAGATGCCACTGTCACGTGTTTTTTATCCTTAATTACAGTTTTTGGCCTTTATGGTAAGACTGGTAACAAAACTTTACTAAACTATGTTACCTTTTTTATGTGGGGAAATGGGCAACCAGGAAATTCATTTATGGGTGCAGTGAAAGACTACTGTATGAGAGTGTCTTTTGCTCTCCTATTACCTGAAGTAATGACATTAGAAACATTAGAAGGAATAACCCAAGTTAATAAAACAGTGTTACTGTGTAATTGTAGGAAAATGCCCCTTCTTGCTTGGTCACCCCTATGTTTTGCTCGATTTTTAGGTCTCGCCTGAGCCAGTGCGCACGTGCTGCTCAGCGAGGCTTTAGTAAGGAGTTCCGAGTCTGATGTTTGCATTGTCAGCATTCCATCCATCATTTGTTTGCTGTAACACTTTTCGATCTAAGTGGGATGGGTATGCCCAGACATGGGTCCTGGGCTCACTGTGCCGCTGGAATCAAGCTATCCTGGCTGAAGATGGGTGAAACCCCGAAACCGGTCCTAGGATGCTTGGCAGTTCGGGCTGGACTGTTCCCATGAGGCACAGGGTCAAGACTGATTTGCATATGGCCAGGTCTAAACTGGGGTGGCATGGTGAGCAAAAGAATGATGGATTTAACCCAGATCTCTTGACTGGGGGTTAATGTTTTGATTTGTTCTGCATTCCGTCCACCAATTGTGTGTCTTTTGCTTTCTAAGAAAGACCGCACGCAATTGGGCAAAGGCGGGGCATGTCCCACCTTTGCCTGGAATTGTAGCCGCCCACGGCCTAAGGCTTGCGGTTACGCGTAGCCTGCCACACCGCGTCATCTGTTTCCAATTATCGCGCCAGTGTCTCGCGCTAATTGTAAACAGATGCCGGTCGGGCTGGCCGGCCGGGGCACAGGCCCCGTGTGCACACTTCTTGTTTCATTTCTAGTTGTTCCCACTTTGTTGTGCCCTTCTTGTGTTTCACTGCTCTCTACAGCCGCCTCTCTGCCCCTTTCCCACTCTATACATCCCGTGCTCCTACCTTAAATACCGTTTAGCAACGTTTGGCCCACCCCGCAATCGATTTTCTCAGGGTCAGACCACAAGGAAAACGTCAGGACAAGCTCCTCCCTTCCCTCGAAGTAGGTGACAGATTGTGATTCTCCGGCACTGGCACATGCGCTCCGTGCCACACTAGCATGTGGTATATTTTTTTGCGCGGAGTTGTGCCTAAGGCGCACGTGCTGTATTCTGGCAGCTGCTGCTTCCTTCCCTCACAGTTTCTGAGGGAAGCAGCATTTGGACCTGTGCTTTCATGGAGCACAGACTCATTATGATGTCATAACATGCTTGTGACGAAATATCACATGTGAATTGTGGGTAGGTGTTCTCATCACAGGCGCGTCAAACCATCAGAAGGAACCTGGCATAAGAAAAGAAAGTACCACAACTGACAGAGGTAGATCCTTGTTTCGCACTTATGCTATAGCTGGCTATATTTGTTTTTTCTTCCTGCTCTTCACTTTACAACACATTCAAACAACATGCGTTGGCTGAAAGCGTTCTCTAAAACCAGACTCACCTGATTACAGTATTTGGTGAGACTATTGAAATCCACCTGCAAAATATTCCCAAAGAATGGCAGGGAGGTGGGTCCGAGTGGGTAGCAGCTCCAACTCCACCGGCGTTTCATGAAGTAAAGGATCAGCGCAAAGACGGTGAAGAAGAGAGCCAACATCGTCAGGAAGGTACCCGAGGGCAGAAGGGACCAGGGTGCTGAGAGCAGACCCATGCTTGCTACCTCCGACCCGCTCCAAAAGCACACTTTCTGTCTCTCCTTTCCACTCTTCTCGCCCTGTTTTATATTTCAGTGCCTTTATTACATTTAGTAAAAATCCCAACGCAGTCTCCTCCCTCCTCCCGCTCTGCATCTCTCTCCTTCTCACTTGTCCACACCAGTGATCGCCCTCTCCCTGTAGATGTTCTTGCCTCCGCCAGTTCTATGCCTTTCTCTCTCGTCCATCTTGCACTGTTTCCAGTATTCGCCGCCCCGCTACTCTTTAACTCACTTCCACGATTTTCTCTCTTCTTCTCGCTTTTTCTAGCTCCTCCCAATTTCGTACAGTTTCTACTTTCACCCTGCCCTCCCCCAAGTTAATTGTAGCTTCTTCCTGTTTACCTCTTCTCTCGCCCATCGCCTCTCTAGCCCCCCCCAGTTAAATCTGTCTTCTTCCTGTTTACCTTTCCTCTTTCTCCCCGCCTCTCTTGCCCCCAGTTAATTGTAGCTTCTTCCTGTTTACCTTTTCTGTCTCTCTCTTCGCCTCTCTTGCCCCCACCCCAATTAATTGTAGCTTCTTCCTCTTTACCCCTTCTCTCTCTCTCCTTGCCTCTCTTGTCTCTCCCCAGTTAAATGCAGCTTGTTCCTGTTTACCTCTTCTCTATCTTCTCGCCTCTCTTCCCCCCCCCCCCCCAGTTAAATCTGTCTTCTTTCTGTTAGCCTCTTCCCTCGCCTCTCTTGTCTCCTCCCAGGTGTATTTAGGACCTTTCAGCCTCCTCTTTTTCCTGTCCTCCGCTCACCTCTGTGTCCTTCCAGTTATACACAGCCTCTACCTGTCACTCTGCTCTCCTCCCCTCTGTTTATCTCCGTGTTCCTGCAGGAACTTGATCTGTTGGACTGTACTCACCCATTGGCCATGAAAGGAAAGAAAGAGGTTGGTAGTATAAACCAGCCAAGTCTGTAACAGCTTGTCAGCACCTGATGTTGGCGATTCAAGCAATGACATAGCCAATAGACAGGGCCAATGGAATTATGCAGCAGGGGAGAGAGACATTATGCAGCAGAGTTGAGTAGATTATGCAGCAAGAAAGGGCAAGTTACAGCACATATTGTGATATTACCTCAATATTTTGTCATTTTTTATACATTAACACTGGGCAGTTGTTTCACCTGAATAGTACCAGTTTTACATCCAAATATAGCAATAGGTAAAAGAAGGGTGACCAGTCCAACTTTAAACTGCACAGCAACATGTGTAGTTGCATTTTTAGTAACTTTTGAACCGTTTGAGCTAGAAACACACTTTTTTGTGTTAAAATCTGAAGATTATACAGCAGATAATGGATTATGTGGCAAATGCAGGAAATCTATAACTATGCAAAAAAAATTCACACAATTGCATAATTCCAGGGGCCCTGTCAATAGGTTTGGCTTTTGCATAATGTATGTACATGTAGACCTAGATCACACATGAATGCACATATGCAGACAGACTAACATGCCTACAGGTATCAATTCACTCACCGAATATCAGACTAACAATCTCGAACACAGGGGATGAGTCAGTTAGGTACCAGTGCACAACTTCCTACAGGTATCCATGCATAATTCAATGCCTGGAGACACCATGCATTCAAAAACTGATACTGGACAGGGGCTGAGGGCAGCAGTATGCCTGCAGTCTGTCAATTCACTGCTGCAGTCTTGGGGAGCATAAAATGCCCCCCTCGGACAGGCACAACCACTACCTCAACATGTGCTTCCCCTGACGTCACACAGCAGTCCCACACACTCTTTTCAGCTGCTTAGACCAGACGGAAAATATATGCATTTTCCACTGAAATGGTGAAATACTGCATGATAAAACACCCAGTAAATCTGGGTGCAGGCAGATATTCCCTATTTCGGCTTAAAAACCCATAATGGTTGGACTTAACAGAGAAGGTGGTAGCCGATCAATTTAATTGGGCCTCCTGGTGTCTCTGCTGCAAAGCCTGGTCAACTATTAATGAGGGGCAAATTGCGATTCTCTAAATGCTTGCGCAAAATAGTGAATTACAATTTTTGCGATTCCTTATTTTGCAAGTAGGTTTTTGCCTACCTACATTGCACAAAGCTAAATTGCGATTGCAAACGCTGAAATTCAGCGAATTTCAGTTTTTGCGATCGCAATTTAGCTTGATACATCTGGCCCTAAAACTCTCAGCCTACACTATCTTGGAACAGACCAAGCATGGTAGAGTGGCCCGTCAATCCAACTTGCACTGGTGACAGCACTTATTAAATTTGCCATTTATGTATGTTTATGATATTGACAATTTCACTGACATTTGTTTTCATGCTTCTTGAGGAATATAATGTTTTTGCATTTTGTAATGAAGTAGATGAAAAAAAGCAAATGTTTTACACAATGTTTTAAATTCTCTTTCTATGCTCAGCTATTAGAATAGACTTTAATTAGAGGATTGATTTTTTACTTGCTTAATTTTTACATTTATTGCTTAGTTTAAAAATATTTACATAATTAATTTACAACAAATTTAAACAATCATTGGCAGGACCAGTCGGTCTGGCTTTCATGTAGTTAAGCATGCAACACTGGCATGAACAAATGCTCTTAAGGTGGTAAAGGGAGTGGTGGTGGTGGTGACAGTGGTTGCTGTAACAGTTCACACACTCACAGAACTTTGCAAAATGTTTTTGCAGCAAATAATGGGAGCAATGGACAACTCATCAAAGGAGTGCCAAAACATTAAACCCAGACAAAAGTCAATGAGTGAAGGAGGCGAAACCTACTAGGTTTCATTCTCACTCTCTATGGGTATTCACATTCTTTTTTTAAAGAATTGATGACACAAGGGGTACTAAAATGGCCTAAAGAAAGAGCAAAATACCCAGATGAATACAGCCTGAAAATTCAATAGCTCTACATTAGAATGAAGAATGTGCCCAATCTGCTGAGAAGAGAGCAACTGAAGGGGCCAAAGCCCTGTGCGCCTGAACTTTAACAGATCTTCCCCAACCAAGCGCTATCAATTTTAATTTGCTCCGTGTTGTTGTATTTTCATAATACCCTTTCGTACCAACAGGATTGGAGGAAATGCATAAAGAATTCTGAAATGACAAAGTAACGAACGATACACATCTATCAACGAATACTTCCTTTCTGGAAAATCTATTAAGCAAAGTGTTCGACATTTGCTGTACCATAGTAAGTGGCAAACTGATCTAACCAAAAAGAAACCAAAGGCAAAAAATGTACGCCACTGCAGACTGTATTGCCCACTTGCGATTCATTGATCGTGTCTTCTGAGAAAACCCTCCTACATTTTGAGATGACGCACAAGATGAACTGCTGACAAACCAATGCCTTTGTCGTAGACCACAGGCTACAGCCACAGTTTCTGCGACACTCCGCAAAGTGAAACCCGCAGCTTGTGCCTTGTTGATGCAGAACATTGTAGACTTGTAGTTATTGAGCTTCACTGATATAAAGCCTTGAACACACAACTCCAACAAATTTTTAGGGAGTTGTGACTGCTGGCTAGGCCTTTTTGCATTGGCTAGATCGGAGTTGAAATCCCCAGCCTAACAAGGAAGCATCCATATGCACCATCAGGTGAGGTCAAGAAGCCCTGAATAGATAACCCTTGACAGGTTCAGTAAGCACTGCAGAAGGAAGGAATGCTCCGATATCGCAATTGGCTGTCTACATTATTCCAGTGGTGTCTGAGAGCGCACTCCAGAACATATATAACCACGCCAGCCTGAGGTATTAAAAAACACCCCCCCAGCCCCAACAGGGGCAAGACAGACCTCACAGCGTGAAGAGAAAACAAATTTAGGCCTGTGTGTCATCATCAAAAGTGGGGCTAATCCTCAAATGCTACGTGTACCCCACACCCGGGAGCTACCAGAAAACAACATTTCTGTATTACATACCAGTGGTCGAGCACATTAGCAAAGGATAAAAAGAATAAAGGAAACTTAAAATACAGCATGCGCAAGTGAACGAAAGTTCCCAAGAATCAACATAGGCCTTCTATATTTTCACTCTACCCACTTTTGAAAATGACACACAGGTCTAACATTCTTCTGCAATAAACGAGTCACTGATCACAGTTAACACACTGAAGTTTTTGATCACTCATCTGTCAGTGTTTTTAGTTTCCTCTGTTTAACAGGATTTATGTTCAACATAACAGATTAGATATGAAATGTACCCTGCTGAAGGAGGAATTTTCTGAAATGCATTGGGAATAGGAAATTGTTACATTCAGAAGAAACAGTTATGACGCAACAATGAAATTCAAAGATGTACAGAACTATTGATTCAAATAAACATTGAATGGATTTGATGCAGAGCAATAAATCCTCTGAAAATTTCCAACACATGAGTTCACAATTAGTTAAAGATTTATTGCCCATAACACAGTGTGGTTTGAGAATAGGATTATTTTTAATTATAGAAATTGTAACTGTTACTATGACCGGAGAATGGAGGGTCAACCAAGCCAGCAAGTTTGAACGTTGCAACCGCTCAAACTTCCATTGGAACAGTTCAGGAACCCCAAAATTTTCATGAATCCTGAAAAAGGTCAGATCTAAGAAAAAAAGATCATAGAAATCTTAATTGAAGTCAAACCTTTGATGAATTCTTTGCTGCAAATGGGCGCCTTATGTATGTCTGAAAGAAGAATGGTTCTCAGCCCAGCTGTGGTGGCTGCTTTCACTTTTCTGGAATGTGTTTTGGGTTTCTCTGGCAAGGGTTAAATAGCCAAGTGATAGCACAGTGAAATGCAAAAGACAACCCAATGAGAGATAGATTATTTTAAAGTGGCTAGTCCTAGGAGAACATGACAATAGTAGATAAAGAGTGTTTTAACTTTATGCAAAGTCTTTCGCTTGTCTACATAGAAAATAAGAACTCTGTTCGTCTGTCACAGAATGTGAGGAACACCATGCAGGTGAGGGAGCAAAGATTACTAAAGAAAGCTGGAAAAGTAATGGTTAATGTGAAATTCCAAAACTTCTTTGGGGAGGAATGAAGGATGGGTTGCCAGAACTACTCTATGTGCTTTGAAGTCCCTATATTGTTCAACTGCTGAAATCTCACTAATCCTATGAGCTGACGAAATAGTCACTAAAAAGGCGCTCATTTAAGATAGATGCTGCAATGACACCTTCTGAATAGGATCAAAGCTTGGACACATTAATTTCAACAGTAACAAAATGAGTTCCTAAGGTGGTGTCCTCACTGGAGGAAATAATGTAAAGTCTCTTTAAAAAATAATAATGATCCTTAACAACAGGTGTTAGACCTCTCAGCCTTATGGTGGTCTTCCCCTAAACCTTTTGCCTTAATCCTCCATTTTTGCTGATCTAGATTGTGTTGGCTTTAGGTATTTGTGCACTTTACCATTGCTGATCAGAGCTAAAGTGTGTGTGCTCCATCCTTTAAACATAGTAATATTGGCACCCAACTGACATTTAATTTACTTGTGAGTCCTTAGTACAGTGGTTGACAGCATTGGTTCACAGAGAATCTTCAATGCAAAGATGCAGATTTCGTGTTGCCGGGTGTCGCTGGCGGTCACTGTGACATAAAGAGTCTAGTTCACTGGAGCATTGAGTTGACGGGAGGGCTGGACAGCAAGATCTTGGCACGAACAGGTCCATTCGCTAAGCTAGGGCTTTGTAGTTAGTGTACCGGCAATAGACTCCTTATTAGTGTCTTCAGTGTGTAATCTTTTCTTGCCACAAGTCCCACAAGGTCTCAAAAGACATTTTAGGAAATGTCAGACATTGTCTGGTTTAGATGGTAATCCCATTAAATTGTGAGGTTGACTTCATGGAATAGTAACAGCTGAAGTTGAAAGAAAAGTCACTTATCTGTAAGGAAATGAGCCAAGCTCAGATGACTCCCTTCACACATAACATGCAACAGAAATCTGAAGAATGGTGGACTCTCAGGGTATGGTTATAAGGCTGATAGTCAGAGTGGTTGAAGTTTGGTTATTTTCAATTGATGTGACAACACTAATAAACAGTCTTTGAGGTTTAGGATTACATTAACATAGAACAGCTAGTGAGATGTTACTGAGGAACTACCCGCTCGAATGAGAGGGAAAATTCAAGGATGTGAATCTATGAAAGATCCAGTTTTGGAGAAGCCGGTATGTTCATTTGAGGCACCCCAGACCAAACTAGCAACATATAACTTGCAAACAGGTGCATTGCTACTCAAAGCAATGGATTTGCCAGGAACATCACATGACCTAATGAACTTAGGTAGTAGAGACAAAAAAATACAACCAAAACAACAGTTCTACTGAGAACACTGGCCATTGTTGACCCCACTGTGAGGTATACAAACGTACACAGCAAAATACACAAAAAGTCTTTAAAAAAACAGGCACCCAATAAGGCATAACCAGATTCTAAATGATAGCTTGCTCACACAATAAGAAAAGTATAAACTTGCAGTAGAGTTTCTACCCACATAACCTCACATTTTACTCGAAGGAGCATTCCTTTTAATTAGGTGCTTCTATATATTTGAGGTGTCCTTAACAGAGCAGGTTAAAGAAGTGATATGGTTGGGTCCTTCTCTTCTGTGATGCTATGTGGCCACACACAAGGCACAGTGTGGATGAAATCTGTGTACTAACATCCACATCTCAAGTGCTATCTGCAATGACCCCTTTCCCTCTAGCTACTTGATGAGACGCACCTTCTCAATATAGGCAGCTAGACACTGGAAAACTGTCCCAAATAATATCAGTTGTAAATCCAATAGTGGACAGAAGAACAATGGATTGCAACTTTCAATAGTTTGTTCAATGAAAAGAAAGATTAATAGCACTAAAAATTGGTTTAGCAGAACCACTCATGTCATCAAATCCATGTAATAACAATTGTGAATGACTAGATTTTATATGTAGATTAAAATATCTCTTTTGATATGTAATAAAAGCAGAAATATTTAAATGTACAGTATTTGACTGATAATTCTATCAGGAAAGATGCAGTAAATTTGTGCCCCTAACCTCTTATGATATTTTGTAGATACTTATTCTTCAGGTAGATTCCGGATACTGATATAGAACAGTGCAGGGTTCAAGATAGGTAAAAATTCAGTGTTGCTTTGTATATGATGTATCATATAAATGCCATAGGTTGGAAGTTACAGTCTACAACTTCTTAGGTTATAGTGTTATAGTCCATGACGACAAAGAGACAATTGCATATTAGGACATATCTACGTGAGCAGAATTAGATGCATTGCTGATGCACATGAAATGAATGTACCTGGATGTCCATGTCAAGGCGGTAGTTGAGGTCTCCAAACCAGAAGAGATGGGTGAAGCGCAGCGAAATGTCAAAGGAGTTAAGCTGCTTGTCACCGAGTGATAACAACCGCAGGATATCGAGGTAATTCTGGTTCCGCCTGGAACAAAAAGCACACAAGATGGAGAAGCAAAAGCAGACTGTTCAATAAAGAGAAATACAATTTAAAATGACAGGGCACTATAGACATCTTCTATACAGATAGGATTGAGTCTAGCATCAAGAAAAGATATTAAGGTTAAGTAAATAATGTTACTGTTCCCCCAACTTCGAGAAGGACACTCTTAACTTTTTTAACACAGCTGGGTATGGAGTAAAGAATGCATACACATAACAGATCATAGCATGAAGCTGTTAAGAGTATGCATTCTTTACTACATACACATCTGTATTTAAGAAGTTGTGTAAGAATGTCCTTCAAAAGTTGGATGCACACTGTGATGTTGAGCACGCCACTGGAGAAAATGGAGCAGCAGTAGATTATAAACATAGGTATAGACCGGCTCCTGTCAACTTTCCAATGTCCTAATCTACAGACTTTGACTGTCATTCTCCCCTCTCTATCCAGGATACGTGGAACGCCCAGGGTAAAATGAGCGAGGCAGAGACTATGGAAGAGTCTTCCTCTCCCTCCTTTTGTAGTTCAGAGAATCACTTGAGCCACAGAAGGAGGAATGGGGAATGCCCCTTTGCTCCTGTATCTACCTCAGGACTGCCAAACCAATGAAAGGAGTTTGGCAAAGCCATGGGAGAATATGGGGCTGACTTTGCCTCCTTTGAGAGCTCCTGCTGTCCAAGTTTGCCAGTCACTGCCATGGCCCTGCATGCAGCTGTAATTATTAAACATGCATAACAGGATCTGAGAAACGAAGGCTCAAAAACGTCTGAGGCGCAGGAGTTTTTTTTTTTTTTAACACCCCCAGTGTCTCTGGGAAGCTTTTGATTTAGTTAGAACAATCAGCCTTCATGGTTCACAATGCTGTAATAACTTTCTTTTCCACTGTTGAAGGCTACTCTGGCCATTACAATACTGCTCCTTTGTTATAGGCCCAAACTGAAAGCCGGGGTGGGCAAGCTTCAGCAGTCTATAATATTTGGCTTACATTTTTGAATAATTGGCGACAACGAATGCTACTATGAGGGACAATGAGCAAATCGACCAGCACATGTCTAGTTTTAGGCCAGTTTTAGGGCCAGAAAGGCAACGTTCTAAGTGATAAGTGTTATTTATCCACTTTTCCAGAGGTAACAAAGGACATACCAAATGCAGTAGCCTTTCAATAGGATGGCGTCAACCTGAGGAGCATCCCCTCTTGGAAACCTGTCTCTTAGAGACTTAGAATATAGTGGTTTGTAATTTTCAAAGATGGCTCCAATTTTGCTTGTGAGCTGCCTGCCGAGCAAGACTCTGCCTGATTTTTTTTTATGAGTGGTCCCTACCTATGAGATGGCTAGAGATTCATACGCACTTTTAGACTAACATTGAGTATCTGCTCGATTTTATCAAAAAAACTTCCCCTGGATGGTGGCTACTTTCTGTAATGAACTGAGTGCATCCTGATCTGGAACAGGGTCAAGACTGATTAGCATTTGGCTGGGTCCAAACTGGGGTGGTGTGGTGTGGTGAGCAAAAGAATAATGGATTTAATCCAGATCCTCGTCACTGGGGGTGAATGTTTGCATTGTCCAGCATTCCGTCTATGGGTGATGCCCTGAAACCGGTCCCAGGATAATTGTTTCCGGTCCAGGGAGAACCTGGCTTGGCAGTTTGGGCTGGACTGTTCCCAAAAGTAACAGGGTCAAGACTGATTTGCATATGGCTGGGTCCAAACTGGGGAGGTGTGGTGAGCAAACGAATGATGGATTTAACCCAGATCCTTGTGACTGGGGGTGAATGTTTGCATTGTCCAGCATTCCGTCCATCAATTGTTTCTTTAGCATATGTCGCCCTAAGTGGGAAGGGTATGCCCAGATGTGGGTCCCGTGCTCACTACCCCCCTGGATTCAAGCTAGCCTGGCTGATGAAGAGTGATGCCCTGAAACCGGTCTCAGGATACTTGTTTCCAGTCAGGGGGGCCTTGCTTGGCAGTTCGGGCTGGACTGTTCCCACAAGGAACAGGGTCAAAAGTGATTTGCATATGGCTGGGTCCAAATGTTTGCATCGTTCAGCATTCCGTCCATCAATTGTTTCTTTTGTATCCTGATTTGAGCCTCTTTTTGGGGGGAGTGGCTAAGGATTCCAACAGTTAGTGCATGGACAGGTGTCTAAACTCAAAACCGTGGGTGGACTTTGAGAGATTCTATTATTTATGAAGTGCAACGGTCACGTAGATAAGTTGCTTCACCAGAGACGTACAAAGCGAGAGATCAGACAGCAGCTTAAGAGAACAAATGAATTTTCAGTTTTGTCTGAAACACAGAAGAATTTAAGATGATGCACAGTTCCAGAATGAACACTCCAGAGCCCGAGTCCAAAAGCCCCTAATTATCAACCACCATAGCATTCCTTGTTGTAACACAGGATACTGAGAAGATGGAGAGACCCACAGCACTGGGATCTGGTACGTAGGTGAGGTCGAAGTTTTTGGGCGGCCTGCATAAGGCAAAAGGTAGTTAAGTTCTTTACGAGGTTAAATGCAAGCATACAGTCAATTAGTGAAAGGAGCAGTAGCTGGGTTCTGGGAGCAGAAGTGTACTGTTACTACACCGAGATGTAGTCTTCTTAAAGAGGTGCATTTTCAACTCTTTCCTACACTGAAACCGCATTTGGGCAGTCCTGATGGGTACGAGAATTTTGTTCCAGATTCTGAATCCATAGATGGAAAAAGCCTGCTGCCTTGTTGTTCACTTTTATACTTCTTAGTCTGTAGTGTGATAGAAGCCTGGCTGCAGGTGTACAGAGAGCCACCAGAGGTGGTGAGCCTCTTTCCAAGATGAGCAGGGATGCAAGTCATTATACCTTTGTATTTGAAGATGGAGTTGACGGTGTGGGCTAACAAGGAGAGGCTATGGCGGCCCATCTGAATGGGGGTGACGTGGTGGCCCTGGATGAGAAATCCTGCAGTGTGTAGGATGCCCATCAGGTGGACCGATGTGGAGTCTGGGGGGCCTTGGAGCAGGGTTTTATCACCATCCAGATGCAAAACTATACAAACCATGAAGTTACCTATTTTCTGTAATGCTCTTGCTGGTGGATACTCTAACTGCAGATTTTTCACCTTGTGAATATTTCCCAGGTGTAAGGCTGGATCCGAAAAACTCAAACGTAGTACTCCTGGATGACACCAGTAGGTGGTGTTCTACATCGACTATGTTGCACCCCAGAAGTGATAAACGGAGCCACATCTAAACATTACCCATGCGCCCTGATGTCAGTTTTTTTCTTACAGGCTTGTCCACTCCCAGCAAATTGGAATCTGTGATTAGATAGAGTATCCATCAGAACAAGCATTACCAAAGGTAAGTAACTTGTTCTCCTGATGTATACTTCGAACTGCAGATTCCCAACCTTGTAAACAGACACGAAAGCAGGACCCCCCTAAACGGTGAGTTTGTGGAACGTATCCGATGAAAAAGTCTAGCAGGACCGACTGAGCGAAATACCCATCTCGACATACCTGATTGTCAAGAAAATAGTGTTTTGTGAAAGTGTGCACTAAGGCCCCCATAACAGCCTGATTGATCTCAAGTACAGCACTCCATCTGCCTGCGCAGAAGTAGCAGTCTTGGCCCGAGTGGAATGGGCCCCTGTTATGTAGCTTAGATCTAGTCTCAACTTCAGTTTCTGGTTTTAACTTATCGCTTTCTACTGGTGGTTTGCAAATGTTTTTCCTATTGCAAGAATGGCCCATGCACACATTTATTGCTGATAGGCATAGTCGCCATGGAGTCTACACATTTAGTTCCAGGGTCTCACAATTGAGAACATGATGCCTCGTCTTATTTTGTTTGATGGAGCCGAATCCCCCGCCTCCCCCCTCCCTCACCCAGACAAAGTAAGACACTGTTCTGCACCTTTGGCACAGTGTGATAAGCTTGCTGTTTTAATATTTAAACAGCGTCCATGTTGAAATTAGTGAGAGGTTCACTTCCCAATGGAGTCATCAAGGAATGCTGATGTGAGTTGTGAAAGATGCAGTTCCACGGTACATGACCTTTATCCGGAGAAGAAAGATACACTCAGACGTAGATGCATTGGTTAATGCATGGAGCCTAGCTTCCTGACATACAGTACCAAGTTATGGGGTTGGGGTATCCCAATAGGCTTGGCAAATGGGTACTCCTGACATACTCTCTTTAGTATAGAGATTAGTAACAGACGGGAGTAACCTTAGTAACATTAAGAAAAATTAACATGGTTGAATTGTTTGTGTTTTCACCATTCGAATCATGCTTATTATAATTTGTCCCATCTTTCTCATAATCACAGTTCATGTTTTATAGACAAAGATTAGAGCTATTCAATAAACATTTGAAAATACAATATTGAATCTTTTCTTTGTGAAACTTTTGGCATGCAAAAGTGAGAAACGAAAGGGTTAGATCTTGGGACTCGGACAGTCATGTTCTAGCATACTGACAACATCAATAACTCTGTAGGTGTAGGAGTTTAGATGCGGTACTGTGAGCTAGATAAACAGACCAACATTTACTGATTATATAAGAAGACTCAGTCAGAAGTTTTGTTGTTCTAAATACATAGTCCTAGAATCGTAGGAACCGTGTAACACCCCTAATCCTTCAGGGGGCTGCTTCTTAGCTAGCATGCAGCCGATTTTAATGCAGGCACAGAGGACTATCCACCTACAGATGAAAACAAGTTGGAAGAAAAGCTTGTAACGCTAGACGAATTGCTCTGAGTTCTAGCAGATTTATGTGCAGCAGTTGATGCTGAGGCCTCCATCGGCCGCTCACATGAAGGTCTTGTAACACTGCTCCCAAGCCTTCGAGAGAGGCGTCTGTAGTTATAATGAGAGGAGCCGGGGATAGTTTGAAAGAAAGCCCTTGAGAAATGTTTTCCTTGGTCATCCACCAAGATGCGGCGTCTCTCATGGTCTCGGTAACTGAGATCTTGTCGTCGAAGGATTCGTCTACTTGGCGCCACTGCAAATCCAACTCCTCCTGAAGTGGACGCATTCTTAGTCTGCAATGCGAAATCAGGGGTATGCATAAAGAGATGGAACCCAGCAGGGACTTGTAGAGGCGAACTGAAAGTGACTTTTTTAACAATAGGGAAGCCATTGACATCGGCTTCTGTTGTCTCTCTACAGACAGGAAAGCTTTGTTTACTGAAGTGTCCAGAATGGCCCCTAGAAACCTGGCTGTCCTTGACAGAAGAAGAGAAGACTTCTGCTCGTTGAGCGTTAGTCCGAGATTGGCAAACAGACGTAAACACGTTCCGACTGATTTTTCTGCTGCCTGCTTGGTAGGAACTTTCATCAACCAGTCGTCCAGGTAAGAGAAAACCTGCAGCTTTTGTCTTTGTAGAAAAGCTGCTACCGGAGCTAACACCTTTGTGAAGATCCGTGGAGCAGAACGCAGACCAAAGGGAAGAACCTTGCATTGAAAATGGCTCCTGGCTACTGTAAATCGAAGATACTTCCTGTGAGCTGGGTGGATGGGTACATGAAAATAAGCGTCCTCCAAATCCAGAGTGGCCATGAAATCCTCTGGGTTGAGAAGACGGAGGATGTCCTGCAGAGAAACCATCCGAAAAGATTGTTTGATGAGATAGGTGTTGAGCTCCCTCAGATCTAGTATAGGGTGCCACTTTTCTAACGTCTTCCGGATTAGGAAGAACCGGGAGTAAAAACCCGTCCCCTTTGAGAGATAGGGACCGGTTCTATGGCTCCTTTGACGAGCATTTGATGAACCTCTAATCGTAATAGACGGAGATGTTTCAATACCACAGCGCAAGGGGTTTTGGATGGTGGTGGATGGACGAACTCCAGGGTATGGCTATAAAGAACGATGTTTAATACCCACCGGTCCGATGATATTTGTTGCCAGTTCTGGAGGAAATGTGAAACTCTGCCTCCCACTGATGACACAGGAGGAGATGGGGCAGTAGCCAGAGCCAGCAAGCCGCTATTGGCGCTTGGTGTTGTCTCTGCCCTGGCGACCTTGTCGTCCTCTGTTGTTCGACCGAGAGAAAGACGAAGACGATTGGTTCTACCGCTGACTGTAGTTAGGCCTGTAGGACTGCGATTGGGAACCATATGAGGAGTAACGCTGTTGTTGATAACCTCCTCTATACGTTGAGTTACCTCTTTGTCCTGGATCCCCTATTCCGAACCCCCTCCCTTTCCTCCCTGTTTATGAACCTGGTCAATAACGTGTACTGCTGTGGGAAGGGTTATTCTTTTCTTTTATTGGCAACGTTGTTATAGAGTCACACATGCCATAAGAAGGGAACAGTATCCGGGTGGAAGGTCAGGTAAGGGAGCCCAAATCGCCTCTTGAACGCTGTCGTCACGGATAGGGGAGTCTCCGGTCGGTTCTCGAGGACCCAAAATGGAAAAAGGAAAATAGAAATGGCTTTAGGATGGTGACCAGATTGAAAACAACAAGGGAAGGGGAAAAGTGCACACCGTCACCAAGCCCTCGTACTCGTGATGTGTCTATCGTGTGGGAGTATCGGTGATTTAGCTAGGTGCACCCCTCACGCGTGCCCACAGCCCCTGTAACACAGATGAGCATACGCCCGTCACTTGCCTGCTCCCACGACCCCCATGGGCCGTGGTGTAGGGAGACCCGGTCTCCTTCACGTCCTGGAGAGCAGGGGTCCCGAGCGCGTTGCTCCTTGAGCTGATCCTCTCGCTGTCGGCGTCCTCCCGATCCGGAGGTCGATACTTCTCGCTGTCGGCGTCCTCCCGATCCGGAGGTTGATACTTCTCGCTGTCGGCGTCCTCCCGATCCGGAGGTCGATACTTCTCGCTGTCGGCGTCCTCCCGATCCGGAGGTCGATACTTCTCGCTGTACCAGGCGACGGTCTCGTTGTCCTCCTCCTTACTCTCGAACGCTCTCCACTCTTCACCGGCTGGCGTCGTCTCCCTCCAACTCTCGCGCGCCTTCCCCTCGTTGTCCTCCGTTTTTGTGTACACCTCCGCTCCGCCCCCGTCGTCCGCTAGACCGCTGGTTGTAGTTCCGGTTCTGTCGGCGGCGGCCATCTTGAGTTGGGCGCCGCCACCGTCGGATGGTCGTAGACTGTCACACTCTTCCTGTTGCATCCTCGGAAAGGCAACTTGCGGTACTGCGGAGTCCCCAAGGATTTTGCTATTTCCGTATCTTTTTTGATATCTTGAAGCGCATCATCAATATGTTTTCCTAACAACGCTTCCCCATCAAAAGACATATCTAAGATTTTGTTCTGGACTTCTGGGCGGAACCAAGTAGCCCATAACCAGCCCTGTCGCCGCAGAACCACTGCTCCAGCTAAGGATCGAAAAGCCGTTATTGCAATGACCATAGCACAATCAATGATTTCTGCTGATGTTAATTCTCCCTCCTGAAGAATCCTTTTAGTCTCTTTCTTTGTCTCTTCTGGCAGCTGCTCTAGATAGGGGGAAAGGTTGCACCACATCTGGCGATCATATCGTCCAAGAATAGCCAAAGAACTAGCAGCTCTGACTAGCAGACTGGACATGGACGAAAATCTTTTGCCTACATTATCCAGCCGCCTGCCCTCCTTATCTGGAGGAGTGGTAAGAGGAGCTGAAGGATTCCTAGATTTCCTCTTCGCAGCTTGTGAGATTACAGAGCCTGGCTTAGGTTGGCTGGTCAAACAGGCCGGGCTTCCCTCCGGAGCCTTATATTTTTTCTACAGGCTAGGTAGAACTGGAATCACCGTAGCTGGATTTTGCATAACTTTTAAGCCTTCCTCCCAAACATGGTCCACAATCGAAATTGACCTGATTGATTTCTTATAAGGTTCTTTAAAGTCATAAAGGAAACATTACGATTCCACCTTAGCCATGGGTAGAGCAAACTTCTTGGTGGCTCTCTCCATTAAATTATGGAAACACCCTATATCTACAGGGGGGAATCAGCAGGTGTTGGAGCAGGGGAAGCTGGATCTGGAATGATATAGTCATCCCACTCTACATCCAATTCCGGAATTTTAACATTCCCTTGGTCGTCGTCAGAGGTGTCATCTTGGGCGGCAGGCACAACCATTGGCACATCTTGCGCATCCACCATTGGTTGAGGCTGTGGTACTTGCGTGGTCACAGGACGAGCTGGAGGAATAGTATTACTCGGAAGTCCTACTGATATAGGAGGCTGTGTCGCAAATCTCCTCCTGTAATCCACTAGCATGGCTTGTAAATCCGATAATAAGGAAGAGGGAATTTGATCCATCTCCTGATGATATTCTGGTTGAAATGGAGAAGGAATACCATACTGCTCATAATTCTCATACTCCCCTTCAGAATCAGTGTCCTGGCATTTAACGTGAAGCGGAGAAGGGCTATTCGCATAGCCAAAGGATCCTTCCTCCTCGTCCGATTCCTCTTCTTCTCGGAGAAGAGCAGGTGGTAACGGAGTCACCCTCCTTGGTGATGTCATCTCTGGTATAATCTGCCTTTTTTTAAGCAGGATTGAAATTTTTCCACCGTCGACAACATCGTTGACGGGATCGTCGTAGGCAAAAGAATCGTCGACGAAGAAATCACCGTTGTCGACGCCGCTGTCGTCAACGCAGTCGTCGACGTTGTTAGTGTCGCTGCACTCGTCGTCGACATCTTCATCGTCATCGTCGACGATACAGATCCCGTCGACACAGAGCCCTGTGCCAGAACAGGTGATGAGGAAATCACCGTTGACGAGCCCGTCGACGGGGTGAGAACTGAAGAAGACTTTATCTTTGAAGTTTTTGTCGACGGAATCGTAGACGGCGTCGTCGATGAGAGAGACTTCTTTGAAGACTTTACATCAGAAGACAATGAAGATGGCTTTCTGAAGGTTTTCGTAAATGAAGGGGGTGACTTTGGAGGAACAGAACTGGATTTCTTCTGAAGACTCGTTTCTTTTGATAGTCCTTCTGTAGTGAGTTCTCTCTGAATACGTACAGGCATTGTTAAGTTAGCATAACCACGTTAGATGTTAGAAAGCCATCTTTTTGCTTTTGCACACGGCACTGCGTTTACATGTTATTTCTTAAAACAAACTGTTGACTCGAGACTTGCTTCACACAAGCGCGATCTGTTGTTACTATCCCAAGCTCTGCGCAGCGACCTTGGTCTGTACATGGTGTGACAAACAGTCTGGGTTATTACACAATGCATGTTTTTCACTCTAGGTTGATCGGCCCACTATTTAGCCATAACACACGCGCAGCTGCAAATGCCTGAAAATTAGTGCTTTTAGTATCACAGACATCATGTTTATTATTCAGACCGAAGACGAGCCTTCCTGCGAGAAGTCTCCTGATGCTCCTGTGATGTGATTTCACTAAGCTGATCTTTGAGGTATGGGGTCCCCTATTCAAGCCTAAGAGACCTTCTATTAGCATAATAATAATATTAGCTTCTTAGTAAAGGGAAGGTGGTAGTATCCACTGTCATTATAATATGATCACCCCTTTTATATTCTATGGTATTGTAACTATGTTGCTGGTTTTGATATTAATCATTTGTCTGCTTGTATTAGCCAAAGTACTGCATCTTAGGACACGTGGTCTATAAAAATAAACCCCTTTTATTTACAACGTGTCTCTGTTGATTATTGTTGTGGACTGATGTGAGAATAATATACGAACAGGTATTTCCGATTCCCACCATTCCTGAGTATGTACTGAGTCGCTTGTTCTGGGTTGTCTACACATTGGGACCGCCGAGCTAAATCTCGGATAACGAATGGGACACTTATGCTAGCCGGATACTGGGTTCTGGGTTCTGAGGTGAGTTTCTGGTACACCACAATTCACTGAGGTCCTGGGGTTCTTCGCATAGTTCTGTGTATCAGCAGAATCCCTGCAACATGGCGCACCTAACGTTTGGTCTATGAGTTGAAACGCCTGTTAGTGCGGGACAACCTAGTGATCGTCACGCGGTGGTCATTAGTCCTGTTATGGTCAATTCTGTTGTGGGCAAGCGCCCCCTCGCAAGGGATGATTATCCTTTTTGGCTTGCTGAAAAATTTGACCAAATAGAGGCGGTTTATCCGCATACAACTCCTGTGGAAAAACACAGGATCCTCACCATTAGTTTGCCTAAAGACTTAGTTCCCCATATAGATGACTGTGTATCCTGGGGTAAGATTTTTGCTGCGACGTACGCGCAGTGCTTCGGCACTCCGTCTATGTTACAGCTGCCCTCCATCATTAAACAGGTTCAAGAGGACCATGGAGCGGAGTCTGCGATAGAATTGGGGATGCGGCTCCTCGGAGATTTTGGCCTGGTGGCTACCATGATAATGGGAAACCTTAAGGGTGATGCGTTGCACTTTCAGGTTCGTAATGAACTGAAGAAGGTTGCTGAAGAGGACAAGCCGCAGGAATTTGCTAAAATAATCGCAGAAGCATATCGTGATTTGGGTCGTAGCTCTTTAGGAGTTAAGCCTGTGATCAAGAATCCCGATTCTAAGCAGCAGGGTAAGGCAGGAACTTCTGGTAAGGATGAACGACCCTTTTTTCCAAAACAAAAGTGGCCGTTTAAACAACAGGGCAAGCAGCAGCAGAAACAGGGCTCTCGGCCTGCCTCTCCCGTACAGTCAAGTAGTGAACGCACTTATGATCTGCGAGATCGTGCTACTATTAAGTCTCCTGATAGATTTCAGGTTTCTGAACCACGTTCTCCTCGTTCTTCACAGGAAACATCGGCTACACAGTCTGGTGGCGGAGGCGGTGGCAAAGGTCGGGGTGCTCCACAACAGCGTGACCAACCCCGACAGACTGAGGGTAAAGGCAAGCAGGACGAGTTTGCTCGACAAAGACCCCCGTTTCAGAAGAAGAAAGTGGCGGCTCTGACGGCAACATATGCCTCAGATAGTGCGGACACAGCTTCAGAACCGGACATGGGCGCTGACGCTACTAGACAGCGCAGCGGAAATTACCATAGTCCGTCAAGCTCTGCGTCCATTTCTGGCGGCGACAGCAACTGATGTATTGGTTACTGTTGAAACAGCTGACACCAGAGTGGCTCCCCCTGATAGACTTTATGAAATAGTCTTATTAATAGAGGGTGACATACAACGTACTATAAAAGGGATTTTTTGGGATAATCTGACCACCACCTATGATATCCTCCTAGCGGAGGCAGATTGGCCCCCGGCCTTCATTTTGGAAGCTCCTAGAGGGGAGGAGAAAATCCTCCCGTCCTTTGCGCACACAGTGCCTAAGGACCAAGCTGAAATGTACGCTGGTGAGTGGGCGCTGGCGCTTGCGCCAGCGGTATATCGTACTCAGGTGGGTTGGGACCGGTTGTCCCCCTGCCATGAGATTCCATTGCGGTCTATGCCCCAGCCTCAGCCCCAATATCCCATGCGTCGTGAGGCTAGACCTCACGTCGCGGCGATCCTTGAACAATTGGAATATCAGGGTGTAATTGAAACATGTGTGTCCCCTATGAATAACCCTTTATTCACTGTGACGAAGCCTGACGGCTCGTACCGTTTAGTTTTGGATTACCGGCACCTAAACTCCCATTGCCGGACCTGCGCGGTACAAAATACACATAGCTCGGCTCTAGTCGACAGTCTCGTGCGTAAACGATTTAAAACGACACTTGACATTTCCAATGGCTTTTTTAGCCATAACCTGTCCACACTGAGTAGCCAGTGGACAGCGTTTACTTCGGGCGGTAAACAAAAACAGTTTACGAGATTAGCCATGGGCTACAAAAATAGCCCTGGCGTCTTTTCCGCTCGCGTGGTTTCCCTCTTAGAAAGAATAGACCCCGAGGCATACTCCTATGTTGACGATATCTACCTCACGGATGACGAGCTGTTGCCGCATCTGTCTCGAGTCGACAATATTGTAGTGAGTTTTGCTGACTATGGCTACAAATTCAATTTTGCGAAGTCTCACATCGCGGAATATACAGTGTTGTTTTTGGGCTACGAGCTCAATAATGAAGGAAAGGGGTTAGCTCCCCACTTTCTGGAGAAGTGCGCATGCTTGAGTGCGCCAACGACACTAAAGAAATTACAATCTCTACTGGGCTTTCTGAATTTCGGCCGTACGTACATTCCTGATTATGCCCAGCGTATCAAGCCGCTTTACGCCTTGGTACAACCCACATTTTCGAAGTCTAGCTGGCAGCTGGAACATTCTAAAATTTTACAGTCTTTACAGGCTGACCTTCTTGCTTCACAATATTTGCTGACACGTGATAACCGCACCAACCTGGTAATAAGAATAGTGCCAGGCGCCGTGGGTTTCACGTATTTGACGTTTAATGAGGGCGATACAGTCCCCATTGCGTACAAATCCCACTTGTACACCTCTGCTGAATTACGTTTTTCCGCGGTCGAAAAAGTTCTGACTGCTGTACAGATGGCGATCCTTAAAGAACGCGCACTGTCACATGGGAAACAGATTCTGGTTGTAACACCCTATCCCGCCTTAGAAGCGGTGACAAAGGCAAGTGTACCAAATTCTAAAGCTTTGCATCCTCGGTGGATACAATGGGCCACAACACTGACGTCGCCAGACGTCACCTACATCTTTGATGCCTCATTACAGACTCAAGAGTTCTTGCAGTATGAATTCGTTCATCCGGCTCCTCTGTCTTTGCGCCCGCTCGAAGAATACCATTGTGTCATATACACTGACGGGTCTGCGCAGCCCGCAATTGGATCAAAGCACGCCTACTCAGCGGCTTGCGCAATTGTCGTAGGTACTTTCGTAAATGGTGAATTCCAATCTGATGCAGTGCATACGCAGTCATTGGGCGATTGTACCGCGCAATTGGCGGAGCTTCGGGCTCTAGTGCTTGCACTGGAGTTTGCCGATCCCCGAGTCACTACTCTAATTGTGAGTGATTCTTTCTACTGTGTCCAGTCCTATAATGACAATTTACACTTCTGGTCTCAGAATGATTATCGAGACACAAAAGGTGGCACAATTAAGCATAAAACGCTTTGGGTTCGAGTGGCAGACTTTAAAGAACGTCTCCCACTCGTGAATGTAATTCACACTCTTGGTCACCAACGACTTGGTGTCCATGCTGTCGGCAACGGCTTGGCTGACGAGGCAGCAAAAACAGCAGTGGCTACATACTTAGTGGCAGCAGTAACCAGATCAAAGAGTAAGATTGATGATGACATCTTGGCAGCTATTGCTGCTACAGAAAAGGGAGGCGATTACCCGAAGGGTTTTCCTTCTCGTTACATTTACCATTTAAGTCCTGATAATGTCCCATTAGTGAGGATTAACGACGTTGGTGACAGAATTATTCCCAACGCGGACTGCAGACCCGCACTGATTCTGGCTGCTCATGAGGGGTTGGCGTCAGCCCACGCCGGAGTGTCAGCCACT
Source organism: Triturus cristatus (assembly GCF_964204655.1). Classification (NCBI taxonomy): domain Eukaryota; kingdom Metazoa; phylum Chordata; class Amphibia; order Caudata; family Salamandridae; genus Triturus; species Triturus cristatus. The sequence goes on from NC_140591.1 coordinate 1,541,196,977, forward strand.
ATATCTCTGCTACAACAACGTTACTGGTGGTTCGGTTTATATAAACAAGCGCGCGCTTATGTTCTCGATTGTGACATTTGCCAACAGATTAAACCTTCTACTGTTGCGCGCCCATCACAAACACAGTTGTACATATCCAATAAACCATTTGGTTGTGTTTATTTGGATCACTGCGGTCCTTTTTCTTCTGATACTGCGTACAAGTACATCTTGGTTGCAGTGGATTCGTGCACACGTTTTCTGTGGGTATGGCCACAAAGGAGTGCTGACTCGCGGACTGTCATCAGAGATTTGCGTGTCTTTGTGGGAACTTTTGCGTGTGGTACCTTCCATTCTGATCAGGGCCCTGCGTTTGCCTCTAAGGCTTACAAGGAGGCTATGAGAAATTTGGGGGTCCTAGTCAAATTTTCGTCCCCCTACCGACCTGAGGGTAATAGTGTGGTGGAGCGAATGAACCGTGACTTAAAGCAATCATTGACAGCCCGTGTTTTAGGCACAGGCCGAAACTGGCTAGCCCATTTGTATAACGTCCAACGTGCACTTAATAATCTCCCTAGAAGGTCTCTGGGTGGGCGGACCCCGTACATGATGCTCTTCGGAATCAGAATGTTTGTACCAGACCTTGATGGTCTAGACATGGCGGCGTCGACCGCACCCTTTGACGTAGATGATCACTGTGCTGTTTTACAGACTCTGCAAGAAGCCAGAGACACTCTATCGAAGGAACACATGCCCTCCACATCTGAAGCTGAATTTCAGATTCCGGTAGTCGGCTGGCTACCCCGAGTTGGTGATCTGGTCCGTGAGAAGGTGGAGAACAAGAAGGAGTTCGGCCCCTCTTATCGTGCACCAGTTCCAGTGCTTGGAGTGCAGGGTACAAGAACAGTCATTTTACCTCCACTTCCTGGTCGCAAAGAAAACAGGTACATCTCAATTGACAATGTCAAACTTCAGCGAGTGGCCGATACTTCTTAGTGTGACTCCAGCAGTTTCATGCCAGACGATGCAAAGAAATTCAATGTTGACTCTTGCTTCTAACACCTTGCCTGATGTTGCCATCGAGATGCAATCGGTTACTGATCCCTTGTTGATACCATCGGCTGGTGGTTTGCCCGAAGAGACTGAGTATGCTTATCCTACACGTGGTCCCTCACCTGTTTTACAATCTACGGCGCTTGGACAGTCCCGTTTCTCCTTTGACACTAACTCATTGCCCTCAAGCCCCCCATCGAACATTGCAGTTTTTTTCAGCTGGTTTAAGAGACATTTTTTGATTGCCCCTTGGACATACATTTGGCTGTTGCTTTTCAGTGTTTTTTTGTTTATGTCCATTGGATTTGTAATAGTTTTTTTCCGTCTTGTGGATGGCCACTATCTGAGTGAGAGATCGACAATTAGACTTATCAATGGAACTTTGGCCCCCCACTCCTCGTCCCACATCATGAAGAGGGACCAGACTTTTGTGAATATTACTGCCTGGCCCGTCTTGGATGGAATCGCATGGGATGCTGTTAAATTCCAAATTCATGGGCCTACAGAGGTCATTAATGTACCTAATGTATTTCGTGTTTCTATGGGTGATGTGGTTAGGCAGAACATACGTTCTGATGATTGGGATGTACACGCCATTGAATCACTGTTTTCTGATTTGAAATATTATGCCGCTTTTGATGCTGAAGATTTATACGAAAATGCGGCTAATTATGCGGAACAGTATTGTTTTCAACATTATGGCAATCATTTCCTGCATAAAGCAAATACGTTTAGAAATTTTGTAAATTTTACCCAATGGGAACACTGTCCTACTCCCGAATTCGGAAGTTCACAAACACTGGTTAACAAGTATTCATATTTTACCGATTTCAGTGTTTCCAACCCGGCAGCGTTTTATTTTAAGGTGCTGCCTGAGTCTGCCGCAAAGGTTAGACTGACACACACGAAGCTACTTTATTCTAAGTCCTTTATGGACGAGTTGTCAATCAAAGGTTATGATGTATGGAAGGCTACTATTGATCTAAAGTCGGTTTGGGGTTCCAAGCCGTGGCAGGTACAGGGTACAGAGGCTTTACATCGTGCCTGTCTTATACCAAATCATATTTTATTTTTAAATTCATCCATCTTCCAAACCACCTGTTTCGGATTGGCTACTTCTAAACAATTAAAGTCACCTTCTGTGCCAGATCTGGGCGCTTATCCCAATTGGGATAACCACACAGATCTGTCCCGCGCTGCTTTGCAATCCTTAGTTTCAAATACATCTTTCAATATTTCGAAAGTTAATAGTGAGGGTTGGTTAATTTGGCAAAGCAGTTCAGATATCTGTCAACGACGTTTTCTGGGACTGAAACCGGGGTATACTCAAGAACGTGTAGACCCTCGGTTTGAGTCGTCACATACTGTCACTACATACTCTGTGGGCAAGTTATGTCAATCTTGGCTGCGACATTCCACTTTGGCGTCTGTCAAGGATCACTTAGCACAATTACATGACAGAATAGATTTGAATGATTTTGTTAAGGGTCCTGTGGGCGGCAGAACCAAAAGGTGGGCGTATGCTATTTACAACGAAGTCTGGAAGTTGTCACAGATTGAGGCGGCTTCCAGATTGAGAGCTATTGACCAAGCAAACATGGAGAAGGTTTTAGCCGTTATAGATAATAGCATTAGCACTCTCTCTTCTAGGATTTATACATTAGATAATATTGTTTCGTCAGTTGTTGATATTGTGCATGATGATATGTCTGTGTTATATCATGGTCAAAACCAGTTGCGTTCTGTTATGCAGTTTGCGTGGACATTGCAGACGTTAAAGGCAGGGAGGGTCCCTTGGGACTATTTGAACACTACATCGTTATTCCTTCCCTTTAACCTTACTGACAAGCAGCGCTTTATGTCCATGAAGGATGCTACATATTCATTGTTACATATTGAAAAATTAGAGCCATTGCCCTTCTCAGTAGCGGAGATCAATTCGGCTACGTGGCTAGCACACGGATTGATAACTCTCCCTTTTGCGCTTTTTAAGTTTACGTCTTGTATGAAACATTATGCTTTAGGTAGATATGAACCGCTAGGCACCGCTTTCATACACGAGGTTTGGTCCCCCCCCTTTACGTATAGATGTACTAGGGACGGAACTGAGGTTTATTTGAAAGGCGAGGAATGCACCACGTCACCAGACCATTCCTTGGTTTGTAGGCACATTCAATTACACGGCGCGTGCAATGTACAAGCCCCGAATTTGGCCTGCGTTCTGCGAGGTATCCCAGTGCCTGTGATTACCCCTTCTTTCACGCTGCTTGCTAACGGTAGTTATTTAATTTTGAATAATGAAGCTTGCTGTGGGATGTTAGTGGGAATCCCATACATAGTAACTGTCTCGCAGAAAGTTGTCTGCTGCAATAATGTTCTCTTTCCACCCCCGCATGGGCGGCTGGATGTTTCTATCTGGCCTTCGATTCCAACCTTGAAAGCAGAGTTCAACAAGTTGAGCAGAATAAGAGCCTTATTGTCCCAAAAAGAGGTGTCTTTGACTTCCTCTCGTGAAACATTCGACCTTCACGTTGCTAATACGCGCACAGAGGTACAGGCGCTTCTGAATACTGACCTCCCCCTACATTTCGGCTCTTTGATCCAAACTATTTTCAATGCCTCGTCCACGACCGGCCTGGCTCATTTTTTTAAACTTGTGGGCTCGGGTCTCGTGACCTCTTTCCAAACTATTTTTGGTGTGGTTCCGGGCTTTTTTCATTCCCTGTTCTCGAGCATCTTTGGAGGTGTTCCGCTACTTCTGGCGCTAGCGGCAGGTGTGCTGCTTTTCCTTTTCATTCTACGAAATGGCTGCTCCATCTGTGCCACTCGTGCACCTGTCCCGCCTGCAGCTTCTTCGGGATAGGATGCTTGACTTTTATGGAACTCTGCCGTTGGCGACATTAAGCCTGGCGTATGGATTGTCCTTCCGGTATTGCTACTTCACCTGCGTACAGCCTGTGCTACACTGCCTGGATTGCCCCTTTGAATGGCCTTTGGATTTGTGCTTGACCAGCCTGGTGTCTCCGGTGCCGGGTTTCGATCAACTAATGAGGCCCTTAGTGTCTCACGAGTTGACCTGTTCTGGTGTCCGGATAATGGCTTGTGGAGCAGCACATGGGATCCTGGGTAATTGGGACATCTCTACAGCTGCCTACAACTTCTTGGCTATGAGCTATTTGGAAGAACATTCCGGGTGCCCTCTGATCGTGCTGGAAGCTCCGCTGATTGAAGAACACGTGTGTTCCTTCTCGTTGATGGATTGGATGGCTGAGACTTTCGCTGGCCCTGCGAATGATTTTTTGTTGGAAGCGGTTGCCACATATGCTGCCTATACATTCATGGATTGACTGAACTATCGTCCTTGGCGCCTGTCGCTCCTGGACAGCACCCTGCCGCGGCATTTACTTTTTTTGCTTTCTCCATGATGGTTGTTTTGAGTTTTTTTTTTAATTGATTATATTTTTTTTCCGGACACCACAGTTTCCCCTGTTGCTTTTCAATTTTTTTCGTTTCAGACTTTAACTCATTCTGAACCTTTGAATTGGTTACGCCTTGTTCTGCTCTGACGAAACTGAACTCTGCGTTCTCTCTTTTCTTGCCTACTAAATAGTGCTTCGATCAAGGGGGCGTGTAGTGAGTTCTCTCTGAATACGTACAGGCATTGTTAAGTTAGCATAACCACGTTAGATGTTAGAAAGCCATCTTTTTGCTTTTGCACACGGCACTGCGTTTACATGTTATTTCTTAAAACAAACTGTTGACTCGAGACTTGCTTCACACAAGCGCGATCTGTTGTTACTATCCCAAGCTCTGCGCAGCGACCTTGGTCTGTACATGGTGTGACAAACAGTCTGGGTTATTACACAATGCATGTTTTTCACTCTAGGTTGATCGGCCCACTATTTAGCCATAACACACGCGCAGCTGCAAATGCCTGAAAATTAGTGCTTTTAGTATCACAGACATCATGTTTATTATTCAGACCGAAGACGAGCCTTCCTGCGAGAAGTCTCCTGATGCTCCTGTGATGTGATTTCACTAAGCTGATCTTTGAGGTATGGGGTCCCCTATTCAAGCCTAAGAGACCTTCTATTAGCATAATAATAATATTAGCTTCTTAGTAAAGGGAAGGTGGTAGTATCCACTGTCATTATAATATGATCACCCCTTTTATATTCTATGGTATTGTAACTATGTTGCTGGTTTTGATATTAATCATTTGTCTGCTTGTATTAGCCAAAGTACTGCATCTTAGGACACGTGGTCTATAAAAATAAACCCCTTTTATTTACAACGTGTCTCTGTTGATTATTGTTGTGGACTGATGTGAGAATAATATACGAACAGGTATTTCCGATTCCCACCATTCCTGAGTATGTACTGAGTCGCTTGTTCTGGGTTGTCTACACATTGGGACCGCCGAGCTAAATCTCGGATAACGAATGGGACACTTATGCTAGCCGGATACTGGGTTCTGGGTTCTGAGGTGAGTTTCTGGTACACCACAATTCACTGAGGTCCTGGGGTTCTTCGCATAGTTCTGTGTATCAGCAGAATCCCTGCAACACTTCCCTCTCCTTTACACCTCGGTGAGCAGATTCGACAGGACTAAGCCCCTTAGATCTATCGGAGGTCTTTTTCAGGGCTTTACCAGAGCGATTTTCAGAAGGTGAAGGAGAAGTCCTTCCCCTTTTTTACAGACCTTCTAGATGAAGTCCCAGAAAATGCATCCTCACTGTCCACTGTCTCCTTTCTTGATTTCAGTTTCTGGAGCCAGGTCAAAAGACGCCCTTCACGATCACGTAAAGTCTTGGTCGAAAAAGTGCGACAAATTTTACAGTCTGCAGCCTTGAGCTCCAGGTACAGACAGTAAATACAGTCCTTGTGTTTGTCTTTAATATACAACCTCTTTTTTGCACAGGTAGCACAAGCTCTAAAGAGGGTCGTCTTCTCTTTATCTGAAATCCTGAAGAATTTGAAGGAAAAGCTGTTGAAAAAACTGTAGAACCAAGTTCTATGAGCAAAACTGAGCAGAGCTCAGTGGAGACTCCCTAGCACAACGTGCGGTAGAAAAATCTGAGGTTCTGAGCTTCTCTCAGGAGGGTTCCAAGGGGTGAGGCCAATCTGATTGGCTGTTCATTTTTTTTGGGTCTCTTTTACAAAAAACAGGTAGATAGGATGCAAAACAAGAATGGGCCTAGGCCTGAGTTCTGTTTTAATGATGGTTTCTATTGCTTTTTTATGTATACAGGGGACTCCCATTCCGACAACGGGGAATGATACAAGCATGGGAATCTATATAAGTTCCAATACTGGAGTAAGATTCATTCCTCCACTGCTTTGCACTTCTTTGCCCCACAGACGCCCACAAGGATCTGATTGTCCACCTGTTGGTCTCTGCTACAATCAATGTAGAAACTGAAGGCTCTCTCAGGATCCAAATGATGGAGTCTCTCCTCTTATGATGGGTAAGGCAGGGCAAAAAGGCTGGCAGGGTCAGAGCCTGTCAGACATTAAAAGATGTCACTGCTTTCGGTAGGGATGCTGCTTAAGCACCAGTTTGTCTGCGGAAAAAGTTGTATGAGGTGGCAGAGCCGAAAGTGCGTGCATGCCACGTATGTGACCAGTTGACATTATCGCCACCAAAAAGTTTTCAGGGTCAAAAGCTGAAGTAGGCAACTGGGCATTGGCACAAAGGGGGTGCACATCAAAAAAGTGAGAACCAAATTTCAGTCCCACTATAGCATGATAAAGGGCACCAGCAGAAACATATGTTGTAAACCTTAAATAAACCTCATAACAGGTCATTTGAACAAAGAAGGCTGATAAAGCAATCATATAAAGATGAAAGAGCCTATAGGTAACCTTGAACAGTGCAGTCTTTGCTGGGCCAAAGATAAAACAAACAACAAAAACAACAGACAAATTGGCCTGTAATGGTCTGCTTAGAGTATAATAATAACCTCGAGAGGGAGACTAAATGAAATCAACTGCTGCCTTTCAATCTCCACACCTGGAGGTGCAGGTTGCCTAGGGCTGGGTACAACACCCCGCTCTAGTCTTGCAACAGAAGAAGCTCCTGAAGTGGCAGCTTTATCAGAAGACAGATACTCAAGCTCAGGAGTACTAGATACTACATCATTCTCCAGGCCCAACCCAGAGTCACTAGGATGACTTGGGCCCGGTCATTTTCTTTTTTTTTTGTCTTTTTTTCCCCAATTTTTAAAACTTCTTTTTATTGAACAGTTGTTGGTGCACCTTTACAATAATACAGAGACATGGTGATATCGGGCGAACAGAAGGGAGCCACATATCACATACAACAGAGTATTACAGCATCTCATTTCCTAGTCTCAATTGTGCTTGTATCCCTCCCGCTTTATTCTATTTAATTTCTATATTCCTCCCACGAGGACCAGATCTTTTCCCATTTTGCTGGGCACCCTCTACTTTGGTAGACCACTTTCTCTGCCTGTTGGCACCAATCTAGGTCATTTTCCCAGTCCCTGGTTTTGGAGAGACCCGTGATTCCCCACATTCCAAGATAAGTTACTTACCTGTAATCCTAGTTCTCTTCCAGGGGTATACTTATCAAAGTCATAAGCAATGAATAGTCCCGCCCACGTGCGTGGACCCCGGAAATCCGCAACATTCTATTTGGAATAACTTTGGCACCGGTTGACGAATCCTCGCGAAATTTTCAAAATAGGTGGGGCGCTCCGCTCCGCTCCTACCCTGAAAGTCTCGGGGGGATTCGTCAAGCGGGGGCTGAGAAAAAAGGAGGGTCCCAAAACGCGTTTTCCCCATGCAATTTTCCATAGGGACCTTTAGTCCAAGGTACAGCCCGAACGGCTGAACAGAATTACTTGAAATTTGGCAGAGAGGTAGTCCTCAGGTCAGGGATGTGCCTTTTGCAGGTCTGGTGTCAATCTGTTCAGTAGTTCCTGAGAAAATCAAAAGTAAAATCATATATATATATATATATATATATGGGCGGAGCCTAACCACACATCTCATCCTGAGATCTGATTGGCTGTCAGCACTTCATCCAAGAACTGTTGGCAGCCATCTTGGGACCAATATACATGATAGCACCTCATTAAAAAACATTGCAGTTAATAGAAGGTTTTAAGACTTTAGTTACATTATAAATCATTTGTTGATGGTACCATACTCATTTTAGGAATTGTGGTATGTTCTAATGTGATTTCACCATGTGAAAAAGCCTTCTGCTGGGATATCATGATTGAGAGAAAAATATTTTCTAATGCTTTTCCCACAGAGGTTTGGAAGGTGATCTATAAGCTAAACTGAGAGCTTATTTTCTGTAAATTCACATTATCTTTCTCAGTCATGTGAGAATGAAGTCTGACATTCTCAGTAAAACATGTACATCCAACAAGGGCAGAGACTGTCAGTTGATTCCTTTGTGTTATACTGCAGCTTCCCAGAGTGTTCCAAAGAACAACTAGAGCGCTAACAGTCCTACTTATGATAAACGTATGGCACACCTGAAGCCATCTTGCTTGGATTAAAGTGGTAACTCTTAAAACATTTAATTTAAAAAGGAACAAAATGAGGGGGTTCATTTTTCCATAAAAAGTATGATTAGTGCTGCAGAAAGAAAAATTAGGGCACCTTTTGAGTGACTTCTCAAATCCTCTTCTATTTCATTAAAAAATTCTGACATGCAGACTGAAACATGCACTTTCAATACCAGCAGCAGTTTTCCCTGGTGAGCAGTAGCTTTACTACAGTGATCTAATGAGCAAAAAGAGTGCTAACATTCTGAATTTATGGCAAATGTGTGACACATCTGAATGCCTTCTTGATGGAATCAAAGTAAAAAACTGAAAGTATTTCCTACTGAGGAGACTGCAGTAAATGAGGAAATTAGGAAACTTCATGACAAATAAGTCTCCCAAGATGGCCACCAGAGACAAAAGAGCCCAAATGTAGCCCAAATATCACCCAAATGTAGCCCAAATATAGCCCAATGACAGAATGTCCCAAAGTGTTCTTAAAAACAACTAGAGCGCTTACTGTCTTCATTATGACAAAAGTATGGCACACCTGAAGCCATCTTGATTGGAATAAACTGGTAACACTTAAAACATTTAATTTAAAAAGGAACACAATGAGGGGGTTCATTTTGCCATAGAAATTATGATTAATGCTGAAGAAAGAAAATGAGGGCACATTTTGAGTGACTTCTCAAATCCTCTTCCATTTCATTAAAAAATTCTGACATGCAGACTGAAACATGCACTTTTAATACCAGGAGCAGACTTCCATGGTGAACAGTAGTTTTACTACAGTGATCTAATGAGCAACTAGAGTGCTAACATTCAGAATTTATGGCAAATGTGTGACACATCTGAATACCTTCATGATGGAATCAAAGTAAAAAACTGAAAGCATTTCCTACTGAGGAGACTGCAGTACATGAGGAAATTAGGAAACTTCATAACAAATAAATCTCCCAAGATGGCCACCGGAGACAAAAGAGCCCAAATGTAGCCCAAAATCACCCAGATGTAGCCCAAATATAGCCCAATGACAGAAGTGTGCAAAACACTTATTATTTTGTGTTTTTGCAGTGTTATATAGTGCAGACTTGTCAGGTATTGGAGTGCTTTACAAGAGCATTGGTTACATCACACAAGAACAAATTCATTTTGGTTGTAGACATGGGGAGACTAAGTGATTTGACCAGAATTACAGAATGTCGAGCTGAAGCAGAAACTCCAACCTGGTTCCCCAGTTGCAAAGTCTGCAGTTCTGGAAGTAACACCACATCCTCTCCCCTAAGTGCAACATTTAATCAAGTGGTCAACTGGATAAAAAAACATAAAGGGAACAAATAATTTAAAAGTGCTTTGTCGCTATTTGAAAACTCAGAAAATATGCCCTTATTTTAGTCTTTTAGAGCACTAACCATAATTTTGATGCCAATAAGACCCTCTCATATATGTAATTTCTAAAGGAAATGCTCTAGGTATTACAGTTTTGATTACATCAAGATGACGTCAGGCGTTCCACACTTTTGTAATAAATATAGAATGTTAGCAATCTAGTTGTTCATTAGGATACTGTTGAGAGACAGAGGCAAGGGGCACGGACTCTGAACATTGAAGGCAGGTAGGAGGATGCAAAGGCAACAATTTAACCACACTGAGCAGGCAGGAAGGGCCGTGGCAGCACAACAGACTATGGAGGGCAGTGGAAAGGGGGGCAGGGGCAACAAACCAACAATACAGGACTTGCAAGAGAGGCTGTGGCAATGTAATAGACCATTGTGAGCAGAAGGAAGAGGCAATGGTAGTACAACCATACATGCCAACAGACCCGATTCAGCCAGGAAACGTCCAATGTTTTTAAGCTCAAATGGGCTTTATTTGATCTGTCTCCTGTCTACAATCTCCTCTTTTTCAATGTAACTCAAAGGGGAAAATCAATACCCCAGTTTTTTTTCAAAATCTCCCTCTTACCAAGTTCAAAATGTTCGCAAGTATGGTACATTGGATCATGGAAGGAAATGGGGTAGGGACATGGACTTGGATAACAGAGGACAGGAGGGACATGGAGAGGCGCACCAAACTGACCCTGCAGGGCAGGCATCAGGGTTTGCAGCAGCACAATACACCACACAGGGCATGCGGGACGGGAGTGAAGCACAACAATCCATAGAAAGCAAGAGGGAGGGGACAGGACCATGCACATGGACAACAGAGAACAGAGGGGCAAGAGGCAATGGTAGCTAGCTGACCATAATGGACAGACAGGAGAGAAAGCTGCAGCATAACAGACCATAAAGGGCAGGAGGGACGGATCAGGGGCATTACAATGGAACAGACAAGCCAGGAGGGAGGGAGTAGGGGTCTGCACATGTAAACAGAGGGCTGGGGGCAAGGGGGCAAGGGGGCAGGGCAGGAGCAGCAAGATATCCATGGAGGTCAGGCAGGATGGGCACTAGAAGCAAGACACACCATGAAGAGCAACAGTGAGACTGTGATGGCATACACACAGACCATGGAGGGAAGGTGGGAGGGGTTCAGGGGCAGCTAACTGACCACACAGGGGAGGTGGGAGGGGCCATGGCAGCACAGAAGACCATGCATGGCAAGTGGGAGGGTTAGTGGAAGCACAATGGCTATGATGGGCAAGAAGGAGGGTGCAGGGGCATGCACAAAGGACGATGGAGGATAGAAGGGAGGGTCAGGACCTGTGCACAGACAAGAAAGTTCAGGGGAAGGGGCCTCACAACAGACCGCACGGGGCAGGCAGGAAGAGCAGTTGCAGCACAACAGACCAGGGAGGGCAGAAGGGTGTGGCAGTACAATGGACCATGTAGGACAGGAGGAAGAGGATAGGGGCATGGCATGTGGACAGGCAGGGTGGAGGTGGCAGGGACAGGTTACCGTCATCTGACAATGCTAGGCAGGTGGGAGGGGAGTGGCAGCTCAACAGAACACTCAGAGTTGATAGGAGTGGCAGGTCCATGGAACATGGTGGGCAAAAAGGATGGAGCAGGGGCATGCACAAAGACATCGGAGGGCAGGGGGAAGGAGAATAGGGGCAGTAAGCTAAGCACAGAGTTTAAGCAGGAGGTCAATGATGGGGCATAGGGGGAGGAGCCTAGCGCGCAACCAAGATGGACGCGTAGGCACAGGGCTCCCCGGACCCTTGCCGCTCCTCGCAACTTATCCTGACATTATCCTGGATTTGTGGACGGATTCTGGAAGATGAACCTTGGCTGAATCCATAACTCTTTTCAGAACGTAAATCGGACCTGGGAGACCTGAATTACAGCGTCTTGCATTTTGGAGGCCCACCTGGAAGCTGTGCCCGGTGCTTTGGTGAACGGTGGGGCCGGGGAGTAGTTGAACAACAACGGCATCGGAGCCTTGCCAATGACCGCGCCCCCACTTTCAGTTTCGCTTTTGCACTTCTGCATGGCCTGATCGAGGAGCTACTTCGCGCGGCTGGGGCGTCCTCCGGCCTTTGTGCTGGACTGATTTGTGCCTTTTTCTCCACCTTTCCGAGCGGGCTCTTGGACAGTCTGTGTCTGATCTGCTGGCACCCCTTTGCTATCGGTCCTGGCGGACCCCTCCGGTGAGCGTCGCTCAACATGGCGGGCAAGGGGGATCCCGAGAAACGGAGGACCAAGACATCCCGCCGTGGGGGACCAGTCCAGAGTAACATCATGGATCGTTATACCCAGGGCAAAGGATCCCCCGGGCCAGCAAGTGCCGCCGTGGAGGACTCTGGTGGTGGCCCGTCCGTGCCCACGGAATTGTCGCTGCAAGACGTTATGGGCGCCATCAACGGCATAAGGGAGACCATCGCCCAGCAGTACGAGGCACTGGCCCGTAAAATTGACACGGTTGCCATTGATGTTACGTTAATTCGGGCGGATCTCTCTACGACTAACGAGAGGGTTCATTCACTGGACTTGAGAACATCCACTCTTGTTACGGATGTATCAGACCTCCAGGCAACTCTTGGCGATCTAAAGTCGGCAAACGACACGATGTCCCGGCGGCTGGAGGACTTCGAAGGTCGGGCACGACGCAATAATATCCGCGTCATAGGTGTACCGGAGACTCTCGACAATCGTCCGGTGGACCTCATGGTCGAAGATCTAGTCCTCAATCATCTTGCTCCTTCAGGCCTGAGCAAGTTCTCCGCCGTGGAGCGTGCCCATCGTGTCCCGGGCGGTAGGCCTCGACCAGGGGCTCCCCCGAGGCCTATTATTGCAAAACTTTTTCATTACAGAGACCGGGATGCGATCCTGCAGGCCTCGAGGGTGCATGGCCCAGTTAACTATGAGAATGCCTCCGTTAACTTCTTTCCGGACTTTACCCAACTCGTTCAGAAACAGAGAATGGGCTTTCAGGGGGTGACGCGCCGTGTTCGAGATCTGGAACTTAAATACTCTATGCTTTTCCCTGCCAGGCTTCGTGTGGAATATGAAGATCGGACTATCCTTTTTGAACGCCCTGACACTGTGAGTGACTGGTTAGACTCCCTGCCGGACCGGGGCGAACGATCTGGGCGTACTGGCGGTGCTGAGGGCGGAGGGCCTCCGCAGGAATAATTCTTGGTCCTCTACTTTGACATTTCCTTCTGCGCCCAGCCAGGTTCTACTTCAATTGTATATTTCGTCTATTCGTATGTTCTGTTTGGATGCGGGTGGGGACGGGTCCCTTTCCTCCTCTAGGGTCTATTTGTAGCATGGGATGGTTAGGGCGACAGGCACACTGCAAGTTGGGGGGGCTGTATAGTCCGCAGGGGTGCAGGGTGGGGGGAGTTGTAATGGCGTGGGGGTGGGTGGGGGACAGTGGTTGTTGGGTTGTGTGTTTTTTCTTTTCAAGGCGGTGTATTTGTTTCCTTTCAGTTTTAGGTGTCTGGCTGCGTGCCCGGGGACTCCAGCTTCTTGTGTTGGGATGGGGGGGGACGGGTTGAAACTTATGTCTCGGAACGTCAACGGATTGGGGGACCGTATCAAACGTGGGGTTGTGTTGCAATATTTGCGCCGATTGGCCCCTGATGTGGTATTTCTTCAAGAGACGCACTTGGTGGGCAATGTATGTCATGCCATGAACAGGGGGGGCTACCGACTGGTTGCACATTCTGGTTTCACCACTGGATCCAGAGGGGTGGGCATCTTGCTGCGATCTTCCCTCCCGCTTGAGATTGACAAAGTTACTCTTGATGATAGAGGGCGCTATGCGTCCTTGACTGGACGGTGGGAGGGTCAGACTCTTTCATTGGTCTCGGTCTATGTTCCCCCGGGCCTCCAAACCTCCACTTTCTCTGATGTGGGTCGTATGTTACTTGAACTTCCTGATAGTCTCTTGCTTGTGGGTGGGGATTTTAATTCCGTGATTTCTGGCGAGTTGGATCGTTACCCTCCCAGAGCCCTCTCTGCCGCCCAGGCGTGGCTCGGCGGGTTCTTGGACACTTTTGGCCTAGTGGACTGCTGGAGGTTGATACATCCGACACAGAGTCAGTACACATTCCACTCTGGGGCTCACGGGAGTCTCTCCAGACTAGATTATTTTCTTATGCCAGCGGCCCAGACCACCCGGGTCCGGGAGGTTAAGCACCTGGCCCGGGGCATTTCCGACCATTCCCCATTGTGGCTCCTCTTCGATACCGGGATGCGATCCGCCGGGCGGGTCGCCCCCATTAACCCCTGGTACCTGCGTGACCCCAAGATCCGCAAGGGTCTCATTAAGTCGCTTGACCAGTATTTTCTTGAGAATGAGGGGTCCGTCTTGTCCTCAGTGTCCTTGTGGGAGGCTTTCAAAACGGTTCTCCGAGGACACGCCCTATCCCTGATCGTGGAGGCCAAGAAAACTAAGAACGGGGAGGTGGTTGCGTTGGAGGCTGAGATATCGGGGTTGGAGGCTGCCTTGGAGACGGCTGTCACTCAGGACGGGCTCCACGCCCTCAGCCTGAAGCAATTCGAATATAAGTCCCTTGTTACGGATGCTGCTCGGACAATGTATAGGGAACAGCAGGGTAGGCTGTATGATGCTGGGGATAAGGCGGGTAAATTGATTGCTTTGCTTGATAAGAAGGAGAGAGTGAATCGAGTGGTCCCCGTGCTGCAGACGTCGGAGGGAGTGAATGTGACTGACCCTGGTGAGATTGTGGAGTGTTTTGCTGATTACTTCCGTGCTGTGTACTCCCCGGTGTCTGATAGGGATGAGGCTGACTCCCGTCACTTGTTGAAGGATATTGCTTTGCCCTGCCTGTCGGTGGATGAGCGTGAGCAGTTAGACGCCCCGTTATCGGTCGACGAGATTGCTACCGCGATTCGTTCCCTTCGCTCAGGCAAGGCTATGGGCCCCAACGGACTCCCTATTGAACTTTACAAACTGCAACCGGATAAAATTGCGCCATTTCTCCGTCGTATGTTCTCGGAGTCGCTTGAACTTGGCTCTCTCCCTGCTGACCAACGTCTGGCCACTGTAGTCGTGATTCCCAAAGACGGTAAGCCTCGGGACCGTTGCACCTCGTACAGGCCTATTTCTCTGTTGAACGCCGAGCCGAAAATCCTTGCCAAGGTTCTTGCTAATCGCCTGCTTACTGTTATCTGTGACCTGGTGCATCCGGACCAATCCGGTTTTATCCCGCACCGGAATACGGCCCTTAACTTGCGGCGCCTACATGGCGTACTTGCAAGGGCGGAATATCTCTCAGAGCCGGCCATCTTGGTTTCCTTGGAAGCCACGATGGCCTTCGATACGATAGAATGGCCGTATCTTTGGGCCGCCCTGGCAAAGTTTGGACTCGGGGCGGGATTTATTAGTTGGGTTAAACTCTTATACGCTGCTCCATTGGCTCAGATTGTCGTTAATGGGAGGGTTTCCCGGCCCTTCGCTCTTGGGAGGGGCACTAGGCAGGGGTGTCCGTTGTCTCCCCTGCTCTTCGCTCTGGCTTTGGAACCGCTCGCTGCTTGGCTTCGTTGGGAACCGTCGATAAGAGGGATCCAGTGGGCCCCTGGCTTCGAGGACCGAGTTTCGTTGTACGCGGATGACATTCTTTTGTACCTCACCTCACCACGTCAGTCACTCAATGTGCTCTTTGACGTCCTTACTTCCTTCGGCAAGAACTCTGGTTTGATTATTAACTGGTCCAAATCTTGTGTCTATGCTATATCCGGTGGCTTTCCTCTCATGCCTTCTCGTTTTCCTATTAAGGCATCCCACTTCGGCTTTACGTACCTGGGGGTGTACGTCTCATTGGACCCGGCGGTCCGCTACGAGCATAATCTCCTCTCTCCTCTTCGGAGATTGCGGTTAGACGTGGCCCGTTGGCGTAAGCTTCCCTTGTCTCCCCTCAGTCGTGCGGCGCTTTTTAAAATGATGTCTCTTCCCCGATTCCTTTACGCACTTCAGAACTCCTTTGATATTATTCCGGCGGCCAACTTCCGGGAGGTGGAGAGCTTACAGAGGAGGCTTGTTTGGGATGGTCGTGCACGTATTGCTCTTGCAAAACTGACTCACCCCTGGTATGACGGGGGCATTGCGCTCCCGGACATCAGGAGGTACTATTGGGCCTCCCAGCTATCTGCTATTAACCATGCAACGTACGCACCTGGTCCGAATCCGGCGTTCGAAATGGATAGATTTTTGTTGCCTGGCGGCAACTTTAACAGAGCGCTTTACTCTCGATCGGCTGGGAAGAACTTAACCGGTCCCACTAAGATTGCTGTGCGCGTGTGGAGGGCTGCGAATGTGGCCATGGGCTGGAATGAGCGTTTGACGGGTTCGACCCCTTTGTTTGCGTCTGAAAGATTGGGAAGCCTCTGGACGACGAAGGGCTTTGAGCGTTGGGACACGATTGGCATCAGTAGAGTGGGTGACCTTTGGGTGAAGGGTGCGGTTAAATCCTTTGCTGCGCTGCAGAGTGAGTACGAATTGAGTGAGCGGGAGTTCTTTCGGTACGTCCAGGTTCGGCACGCCTTGCTCTCGGCCTTCGGGGCTGGGACGGCAGTCCCTGTGTCTTCGCCACTCGAGGACCGCATACTCGACGGTCACTTGCCCGACAGTACTATTTCCCTTATCTATAAAAATCTAATAAACGTTCGGGCGGATCTCCTCGTGCGCCTTCGGGAGGCGTGGACCGGGGATGGTGTGGAACTGGACGATGAGGATTGGCAGTCTGCGCTGTCCTCCCCTAAGGAAGTGGCCATACCCGCGCGTCTCCGTCTTGTGCAGCTTAAAATCCTTCACCGTGTCTACGTGACAGGCCCTCGGTTAGTTTTGATGGGTTTTTCTGAAGACGGGCTCTGTAGACGCGGCTGTGGGCTCAGCGCCACTTTTCTCCATGTTCTCTGGGAGTGCGGTGAGGTGGCGGAGTATTGGCGCCGGGTGCATGCTGTCATGGAATGCGTCACTGGGGTCGCTTTGTTGCCCGAGGCTCGCCGATGTTTGTTGAACGTGTGGGAGCCTAATGACTATAATGCGGCACAGACTCGGTGGGCGGCCCTTGGGAACATGATTGCTAAGAGGGACATCGCACAGCGTTGGGGTTCCCGACGGCCTCCCACCGTGTCAGTATGGAAGGAGAACATGGATTGGTGCATGTGCAGAGAGAAGACTGTGTATGTGTCTCGGGGTAAGCCGGGGGCGTGGGGTAGAATCTGGGGTCAGTGGAACGCGTACCGAGGGAACATCTGCACGCCCCCCCTCGTGGACACATCTGATGCTGCCTTGTCCCCCTGATCCTGAGGTTCCCGGACTATTACATTTTACCTGTAGATGGTTGTGGCTCTCCCGTCGCCCCCACCTCCCTCTTGCTCATCCTCATTGTCCACCTGAGGGTGGAGTATGTATTGTGTAGTTCCCCGGACGTGGTTAGACGCCCCTTTTTAATGGTTTCCGCCTTGCTTTTTGGTGTTATTTTATTTTTTTTCTGTTTGTATTTTTAAAATCTATGTATCCTGATAACCTCTGAGGTGCACTCAGTAATCTGTTAATTCGGCTGGGCCCCAGGGGGCCTGTTGCTGCCTTGATGTTGTTGACCATGTACATATTAGCGGCCGGCCCTGGTGGTTGTAGGCCCATGTTTGTATTGATTTTTATGTACAATAAAGGTTTTCGCAAAAAAAGAAAAAAAAAAAATGATGGGGCATAGAATTGGGCAATGGAGGGCAGGAGGAGTGGACTGGTACATCATACTAAAATGAGGGCAGTGGCAGCACATCAGACCATGCATGGCAGGAGGGAGGAGGCTAGTCCATGGATTCACACAACAGAGGATAGGGAGGAGGGGGATGGGGCAGCAAGCTAACTGTTCAGAGAAGGTGGGTATTAGGAACTTTATTGTTTTTAAAATGTGTGTCTGTGCGAACTACTTAAAATATGAACAAGTATGCAGCATAATCTCACTTTTATTCAGGAAGAAGAGGACGTTTGTGACTGTGACTCCGGGCTCACTTGGCAGAAACACCCCCTGACCCTCCACCCCCTATCGCAAAATGTAATGCCCGTGAAAAGGGTAGGTGAACACAGTGTTATATAGAACATAGTCCTGAGAGCACGATTGAAAATGAAAACTAGATATAGTGTATGGTATAAACTATGCACCAAAAAGTGTGATATAAGATGAACCGGGCGTGAAATATAATATGCAATACATTGTGCGCAATGACAGATTCATTGGAGAGCGCGAGATAGCACAGGCACTAGCGAGTGCTATGCGATATGCGCCTTGGAGTGTAATATGCACAGGGCAGTGTTGTGTAACCTAACTAGTCTCTAAAGTTGTAATATAAAATATGTGCTGGGGAGTGTAACGTTGCATATGCACTGTGACAAAGATATGGATCCCAGATTGTAATATGTATGGCATAGCACTGTGCGTTATAACATAGGCATCAAGGAAGGCACGTTAGCTGGTGCAATATAACCCGTGCGAAGACAAGTGTGGCATGACATATTCACGGGGTGGTGTTACAGTGCACATGGGCTAGAGAGTGTCATAGCATATGCACTAGCTAGTGGAATACAACACAGAGGTGTGTGGCACTCAGCAGGCAATGGTGGGTGTAACACAGCATTGGGCTCTGCCAGGAGCGCGCTGTGACTCTCAAGTGATGTTTGTCCCCTTTCCAGAGAGTAAAATAAAAAGTATTACACATCCGGCAGTGGATGTGTGTTTTATTAACCGTGAGGGGGGTTTCTTGCATAGTTTTGGTCGAATTTTTGTCGAATCCCCTTTGAATGGCTTGGTGTGCATGTGTCTTAAATGTGCCAGTCAATAGCTACCCATGTTTGTATAAATAAACGACAAGGGTATCTACCGGGATTAGGCACGGTAGGGCATCAGACATGTCAGAGCTTCACTAGTGGTGTAAATACATTCTACGTGGATTCATTGTATGCATAGTCGCCTTTTAATGAATATCACGCAAATCGTCATGGTGATAGGTACGCACGGTTTGTCCAGCATGTCCTAGGTGTGTCTATAAATATATATTTTTTTAAAATAATAAAAAACAGTGGCCGGCCCTGGGGATTGGGGTCAAAAAAATATAATTAGGAGACAGGCCCTGGGGGATGGGGTCATCAGGGCCAATAAATTAGAATAAAAAGGGGAACCACACAGCCCCCCTTCTTAAAAAATTAAAATAAATAAAAGACTGGCATCGTGCCGGAGGCCACGCCCCCTCCTTGCAGCACTCTGCAAACGCGCCCCCTGGCGAGTTGTAAGTTGGGGAATTAATTCCTCTTCAATACTGAGGGTTCCTGAGGGCCAACTAGCCCAACAGGCATCTCCAGTATGCGCCAGGGAGCTGCGCTGCAGACAGGTGTTCTGAGGCCAAGCCCCTTTTTACACCTCTGTAGCGCTTACTGGAGGTACCTAGTGGTCTAGTTTGACCCTAGGGACCCTTAGGATTCAAGGGGACTTAATCTCTCAACTTAGAACAGCCACAGGGCGCGTTTACACAGTGGTGAAGGGAGGGGACGGGGCCTGAGGTGACGTGTGCAAACACGCACTATGGCACGTTTTAAATTGGGGATATAAGTTTCCTTCAATACTGAGGGCCCCTGGGGGCTAACTAGCCCACCAAGTGCTTCCAGTAAGCGCCACTGAGCTGCATTGCAGAGAGGTGGTCCAGGCCGTGCCACTTTTTACACCTCTCTGCAACGCAGCTCTGTGGCACTTACTGGAGGTACCTAGTGGGCTAGTTGGACCCTACGGATCCTCAGGATTCAAATGAACTTAATCTCCCAACTAAAAACGGACACAGGGCGTGTTTACACAGTGGTGAAGGGGGGGGGGGACGGGGCCTGAGTTAACGTGTGCAAAAACGCCCTGTGGCCTGTTTTAAGAGGTAGTTTTAATCCCCCTGCCCTATTATATACTAGGGGCTTACAGAGGAGGTCATGCTAATCACAGGGGGACCCCAACGCATTATGTTCCCTAGTGTATGTAGGTGTTTTCACTGTATTTTAAGTGTCTTTTAACATAGCACTGGCTCTAGGACTAGTTAGTCAGACTCAGTTACCACCAGTATCCGTCTGAAAAAGTTGAGGGTAAAGGATGATTTTGCAACAAGGCTTCTTTCTGCACTTCTTTTTTTTCTTTCTGTGCATTTTTTCTTCTTTCTTCACATGTCCTATCTCTGTAGGCATTGTTAGAAATTAGCATTTAAAAAACCTCAGAAATTCACTGAAAAAACCATATGTCATGAGTGATGTCACTGACCATGTCATGAGTGATGTAATATGTGACGTCATCAGCAGTGCATTGCGGGCGCGCGAGTTATAGTTAGCTGAACTAACTATAACGGGGGAATTTCAATGGTTTTGTACAAGTGAAAAGTCCAGCTAACTATAACACCCCTGAAACCTATGGTTTTTTCAGTGAATATATATATATATATATATATATATATATATATATATATATCCAAAAATAGAGTTAATATGCATAAACATACATATGCAGCCTGAAAACATTACTGGGCTCAAAAAACTGCCATCATTGCATGTAAATCTTTTACATTTGAAAAAATAAAGACATACAAGTCATAATATACATATGATATATATAAAGAAAACTGCACTGTGTTTGCTTTGAAACACACAACCTTTATTTTCAAAGGTAAAAAGGTGAGATCATTGAGGCAGATTAGCCTAGAAAGGCTGCATAGAAAAACAATTGGAAAATTGGCACGGTGCCTTTAAGACCTCCAGGAAACCCCAGGCTCCCATCATGCACCACAGGTGACAGTTAGGTCAGTTCTTTTGGACGGCATATAACAGTGTAATCACAGTATGGGTAACAGGTACATATATATATGGACATGGTATTCGCCCAGGAAGGAGGGAGGGAGGGTTGCTTATGACTTTGATGAGTATACCCCTGGAAGAGAACTAGGTTTACAGGTAAGTAACTTATCCTTCTCTTCCAGGGGATACTCATCAATAGTCATAAGCACTGAATAGAGTAGCAAGCCCATCCCGTACCCTGCGGACGAATACCAGCATATCCAAAAAACATTTTATCAACATATATTACCCAAACAAATTTCTCAAGGATGCTTGACCGAACTGAGCATCCACTTGAGTGTCAGAATCAAGGCGGCAATGGCGTGCAAAAGTATGAACCGAACGCGATGTGGCTGCTTTACAAATTTCTTGAATAGGTACATTCCTAAGCATTGCTATCGTAGCAGCTTTGCCTCTTGTAGAATGCGCTCTCGGCTTGCCCAGGAGCCACTTATGTGCCAGTTGATAAGATAACATGATACATTGCACTATCCATCTTGAAATGAACCTTTTAGAGGCAGGGAAACCAGTGTTTAACGGACCATAATTCACAAACAGTTGGTCAGACTTTCGTACACTTTTTGTTTTATCAAGATAGAATTTTAACACTCTTTTCAGATCTGACAGGGTTTGCAAAGTAGGAAGAGTAACTGACTGGTTGAGGTGAAAATCAGAGACCACATTAGGAAGGAACCTCGGGTGAGTACATAACACCACTCTGTTCAAGTGAAAAACGAGAAAAGGCTCTGTAGAGCATAAGGCTTGTATCTCGCTTACCCTGCGAGTAGATGTGATTGCCACGAGAAAAGCAGTCTTCCACGAAAGATGCTGAAGGGAGCGTTGTGGATGGGTTAGAATGGGGGACCCATTAGTTTAGAGAGGTCTACATTCAGTTCCCAGGGAGGAGATGGAGCCCTAACAGGAGGATAGACCTTCTTGAGACCCTCCAGGAAATCCTTAACAACTGGCATTTGAAAGAACGAAGCCTGAGTGGGAGACTTTCTATATGCTGTTATCTTTGTGGAGTGGCATGTCGCTCGTGTCTTTCAGAAGAGTGTACTGACTGAATTATAGGCGATCTGGATCTTGTAGGAGAACATAGTAGTCTTTTAATCCTGCGGATCTTCCACTCTTTTATGTCCCCTAGCCATCTCGGTGAGATATTAGTTGGCGGGGGTGGAGACGGTAATAGTGAGGGTTCAGGAGTGACTTGCACTATCTGAAGTCCTGGCAAGAAAGAAGCACTCCTTGACGTCACCACCTGGGTGTCCTGCGTCGAACGGTCTCTTGACGTCGCCCTAGGTCTCTTTGCAGACGGAGACCCATGATTTGAGTGTGACGACCTCCTTCGACGTCGACCTAGATCGCGATGTTCGTCTAGACACAGGGGGCGCTTCTCGAGATCTCGACGTCGATCTCCTCGACGGCGACCTCTTCGACGTCGACCTCCTTGGCGACGGATGTGTCGACGTCATGCGTCTTGATGATGATTTCCTGTTTCTCTCCGGCGTCGAAGCCCTAGGTGTTCGGCTCGACGTTGATGTAATTGGACCTCTCGACGTCGCGCTATGACGTTGATGTGTCGACGTCGAGCCCCGGCCTCTTGACGTCGTAGGCGAGCAAGACTTGGACCGCCTACGCGTTGGTGTCTTATGGGTCTTCTCACCTTGTCTCGACTGCGAAGGACGTCTCGACGTCGATCTCTACGCCGACTCTGAGCACAAAAGTATTTTTAATGTCGATTTGTCCCTCGACGGCATATGAGACCAATGTCTCCTTTTCTCGCCTTTTTCTTTGTGCTCCAACCTTGTTTGAGAGGAGGGCTTTCTTGAGGGATGTTCTTCTCGCCCACTTACTGTTTTTTTCCTCTCTCCTGCATGGAGTGCAGCTTAATCTTCTCCCTGTCCCTAAGCGTTCTTTTTGAAAACTTGCAGCAGTGGTAACACTGGTCTGGCTTGTGAGATGAAGGTAGACAAGCAATACAGACCGAGTGAGGGTCTGACTTAGCCATCTTTTTTCCACAGGCCGGGCACTTATTAAATAAGGCCGGCATTTTGACAGGAAAAAATAGCCAAAAGTCAGAAAAAATAGTACTATTAGTAAGCAAAGTACTATAGACGTCGAGCGAAACCAAAAAAGTTCACTTTAAACCAGAAAAAAAATGATAAAAAATCACTAACTGGCAAGCTCAATGCTCCAGGATCCTCACAGAAGGAGCCGAAAAAACAGAACTGACCTGTCACCTGTGGTGCATGATGGGAGCCTGGGGGTTCCTGGAGGTCTTAAAGGCACGGCGCCAATTTTCCAATTCTTTTTCTATGCAGCCTTTCTAGGCTAATCCGCCTCTATGATCTTGCCTTTTTACCTTTAAAAATAAAGTTTGCGTGTTTCAAAGCAAACTCAGGGCAGTTTTCTTTATATATATATCATATGTATATTATGACTTATATGTCTTTATTTTTTCAAATGTAAAAGATTTACATGCAATGATGGCAGTTTTTTTAGCCTAGTAATATGTTTTCAGGCTACATATGTATATGTTTCTGCATATTATCTATATATATGGGTATTTATGTATATATATATATATGTAGATATATGCATATTATTGGCTATTGCTGCGGGTTCCCCGCACGTGGGAGGGACTATTCAGTGCTTATGACTTTTGATGAGTATCCCCTGGAAGAGAATATTCCTTTTAGCCACCCCCGAGGCCAACATGAGCCAAATTTTAGTATGTGTAGTCCAATTTGTGTCCCCGTAAATCCCAGGTGATGCCATTTTACTTCTACTAGAATCCGCAGTTTTACCACCCAGGCCATGTTCTGAGATTCTCCAGCCCAATAACGTTGTACTATGGGACACGCCCAAATTATATGAAATATGTTTCCCACCTCCCCACAGCCCCAGATGCAATGGTCTGTGTCACATCGACTCTTTTGATACCGGGGTGTTCTGGGGGCATATGACCTGTGTAGGATCCGGAGCTGGACCAGCCTGAACCTTGCTCATATGGCAATCTCTCTGGGGCTCATCCTACAAGATCCCCTCAGGGGGCCCAGAGGGCCCGGAGAATTATTCATGATTTTACGGTAAATAAGAGAGACAGGTTTATCTATAATTGGGTCAAGTAATAAATAATCTGTCTTCCAGTGGGGGGTATTCGGGCAATATCGTAGGGCATGTCTTAACTGTAAATAGCGAAAGCGCTCCAAGTCAACCAGTTGGTATTCTACTTGTAATTCTTCAAAACTGATATGATACTAAGATATGACTGCCCAAGTCCCATTGTGCCTAGATGTAGCGACCAAGGAGACAGCTGGCATTTACTGATCGTAGGGCAAGCCTGACAGAAGAAAACATGTGCTTCCCAAAGGTTTCGATATGCTTGGATCCGCAGTCAGGTTGAGTCCAAAGGAGGCAGGTTGACCTTACTGCTGGATTTCTGAACCACCAAGATCTCCAGTTTTGGATGCTGTGTGAGAAATTCAGGGTTGCCTGGAGGTGGTCTGTGGTGAATAGCGACCTGCCTGTTGACAAGAGAACCAGAATATGGTTTTGCCCAAGTGCCCACAAGCATATCTGTCAGGGCCCTCATTAAATGGCAGATGAGGTTTAGTAGGAGCCTGGCCAGGCTGAAGAAGCTCCATTAGAATGTTGGTTTTAACCTCAATAATGGTGAGCTGCAAGACAAAGACCTCAGCCGCCTTTCTAACCAGAACAGCAATAAATGTGCTCTCCTCAGTGACAGGACAAGGGGGAGAGACAAATTCAGTGTCTGGGGTAGTATCTAAGCTACAGGCATTCTGTAATTCCTCATACTAAAATTGTCTTCATCATAGTTATTCTGGCTTTGATACAAATCAGAGCCAAAAGGTTGATGTGGTGCATGTGCATGGCTGCGCAGTAGAGCGAACGTGTTAGAATCAGAAAGATTGCTGACAGGCTGTGCTCCAATAGGTTTGAAGTGCGGCTCGGTCAGGGTTGAAACGAGTTAGGCTCAGAGACCACTACAGAGTATGGATCCTCCTCCAGCATCAATGTCAAAGGAACTGGCGCAGTGGCCTGAAGTAGATACCAAAGAGGGTGCGGAACCCGAGGTGGTGTTTAGAGGCCCAGATGGCACTGAAGGCGAACCCACTGGTGAAAGCCCGACTGGAGACCTCTGCGGATCTTTGGAGCCCAAAGGCATGCCAGAGGGAACGTGCCAAAAAATGAATAGCACGGCCACCCTAAAAGCTAAGATTTTCTGTGACGTCGCCCAGGGACACGGAGAGTCTGTTTTTTTTTTTTTTTTTTATTTATTAATTTTATTCAGCAGTGTCAGAAATACAAGAACAACACAAATTAGCATATGAGCCAAAATAAATACAAATCTGAAGCATACAACTAAAATAGTTTCATAAATTTACACAGATTGTCGCTATTCACAGCCAATCAGTTATCGGTGCCCATAATTGCTCTCCAAATAACTTTCTTCTATGACCCTTCAATTTATAAAGAGCAGTTTCCATATAATATAAAGCAAGAATCCTGGATCTCCATTCAGAAAAGGAAGGTGGGTCCGGGCTTAGCCACTGCGTAGTAATACAGAGTCGAATCACAGCCATACACAAAAATAGAAAACCCCTTTGAGGTAACGACCGACTAATTAGTGATTCAGACTCGATGCCAAACAGCACTAGACCCGGGTTAAGAACTACGCACATTTTTAAGGAGGAATTCAGAAAAAATTTCACTTCGCCAAGAAAATGAGCCAATGATGAGCACAAAAAAAACATATGTGCAGCATCCGCTGCGCTCTCACCACAGCGCGCACATTTATCACCCTTTCCAGCCTTCCATTTTGCAAGCTTGGCTGGAGTGTAATAGAGATCAAAAACTGACATAAAACACTGACTCTTTAAACTCCCCGAAAACAGAATAGTACTTGCCAGTTCTAATGCCTCCTGCAGAGACACGGAGAGTCTGGATGCAGCGGGACCAGACTTGGAGTTCAGGAGCGATACAGAGTGGTATGTTGAGGCCCTTGCACTTGTGGGTGTGGAGGACCCCTAAATTGTACAATCCAGACATCATCCTAACAGGAACTGGTTTTGAGGGAGCCAATTAGGTTGAGGAGATCTGTGAGAGGTAGAGCTTTGAAGAAAGACTTTCGGGATTCTATGAAAAGTGGTGGATGTAACAAGAGAAGCAGGCTTGATGTTGTACATGTGCTGCTTGACCTTCTGTTTTGTTCAGTGAAGATGAGGCTGATGATATTGCACTTGCCTGTGGAAAGTGAGATAGAAGGGCCAGACAGGGAATTGATGCTGTGCTTGATTGTCCTGAAAAGGGTTCTGCTTCTGTTGGCGGCCTCACTGATGGTGTTGATATAGTACTTTGCTTTGGCTGATGTGATGAGCTGTTTGCATGATGGGCGACATTATTTCAGTATCATATGGTCATTGCATGTCCGTTCTTTCACTTTTATCCTGTCTATGGATAGAGGGTTTATTTTCAGGGAAGTCTTTAGAGTACCAGGATGATGAAGGTTTTGGCTTGCACATGTATGCTTTAGTTGGAGTGTGGATGCAAACACAGTTTTCTGAATAAAGAGATGAAGTGGCACGCTGTTGGATGATATCAATCCTAATAGTTACTTGTACAGGTGAACTGAAACTGACTTGTTCTTAAAGGTTGTATATGATTTAATTAAAAAACTATTTCATGGAATACCATTACTAAGAAACCATTTACCTTAAACTGATTAATAGAAATTTGTAAGAAGCATGGCATTTACCATGTCATAGAAACCAATTCACAGATTCTATTTTTTTAATTGGCTTTTGCATGCTTAGTCTTTAAGGTATAAATGCAATTGCTGCATTCAGAAACATTTTTGTCTGACATTTATTTCAGTGCTTTACTTAAGGGACATTACTTCAGATTTATATCTTCTACACTGTCAAACAATTACTTTTGATGCTTTTAAGTCGCTCATCCCTCACCAAGCCTAAAATCAATCCACCACATAACCCTTCACAACCCTGACCCCTAAAAACCTCCTCACCCCCCCAAACAACACCCATACCAGATCTTTAAAAACTCCTCACAATCCTTAAATTCCACCCATCCCTGATCCCTAAACGAACTTTCAACCCCTAAGATCCACCCATCCCTGAATTCTAAAACCCCCCCATCTTTAAACTCCTCCCATCCCTGAAACTTTAAAAACCCTTTCTACATCTAAACTTCACACATCCCTAAACCCCTAAAACTCCTTACCACTACTAAACTCCACTCATTCCTGAACGCTAAAAAGCCTTTGCCACTCCTAAATCTACCCATCAAAGAACCTTAAAAAACCCTCACTAGCCCCAAACTGCACCCACCAGAGAACACTAAAAACCCCTCAACACCACAACACTCTACCGCTCGACTCCATCGCTATATGAACCCTAATAATGCCCTACCACCCCTAACTCCACTCATCTGTGAACCCTAAAATACCCTCACCACCCTTAAACTCCACCCATTCTGGATTGCTAAAAAACCCTTTCTATACCTGAACTCCACCCATCCCTGACCCTTAAAATCTCATCACCCCTAAACATTAATCATCCCTGACAATAAAACTCCAACTACCCACAAACGCCACCCAATTTTAATGTAATTTTGAATTTTTCCTTAAAATTATAGTTCCATTAAAATCTTTTCTTCAATGTTCAAATTTTTTGTATTTTCTTAAAATTGTCTTTCCTTAAAACTGGCTTGCCATGATTCAGTTTCTTCCAATGTGGTTTTTCAGTTTTCGTTTTTCAATTAATTCATAAACAGTTCTGGTTAGATTGATGATCTTCATTGATCTTTCCAGTGTAGGGGAAGCTTTGTTTTCCATAATATCTTCCCAGTAGGATCACAGAAACGTGATTGTTCTGCATGGATGGAGGGAAAAGGTGTTCTGGCCTACATTTTCAAAAGGGTCTGGCCTACATTTTCAAAAAGCCATAGGCAGGCTTTGTTCAACTTTCTAGCTTGTCAAGAAGGGGTTTTGAACAGCCAGCCGACAAGGCAGGGAACCGTGAACCATAAAAATGCCCTCTTGCCTTCTCAAATATGCGGTCATGGGAGCCAGGGAGTTTGTAAACATCGGAGGAGCGGACTTAAGGCCAAAGAGGGTGGAGGAGCTTTGAACTGGTAAAGACGGCCTGCTACTTCGACTCTCTAACACTGTCATGAAGTCTCCAAAACTCAGAAGCTAGAGGATGTCTTTAGATGTGACCACGAGAAATGACTACTTCTTGAGTATTTGTTTACTTTCTACGGATCTAAAATTGGTCTTTATTCTCCAGATTTTTTCTTCATTGGGAAGAAACAAGAATAGAAACCAGTGCCTTGGCAGGTGTAAGGTTCTTGCTCCACAGCGAACATTGAAAGAATTCCCATTTGTAACAGACAAAGGTGGAGATGGGACCTCTTTTTGGTGAAGCATGTAGAGGTTTTTGGACAAAGTGTAAGTGTAGGTTACGTGATCCAGAATGAAATTATCTGTGAAAAGTGGAGATTCCCCAGTCAACTGAGATTGGGGACGAAATGTTCATGACCTGTATTCCTCCCGGTCTTCTGGCAGAGTCCTTAGGTTGGGTTACTGATTTTCTACAAGGAGTTTGTTTCATATAAGTGGCTGGAGGTGAAATTCTATGTTGCTGTTGAGTCAAGTGTTGCTGGTAGTACTTTTGAGGATGTTGACAGGGCTGATATAATGCTGATATCCTTCTTTGAATGAAAACTGACCTTGAATTCTGGCTCCAAGCAAGGGTCATCTCCGTTTTGCTGGTGTCCACCAAGCGATCTTGCTGTATTCGTATAAGTCTTAGTTGAGTGAAGAGCATTGCCTACATGCTTACCAAAGAAAGCTTCTCCAACATAATATCCAATTTCTAACTTTAAACCTGTGGCATGGAAGTGGTCTACTTCAGCCAGCCAAGCCTTCAGAGAACTGCCACATCTGCAAGTTACTGGAACCCCGAAACCCCATCTATCTCATGAAGGACATTTTGTGCTTCATTTTTCTTGTCCTCCGACAAAAGGTTGAAACAGGCATGAATGGCCGACCATATCTACTTGTTCTAACAACTAAGAATTGCTAATGAACTGGCTGTTCTCAAAGGAGTTGCTGCCATGGCGGAGAATTGTTTTCCTATACAGTCCAACCATCTCCCTTACCGGTCTGCGGAAGAACTGGGAGGAGTAGGGTTGCAAGTTCATCTCTGGGCAGCTTGCATCAGTATGAAGTTAGTGCGTGGTTGGTTGATTACAGAGACCAGTGCCTTATGTTTTTTTATCTAGAAGAGGGACAACTGCTGCCATTGTTGCTGGGTTCTTCATGACTTTTAGACCTTCCTTTCAAACAAAATCTACAATCAAGAGTGCTTTTACCAATTTACAAGCTGGCTTTTTGAAGTCATATGAGAAACAATTGGCTTGTTTGACTGGAATAGGTAAATCCAACTTTTTAGATCCTCAAACTAATAGAGCATGAAATCTCAGATAACATGCGGTGGCGAGTCTGCTGGTTGCAGAGTAGCTGATGGAGAAGAAGGTGCTAGGTAATCATCCCATTCAGATCCCACATCTTGAGATTCATCTTGTACTTCTCCTTCCTCATCCGAGTATGCATAATCTCTCACTCTAGGTAATACGGGTCTTAATGGAGGTGTTTGAGGTGGTTGGTTTGACTTTGAACTTGAAAGCAATGCCAAATTATGTGGTGTATGAGGGGTAGGTGGAAGGGTACGCAAAACAGGTGACTGTGGTGGCAAAGATGGCTGCTTTGGTGATTTGGTTTTCAATGGCCCTGGAAACCTTATGTAATAATCAGCCTACATGAGGCTCAAGTCCTTACATAAAGCTATAGGGACTTGCATCATTTCCACCCGATATGGTATCTCAAGCACATATGCGTACCATTCGTCCAAGTGTCTGATCGATGTGATTTTCTGACTTGACGTGTGTCAGATTCAGATGAAAGGAAAATGTTACTCACCCAATAAGCATCTGTTCGTGGCACTGAGTGCTATAGATTCACATGCTTAGCATAATCCTGACATCGAGTGTTGGGCTCCAATGTGTGCAAATTGTTATTCTGGAAAAAAAAAGTCTTTTGAGTCACGAGGCAGTGTGACTCCTGCTCTTGCTCGTAGTGTATATGGTCATCGACACCATTGCTAGATTATTATACCATATGGCGGGTGAGGATGAAATGTGAAGCAAGGTGTAGTATATAGAGAAGTCCATGCGAAAGGAGTGTGAGAAATAGTGAAAGTAACTATAAGAAGCACAGGCGTCTGGGGAGGAGGTTGGGTGCATGTGATCCTACAGCACTACATGCCACGAACAGATGCTTACTGGGTAAGTAACGCTTTCTGTTCAAGGCATGCGTGGCTGTAGATACTCATGCTTAGCATAGACTGTAAAGCAGTCCTCCTCCATAAGCTGTGGCTAGGCTGTGGGAGTTACAGTTGTCTGAAACTGCTTACCCGACATTGGCTGGTTGACGGACCAGTACATCTACACAATAATGTTCTGTATATGTATGTGGTGTAAAACATGTAGCTACTTTACATATGTCAGCTACAGGTATATTTCCTAGGAAGGCCATTGAAGCTCCTTTTTTTTACTAGTGGAGTAAGCTCTAGGAAGAATAGCTAAGGTTCTTTTAGCTTTAGCATAGCATGTTTGGATGCATTCAACAATCAGTTGTGCAATGCCTGCTTTAGAAATGGCCCTTCCCTTGTGAGGTTTTGAGTAAGCAACAAATAGTTGTTGTGTCTTCCGAAATTATTTAGTCCTGCCAATACATAAGAGCTAGTTTCACATCAAACATGTGCAAAGCTCTTTCTGCAACTAAGTCAGGTTAGGTAAAAAAGACAAAGTTTAAAAGCTTGACTAGGGAGAAATTGTGAGAGCACATTTGGAAGAAATTTAGGGTTGCTACGAAGTGCAATTCTGTCACTATGTATTTGGAAGACGGGTTCTTTAAAAGTTAGTGCCTGAAGCTAAGAGACACATCTAAACGAAGTGATAGAAACCAGGAATGTTACCTTCCATGATAAAACTAGAGGGGGCACGAGTGGAGGGGCTCAAATTGAGAGCCAATTAATCTTGTTAATACAATATTGGGATTCCAAGTGGGAGCTGATAGCACCCTAGGAGGAATGACTCTTTTAAGACCTTCCAGGAACACTTTAATTACTTGAACTCTGAATAGGGAAGTGTGTTGCCTATTTGGTAGGTATGTGGCAACCGCAGCTAGATGAAGCCTTATAGATGTAAACACTAAACCAGAGGTGTGCAAATGAAATAAGTAGCAGACAATGTCCTGTACCCAGGCTGCTATGGGATCAATGTGTTTGGGATGACAATAGAGGACAAATATTTTCCATTTAGCCGCATAACAGGCCAGAGTATTAGGCCTGCGTGCCTCTTTGAGAATGTCCATACTTTGTTGTGGGAAATTAAGGTAACCCAATTCTAGGACTTCAAGAGCCAGATCGCAAGATTGAGGCATCTGGGGTTCGGCAGGCTGATTTCTCCATGGTTCTGTGTGAGAAGCTCCGGCAGTGCTTCCTGAGAGAACTACTGACAGTTTGAAGAGTGTGGTGAACCATGTGTGCCGTGCCCATGTGGGAGCCACCAGGATGAGGGTGACAGATGTCTGGCAAACATTTTGAACTACAAGCGGAAGCAGTGGGAGAGGTGGAAAAGCGAAAGCAAATATCCCTGACTAACTCAACCATAGTGTGTTGCCCTGGAGCTGTGGGTGTGGAAACCTGGAGGTGAAGTTTGGGCATTTGGTGATTTCTGCTGTGGCGAAGAGGTCTATTTGTGTTTGCCCCCAATGCTCGAAGCATTAAAGGAGCACTTGCGAGTGAAGTTTCTACTCGTTGACTGGTTTGTGCCTCCAGCTGAAATCTGCAAAGTAATTGTCCACTCCTGGTATGTACTCCGCTAACAGGTGAATGCTGTATTGGAGAGTCCACTTCCAAATGGTCTGGACTAAATTACAAAACTGAAGGGACTTGGTACCTCCTTGTTTTGGAGATAATACATGGATGCCATGTTGTCCATTTTGATGAGGACTACTTTGCCAATCAGGTGAGGAAGGAAGGCTTTCAGCACAAGGTGAACTGCTAGCAATTCCAGGTGATTTATGAGGAAAGGACACTGATTGGGTTTCCAGTGGCCCTGGACAGTTAGATGTTGCAAACATGCTCCCCATCCTGTTAGAGAGGCGTCCGTTGTTATGGTTCTCTGCAGAAGTGGGTCTAGAAAAGTTTAACATGTTGGTATTCAACCATTGCAGAAAGTGGCAAGCTTGACGGCCAAACAACATTATATCTTCCTATTGACCCTCAACTTGAGTCCATTGGTGCGCTAAACACTCCTGCAGCGGTCGAATGTTTAGTCTGGCATAAAGTACTGTGGCTATACATGAAGACATCATATCCAGGAGACACATTACTGTCCTCATTGTTACTGGTGGATCTGATTGAAATTAGGGAATAAGTGCCTGGAATGATTGTATCATGGCAGAATTCAGGTAAGCTATTCCTATTCTGCTCCTATGTAAGGTTGGATCTGAAGGATATGGAGGTGGGATTTTAAGGCATTGCTTGTAAAAACTAGGTTGTGAATTAGGTTTATGGTGACCTGAGTATGACAAGTTGTGCTTTTGATGAGTCAGTCATCAAGGTACCCAAAGATGCAGGTGAGCAGCTACTACCGAAGACATTTAGTAAAGACCCAGGATGCAGAAGTGACCCCGAAGGGGAGAACTTTGAACTGGTATTGCTGACCGTTTATTACAAAGAACAAATGTTACTTACCTGTAAACTGTGGTTCTCCAGTATTGGTGTCTTTCATAGATTCACATGCTTGAATATTCCCCGTCGTCGAAGTGGGAGTCCCACGGTATATATAAAAAGCAATAAGTATCATGTATATATACATATACACATACCTAACCACATAAGAGTATATACATACCCAAATAAACATATATATATATAGTTCAAATAACATATCAAGTTAAAAATACCATAGGATAGCATTGAGACATAGGAAAGCATAGAGAAAAAGAATCACTTTGCTAACATATCACTGTCACTTTATAGTCCAAACTCCAGCCAATCAGGCGCTAGCACCCTCTAGAACCTTCTCCTCAGAGGCTCAGGCCCTCAGATTTTCGAGCACGAGAGTGACCATAGAGCCGAAAGAGGAGAAGAGAGCCTCTGAGGGGAGGAGGGTGGGTCGCATGTGAATCTATGAAAGACACCAATACTGGAGAACCACAGTTTACAGGTAAGTAACATTTGTTCTTCTCCAGTATTTGGGGTGTCTTTCATAGATTCACATGCTTGAATAGAATAGTAAGCAGTAAACAGTATTCGGCTGACCAAGCCTTATTGATATTGCATGTAATACAAACAATGTATTTAAAGCGCAATAATAATAATAATACCCCAGGAGGAGGGAAGTAGCAGAGGCTCACCTTATTTAAACAGATTTCGTAGAACTGCCTGTCCCACAGCCGTGTCTGCTTCGTTAATGGATTCCAGACAGTAGTGCTTCGTAAACGTGTGCCTGCTGGACCACGTAGCTGCCCGGCATATTTGATGGATGGGCACACCAGCGAACAGGGCAGTGGAAGATGACATAGCCCTCGTTGAATGGGCTCTCACTCCCGAAGACAGAGGCTTACCAGCCTTTTGATGGCAAAAAGAGATTGCTGATGAAACCCAACGGGCAATAGTAGGTTTGGTGACAGATTGTCCTTTGCAAGCACGCCCGTAGGCCACAAACAACTGGTCAGATTTGCGAAAGGATTGAGTCCTGCTAATGTAGAATTTTAGACATCTCTTCAAGTCCAGAGAGTGTAAGCTTTGCTCCGCCGGGGTTTGTGGATGCGGGAAAAAAGTCTTTAAGAGCACTGGTTCGTTAAGATGGAAATCGGATGGCACTTTAGGTATAAAAACCGGATTAGTGCGGAGGATGACACAATCCGATCTGAATTGAAGGAACGGAGGCTTTATTGTAAAAGCGTGAATGTCACTGACTCTGCGGGAAGAGGTCAGAGCAAGGAGGAGGGCCACTTTCCAAGTTAAAAATTTGACATCCGCTGAGTGGATAGGTTCGAAGGGCGCCTTCATAAGCTGAGCCAGCACGATGTTCAGGCGCCACGTGGGTGGAGGACGCCGAATGGGCGGGAACATGCGGAAGAGACCCTTGAAAAATTGTTGTATGACTCTGGATGAATAGAGAGAGGACGAGCCATCTTGTCGGAAGCGAGATATTGCCGCTAGAAAGACCTTTAAGGTAGAGTGCGATAATCCAGACTGCGCTAGTTGTAGGAAGAACGGCAGAATGTGTTCTGGAGGAGCGTGCACAGGATGAATGTGGGCAGAAGCACACCAATGACAAAATCGCTTCCATTTGAGCTTATACGTTTTCACTGTGGATGGAGCTCTTGCCTTAGCTAACACCTCCCTGCAGGCTGGAGGAATGTTCAAATGAGCAAATTCAAGGTGCTCAGGTTCCAAGCCGACAAGCTGAGAGATCTGGGATTCGGATGGCATATCCGACCATCGTTCATTGTGAGCAGATCCGGCTTCAGGTGGAGAAGGATGGGCTCGCGTTGGGATAGGAGAAGCAACTCCGAAAACCATGCCTGCCGAGGCCACCGTGGAGCTATTAGAAGTACATGGCACGGTTGTTGTCTCATCTTCCGCAGCACTCGTGGAATCAACGGAATCGGCGGAAAAGCGTACGCAAATATCCCGTACCAATTGATCGAAAGGGCATTTCCGCACGACCCTTCGTGGGGAAACCAGCTTGCGTAGGACTGGCATTTTGCATTCTGCGGGGTTGCGAAGAGGTCGATTGTCGGGTGACCCCAAAGGTTGAAGACGAATTCCAGCGTCGGTTGATGTAACTCCCACTCGTGGGTTGATGATGCTGACCGACTGAGTGCATCCGCCAGAGTATTGGAAATGCCGGGCAGATGAATTGCTTGTAACGTCATCTGATGGAGTATGGCCCAACTCCAAATCCTCTGCGCCAGACGGGAGAGCAGTGGAGATCTTGTCCCGCCCTGTTTGTTCAGGTAGTGCATGCAAGTGGTGTTGTCCGTCTGAATGAGGACTGACTTCCCTTGGAATTGCAGGCGGAAGGATTTCAACGCCAAGAAAATGGCCATCAGTTCCAGTCTGTTGATGTGCCAGCAACGCTGAGCCGCTGACCATAGGCCCTTGACGGATAGATCTTGAAAATGTGCGCCCCAACCCTCCATGGATGCGTCCGTGGTAAGGACGAGTTCTGGGGTTGACGACAGAAAGGATGTTCCTGCTGCGATGTTGGCAGGACAAGTCCACCAATGCAGCGCTTGAGCCATGCGGGGTGACACCACGACCTGATGGTTGAAGGAACCGGAAACCTGGCGCCACTGCTTGTCTAACTCCTCTTGGATGATGCGACTTTTTAGTCTGCAGAGAGGGATCAAAGCGATGCATGAGGACGCCATTCCCAGAAAGGATTTTAATATGCGGACTGAAACTGACTGCTTTGCTGCGATGGAGCTCGCAAGCTGTTGAATCCGTTCCTGACGTTCTGCTGAAGCGAAGGCCATGGTTGTGCTCGTATTGATACAAACGCCGAGAAAAGTCTTGCACGTAGTCGGCGTGAGTTGAGATTTCTGTACATTGATCGACAACCCCAGGGACTGAAACAGATCGAGACAGCGCTGGGTATCGAGGGCCGCCTGGTGAGAGGATTGAGCTTTGATGAGGCAATCGTCCAGGTAGGGGTATATCTGAATACCCTCTTGTCGTAAGTGAGCCACCACCGGGGCTAGGAATTTTGTAAAGACCCGCGGGGCTGAGCAGAGTCCGAAGGGTAGGACTTTGAATTGGTAGTCCCTGTGGCCCACTCGAAACCGTAGGTATTTCCTGTGGCGTGGTAGAATGGGCACATGGAAATATGCGTCCTGCAGATCGATCGTTGTCATGTAATCCTCCTGAGAAAAGAATTGGAGGATGTCCTTCAATGTGAGCATCCGAAAGGACTGAGTCTTGAGAAATTTGTTGAGCAATCTGAGATCGAGGATCGGACGCCATTCCCCTGATTTCTTTAGTATGAGGAAAAAACGGGAATAGAATCCCAACCCTCTTTGATATTTCGGAACCACTTCGATGGCACCCTTGTTTAACATTATTTGGATTTGTTTGAAAAGTTCTCTGAGATGGGCGGGTGGTGGCCCGGATGGAGGTGTGCGTGGAGGAACCTTCACAAACTCTAGGGCGTGGCCCCTTGAAATTATATCCAGGACCCAGCGGTCCGAAGTGATCAAGGACCAGGTTGAAAAGAACTGGGAGATTTTTCCTCCAACAAGAACTAGAGGACAACTGGGAAAAGGAAGTTCTTTCCGTACAGAGTCACTGCTTCTTGGTTGAATTTCCTCTGTAATTCGACTTTCCTCTGTATGACTTGCTAGTTTGCTGTCTGTAGGACTGCTGCGGTTGTGAATAGTACCGCTGTTGCCCCTGATTGTACGAGCGGTATTGGGACGAGGAGCCACGAAAGGATGATGATGAGGAAGTGCCGCGGCCGCGCGCACCTCGAAAGGGCTGCTTCTTAAACTGTAGAGTGCCGAGGGAACGAGCCGTATCCGTATCCTTTTTAATGGTTTGCAAGGCATCTTCTACATGCTGGCCGAATAATGACTCCCCGTCATATGGCATGTCCAAAATCTTAGCCTGGACCTCTTGCCGAAAAGAGGTTGACCGAAGCCAGCCCTGTCTTCTTAGGACGGCTGCTCCCGCCAATTGGCGAAAACCGGTGGATGCGATGTCAACAGAGCAGTCAATGATCTCGGATGACGCCCTTTCTCCCTCTTGCAGGATTTTCTGAGCTTCCGCTCTTGAATCCTCCGGTATAAGTTTGACCAATGCAGCCATGTCCGACCACATCTGTCTATCATAACGGCCGAGGATAGCCAAGGAATTCGCAGCCCGGACCGTTGTTGACGCCATGGTTGAAAACTTCTTGCCTATAGCATCCAGGCGACGGCCGTCGCGGTCCGGAGGCGCCGACATTGGAGATGATGGATTCTTGGAGCGGCGCTGTGCCGCTTGTGTGATCACTGAGTCCGGCTTAGGTTGAGACACCAAGCAGGCTGGGGAAGAATCCGGAGCTTTATATTTTTTCTCCAGGCGTGGGAGCACCGCCGGAATAGAATTAGGTGTCTTCATTAATTTTAGGCCTTCATTCCATATGAAGTCTATGATTGGCACAGCTCGTACTTGTTTCTGAGGCTGGGACTTGAAGTCATATAAGAAACAGTCCTCTTCCCTAACCACCATGGGAAGGTGAAAGCGTTGTGCTGCTCTCTCCATCAGCTGATGGAACCCTGTTATGTCGACAGGTGGCGAGTTGACTGGTGACCTTGGCGGTGATGCGGGCGAATTGATTTGGTAATCATCCCAGTCCGCCATAGTGTCGTCCTCTGGGAGCTCGCCCTCTTCCGTATCCGGATTGTCCATATTATCATCCTCTGCATTGAAAGGCAGTGCAGGTGTGGAGGGCGTGGGTATCGTTGGCAATATAGGAGGTGGAACCTCAGATGGCGCTTCACGTGGAGTATTTTGAGGGGATGCTGGAAAACGACGATTATAGTCTTCCAACATATACTGGAGGTTGGAAACAAGCTGCACAGGAAGCTGCATCATAGGAACCGGAGCAGAGGTATTTTGCTCTTCTTCCTGTTCATAAAATTCATCCTCCTCAGACTCTTGGCATTTTATATGGAGCTCCGAAGGACTATGAGCATCCCGAAAAAGAGACTGATCGCCTTCATCCGAATCGTCCTCATCCCCTGAGGGAAATAGTTGACGAGGTGGCCGTGGTCCAAGTGGTAACATAACTGGGTCTAGCATGGC
This sequence comes from Triturus cristatus, assembly GCF_964204655.1. NCBI lineage: Eukaryota > Metazoa > Chordata > Amphibia > Caudata > Salamandridae > Triturus > Triturus cristatus. The sequence continues at coordinate 1,541,234,781 of NC_140591.1, forward strand.
CTTACGACGAAGCATTAAGGAGCTGTCCACAGACCCCGGTGCTGGTGTTGACATTGGCACCAATGGCATTGTCGCAAAATTTGACCCTACCGTCGTCGAGGCGACCGTCGACGAAGCAATCGTCGACGGAGCTGCCGTCGACGAGGTTGTTGCCGTCGACGGGACTGTCGTCGACGGGGTGGCTGCCGTCGACGGGGTGGCTGCCGTCGACGGAATGGCTGTCGTCGACGGTGTGGCTGTCGTCGACGGTGTGGCTGTCGTCGACTGTGTGGCTGTCGTCGACGAGGCTGTCGTCGACGAGGCTGTCGTCGACGAGGAAGATTTCCTCTTCTTCTTTTTACCCATCGTCGACGAAGTTGTGGACGTCGACGGAAGCGCCAGCTTCCCAGTCGTCGACGAAGAAGTGAGTGGTATCGTCGACGAGACAGTTCTAAGAGACACACATACTATCGTCGACGGAGAAGACGTCGACGAAGTCAGTGTCGTCGACGAAGGATATCTACTCGATACCGTCGTCACCGTCGTCGACGAGGCTGATGAAGTAGCCGATCTCGTCGACGGAGGGGCCGTCGACGGGCCCGTCGACGGTTTTGAAAGTTTCTGACTGGAAACATGTGCTGACGGAGTCACAGACGCCTGAGAGCTACGTCTCGGGGGCGCAGACGTGGAGACAGAGACTTTGCCTGTAGACACTTCCTCAAGGTGAAGTCTCTTCTTTTTCAGAAAAGGAGATGGCAAGTCCTGGACACTTCCACGCTTTGAGGAGACTCCTGTTTTGACAGAGGCTATACTTTCCACCTCAGAAAGTGGGTTGTCTGTGTCCTTTAGTTTTTGAAGCCATATTAAAAGGCGACCTTCTCTATCTTTCAAAGTTTTGTGAGAGAAAGTTCTGCAGATCTTACAATTAGCCACCTTATGATCAGGATACAGACAATAAATACATTTCTCATGGGGATCCTCAGAGAAAAGTCTTGACTTTCCGCAAGATGAACAAGGACGGAAAAGAGATTTCTTACTTGCAGACATGATGAGAGATAAAAAACCTCAAACCAGATGAAGAACTGAGCAGAGCTCAGGGAGACTCCCTTCACACGACGTGCGGTAGAAAATCTGAGGGCCTGAGCCTCTGAGGAGAAGGTTCTAGAGGGTGCTAGCGCCTGATTGGCTGGAGTTTGGACTATAAAGTGACAGTGATATGTTAGCAAAGTGATTCTTTTTCTCTATGCTTTCCTATGTCTCAATGCTATCCTATGGTATTTTTAACTTGATGTTATTTGAACTATATATATATGTTTATTTGGGTATGTATATACTCTTATGTGGTTAGGTATGTGTATATATATATATACATGATACTTATTGCTTTTTATATATACCGTGGGACTCCCACTTCGACGACGGGGAATATTCAAGCATGTGAATCTATGAAAGACACCCCAAATACTGGAGAACCTGAGATACCAGCGATGTGCTGGGTGAATAGGAATATGAAGGAGTCTTTGAGGTCGAGTGCGGCCATTAAGTCGATTTGTTGTAATAACGGGATGACATCATGAAGAGTAACCATGTGAAAATGTACTGAGAGAGGCTGGCTTATTATATGGTGTTCACTTATGTAAGTGTAGCACACTACAGTATTCCAGACAATCCTTATTATGATTTTAGTGGTCTTAGACAAGCTTAGTAAGCTCTGTAAGTGGTAGCATTGGAGAGCAGCCTTCAGGCTTAGTCCAGAAAGAGTGTAAAGCAGCTTGTTTTACCAGTACTTAATATATATATATATATTTTTTTAAACAATTATTATAAATTTTAGTGAACCATATGCAATATACAGATGCATCATAAAGCGTAATTAAGCAAAGACAGTAAGGTAATACATTACCAAATAATATAGAGCTATGTCAAAGAGGAGTCTGCAATAGTACATCACAAATAAAGGCATCGCATGTTTAGTACAAAGGGGAAACAAGCACGCTATTCCATTGTCTCAGAGGGCTCACGCTGCTCCACCGTTCGCAGGTACTGCAACAGAGGTTCCCATATATTCCGGGTTCTAGAGGTGGGGGGGTAAGTCCTCTGCGTACAGCACTAAATTGTCCCGGCAATATACTAGATCTTTGATCCAGTGGGTGGTCTGGGGTTTTGCAGTATTTTCCCACTACCAGTTCTTAATCTTATGGTATAGATTAAGTGAAAAAGAATAACACAGTGTAGTTATAAAAATATGTATTTTATTACAAACACTAAAACATTTGTACTATCTCCTACCCGGAGATAGCAAACACAATACTTACGAAATAGAGCATGTAAGTAGCACAAATACACAGTGGTGCCCAGGGGGGGAGACCAAACCATACACTAAAATAGGGGAATGCGAACCACGACTCAAGTCAAGAATGGATGCAGAAGAAGTAGAAAAACCGAGGACCCAAGGTACCACCCATGGTGAGTATCTAGGAACCCCATGGACGTCATGTGCAGAGCCGAACACTTAACAGAGTGCTCCATGTTAGTCAACAGGTAAGTCGCAGTTGCAATTTTAAAGAAGAAGGACCCTCCCCAGCGGACCCTGAAGAAACCCCATGGACGATGGAAGGTTGGAGAGTCACTCCACCTGCGGATACCCTAGGAACCAGGATACCTTCCCCAGGGTAGCCGAGTGCTTATGTGTCAAGTGACGTCAGAAGGAAACTGCTGTAGAAAACAATGGAGGACTTCAGGAAAGATGCCGCTGGAGAAGAAGACTAAAGAGTCCGGTGGAACCCAAAGGTGGATTCAAGATGAAAGGTACCTGCAAGCAGAGGGGACAGAGTCTATGCCACTCAGGAGTGACCAGGAGGCATGGAAGACCAATGCCCACCGATGTCGGACATGCAGGTGAGGTTAATGGTGCCCTTGAAGTACCAGGTGACGGTGTAGATGACCAGGAGCCGTTCACAAGTTTTCGCACGTCAAATATCGAGGGCCAAGGGCTCAGTGTCCAGCAGGGGCACCAACAAGCCTTGGCAGCGGCAAACAACGTAGTAGAAGAAAAAGGTGCTGTGTCAGGCCCGGGACCAGCAAGGTCCAAGTAACTCAACACGACCAGGTAAGTCAGAGCAGGCCCCAAGCAAGCAGGGGAACCCACTGAAGCCAAAGAAGACCCGTAAGAGGAACCTACGGGCCAAAGGCACAGGAGTCGCAAGAGGACCTCAAGCAGCTCACCAATGAAAAAGGCCCATGGTGCAGAGGAAGCGGTGAGGTCGAAGATCTTAGCTGCAGGAGTTGCTTGAGGTTGGAGTTTCTTGGGGCACGAAGATCTCTGGACGAGAGAGTCAATAAGCCATGGCAACGGAAAGTCGATGAGGCGCTTAGGGGTTCTGTTCCAGTGGTTCCGACGAGGCATACTGGCCTCAAACTCAGTATGAAGGCAGTGCAGGCCTCGAGGGAGTTGCAGAATCACCACCTATGTTGCTGAGTCTTTCGGAGTCTGTGGGAGCCCAGAATCGGCAGACCGATCAGCTGCATTTCGGTGCCTGCAGATGCAGGAGTGAGACGCCTTCACTCCAAGAGAGATTCCTTCGGGTGTCTTGGATGTTCACGGGCCTAGTGAAAGACCAGTATGAAGCATGGGCACAGACGTTACAGAAGACTAGCAGGACGACAGGAGCAGCAGGAATCTTCCCCGGTGCAGTCTCGGTTCCTAAAGCGAAATCCAGCAAAATCGAGAGTGTCCAGATGGTCGAAGTTGAAGTGGTAAGTGATCTGAATCTTGTCCCAGGACGAATCTAGGGTCCACCCACAGGTAAGCCCTTAAGTACCCTTAGGAAAGAGTTGGGACGATTCAGGGGTTCCTCCCAGAGGAGGGGATGGATAGTGGGGAGGATACTCCCATGTCCGTTGTCCAGTTTTGAGCCAGATCAGGAGCCAACGGCTCTCTAAACTGGTTTGAACTGGAGTATGCAAGGAGGGCACCAAATGTGCCATTCAAGCAGTCTCAGTGGCGCTGGCAAGCGCTCCCACCCTGTCACAATACAATGAACCCTGCTTGGGACGGGGTCACACCTCCCTGTGACAGCTTTCTATTGTTCTGCCTTCCCCTGCTCGAGCTTGGCTGAGCAGCAGTAGGGCAGAAATGTGTGTCTGGCTGGCAGCAGCCCTAGCTTACTGTCCGGTTCTGGAAGAGCTTTACAGTGCATGGAATCATACCTCCCACACCGTTAACGGCGTGGGAGGTATGATTCCAACATGTTTGATACCAAACATGACAGGGTTAGTTACAACCAGTTTAGAGATGGTCATCGAGTAATGACGCATGGCCACTCTATATGTCGTTATGACTGTTGCACTTACAACCCAGGAGAATGGACTCCGAAGGTTGTAGGGGTGCCCTGCTCCTGCAGGAGCACCCTTACACTTAGGACCCAGCACCCTACCTTCAGGATTGAAAGGCCTGCATTAGGAGTAGTGTAGTTACGTCAGCTATAGGGAAACCTATATCTGTCTTAAGTGGTGTTAGCGCCTGCTTACACAGGCCGTAATGGCAGGCCTGTAGGCACAATGGGTGGCATAATACATGCTGCAGCCCTTGGGAGAACCCTGGTGCACATATGCCCTGGGTACCTTAGTACCATATACTAGGGACTTACAAGGGTACCCCAGTAGCCAATCTGGAGGGTGCCTAGGTACTCACCATGTCCAATTTTGGGAAGAAGGACAGAGACTGTGGTCCTGATGAGCAGGACCCCAGTCAGTCTAGTCAGGAAACCATAATGACACCAGTAAAAAGTGAGGGTGACCATGAAAGCAGATCCTACTTTCTTACAAGTGGTCTGAGAGAATGTACTCTTTTAGGGGGTCTCAGATCCAATATTGCTCTCAGGGACCCATCAATTTTGGGAATAAGGAAGTACACTGAATAGACTCCTGGGCACTGTTGGTGGAGTAGAACGGGTTCTATAGCTCCTTTTTTGAGGAGTGCTTGTATTTCTTCCCTGAGCAACTTTTGATATTGTGGGGAAAGTCTGTGTTTGTGAGGGAGAATCTTGGGAGGTGTGAAAGTGAGCTCCAGACAATAACCATGTTCGATAACATCCAGCACCCATTGCTAGGAAGTGATGTTCTGCCAGGCGGGAAAGAACCCTTGTAGATGACCCCCGACAGGTGTTGTGTGATCGGGGGAATGGAAAGTAAGCCAGGGTTTGGTGGTTGTGGTCCATGGTTTGGTGAACCCGCCCTTGCCTCGGTCTTTGGAGTTGTTACCCCTCTATGAGCCTCTGTAGTATCCTCAAGTGGAGGTGGTTTGGGGTTGTTGCCACTGGTATGAGTTGGAGATATCCAGAGAGGTCGTTTTGGACCCTCCACAGTAGGCGGCATGGCAAAAGGAGCCACAATGAGAGGGTTACCACAGTGCACCCATGGCTTTGGCTGTTTCAGTGTGATTTTTCTATCTTTCCCAATAATATATCTACTTGAGGGCCAAACAAATGTTCCCTATCGAATGGAAGGGCAAGTAGATTTTGTTGTACCTTGGGTTTAAACCCCGAGACTCGAAAAGTCCATCATGTCTGCATAAAAAAATACTAGTGTTTATTCCCCGAGCTGCAGTATCCGCAGCGTCGAGGACATAACATATAGTTATGTTAGAAATTCATTTTCTCTCAGAGACAATTTGATAGGATATTTTTTTGTGTTAGTTTGGGAGGCATTGGAGAAATTCCTCCATTTCATCCCAATGGGCTCTATCATACCTAGAAAGCAGGCTGATGGAATTTGCAATAAGCCTGTGGTTGGCAGATTGTGCGGCTACTCTCTTTCCAGCTGCATCTATTTTCTTGCTCTCCGTATCTGGTGGAGGGGATTCCTCAGATGTTTGAGAATTGGCTCTTTCGCGTGCGGTTGCTACCACCAACGAGTCAAGCAAAGTTGACCTCGAATTCATTCATTAGGGGAAGCTTTATCTTTTTTTATCTACCCATGGTGTTATCACATTAGATCTTACAGGGTCATTGAATATGTCAGGGGTGGGACGAAGCATACCCTATAGCATTGGTAGGTATTGTGCGGAACGCGGTGTAGAGGACAGTATCTCAAATAGGATGTCTTCCCCTAGGAGCTCATAGCAGTAGTTGCACCTTCTAGAAGGTGGCAGCCCTACCAATCAAATCGTGATATGTAGTAGTTTCATCTGGGCGGGGGAGGGGGGATGGTTTTGCAGGGTACATATCAGAGTCTCTATCAGCTGGTGGGTCAGTGTCATAAGTATCCCATAGGTCATCTTCTGGTGGGATATCAAAAGTGTTCCCCTGGTCTCTTCCCCCTATGTCAGAATGAGTTGACCCTTCCGGTGAATATGGTGCAGTGGCAGCTTGTGAGTGTGATTGGTGTGGAACTGGCATAAGGTGGTGGGCTAATGTGTAGAGGAATTGTGGCTTTGCCTGTCTTCTTTCTCAGTTTGGGTGAAGTTAAAAGTCCAAAGTGTTATGCCCAATGAAGGTAGACACCAGGAGCCAAAATGTATTTTTAAGTCTTCTTTATTCAGTCTCCAGTTCTGGTTACATCAGTCTTTAGTCCAGCCAGCACTGGTGTGGTACCAGCTCCTACATCTCCTACACCAGCCCCACCAGGAGCAGCCTGCCTAGCTGCTCAGCCCATCCCCAACTGTCATCCACACATCCACTCAGGCACCCAGGCATTGGGATAGGATAGGATATATGTTTATAAAGCGCTCGATTGCCGTGGCGTCTTGGCACTAGTGTATGTCAGAGGAACGGACTATATTACCAGAAGGACTAGATGGATGAACATAGCCATGTTTTCAGATCCTTCCTAAAAAGCTGCCGATTTGCTTGGAATCTCATGGCCATTGGCATTTTGTTCCATAGTTTTGCTGCGCCATTCGATAATATCCTTCCTCCCCATTTGGCCCGCCTAATCTTAGCAATCTGAAGTAGGCCTAGGTTGGTAGATCTAAGGGCACGCGAAGGGATGCAAGGTAAGAAAATTCTTGAAATTTTCTCGGCACCACCACCATGAAGTGCTTTGTGGACCAGGCCTTAAATTCCACCCGCTGCTGGATAGGAAGCCTGTGCAGTGATTTAATTCCTGCTGAAGTAGGTTGTCCTTTGGGAATATTCAAAAGCAGTCTTGCTGCTGCATTCTGTAAGGACTGAAGTTTCCTCATCTGAGTCTTATCAATGCCCAAAAAGAGGGCATTGCAATAGTCTAGTTTAGACAAAAAGAGACCCACCATCACCGTAATTCCTGTGAGATAAAAGGAAAGATCTTTCTCAGAGTTTTTAATAGAAAGAAACAGGAAGAAGTGAGACTATTCACTTGTGCAGAAAAGTTCAACTGGTCATCAAACATGACCCTGAGATCCTGACTCTGGGGACGGAACGAGGGCAATTCCCGGCCTTGATCGGCCATCAGGAGTCATTCCACAGGGACTGGCCGTTGCCGAATTCTATCACTTCCGTTTTATCGGTGTTAATTTTCAGGAAGCCATGGTTCATCCAGGTCATGATCTCCGAAAGACACGCATGAAATCTGGTGGCTGTGACTTCAGGTTGCTTGCAGATGGAAATAACAAGCTGCGAGTCATCAGCATATGAGACCAGTGTGAAACCATGCCTCCTGATAAGTCTGGCCAACGGAGTGACGTAGAAGTTGAACAGAAGTTGAACAGTGTCAGGGATAAGGCCGATCCCTGTGGGACCCCACATGGAAGATGGAAACTATCAGATTTCAAGCCATCCCAGAACAGTCTTTGCTCCCTTGCCTCCAAAAAGGAGGAGAGAAGGGAAGGGCCAGGGCAGTGTCCTCAACCCCCAGATCCTTCAGCCGCTGCACTAACACCGTGTGATTCACGGTGTAAAATGCTGCCGATAGGTCTAGGAGTATGAGGACCGCCCTGCCTCCCCCATCCACGATTTTCCATATCTCCTCTGTTGCAGTAATCAGAGTAGATTTGGTGGAATGGCAGGACCGAAAATCATGTTGCGTGGCGTCCAACAGGTTGTTTGTGTCAAGATAATCACTCTGGCAATTGGGCGGTAATTTTTTGGCTCATTTGGGTCCAAGGTGGGCTTTTTAAGCAGTGGCCTAATGGTCACTTTTTCCAAATTGTAGGATAGATACTCGACTCCAGGACTTGGTTGATAAGGGGGGTAAGCTTGTCACAGATCTTCCTAGTGGCCTGATGCATAATGGCCGGGGAACATGGATCAATAGGTGATCCAGATTTTATGGAGAGGAGAAGTTTTTGCACCTCATCATTAGTAATTTTCTGGAAACAGGATAATCTACAATGAGTTGATCGAGCATCGTCAAGAAATTGCCATTGCTCATCATGCGTCTCCCGAGTATTCAAGAGATCATTATAGATCACTTGCACCTTACTCTGAAAATAAAGTGCCAATTTATTACACATTGCTTGGTTTATCTTAAATGCATTATTCTGCTGCGGTTTCGCCAGCAGTTTGACTGCTTTGAATAATTCCCTGGTGGAATTTCCAGCTCCCTCAATCTTAGTTGTAAAGTATAACTTTTTGGCAGCGGTGATTGCATTTTTATATTGTTGGAGGGCTTGGTTATAGATTGCTTTCTTCTCATTGCTATAATCTTGTCTCCAAAAACATTCTGCTCTCCTGCAGCTTACTTTGGGCACTTAAGCTCAGGGCTTTACCAGGGTGACGATATCTTAGATCTTTTTACTGTCACCAATTTTTCAGGAGCAACATGGTTAGCCGCTGCCAAAAGCCACTCATTAAACTGGGAGGCTGCTTCGTTATTATCATTTGATAACGGGGTGGCAAAGGGGCCCAAAGCCAACTCTAGGTCATTGCCTTGAACTTTGTTCCAACGTCGGACTTTTACTTTGGATAACTTCGTTCAAATACAGTGATTAGGCTGCATAATTTTGATGTTAAAATGGATAGCCTTGTGGTCTGTCCATGGGAGAGTTAATGTTTCGATCAACTTAATATCCTGGTTATTAGAAAAGATGCCATCCAGAGTATGGCCTGCCCGATGGGTGGATTCAGTTACTAGTTGAGTTAAACTGAAAGCCGCAAGATTATCCAGCAGTCTAGCTCTAGTTGGAAATTAAAGTCGCCCAGAATTGTAAGAGGGTGAAAGTCAATATATGACTCCAGAAGCGTCAATTAAGGCTTGGGAAAAAGCTGCCCTGGGTCCAGGTGGGCGATATATAAGAAGCCCCTGAAAGGTAGTGAGGTTGTTTATTTTTTGCAGAAATGCAATGCCTCTGCTGGTAAAACTGATATAGCTTCCACCCCAACCTTTAAGTGATCTCGATGTATAATAGCTATGCCACCTCCTCTACCTTGTACTCAGTCTTGTGAAGTGACTGAATAGCCCTCTGGTAATGCGATGTTCCAGTCTGGACCTGAAGTGTTAACTGTCCAGGTTTCCGTCACAAAAAGTATATCTGGGGTGGATACCTGAATCAGATCTTCTAAATCATATTTATGTTTTCCCACCGAGCGAACATTCAATAGGAGGCATTGCATGAACGATTCATGAGTGGCCTTTGGGATATTGACTTGCCCATTTCTGGTGATATTCATGGTCATCTCCTCATTTACTCTATCCTTGCATGCCTCAATCTTTGAGCAGCTAGGAGCAGTTGGGCTGGAGTACATGCTAATACAACTTAGTAGGGTATAACATTATCCCTTTTTCTTCAAAAGAAAATAAAAAAAGGAAAATATGTAATAACAAGCAAGAACTATAAACAGGTGAAATGAGTAAAAGTGATTAATGGTACAAAGCTCTAGGATGCAGCAATAAAGACAGAACAACACAAGAGAGAAAACCATTAAGACAAGGAAGGATGGTTAAAATACAGCATCATACAATTGAGCAACAATATCCCCCATCCTCCCTCATGAAAATTATTAAGACATTCAATTATTAAATCACCAACAATGTAAAAACGCAGAGAAGCCAAGCAAATAGCAACTTCGCCAGAGTATAAAGACTGCGTACCTTTGGGAAGGAATAAAATAGTCAAGCAATAATAAATACCAAGCAATAATAAATAATATTGCAAGCAATAACCCCATCCTTCACCAAAAAAAACATTGGAAAATAATGTAGAGAAGGGTGGACACACCCCACGGCTACCACCCGAGGCCAGAAACAGACAACAAGGGTGAACCAACACCAAAAACACACGTGTACCACAAAATGGACCACATAGAGGGTACACACAGTGAGGCACAGGCCGACTTATACACGACAACATCTGAAGCGCAGGGCGACTTACACACAACAGGGGTTCCACAGACCCCGATCCAAAGACTGTTTTGTTGGGTGCCGACGTTCTTGTCGCCAGCACGGATATTTTTGGCCCCAAAGATTTCTGCTTCGATGGGGTAGGTTTCGTGGCAACAGTGTCCAGTGTTTTGATGCCAAAAGTTTCAGCTCCGAAGCTCAACTCAACTCCGAACATGGAGTGGCTGGTTCCGAAGCAAGCGTCTTCAATGGATTCTTCGGGGCTGGGCTAAGCTGGGCATGTCTGGTGTCGACCATGGCTCGATGGTAGTGGTGGCCCGGCAATGTGTTTTTGTCAGTCTTGAGCAGGAGGTTGACCCTTTGTGGTTGTTTACGGAGGTCGAGGTGGTGGGAGCACAGTACTCACGGCTGGTTGAGCAGGAGGTAGATCTTGCACCTCCATTTCGGAGCCAGGGCTGTCAGGGAAAAAGGTCCCTTTGTTTGAAGCCGACGACTGTGTGTGATGTTATTTTTGGATTTCTTCGGATCCGAAAAGGTCTGGTATATTGTCCGTGCTCCTTCAAGACATTTTAAGACGTCGGGCCCGACGGTCGCGTAAAGGTTTCTTCGACCTGAAGGAGAAGAGAGCCACGCAGCTGGCCGTGTCGTGTTCGGGGGAGAGACACAGATTACAGACCTGGGGAAGATCGGTGCAAGGATACTTGGTGTGACACCGAGGACAGAAAAGAAAGCGCGTCTGTTCCATTACCGAGTGGACATGATGTGGGAGGAATGCCTAAAGATCAAAGTAACGCCCGAAGGTCAAAGGCCCACATAGGGCAGTGGTCAATGAGAGTCGCAAACAATGTTGTTGAACCAAACAGAAGAGAGAGAGTGGGCAAGAGAGCCTGCACTTCCTGGCAGAGTAATGAGATGTGGTCCTTCGTCAGCCTGTTGCAAGTAGGTGGCATCGGTAGATGATTTGTCACAAATGGGTGGGAATAGTCCCTTCGGACAATCTGTAAAATCCAGCGGTCAGATGCTATCTACCTTCAATGGTGCAGGTGATGGCCCAAAGACCTGGCCGCAGCCCTGCTGTCCTTGAAGCACTCCATCGCTGAGCGAGCTTGGTCTCCGAAGAGACGGGAGCCATCAAAGGGCATGTCCATGAGCAAGGCCCAAACATTCCCAGAAAAGCCAGTCGTCTTCAGCCAGGCATGGCGCCCTAAGCCCACCAACGATAAAACTGCCCTGCTTAATGAGTAGGTCATATCCAGCCACAACTTATGGCAAACTTAGTGGCGTGTCTCCTCTTCAGCAATAGCTTGCAAGGAATATGGCCTGGGCCTCCTCTGAGAGCATACGCAGCACCTTCACAACCGAGTCCCAGACTGAGTGAGAGTATCGGCCCACAAGGCATGCGGTGTTCATTTACCGCAGTGCTAGGCTGGAGGTAGAGAACATTTCCTTCTCAAAGGTACCCTGCATCTTGGATTCAATGTCCGGGGGAGTGGAAGGTAATGTGCCTGGATTTGATTTGGAAGGGGAGACTTTGATCACCAAGCTGTCCGGGGTGGGGTGGGGTGTGTTGTGAGGAAACTGGGGTTCCCTGGGGCAGGGCAATTGTGGTGGACCATCGACCTATTCATAGCAGCTCCTGTGCACAGCTTGGACCAAGCCCAGTGTAGGACATACATTAGTGCTTTGATAAATAGGAGAAGCGGTTCGGATGTGTTGACTTCCGGTTGAAGTACCTCAGTCAATACATTCGTCAAAGCGAGTAGCTGAAAGTTCAGGACCTCAGCCGCCCTCTTCACTACCATAGCGAATGAGGCTTCTTCCTCCGTAGCCACGGTAGGAGTTGAAACCATGCCTGTACCTGAGGAGGAGTCCAGTTCACTGGCATCCTGAATACTCATACCAGGTGTCCGCAGTGACCTCTAAGGCCTGGTATTCATCATGGTCCAGAGGCCCTCACAATCATCGCCAAATCCTAGCCCAAAGAAATAGGTCTCAAGACACCAGTCTGGGTGGTCTGCCCACAGTCCGTGCTGGAGTCGGAGTTGGACGATGCCCATCCAGCTCCATGTCGGGGCCCACCTCGCCACCAAAACATGGAACACCCTCCCACTGAGCCTACGACAGACCAAAGACCTGCTGACCTTCAAGAGAACACTCAAGACCTGGCTGTTCGATCAGCAGCCCCCCCCCCAGCACCTTGAGACCCTTGCAGGCATGTAGTGCGCTTTACAAATGACTGATTGATTGATTGATTGGGGAGTATGGGGACGGAGCCGCCATAGATCTAAGGGGCCGGACTGGTGCCGGGGGCAAACCAGCAAGCAGAAGACCAGAGGGGCCTCTTCCGAGCCTGGGGGCTCAGACGCTCCAGCAGGGACGGGCCACCCAAATATGAGGTGCATGGACTCATAAAATTCAATACGTTTGGTGGGGGCAGCACTGTCTTTTGGAAACTAGGGGAGGGGTGGAGTCGGCCTAGGTGCGGCTCAACCCCGGAACCAGGAATCGAATGCCGACGCTCCCATATCTCGTGGATGACTTTAACAGACAGGCTGACGTTGAGGACCTCCTCGATTTCCTGCTCTTCTTTCATTTGTGGGACTTACCCGAATCCCTCAGACGACTTCAACTGATGACGAGCGCATGGAGTGGCTCCGTGACTGATCCCGAGACCTTCCTCCCGACCTGGATAGAGACTGTTGGGGAGTCGCCTGGGAAAAATTATACGGTAAGGAATCTGCGGCTATAAGTCTCTATCAGATAACAGTTGTTATACGCCGGATGTAGTCTTATGTGCTTTTAGAAATCTGTACTGGCAATCAATATAGTTAACAACACTTGTCATCAGTTTCTTGCTTGCCTTATTAAAAAATGAGTCAACTACTGAGTTGAAAGCATGTCCCTCTGCAGCTAAGCTCTATGGTTTTAACAGCAAACATCTTTCATTAGGAAGACAAGGGTAAATTATACTTTCAACTGCCTCATAGACAACATTTTCCTGATATTAATCCATATGATGCCCATCCATGTCTAAACTCCAATATAAAGGTTAACTTAGGTGTGAGCTTAAGGAAATTGTACCATGTCCATTTTGTTAAGGGCATAAGTAAGCAGTCTATACTGAATATATCATGTAAGAGATCCACACTGTTATTTAACTGTCCCAAACAATATAAGGCTGGAAGACTAAAGTGTCTGGATTTGGAAATGGAAAAAGATGCGTTACTGCAACCAAAATTTCTCAATGGATGCGATAGATGAAATGTTTCAAGGATACTTAGAGCAAAGCTGTTTCACATTAAAACAAATCAATTTACCCAAATCAAAAGCAAAAGTTCTGCTCTTGATTTTTGTGTCATGAATGTTCCCGCTTCTTGCACTATGCTAAGCAATTAACTGTCTTTTGCAACCACTGTATGTCATATTACAGATTACAAAACCAAGTCATGAAAACTTGTTCATCCAAAACCCTGAGAAAGTGGTGCATATGCCCCAACTCATATGCCGTCTTCTGTAGACATAAGATTTTTTTGGAACCAGTCTGTGATCCCGCAGCCTTCATGGATAGAAATTCCAAAATAGCCGCCATTTATATGGACAAGAAGAGCCACAGTCCACCAGTATTTCTGGCAAATGTCATAGAGAAGCCAGTCAGAGCGTCTAAAGATGGGTATGGTGGTTCTACAGGGGTCGTCAGACAGAGCCAAACTGAGGAGGAAGAAGCTAGCTTGTAAGTGGAAAATCTGTGGATGCCGAGGAGCACTACAGAGGTGTTCATCACAGAAGGAGGAGTGACTGGTAGAGAGCCGAAAGGAATGGATGAAGGCAATGCAGGTCAGAGAGCAGAGGCTGTTGGAGACCACAAGGGAGAACAGCCCACAAGTAACATGCAGAGGTGCAGTGGTGCCCGTGAGGAGTAGACACTGTGACTCCCCCTTCCACGACCCTGGAGGGCTGTGGCCACAGGCAAGTGCCCCTACTACAGTATTTCTCACTAAGGAGGCGGTGGGAGGGGAGGCGGTTGCTACAGCATGATCACGCAGGAGAAAGAGAGCACTAGTAAAAGCACAGCACAAAACTCACGGGTGTGGTGACGGCACGGTAGTTAGGAAACCGGTAGAATCAGGACTGAATTATTTACCCTGGCTCCTATTTTACTTTGGTTCTGAGGGTCACACTTCGCCTCGTCAAGGGACCGCAGGGCAGACAAGTAGAGTCGGGGACACCACAGAAGGAACCCTCAAGTATCAAGAAGGACAGAGAAGAATATCGGGAGAAGGAGAAGAGGAGCCCTATCTTGGCCCTATGTGAAAGGTCTATAGTATCAACCAATAAAGAGCTATTAAAACACCATGTAGACTGGACGTTGTCAGTGTTCAGAGAGCGGGGTGACCACACAGTCTTTATTTCTTGATTGACTCTAGTTATCAGCCTTCTTGCTCTTTTTCTGATTTCACATGGAGAGGCATTAAGAAAAGTTTACCGTGTAAACCAAGTGACTTGGCTTCATGAGAAGACTTACCTGGAAGTCTTCTCGTTTCCTGAGGTCAGATGACAGTTGACAAAACCAAATGACGTGCCATTGAACATAAAGGAGACACCAACAGCTCCTTTATTCCCTGAAAGTGAAAAGCAATTATTACATTTTCAATCTCCCAAACAAATTCAAGGGAAAGCTTAGCTACTCAACACAAGACCTTCTAATATCCAATGACAACTCCCAATACTTAATCTTCCAAGCATTCCTCCAAACCAAGGTATGAATAAGAGTCCACAAAGATGTTCATATTTAAACCCTGAATCTATCATAGAACTGCAAACTATTGCAGCATAAAGGATTCCTCATAGCTCTCACCCCAGACCTTGTAACAATACTGAATGCATCCCTTCAACAGGGAGTGATGAATGAACCTCTAGAACACGTTACACGTAAGACCTCCATAAGGAAGCCACTACAGACAAAAGTATTGTTTTAAATACCACACTATTTGCAACCCTTCATTCTGCAACAAGATGTTAGAAAATAAGGTAACAACTAGCACCAGCATTACTGTCCTGTTCTATGCCTCCTGTCTAACTATTCCAGCAGGCAGAGTCCATCAGCCTGCTCTACGCAAACCAGTCCAGCTTCAGTTTTACGCATTACCTTCTCTTAGTCTCCCAGTTCAACCTCAACAATATGTAAATTCCCACAACCTGCTCTAGGTCCACCTGTCGTACGTCAGCAGTATGTACACAAACCAATCCAGCTCTAGCAGTATGTATAGTCCCAAAGCTATAGTCCCATAACCTGCTCCACCGCAACCAGTCCAAATGTAGAAGTAGGTAGTCTCTCATAACCTGCTCTATGCCCACCAGTTCAACTTCAGAAGTATGCAGTCTTATAGCCTACTATGTGCCCATCACTTCAATTACAGGCTGATACTAGACACTGACACGGTATTAGCAGAGATCGCTAAAAACATTATAAGCAGTGTTTATAAAAGCACTTTGTAACTGTAACACTTCTCATTTCTATGTACCATGTTACAGCCAACAGAGCCAGAAAGGCAGTGCTACAGGGCATGCCCATTTTGAGCATTTTAACATCTACTGCATGGCCCAGACTGGTATCACCACCTCAAATTTTAGATATAGACTAACAGCACCCAGACGCGCCTCTTGCTGAAGGCTGAATCTGTGCAGTGGTTTAATGTCCAGAACCAAGGCACACATACCTCTGGATGAAGAAATGGTCTTTCTCTCTGAACTTGCCGAAACTTAAAACATATCTGTTTATATAGTTTTGTTACTAAAGAGACCCTTGGCCCCCAAAACTTCCACTCCCCCCCACCCCACTCCAAAACCACCACCTTGGTACAAAAGAGAGAAGGATTTTAGTTCCCCATATGACACTAAGCTGTATTGACAAATAAAGACATCGGACAATGAAAAACGTTCAGTTAAATATGCTACAAACAAACCCATACTGTTGGAACAGTGCTACTGTACACAACTACTAGCTGACATGTTGTTTCGCGATTAGACTATCTGGTTTTGGATAGGCTTGAGTAGCTTTAAGACAGCATAGTAATGCAATGCAAACCACCTACATCCACACTGTTGACACATCTAGAAGACACCAGGAGAAATACTACACTGGGGATTTTGAGTTTCAGCTTGCCCACATAGCCATGGTAGTAGTGGCTGTCTATTGATGGATTATCAACAAGCTCAGTCCTTGATGGCTCCAATAGCATGTAGATCTGCTTACACGGAAAAGGCATTTCCTTATTCATCTTTGCTTGAAGGGGCTCATTTAACCACTTCAAGGGAACAATGACTGAGCAATAGCAATCTTAAATACTGCTATGTTTTTAAGTAGTAAAATACTTACTGTAAGTATCAAGTTCAAGTATGGAAAGGTTACATGCAGGGAGAACACTGACTCGGTTATGGTGCTTTGCATTACATTATGAAAGGGAATATAAAATGGTGATGTGCCAAGTGTCAGGCTTGAGGTTGTGCCCTCACTGAACAGCTTTTCTTAATTATTTTAGGCTAGGTTCAGGGCATCTTCGCTCATGTGGGAAAAAGCAAATAAATGCGACAATGCTATTAAGAAATAGTAATGTGTACAGAATGAAAAAGAAGCTGCAATCTTACCTAATGTGTTGGCTATCCCGGTCTTCACGCTTGAGGTACTTATATGGCTAATCCTATTTTCATGTTCTGCTTTTACTAATACAGCAATTTTGATGTTCCATAATGATTGCACAGCAATCTACAATAAATCAAACATGAAGAAATTCAGACCAGAATACAAAAAACTTGAGAAGCTGGAAAATGGAGACTGTGCTGCAGTATCATCTGCTTATAATCCTTCACAAATCAGAAAAAAACACAATTGGACAGTGACGGTAGATAAGTGAGGGCACAGAGATTTACAGCATAATAACCATTTGTTCTGAGAGTGTCCATAAATGATGCCATTATTAATGACAGTCACCATTCCCAGCTGAAGACTAACTTGCAAACAAATAGAACTCACAACAAACTAAAAAGCCATTACCACTTGCTCTGACAGGTATCCAATAACTACATCTCACACCATTGCCAGAGGACACGAGTGTGCGAAAGCTTTTAAATTTAATACATTATACACTGCACTGTGCAAAAAGTGAAAGATACTTGTAATTCTAGTTATGCATCATAGCAATCTTCCTTAAATAAAATAACAACTAGCAGTTTGACTGGTCTTAAATTCACAGACAGCAAGACATACCTTTTAAGAAGATATTTTTTGTATTGATCCCATCAATAAAACTTGAGACCTCCAGTAACTGCAAGTACAAAGCATCATTGCTTAATAAAGGTTTCTGAATTCCTAAGAGACAGCTGGCTGTGCTTATCTTTATTTCAGTTATATTTCAGCTATGTTTGTCAGAGGGGGTAGAAAGTTGAGAATATGCTGCAAAGTGGTATTTCCTGTGTTGCTTAAGATTTGTGTGATCTATGTTAAACAAAATGGAGTGAAAAACGATTTGAAATTCAGAACTTTCCCCTGCTTATAGGCTGTGTACACACACACACACACACACTTGCACACATACATTACTAAATCACCAAGGGAGAGTTAGAGGTCAAAACCATCACACATCCTCTAACATTACAACATGAAACTACACAAAAATGAGTGCATTGGAATACACAACAATCTAGCAACTGTCTGATCACCTTAACAACACAGTATATATTGAGTGAGAAAGTCTCACCCAGACTTTTGTGGACTGGTTCAACATAGGCATCCTCATCCCACCCTGAAAGATGATACTACCAGGGTAGACTCAACCTCAGTTCTTAATACGAAATACTGGATAATAGTGGCATCCAGGTTAATATGTAAAAGTACCTCTGGGTAAAACCAAAAGGTAAATACCTTGATTAGTAGGTACCATGGGTAGAAAGAAGGCGGATTAATCTGGATATAAGGGCCTCAACACCCTTAGTAGCACCAACATGTTTCAGCCCGACGTATGCAAATGATAGGTCAAGGGCTTTCGTCAAGGCAAGAAGGATTCCTATTCAAGATTCTTACTGGACTATTCACTCTTGGGTAAAGACATTTCCAACTTTCACAAAAGTACTGATAACAAGCATTTACAATGCAATGGTCTCGGCATTGTTAGAGCTATTGGCATTGCTCATGACATTTTTTTTGTTCATGTTTTTTTTTTTTTAAACATTTAAAGAAATGGCATTGTTATTTACAATTTCAATAGCTTAATCTCTCAAATGCGAGACCTATTGCATTTGCACCCACACACAGAGCCACACACACAAAGCCACCCACAGAGCCACCTACACAGAGCTATTCACATAGAGCAACCCACACACAAATAGAGCCACCCACACAGAGCAACCTACACACACACACACACACACAGAGTTACCCACAGACAGACAGAGCCACCCACGCATAGGTCCACCTACAAAAAGCCACCCACACAGAGCCACACACACAGAGGCACACACATACACACACACACACACACATAGAGCCTCCCACATACACACAGAGCCACCCACACACACACAGAGCCACCCACACATACACAGAGCCACATACACACAGACATTAGGGGGTGAGGGAAACACTGTTTCTGTATTATAGGCGACAGACAGTCAATAACTAACACAGCATTCAAAATAAAGCTACCAACACCGACTGCAAAAATATGGCAACAAATAGTACAACCAAAGAAAACCTTGCGACTCCCTATGATGAAGGTGGTACGCAATTAACAAAAAAGCACAGTTCGAATACAAAAATCCCAGAGTGTGGGGGGAGGGGTTCAATGCTGCAGGAACCAGTGGGCACCCCATGCAGGGAGCACGGACTAGATCACATCGAAAACGGGGAGCTAGAAGCAGAAACAAGCAGGACCGGAGGGGTAACAGGCGACAGAGGAACCAGGAGGCGTGGGTGAAGAGGGCAGGGGTTCAATGCTGCCAGAACCAGTGGGCACCCCATGCAAGGACCAAGAGAAGGTGGGGACACCTCGAAACCAAGGCAGTGGGAGGGGGAAGCAAACAGGACCAGAGGGCGTGTTTGCAAAGTGCAGGGGTGCTGCAGGAACCAGTGGGCACCCCATGCAGGGAGCAAGGACCGAGTTGAACAGCTCGAAAGCAGAGTGTGTGTGTGAGAATGCTGAGAAGCAGGGAGCCGGGGTTGCATAAGTGCAGGGACGGGATGCACAGCTGCAGGGACCACTGAGGCCCCCTTGCAGGGACCAAGGACCGAGTTAGACACAAAGTGATGTGGGGGGAGGGGCGCAGGATGCTGAGAAGCAGGGAACCTGGGTGCAGAAGTGAAGGGATGGAATGCACAACAGCAGGAACCAGTGGGCACCGCATGTAGGAACCAGGTGTCGCTCTCTCCTCCTCGGGAGTTAAAGTTACAGGAGGGGTGGGTTCTGCAGGACGGAGCGGGTAGGGCTTAGCCCTGCAGCTGAAGGGGGTGCCCGGAGTCCAGCGCCGGCTTCCCTAGGTGCAATAGCAATATACGAAGCGGTGCACTTCAAGGAAGGGGGGGGGGGGGGGGGGGAGGCCTCACAGACACCCATGGAGGAGGCACGGATACAGAGACCCCCAAAGTCCCCGCCACGCACACAATCGAATATGCTACTTACCAGTATGCATCTGTTCTTGGCATGTAGGGCTGCTGACATTCATATCTGTGCATAGATCGCCGCCTAGTGTTGGGTCCGGATGATTGCACATTGTTGTCCTGGAAGAGTCTTCGAAGTATCACGAGATAGGTGGCTCCTCCCCTGGACTACAGTGCGCATGGGCATCCTCTTCATCCTCAGATTGTTTTTCGCCATTGTGGCAGTGATGGAGTAGATACAGTAAGTGATGACCATGCTATACAGTAATTCTGAGCGCTGCAGTCGCTACAGGCGCCGGGGAGGAGGGTGGGCGATATAAATGTCAGCAGCCCTACATGCCAAGAACAGATGCATACTGGTGAGTAGCATATTCGGTTCGAGGCATGTGGGCTGCTGAATTCATATCTGTGCATAGATTATATAGCAGTCCCTCCATTAGCGGCGGCTGCCCGTGCCAGCTGCAGCAGTCTGAAAAAGGGTCTTGAGAACAGCCTGTCCTACAGCTGCCTGCTGTTTTGAATGTACATCTACACAGTAGTGTTTTGTAAATGTATGTATAGTGGGCCATGTGGCTGCTCTACATATTTCCTCTAAAGGAATGTTCCCCAGGAAAGCCATGGACGCCCCTAACTTTCGTGTTGAGTGGGCTCTGGGGGAATCGTTAATGTGCGTTTAGCTTTTTCATAGCAAATTTGAATACATTTAACAATCCATCTGGCTATCCCTGCTTTGGAAATGGCGTTGCCCTTGTGTTGTGGAGAAAAGGCAACGAACAGTTGTTTTGTTTTCCTAAAATCTCTTGTCCTGTCTATATACTACATGAGGGCCCTCTTTACATCTAGTGTATGGAGCATTCTCTCTGCGACATTTTCTGGATTTGGAAAGAAAACAGGCAGTTCAATAGTCTGATTCATGTGGAACTGCGATATCACTTTAGGCATGGATGTGGGGTTGGTACGTAGTACAACCCTGTTGGCGTGAACCTGTATGAATGGCTCTTGAATGGTTAGTGCCTGGAGTTCACTAACTCTTCTCAACGAAGTGATTGCCACTAAGAAAGCTACTTTCCAGGTGAGGAATTGAACCTCACATGAATGTAGAGGTTCAAAGGGTGGACCCATCAATCTGGTGAGGACCACATTCAGGTTCCACACCGGCGCCGGTGGGTGTGTTGGAGGAATCACTCGTTTGAGTCCCTCTAAGAAGGCTTTGATGGCAGGCACTCTGAATAAAGAGAGGTGCTGCCTGTTTTGAAGATAGGCTGCTATTGAGGTTAGATGTATACGGATGGAGCTGTATGCCAGATGGCATCGGTATAAGTGTAACAGGTAACAGATGATGTTCTGAATGGATGCATCCAGCGGATTAATGTAATTGTTTTTACAGTAAATGACAAATCTTTTCCATTTAGCCGCATAGCAAGCTCTGGTCGTGGGTCTCCTGGCCTCCTTGATGATATTCATACATTCTGGAGACAGGTTCAGGTAGCCAAACTCTAAGACTTCAGGAGCCAGATCGCCAGGTTCAGCTGTTGCGGATCTGGGTGCTGAATTTCGCCATGGTTCTGTGTTAAAAGTTTGGGTGTTAGCCGCAGTCTTTGAGGCGGCACCACGGAAAGTTCTAGTAACGTGGTGTACCATGGCTGGCGTGCCCACATTGGAGCAACCAGGATGAGTGTCATTGAGTGTTGCCTTAGTTTGCGTGCCACTAGCGGTATTAATGGCGCTGGGGGAAAAGCGTACGCAAATCTGCCTGACCAGTTCATCCATATCGCATTGCCCTGCGACTGTGGATGCGGGAACCTGGCGGCAAAGCTTTGGCATTTTGCGTTTTCCCTTGTGGCGAATAGGTCTATCTCTGGATGAGCCACTGCTGGAAGTACGGTTGGAGTACTGACGGATGTAACTCCCACTCGTGCATTTGGTGGCTGTGTCTGCTGAGCAGATCCGCCATCTGGTTGTCCTTGCCTGGGAGGTGTTCCGCCATGAGGAATATGTTCCTCTGAATGGCCCACTTCCACATGCTCTGAGCCAGATGAGACAACTGTGGAGAGTGTGTTCCTCCCTGCTTCTGTATGTAGTGGTACAAAAGGGGTTGGTGATGGACGGAGCATCAGAACCAATCAAACACTCACACCCAGTCAACAGATCTGGGTTTGATCCATCACCGTTCTTTAGCCCACTCTGCCACCCCAGTTCAGACATGGCCATATGCAAATCAGTCTGACCCTGTGCCTCATGGGAACAGTCCAGCCCGAACTGCCAAGCCATGCCTTCCCTGGACCGGAATCAAGCTTCCTAGGACCGGTTTCTGGCATTTCAGCCGTCTTCAGCCAGGTTTGCTTGAATCCAGTGGCAAAGTGAGCAAGGGACTCACGTCTGAGCATGGCAGTCATGTTGTCCGTCCGGATCAACACGACTTTGTTGCACAAGTGTACGTTGAATGCCTTCATTGCCAAGAAGATTGCCATCAGTTCCGTAAGGTTGATGTGCATCTTCTTTTGCTGTGTTGTCCATAGTCCCTGCACTGTGTAATTGAGTACATGAGCTCCCCATCCTTGGAGAGATGCGTCCGCCGTCAGTATTATTTGTGGAACAGGCTCTTGGAACGGTCGGCCCTTGCAAAGGTTTTGTGGATTCCACCAATGCAAAGAGTTGTATGCCCGACCGCTCACCAACACTAGGTCTTTCAACTGTCCTGGAGTCTGATTCCATTGACGTGCCAAGCACTCCTGAAGCGGGCGCATATGTAGTCTCTCGTGCGGGACTATGAAGATGCAGGAGGCCATCATGCCTATCAACTGCATGAACAATCGCGCTGGAAGGGAGTGTTGTGGTCTGAACTTTTTTATTAGCAGTTGCATGCTGTTGATTCTCGCTAAATTCAGCTGAGCTTTGGCAGCCAGAGTATCTATGGTCACGCCCAGGTACTGCCGTACGTGGGCGGGTTGGAGATGTGACTTTGGATAATTTAGTGAGAATCCCAGACTGTGAAGAAGGTGAATGGTGTGGGATATGTGGCTGGCACACTGCTGGGCTGACTTTGCCTGAACAAGCCAGTCGTCCAGATAAGGGAAGACGTGAATGTGCTGCCTCCTTAAGTGTGCAACCACTGTCGCTAGGCACTTGGTAAAGACTCTGGGCGTCGTCGTTACTCGGAAAGGGAGTACTTTGAACTGATAATGCTGATCCTGAAGAGTGAACCTGAGATATTTTTTGTGTGATGGGTGTATGGGTATGTGGAAATACGCATCCTTCAAATCTAGTGTTGCTAGGAAGTCTCCCTGACTGAGTAACGGCAGAACCTGCTGGAGGGTGAGCATATGAAAATGCTCTGACAGAATGTATTAGTTGAGAGGTCTGAGGTCCAGTATAGGTCGGAGAGACCCGTCCTTTTTTGGGATTAAGAAGTACAGAGAGTACACCCCTGACCCTCGCTGTTCCACAGGCACGAGCTCTATGGCACCTTTCTGCAGCATACTTAGTACTTCCTGCTGCAATAATGTCAAGTGCTCTGCGGACATAGGACGGTGTCTTGGTGGTATGTTGGGTGGATTGGATGTTAATTCCAGACAATAACCGTACTGGACAATTTCTCTGACCCACCTGTCTGTGGTGATGGATCTCCAGACTGGCAGGAACTGTTGGAGTCTCCCCCCGACCGGTGTTATGTGGGCGGGGGGGCAGTGACAAGACGTCACTGTTTGTTATTGGTGAAGGACCTGGTGTTGTTGTGTCCTCGTCCTCTGCCTTTGGTGCTGGATCCACGATATCCACCCCTATTGTTTTTATTATAGGTACTCTGGGTACCTCCTTTACTGTACTGCTGCTGGGACCCCTGACCTCTAGCTGCTCCTCTATTCCCGGAGCGACGAAAGGAGCCACTCCGAAACTGCTGCGACTGTAGAGCCCCCATAGATTTCGCAGTTTCAGTGTCCTTTTTAATCTTTTCCAGTGTAGCGTCAACCTCGGGGCCAAATAAAAAGTCTGGGTTGACTGGTTGATTCAAGATATTATTTTGAATTTCAGGTTTGAAACCTGATATTCTCAGCCATGCGTGCCTCCTCAACATCACACTAGTGTTGATTGCCCTTGCTGCAGTGTCAGCTGCATCTAGTTCGCATTTGATGGACGCATTTGTAATGAGTTGCCCCTCTCTGATGAGGAGCTCCGCTCCATCTTTGTATTCATCTGGTAGGTGTTCTAGCAGTGTTTCTAGCGTGTCGTAGTGTGACCTGTCGTATCGGGCCAGGAGTGCCTGAGTGTTGGCAATGCGCCAGATGTTTGCTGCTTGTGCTGCTATCCATTTGCCTGATGTTTCTAGCACTTTGGACTCCTTGTCTGGAGGAGGAGCATCCCCCTGTAGTCTGCGAGTTAGCTCTCTTGCGAGCATTAGAAACTACCATGGAGTCCAACGGCAATTGACCCTTAATGTACATTGGGTCTCTGGGGGCTGGTTTGTATTTCTTCTCTATTCTCGGGTTCAATACCCGTGCCCTGGTTGTCTCCTTAAAGATGTCCTTACCATGTTTAATAACCCCTTTTAACATTGGTAGAGTCTTGACCGTTCTTTCTGATGCGGAGAACGTGTCCACCAAGAAATCCTCCTCCACAGAGTCAGAATGAAGTTCCACTCCGTGATTGGCAGCCGCCCTTTCAATGAGGGCGTTAAAAGCAGCAGTATCTTCAGTGGGAGATGGTTTGATATTATAAAGATGAGTGTCAGGAGCAGTTTGTGGGTCTCCTGGGTCATTAGGATCTCCCCATGCTTGATCTTGGTCTTGCTGTTGGTCATCAGGGTCATTATCCACAGGATAAGTGGTATCATCCTCAATATAGCCCTCTCCTGCATCCACCTCTGAGTGTGTGGGAGAAAAGGATGGTGGTTCCTGATGACAGGGTTGGAATGTTGCTACAAGCACTGGTGTCGAACCTGACGCCATTTTCCTTTTAAGTGGAATCTTGTATGAGTCCAAAGCCTTTTCTGGAACAATTCTCCGCTTGCAGAACAACAGCCTACCAGTATCGGCGTCGATAAACTGGTCCTGTGAGTCTTCGACATCGGTTCTTCCCGAGGACACCGTTCGTGGTTGTTCGATACTCTTCCGAAGTTCGAACATCTTCGGTGCCCCTGGTGGTGGCAATCCAAACTTGATCGGTGCCGGCGCCGAGTGAACCTTGGCGACCTTGTGCGGTTCGGGACCCGTTTTCGATTCGAGGGTAGCCCGTTCCCTGATGTGCTTTAGGGACTCCGACACCTGTTGCAACGTGAATGCAGACGGTGCTTTGGAACCGATAGGCTCTGTGGAGACAGGCCTCGACGCGGTCTCCGGTTTCTTCCCAGCCTTCGGGCTTTCGATCCGAAGTTTGGGATCGACGCCCTGTTGATCCGATTTTTTGGCACTCTTCGGTGTCGATGTAGTCGGATCGACCACCTTGACCTTGGTCGTTGGTGCCCCAACCTTCGGTGCTATAGGCCGTTGCGTCTTCTCGGGACCGAGGGCCTTCTTCTGTTTCTCGGTGCCGAAGTCCTTCTTAGGTTTCTCGGTACCGAAGTCCTTCTTTCTTTGGTCGGCTCCCACGTCCTTTTTCTGTGTCGACGGATTGGAGGGCTTCGATCCGACCTGAACCAGTTGAACTTTCGGTTTCGATTTGACCGGTGCTGTGTTTGGTTTTGATTTCACTGAAGCGACTCCAGTCTT
Organism: Triturus cristatus; assembly: GCF_964204655.1. Classification (NCBI taxonomy): domain Eukaryota; kingdom Metazoa; phylum Chordata; class Amphibia; order Caudata; family Salamandridae; genus Triturus; species Triturus cristatus. The sequence continues at coordinate 1,541,260,368 of NC_140591.1, forward strand.
TTTTGATATTTCTGGCTCTTTTGAAATGTTCGAAGCCGGGCCTTCAGGCGGGGCTGTAGAACGATCTGACCGATCTTGGGTAAGGCCCGCAGGCGATCCATCGACCTGAGCCGTATCAAGACTATCTCCCTCGGCCTCCGCATCGACGGATTGGCCTAGCTCCTCGCCCGAGCTATCTTCCTCGGCCCCAAGGGCCTCATCGTCGTCTCCTACCTCGTTGACGACGTCTTCGTCCTCGAAGATCACCTCATCATCGTCGTCATATTGGGATTCCTGCTCCGAAGCATGGCTCGAGTCTATGTCTTCGACGCTCTCGATTTCTTCATCCTCGGTGCTGAATATGTTAACCGGGTTAGGCGCCGATTGTTTGGCCTCCAATCTAGCCGCCCGTTGATTCCGAAGTGTCTTCTTTGACCGGAACCGGGCGCAGGCCATACACCTGGACTCATCATGATCCGGTGATAAACATTTGTTACACACCGGATGGACATCGATGTGTGGATATTTCGCATGACATAAAGGACATCTCTTGAAGGGAGTCCTCGATTCCATCCTCGAATGTCGATCGATGTTCGGACCGAAACTCGCTCCGAGAAGGGTGAATAGGTCCGAGAACAGGTAATAATAAGTTATCAATACCGAACGCAAACAATACCGACGATACCGAAAGGCTTTTGGCCTTAAATAAAGTTTTCCTAACTTGAGCTAAGATAAGCACATCCGAACCCAATGGCGGAAAAAAAGCAATCTGAGGATGGAGAGGATGCACATGCGCACTGTAGTCCAGGGGAGGAGCCACCTATCTCATGATACTTCGAAGACTCTTCCAGGACAACAATCAGCAATCATCCGGACCCAACACTAGGCGGCGATCTATGCACAGATATGAATTCAGCAGCCCACATGCCTCGAACGACCGCTCCGAGCAAGGAGATCTGGAGGAAGAGCGGCCACGACCCCCGTGCAGTGCTCGTCCAGCACGTCCATGCAGGGGGCGTTCTCGAATGCACTATATCTGCCCCCGTGCACGCCCCCAGCCAGGGCCCCCCACCAATCACCTCTTGAGCGGGTTGTGAATGACAGTCGCCATCTTTGCTACAATGTATCAGTAAAGTGTCCGCCTCGGAGTTCCCAAAGCTTTTTAGGTCTCGATTTGTTATATAGCTCGAACTTCACCCGAAAGTATTAGAAACCTTTACATCCGTGCAGTGCTCGTCCAGCACGTCCGTGCAGGGGGCGCCCTCTTCAGCACTATATCCGCCCCCGTGCACGCCCCCGGCCAGGGCCCCCCAGCACTCACCTCTTGAGCGGGTTGTGAATGACAGTCGCCATCTTTGCTACACTGTAACAGAACGGTGTCCGCCTCGGAGTTCCCAAAGCTTTTTAGGTCTCGATTTGTTGTATAGCTCGAACTTCACCCGAAAGTATTAGAAACCTTTACATTAGCACAGAAGTTACATTACACTAGGACGCATTCATTTTTTGAGAGGCGCGGGCAGATTAAGTGATGTGCCCAGAATCACAGAATAGTGAGCCGACGGCGAGACTTGAACCCGATTCCCTAGTTGCAAAGTCAGCAGCTCTGACTGGTAGCCACATCTTCCCTTAAAAACGAACTTCACTGAAATCCTCCACAAGCACACCACTGCCTTTCTCCGAGGTCAAGCAGAAATGCCTCGGAGAAAGGCAGCAGCGTTTTCGGATTCGGGGGCGTGTTTTTCTCGAACAACATGCCCAGAGAAAAATCGACAAAAAAACACGCCCCCGAATCGCAAAACGACGGGGCTTGTTTGGAGAGACAAGCCTCTTCTCCAATGGCTGACCAGCATTTAAGAGGCCAGCCAATGGAGTAGATGAGAGAAGAGGGGCGGGTTCAAGCCCCTCTTCTCCAAGTCATTAAATCTCGCGAGCGAGACTGCACAAGCGCAGCCTTCGCTAGCCGAGACCTAAAAAGGGGGTAAAATATACATTAAGTGCTACACAATGTGATTCTATCTTATAAGCATGCACTATGTGCTTGCAGAGTCACATGTTGTTGCAATGTATTTGTTGCATTCAGTGATGAGGACACTAAATACAGTGCACACCTGATTAATGTGAAAAAAGTGGATGCACTCCACACAGCTACTACTTACTCTTTCAATGTGTTACTTAAGCAACTTGGTCTGGGAGGAGGGTGCACCCTTTGTAGTCACACACTTATAAGGATTAAGAGACGAGGTAGGCAATCAATACATATTAAAATGGTCAGTTCAACTAAAGAAAAACCTGGTCACCAATGGCCTCCATAGCTTAACATACACCCATAGCTCCAGTTGTTCGTAGTAACCCTAATTTATGGGATGAACAACAATTAATTGGTGGAAGTGGGGCCCACATTAAAAGTATATAGTGTCACCATCCTTGTCGCATTTTCACTCAAATTTAAATGTTACTTTTGGCAATCCATTTGTTTAAACCATGTCAGAGGGGTTCGTTGTCACTTCTACATAATCAGTAAAGAACAAGTTACTTACCTTCGGTAACGATGTATCTGTAAGAAACATTAGTTAGTTAGATTCCTCACCTTAGAATATTCCCAGGCGTCAGACTGGATCCGGAAGATTTTGTCAGCAATACCCCTTGCACGTCGCTAGGCGTCGTCTGCGGCTCCGCGTCCGTCGTCGGCGTCGTGCGCCGGAATGACGTCGGAGTACTTAGACGCCGCCCTCGCGCGCTGACGTCAGTTCTTGTACATAGCTTTCCGCACCAGGAACGCAGAGCCATGCAAGAGACCGACACTGGTGCCAAAAAATTCTAGGGCCCTGAAAGGGATAGCCTAAACCCTAGATGTCAGTTCGCAGAACGGGGAGGATGGGTGGGTCGGTGAGGAATCGAACTAACTAATGTTTCTTATAGATACATCGTTACCGAAGGTAAGTAACTTGTTTATCTGAAAGAAATACGTTAGTTAGATTCCTCACCTTAGAATAGATACCCAAGCAATACCATCCCCGGTGGTGGGTCTGCGAACCAAGATCACACCAGAAAGTCCTGGAGGACAGAACGGCCAAAGAAGCCATCCCTCCGGACTTGGCTGTCTAGGCAATAGTGCCTGGCAAACGTGTGCAGCGAAGCCCACGTCGCCGCCTGACAGATGTCCTGCAAAGGGACTCCCCGTCCCAAAGCAGTAGTAGCCGCTGTGGCCCGAGTAGAATGGGCTCGCAGCCCAACAGGAGGGTCCTTTTTCGCCAAGGAATAACAGATTTTTATACATAAAACGACCCACCGGGAGATGGTCCGTTTGTGCACAGCTTTTCCCTTCTTTGCACCCACGTAGCCAACGAAAAGCTGGTCGTCCACTCGGAACTGTTTCGTGCGGTCCAAATAAAAGGAGCGCGCACGTTTTGGGTCCAGACGGTGGAGTTGCTCTTCCTCTTTGGAAGGATGCGGAGGCGGAAAGAAGGTGGGCAAGGTGACAGATTGCCCAAGATGAAAGGGGGTCACCACCTTCGGTAGAAAGGAAGGACGAGGCCGAAGGACAACCTTGTCCGGATGAACAGATAGAAAAGGAGGCTTGGACGATAGAGCCTGGAGCTCACTCACCCGTCTAGCCGAGGTGATGGCTACCAGGAAAGCAGTCTTAAGAGTTAGAAGACGAAGAGGACAATTGTGAAGAGGCTCAAAGGGAGCGCACATCAGGAATGTTAAGACAAGATTCAAGTCCCACTGAGGCATTACGAAAGGGACAGGAGGGAACGTGTGAGTAATGCCTTTAAGAAAGCGTGACACTACAGGGGACTTGACAAGAGAGGGCTGATCAGGAAGCCGTAAGAAGGCAGAGAGGGCAGCAAGATAACCTTTCAAGGTGCCCAGGGCAGAGCCCTGCCGGGCCAAAGAAAGAAGAAAGAGGAGAACCTCAGAAAGAGGGGCGGAAAGGGGATCCACAGCCTTTGCTGTGCACCATGCCACAAATTTGTTCCACCGGCAGGCGTATACCGTCTTTGTGGAGGGACGCCTGGCTGCCAGAATGATATCACAGACTTCAGGAGGCAAGTCAAATGGCATCAACTGCCGCCGCTCAATCTCCACTCATGGAGGTGGAGGCTGGACAGGTTCGGGTGGAGGACCGTCCCCTGCTGCTGCGACAGAAGATCCTCCCGAAGGGGCAGACGTATCGGAGGATCGGTCAACATACTGAGTAGCTCGGGATACCAGTACCTTCGTGCCCAATCGGGAGCCACCAAGATGACTTGGGCCCGGTCGCGCCTGATCTTCTTCAGCACTCTGGGCAGAAGTGGTATAGACGGAAGGGCGTACAACAGACCGCAACTCCACTCGCGACGAAAAGCGTCGCCGAGCGAGTGCCGCCTTGGAAATTCCAACGCGCAGAACTGCTGACATTGCGCGTTCTCGTCGGTGGCGAATAGATCTAACCAAGGCTCTCCCCACTGCTGAAAGAGGCCTTGTGCCACGTCCGAGTTTAGACGCCATTCGTGATCCATCATGCACCGGCGGCTGAGGTCGTCTGCTCTGGCATTCAGAGAGCCCGCCAGATGTTGAACCACCAGGGTGATGCCCTGGTGTTCCAGCCATGTCCAGAGGTGCAGAGCCTCCTGACAAAGGGTCCACGACCCCACCCCGCCCTGTTTGTTGCAATACCACATGGCGGTGGTGTTGTCCGTGAACACCTGCACGACACTTCCCGGGACAGAGGGAAGGAAGGCTTTCAGTGCAAGTCGGATCGCTCTCAGCTCCAACAAGTTGATGTGGAGGCGAGACTCCGCCGGAGACCAGAGGCCTCTGATCTCCGCCTCTCCCATATGGCCACCCCATTCCAGGAGGGACGCATCCGTCACTACGACATGCTCCGGTAGGGGTAGGGAGAGGCTCTTGCCCGTGACCCAATCGCGGTCCGTGAGCCACCACTGCAACTGCTGTGCAGTGCCCTCCGAGATCAAGACATGGTCGGACAGGTTGCCGTGATGCTGGGCCCACTGAAACTTCAGGTCCCACTGCAGAGCCCGCATGCGCCGCCTGGCGTGATGCACTAGTAGGATGCAGGAGGCCATCAGCCCCAGAAGCCGCAACACTAGCCTGACCGAAACCCAGGATAGAGGCCGAAAGATGGGAATCGGGGTCTGTATATCCCGGACCCGCTGTTCCGGGGGATGAACCCGGAACTGCGCCGAATCGAGAACCGCTCCGATGAAAAGGAGCTTCCGAGAGGGGCTCAGGTGTGACTTCGGCACGTTGATGGAAAACCCCAGCAAATGCAGGAGATCCACCGCAGTCTGGAGGTGGGAGACTACTGCCTGGGGCGAGCCCGCCTTCAACAACCAGTCGTCGAGATAGGGGAAGACTGGAACCCCTGATCTGCACAGATGAGCTGCGACCACCGCCATCACTTTCGTAAATACCCGAGGGGCACTGGTAAGGCCGAAGGGGAGCACGGTGAACTGAAAGTGCTCCTGACCCACCGTGAACCGCAGGTAACGCCGGTGGGCCAGCAGGACGGGGATGTGGAAATATGCGTCCTGCAAGTCCAACGCTACCATCCAGTCTCCAGGGTCTAGGGCAGCTAGAACCTGAGCCAAAGTCAACATTTTGAACCGTTCCTTCCGGAGGAAGGCATTGACGTTCCGGAGGTCCATGATAGGGCGTAGGCCCCCTTTGCCCTTCTTGGGAACCAGAAAGTAGTGGGAATAACAACCACGACCTACTTCTGGGCTCGGAACGCGCTCGACGGCCTCTTTGGCCAAGAGGGCCGAAACTTCCTCTCGCAGAAGATTCAAATGATCCCCCGAGATACGGTGGTGCTGCGGTGGCATGGCTGGAGGGGTCGTCTCGAAGGGGAGGGAGTAGCCCCTTCGGACGATTTGCAGCACCCACCTGTCCGAAGTAATGGTACGCCAGTGGAGCAGGTGATGGCAAACCCGGCCTCCCACTGGCGTGGAATGGGCCTGAAAGCGCGGACTAGGAAGGCTTTGAGGCGGATGCTGCCGGGGTGGATGTGGACTGACCGCGTCGTCCTCCAGTACCGCCTCGGCAGAAACCACGTCCGCGACCGCGTGCAGGCTGGTTCTGCGGCCGGTGGCTAGGCGGACGTGAGGAGGTGCCCCTTCCTTGGCCACGAAAGGAGCGAAAAGCGGAAGTTTGTGGCCGCGGGGCCGAGAGGCCCAAGGACGTGGCCGTAGCACGGGAGTCCTTGAAGCGAGCCAGCGCACTGTCCGCTTTCTCACCAAAAAGGCGAGCGCCATCAAAGGCATGTCCATGAGGGTGCTCTGGACATCCCCTGAAAAGGACGTGGACCGCAGCCAGGCGTGACGTCGAAGCGCCACCGCGGTAGAAATCGCCCTACCCAGCGAGTCCGTAGTGTCGAGTCCACATCGGATTGCATGGCGCGCTGCATCTCTCCCATCGGCCAGAGCCGAGGAAAGCCGCGCCCGGGCATCCTCCGGGCACAGTGGCAGCACGTCCTCCACCGCATCCCACACAGAGTGGGAATAACGGTCCAAGAGACAGGCGGTGTTCAAAGACCGCAGGCCCAAACTGAGCGAGGAGAACAGCTTCTTACCAAACTGTTCCAGTCTCTTGGAATCCCGGTCCGGAGGAGCGGACGGGAAGGAGGATTGGGAGGTAGAGGCCTGGATAACCAGACTCTCGGGGGTGGGGTGTTGGGACAGAAAACTGGGGTCGCCCGGAGCAGGGCGGTGGCGCCTGGCAACGTTCCTTTCCACAGGATGGACTGTGGAGGGCTTGGACCAGGTGCCCTGCAGAACGTCAGTGAGGGCCTCATTGAATTGCAGCAGAGGCTCAGTGGAGCATGCGGCAGACTGAAGCACCTCAGTGAGGATGTTAGTCCTCACAGCCACGGCAGGCAGCTCAAGCCCAAGGGCTTCGGCCGCCTAGCGCAGCACCACAGAAAAAGCTGCACCCTCCTCTCGGCGGAGAGATGAATCCAGTGTCCGTTGAGGTATCCAAACCACTGGCCTCCCCCAGTTCATCTGCCCAGTCCTGTGCAAGTTGGCCCTGAAGGGCCATAGGGTCGTCAGACCCCTCCCAGTCGCCCCCGTCATCCGATTCCTGGTAAACAGGAGGAATGATCGGAGCCGGTCGATAGACATTATGTGTCTCTAGCGGCGTCGGATGCGGCTTCGGGCGGCGCCGCATCGGGACCGGACAGGGGCTGAACCGGGGATCGACGTCGACCGGAGCCGCCGTTGGGGGTGGTATCGGTGTCGGCGGAGGAGGCGTAACGAGGTCGACCAGCGTCGACGGGGGCCCAGGCTCGGGCCCCTCGGGGACCTGCGGCGTCGGGGGCTGGGCCTCCAACGGCGCCAGGGCCTGAGCTGCCGGCGCGCGCGGTCGCCCAGTCGAGTCCTTGGGGCCCGAAGGCGCGCCAGCGGGCGTCGACGCCGGGGCTAGGCTCCTCATGGCCGAGAGGAAGGCACCGACCTCCGCCGGCGTCGCGTCAGTCCCAGGGACCGTCGGGTATGGGGACTTGCGCGGTGCCTGCGGCTCCTGCGGAGCCGCGGGGGTGGAACCACCTGGACCCTCGGCCGAGTCGCGCGACCGGCGAGGGGAGTCCGAAGAGCGGTGTCGCCTCTTGGACTTCTTGGAGTGCCTCGACTTACCTGAAGACTTCGAGCCAGACGAGTGACGATGTCGAGTGCGGCTCCACAACCGATCCTTGGACCTCCTCCTGGACCGAGATCGGCGCAGAGCCGAGTGGCGAAGCTCGAGAAGCTTGCGGGACCGCTCCCACCTAGCTTTCGAGGTCAGGGCCATACAATCGGAGCACGACGCCGCGTCGTGGTCGAGGCCCACGCAGTACAGGCACCGGCGGTGATGATCGGTCACCGACATCAGTCGGTGACAGTCGTCGCAGGCCTTGAAACCAGGCATCCTACCGGCACCAGAGTCGAGAAGTGACCAAAAAGAGTCGAAAAAGTTAGTCAAAAATTGACTAAAGGGGTAGCTCTCCCGGATCGGCGCTTACTGGCGCGGAAAAAAGAAGAACTGACTGTGAGAAGTTGGCCTGATGTATGATGTCACTAGTTCTAGTGTACACCTTATATCAGTCCAAATACCCTTATGGTGATTGGTTGTAAAGTCAACCTTATAGACCAGCTATCCTAGTGGTAGCATGGACAAGAGCAGTCTTAGGCTAAACTCTGAATGGCATGTGAAGCCAGCTGTGATACCATATATAATCCCTTGAATACCAAATGAAAGGACACCACAACAGATATATATATAAAATAAAGTGTATTTATTCTAGTCAAACCCTCAGCACTCTTTATGAGATTCGAGGTAAGTACAACACAGTCTTATTTAAGCATACATTAAGTCACACCGATAAGTAATACAGTTAGGCCCTAGGGGCCACGCAAACCATATACTAAAGAAGTGGTATAAGGACCACTGTCACGGAAATAGGATAGGCCTAGGTCTAGGGAATCACTGGGGCTACACTACACTAGCAACAATTAGGAAGTGGGATGCCCACGGGATTCAGGTGCAGAGTGGAAACACTCACGCGTAATGCGTAAAAGTCGATAGAAATAGTAGTTGTTAGCAATTAACAGTTTAAGGACACTTCTGAAGCAGCTAGAGAGTCGAGACTCGGAAACTAGACCCTAGGATAGTCACTACCCTTGAGAGCACCGAAGTACCCAAGTTACCTAGCCCACGGACTGCGGGTGCATAGGTGTGAACTTGCGTCGGGTTTCGTCGTGGACTTCTATGGATGCCTGAAGGAAAGTTGCTGACAGGCAGTCAGTGAAGAGTGTCCGGTGGATCCCAAGGCTGGGATCAAGAAGAGAGGAGACCTGCAAGCAGAAGGGACAGAGTCAAGGTCACTAGCCAGTGACCACGTGGAACCAGGAAGGAACCAGGCGATGTCGTGAAGATTGCAGGTGAAGGTGAAGCTTGTCGCTGCAGCCACGAGGACCAGGGAACGTCGAGGACGACCAGGAGGCGAGCTGTCCCACGAAGGCTCTTGCTGTCGGCGGCGTCGAAGTTGGACTAGGACTCACCAAGCCTTGGCAAGCGGAACCCACGTAGAACGGAGGACTTGCTTCTGGTGCAGACCAGGAAGGTCTGGGGTGCTTCTCTTTTGCAAGGAAGCGGGAGCCAGTCTGGAGGAGCCAAACCAGCAGTGAAGATTTCTGGATGCGTCGTCACAAAGGCCACTAGCCAACGGGCAAGCAACCGGACAGACACGGCAAGCAAGAAAATGCAGAAGGGCCCCACGCAGGACTTGTGGAGTGTGGGGGGCTGATCTTCGGTGCAGATGGTGCTTGGGGTTGGGGCTTCTCAATCCCCGGTGCACAACTTCGAGGGTGCCTCAGAAGCTGCGCTGGAAGGTACTAGCCACTTTTCCCAGGTAGCCGGTCCCACGTCTCACGTCGCCTCCACGGATCTCAGCTCGGCTGTGGATGTGGATCAGGGTCGGAGAAGTCTGGAAGTCAAGGCTCTGGTCGGGCTCTGCAGTCGGTCCCTCGTAGAACTTCCGCAAAGCAAAGGGTAGTCTCTTGATGGTGCCTGTTTGCACAGGGTAGCCACTCCTTGGCCACAAGGGAGATTCTTCAGTCTTCTTCTTTCGTCGAATGTCGAAGGTCCAGAGTTTCTGTTCAAGTTGCAGGTTCAGGATAATCTAATCTCCTGGGGCCCAGCTACCACTCTTATACTAATCTGGGGGGCTGGGTTACCTGCTAGGTCACGCCTTATGGGTGGGACCTGGGAGGGGGGTGGTTACACCCCCTTCCCTTTGTCCAGTTTCGCGCCAGGACTGGGGCTGGAGTGCCCCAGCACCGGTTTGAACTGGACTATGCATGGGACACCTTGTGTGCCCCAGGCATGTCTCATTCTTTTCATCCCTCCCTGCCCCAATACACTAAGGCCTGTCCGGGGTGGTGCTCGCACCTCCCAAGGCAGGAACCTATTGTCCAAGCCTCCCTTGCCGGGATCACTCCCAGCAGCAGGAGGTCAGACTCGTGTCTGTGGCAGCAGCATCCATTTTGTGATGCTGGGGCTCTGGTTAACTTTAACCGGGTAAGTAGGTTACAACATGTCTTCTCCCTCTAGAAGGGAGGTATAATATCCTCATCCCCAGAAATGGGATGGGGGTATTATTCCAAAGTGTTAGACACCTTACACGACATGTTTTGATAAAGCCAAACCATAGTTACCATAACCGTTTAAGATTATAAGGCACTTTAAGAGTATATGGTAGGCTATATCATAGAACAGCTATAAGGACATGGTTCCGAAAGCTGCAGACAGACTCCGCTCATGCTAGAGCACCATCTCACATGTTACCAAGCACTCTGCCTCCAGGATTGTTAAGGCCTGCCATAGGAGTGGCTGATAGGTACACATGTGTAAGTTACGTATAGGAATACTACACCTAAGCAAGGAGTGATTACACAACCTTGCCCCAGCTGAGTGATCAGCCAGTTGTGTCATGATGGAAGGCCAGGCCAGGGGTGGCATAATACATGCTGCAGCCCCTGGTAGGCCTAGGGTACACCTATGCCCTGGGTACCTAAGGTACACTGTACAGGGGCCAATAAGGTGATCCTATCCAAATGGGTTATGCACCTAAAGTACATAGTATCAATTTAGAGAGAGAACAGCACGGCTGTGGGTCTGGTTAGCAGGCCCACAGCCACATCCAAGTCGAAAACCAGTAAAGCAAAAGCAAAAAGTGGGGGTGAACATAGAAAGCAGACCCTACTCTCCTACACAACCCCCCCCCCCCCCCAAACTTAGGGACATTAAACTAACCTTGACCAGTTGAGTCTTCATGTTCTAAGTGGAAATATCTGGAGAGTCCATCTGCATTGGCATGGTCAGTCCCAGGTCTATGTTCCACTGTGAACTCCATCCCCTGTAGGGAAATGGACCACCTAAGAAGTTTGGGATTTTCACCCTTCACCTGATTTAGCCACAAGAGGGGCTTATGGTCTGTCTGAATCTTGAAGTGAGTGCCAAACAAGTATGGCCTCAGCTTCTTCAGGGCCCAAACCACGGCAAAGGCCTCCCTCTCAATAGCTGACCAACGTTTCTCTCTAGGGGTCAGCCTTCTACTTATAAAAGCAATGGGCTGGTCTTGACCATCTACATTCAGTTGTGAAAGAACAGCTCCCACACCTAACTCAGAAGCATCTGTCTGGACAATGAACTCTTTGGAGTAGTCTGGACTTTTCAGAATAGGTGGACTGCACATGGCCTGCTTCAGGTCATCAAATGCTTTTTGACAGCTTACTGTCCACTGAACTTTCTTTGGCATCTTCTTGGAGGTCAAGTCATTAAGTGGTGTCACAATGGACCCATAGTTCTTAACAAACTTTCTGTAGTCCCCAGTCAGGCCCAAGAAAGCTCTGACCTGAGTCTGGGTAGTTGGAGGAGTCCAGTCCTTTATGGTCTGGATCTTGCTCTCCAGTGGTTGAACCTGACCCCCACCAACTAGGTGGCCCCGGTATACAACCTTGCTCTGCCCTATCTGGCACTTGGTGGCCTTGATAGTGAGGCCTGCCTTTTGCAGGGCCTCTAAAACATTCCTCAAGTGGACCAGGTGATCCTCCCAGGTGGAGCTAAAGACAGCAATATCATCAAGATAAGCTGCACAATAATCATCCAACCCAGTAAGGACTTGATTCACCAACCTTTGGAAAGTGGCAGGTGCATTCTTCAAACCAAAGGGCATTACCACAAATTGATAATGTCCTCCTGGGGTCGAGAAAGCAGTTTTGGCCTTTGCATTCTCAGCTAGTCTGATTTGCCAGTAGCCTGCTGTTAGGTCAAATGTGCTCAAAAACTTAGCAGCTGCCAGTCTGTCAATGAGCTCATCTGCCCTAGGTATTGGGTGGGCATCTGTCCTAGTGACAGCATGGAGACCTCTGTAATCCACGCAAAACCTCATCTCTCTCTTACCATCTTGGGTGTGAGGCTTTGGTACAAGGACTACAGGACTAGCCCAAGGGCTCTCTGAAGGTTCAATGACTCCCAGCTCCAACATCTTTTGTACCTCAACTTTTATGCAGTCCCTGACATGGTCAGGTTGCCTGTAGCTTTTACTCTTCACAGGCAGACTGTCACCAGTGTCCACCTCATGGGTGCACCAGTTTGTCTGACTTGGGGTCAGAGAGAACATATGTCTGTAGGATTGCAGAACCTGTCTGCAGTCCTGTTGCTGATGGACAGTGAGGCTGTCAGAAAAGACCACACCATCAACTGAGCCATCAGGTTTCTGAGTCAACAGGTCTGGGAGAGGGTCACTCTCTTCCTCCTGCCCCTCATCTGTAGCCATGAGTAAGCCCATGTCTGCCCTGTCAACATATGCCTTCAATCTGTTGACATGAAGCACCCTGTGGGGGCTTCTCGGAGTCCCAAGGTCCACCAAGTAGGTGACTTCTCCCTTTTTCTCAACAATAGTGTGGGGTCCAGACCATTTGTCTTGGAGTGCTGCTGGGGCCACTGGCTCCAACACCCACACTTTCTGCCCTGGCTGGTAAACAGTCAGCACAGCCTTTTGGTCATGCCAAGCTTTTTGGAGTTCTTGGCTTGCCTCAAGGTTTTTAGAAGCCTTCTTCATACACTCTGCCATCCTGGAGCGGAGACCAAGTACATAATCCACTATATCAAGTTTGGGTTGTCTGAGAGGTCTCTCCCATCCTTCCCTCACTAAACATAGGGGTCCTCTTACAGGATGCCCAAACAAAAGCTCAAAAGGGCTGTAGCCAACCCCCTTTTGTGGTACCTCTCTGTAAGCAAACAGAAGGCAGGGTAAAAGGATGTCCCATCTTCGCCTAAGCTTGTCTGGTAACCCTTTTATCATTCCCTTTAGGGTCTTGTTGAATCTCTCAACAAGCCCATTGCACTGTGGGTGATAGGGTGTGGTGAACTTGTAGTTCACACCACACTCCTTCCACATTGCAGTCAAGTATCCTGACATGAAGTTGGCACCTCTGTCAGAAATGACCTCCTTTGGAAAGCCCACTCTGGAGAATACTCCAAGCAGGGCCCTTGCCACAACAGGAGCTGCTGTGGTCCTCAGGGGAATAGCTTCTGGATACCTGGTGGCATGGTCCACTATCACCAGTGTTAATCTGTGCCCAGATGCTGTTTGTGGGTCCATTGGTCCTACAATATCTATGCCCACTCTTTCAAAGGGAACCCCCACCACAGGTAGTGGTATGAGGGGGGCCTTTGTGGTGCCACCTGATTTGCCACTGGCTTGGCAGGTGACACAACAGCGACAAAACTCCTTAGTATCTTCTGACATATGGGGCCAGTGAAAGTGAGGGACAAGCCTGTCCCAAGTCTTGTTCTGGCCTAAATGTCCTGCAAGGGGAATATCATGGGCCAAGGTAAGAAGGAAGCCTCTGAACTTCAGTGGTATGACCAACCTCCTGGATGCACCAGGCTTGGGGTCTCTAGCCTCTGAGTTCAGTAGCCCTTCATCCCAATACACTCTATGGGTACCGTGAGCATTCCCTGCAGCCTCAGCAGCAGCCAGCTGTCTGAGGGGTTCAAGAGAGGGGCAGTCTAATTGAGCCTGCCTCAGATCTGCCCTTGAAGGTCCCCCTGTCCCAAGAAACTCAACCTGATCAGGTTCAAGTTCTTCTAGGACAGTTCCTTCAGGGCTCTCAGAATCCTCCTCCTGGGAGGACTGATCCACCACCTGAGGCAGGGGGGAAGGCACAGCCTTAACCCTACTGCTCTTTCTCTTGGGTTGTGACTGGTCCATAGTTTCAGGATCCAGCACTTGTTCAGTGGTGCACTTTTTGGCCTGTGACCTGGTCACAGAAAGGACATGTGCATCTATCCCCAGCATTTCTGCATGGGTCCTATACTCCACTTCAGACCAAACTGAAGTTTCAAGATCATTGCCCAGTAAACACTCTACAGGAAGGTCTGAACTAACAACAACTTTCTTGAGGCCAGTTACCCCTCCCCAGGAGAAGTTAACAATAGCCACACTATGGGAGGTAGTGTCATTGCTAGCGTTGGTCACTAGGTAATTCTCACCTAGTATGATCTGTCCAGGGTCCACAAAGGCAGGTGTCACCATTGTGACACTAGCCCCAGTGTCCCTGTAGGCCTGAGCCATCTTTGGTTGATAAAAGGTGTCTGTCTGTACTTGCCCAGGTTACTGGGGCCTACAGTAGAGGAAAAAGCTAAGTCCCCATCACAGATCAGAACAGCCTGAGTAGATATTCTGACTAGGCCAGAATCCTCCTCAGTTCCCAGGGTTAACCCTACTACACCCTTTTGCTGGGAACCACCACTTACAGCTGGACTAGGGGGTACAGTTGCCTTAGGGGCAATGGTGGCTGGGGGCTTATCCTTTTTGGTGCACTCACTAAACCAATGTGAGTTGGACTTACAATAGTTGCACCATGGTTTCTTTTGGCCATCTTTCTTTTTATCCTTTTTGGGACCACCCTCCCCCTGAGCCTTTTGGGGGCCTGGTGAAGACTTCTGGTCTTTTTGTTTCTGATCATTACCCTTCTGGTCTGCCTTTTTCTGATCACCGCCCTGGTTCTGGTTTTTCTGCTCAACTCTAGTCCTGACCCATCTATCTGCCTTCTTTCCCAATTCTTGGGGAGAAGTCAGATCAGAATCAATCAGGTGTTGATGCAGTAGCTGGTTTTGACAGTTGTTAAGGATTTGCTCTCTCATGATCAAATTATACAATCCTGTATAGTCCTTAACCTTACTTCCCACTAGCCAGCCTTCCAGAGCCTTAGTGGCACAATCTACAAAGTCAGTCCAGTCCTGAGTCTGTGTCTTCTGGGTATCCCTGAACAACAACCTGTATTGTTCAGTGGTTAGGCCAAACCCATCAATTAGAGCACTCTTCAGGACAGTGTAATTATCTGCATCCTCATCACTAACTGTGAGGAGCTTGTCTCTACCTTTCTCAGAGAAGGAGAGCCACAAGATAGCTGCCCACTGACTTTGGGGTACCTGCTGTACTTTGCAAGCTCTCTCCAAAGCAGTTATCCATTTGTGGATGTCATCCCCACACTTGTAGGGAGGGACAATCTTGCTCAGGTGTCTATTATCATAGTGCCTGTCTCTATCCTTAGGGATATTGCTGCCACCAGTGGGTTCTGACCCACTTAACTTTTGCTCTCTAGCCAGAGCAAGCTTCTCCTTGGCAAGGGCAAGTTCTTCCCTCTGAATCCTTAGATTAGCTTCCCTCATTCTGGCTTCATGCTCCTTTCTCTCAGGGGAAGTCATTCCCCTGTGAGAGATGCTAGAGATATGGGAGTGGATGGATTCCCTTGAAGGGGATCTGTCCCTCCTGCTTCTCTGTGTAAGCCCACTTGGGGGTCTGTATGGGGGGGACCCCATGCAAACTCCCATGTAAGCTTAGGTTAGCCTGGCTAAGTCTTCCTACTTGGCTCTGGCTGTCTACCTCTTCATCTGAAGCCCCATCTGACTCCTCTGTGGTGGGTAGACCCTCCTTTGTACCTAGGGTACTGGCATGTGAGGCCCTCAAAGCATCATACTCCTCTAGGAGCTGTACTAACTGAAGGAGGGTAGGGTTTGCACGCTGTTTTAACTTTCTGGAGGTACACAATTATCTCATCTCCTGAAAAGTTAGGGTATCATATCTAGAGGGGGTCTTCTTCAGACCTGCCCCTCCTGAGAGAGCATCTACTTGATCTCCTCCCAGAGACATGATCTAGTGAGGGTGTGGTGTGTGCACCTACCTACACTAGTTGTTTGTACTAAACCTCTCTGGTGGTTGTAGTCAGGGTGTGTTACTCCCTTCCACCTACAACCACTAAGTCCAGTAGGACTTAAGTATTATAATCTATGTTATATGTACCTAAACAATATCTGTGTGATCTTTCAATTTAGTATCTCAAGATTACAATGGTATTACAACAGCAAGCTCAGATCCCAACCGCTGCTCACCAATGTGAGAAGTTGGCCTGATGTATGATGTCACTAGTTCTAGTGTACACCTTATATCAGTCCAAATACCCTTATGGTGATTGGTTGTAAAGTCAACCTTATAGACCAGCTATCCTAGTGGTAGCATGGACAAGAGCAATCTTAGGCTAAACTCTGAATGGCATGTGAAGCCAGCTGTGATACCATATATAATCCCTTGAATACCAAATGAAAGGACACCACAACAGATATATATATAAAATAAAGTGTATTTATTCTAGTCAAACCCTCAGCACTCTTTATGAGATTAGAGGTAAGTACAACACAGTCTTATTTAAGCATACATTAAGTCACACAGGTAAGTAATACAGTTAGGCCCTAGGGGCCACGCAAACCATATACTAAAGAAGTGGTATAAGGACCACTGTCACGGAAATAGGATAGGCCTAGGTCTAGGGAATCGCTGGGGCTACACTACACTAGCAACAGTTAGGAAGTGGGAGGCCCACGGGATTCAGGTGCAGAGTGGAAACACTCACGCGTAATGCGTAAAAGTCGATAGAAATAGTAGTTGTTAGCAATTAACAGTTTAAGGACACTTCTGAAGCAGCTAGAGAGTCGAGACTCGGAAACTAGACCCTAGGATAGTCACTACCCTTGTGAGCACCGAAGTACCCAAGTTACCTAGCCCACGGACTGCGGGTGCATAGGTGTGAACTTGCGTCGGGTTTCGTCGTGGACTTCTATGGATGCCTGAAGGAAAGTTGCTGACAGGCAGTCAGTGAAGAGTGTCCGGTGGATCCCAAGGCTGGGATCAAGAAGAGAGGAGACCTGCAAGCAGAAGGGACAGAGTCAAGGTCACTAGCCAGTGACCACGTGGAACCAGGAAAGAACCAGGCGATGTCGTGAAGATTGCAGGTGAAGGTGAAGCTTGTCGCTGCAGCCACGAGGACCAGGGAACGTCGAGGACGACCAGGACCAGGAGGCGAGCTGTCCCACGAAGGCTCTTGCTGTCGGCGGCGTCGAAGTTGGACTAGGACTCACCAAGCCTTGGCAAGCGGAACCCACGAAGAACGGAGGACTTGCTTCTGGTGCAGACCAGGAAGGTCTGGGGTGCTTCTCTTTTGCAAGGAAGCGGGAGCCAGTCTGGAGGAGCCAAACCAGCAGTGAAGATTTCTGGATGCGTCGTCACAAAGGCCACTAGCCAACGGGCAAGCAACCGGACAGACGCGGCAAGCAGGAAAATGCAGAAGGGCCCCACGCAGGACTCGTGGAGTGTGGGGGGCTGATCTTCGGTGCAGATGGTGGTTGGGGCTTCTCAATCCCCGGTGCACAACTTCGAGGGTGCCTCAGAAGCTGCGCTGGCAGGTACTAGCCACTTTTCCCAGGTAGCCGGTCCCACGTCTCTCGTCGCCTCCACGGATCTCAGCTCGGCTGTGGATGTGGATCAGGGTCAGAGAAGTCTGGAAGTCAAGGCTCTGGTCGGGCTCTGCAGTCGGTCCCTCGTAGAACTTCCGCAAAGCAAAGGGTAGTCTCTTGATGGTGCCTGTTTGCACAGGGTAGCCACTCCTTGGCCACAAGGGAGATTCTTCAGTCTTCTTCTTTCGTCGAATGTCGAAGGTCCAGAGTTTCTGTTCAAGTTGCAGGTTCAGGATAATCTAATCTCCTGGGGCCCAGCTACCACTCTTATACTAATCTGGGGGGCTGGGTTACCTGCTAGGTCACGCCTTATGGGTGGGACCTGGGAGGGGGGTGGTTACACCCCCTTCCCTTTGTCCAGTTTCGCGCCAGGACTGGGGCTGGAGTGCCCCAGCACCGGTTTGAACTGGACTATGCACGGGACACCTTGTGTGCCCCAGGCATGTCTCATTCTTTTCATCCCTCCCTGCCCCAATACACTAAGGCCTGTCTGGGGTGGTGCTCGCACCTCCCAAGGCAGGAACCTATTGTCCAAGCCTCCCTTGCCGGGATCACTCCCAGCAGCAGGAGGTCAGACTCGTGTATGTGGCAGCAGCATCCATTTTGTGATGCTGGGGCTCTGGTTAACTTTAACCGGGTAAGTAGATCTCAACATGTCTTCTCCCTCTAGAAGGGAGGTATAATATCCTCATCCCCAGAAATGGGATGGGGGTATTATTCCAAAGTGTTAGACACCTTACACGACATGTTTTGATAAAGCCAAACCATAGTTACCATAACCGTTTAAGATTATAAGGCACTTTAAGAGTATATAGTAGGCTATATCATAGAACAGCTATAAGGACATGGTTCCGAAAGCTGCAGACAGGCTCAGCTCATGCTAGAGCACCATCTCACATGTTACCAAGCACTCTGCCTCCAGGATTGTTAAGGCCTGCCATAGGAGTGACTGATAGGTACACATGTGTCTATATGTAACTTAGGTATAGGAATACTACACCTGAGCAAGGAGTGATTACACAACCTTGCCCCAGCTGAGTGATCAGCCAGTTGTGTCATGATGGAAGGCCAGGCCAGGGGTGGCATAATACATGCTGCAGCCCCTGGTAGGCCTAGGGTACACCTATGCCCTGGGTACCTAAGGTACACTGTACAGGGGCCAATAAGGTGATCCTATCCAAATGGGTTATGCACCTAAAGTACATAGTATCAATTTAGAGAGAGAACAGCAGGGCTGTGGGTCTGGTTAGCAGGCCCACAGCCACATCTAAGTCGAAAACCAGTAAAGCAAAAGCAAAAAGTGGGGGTGAACATAGAAAGCAGACCCTACTCTCCTACACTGATGTCAGCGCGCGAGGGCGGCGTCTAAGTACTCCGACGACGTCATTCCGGCGCACGTCGCCGACGACGGACGCGGAGCCGCAGACGACGCCTAGCGACGCGCAAGGGGTATTGCTGACGAAAAATCTTCCGGATCCAGTCTGACGCCAGGTGAGGAATCTAACTAACGTGTTTCTTTCAGATGCACACTTCACCCATACACAGAGTTGCTAACCACAACAGGCAACCCATTTGTTTGCCAATGGTGGCAACAAGGCTCGTTGTTGTGAGCAATTAAGGCAGACTGTAAGCATATATGCTCTAGGTCAATACTGTATATCAATCACCCTCCTTCCGATATGACCCCTACCCCCCATTAGCAGCTGATAGGGAATGAGGATGGAGGGGAGTTGGGAAGATAAGGTAGCGGGGGCATAATAAAAAAATATATATCCCGCACCTCTTCCACTGGCAGTCTCTCCTTGATTCTCCAGAGTCCAGGGAACAGGAAACACACAGGCTGCCCATAGCGAATCACATGCTGCAAAACAGCATTGTGATTGGGTCCTCTAAGCAAATCACAAAGCTGCAATGCAGCGTTGTGATTGGTCTGAGCACTGTGGATTGGAGCTCAGATGGGCACTGGGGGCCTGGGCATGTTTCCCGGCAGGCTGTGTAATGTAGCGTGGTGGGGAACATGCTAAGTGCGCATGACTGTTTGGCTGGTCCCAGACGGCTGACCAAGCAATCATGTGCACTTAGTGTGCACAAACCACTCCTCACCCAGTGCCTCCATCCCCGCCCCGCCCTAACCCAGCTCCGAACTTGCAAAAAGTAAAATGATAATAACTGTTATTATCATTTTATTTCTCCTGCTCAAAGAGCAGTGGGGCGACGCTACTTCGCGTTAGAGGAGGAGCCGCCCTTGCCCTCCTCACTAAAAGGCAATATCCACAACAGCGCAAACCTCGCCTCTGCTGCCGGTACAAAGAACACTTACTGCGTAAAGATGTGTGGCAAATATAACCATCTATATATCTTCCATCAGATGTAATGGTGGGTCAATCTGGCTTAGAACATCTCCTAAAGTTGTTTGGAAAGTCAAGGGCACCCACGTGAGAGACGCTGCATGGGGGTGACATCAAACGCTAGGAATTATGAGAAGTGTAGCCAGAAACTCTGCCTGCCTAGCGCGATTAGTGAAATCGTGGATTTACAGAAGTTATTTTGCACAGAAAAAGGCTAATTCCATGACGGGAAAGGGTATCACGGTTATAAAAGGATGTACTTCATAAAGAAATAGTCTTCTTACTGGAGATGTTTTACATGCAATTCGTAAATCTTTAGAATTAGAAATTAGGCAGCAGACATAGCATCATATTTTTAAATACAATGTTTCCCTACCCATTATATACTGTATTGTTCATTACTGGATTGTTGAGTAAAAAAAAACAAATAAACTGAATCTTTGTGTGGTTTTAGGTTATATACAGATATATAGATAACATTACATGGGTAAGCTTTATTGAACATTTGCCAGTTGCTTCAAAGATCATATTTCACAAAAAAGAGGTCAAACTGTCAATTTATTTCCAGGAGATTTCCATAAACAAATGAAGTTAAATGGGTAACGTAAGATTTCTTTATTTCAGTGCTGGGGAAAAAGCTATGACTGAGTGCAGCTCTCAGAATAATGAGCACACCTGACCAGCTCACTCGTGCAGGCTCATCCTTGATGCACGCATCTATCACTGAATCCTCCCCAGTGAGTGAAAATAAACATCGAGAATCCAGAACCCTGTCTACAAACAAGCTCCACCGTCCTAGATTGACTTTATATTCTTTTGTGAAATAGGTCTTCTTTGGGGCGTGGCCAGGCCGCCGACCAAGACAGCCATTCCGCAATATAAGGCAAATCGCCATCCTCAAAGAAGTATCCTGCCTGTGGAGGTGACTCAGCAATACGGCGAAAGTGTTGGGCGAAGTATCGCTGATGCGGAGGCAGCAATAACAGCCACGCCGCGTGCGCAGTGGCTGAGCCTCCTCCAGACATGGGCCACGGATGGCTGGTGTCGGGCTTGGTGCGCGGCCCTGCTGCGTGGCTGGGGTTGTGTGCCCTGGCAGCGCGTGGGAGGCAGCCCTCCTCGGGCGACCAGTATCAGAGCCCGTTCTCTGTGGGTAGGCGCAACTCCAGGGAAGGACAACCGGAGGGAGGAGCCCAGGGCCCTGAACAATCAGACGGGAGAGGATGACGGTACCAAGCTGTTAGCCAGCCCGTGGTGCTCCCGGAGGCCCCACTGTGACAGGGGCTTAGAGTGAGCCTGGGGGCCGGCCGGCTGTGCGCTACGGTTCTTAGGGGTCCTGGGGCCTCACTCCTTGCATGACGCCAACCCTCTACATCACTCCTTGTCGACTGCATCGGGCCCGAGCATCAGCGATTTAGCAGGGGTGACGATGGCAGACACACGGGGTGCAAATATGGGCGAGCTGCGGTGCCGGGCCTGCTCGCTGACCGCATAGCCCGCTTGCCTTCTGGCATCAGACCGAGTAAACCACTACAGGAACGCACCGGGACTGACGGAAGAACTGGGGGGGGGGTCGTGCGTCTCCCCCCTCCTCAAGTACAGAGACAAATAGCGAACACTGCAGGCACGGGAATGGCCCAGTCCATCCTGCCCCAATAGAAGAGATCCAACGCCATCTGCGCGAGTCTAGATTACCCGCTTGCCTGTTAAAAACCTGGTGCAATTTAGGGGTCCCCTCAAGAGAAAGGGAAGACCTGTTGTAACCTCGAGAAGGCCACCACTATACGCGATCCACACAGATGACCGTCCCTGTCTGATTCAGCGACTGTGGCGGAAGAGCAACGGGCCTATATTGGGGGGAGGGGGCCTGATCAGCGGCACGGCCTCTGCTCGTACCAGAACTGCACGCAACACCACTGTAGGCCGGGCAATGGTCCGTGGAGACCACACGCAGCGGAGACTGCAATTTGCAAAACCCAAAGTCACCGAAAAAAACTGGGAGAGATAAGGTGCACCCTGATTTAGGCTTTTCAAGTAAGGATCTATGAGGTATGGCCATTTGGGTGAGCTGTAGGTTTGTGCCCCCAATCCTTATACGTTGTGACACATTTGGTGCACACTACATGGCCTTTATAAATCACAAAATAAGGCATTTAACCTATTATCATGCAGGAAAAGGACGCTATGGGGATATTTAGCACCCAATAGAATTGGAATGAAGGATAACATGCATGTTCCTTTGAGGAATTTACCCAACCCTGAGGAAGTCCTGTTGGACGAAACACGTTGGCTGGGCTGATGTACGCATGCTGTCTAAACTACAATAAAGTGAAATTGTAAACAGATGAACAAAGACTCCATATTCAATATATTTGGATTTGATGGACTTATGAGACTTATTGCATTTTACAATTGGATATAATATAACTATAAGCTCCTTTTCATCTTGTGTCCCTGAAGAAAACCCAAAAGTGACACTGGCTGAGGGAGGCAGCATAGAGAGACCTGCAGGCGTGGAACCGGCGGGGACAGACACCCTTATGCTGGATCTCAGGGTGGGTTTCAAGGCCCTAGATGGCCGTTTCGACTCACTGGAGAAGTGGCTAGATACTCTAGGGGCACGACTGAACACCCATGATAAACGACTAGATACAGTGGAGGGCAGGGAGTCAGACCTCGAAGATGGTGCAGCACAATCAACAAAGAAAATAGACTGCATGGAAAAGCTACTGAAAACCATTGCAATGAATAACGAAGATTTAGAGGCGAGGGGCAGGTGCAACAACATACGTATTTATTCTAGGCATCCCAGAGCCACAAACACTGATCGTTTGGACCTCTTTGCAGAACAACTCCTAAGCGACTTGTTCGGCAAGAAATCCTTTACGCCAACATTCTTGGTGGAGAGAGCCCACTGAACGCAGGGACCACGCCCGAATCTGGGGTGTCCCCTAAGGCTGCTCATTGCTCGGCTGTTAAATTACCGGGACAGAGACACAGCACTGCGATTGGCCAGAAAAAGGACCCACTAAACTGGCAGGGCTTCTCAGTGTCCCTATACCCAGATTTCACCGACATGGTGCACGAAGCACGCCGCAAATACACTGGCGTCAAAGCCACAGTGCAAAATCTCTGCCTCAAATACAGCATAATTTACCCCGCCTTTCTGCGAGTCATGGTGGAGGGCAAGGCGCGGCTATTTGAAACCCCAACGGAATCACAGGAATTCTGCCATACCTATTCATAGGTCCAGGAAACACAAAAGAGGGAGACGCTGAGTGGGTCTCCTCCAGACAGTAACTCTGGTGCTAGTGTCAACGGAGTGAGGCCATGATGGATAGGCCACAGCCAAAGACATTTAAAAAACATAACGCGATAAGACGCACCTGTCAGACTCCGTTGGGTGCCTCCATACAGGGGAAAAACGATAATTAAAAATGGCAAATACATTGCACTCCTCCACTCGTACAAATACGGGTAGCTGGCATGGCGTGGCGTTGTCGTCCTCCTCCCCCCCTAGTGTGGATCACACATTTTTGTTTGTATTTCAGGGAAAGACACCTGGAAAAGATGCTATTTACAGTAATTGTGTTAAACGTTGGAGAAGTCCCTGCTATGTTTACTGTAGGTAAGGGTGGGGGGAGGGAAAGGGAAATTCTAGGTTTGAATGGGACATATTGCAATGACATGTTCTAGTTACTGTACTTGAAACACTGCGGTACTAATCACAGACAGCAGATCTCACAAGACATATCTCATGAGTGCCAACGAGAGGCTGCTCCCGATCTTAAGATTTAACACTAATAACCTGGCACGTCAGGGGATTGAATAATGTCCGCAAATGCAAACAAGTCCTCCATTTCCTGCAAAGACACCAGGCAGACATCGCATTTTTACAGGAGACACATCTCCCTGCCACACCGTCACCGGGGTTTGCAGCAGCGTGGGGGACACATCCATACTTTTCAGGCTACAGCAGCTACCATTCCAACCACTAGCAGTCCCCGTAGATACTGAAGGGTGCTATCTCCTGGTATCTGGCCGCCTCAGGTGGTACACTATAGTCCTTATTAATGTTTAAGCTCCCAACACTGACAGCCTGAATTTTTTTTTCAACCTGTAGGCGCAAATGGACTTGTCATCAACTCGAAAGTCTTTTGTCCTGGCAAGGTAGAAGCTCACCGCCCTCTTAGGGTCCAAGCGGTGAAGCCGCTCCTCCTCCTTGGAAGGGTAAGGGGGGAGGATAGAAGGTAGGGAGGGTAATGGATTGCCTCAGATGGAAAGGAGTTACCACCTTAGGCAGAAAGGCAGCCCTGGTCCTGAGTACCATTCTTTCAGCATGAATGGTCAAGAACGGGGCTTTTGAACTCAGAGCTTGAAACTCACTTACCCTCCTTGCCGAGGTTATCACAATGAGAAAAACCGTCTTGAAAGACAACAGTCTCAAGGGACACTTGTGTAAGGGCTAGAAGGGAAAACCCATCAGATAAGTTAAGACAAGATTTAAGTCCCATTG
Organism: Triturus cristatus; assembly: GCF_964204655.1. Classification (NCBI taxonomy): domain Eukaryota; kingdom Metazoa; phylum Chordata; class Amphibia; order Caudata; family Salamandridae; genus Triturus; species Triturus cristatus. Next base: position 1,541,284,548 of record NC_140591.1, read on the forward strand.
AGGCACAATAAAAGGAGTAGGAGGAAACTTGTTCGTAAGGCCTTTCAGAAACCGTAAAACAATAGGAGATTTAAACAATGATGGTTGATCCGGCAAACAAAGGAATGCCGACAAGGCCGAAAGATATCCCTTTACAGTGGCTACAGCAAAACCTTGCTGAGCAAGAGAAAGGGCAAACTGAAGAATGTCAGATAAACGAGCCCTCAAAGGATCAATTGACTTCTCCCCACACCAGAGCACAAATTTAGACCACCTATAGGAATAGATAGATTTGGTGGAATGACGTCTGGCAGACAAAATTGCATCTACAACATCTGGCAGGAGAGAAAAAGAATTCATGTTGCCCGTTCAATCTCCAGGCATGAAGGTGTAAGCTCTGGAGGTGGGGGTGTAGAACCTGCCCCTCCGACTGCAAGAGGAGGTCTGCCCTCAGAGGGAGACGGAGCGGAGGGCACGAGGAGAGGTGGAGAAGATCCGTATACCACACCCTTCTTGGCCAATCCGGGGCGATCAATGTAACTTGGGCCCGTTCTTGGCGAATCTTCCTCAGAACCCGAGGAATCAAGGGTATGGGAGGAAACGCGTAAAGGACTTGTGAGCCCCAACTCAACTGAAACGCGTCCCCCAACGCTCCCTGCATCGCATACTGGACACTGCAGAATGACGGACAGTGAGCATTCTCGCGGGTGGCGAACAGGTCCACCCGATGAGTTCCCCACATCCGAAAGACGTGACGAACCACCTCTGGATGAAGCCTCCACTCGTGGTCGGGGGGGAAGGGGGGGCGGGGGAAACTGCCGACTGAGACTGTCTGCACGTACGTTCAGAACCCCGGCCAGATGATTTGCCATCAGACAAATCTAATGATCCTGAGCCCAGGACCAGAGACGCAGAGCCTCTCTGCAGAGACAAAGAGACCCCACTCCTACCTGCTTCTTGACATACCACATCGGGGTAGTGTTGTCTGACAGGACTTGAACCGACTGACCGCAAAGGGTTGGGAGAAAGGCCTTGAGCGCCAAACGTATCACCCGCAATTCCAGAAGGTTGATGTGAAGCAACCTTTCCTCTGGAGAACAAAGACCCTTGATCTCCAGATCCCCCATATGAGCACCCTACCCTAAAGTGGATGCATGCGTTATTACTGTGGCCACCGATGGAGGAAGATGGAAAGGCATTCCTTGAGACAGATTGCCCTCCACGCTCCACCAAGACAGATCCGCTGCCGGTTCTCCGGAGATCCTCACAGACTACCTGAGATCTCCTTTGTGCTGATACCACTGCCTGCGGAGGCGAGGCACCACTGGAGCGCCCTCATGTGCCAGCGTGCATGGTTGACCAACAGAATGCAGGAAGCAATCAGACCGAGCAGGCGAAGGACCTTCAGGACTGGAACGACCGCTCCATAGTAAAACATGGGAATCATTTCCTGTATGTCGAGAATCCTTTGTGGAGGTGGGAATGCCCGACACACAGTAGTGTCCAGTACCACCCCTATGAACAGGTTGCGCTGAGAGGGCACCAGGTGAGATTTGGGTAAGTTTATCGAAAAACCCAATTTGTACAACAGCTGAGTTGTAACCTGCAGATGATGAAGCACCTTCTCTGGCGACTCCGCTTTGATCAGCCAATCGTCCAGATAGGGGAAAACTGAAATCCCTGACCTTCTGAGATGGGCTGCCACCACTGCCATCACCTTCGTGAAGACTCGAGGTGCAGTAGTAAGACCAAACGGAAGGACCGCAAACTGATAATGTTGCGACCCTACCGTAAACCGGAGATACTTCCTGTGCGACTGCAGGATGGGGATGTGGAAATACGCATCCTGCAAATCGATCGACACCATCCAGTCCTCCTGATGCAGCGCTTGACGAACCTGCGCAAGGGTGAGCATCTTAAACTTCTCTTGCTTCAGAAAAAGATTCAAGATCCTGAGGTCCAATAGTGGACGCAATCTGCCATCCTTTTTCGGAATCAGGAAATACCGGGAGTAGCATCCCTGACCCCTCTCCTGCTCTGGAACCACCTCTATCGCACCTTTTTTCAGTAACGTCAGGACTTCCTCCTGCAGGAGAAGACGGTGGTCCTCTGAGCAAGCCCCTTGCTCAGAGGACCACCTTGAGGGCTGACACTCACCGTAACCCAATATTTTATCTTGTGTTTTAGCGGGCTCTCCCGCGTTTTGTGAACAATTGTGATTTTATGATTGTCCTTTGCTGCTGCTGCGTAATTTGCACATTTTAAAATCAATTTTTTTTATCTGATCGTTCTTACGTGTCTATTTGCTGCTCCTGCTGTTATTCCTGAAACTTGCTGTATGTTCAATTGCACAAACCCTTATTTGCGCTGATTTGCACATTCTGTCAGATGACAGATTGAATTGGGCTCATTACTTTTCCAATTTTTGTAGTAAGAGTCCCCCCTCACTTCCGGTGGCATAGAGATAGGCGCCATTTTGTTTTGTACGCGCTCTAGTCTCTAGCCCACCGTCACTATTTCAATGCACGCTGCGCATTCGCGCAGCGGGCGCGCCGCTGGCGCGCCAAAGGCATGCCTAAGGCAAGCTCGTCTGCGCCCGTCAGCGGCACGTCTGGGGTCGGGGCCAGTTATGCTGCCCATTTTGGTGCCTATGATTCGCGTCTCACTCCATACTCTAGTGAGCAGCTTCTTCAGCTGCGTGGTCTCTGCTGTGATCATCGGATCTTTCCTGATCTCCAAGGGGTACGTGACTTTGTATGTTCTGCCTGTGGCTTTCGGCTGCAGCTGGGTACTACTGTGGCGACTTCTACAATTAATGATGATTTTGTCTTCTCGGCGGCGTGGCTCAACGTCCGCTCTTTGAAAAAGCATCACACGGATGTATTTGAGCTTTTGGACGACAAGTCACTGGACTTTCTTTTTGTAACGGAGACCTGGCTTGACAATTCCTCCGACCCGATTATATCCCTGGCTGTCCCGTCGGGTTATAAAATCTCCAGGCTAGACCGGATAACAGGGCGAGGTGGGGGGGCTGGCTGTCATCTTTAAAGAGAAGTGGGAGCTGCACAAGGGTTCCCTCAGTTCGTGGGGTGGCTGTGAAGCACTTGATTTTACTATCCGTTGCTCCGCCCACTTCTTTCTGGACAGCTCTCTGATCTATCGCCCTCCGGGTGCGGCACACACATTTCTTCAGGCATGTGCAGAGGCGATTTCGTCGAGAGCCTTGCAGTTTTCTCATTATCTGCTTTTAGGCGATTTTAATATTCATTTCGACCTGAAAAACGCAAGGGACACATGTGAGATCATGGACACCTGCCAGTCGGCTCTCCTCTCACAATGGGTCGATCAGCCGACTCACCTGGGTGGTCATACTCTCGATCCTATCTTCTCTAATTTCCCCCTTTCCATCAAAACCCCGCTCCCGGTCCCCTGGTCTGACCATTATTTAATTGGTTTCTCGTGGGTCGTCTCTTCTCCCAGTACTATATCTGCCGTTGGCCACAAACCAGCATGCAAAAAGGTTGATCCTCCTCTCTATGCAAAGACGCTGGAGGCCCATAGGCCATCACTGCCTCATGATCTGGATAAGTCTTTAGCTGCCTTCTCCAACTGGCTCCAAGACTCCCTGGCGTTAATCGCCAAGCCGACCTCGGCTAGACAAACTAGGGTCTCACCTTCCAAACCTTGGTTTACGGAGGACCTCTACCTGCTGAAGCAGGGATGTAAGAAATTGGAACGGTCTTGGCGTGTCGGTAACTACTGTCCGGTAGCTAAGGCTAATCTCAGACAGGGTCAGAAAATTTACTATAAAGCCATCGTCCTGGCAAAAAAGGCCTTTTTCTCCAGCCGGATTGTTCAGGCTTAGAATATTTCCAAGGAGATTTTTTCTATCGTCCAGAGTTTCATGTCCCCTGTGGCGCAGAGCAGTGTTCTTTCGGTGACAGTTGACTGGTGCGAAGCGCTCTCCACATTTTTCCGGGATAAGATTTTAAAGATACAGAGTAGCTTCTCTATCCCGGCTGTGTTAGATGGACCCACAGCCCCTCTGGACTCACCGCCCATTGCTCCCGGCGCCCTGCCTCTTGAGCATTCCCTGTCTAATTTCGTGCCGGTGGACTTGTCCTGCACCCTAAGAATTTTGCAGGGCCTTAAGTCCGGCTCGCCGGACGACCCGTGCTCAGCAAGACTCTTGGCATCGGCGGCTGAGACAGTGAATGGGGAAGTTAATCACATCCTTAACCTATCCCTACAGCTAGCCAGGGTCCCGTCCGGTTGGAAGCAGGCTAAAGTTCTCCCCTTGCTAAAGAAGCCCAGTCTTGACCCCTCAACTCCCGGGAACTACAGGCCTATCTCTCTTCTCCCTAGCCTTTCGAAGGTATGTGAGAAGATTGTGAGCAGACAGTTGTCGGATTTTGTTGAGGGAGCGGGTCTTTTTCACCCAGCCCAATCTGGTTTCCGTCCTTCGTTTAGCACGGAAGGTGCTCTGGTGGAAGTCTAAGAGGCCATTCGGGAGTGTCTGGACGCCGGTGGGAAGGCAGCCCTTGTGCTGCTGGACCTGTCGGCGGCCTTTGACACTGTCCCCCACACACTGCTCCTGCGAAGACTGTCTGAGATCGGGGTGTCCAACCTTGCTTGGGACTGGATTCAATCTTTCTTGGATGGCCGGCTCCAACAAGTCTGGTTACCTCCTTGTGCCTCGTCACCTCTCCAAGTGAGCACGGGGGTCCCTCAGGGCTCCTCCCTTAGCCCCCTTTTGTTCAACATCTACCTCACTCCCCTGGTGGCCTTAGCGGAGAGGTTGGGGGCTAAGGTTATTGCTTACGCTGACGACACCCAACTTCTGTTCACGTGGGAGAAGCAGGGGGCCTCGGTAGACTTCGTGCAGAGGTGTCTTTCCTCGGTTTTCAAGTGGCTGGCAGCTGCCCAGCTAAAGTGTAATGAGGACAAATCCGAGGTTCTATTGTTTGGTGACTTCCCCCTCGGATTTAGAGAGTCACTCTGGCCTCCTGGTTTCCCTCTGCCCGCCTCCACGAGTCAGACCGTAAAGAACCTAGGGGTTTATTTTGATTGTAACCTCTCCTTTGCTAGTCAGGTTAAGCGTCTGACCGGCTGTTGTTTCGGCCTCCTCAGAATCTTGAGAAGATTCCTTCCGCTTCTTCCGCAAGCTACCAGGGAAGCTGTGGTTCGGGCTCTGATTCTATCCAGACTTGACTATGCCAACGCTCTTTATGCTGGGATCCCTGCCTACACTCTTAACAAGCTTCAGGTGACCCAGAATGCGGCGGTCCGCCTGTTGGGGGGCTTGGCGCCCAGGCAGAGCATGAATGATTACCGCCGTTCCCTTCATTGGCTACCGGTCGGGGCTCGTGTGGTATTCAAAGCCCTCACTATGGCCCATCGTGCTCTACATGGTCAAGGCCCCGGTTACCTGCAGAGACGCTTTTCGTTCTATGCCCCGGGGAGAGCCTTGCGCTCTTCATTAAGGTTGATGAAGATACCTAGATTTCAGCGTCATAGGCTTGGTGGCTCCTCCTTGGTTGTGTTCGCTGGGCGCGCCTGGAATGCGCTTCCACTTTCGCTTCGCTTTACTGATGACCTTGGAGTTTTTAAGAAACTGTTAAAAACATATCTCTTCTCTTAAGGTCTGGTTATGATGTTGTCTCCTCTTGGGCCGCGCCGGGACACTCTTCGGAGTAGCCGCGCGCGTTATAAATGCAGATAACATAACATAACATAACATAACAAGGAGGGTAATTTGGAGGGAGTTCCCGAAAGGGAAGGGCGTACCCATTTTCTACAAGATCTAGAACCCAAAGGTCTATAGCAGGGGTACTCACAAACTTTTTCTTGGAGGCCAAATTTACAGTGTGGTTTGTGGCCGAGGGCCACACCTTGGGGGCGGGGTCATTGGGGGAGGGGCCGGGGCTAGAGCAACAAAAAAAAACTGTGGCCATGAGGTGGAACACAGGTCCCTGCAGCGGACGCCTTCGTCCACTGAGCCACCGGACCCGGCATACACATTTCTCTCTCTCTCCCCCTCTCTCTATCTCCCTCCATCCTCCGTCTCCCTCCCTCCTCCATCTCCCTCCCTCCTCCGTCTACCTCCCTCTCTCCTTCTATCCGTCTCTTGCCCTCTCCGTCTCCCCCTTCTGTCTCCCTCCCCCCTCTGTCTCCCTCCCTCCCTCCCTATCTCCCTCCCTCTCTCTCCCCCTCCCTTCCTCTCTCTCCCCCTCTCTCCCTCCCTCTCCGTCTCCCCCTCTCTCCCTCCCTGTCTCCCCCTCTCTCTCTCCCTCTCCGTCTCCCCCTCTCTCTCTCCGTCTCCCTCCCTCCCTCCCCTCTCCCCCTCTTCCCCTCTCTCTCCGTCTCCCTCCCTCTCCCCGTCTCCCTCCCTCTCAGTCATGGTTACCTTTTTCCTTTTACACTCATTATTCTGAAATTAGTGAGTGCTTTTGCATGAAAAGGTAAGGCCATGACTACAGGGCCCGGAAGGGACCCGTTTCAGTGCCCATTGCTTATATTCTTTCAAAACATAGGCAGTATGGTATAAAAAGACCACATTCGTAAACCCACAGTCGCTGTACACATTTTGTTTTCCAATTCACCCATCAAGTAGGTATTTCAGTACCTCCAGGCAAGGTGCACTTTCCGACACAGGGAAAACAATGTTGTTCAAAGAGAGAGGAGTAAACAAAAGTATCCCTTCACTGGCAAACACTGTAAAGTGGCGCTAATGTGTTTAGGTGTAAATAAATAAATCTGGACATCTTGCAACCACTCTGTCTTGCTTTAATTAGTTATTTATTTTTCACATTTGGAATGTTTTATTTCTCTCCACCTGGAGGCTGCACTTGTGTCAGAGAAAGACAACGTTTCCAGCAAAAATGTTATTCTTTTTTGGATCCATTTCACAGGGGAGCAAATAAAGGAAAGGAGGAAAGAGAGGGTAATACCCGTTTCTTGAAGTCTCGGTTTTCATTAAGGAGCGAGATAGAATGAGAGGAAGACTCGGAGGCTTAGATGCCGTCACCGTGGCGGTGTGCGTGCACAGCATAATTTATGGGGACTTGGGGAGACTGAAGAGGATTGCTTCCAGGCGCAGCCATCTCCCTCGCTTAGAGTGAGGGGGCCCCTGGAGCGTGGGGGCCCCCCGCACCACGGGGGCTGCGGTATGCCCCTGGCAGCTGAGGCAGCTTCCCTTCCAGGGCACACACACAGCCCCACCCGAGTCCTTCACAGGTCTTTAAGAGACCATTTGGATGATAACGAGGCTTCGTTGTATTTCACCTCTTAGCACCCCAGCAGCTCCACTCTGACTATCGCTTCCGGGCCCCACAGAGCAGAGTCTGTGTTTGCTGACACTGTTAAACAAACACCGGTACGATGTCTGCAAGGTCCGTGGGCCACCAAGAAAGGCTTGCCGGGGCGCTGGCAGCCCGTACTATGAGTACCCCTGGTCTATAGTAACAGATCCCAATCTTGTAGAAAATGGGTAAGCCAGCCCCCCACAGGACCAACATGATCCAGAAGGGTGGATCTAGGGCTGCTTGCAGTGGTGGGAGGGGCTGAGGAGGAGGAAGAGGAGAGGAGGAGGAAAGGAGAAGGAGGAGAGCTGTCGACCTCGAGTGCGACCCTGATTCTGCCTCTGTAGCTCTTATACAGAGTGTTTTACTGCTGTTGCTGCTGCTGCTGCTGGGGATGTCTGTAAGAACAAAAGGTTGACCTTCCGAAGCCCCTGTACCTCTTGAACGAACCCCTTGGCTGAGATTGAAGGCCCAAAGATTTAGCCGTGGCTTACTCTCTTTAAATCTTTCAAGCGCAGCATCCGCTTTCTTGCCAAAAAGTCCGGAGCCATCAAAAGGCAAGTCCAAGAGCGTTGACTGGACATCAGGGGAGAACTCTGAAGATTTAAGTCACGCACTCCTCCTGGTGGCAACAGAAGATCCCATGACTCTTGCAACCTAGTCAGCTGTATCCAAGCCACTTTGGATTACTTGAGTGCCGCCGCTTAGGTATCCGAAAGGACCTCATTGAAACTCATCCTATCCTCTTCTGACAGCTTTGGGGGCTAGCTGCTTTGCTGAGTCCATAAGAGCATGGATATATCGGCCCAAAAGACAGGTGGCATTCGTCGATTTAAGGGCCATGCTGGCAGAAGAGAAGACCTTCTTGGCCGACTGATCCAATTTCTTTGCCTCCCTGTCACTCGGGACTTGGGGAAAATAACCAGATGATTTTCTTTAACAGGCAGCCTGAACCACCAGACTCTCCGGAGATGGGTGAGATGTCAAAAAGTCTGGGTCCCCGGAGCTGCCCTATACCTCCTGGCAATAACTTTAGAAACTGCAGGAGCAGAGAAGGGCTTAAGCCACACCTCCATACTGGCTCTATAATAGCGTCATTAAAAGGGAGTAAAGGCTCCGAAGCAGTAGAAGGAGAGTGCAGAACCTCCGTTAAGATGTTAGGCTTGAACTCTGCAGAAGGCAACTGCAGATCTAAAAGTTCAGCCGCCTTCTTTATAACAGCATGGTATGGTGCCACATCCTTTGAAGGAGCATCAGAAGGAGGAGTAATCTCCCATTCAGGTGATAGGTCCAGGCCACTAGCCTCCTTCAACTCAAACACATCGTCCGATTCCATCAGCTCACCTTCCTCTACTTCCTCCATCAAGTATCTCTGTTCATCCAGCACCCTTTGGGCCTCCCCCCTAGACCTGATCCTCACAACCGGAGTCGGCGGCGCCTCACAACCGGAGTCGGCGGCGCCGTGACCGAATCAGATGGCGCCGGCGTCGAGCGTGATCCAAAGGAACAGCCGGGCGCCATATGATTCGAGTCCGGCGCCGGTGAAGAAGGGAGCGGCGTCGATGTCCTCGGCGCCGGTAGATGCCAAGACGGTGTCGCCGGAAAAAATTTCATGAAGAGAGCCTGAGGATAAGCTTGGGGAACTCCCAAACTGAAGGCCATAGGACCAATAGGACCCGAAGGTGCACCAGAGGGGTACATGGCTCTGGAGAAGACTCCGTACATAGCATTAAGATAATGGGTAGGGTCCTGATCTGGTCCTGGAAACGCAGGATATTGTTCAGGCATCACCGGACTCGGGCCGACCAGCGCCAACGGTGCAATCAGCGGAGCCGGAGGCTCCTGACACGGAACCGGAGACGGAGCCGGAGATGGAGCAGGCATCGGAGATGGAGCTGGGGCCGGAGCATGCTCCGGTGAAGCCACAGGTGACGATAGGCCAATAGGTGAATCAGGAACAGGCGAAGGAGATAGAAAGTCCTTACGGCGTCGGGAGGGTGATGTCGATCTCGGAGCCGCATCCCTATCCGAGTGATGTCGAGATGAGTGCCTCTTCTTTTTCTTGTGCTTCTTGGACTTAGAAGCATGCCCCGAAGTCTACTTCGACGCCGACCTCGACCTCGATCTTCTCCGGCCTCTTTTTTCCTTCTTCATCCTGGCAATGAACAATTTCGCTTCCTTCTCCTTAAGAGCCTTGGAGCTCATCTTGCGACAGCAAGAACATCCTTCCACATCATGGTCCGATGACAGGCACCACAGGCAGTCTTCATGCGGATCAGTTATCGACATGTGTTTCCCACATTCTCGACAAGGTTTAAAACCAGACTTCTTCGTCGACATTTCAGCTGAAGAAGAGAGAGAGAAACCAGCAGAAAACAAAGTAACAAGAACAGCTACAGAGAGAGAGTCCCGAAATCCATTGGCGTCGACGGCGTGGAAAAAAGGGAACTGACATCATCACGCCGACGAGGTCTTCTTATGGATCCGGTGACGTCAGCGGAGTCGCGAGCGGAGCCGTGTCTCTGTGACGTCGTCTTCGACCTCATCGGCATGAACTGCTACAAAAGTTTCCGAATGTTGCTGGCGCAGGGGATTTTCACAAGGTGAGGAATCCACTGGCAGATGTATCCATCAGAAGAGGGAGATGTTTGTCCACTTGGGCCTTGTGGTATTTTTAAAGGTCGTTGTTCACTTTTGACAGCAACAGAACATATGTCACTGCAATAACAGTTTTAGTTTCGCCGATGATGACCCATACAATGATTCAGTGTTTTGAGAACTCTGCTGTAATGCCGACTTAGGCTTTATGGTACAGAATAGTTCAGAATGGTGAAACATACAAGTTTCTTCCTTCTACTTTGCATGGAAACATGTTTGCGAGGTGACAAACGTGATGCCTCCCATGAGTCAGCCTAGAGTTTGAACCCACCCTCAGCCTTAATGATTTCTTTTCAGTAGCTGTTTCTTTTTAGGTAACAATGTGTCCCCTTTTTAGGTCTCACACAGACGACGCATGTGTTGTCACTTCGAGACATGTTGTTTACAGTTAGTGGGCTACCCGCCTCCCACTGGATCACCATTGGTGAGCTTCAGTGTGGCTCGCATTTGCTTCTCATGTATTTGTCAATGCATGCGTTCGTCATATCATCTCTTGAGTTTGTCCCTCCCCTTGAGCATGAAATAGGTACTTGTGTCCTTCCACTGCTCCTGTTTTTGGAGCTACTTTCTTCTCTGTTTTCAAGCACTCCCATATCCCGTTCATATTGCTTCTTTTCACTCTCAAGCCATTTCCCCCATCATTACTTCTCTCCATTCACCCCGTCAATGTTTCATCTTACCCCCTCAAACCGATCTCCCTCCAACTGCCCTTATGTCTGTTTCTACTCCCCCATTTGCGCAAACCCGTTTCTTTTTTTTTTCCTGGAGTGGTTATGTGGGTCATGCGACAGGTTGGCTGATGTGAAAGCCGTGTTTACGTGAGCAGCAGGGATGACCAATCTGCTTTGCTTGCCTGTGGGCTTGATAAAAGCAGCAGCAGCTGCTGGCGAGTTCTTGCTGAGACGAGATGGCAAAAATCTTTTTTGCCACTTATTTAATATAGTACGAACATAGCCCAAGGGAATAATAGCACTTTACATGAGTACTTAGTTGCATTAAATTTTTTGGCCACTGGGTGATTTGCCCAGAAACAGAAAGGTGATGAGGCGGAGAGACATAGATTGCTTTTGATATAATAGCCTTGATATAGAGGTTTGTAACCATGAACAACCATTCAAAATGGCTGCTCATTCTGACATACAGGAACCTTAGTGGATAATAAGCGGTATGTTAGGGCGCATGAGTGTAGCATACCATTTGCCAACTTTTCACCTGTTGGCATGTGCCCCATCGTTATTGGTCCATACTCCATGGTTACGAGGGTGCCAATGGCAAAGGCTCGTTCTGTGACTGAGCAGCAGACTCTTCTGTTCAAGATGGGGCGCAGAGAAGGAGTTGAGCCAGGTACATAGGGGAGCTGAAGAAGCAGCTGCTGGATGGCAGAGAACCGGGGTATGTTTTTTAAGAGAGCAACAGCTCAGGGGACACATTTAGCTTCCTAAATCCTTTCTGAAACATCCCTTTGAAGCACACCCACTATGAAGTCTATCTGACTGCTCCCCACTGAAGCGAATTATCCACCCCACAGTGACCTTCAAGTTGTCAATTTATGCTCCAACACGTTTCCTTTCGCTCATTCAGATAACTGAAGATTTGCACACAGAATGTCAGCTGGTCAGTGTCACTTTCAGCCTGTCTTGTTAGTTCATCTAACAGAAGTTAGATGAATTAACAAGTTACATCACTCCATAAATGAGTTGGCTATTAGGCAATGTTTTCTTTCTTTGCAGTGAATGCTTGTAGACCTGGTTAAAAATCCAGGTTTTCAAGTATTAACACAAAAAGACAGGAATTGGAAGCTTCAATAGATCTGGCTCTTGCAAACTGGTATGACAGTAACGTTTTTATTTTTAGATCTCGCATAGACAGCACGTGCACTGTCTCTTCGACACATTTTGTTTACAACCTAGCGAAAAGACATTAGCAAAAGAGCAAAAGTCAGTAGCTATCGCATATGCGACCAATGCTTATTCTATTTTTCTCGTTGTAATTAAAAAGGAAATAACTCTGTAGCAACTATTTTTCAATAATAGCAAGGCATTCTGGCAAAACACGTTATCCATTTGTTTGCATTCGTTTTGCCTAAATAAATAGACCGTATGCATGATATCGGATTTGGAGCATGATTTGAATTATATAAATATATACATTTAAAGTGTACTCGCACCCTGCACAGGACAGGACAAATCCTGATGTTTACTACTATCAGTGAAGATCCTACAATGGAGAAACGTATTTGCTTATCGCCATGGCGAGATCTCATGTCACTTTGCAGAAAGGGGTCCGAATCATATGATTTTTACAACCTATCCTCTCTGAAAAGGACCCTTGATATAGGAATAGCATTGCAAACACTTCCAAGTCTTCTCTGAACAAGTGAACACCTTTCTCTTCTCTTACTTCAGTTTTTTCCCTCTGATCTTTACAATCCACTGAGTCTAGATGACCATTAAATCAAAAAACAGCATGAAAGCATCCAAACTGTGGGTAGATTTCAGCCCATCATAATGCTTAAAACAATTCTTCTCAGAAATTGCTCTGAATGCCCAGAAAATGTACAGAAATCAGAGAAACATGCAGGGCCAAATTCGAAGAAAGACAGAAGTAAGAAGGATAAGGTCCAACTCTGCAACCTTTTAGAAATGGAAGAGGTGGTATGTCGGGATTTCTGGAACCTTTAATCCCCAAATTATCTGAAGCCTACTTTTGCCATCCTCTTCAATTTCACAGTGCTCACAGACTGAAATCGATAGAGTTTGAACAGTAATTCCTCAAAACCAATCATAATGTGCCTTACACGACATCAAAATGCAAGGTTCATTTTCCAAACGGCTCGTCATCATGATTCCTATACCTACAAGGGTTCCAGTCTTTCACAGTCAACTTTTCTTATGTAATCAGTGTGCTTTGGACAAAATTCCCTGCTCTTAGTTCTATGCTATAACGTAAAGGAATCAAGTACGACCTTCTGGATTAGGCAAAGATGCTGGTGACGGTTGAGGGGAGAACACAATCATTTAAGATCCCCAACAACTTGAATCCTTCCTGGATCACCACCAAATGAAAGTGCTGTCACTCTCAAATAGCAAGAATGATATGTCAGTTAATCCTCCTCAGACCGCACTGGAAACCTCTAAGACAGAAACTACATAATTTTCCAAAGAATCGCTTTAAGAAGATCTAGGTTGCCTCTTACGCCTTGATATCCAGTCCACGATCAGTTTATTCAGGATGCATGGAGAATACACAAGGGATAACTCAACCTTGCACTTTGCTTAATATATTAAGCACTGACCAGCAGTGACCAGCACCAGAGGTTCCATACACTTCTGAATCATGAAGCGACAGTAGGTTTTAGGAAGAGAAACTCACCATTATAAAGTTGTTAGAGATTACTGCTCTGGAGTGCCTACAAATTCAAGTGTCCATCTCTAAGGCTTAGTTTTTTCACCATTTAACTTGGAACTCACTCTTGACATACAAACTTGCTAAAAAACGTCAAGGTCACATCAAACCTAGGATTTCTATTTACTGTCATGAGATTAGTGCTTACATCTTGACAATCTTTACAACAAAGGTTCTTTCCCTCTGGTCGCTCAATTTGAACTGACTTACAAGCTTTTCACCTCAGATCTAAGACACTATACACAGCCCTCCTGAAAGAGAGACATGTCATTGGCAGAAATGGATAGCCTATGATAAGACTGGATAAGCAAAGCAACCGCTGTATTACTACTTGCATGCCTGAAGCTTTCAATACATCAGGAACCCAACACTATAGGAAAAAAGGGGTTCATACAAATTTACCAGAGAGAATTTGGAAAACCTTGTCAAACCCAGAAGTGCTATGCTTTCGCAAAAATAACAATCCAAAAATATGCTCTGAGAATTGGGTCCATCTATAACATCATAAATCCTCCTTTTTTGCCGCCCTGAGCAGAGTCCTGACAGAAATTGGTCATGTGCAAGTAATGATCAGTGGTGACTGGAACCTAATTATCAGGGGTGTAGCTTGGGCTGTATTACGAGAGAGACGAGAGAGAGAGTGTGTGTGTGTTTTTGTCAGTGTGGGATTGTAAAAATCTCAGGTGAAATCCGACAGAAACTTCACGTTACCCGTCTGAAAGCACTTTTACCCAACAGATTACTACAGAATACATCCCACCCCAAACATCCCTCCCTCCCCAGAGCTACGCCCCTGCTAACTATAGCCTAGATGCTCGATCTCCCTGGAAGGCCAGACCACTGAAACAATAAGAACAAAGGACTGCTACAAGATTTAATGTCAGATCATTCCCATTTTGACCGATGGAGGCTGCGACCTTCACCCCCAGAGAGCAGGAACACATGGCATGGAGCCCAGAGTAGACTACTACCATGCTTATTAGCGCATTCTCCCCTAATGTTTCAGCTGCATGACTGAACTAGCTGTGTATCTTATGTCCCGATCAAAATACAGCTGGACTTGCATCTTCTGACTACAAAGGATACAAAATTGGAGGATAGACTCCCTGAAGTATTAACTGTCTGAAGAAAAGAAAACAACTTAATTGGATACCTTAAGGATTACTATAACCTTAAAATGGAGTCAGTTTCCTTTCAAACTCTTTGGGTGGCTAGAAAGTCCTATATGTGTGATGATGCTGCCACTGCACGTAAAAAACCCCAGATCAACTGAGGACTTCACTGGAATCGACAAGACCGGCAATCTATAACAAGCAAGACCCTTTTCTCTCCTCTCCCTGATACATTACAAGGGCATTTGCTACATTGTTCACCTCCTTATACTGGTCTGAAGTTCCCCGAATGTGCCACAAACTTGTAAAGGAGAACGAGCCTGCACAATATCCTCCTGTGTGGCTGCTAAGATAGGTGTAGAAGGTCTGTGAACAACCACTGGTGTGGCCACTGCTATCAGGAACAACCTTTCTTTGCACCAGGACAGCTTGATCAACACAGTTGGGACCAATGGACTCAACGGAACTGTGTAAGGAAACCTCCCTGACCAATCTAGCATTCCCCTTTGACCCTGGTTGGTTACTTTGAGGCATAGTCTTGGCACTATGCCTCAAGTCTTGGCACTTCCTGTTAACTGTATCTGTGAATATGTCTAGCCTTCAATACCCCTATTGTGGAAGACGATTTGCATTACTTTGTGGACACATTCAAGGTTTTCTTGGAGTGACATAATGAGTGA
The DNA here is from genome assembly GCF_964204655.1 of Triturus cristatus. Lineage (NCBI taxonomy): Eukaryota > Metazoa > Chordata > Amphibia > Caudata > Salamandridae > Triturus > Triturus cristatus. The sequence continues at coordinate 1,541,299,683 of NC_140591.1, forward strand.
GTCTGTCTCCACATTTTGAAATTATGGATGATATATAACCATGATGTTCAAGTCATTCGCTATGAGTCATGTCAGACTATTTATGCTTCCATGACAATCTGGAAAACGTCCCTCCTTGCTTGTTTAGATAATACAGTGTTGTTGTGTTGCCTGTCTGAACAGCAACAGACTTTGTCCTGAAGGACAAGAGTAATGACTTTACAGCCTTGAACCTTAAATTGGTCCATTTGTAGGAACCCCAGCCTAACAAGAAGGGACTGCGAAGATTGTCTGTGGTGGAACCTCTTCATGAAAGGGAACTCCTCTCAAGAGATTCTGAGACTGGGACCACCAGGAGAATAACTGGATCGCATACTGAAGTAGAGTAAATTTGTTCTCTAAGTTACCCATAATTCTGCACCATTATCCTCTAGACACTACAAAAGGGATCTCATGTGATGCTTGGCAGAAGGGATTGGAAAAATGTAAGAGGCAATTGATAACTAGTAGAGATGATATCAGGCGTGCCTTTGGATGAAGAACAAACAGATGCTATGCTCTCCGCTGAAGAATACAGTTTTTTGACTGAAGTATCCAGTATTGTAATTTTTGAACTGGAACAGCAGTCGTCTTGTTTAGGTTAACATGTAGACCAAACAAGAGAAAGATAGACAAAGTTATTTGAAAACAAATCAATGCTTCCTCTAATGTTGCAGCGTTAAACTATCATCCAGGCAGGGACAGACCTGAGGTAAACCCCAGCCACTGCAATACACTTTGAACAGGGGGTGATTGTTGCTTACGACAAATCTCAGGAATTTCTGAGGTTCCTTTCTTACAGGAACGTGCAATTAGGCATCCTGAAGGTCTATGGCATACACAGAACATATCCGGTCTCCTTCAAGTAATTAGAAATTTGGTGAAACACTAACACTCTGAATTTCTCTATTTTTAACCATGTGTTTGGTCTGAGATCGAGTGTGGGTATGAATTCTTTTTGTGCTCCTTTCTTCAACCTAGAAAGTAAAGAGAATTAATTACCATTCCATTTAGCTGAGGAGGTACCTTTTGGTGGAACAGACAGAGGAGATGTGAACCTCTGAGAATACATATTCTGAACAATGTGTAAGACCCAGTGGTCTCTTTACCTTCCACCACTCTTCTAGGTGGGTAACAATGCTCCCCCAGTCCCTGGAGGTGGTCCATTTTCCTTTCACGGCTAACAGTAATGGTGGGATTTTCTCTGATGATTCTGCTGCTGTTGCCGAGACTAGTGAGGGATTTGAACCGTCAGAGGAAATGCCTATTGTACAATCTAGAGTAACTCTTCTATTTCCTTTTCCCAGACTTATGGCTATTAGAGTTTTCATCTCAGCCTTCATAATATTCATGTAATCACTGGTGTGAGAGCAGAACAAAGGATTCCCATAGAAAGGGAGGCGAAGAATGCATTGTTGAGCTTCTGGCTTGAGTTTAAGGAATTGCAAAAAGAACTATTGATGGACAGAATGCATAACAATGTCATACATTCACCCCAGTCCAGAGATCTGGGCCTAAATCCATCGTTTGTTTGCTCACCATTCCGTCCGATAAATTGTGTGTCTTGAGTTTAAGGAATCACAGCCAGGAAATGCATCCCAAACACAGTTCATTGCAATATCAGTGAGCTGTCTTATCGTAATAAACTACAGCCATACTAATTACTTGGGTTTAGACAAGCGCACCTTATCGGAGAATTTACTGAAAGGCTAGCCTTTCTTTCCTTTTCATCTCCTCAGTGAAGCGCTCACGGAAATCCCATAGGAATCTAATGTAGTGTTCTAACAAGGCAGTGACATGGCAGTCTTCATAGCTGTGCCCAATGCTCCGCACAATTTCCTTCTGACGGAGTCCATCCGTTTACTTTACCTGTCTTTCGGCTGCTGAGATGACTTCTGAATAAAGCCGGGGATTTGCTCTGAGAAACAGCAGGCCTTGATCAGGAGAGATTTCTTTTGAAGCCTACTTGGGTAGACTTGACTGTTGCAGGGGTGAGAAGAAGCTGCATCAAAGGTTGGAAAATACGAGGAAACAGATGTAAAAAAGGTCTAGAAATGATCTTTGATGAAGAGACTCAAAGATCACTGACATTGTTGTAGCTGGAACTAGCATAGGGATGTTTAAAATGGCCGCTCCTCAGACCACAACCTTATTGAAGGTTGGAATATCATCTGCCGGAGATAAGCAAGCCAGAGGAGAAACGAATCTTCCTAAAGAATGGCCTCAAAATGGACGAGAAATTTAAGGAAGTGAACATCCTAGAACCGGAACATTAGTAAGAATGTGATCTGCACCTGGAATGTCTTGAGCATCTCGAATGAAACCATGATCTTATTTGGGACTGAATTCTATGTGGAAGGAATATGCTACTTACCAGTATGCATCTGTTCTTGGCATGTAGAGCTGCAGATCTACACACTTTTGCATAGATCGCCATCTGGTGTTGGGCCCGGATGTTTGCAGTTTGTTTTTCCTCTTGGAAAGTTTTTGGAAGTCACGAGGTCGGTGACTCCTCCCTTGGATCGTATTGCGCATGGGCTTCGGCTCCATCCTCAGATTGTTTTTCGCCAACACGGAAAGATGGAGCGTAGTAATAACAGTGAAGAAACCCATGTGTGTTGTATCTAAATAAGATAGACTGGAACAGATACATGAGGCCAGGGAGGCGGGTGGGCGTGAGTAGATCTGCAGCTCTACATGCCAAGAACAGATGCATACTGGTAAGTAGCATATTCCGTTTGAGACATATGAGCTGCAGATTACACACTTTTGCATAGACTATATAGCAGTTCCCAACCAGTATCTGCTGCAGTGGTTTGAAATAGTGTTTTTAGTACAGCCAGGCCCACACTAGCTTGTTTTGCACATCTACACAGTAATGTTTAGTGAAAGTGTGCGGTGTTGACCATGTAGCTGCTTTGCAGATATCATCTAATGGGATGTTCCGTAGAAAAGCCATAGAAGCCCCTATCTTTCGTGTAGAGTGGGCTTTAGGGGGAACAGATAGCGTTCGTTTTGCTTTGTGGTAGCAAATCTGTATGCATTTTACAATCCACCTAGCTATCCCTGATTTTGAGATGGGGTTGCCTTTGTGTGGTGGAGAGAAAGAGACAAATAGTTGTTTGGTCTTTCTGAAAGGTTGTGTTCTCTGGATATAGTAAAGTAAGGCCTGTTTAACATCTAGCGTGTGTAGAGCCCTTTCTGCAACAGTTTGAGGTTGCGAGAAAAATACCGGTAGTTCTACCGATTGGTTTAGATGAAAGGTGGAAATGACTTTGGGTAGGAATTTTGGGTTGGTACGGAGAACAACCTTGTTCTGGTGCATTTGGAGAAAAGGTTCTTGTATAGTAAGTGCTTGTATCTCACTGACCCTTCTAAGGGAAGTGATGGCTACAAGAAAAGCTGTTTTCCATGTGAGAAATTGCAGTTCGCATTTATGCAAAGGTTCGAAGGGCGGTCCCATTAGCCTTGTGAGAACTATATTTAAGTTCCACACAGGTGAGGGTGGTACTCTGGGGGGAATTATTCGTTTCAGGCCTTCCATGAAGGCTTTAATGGCAGGCACTCTGAAAAGTGATAGGTACTGTCTGTTCAGTAGGTAAGCTGCAATTGCTGCGAGGTGTAGCCGAATGGATGTATATGCTAGGTTACACCTTTGTAGATGGAGCAAGTAGCATATGATGTGCTGTATAGATACGTCTAGAGGATTGATTGTGTTGTTATGGCAATAAACAACAAATCTTTTCCACTTGGCAGCGTAGCAGGCTCTAGTGGTAGGGCGTCTAGCTTCTCTGATGACGTTCATACAGTCAGGGGGAAGGTTAAGGTATCCGAATTCTAGGATCTCAGGAGCCAGATCGCAAGGTTGAGCTGAGCTGTGTCCGGGTGTCTGATCTCTCCATGGTTCTGGGTTAGGAGGCATGGTGAGAGGTGTAGCTTTTGGTGTGGTACTACCGAGAGTTCCAGCAGCGTGGTGTACCACGGTTGTCTAGTCCATGTTGGAGCTACTAGGATCAGCGTGAGGGAATGCTGTTGTAGCTTTCGCACCACTAATGGAATTAGTGGGAGAGGTGGAAAGGCGTACGCAAATTTGCCTGACCACTTCATCCATATCGCATTGCCTTTGGACAATGGGTGTGGGTATCTGGCGGCGAAGCTTGGGCATTTTTTGTTTTCGTGGGTGGCGAAGAGGTCTATCTGTGGATGCCCCCACATCTGAAAGAACGGGTGAAGAACCTGTGGGTGAAGTTCCCACACGTGCATCTGCTGCGTTTGTCTGCTGAGCAGATCTGCCATGGTGTTTTGGACTCCTGGGACATGTTGGGCTAGGAGAAAGATTTTGTGTGGAATTGCCCATCTCCATATGCTCTGTGCTAGTTGAGAGAGCTGTGGAGAGTGTGTGCCGCCTTGTTTTTGAATGTAGTACATGGCTGTCATGTTGTCTGTGCGAATGAGGACTGCCTTGCCTAAAATCTGTGTTTGAAAGGATTTTAGGGCTAGAGAGATTGCCAGTAACTCAAGATGGTTGATATGGAGTAACTTTTGTTGCGTCGTCCATGTGCCCTGCACTGTGAGGTGTAATAGATGAGCTCCCCAGCCGGAGAGCGATGCGTTAGTATTATTTGTGGAACAGGGTCCAGGAACGGTCGACCTCTGGAAAGATTTGTGGTGTTCCACCACTGCAGAGAGCGATGTGTGCGACCGTCTACCAACACCAGATCTGTCAGTTGCCCCTGGGCCTGGTTCCATTGGCGCGCTAAGCACTCTTGGATTGGACGCATCTGGAGTCTTGCGTGAGGCACTATAAAAATGCAAGAGGCCATCATCCCTATCAGTTGCATAAACACTCTTGCTGGAAGAGAGTGTTGAGGTATGAATCTTTGACGCAAAGCCTGAATGCTTGCAATCCTGGCAGGATTGGGGTTGGCTATGGCTTTTGAGGTGTCTATGGTGGCACCGAGGTATTGCTTTATGTGGGATGGTGTTAGCTGGGACTTTTGGTGGTTCACCGTGAAGCCTAGCTGGTGAAGTAGTTGGATTGTAGTGGCGGTGTGGTGTACACATTGGTTGTAGGACGTGGCTTTTATCATCCAGTCGTCTAAATATGGGAAGACGTGAATGTGCTGTCTTCTGAGGTGTGCCGCCACTACCGCTAGGCACTTGGTGAATACCCTTGGTGCTGTTTTGACCCCAAATGGGAGCACCTTGAACTGGTAGTGTTGCCCCTCCACTACAAATCTGAGGTACTTTCTGTGAGCATGGTGTACCGGAATGTGAAAGTATGCGTCTTTCAAGTCCAGTGTGGTGAGAAAGTCGTTCTGGGATAGGAGCGGAAGTACCTGCTGATGTGTTACCATGTGAAAATGGTCCGAATGTATGTATGTGTTTAGAGGCCGGAGATCTAGAATAGGTCGTAGAGTCTCGTCTCTTTTTGGTATTAGAAAATATAGGGAGTAGACCCCTAAATTTTGCTGATTGGTAGGAACTTGTTCTATTGCCTGTTTTTGTAGGAGGGAGATTACCTCCTGTTTTAATAATGTGGAATGTTCTTGTGACATTGGGTGTTGCCTGGGTGGAATGTTTGGGGGGGTAGATGTCAATTCTAGGCAGTACCCTGAGCGAATAATTTGGGTCACCCATTTGTCTGAGGTGATGGTCTCCAAGACCTGAAGGAAATTTTGTAGCCTGCCCCCGACCGGAGTGGGATGGACTGGAGGGAGCGGGGGGAAGTCATTGGGTAGGCGGTGTGGCAGAGCGGGCGGTATTTGTTTTGCCTCTGCCTTTATTGTCATTGCGCCTATAGCCGCCTCTTTGATAACCCCTTGTGAAGGTGGACTGAGCAGGGGATTAGTAGGAAGTGGATGCGCTGAGGAGTAGCCTCTAGCCGTACCCCGAAAGGAAGAGCGGCGAAAGGAGCGCCTAGGAGGGTGTGACTGCAGGGCTCCCATAGATTTCGCTGTATCCGTGTCCTTCTTCATTTTCTCGAGTGCCTCATCCACCTTTGGACCGAATAGGTGTTCTTGGTCAAAGGGATGATTTAGGATGGAGGCCTGTACCTCAGGTTTGAAGCCCGATACTCTCAGCCAAGCATGGCGACGGAGGAGGACGCTAGTGTTAATGGCCCTTGAGGCTGTTTCTGCTGCGTCTAAGGCACAGCGTATGAAGGTGTTAGTTATAGTCTTACCCTCTTGAATTAATTCATTGGCCCTATTTTTGTATCTTTCTGGGAGGTGGTGCATTATAGTTTCTAATTCATCATAATGCGCTCTATCGTATCTGGCCAATAGCGCTTGAGTGTTGGCGATACGCCATATATTGGCTGCCTGTGACGCAGTGCGCTTTCCTGACGCGTCCAGTACTTTGACTCTTTGTCAGGTGGTGGTGCTTCGCCTGACGCCTGGGAGTTTGACCTCTTCCGTGCAGTGGAAACCACTAGGGAATCCAGTGGCGCTGGCCCTTTGATATAGGCAGGATCTGTGGTGGCAGCTTTGTACTTTTTCTCTATGCGTGGGTTAATGACCCTAGCCCTGACTGGGTCCTTAAAAACCTCTGGCACATGTTTTATCACCCCCTTGAGCATAGGTAGTATGGAGGTAGACCTATGTGCGGTATCAAACGTGTCGAGGAGGAAATCCTACTCTACTGGGTCAGTGTGTAGCTCTACCCCGTGATAATGTGGGGGTGGGGTCTTGGGGGCACATCCCCTGGATCGTAATATGGATCCCCCTGATCATCATCGTCTGGAGACGGGGTCGGGGAGCGATGAGGTGGGGGTGAAGAAGGCAGAGGGGGCGGAGGTGGAGAGGGTGGAGGAGGTGGGGAAGGCATTCTGAAAGGGGAGGTAGCAGAGTCCTTCCTCTTTGGAGGTGGAGGCGGAGCCGGTTTGTCCAAATGTCTCTTTTTAGAAGAGAGTGCCAAATGTCCAGTTTTTGGATCCTTGGTAAGAGTCTTTTGCAAGGGATCCGGTGTAAACAGTTCCTGTGACAATGTTTGTTCCGTCGGCGCCGAAGGTTTCAGGGCCGATGACTTTTTAGGCTTGTCCGTGCCGTGCTTAGCACTGGGCTTGGGAACCTCCGATTTCTTGGTCGGCGCTGAGGTGGGCTTCGGCGTAGAAGTGTCGGTGCCAAGGACCTTATGGGGTTTGGTCGGTACCGAAAGGCTGGGTTTCGACACCGAGGACTTTGGTGCGGAGCTCGGTGTCGAGGTAGAGGCCGGTCTCTTTTTCGGTGCCGAAGTGTGTTTCTCGGCACCGCTGGAGGGCTGGCTCGAGCCAGAGCGGCCGGAAGGCTTATTTGGCTTCTTCACCGGGCCCGAAGGTGGGGTGTTTGAAGCAGTGTCTCTGTTCTTGCCTAGGCCCGGAGGCGAAGGCGTGACCAAAGCCTTTTTGGGTGTCGGCGCGGGTGCGTGAGGGGGTATAGTACTCACGACCCTCTGCGCCGGAGTGATGTCCTCCACATCTGAGTCGTCGGCTTCGGAAGCACTGACGAGGTCCTCTTCGGTGTGCTGCTGTCCCGGATCTTCGACGTTGTCCCCGAAGATGTCGACTGGAACGGAGGTCGAGGAGTGCGCCATGTTTCGTCTGGCCCTTCGATCTCGAATAGTCTTTTTCGATCTGAAAGACTTGCAGGCCGGACAGTCTCGAGCCTCGTGTTCAGGGGAGAGGCAGAGGTTGCACACCTCATGAAAATCGGTGTGGGGGAATTTGGGCCCACATCGAGGGCACTTCTTGAAAGGAGTTCTTTCCATCAGACTGGACCGGAGCTTGGGTAGGCCCGAAGGCCGCCGTCGACGACTGGAATCGAAGATGTGTCGAAGAGAAGGTGATTGAGGAGATCTGGATCTGAACAATATCGCGATGAGCGAGGATTCCGCTTCGATCGTTGAACTGGAAATGTTCGGAACCGGAGCACGAAGTATTACATCCGAGCCCGATGGCGGAAAAAACCAATCTGAGGATGGAGCCGAAGCACATGCGCAATACGATCCAAGGGAGGAGTCACCGACCTCGTGACTTCCAAAGACTTTCCAAGAGGAAAAACAAACTGCAAACATCCGGGCCCAGCACCAGATGGCGATCTATGCATAAGTGTGTAATCTGCAGCTCATATGCCTCGAACATCATGTTCTCTTATGAGGGCTTCTCTGCCTGGCAGGTTTTTGATGAGCAGAGTGTGGTAAAGTTGGTGCTATTATCGGTGACTTGGTTAGATGACAAGGCGTTAGAGGTACCGGAAAAGTTGGAGGCGCTGGGAAAAAACAAGGAGAAACCTGACTTCTCAGAAAAAGAGGGGTCGAGAGATGAACTACTGGAATCACCTTGGGTGTACAGGAGTGGGCCCTAGAGTAATACGAATTGGAGGTATGCAGTTGCCTTTTTTTCTTTAGATGGTAAACCCACTGTTGGCAACAGCAGGAATGTTCTGGGTGTGAATGTCTTCCCAGAAGGAAAGTGTCCAGAAAGTCCTTAAAATCTAAGGTAGCAATGGTGAATGGTCTTTAAGCCTCCAAGCTAAATGTGGTCTCAAATTCAAAGGTAGGTTCAAAACTGAAAGTCTGGGTGAATGCTCCAGCGACAAATGGTGTTTCAATGAACGTCTTATGGCATACTAGCCTTCAAGAGCCATCATTAAGTTACTACTGTACCCATACAATCAACCAAAAGGACTTTATTATCACTGTGGATCATAAAAGTACACCATATAATTACACACTTACACAGTACAAGTAAAACATCTCATTAAGAATAACCATTTACAATCAATATACAATCACAATAAAATGAATCAAAGTACATCAGTGTATGTGCAAAAACAGGGAATTCACTATAACAATAGCAGTAAGTAAAATGACTAGTTATTTACAATTTCAAAACTTCATCAAGGTGTATTTGGGCAGAGAATGGAAAATGATTAAAACTAGACTTATTAAAAACAAAACTTAGAATAATTAAAAGACCATCACAGCCTATTTACAGTACAGCAATGTAAGATGACCAAAATACATATTTTAGTGCTATGTGCTTGTACGATGAACCAGAACCTCCGATATAGAAACTTTACGGAGCCATAGTAATTGGTACACCCTTAGTCCAAGATCCTAGAAACTGACAGGGGAGTACTTAGTGCGCCTGACCCACACAGCCATTAACAACTTGTGCAGAATACAATCATACGTGTGGTGCTCATCTTCAATATTCTGTACGCCTTCCCAGATTTCTGCAAAGGGGGGCAATCCATTTCAAACGTGATCGGTAGTGCAAAGGACAAAAGAATAAAACATGTTCAGGTGACTCGGAAACACCTAGACAACAGGGATAGTAGTCTTCGACGCGCTCTCCTGTTTTACACCAGTTACTTTTCAAGTGATTTAGGGGTAGGCAGCTGTACCTAGACTGTAGGTATAATGTCCACGCCAATGGGGGTTCGATTTCATCCAGTGTAGGCTCAAATAACAGGGTCTGTTTAAAATTCATAAAATTATTTGAAAGTGATCCATTACAATTCATTATCAGATCTGTTTCAATAAAACCCCAATACACTTTTTTAAGACTATGCTTATTAATCGGACTGAGAGTTTCTGGTTCTCGCCAATAAGCAACCAATCCTAGCTTAACTAGCAAATTCTTAACCGCAAGCATCCAGGGTATCTTAACCACACGTGATGCTATCATCAGCTCATGAAGACCAACCCTATAGGGGTCAGTGATGTAGCGGTCCATAATCAATGCCAATACATAAGTGACCGCAATCTAATTTTATGCAAAATCCTCTTCTGACCAAGATCTAAATAGAGAGGGGACAACGGAAGATTAACTAGGGATCTTAGAAATTTTTGCTCAGTAACTGAGAGGTTATTACCAATAGAACAACCCCAAAGCTCAGCACCTTATAAAGTCACACCTAGGGCTTTAGTAGTGTAAATTTCCAATGCTGGAGCAAGCTTTCTAGAGCTAGTTCTCTTATAGATTTTCAGTATACTTGCTGTTTGGTGGATCAGAGTTAACTGCGCTTTATGCAGTTGCGGGGCCCAACTCATATTCTGGGTAAGTTTAATGCCCAGATAATCAAACTCTGACACTAATTCTAGTGGTTCATCACCCACATAAAGTTGTTTCTTACATGTAGTCACTGAATTAGATGAGAACAGCATGCATTTTGTTTTGGAACTATTTAGCTCCAGCCCCCTACCAGAGCAAAATTCCTGAAAATCATCTAGCAGCTGCTGGAGTCCTTGTGGTGACTTCGATATAAGCAGAGTGTCGTCTGCAAAAAGGAGAGCAGGTGCCCGTTTCCCTCCTATCCTCGGTGCATCACAACCATCCCTACTCGAAAAACCAATTACATCATTGGTGAACAGGGTAGGTGCTAATACACACCCCTGCCTAACTCCTTTGTCAATGTGTATCACTTCAGTTAAGGCCCCGTTTTCACCCCATCTCATTAGTGCCAGAGTGTCAGCGTGGAGTCTTATTAGAATATTAAGGAGTGGTGCTGGCATTCCCCTTTTCTCTAAGACTTCCCACAGCTTTGATCTCGGTAACATATCAAAAAGCGGCATGTAAATCCACAAAGGCAACGTAAAGTTTGCCTTAGCGAATAGTGACTTCCCTCCAAAAAAAGGAAACAGGAAACTGAATATTTGATCTAGAGTACTCGCTCGTTCCCTAAAATCAGCCTGCCACTCTGAAATAAATTCACCCTCACTAATCTACTCTTGAAGATGAACAAAGACCTGTTTGCAAAATATTTTTTGTAATGAATCAATGAGGCTGATGGGCCTATAATTAACAGGTAGAGCTCGATCCCCCACTTCTTAAAAATTGTAACGATCTCAGCCGACTTCCAGGAGGAAGATATTTCCATGCCTGAGAGAATGCTATTAGAGAGTAGGTTTATATATGGTCCCCAAATTTTGGGATCTTCTTTATATAAATCATTGGGTATCCTGTCGGGGTCCAGGGGCACGACCAGAAGTGCAAGAACGAATTGCTACTTCTGTCTCACTAAGTGTGAATTGTAGGTCATTAGACCTGGAGTGGGCCTCACTAACAACTACAGTGTCTCTATCATGGGACAACCTAGAATTGTCTGTGTATAGGTGGCTAAAATGTGCTACCCACTCCTCAGGTTGGATACAAATATCCAGTATAGTTTTCTTACCCCTAGACGCGATAGTCACATTTTTCCAGAAATCCCTAGAATCCCTCTTTACCAGGGCATCATGCAGATCTGACCATATTGATTCATCCCACTCCCTTTTTGAATTATTAATTATCGCCCTGTGGTGTGCCCTCGATTTCATTATCTGGACCTGTGATTTAGATAATCTTATAGCATTCACAAGCTCACCTTTTGCCACTCTACAGGCATTGTTATAGCAGGACTCAGTTTTACGGCAGATGTTCTTCTTTTTCCTTTCTTTGCCAAGGACATCTCTTATGGTCTCCCCTAGCTTCTCGTGTATATATGGCATTTTTTTGTTTCTCAAGTTGGTGGAGACTGTAGATAACTCCTCACATTTGGCCTTAACAATTCCCTTAATAGTAGTAATATCGCAGGGTTTTTACCTACCCAATCCCATCTAATGGTTCTCAAGTTGTTTGTGGGTTCAAGCTCACCAATATCACTGCGACCCCTATTCCCAAGATGTGGAGTTTTCTTAATACTCAGTGATAGACTGAGAACATTATGGTCACTGTCAAAGCGATCAATCACCTCCATGTCCAAGACTGCAGGCCATAGCTCGACTTGGGCTAGGAAGTAGTACATTCTAATACAGTGACCTGGTCTATTAAAGGTGGTTTTCCCCTGCCGATCTGCGTTACACCTGCCATTGGTGGCTCTTAAGTCATACTCTAAGGTTAATGCCAAAAGCTGCCCTGCTTTGGGTGTCCATCTAACTTTGGGCAAATCTAGGTCGGGTATACCCCAATGATTATCCAAATCAGTGGTTAAGCCGTCAGGGGCTGCCGCTATTGGTTCAAAAGTTGTATCAAAATCTCCCACCATCAATATTAAGTCTCTTGTCCTCGGGGTCAGGAGCTGTTGCTCTAGTTGGGAAATAGTCAAAGTTGCATTATTCCCTCCCACTACCCTGTTATAAACGTTTATTAATTTTATAGATGGACCAGAGGGGAACAAGAGCCTAAGGGCCAATACATCCCTAGAGTCACAAGGTATAAGCCAATGGTACATCGAAGAGAGGTCTTGACCCATGTGCCCAATCCCCCCCCAGAGGGTCTCCCCCTGGAGCTTATAATCTCATCAACACAAAAGGATGTATACCCACTTCTGTGAAATGGTGCAAGGCACCAAGTTTCCTGAAATAGACATACATCGTAGTTGTCTATAAATTCTCCCCATAGCACATCAGGCAAGAGTTTGGCCAGTACTGCTACATTCCATGAGGCTATCCTCACCGTTGACTCCAAGGCCAGTTCCACCTCATATACAATAGGAGTAGCTTTGGGAGTACTAACGAATGACATATTAGTTCAAGCATCTTTAACCCAGTTTGCCTAAGCAGGCATGTATTAGGCTTGTGTCCCCGGGCCTAGGGGGATCCTCTTCTTGTGCTATGAGCAGCAACAAGTTATTTTCCCCCGTGCTTCCACAAGCTCTAGACCTGCAATATTCCAAACTTGGTACTTCCAGATTGTTGGCATTAGCTACTTTGTAATGCAAAGCATAATCCATTGACTCAGGTAAGTGCACATCGATATTCTTTGAGGAAACGGCTTTATTAATTATCAAATGTGGCATTAGTCAATCCTGGCTGTCCAGGTCAGACAATGGTAAGAACCAATTGTGCAAGACTGGGTGGGGAGCATTATTTATCAGGGTCCCAGGGATTGGCTTATAAAAGTAGCCCAATGGTAATGAATAAATATGTATAAGATTGGGGTTGAAATCTACATGTGCCCTCAATAATAATTTAACCATTGGCGGGCTGCGAAAATTGATCACTATGCAGTCCCCCTCAATATTCTTTGGTGACATCCCCACCCACCCTACTCTTCTTACCATAATAATGTTGTTCATGTCTGACACCTTAAACCTCCTGTGTTTGGATAGTCAGTCCACGCATTTATTTTGTAATTGATGCCAAGTCTCCCCCTGTTCTTTCTTAAGAGATGGCACCCCCCGCCAGCACTAAGACATAGGGACATGCTTCTGGCGGTAATCCTAAAACCTCCACATAGGAATCATAATGACCCTTTCTCATATCATTCAATGGGCCCTTAGCTGACTTCGGATTCTCCCTAGGTAGATTAATAGCTGGGTCAGACAGACAGACGGGGTAGGTTTTGAGAATTCCACTCTATGTTCCGTGTATTAGTAATGGACGGCTGGTTTTCCTGCGCTTCACTAAACTTGGGTACAAAGAGATCTTTAACTTTACTACATGCTACACATAGGTTATCAGATGAAAAACTCTTGAGCGGTATCGGAATTGTAATCAATGAGTCCGGTCCAATGTTCCCTCTAATTATTTTCCTCTGTGTGCGGCAGAGTAAGGTCTCTGTGCACTGCAGCAAAGGCTATGTGCCCAAAGAACCTGACCGCGCGTGTAGATCAGGGCTTTGAGTGGGATGAAAATACTCAGGGATCTTTCAAAGGGGCGTAACCGATGCAATTAAGGGTGTGGCTTAAAAGCAATTAAGCAAAATATATGTGCATCGCATAGTGTGCCACCCTACTGATATTTTGCTGCTTCTATCATTGCATCCAGATATATAATACAAGTAACATTAACCTACAAGAAGCCAAGACTATTGGCTTTGTCAATGGTTGTTTTTTTGCATCAAGTTGTATATAATATTGAAAATGCTTCCGATCTTGTGGTTGGGGTTGTGGCTTAATGCTCGAGCTGTCGATTTAGGAGATGGGTTTTTAGTCTCGGGTTAGCCTAACATCCTGTGATTCTGGGCAAATCAATTAATCTCCCCATGCATACAAAAAAATATATAATAAATCACGTAAAGCGCTCCAATACGCGAGAATGAGGAAAATAGAGGGAAAGAGAAAGGGAGGGCAAAAAGGAAGAATGAAATATAGGAAATATGAAAAGAAGGAAGAAACTGAGACAAGAAGGAGAGGTCAATAAAAGGGGATGGATACAAAGGTGAAAGGTTTGAGAGATGGAAGAGTAAAGTTATATTTGCATGGGTGGGTGCACGTAAGAATGGATTGAAGGATGAATGTTTGGATAGATGGATGGAAACCTGGATGGAAGGGTGAAAGGATGGGTGATTGATAAAAGGTGGGTGAAATGATGGATGGGTGGATGGATGGAATGGTAAAGGAAGGATGGATGGAGTAGATGAAAAGACACACGATGGGAGCATGAATAGACAGGTGAAATGGATGCTGAATGAAAGGCTTAAAGGGTGGAGAGATCAATAGATAGGAGGGATCAAAGGACCTCTTCTAGGGAGGACAGACCTTACTAGCTTCACTTCAAGTCCAAAAGCCCGACGTGCTTTACACGTCGTGCTTTTGGACTTGCTGCATTTTTAATGGATCCCGGCTGCGGCTGATTGTGGGCCTTTGTGAAAGGATTCCTGTTAATCACAGAGTCCATCATGCGCTGCAATTAACAGGAATATTTTCACAATGGCCCATAATCAGCACCCAGCCACGTTCTATTTAGAAAAGAAATGATGCAAGTCTGAAAGCACGTCGTGTAAAGCACACGTCGTGCTTTTGGACTTGCTGCATGTCTTTTCTCAATACAGAGAGGCTGCGGGCTGATTGTGGGCATTTGTGAAAGTATTCCTGTTAATTGCAGCACACGACGGGTGCTGTGATTAACAGGAATCCTTTCACTAAGGCCTTAGGGAACCGCTAAGGAATATGCTACTTACCAGTATGCATCTGGTCTTGGCATGTAGAGCTGCAGAGCCACACACTAAGGATAAGATCGCCATCTGGTGTTGGGCTCGGATGATTGCAGGTTGTTGTTGTCTTCGGAAGAAGTCTTTGGTCACGAGATAGGGGACTCCTCCTCTGGACAACAGTGCGCATGGGCATCCACTCCATCCTCAGATTGTTTTTCGCCATGATGGGAAATGATGGAGTGTATGAGAAGTAACGAGAAAGGATGTCCATGTGTAGTGTCTAATTAAGACAATGCTGGAACAGATACAGGTCCCGGGGAGGCGGGTGGGCGTGTGTGGCTCTGCAGCTCTACATGCCAAGAACAGATGCATACTGGTAAGTAGCATATTCCGTTCGAGGCATATGAGCTGCAGATCACACACTAAGGATAGACTATATAGCAGTGTCTCCCCTAGCGGTGGTCACCTGTATCCGTTGCAGCAGTTTGGAATAGAGTTTTTAGGACAGCTTGGCCTACTGAAGCTTGTTGTTTGGATTGCACATCGACACAGTAGTGCTTAGTGAAGGTGTGTGTAGTAGACCATGTGGCTGCTTTGCAAATGTCTTCTAAGGGGATGTTCCCTAAGAATGCCATAGAAGCCCCTATTTTACGCGTGGAGTGCGCCCTAGGGGGAACTGTAAGAGTACGTTTAGCTTTCTGGTAACATATTTGGATACATTTAACTATCCACCTGGCGATACCCGATTTGGAAATAGGGTTGCCTTTATGTGGTGGAGCGAAAGCAACAAACAGTTGCTTGGTTTTTCGAAAAGGTTTGGTTCTGTCGATGTAATAAAGCAAGGCTCTTTTAACATCTAAGGTATGAAGTGCCCTCTCAGCTACTGAGTCTGGATTAGGGAAGAAAATTGGCAGTTCGACTGACTGGTTTAGATGGAAAGGGGAGATGACTTTAGGGAGGAATTTAGGATTTGTCCTAAGAACCACTTTGTTACGATGTAGTTGTAGGAAGGGTTCTTCAAGAGTTAAGGCTTGTATTTCACTTACTCTTCGCAGGGATGTGATTGCGACAAGGAAAGCCACTTTCCATGTTAGGAACTGCAGTTCGCATTTGTGCATTGGTTCAAATGGGGGACCCATGAGCCTTGTTAGAACAATATTAAGGTTCCACACTGGGGAAGGTGGTAACCTTGGAAGAATAATTCTTTTAAGACCCTCCATAAATGCTTTAATGGCTGGTACTTTAAAGAGGGACAGGTGTTGTCTATTTTGCAAGTAGGCTGCTAATGCCGCTAGGTGTAGACATATAGAGGAATACGCTAAATTGCATCTTTGCAAGTGTAGTAAATAACAAATGATGTTTTGGATGGAAGCATCCAGTGGTTGTATGTCATTGTTAGTGCAGTAAATGGCAAATCGTTTCCATTTTGCAGCATAGCATGCCCTAGTAGTAGGCCTTCTGGCTTCTTTTATGATATTCATATAGTCTGGAGGAAGGTTGAGGTACCCAAACTCTAAGACTTCAGGAGCCAGATTGCCAAGTTCAGTGTTTGAGGATCTGGGTGTCTGATTTCTCCATGGTTCTGGGTTAATAGATCCGGGGAGAGACGCAGTTTTTGATGTGGAACTAGCGATAGTTCCAGAAGTGTGGTGAACCAGGGTTGACGTGCCCAAGTGGGAGCTACTAGAATGAGTGTTAGCGACTGTTGTTTCAGTTTGCGTACCACAAATGGAATGAGTGGGAGAGGCGGAAAAGCGTACGCAAATCTGCCTGACCAGTTCATCCATATTGCATTGCCCTTTGACCGTGGGTGTGGGAACCTGGCGGCGAAGGTTGGGCATTTTGCGTTTTCTTGTGTGGCGAACAGGTCTATGTCTGGTTGTCCCCACTTTTGGAAGAATGGGAGTAGGACTTTGGGGTGTAATTCCCATTCGTGTATTTGCTGCGTGTGGCGACTTAGGAGGTCGGCCACCTGGTTCTGAACCCCTGGGAGGTGTTCTGCTAGCAGGTAGATGTTTTGGGGAATTGCCCATCTCCAGATTTGTTGTGCAAGTTGGGACAGTTGTAGAGAATGTGTCCCCCCCCTGCTTCTGTATGTAATACATTGTGGTCATGTTGTCCGTACGGATGAGGACAGTTCTGTTTTTTAGATGCACTTGGAAGGATTTCAGTGCTAGGAACACCGCCAGAAGTTCTAGGTGATTGATGTGGAGCTGTTTTTGTTGAGTGGTCCACCTGCCCTGAGTGGTGTGTTGAAGGAGGTGGGCTCCCCACCCTGTGAGAGATGCATCGGTGGTCAGCACAACTTGTGGAAGAGGCTCTAAGAACGGCCGCCCTTTGGACAGGTTGATGGTGTTCCACCACTTCAGTGAACGAAGTGAGCGGCTGTCCACCAACACCAGATCGGTAAGTTGTCCGTGGGCCTGGTTCCACTGTTGTGCTAGACATTCCTGTAAGGGACGCATTTGAAGGCGTGTGTGGGGTACTATGGAGATGCATGACTCCATCATGCCTAAGAGTTGCATGAACACTCTCGCTGGAAGAGAGTGTTGTGTTTGAAATTTATTGATGAGATTTTGTATGTTGTCTATCCTGGCTGTGCTGGGATAAGCTAAGGCCTTGGATGTATCTATGGTGGCTCCCAGGTATTGATGTACGTGGGAGGGCTGTAGTTGAGATTTTGGATAGTTGATGGTAAATCCCAAGTTGTGTAGGGTTTGAATAGTGCGGTGAGTATGGAGAACGCATTTTTCTAGAGTATTGGCTTTTACGAGCCAATCGTCCATATAGGGGAAGACCTGGATTTGTTGTCTCCTGAGATATGCTGCCACAACTGCTAAGCATTTGGTGAATACCCTGGGTGCGGTTGTTACTCCGAATGGGAGAACTGTAAACTGATAGTGCTGACCGTCTACCACGAATCGTAGATACTTCCTGTGAGCGGGATGCATAGGGATGTGAAAATATGCGTCCTTGAGGTCTAATGTGGCAAGGAAGTCGCCTTGTTGAAGTAATGGAAGGACCTGTTGGAGAGTGATCATGTGGAAATGATCCGATTGTATGTACTGGTTTAGTAGTCTGAGGTCTAGTATGGGTCTTAAGGTCTTGTCCTTCTTGGGAATGAGGAAGTATTGAATATGCTACTTACCAGTATGCATCTGTTCTTGGCATGTAGGGCTGCTGACATTCATATCTGTGCATAGATCGCCGCCTAGTGTTGGGTCCAGATGATTGCACATTGTTGTCCTGGAAGAGTCTTCGAAGTATCCTGAGATGGGTGACTCCTCCCCTGGACCACAGTGTGCATGGGCATCCTCTCCATCCCCAGATTGTTTTTCGCCATTGTGGCAGTGATGGAGTAGATACAGGAAGTGATGACCATGCTATACAGTAATTCTGAGAGCTGCAGCTGCGGCAGGCGCCGGGGAGGAGGGTGGGCGATATGAATGTCAGCAGCCCTACATGCCAAGAACAGATGCATACTGGTAAGTAGCATATTCAGTTCGAGGCATGTGGGCTGCTGAATTCATATCTGTGCATAGAATACACAGCAGTACCTCCTATTAGCGGCGGCTACCCGTGCCAGCTGCAGCAGTCTGAAAAAGAGTTTTGAGAACAGCCTGTCCTACAGCTGCCTGCTGTTTTGAGTGTACATCTACACAGTAGTGTTTTGTAAATGTATGTATAGTGGACCATGTGGCTGCTCTACATATTTCTTGTAAAGGAATGTTTCCCAGGAAAGCCATGGAGGCCCCTAACTTCCGTGTTGAGTGGGCTCGTGGTGGAATCGTTAATGTGCGTTTAGCTTTTTGATAACAAATTTGGATACATTTAACGATCCATCTGGCTATACCTGCTTTGGAAATGGCGTTGCCTTTGTGTTGTGGAGAGAAGGCAACAAAGAGTTGTTTAGTCTTCCTAAAGTTTTTAGTTCTGTCAATATAGTACATGAGGGCCCTCTTTACATCTAGTGTGTGGAGCATCCTCTCAGCGACATTTTGTGGGTTTTGAAAGAAAACAGGCAGTTCGATTGTTTGGTTCATGTGGAACTGCGATATTACTTTAGGCTTGAATTTGGGGTTGGTACGCAGTATGACCCGGTTTGCGTGAACTTGTATAAATGGCTCTTGAATGGTTAGTGCCTGGAGTTCACTAACTCTTCTTAAGGAAGTGATGGCAACCAGGAAAGCCACTTTCCAGGTAAAGAATTGAATCTCACAAGAATGGAGAGGTTCAAAGGGTGGACCCATTAGTCTGGTGAGGACCAAGTTGAGGTTCCACACCGGTGCTGGGGGGTGCCTTGGGGGAATCACCCGTTTAAGTCCTTCCAAGAAGGCTTTGATGGCAGGCACTCTGAATAAAGAGAGGTGCTGCCTGTTTTGGAGATAGGCTGCTATTGCGGTTAAATGGACACGTATTGAGGTGTATGCCAGATTGCATCGGTATAGGTGTAATAGATAGCAGATTATGTTCTGAATAGATGCGTCTAGCGGGTTAATGTCATTGTTGTTGCAATAAATGACAAACCTCTTCCATTTGGCTGCATAGCAAGCTCTGGTAGTGGGTCTCCTAGCTTCCTTGATGATCTCCATACAGTCAGGTGGCAGGTTTAGGTAGCCAAACTCTAGGACTTCAGGAGCCAGATTGCCAGGTTCAGCTGTTGCGGATCTGGGTGTTGAATTTCTCCATGGTTCTGCGTCAAAAGCGCGGGTTTGATCCGCAGCCTTTGATGCGGCACCACAGAAAGTTCCAGAAAGGTGGTGTACCATGGCTGGCGTGCCCATGTTGGAGCAACTAGGATGAGTGTCAGTGAGTGCTGTCGCAGTTTGCGTGCCACCAGCGGTATCAGCGGCGCTGGGGGAAAAGCATACGCAAATCTGCCGGACCAATTCATCCATATAGCATTGCCCTGCGACTGTGGATGTGGGAACCTGGCGGCAAAGCTTTGGCATTTTGCGTTTTCCCTTGTGGCGAATAGGTCTATCTCTGGATGACCCCACTGCTGGAAGTACGGTTGGAGTACTGATGGGTGTAACTCCCACTCGTGCATCTGGTGGCTGTGTCTGCTGAGCAGATCCGCCATCTGGTTGTCCTTGCCGGGGAGGTGTTCCGCCATGAGGAATATGTTCCTCTGAATGGCCCACGTCCACATGCTCTGAGCCAGATGAGACAACTGTGGAGAGTGTGTTCCTCCCTGCTTCTGTATGTAGTACATGGCAGTCATGTTGTCCGTCCGGATCAACACGACCTTGTTGCATAGGTGTACTTTGAATGCTTTCATTGCTAGGAAGATTGCCATCAGTTCCAGAAGGTTGATGTGCATCTTCTTTTGTTGTGTAGTCCATAGTCCCTGCACTGTGTAATGGAGTACATGAGCTCCCCATCCCTGGAGAGACGCGTCCGCTGTCAGTATTATTTGTGGGACAGGCTCTTGGAACGGTCGGCCCTTGCAAAGGTTTTGTGGATTCCACCAATGCAGAGAGTTGTATGCCCGACCGCTCACCAACACTAGGTCTTTCAACTGTCCTTGAGCCTGATTCCACTGACGTGCTAAGCACTCCTGAAGCGGGCGCATATGTAGTCTCGCGTGTGGGACTATGAAGATGCAGGAGGCCATCATGCCTATCAACTGCATGAACACTCGCGCCGGAAGGGAGTGTTGAGGTTTGAACTTGGAAATCAGCAGTTGCATGCTGTTGATTCTCACTAAAGTTGGCTGAGCTGTGGCAGCCAGAGTGTCGATTGTGACGCCTAAGTACTGTTGTACGTGCGCAGGTTGGAGACTTGATTTTGGGTAATTTAGTGAGAATCCCAGATCGTGAAGAAGGTGAATGGTGTGGGACATGTGGGTGGCACATTGTTGTGCTGATTTGGCCTGAACTAGCCAGTCGTCCAAATAAGGGAAGACGTGAATATTTTGTCTTCGCAGATGCGCGGCCACTGTCGCCAGGCACTTGGTAAAGACTCTGGGCGCTGTTGTTACTCCGAAGGGGGGAACTTTGAACTGATAGTGATTCCCCTGAATGGTGAATCTGAGGTATTTCCTGTGTGAAGGGTGTATTGGTATGTGAAAGTATGCATCCTTCAGGTCTAGTGTAGCTAGGAAATCCCCCTGAGTGAGTAGTGGAAGAACCTGTTGGAGGGTGAGCATATGGAAATGCTCCGACAGTATATATAGGTTTAGGGGTCGCAGGTCTAGGATAGGTCGGAGCGAGCCGTCCTTTTTTGGGATCAAGAAGTACAGAGAGTACACTCCTGTGCCCTGCTGGGCGGTGGGCACTACTTCTATGGCCCCTTTTGCGAGCATAGCAAGCACTTCTTGCTGGAGTAAATGTAAGTGTTCGGCTGACATAGGGCGGTGCTTTGGTGGTATATTGGGTGGAGTGGAAGTTAGTTCCAGACAGTACCCATGTTGAATGATGTCCCTGACCCACCTGTCCGTGGTGATGTTCTTCCATGCGGGCAGGAACAGCTGGAGTCGCCCCCCGACAGGTGTTAAGTGGTCGGGGGGCAGGGAGAGGGCGTCACTGTTTGTTTTTTGGGGAGGACCTGGTGTTGCCATATCCACGTCCCCTGCCCTTGGCGCTGGATCCACGATATCCACCCCTGTTGTTTTTGTCGTAGGTGGTTTGTGTGCCACCTTTGGCATACTGTTGTTGTGACCCCTGGCCTCTTGACGTTCCCCTATTTCCAGTGCGACGAAAGGAGCCACTACGAAATTGTTGGGTTTGTAGCGCCCCCATAGATTTGGCAGTATCTGTGTCTTTTTTTATCTTCTCTAGGGTAGTGTCAACGTCTGGGCCAAATAAAAATTCCGTGTTAACCGGTAAGTTGAGGATATTGTTTTGGGTCTCGGGTTTGAAGCCTGAGATGCGTAACCAGGCATGGCGTCGTAACATGACACTAGTGTTTATTGCCCTGGCCGCTGTGTCAGCTGCGTCTAGGGCGCATTTTATGGACGCATTAGTGAGGAGTTGTCCTTCTCTAATGAGGAGCTCCGCTGACTCTTTATACTCCTCTGGTAGGTGTTGGAGCAGTGACTCTAGCGTGTCATAATGTGACCTGTCATAACGTGCCAGGAGTGCTTGTGTATTGGCAATGCGCAGGATATTGGCTGCTTGCGCTGCCACACGTTTGCCAGAGGTTTCAAGGACCTTTGACTCTTTGTCTGGGGGAGGAGCATCACCAGTTGTCTGTGAGTGGGCTCTTTTGCGAGCATTGGCAACCACCATAGAGTCTAATGGCAACTGACCCCTAATGTATTTAGGGTCACCAGGTGCAGGCTTATATTTCTTTTCAATCCTGGGGTTTAAGACTCTGGCTCTTGTGGTGTCTTTGAAAATGTCTTTGGCAGGCTTCAGAACCCCTTTAAGCATGGGCAGAGTCTTGACAGTTCTTTCCGAAGATGCGAAAGTGTCAAGCAGGAAGTCCTCCTCAATGGCGTCAGAGTGCAGTTCCACCCCATGATGAGCAGCAGCCCGTTCGATAAGGGCATTAAATGCGGCCGTGTCCTCTGTAGGAGAAGTTTTAATATTGTAGAGTTGCGCATCCTGAGCATGTGGCGTGACACTTGGGTCTGTGGGGTCATCCCATACCTGACCAGGATCCTGTGTTTCATCGGGATCTACGTCCCCGGGGTAGATGGTATCGTCCCCACCATATTCTTGCATTGGGTCCGATTCAGAATGGGTAGGAGAAAAGGACTGCGGAGCTAGTTGGAGGGGATGGAAGTGTTCTTGTAGCACTGGTTCCTGCTCCGCCGGTAGCTTGCGTTTAAGGGGAATTTTGTATGGCACCTCTTCCCTGACTGGAGTGATCTTGCGCGTGTGGAGCATGAGCCTGCCAGTGTCGGCGTCGATAAACTGTGGCCCTGAAGGGTCGTGTTCTGTTAGGCCAGAGGTGGTGGACTGTGTGTGGAGGACACGTGTCCGAATTTGAAAGAGTTTCGGTGCCGATGTCGGTGGCAGCCCAAAGGTAATGTTGGTGGGCTCCGAGTGCACTGTACCGGGTAAGGTAGTGTGGGGACCCGAGGTAGAGTGGAGGGCTACCTGGTCCCGGATACGTTGGAGAGATGCAGAGACCTGCTGCACAGCAAACTGAGATGGTGGTTTGGTGGGCATCTTGGTAGTAGGTGTGGAGGCCGACCCCGACTTTTTTGTCTGAAGGGGCTCACTGGCTTGAAGGGATGCATCGATAGTCGACGTAGTCGAGGACTTCTTCGGCATCGGTGCGTTAGGCGTCGACGTAGCCGAGGCGGCCATTTTGACTGCGGAGGCGACGGGCTTCGGTGTCGGCGCCGAAGGTGTCGGTGCCTTGTGGTGCACGAGGGCGCGCTTCTTCTGTGCGTCGACCGCGTCTGCTGCGGTGAGCTGGGCGCCGAAGTCCTTTTGTACGCGTTCGGAGCCGACTACTTTCTTCGGCGTCAGCGCCGGGGCAGTGGACTGTTTCGACGCCTTTGATCCGACCACCACCAGTTTCGCTTTCGATTTCGAAGGGACTGGAGCGATGGATGTGTTAGGGTTTAACAACCCGGTCGTCTTGGGTAATATTGGCTCTTGCATAGTGTTCAGTGCCGGGCCGGAAGGCGGGGCCGAGGAACCATGGATTAGGTCTTGGGTAAGGCCCGAAGGCGATCCCTCGACCGGAGCCTGACGACTAATTTCGGCCTCCGTTTCGACGGATTGGCCTAACTCCTCGGGAGAGCTGTCTTCTTTAGCCCCATAGGCTTCGTCGATGTCCCCTACCTCGTCGACGGCTTCTTCACGTCGAAAGAGCTCTTCGTCATCGTCGTCCGATCGGGAACCATGCTCCGAAGCGGGGCTAGATAGTATTTCTTCCACGCTCTCGGCGTCCTCGTCCTCGGTGCTGAATATGTTGGTGGGCGCTGCCTGCTGCGCCTCGAGCCTCGCTGCCCGTCGGTTCCGTAGAGTTTTCTTGGATCGGAACCGCGCGCAGGCCATTCATTTTGATTCGTCGTGATCCGGCGAGAGACATTTGTTACAGACCGGGTGGACGTCGATGTGAGGGTACTTGGCGTGGCACAACGGACACCTCTTGAACGGAGTTCTCGATTCCATTGTCGATGGAGCGTTGAAGTTTGGACCAATTCGATTCGAAATTTTAAAAAGGGTGTGGAGCACTAGAACTAGTAATCGACACCGAACGGTAACTGTACCGACGAAAACTATAGGCCTTTTGGCCTAAAACTAAGTATTCCGAAGTTGAGCTAAGATAGTTGCATCCGAACCCAATGGCGGAAAAAAACAATCTGGGGATGGAGAGGATGCCCATGCGCACTGTGGTCCAGGGGAGGAGTCACCCATCTCAGGATACTTCGAAGACTCTTCCAGGACAACAATGTGCAATCATCCGGACCCAACACTAGGCGGCGATCTATGCACAGATATGAATTCAGCAGCCCACATGCCTCGAACAGAGAATATACTCCTGTGCCCTGATGTTGTAGTGGAACAGGTTCTATTGCGTGTTTTTGAAGCAAAGACTGAATTTCCTGTGTGAGGAGCGTGAGGTGGTGAGACGTCATGGGACGGTGCTTGGGTGGTATGTTTTGGGGGGGTGTTTATGAGTTCGAGGCAGTAGCCAGACTGGATAATTTGTCATACCCACCTGTCTGTTGTAATGGAACTCCAGACAGGTAGGAACTGTTGAAGTCTTCCCCCGACCGGAGTGGAATGGTCTGGGGGGAGTGGTGGTAAGTCACTGTTTAGTGGCTGGAGAGGTGTGGGTGTTGTTGTTGCCCCGTCCTCGGCCTTTAGTATTGTTTCCCCTGTAACCTCCTCTAAAATATCCTCTGTTAGGGGATGTTTGACCTGATGTTTTGAAGGTGGAAGAGGTGTCTGTTCCCACATTTTTGGAAGCCCCTCTATAAAAGGAGCGACGAAAGGAGCCTCTGGGTTGAGTAGACTGCAATGCTCCCATTGATTTGGCAGTCTCATTATCTTTCTTCATTTTTTCTAATGCAGTGTCTACTGCGGGTCCGAATAGTTGCTCCTGATTAAAGGGTTGAGCAAGAATGGTCGTTTGTACTTCCGGCTTAAAGCCGGAAATGCGTAGCCATGCGTGGCGTCTAAGCAATACGCTTGTGTTGACTGCCCTAGAGGTGGTGTCCGCTGCATCTCATGCACATTTGATGGAGGCATTTGATATTAGTTTACCCTCTTGGATGAGGTCATTGGCCTGTGATTTGTATTGATCAGGCAGGTGTTGCAAAAGGTCCTCTAGTTGATCATAATGAGCCCTATCATAGCGAGCCAATAGGGCTTGTGTATTGGCAATACGCCAGTGGTTAGCAGCTTGTGCGGCAACCCTTTTGCCGGAAGCCTCCAAGAGTTTAGACTGGGGGCGGCGTGTCTCCGGTTGTTTGGGAGTTCGCCCGTTTTCTGGCATTTGACACGACTAGAGAGTCTAAGGGGAGTTGCGTTTTGATGTACGCAGAATCCTGTGGTGCCGGTCTGTATTTTTTTTTCGATCCGGGGGTTGAGAACCCTGGCCCTAACAGGGTCTTTAAAAACCTCAGTGGCGTGCTTTATCACTCCCTTAATCATGGGTAGAATGTGAACGGTCTTTCGTGGCTGCTCAAAGGTGTCGAGGAGAAAATCTTCCTCAGGTGTGTCGGTGTGCATGGTGACGCCGTGAAACAGTGTCGCCCTGTTTATAAGCTGACCAAACCCTAAATGGTCATCAGGAGGGGAGGGTTTTGAGGGGTATGGAGTGGGATCAGGCATATCAGGCATAGGGTAAGTCCAGTCATCTACTGGTGCTGTGTCCGGGAGTGTAAAGGGATCAGTAGGATCAGTGGGATCATTAAAGAAATCCGGGTCTCCCCCTCCCCCTAAATCATCATCATCCTGTGGAGGTGGTGTGTGAGAAGGAGATGGTAGAGGTGAAGGCGGTGGGGTGGGGGGATGGGATAGGAGTTAATGTAGGAGAGGAAGGACGTATGGGTGAAGTGGTACAGTCCTTCTTCTTTGGAGGAGCTGGAGGAGGTGTTGTGTCCAGCTTCCTTTTCTTGTACGGCACCGCTGTGACATGTCCGGTGTTAGGATTTATGTAAATCCATTTTTGCTTTGGATCTGGTCGAAAAAGTTCCTCAGTGTCCGAAGGTGGCTTTGGCGCCGACTTTTTTGGTTCCGATTTGGATTTTGTGAGATCGGCAGGTTCTTAGTGGACTTTTTTTGGCACCGAAGATGTTTTTGGTGCCGAAGAACTTTTCGGTTCCGGTGGATTTTTCGGTGCCGAAGGACCTTTCGGTGCCGGTGGAGACCTAGGCGCCGAAGAACGTTTCGGTGCCGGTGGAGACGTCGGTGCCAAGTGACGTTTCGGAGCCGATGGAGTATTCGGCCTCAGAGCCTGCTTCGGTGCCGAGGGTATTGTAGGCACAATAATATGAGGTTTGCTCGAGCCCGAGCCACCGGCAGGCTTCGTTTTCTTCAGAGCCGGGCCCGGGGGCGGGGCTTCCGAAAATGATTTTGGATCGCGACTGGGCACAGCTGGCAGAGTCTTGACCAATGCCTTTTTTGGTGGGGTTGGGGTAGGGGAGCTGGTACTCACAGGCTGCCCCGGATCAGAATCGTCGGCCTCGGAGATCTGGAGATCTTCGGAGTCGTCGTCGGGGACATCCTGTGCAAAGATGTCTTCTGGTTCCGGAACCGGTTTGGCCAGGATATGGCGTCGAGCTCTTCGGTCTCGGATAGTTTTCTTCGAACGGAATGCGGCGCAGGCTGGACAGCTGGATTCGTTGTGGTCTGGCGAGAGGCACAAATTACAGACCTCGTGGTGATCACTATGAGGAAACTTTGCTCCACATTGGGGGCATTTTTTAAAGGGTGTCCTTTCCATCACCCGCGTCCGGATCCGGTCCGATGGGATTTCGACGTCGAGTTATACATTTTTGAGAGTTGTTGTGATTGCTAGAAGTTTTCTGCTGGAGCGGAAAAAAGTTCATCCGAACCCAATGGCGGAAAAAAACAATCTGAGGATGGAGTGGATGCCCATGCGCACTGTTGTCCAGAGGAGGAGTCACCTATCTCGTGACCAAAGACTTCTTCCGAAGACAACAACAAACTGCAATCATCCGAGGCCAACACCAGATGGCGATCTTATCCTTAGTGTGTGATCTGCAGCTCATATGCCTCGAACACTGCCGTTTTTCGCCGCTCGCATTTTAAAAGCAGGCGGCGGGGAGAACGTGTGTGCGCTTCACATCAGACACTGCGCGCTCATGCCTTAAAGGTGCTCGGGCGCCTAGGTTAGAGGGAACACTGGTCCGGTTTCAAGCCAACATCAATTAAAGTCGGCAAACCCTCCCCTGCAGTGTCAGCTGCAGCAATCTGGGTATGCTCTTTTTGACCACTCATTTTACAATATCCAGGTGATCTAACCATTCCCAAAGAGAGGTAAAATTCTTATCTAACAAATCTTGAAGCTGTACAAAAGCAATACCCAAGGCAGTGCCCGCAGTGTCCACAGCGGTGTCGAAGGCAACAGCCTCAGAGACACTCCGCGTTGATATAGGAAAAACAATGTCAGTCTGCCTATTAATAGAGCTCATTTGTACCTCCTCGGGTTTAGCAGATTGGGACTCTTTTTGTAGTTTGTTTATGTTTTTGAGTAGCCTCACTCTTATTATCAATATAAGATTTGGTGGTCCGTGGCCTTGTGGCTGTACTTGGCCCAGTTGAAATAACCACAGAAGGTGCATCCAAACTTTTTGCAGAGAGAAGGTGAGGCAAACTCTGTGGGGTAACAAGCATGCACGTTTGCGAGACACCACCCGAAGTAACAATGTCTAATGAAGAACGTCTCTGCAAATTAAGAGGATCTAGTGAGAGTCGCCGCTCCATCAGCTCAATCTCATGACTGAGCATCGATTCCGCACTAATTATAAAATGAGTGCATAAATCACAAAAAGAGGGAAACGGGAGACCAAGGTGAGGTGTAAAGGTTGTTATTTAGAAAGTAGTTATATCAGCACTACATTACAACTGGATTGAGATAACCATAACAATCAAATGTGCACTGAGCGTGCTAGAGTAAGTGACAAGTGCAGTGACACAAGTGATATAGAAACAGCGTGAGACGGTGAAGGACAATAAAAACAAACAGTAATTCAGGGTAAAAAAATAACAAATAAATACAAAAGTAATTTGTTTTGATTCATTTCAGAATGACCCCGTAGTAGCCATAGATGAAGCTGCAAAGTATCGGATTACGGTCATCATCAGGACGATGGGTACAAATTTCTATGATAGTGCTGTGTAAGAAGGAGGGGAAAGAGAAATGAGGTAAGAACAAGGAAGTCCAAATTGTGGTAAAGGGAATGAGTAATGAAAACAGGTAAGAGGATATCACCTGGAGGCACAAGGAGTGACTATCCCAGTATGGTGATAGGAGCGAGGGGAATCAATCAAGATAGAAGTTGGCAGCGATGGGCAAGGTCAATCGCTGGGGAAGGAAGGAAAAACATATTACTATTCATAGGGCGTAAGAACCGAATCGGAAAAAGGCGGGGTGGTCTAAAAGGTACCTGTAACGTTTGATGGAGGGTCCACAATACTTCAATGGATGGGATGGGTACAGAGTCTAAAGGAGGGAAGGGCCAGGGGGGAACAAAACCAAGGACGGGTCAATGTTGGGAATAAACAAGGTATTGGAATTAAACGCGGTGTTTGAAAATTAGGGGGGAAAAGGGAGGCGGAGGTCCTTACCTGGGCGCTGTGAAATTTCTGAAATGGAATGGATCTCAGTCAGCCGCTGAGGCTGGGACGCCGCGTTGCGGGATACCACGTACGTTTCACAGGCAATTCGTGAGACTAGTATGAGGAATAAATCCAGGGGGACAAGATAAGCGTCCACACTAGCTGCACGGCAAGAGGGGATTAAATGCCGGAGCCGCGGGCTTCCTGAACACGTGATAGGTAGGAATACTAGCGTGTATCTATCACAATGGACGGGTGCCCCGGGGGTACTTAAAGAAGAAACGCCTCAAGAAAGATGGCAGAGAGTAGCTGTGAAAGGCAATGTTCAAGATACTGAATTGCCAAACAGAGTAGATGGTTAAGTGTATGTGCGTGCAAAACATGCTTGAGCCTAGATCAGGTATGCACATTTACAGGATGCATTTAATACATAAAGGCACTGCAAACATTAAATTAAATAACGGTCAGGGAGCCTGGCAACGCGATACAACATAGTAATAAATATGCATATTGGAAAATTAACACTAGTGTGGTTTATGCTTAAAAACAGGACTGGAATGCAAGGATGTGACTTTGTGGAGTGAACAAAGTGAGCATGCCTACAACACTCCGTCCATCATCCCCTTTGGTTTTGCTTTGTTCGCCCTAAGTTGGCAGGGTATGCCCAGACGTGGGTCCCTTGCTCACTTTGCCACTGGATTCAAGCTAGCCTGGCTGATGACAGCAGAAACCGGTCCCAGGATGCTTGTTTCCGGTCCAAGGAAGACATGGCTTGGCAGTTCAGGCTGGACTGCTCCCATGAGGCACAGGGTCAGACTGATTTGCATATGGCCATGTCTGAACTGGGGTGGCCGAGTGAGCTAAAGAATGATGATGGATTAAACCCAGATCAGTTGACTGGGGGTGAGTGCTTGCAATGTTCGACACTCCGTCCATCATCCCCTTTGGTTTTCTCCTTTGGTTTTACAAGACCTAAGCATATTAGTTAAAAACAGATTCATAATCAATATTGGCAGAGACCAATCGTCTCTCCTTAAAGATAATGTTCAGTACAGATAAATAAAGGGCACGCATTCTAGGATGTTGTAATAACTGTATTCCATTCATCAAGAGAATTAAGCCCATGGGCAACAGAGTTGCAACGTGCGATCCAACGACATTCGTATTTATTCAATAGAAGTTGCAGAATGCCACCCCGAATAGGTAGTTGGGGGCGGTCAATGAGCTGCCACGTCAGGTCAGTTTCAGAGTGGTCGGTTTTATGAAGTGTGCCACTAATGGTGCAGTCTCAACGTTACATCTAATGCGGCTCTTGTGCTGAGCAATGCGTTGTTTTACCATTTGTGTAGTCTGGCCAATGTATAACATGTTGCAAGGGCAACGTATCGCATAAATGACGTTGGTGGTCCGGCAATTTGAAAATTGTTTCAAATGGTAAGTGTAATCACTGGTGACAAAAGCGTTGGTGTTAATGGTCAAGTCACAGACAATGCACGTCTGGCATTTAAAGTGGCCTATGATGGGGGGTAAGCCCCACATGGACGGACGTGACTGACAAATTGGTTCTGTCTTTCTGGGGCCATGTAATGGCGTGGACCATCTTATCAGAGAGGTTGTTGACTCTTTTGTAAGAGAACAAAGGTGGTTCTCTGAAGGATCCAAAGGTACGGAGTACTGTCCAATTCTTTTTGATTATGTTGCTAACCTTGTTACTGGAGGGACAGTAAGTGGATACGAAAGGAATGTGTTGGTTAATGGGTTTGGTGGACGATGTCAAGAGTATTTCCCGGAGGCTATACCATGCTCGTTTAGATGCCCTTCTGACTAGGTGTTTGGGGTAGCCTCTGTTGGTCAATTTCTCTGATAGAATGGCTGCCTCTCGAAAATAGTCTTTGCACCATTTGCAGTTCCTACTAATACGGAGGAAGTGTCCATAAGGTAAGCCATCGCGTAAACTGCAGGGATGGTAACTGGAGTACAATAGCAAGGTATTGCGCTCGGTGGGTTTGCAGTAGAGTGTAGTACCAATGATGCCATCTTCTGCGAGGAGTGCGAGGTCAGGGAATGATAAGGAATATGCTACTTACCAGTATGCATCTGTTCGTGGCATGTAGAGTTGCAGATCTACACGCTGTGCATAGATCGCCATCTGGTGTTGGGCTGGGATGTTTGCACTTGTTTTTGTCTTGGAAAGTCTTTGGAAGTCACGAGTTAGGTGACTCCTCCTTTGGATCGTAGTGCGCATGGGCATCGGCACCATCCTCAGATTGTTTTTCTCCAGTAGGGAAATGACGGAGCTTAGTAAGAAACAGGAAAGATGCCCATGTATGGTGTATCTAAGTAAGATAATACTGGAACAGATAAAGGTAGCCGGGGAGGTGGGTGGGCGTGTGTAGATCTGCAGCTCTACATGCCAAGAACAGATGCATACTGGTAAGTAGCATATTCTGTTCGAGGCATATGAGCTGCAGATTACACACTGTGCATAGATTGTAAAGCAGTATCCACTCCTAGCGGCGACCACCAGTATGTCAGGACCAGCAGACACTTGAGAACGAATCCTATGTTTAGGACCAAAGGCCTGCCCCCCGGTAAACAACACAGCACAGGAGAGCGAATTAAAGTAAAACCAGAACCTAAAATGGCCGCTATAGTTGGAACATGTGAGCCGCAGGTTAGCGCTCTAGTGTTCCAAAGCAATCAGCAAGATCCAGGTGTCAGCCCGGTGGAGAGGCGCACTTCACCAGAGTTGTGAGAGGAGAAAGTCGACGTTGTGTGCCGTGCTTTCGTGAGAGAGAAGTTTTGTCAATTTTCTTAGAAGTCGAGTTCCAGGATTCCAGAAATTTCAGTAAGACTGTTCCATGGCTTTAGTGCGACATTTGTGAAGAATAGTTTTCCGTGAGAATTGCGTGTTTAGGAATTTCAACTCTAAGTTCCCTTCACTTCAAATGGAATAGTTGTTTACTGGAACAGTATGTAACCAACATTCAGAGTGATACTTCCTGAGGAGAATTTTTCAGTAATTAGTCAGCGCGTGAGCTAGGCTCACCGAGTATCCCAGCAGTGAATCACAGAAAGACACAGACAGCTAAACTCTAGCAGAGAATCAAGTCAGAGCTTCAAGTCAGAACCTTTTAGCATCAAGGTCCGTGTGAGAAGTACTTATCGAGCGTAGTTAGTATCAAGTGGTACGCTACGAAGTTTCCTTATTTGAGGAGTGCAGAGTAACGACTAACAGACAGAAAAAACACCGTAGTAGAAACTCAGAAAAAACAAGAAGAAGAACACAACAATCCAGAATCCAGTTGAGGCACCGTTAGTAGAGTCTTGGGTAAGAGGGCCACTAGGAGAGGAAAGAATTAAGAAATGGGGAGGAGAATTGAAGTAGAGTAGTCAGCTCTAATAGAAGGAGTTTGTCATTACAGAAACACCACATCAAGACTACACCACCTTCCCCAACAGAAGAGGAGCATTGGTCACTAAAGACAGGGTGGGTATAGAGAGGAAGGATCCTTTTTTGAACATAGATAGTACAGAGTGTAGAGTAGGGTACTTACCTTGTGATTATGTCTTTTACAGTATTCACACTCCTGTCGTCGCAAGCAAGATAGAAAGAGCGACAACATTCAAGAAAGAAAAAGACGTAGTGACTGTCTCTTCTCTGTCCAATTCCCCTTCCCCCCCCTTGGGTTTCTTGGGCCAGCTCGTATTTACAGCGTTGGCCTGGAAAGCTGGGAAGGGGCATTGGGAACATCAGCATTCTGCTCCCGAGTGATTCTGAGAGCACCGGACTCTGACACAGTATCTGTTGCAGTAGTTTGAAATAGTGTTTTGAGTACAGCCTGGCCCACACTAACCTGTTGTTTAGTTTGCACATCAACACAATAGTGTTTTGTGAATGGGTGCAGTGTAGACCATGTAGCAGCTCTGCAGATATCATCTAAAGGAATGTTTCCTAAAAATGCCATTGAAGTCCCCATCTTTCGTGTAGAGTGGGCTTTAGGAGGAACAGATAATGTACGTTTTGCTTTATGGTAACAAATCTGTATGCATTTGACAATCCACCTAGCTATCCCAGATATTGATATGGGGTTGCCCTTGTGTGGTGGTGAGAAATACACAAATAGTTGTTTGGTCTTAACAAAAGGTTGTGTTCTCTCTATGTAGTACAGCAGTGCTCTTTTGACATCTAAGGTGTGAAGAGCTCTTTCTGCGACTGTTTGTGGCTGCAAGAAGAATTCAGGCAGCTCTACAGATTGATTGAGGTGGAAGGGAGTAATGACTTTAGGGAGGAATTTAGGATTAGTTCGGAGAACAACTTTATTAAGATGCATCTGGAGAAAGGGTTCTTGAATGGTTAGTGCTTGTAGCTCACTAACTCTTCGTAGAGAAGTGATGGCTACGAGGAAAGCAGTTTTCCATGTTAAGAATTGTAACTCACATTTATATAGAGGTTCAAATGGAGGCCCCATTAGTCTTGTGAGAACGATGTTTAAATTCCACACAGGGAAGGTGGTACTCTGGGGGGAATTATTCTTTTGAGTCCCTCAATAAAGGCTTTTATGTCAGGTACTCTGAAAAGTGAGAGATGCTGTCTATTTTGTAGATATGCTGCTATGGCAGCAAGATGCAATCTGATAGAGGTATAGGCTAGGTTGTATCTTTGGAGGTGTAGTACGTATCTATGATGTGTTGGATAGGCACATCTAGGGGATTAGTGTGGTTGCTATGGCAGTATACTACAAATCTCTTCCACTTGGCTGCATAGCATGCTCTAGTGGTAGGCCGTCTAGCTTCTTTGAGGACATTCATACAGTCAGGTGGAAGGTTAAGGTAACCAAATTCTAGGATTTCAGGAGCCAGATCGCTAGGTTGAGCTGAGCCGGGTCTGGGTGTTGGATCTCTCCATGGTTCTGGGTTAAGAGGCGTGGAGAGAGGTGTAGTTTTTGGTGCGGAACTACTGAGAGTTCCAGCAGTGTGGTGTACCATGGCTGTGTGGCCCAAGTTGGAGCAACTAGGATGATCGTTAATGAGTGTTGCTGTAGTTTGCGCACCACTAGCGGAATGAGTGGGAGAGGCAGAAAAGCATACGCAAATCTGCCTGACCAGTTCATCCATATCGCATTGCCTTTGGACAATGGGTGAGGATACCTGGCGGGGAAGTTTGGGCATTTGGCGTTTTCTTGGGTGGCGAAGAGGTCTATCTGTGGTTGCCCGAAAATCTGAAAAAACGGTTGAAGAACTTGTGGATGAAGTTCCCACTCGTGGATTTGTTCTGTTTGATGGCTCAAGAGATCGGCCATTGCGTTTTGGACTCCTGGGACATGTTGGGCTAGGAGAAAAATGTTCTGAGGTATAGCCCACCTCCATATGCTCTGTGCAAGTTGAGAGAGCTGCAGAGAGTGTGTCCCGCCTTGTTTTTGGATATAATACATGGCTGTCATGTTGTCGGTGCGGACTAAGACAGTCTTGCCTGATATTTGTTTTTGAAATGCTTTTAAGGCTAGGAATATGGCTAGTAACTCCAAGTGGTTGATGTGGAGAAACGTTCCTGCA
Source organism: Triturus cristatus (assembly GCF_964204655.1). Taxonomy (NCBI): domain Eukaryota; kingdom Metazoa; phylum Chordata; class Amphibia; order Caudata; family Salamandridae; genus Triturus; species Triturus cristatus. The sequence goes on from NC_140591.1 coordinate 1,541,333,814, forward strand.
TGGTGTGATGTAGTAGGTGAGCTCCCCAGCCGGAGAGCGATACGTCCGCTGTCATGACTATTTGAGGAACTGACTCGAGGAACGGTCGTCCTTTGGAAAGGTTCTTGGTGTTCCACCACTGCAGAGAGTGATGGGTACGACCGTCTACCAACACCAGATCTGTTAGCTGACCTTGAGACTGGTTCCATTGGCATGCTAAGCACTCTTGGAGAGGACGCATCTGGAGTCTTGCATGAGGCACTATGAATATGCAAGAGGCCATCATCCGTATGAGTTGCATGAACACTCGAGCTGGAAGAGTGTGTTGCGGTTGGAATCTGGTGAGAAGAGCTTGAATGCTCGCTATCCTGGCAGGACTGGGATAGGCGAGCGCTCTTGAGGTGTCTATTGTGGCACCGAGGTATTGTTGCGTGTGGGACGGTTGCAGCTGGGATTTGGGGTGATTTGTGAACCCTAGGTTGTGATGTTTTTGAATAGTGGCATGAGTGTGTTGTACACACGGATTGTACGATTTGGCTTTTATAAGACAGTCGTCTAGATATGGGAAGACATGTATGCTTTGTCTTCTTAGATGTGCTGCCACTACTGCTAGGCACTTGGTGAACACTCTTGGTGCTGTGGTGACTCCGAATGGGAGTACTTTGAATTGATAGTGCTGACCGTCCACTACGAATCTGAGATATTTTCTGTGAGCGCTGTGAATGGGAATGTGGAAATAGGCGTCCTTGAAGTTTAGAGTAGCAAGGAAATCGCCCAGGGAGGACCTGCTGAAGTGCGACCATGTGGATGTGTTCTGAATGTATTTATAGGTTTAGGGGTCTGAGGTCTAAAATAGGCGTTAGAGATCAATACTTTTTTAGTATGAGAAAATAGAGGGAGTAGACTCCCTTGTTTTGTTGGTGCAGGGGAACTGGTTCTATTGCACTTTTTTGTAGCAGGGAGATTACCTCCTGCTTTAACAGTAACAGATGTTCTTGTGACATTGGACGGTGTTTGGGTGGTATCTTTGGGGGGGTAGATGTTAGTTCGAGACAGTAGCCTGATTGAATGATTTCATGGATCCACCTGTCTGAAGTGATGTTTATCCAGGCAGGGAGAAATTGGTGGAGTCTTCCCCCGACTGGAGTGGAATAGTCGGGGGGAAGTCATGGGGTAGGTGTGGAGGCAGAGCGGGAGTTGTTGTTTTTGTCTCTGCCTTTGCTGTTATTCCCCCTGTAACCACCCCTTTAGTAACCTCTAGTAAAGGTGGATTGTGTGGAGCTTTGTAAGAGGTGGAGGGGCTATCAGAGGAGTAGCCTCGATGGGTGCTTCTAAAGGATGAGCGACGAAAGGACCGTCTGGGAGCTTGCGATTGCAAGGCTCCCATAGATTTGGCGGTGTCTGTATCCTTCTTAATTTTTTCGAGGGATACGTCTACATTGGGTCCAAATAGGTGTTGCTCATTAAAAGGCTGATTGAGTATAGAACTCTGTACTTCGGGTTTAAAACCTGATATACGTAACCAGGCATGCATGCGCACAAGGACACTGGTCTTGACTGCCCTAGAGGCGGTTTCTAGGGCACAGCGAATGGAGGTGTTAGTGATGGTCTTACCCTCTTGGATTAGTTCATTGACCCTGTTTTTATATTTGTCAGGGAGGTGCTGCATTATGGACTCAAATTCGTCATAATGTGCCCTGTCATTCCTGGCTAGGAGCGCTTGGGTATTAGCAATGCGCCAAATATCTGCTGCCTGTGACGCTGTGCGTTTGCCAGAGGCGTCTAGGAGTTTTGATTCCTTGTCTGGTGGTGGTGCGTCACCTGACGTTTGGGAATTTGCCCTCTTCCTGGCATTAGAGACTACTAGGGAGTCTAGTGGTGCAGGGCCCTTAATGTATACCGGGTCAGTAGGGGCAGCTTTATATTTCTTTTCTATTCTTGGGTTGATGACCCGAGCCCTAACGGGGTCTTTAAAGATCTCTGGTGCGTGCTTAATGACCCCTTTAAGCATGGGCAGTGTTGCGGTGGACCTTTGTGTGGTGTCAAAGGTATCCATAAGAAAATCCTCCTCTACTGGGTCTGTATGCAGGGCCACCCCGTGGTAATGTGCAGCTCTTTGAAGGAGCTGGTTGAATCCGATATTGTCCTCTGGAGGGGAAGGTCTGGAGGGATAAATATCATCTTGTGGGGTGTAAGGGACATCTGGGACACTGTAATCATCCCAGGGATCAGGGGAGCCAGTAGGAGTAGGGTCCCCAAGGGGTTGATCGTCCGCACCACCCCCTGCATCATCTGAGGTGTTATCATCATCATCTATTGGGGTAGGTGATGGTGTGGGAGAGTGGTGTGGTGGAGGAGGAGGAAGGGGAGAAGGAATCCTTAATGGAGAGGTAGCAAAGTCTCTCTTTGGTGGCGGTGCGGGCACAGGCATGTCTAGTGGTCTTTTCTTGATGGTGAGCATTAAATGACCCGTCTTAGGATCCTTCATTAGAGTCTTTTGGGTAGGATCTGGTCGAAACAGTTCATCTGCAGGAGACAGATCCTTCGGAGCCGAGGGCTTCGGTGCCGTAAGTTTTTTGGGCGTCAACTCGGTAGCGGTTCTAGGCTTGGAACCGTGTAGTTTTGAAGTGTCTTTATCAGTTGGAACCGGAAGCTGTTTTTTCGGTTCCGAGGTCTTCGGCTTGTAAGTATCGGGGCCTTTCGGCGGGCGTTTTTTAGTCGGCTCCGAGGGTGTTGTCGGTGCCGAGGAACTGGTGCTAGACTTCGACGCCGAGTGCTTCGATGTGGGAGCAGCGGTCGACGTGGATGAGGTTGATGACGCCTTTTTCTTCGGTGCCGCATGTTGCTTTTCGGTACCGAGGGTAGGCTGACTCGAGCCCGAGTCGCTTAAAGGCTTACCATGCTTCTTTACTGGGCCCGAAGGCGGGGCATGGGAAGCAGTGTCTCGGCGTGCACATGGGCGTGGAGGTGGTACCGAAGCCTTTTTTGACGGTGTCGAGGGGGTGGGTGGGTCGGGGTCAACGTCTGTACTCACGGCCCTTTGAGCTGGAGTGATGTCTTTGACGTCGGAATCATCTGCTTCGGAGGCGCTGATGATGGCTTCCTCGACTCGACCCTGCTCCGGAACATCAACGCCCTCCTGAAAGATGTCGTCGGGGATCGAAGATGACTAGCGCACCATTGTTCTTCGAGCTCGTCAGTCCCGGATGGTCTTATTGGAGCAGAAGGAGGCACAAGCTGGACAGTCTCTGGCCTCGTGCTCCGGTGAGAGGCAGGGGTTGCACACCTCATGTAGGTCGGTGTGGGGAAACTTCGACCCACATCGAGGACACTTTTTAAATGGCGTCCTTTCCATGAGCCGGAGATGAGGCCTGGGTAGGCCCGAAGACCTTTGTCAACGACTGGAATTGAAGACTTCGAAGTTGAAGGGTTGCGTGTGGCTGGAAACGCGATCGAAAATAATACCGTTGAGATGGGAAGGATTACGCGTCAAAAGAGAAAACCGTTAACGGTTCCGAACTGGAACGCAAGAAATCACATACGAGCGCAATGGCGGAAAAAAACAATCTGAGGATGGAGCCGATGCCCATGCGCACTACGATCTAAAGGAGGAGTCACATACCTCGTGACTTCCAAAGACTTTCCAAGACAAAAACAAGTTCAAACATCCGGGCCCAACACCAGATGGCGATCTATGCACAGTGTGTAATCTGCAGCTCATATGCCTCGAACATCATTTTTCCTTATGTCTGAAGTGAAGGTAAGGTGGCCTTGACAGCTGTTAAGCCAGGAGATAAACAAGATCAGTTCATCTTGTTGGCCATGCCAGAGGAGAAGAACATCGTCAATGTAACAACGCCATAATATGATGTTATTCAAAAAGGGATTCTGGATGGATAAGATTTGTGTAGTCTCAAGATGGTGGACATATAGGACAGCAAAATTAGGGGCAAAACAAGCTCCCATTGAAACTCCTTTTACCTGGAGATAAAAGGTATCTTTGTAAAGGAAGTAGTTGTTAGTGAGGGCAATGTGGAGCAGATCTAGGATAAATTCGCTGGGGATGCGAAAAGGTCTGGGTCTGGTGTCTAATAGATGTTTGATGACTGAGAGACCATCAGTGTGGGGAATGTTGGTGTACAATGATTCAATGACGAGACCAACCATGAGGTCAGTCTTGGTATTGAATGGGAATTCCTCTATGATATTAATCAAGTGGGTGCTGTCCCGGACAAAGGTGTTGGTGAGGGGGACAAACTCTTTTAAAATAGAGTCAATGTACTTGCAGAGAGGACCCAGAATAGAGCCGCATCCAGATACTATTGGGCGGCCGGGTGGCTCAGTGGGATTCTTGTAGATTTTGGGCAGTATGTATATTACTGGTGTTCTCGGGTGAGGGTTATTGAGGAATGCATGTTCTTTTTTAGAGATGATGGATGAATGAAGGGCCTGATTGGTTGCTGTCAATATTTTCTTCTGGATGTTAGCCAATGGATCTGAGGGCAAGGCCTGATAGTGTGCAGGGTTACTAAGTTGTCGTATGATTTCGGCATCATACTTATTATGATCCATGACAACTATGCCACCGCCTTTGTCCGCTGGTTTTATAGTTATATTTTTATTGTCGCTTAAGCTGTTAATGGCATGTTTTTCTGAGAGTCGCAGGTTATAAGGAACAAACTCAGAATGTTGCTGTAGTTCCTTGACCTAATGCATAAGAAGTCTCTCGAACGTGAGGATTTCGGGTGGCACATGTATGAAGGAGGCAGAAAAGAAGAAGGCAAGTGAAATTTGTTTTCATAGGGTTTGTTGGTGTATGGTTTGTCAGAAAAACATTGCTTCAAACGGATATGTCTGAAGAACAATAGTAAATCTTCTTGCGATTTTAAAAAATTACTGTGATCTGCCGGTGCAAAGGAGAGGCCTTTGGAGAGGAGTGAGATTTCGTCAGTAGATAACAAATGTTTGGATAAATTAACAAGCATTGAAAATGCAATAGGTCTCGCCTTTTATGAAGTTAAAGCCATTTGCTTTGCTAATGGTATTGTACAGCAAAGCAAATGGCTTTAACTTAATTAAAGGCGAGACCTATTGCATTTTTAATGCTGGTTTCATTTGCACTAACAAAGTGGGTGCTGTGTGTTCACCTGATTTTAAGCCCACCCTGTTCACACACAAATACATGTATCAAAGGTTCAGCCGAAAATGGGCGAGAATTACACCAGCCGAAGACCGGGTGCCGAGGCTGTGTGCAAACAGGGACGCACTCTAAGGGACATTCCGAGCCTACTCTCTCCATCGGGGTAGGGCAAAGGTGGAGAGGCCTGAAGAGGTTGCCTAGAGCACCACATAATAACCTGTCAACAGGGCCAGAGCCAGAGGCAAGAAAGATGAGGTAACGGGTGTAAACTCTTCTAGCTTTGTCCCAAGGCCTTTGAGGGGGCCAGTCAGGGCCCCGACACTTGCCAAGTTCTGAAGGCACTCAGCCAACAAAGCAGCTTCTGAGGCGGTGAGCGTTGGAGTGGCAGACACAAATTGCAGTTCAGCCATGCTTACCTGGAGCGCAGCAGCAGCTGAAGACAAACAGCAATAGAAAGCCAAGGACAGAGAAGCTCCACTGGACCCGTAGTTGAAGCAGAAAACATCTTCGTTGCCAATGTGAACATGAGCAAGGCTACGTTCTCTTGCTCAAGCGAAGGGGAAGTCACCAAAAGAGATTGCCCAGCACCCACCAGGAAGAAAGCACAAGCAGGGTGACACCGGAGCCCCCGGCTGCACCACAAGGAGGTCAGATGGAGGCGCTCGACTCCATGCAGAGCAGCCCCTCCATCGAGGACCAGAGGAAGGGTCTGCACAACAGACGCAACATCTACCCCCTTACAAAAATATATGGTATATTCAGCGGCTCGTCGTATTTGGTGAAACCTATTCGACAGATTAGAAAATGCCCTTATTTCGTTTTCTGTGGTATGCGAGGTGGTCTCTAAACACAAAACTCCGTTCCAATATGGCCGCTACAAAACACAAGTTAACCCCCTGAGGTCGGATAAACTAAATGAAGTGACCTTAAACAAGCAGCATGCGCTGCCCACCCCTCGCGCACACCGGCTCCTTGCGCATGCGCCGCTGCCATGTTTAGGTCAGGCAGCGATGCGCAAGACAAACAAAGTCCGAACAGTGCGAACTAAAACTGTAGTTGGTGGCCGCTGCTTCCGGACTACACGGAAGTCAGTTGGGCCACTGAAAAACATGGTAAGAAACAGTACGCCAACACTAAGCCAATGGCAAGCAGCAGGAAAAACTACCGGCTGCTTGCCAACGTATAGAGATTACTTTAGGTCTCGCTGAGACAGCGCATGCGCTGCCAAGGCGAGACCTAAAAATAGGGATGGTAGTGTTATTTATCTGTACTGAACATTATCTTTAAGGAGAGACGATTGGTCTCTGCCTATATTGATTATGAATCTGTTTTTAACTAATATGCTTAGGTCTTGTTGTAGGCATGCTCACTTTGTTCACTCCACAAAGTCACATCGTTGCATTTCAGTCCTGTTTTTAAGCATAAACCACATTTGTGTTAATTTTCCAATATGCATATTTATTACTATGTTGTATCGCGTTGCCAGGCTCCCTGACCGTTATTTAATTTAATGTTTGCAGTGCCTTCATGTATTAAATGCATCCTGTGAATGTACATACCTGATCTAGGCTCAAGCATGTTTTGCACGCACATACACTTAACCATCTACTCTGTTTGGCAATTCATGATCTTGAACATTGCCTTTCACCGCTTCTCTCTGCCATCTTTCTTGAGGCGTTTCTTCTTTCTTAAGTACTCCCGGGGCACCCGTCCATTGTGATAGATACACTCTAGTGTTCCTACCTATCAAGTGTTCAGGAAGCCCGCTGCTCCGGCTTTTAATCCCCTCTCACCGTGCAGCTAGTGTGGACGCTTTACTCGTCCCCCTGGATTTATTCCTCATACTAGTCCCACAAATTGCCTGGGAAACGTACGCAGTATCCCGCAACGCGACGTTCCAGCCTCAGCGGCTGATTGAGATCCATTCCATTTCAGGCAGCAATTTCACAGCGCCAAGGTAAAGACCTCCGCCTCCCTTTTTCCCCTCTAATTTTCAAACACCACGTTTAATTCCAATACCTTGTTTATTCCCAACATTGACCCGTCCTTGGTTTTGTTCCCCCCTCCCCCTTCCCTCCTTTAGACTCTGTACCCATCCCATCCATTCTGAAATTAATCAAAACGAATTACTTTTGTATTGAAGTTATTTTTTTACCCTGAATTACTGTTTGTTTTTATTGTCTTCCGCCGTCTCACGCTGTTTCTATATCACTTGTGTCACTGAACTTGTCACTTACACTAGGACACGCAGTGCACATTTGGTTGTTATGGTTACCTCAATCCAGTTGTAATGTAGTGCTGATATAACTACTTTCTAAATAACAACTTTTACACCTTACCTTGGTCTCCTGTTTCCCTCCTTTTGTGATTTATGCACTCATTGTAACAGTCCTTTTAACGATTACAGGTTGAGCCATTGCTGTTTGTGCTACATAACTTTTCCCGGTCTCAGCTGGGTCAACGAGTTTACTCCTGTGCTACGTTCCTTGCACTAATTATAAAGGCATCCATGGTTCCAGCTACTCCCTTTCGTGTACTCATTATAAAAATAAATGTTAGGCAGGGAAATACCGGCCTAACACAGATGATAATAGATAATAAATAATAGAGTATAAAACACCACAGTACCTGAGGATTGAAGAGCCTATCTCCGCTGACATAATATTAAATATTAAAGGGTATGCCCACCCTAGCATCCTCCAGGCACGCCACGAGTAGGATTATACGCCTCCAGGCGCGCAAAGTGGGCACAAGCTTTTATGTAGGCAAGATGCATGGAAAAAGGGTGCAGTAACCCAGCTGGATGCAGAATGTGCTCCTGCGCTTGCAAATTGGGCTTATGCGCCAGGCGCAAGGCACTTCCTGGGGACTTCCTGGGGATTGGACCCCCCTCTGTGCAGGCAAATGTGGTGCAGCCCCCCTGGCTAGATGCTGAAATGCGTCTGCAGGATTGGAAAACAGAAAAACATGGACAACAGAGAGCAGGGCACACTGGAGTACCGCAAGCTGCACCCAACCTAGTTGGGCAGCCTCCACGGACTCACTGGGCACACACTCAGTGGCCGCTACTAATGGCGCACGCGCTCTCGCGCTTACCTCACCCCTTGCGGTTACTGGGTCCCTCAGGACCGGGACCAGCCTGCAATCACCTGGAAGTTGGAAGTTCGGTTTCTCTCAGGACCGGGAGCAGTTGGAAGTTGGTCGCCACGAACGGTATGCTCACTGCAATGGGGAGGGTGTCCGTGCCCACCTCCGTGCCTGCCACGGCCCTCCTCGGCTCAGCTCAAGCACCGAGCCGCACACCTCCTGCCACTCTGCTGCTTGGCGTCTCACGTGCTTGCAATTCAAACTAGGCAGGTTACACGCGGAACGGGCAGCATTCGACTCTCTGCTGTGCAGCTCAGAGCTCGTCATCATCCTCTACTGGGAACAGTATCAGTTGCTGTATGAATGCTTCTCTGTGGATCTATCCCTTGGGGTGTCTTTGGAGAGTGATAATGGAGCTGTGGTAGAAGGTCCCCCAGTTTCCTAGCCCCTCAGACCTTCCGGAAGCTGTATTCGGAAGCCTCTCCTGCAGGTCATGAAGCCTAATATTCTGGCTGTCAATTGAAGTTCCTCTGGACATCTTCTGGCAGTGGCAGAAGTCTTTAGGGTCCTCCGGTAGGAAGAAGATGGAGAGGTCATAAAGTCTGATGGGCCTTTTTTCCCCACAGGCTTATAAACAGTGAATGCACATTTCCTGATAGGAAAAATTACAAGTTTCTGTCAGAAAATCACTTAACTACACTTAGTCCTAAAAGACACTGAGAACAAGCAAATGTATAAGGTTTAGAAAGGTCTCCAAAGTGAGGGAAAGAAGAAAAAAAGGACTTACTGTTACCTGTGGGACATGAAGAAAACAAAGGAGGAAGGGTGACTCCTTAAGCACACAGTGCCAGTTTTTCATTTCTAGGGCAACCTACCTGCTAGCATGCCCAGATTTTACTTTCTTTTCCTTAAAATGGTACGTTTGTGAACAATGTTTCTAATCCTCACTTATTAAATGAGTGAGTATATCATTTTAATTGGCAGCTTTATAAAAGATGAAAGTAAATAAAACTTGGCTAATTGTTTGGCTTTTGTTGGATGCACACTTTTCTACTAAAGAGCTCAATGCATAAATGTATATATTTTAATTTGTTCTAGGATCCAGCATCCAGGCAGGACATTACAGTGTAAATAATTATTGATGAGGAAGAGAAATGAACATTTTATCAGTCGTTTCCTCAAGAAGACTTTTACTACAACAGCCTTTAACTAGCTGGTTTCCTTCAAGATCACAGCATCCCAACATGCAAAGCCTTCCATTATAAAATAGTGTTTTACTCTCAGAAGATACAGTGATATATAATTGCACCACATGTCCCAGTCCACTTGTTTATAAAGGATAGAACCTTACCGAACGATACTCTATCTCAGTGCAGTCCTTCAGCACCCCTCGCAAGAAGTCGATCCAGTCTTTGTCCGCGACTGAGTTTTCCTGAGTTCCAAACACGTAGATATCATGAGGGATGGTGACTGTCATCTCATCTAGCGTCTTGCCCAATCCCTTTGAACCAATCCATGAGGTGATATTTTTCTGTGGTGGCACGCTGCCTGTGAAACAGGAAAGAAACACTGTTATAGAGTTTTGTGGCGTTTTAGTGCCAATAATAGATTATCTGAAGGCATATCGTAGGGCGATGAACCATTATTGTACAAAAATACTATGCCAAACATTCAGATGGACTTCTTACATAGCTGGGATGGTTGATGATAGCTAGCGAACGACACAAATAATGTACCGTAGACTTGCGCCTGTGACAAATGATGCAGAGAGAAGTACTACACTTGCCACCTTTAAGAACTTCAATAAGGAGACTAGGAGGGCAGGCCAGGGTTCTGTCCTTTATTAACACAAATAGTAGAAACTGCATTATCAGAAAAGACGCTAAAAAGAGGATAGATTTATAAACAAAGAGTATGCAAAACATTGACACATTGAGGAATATTACAAGGGTGAACAGAAGGCGCTTGGCTCAAGTGATATGCAGCCCCATCAAATGGAGCATTCAGAAATCACTGATTTGCAATGAGAGGTGCAGTAACTGACTTGCATGACGAGCTAAGACAAGTGACAAGGCACAGAAAAGTGACCTTATGTAAAACGGACAAACGGATGGAGGCAGTGGGTTGCCTATGTATTTATTCGAATGTCACTGAAGTGCATATTGGGCAGTTCCTTTTAATCCTCAGGAGAAACTGACACGAAGTGATTATTGTAAAAGGACACTGGATGGACCATTCGGAAATTAGAACTCCACTCGATTCTCCGGGATGGCAAAAGACAAAGGAAAAAAGAAGGGCTAGTGTTTTTAGCCTAGGTACTGGGATCAAAATCAAACGTTCAGCGTTTTATTCTTAGTGCGATAGATTTATTTGAGCTTTTTACAGAGAATTGATCTTGTGGCTTTAACACCTCTTCAGAGAGAGATGTCTTGCACATTAAAGTGGTCACTCGATTAGAGAGTATATTGAAAGTCCTAGGTGATTAAAATGATTGCCATTATAACTGTAATAATAGAAACTACACTTTTACAATGCTCTCTTCATAATGAAACCCTTGTAATCGCTGCAGAGGGCTCACGTTATAAACCGTGGAAGGACGAGCCGCGAAGTGGCTCTACTGGCCTTCTAATCTGTGGCCATGGTGCGAGACTCAGATCTCTGCACATTGAGATACCTTAACTAAGGATGAAGGACCGAGCAGCCGCGCACTCCGAGACATAGAAGAAGGGATTGCTCTGCATCCGCCGCTGCAGGACAATGAGTTAAAGGTTTGCATGCCAGCATTTGGAACAGTTCAGAGAGGGTAGGAGGAGGAGTGTGCCCGGGGAGGCATGAGCACGAGAGACTGCAGTCCTAGGGCCTTATTCGGAGAGCCTTAAAACCTCTGGTGTGATAATTACAGAGTGCCTAATTAGCACATCAGTCGGACCTCGCATATGTGTGTAACATGCAAATGAAGCGAGTCCCCCCCCCCCGCCCCCGCATGAGTTTTTTATAGAGCGAACTTCACCCAAAGGTATCAGAGCGCTTTACATGAGCACCAGTTACATTACACATTCCTTTTTGTTAGGCACGGAGAGATTAAGTAATTTGCCCAGAATCACAGGCTGTTGAGTGTCATTGCCGAGACTTGTACCCGGTTCCCCAGGTTTGAGATGGACCACCCTAGCCGTTAGGCCACATCCTCTCCCTTGTACCAAAATGCACCAACTCCGATTTCAGTTGGCTGCATGCTTTGTGGAAATGGAAATTGTTGAGACAAACACTTGCATGGTGCATAATTTGAAATTTGCACCCAAGTTAGCATCCAGATTCAGGTGCTAAGGAGTTTTTGACCGAATCTGGATTCAGGTGACAGTCCCTGTGTCACAGGCCAGAAGAACAATAGTTACTTACCTGTAATCTGTGGTTCTCCAGTATTGGTGTCTTTCATAGATTCACATGCCTGAATCATTCCCCGTCGTCGGAGTGGGAGTCCCACGGTACATAAAAAAGCAATAATTATGCATATAACAACCAAAAACCCTGGTAACCTGAACCAGGAAGTAAAGTAGCCTAAGCTACAAGGGAAAAAACTTCCACAGCTATGACTATCACTGTCATTATATCCAGTCCAAACTGCAGCCAATCAGGCGACAGCACCCACCAGAATGTTCTCCTCAGTGGCTCAGGCGGTCAGATTTTCTCACACAGGAGTGAAGCAATACATAATAGCCTAAAAAGCCTCTGAGGGGAGGTGGGCGGGTTGCATGTGAATCTATGAAAGACACCAATACTGGAGAACCACAGATTACAGGTAAGTAACTATTGTTCTTCTCCAGTATTTGGGGTGTCTTTCATAGATTCACATGCCTGAATCAGAGTAGATAGCAGTACATAACCTTATGCTCATAAGACGCTACTTTGTATCATAGACCATATACATTATGAAACAGTATAACCATAGAGAAATACATGTGTGCTTCAACATATGTAAAACAATTTCAAGCCACAAATAGTATGGAAAAAAGCGTCTTATAAAAGCATAGCGGAGGAGGGAGAACAGAGGCTCACCTTATTTGAAAAGATTACGTAGAACAGCTTGTCCCACTGATCCATCCGCATCACTTGCAGCTTCCAAACAGTAGTGTCTGGTAAACGTATGGCAGCTGGACCATGTTGCCGCTTTACAGATCTGGTGAAGAGGCACACCGGCAAAAAGAGCTGTAGATGAAGAGATTGCTCTCGTAGAGTGTGCTCTTGGGGTCGCTTGCAATGGTCTTCCAGCTTGATCATGGTATAAACAAATTGCAGCCGAGATCCAGCGAGCTATGGTTGGCTTTGATACTGAATGGCGTTGACGTGGTTTGCCATATGCTACCAGGAGCTGGTCCGATTTGCGCAGTGGTGCTGTCCGCTGCAAGTAAAACTTCAGACATCTTTTGATGTCTAGGGAATGCAAGGCCCTTTCTGCAGCTGTTTGCGGATTTGGGAAGAAAGTTTTCAAAACTATGGGTTCATTAAGATGGAAATCAGTCAGGACCTTTGGCATAAATTTTGGATTAGTGCGCAGCACCACAGAATCAGATGTGAATTGCAGAAAGGGCCGATGAACAGTGAACGCTTGGAGATCACTAACCCTTCTTGTAGAAGTTAGAGCCAATAATAAAGAAACCTTCCAAGAAAGGAACTTTAGATCCGCCTTGTGGATGGGCTCGAAAGGATGCCGCATTAGTTGTGAAAGCACTATATTAAGGTGCCAAGAAGGAGGTGGACGCCGAATAGGCGGGAACATCCTAAATAACCCCTTAAAAAATTGTTGGATGACTCTATTGGAATAGAGAGAGGTAATACCATCCTGCCGAAACCTTGAAATTGCAGCTAAGAACACCTTCAAAGTAGAGTGGGAAAGACCAGACCTCGCCAACTGTAGAAAGAAAGGCAGAATTTGTTCCGGTTTTGCGTGGATCGGATGGAGATTAATGGATTGACACCACATGCAAAGCCTCTTCCACTTTAGTTTGTAGGTTTTAACAGTTGCTGGTGCTCGAGCATTGGCCAAAACCTCTTGGCAGTCTGGAGGGATATCTAGGTGTGCAAATTCAAGCTGTTGAGGAGCCATGCCGCTAATCTCAGCGATGCTGGGTCCGGATGACAAATTTGACCGTTCTGAAGGGTCAGAAGATGTGGAATTGGTCGCAACTGTATTGGTTCGGCCTCCGAGAGGAGGAGAAGTTCTGTGAACCAGTACTGGCGGGGCCACCTGGGAGCAATTAAAATCATGCGGCAAGGCTGTTTGATCTTGCGCAGAACTCGTGGAACCAACGGGATCGGTGGAAAGGCGTAAGCATATATTTGCGACCAATTCATCGAAAAGGCATTTCCCAGCGAGTCCTTGTGGGGAGCCCAACTTGCGAAGAATGGGCATTTGCGGTTCTGGCTGGTTGCAAAGAGGTCTAGATCGGGATGACCCCATTCGTGAAATACTCCGTCTAGGAATGGTTGGTGTAACTCCCATTCGTGATTCGATGTTGTGGTTCTGCTGAGGGAATCCGCCAGAACATTTGTGATTCCTGGGACGTGAATGGCTTTGAGGTTGATCTTGTGGCGAATCGCCCAATCCCAAATCTCTTGCGCTTGCTGAGATAGGAGGGCTGACCTCGTCCCGCCTTGTTTGTTCAAGTAATGCATACTTGTTGTATTGTCTGTTCTTACAAATATGCATGCTCCTCGGATGATGGCCTGGAAGGATTTTAGAGCCAAGAATATGGCTCGCAATTCTAGCAGATTGATATGCCACTTTCTCTGTTCTAGAGTCCACCTGCCCTTGACTGTCATTCCTTGAAGGTGCGCTCCCCAACCCTCGAGGGATGCATCTGTGGTGACTGTGAAATCCGGCATTTCGACCAGAAATGGACAACCCTCTTTCAAGTGTTTCATCTGACCCCACCATTGAAAGGCGTCCCGCATTCGCGAGGTGATGTGAATGATATCCTCGAATGATCCTGTGGTCTGAAGCCATTGCAGATTGAGCTCCTCCTGCAACGGTCTCATTCTGTACCGACAGTTGGGAATGAGATGAATGCAAGACAAAATCATCCCTAGGAAGGATTTGTACACACGGACTGAAACGCACTCTTTTGAAAGTAGTGAGCACGCAAGATTGCATATCTTGATTTGCCTTTCTTTTGACACAAAGGCTTTGGCCAGATCCGTGTCCAATGTCGCTCCTACGAACGTTCTTCTTTGCGAAGGAGCTAGATGTGATTTCTCCAGATTTGTTGACAGACCCAGGGACTGGAAGAGTAAGAGGCATTTTTGAACAAGCTCGGATGCTACCTTGGCGGAACTCGCCTTGATAAGGCAGTCGTCCAGGTACGGGAATATTTGAACTCCTTGCAGACGGAGATGCGCAGTCACTGGCGCTATGACCTTTGTGAAGACTCTGGGTGCGGAACGGAGTCCAAATGGGAGGACTCTGAATTGAAAATCCCTGCCAGCCACTCTGAACCGTAGAAATTTTCTGTGCCCGGGTAGGATTGGTACATGAAAATAAGCGTCCTGCAGGTCGAGGGTGGCCATGTAATCTCCCATCGAAAGCAACTGCAGAATTTCTTGGAGCGTCAACATCCGGAAAGACATTTTCTTTAAAAATTTGTTGAGCGCGGAGGTCGAGAATTGGACGCCACTCTCCTGAGTTTTTCCGGATGAGGAAAAACCTTGAATAAAAGCCCGTTCCCTTCTGTAGGAGAGGGACTTTTTCGATTGCTCCTTTTTGAATCATCAAATTTATTTGGGAAAAAAGCTCTTTGAGATGAGCAGGGGGTGGGCCCTTGGGAGGAGAATTTGGCGGAATTTTCGTGAATTCCAGAGCATGGATTCTGGATATTATATCTAATACCCACGTGTCTGTGGTAATCTTGGACCAATTTGAATAGAAGTGGGATATTTGACCTCCAATTCTTGTACGTGGTAACGGTAGAGATGGCGGCAGGTGGCTGAACTCATTGCTTCTTACCGGACTCTCGTCCGCGAAAGGACTGTTTCCTACGAGACTGCGAATATGGTTGATTTCGCTGTCCGTAATATTGCTGGCGATAATTCTGAGATCTTTGGCCAGATTGAGAGGTCTGAAAGGAACGCTGTTGGTTATAACCTCCTGTAGGAGAGTAGGGTCTGCTTTCTATGTTCACCCCCACTTTTTGCTTTTGCTTTACTGGTTTTCGACTTAGATGTGGCTGTGGGCCTGCTAATCAGACCCACAGCCCCGCTGTTCTCTCTCTAAATTAATACTATGTACTTTAGGTGCATAACCCATTTGGATAGGATCACCTTATTGGCCCCTGTACAGTGTACCCGAGGTACCCAGGGCATAGGTGTACCCTAGGCCTACCAGGGGCTGCAGCATGTATTGTGCCACCCCTGGCCTGGCCTTCCATTTTGACACAACTGGCTGATCACTCAGCTGGGGCAAGGTCGTGTAATCACCCCTTGCTTAGGTGTAGTATTCCTATGCCTAACTTACATATAGACACATGTGTACCTATCAGTCACTCCTATGGCAGGCCTTGACAATCCTGGAGGCAGAGTGCTTGGTAACATGTGAGATGGTGCTCTAGCATGAGCTGAGCCTGTCTGCAGCTTTCGGAACCATGTCCTTATAGCTGTTCTATGATATAGCCTACCATATACTCTTAAAGTGCCTTATAATCTTAGACGGTTATGGTAACTATGGTTTGGCTTTATCAAAGCATGTCGTGTAAGGTGTCTAACACTCGGGAATAATACCCCCATGCCATTTCTGGACATGAGAATATTATTCCCCCCTTCTAGAGGGAAAGACATGTTAAAATCATACTTCAACTGTTAGCCTCTGACCAAAGCCTCAGCATCACAAAATGGATGCTGCTGCCACGACACAAGTCTGACCTCCTGCTGCTGGGAGTGATCCCAGCCAGGGAGGCCTGGACAATAGGTTTCCTGCTTGGGGAGGTGCTAGCACCTCCCCAGACAGCCTTTAGTGTATTGGGGCAGGGTGGGCTGAAAGGAATGAGACATGCCTGGGGCACACAAGGTGTTCCTTGCATAGTCCAGTTCAAACCGGCGCTGGGGCACTCCAGCCCCAGCTCTGGCGCGAAACTGGACAAAGGGAAGTGGGTGTAACCACCCCCTCCCAGGTCCCACCCATAAGGCGTGACCTAGCAGGTATCCCAGCCCCCCAGATTAGTATAAGAGTGGGAGTTGGGCCTCAAGACTTTAGATTATCCTGAACCTGCAAAACTGAACAGAAACTCTGGACCTTCGACATTCGACGAAAGAAGAAGACTGAAGAATCTCCCTTGTAGCCAAGGAGTGGCTACCCTGTGCAAACAGGCACCATCAAGTGACTACCCTTTGCTTTGTGAAACGTTCGACGAGGAACCGACTGCAGAGCCCGACCAGAGCCTTGATTTCCAGACTTCTCCGACCCTCATCCACATCTGCAGCAGAGCTGAGATCCGTGGAGGCGACGAGCGACGTGGGACCGGCTACCTGGGAAAAGTGGCTAGTAACTTACAGCGCAGCTTCTGAGGTACCCTCGAAGTTGTGCACCGGGGATTGAGAAGCCCCAACCCCAAGCACCATCTGCACCGAAGACCAGCCCCCCACACTCCACGAGTCCTGCGTGGGGCCCTTCAGCATTTTCCTGCTTGCCGCGTCTGTCCGGTTGCTTGCCCGCTGGCTAGTGGCCTCTGTGACGACGCTCCCTGAAATCTTCTGCGCTGGTTTGGCTCCTCCAGACTGGCTCCCGCTTCTCTGCAAAGAAGAAGCACCCCAGACCTTCCTGGTCTGCACCAGAAGCAAGTCCCTTGTTCTTCGTGGGTTCCGCTTGCCAAGGCTTGGTGAGTCCTAGTCCAACTTCGACGCCGCCGACAGCAAGAGCCTTCGTGGGACAGCTCGCCTCCTGGTCCTGGACGTCCTCGACGCTTCCTGGTCCTCCTGGCTGCAGCGACAAGCTTCACCTTCACCTGCAACTCTTCACGACATCGCCTGATTCCTTCCTGGTTCCACGTGGTCACTGGCTAGTGACCTTGACTCTGTCCCCTCTGCTTGCAGGTTTCTTCTCTTCTTGATCCCAGCCTTGGGATCCACCGGACACTCTCCCCTGACTGCCTGTCAGCATCTTTCTTCAGGCATCCATAGGAGTCGACGACGAAAACGACGCATCTTCACCCCTATGCACCCGCAGCCTGTGGGCTAGGTAACTTGGGTACTCCGGTGCTCATCAGGATAGTGACTATCCTAGTGTCTAGTTTTCAAGTCTCAACTTCCTAGCTACTCCGGAAGTGTCCTAAATCTATCTATTTCTAAACTGTAACATTGCTATTGACTTTTACGCATTACGCGTGAGTGTTTCCACTCTGCACACGAATCCCGTGGGCCTCCCACTTCCTAACTAACGCTAGTGTAGGGTAGCCCCAGCGATTCCCTAGGCCTAGGCCTATTCTATTTCCGTGACAGTGGTTCTTATACCACTTATTTAGTATATGGTTTGCGTGGCCCCTAGGGCCTAACTGTATTACTTACCTGTGTGACTTACTGTATGCATTAATAAGACTGTGTTGTACTTACCTCTAAACTCATAAAGAGTGCTGAGGGTTTGCTTAGAATAAATACACTTTATTTTATATATATATCTGTTGTGGTGTCCTTTCATTTGGTATTCAAGGGATTATATATGGTATCACAGCTGGCTTCACATGCCATTCAGAGTTTAGCCTAAGACTGCTCTTGTCCATGCTACCACTAGGATAGCTGGTCTATAAGGTTGACTTTACAACCAATCACCATAAGGGTATTTGGACTGATATAAGGTGTACACTATAACTAGTGACATCATACATCAGGCCAACTTCTCACATTGGTGAGCAGCGGTTGGGATCTGAGCTTGCTGTTGTAATACCATTGTAATCTTGAGATACTAAATTGAAAGATCACACAGATATTGTCTAGGTACATATAACATAGATTATTATACTTAAGTCCTACTGGACTTTGTAGTTGTAGGTTGAAGGGAATAACACACCCTGACTACAACTACTAGAAAGGTTTAGTAGATACAACTAGTGTAGGTAGGTGCACACACCACACCCTCACTAGATCATGCCTCTGGGAGGAGATCAAGTAGATGCTCTCTCAGGAGGGGCAGGTCTGCAGAAGACCCCCTCTAGGTATGATACCTTAACATTCCAGGAGATGAGACAATTGTGTACCTCCAGAGGAATAAAACAGGGTGCAAACCCTACCCTCCTTCAGTTAAGACAACTCCTAGAGGAGTATGATGCTCAGAGGGCATCACAGGAAGGTGCCCTAGGCACAGAGGAGGGTCTACCCACCACAGAGGAGTCAGATGGGGCTTCAGATGGGGAGGTAGACAGCCAGAGCCAAGTAAGGAGACTTAGCCAGGCTAACTTAAGTTTACATGGGAGTTTGCATGGGGTCCCCCCATACAGACCCACAAGTAGACATTCACAGAGAAACAGGAAGGACAGATCCCCTTCAGGGGAATCCATCCACTCCCATGTCTCTAACATCTCTAATGCTTCCTCTCACAGGGGAATGACTTCACCTGAGAGAAAGGAGCATGCAGCCAGAATGAGGGAGGCTAATCTGAGGATTCAGAGGGAAGAACTTGCCCTTGCCAAAGAGAAGCTTGCTCTGGCTAGAGAACAAAAGTTAAGTGGGTTAGAACCCACTGGTGGCAGCAACATTCCTAGAGATAGAGACAGGCACTATGATAATAGAAACCTGAGCAAGATTGTCCCTCCCTACAAGTGTGGGGATGACATCCACAAATGGATAACTGCTTTGGAGAGAGCTTGCAAAGTACAGCAGGTACCCCAAAGTCAGTGGGCAGCTATCTTGTGGCTCTCCTTCTCTGAGAAAGGAAGAGACAAGCTCCTCACAGTTAGTGATGAGGATGCAGATAATTACACTGTCCTGAAGAGTGCTCTGATTGATGGGTTTGGCCTAACCACTGAACAATACAGGTTGTTGTTCAGGGATACCCAGAAGACACAGACTCAGGACTGGACTGACTTTGTAGATTGTGCCACTAAGGCTCTGGAAGGCTGGCTATTGGGAAGTAAGGTTAAGGACTATACAGGATTGTATAATTTGATCATGAGAGAACAAATACTTAACAACTGTCAAAACCAGCTATTGCATCAACACCTGATTGATTCTGATCTGACTTCTCCCCAAGAATTGGGAAAGAAGGCAGATAGATGGGTCAGGACTAGAGTTAAGCAGAAAAACCAGAACCAGGGCGGTGATCAGAAAAAGGCAGACCAGAAGGGTAATGAGCAGAAACAAAAATACCAGAAGTCTTCACCAGGCCCCCAAAAGGCTCAGGGGGAGGGTGGTTCCAAAAAGGATAAGAAGAAAGAAGGCCAAAAGAAACCATGGTGCAACTATTGTAAGTCTACCTCACATTGGTTTAGTGAGTGCACCAAAAAGGATAAGCCCCCAGCCACCATTGCCCCTAAGGCAACTGTACCCCCTAGTTCAGCTGTAAGTGGTGGTTCCCAGCAAAAGGGTGTAGTAGGGTTAACCCTGGGAACTGAGGAGGATTCTGGCCTAGTCAGAGTACCTACTCAGGCTGTCCTGATCTGTGATGGGGACTTAGCTTTGTCCTCTACTGTAGGCCCCAGTAACCTGGGCAAGTACAGACAGACACCTTTTATCAACCAAAGAATGGCTCAGGCCTACAGGGACACCGGGGCTAGTGTCACAATGGTGACACCTGCTTTTGTGGACCCTGGACAGATCATACTAGGTGAGAATTACCTAGTGACCAACGCTAGCAATGCCACTACCTCCCATAGTGTGGCTATTGTTAACTTCTCCTGGGGAGGGGTAACTGGCCTCAAGAAAGTTGTTGTTAGTTCAGACCTTCCTGTAGAGTGTTTACTGGGCAATGATCTTGAAACTTCAGTTTGGTCTGAAGTGGAGTATAGGACCCATGCAGAAATGCTGGGGATAGATGCACATGTCCTTGCTGTGACCAGGTCACAGGCCAAAAAGTGCAACACTGAACAAGTGCTGGATCCTGAAACTATGGACCAGTCACAATCCAAGAGAAAGAGCAGTAGGGTTAAGGCTGTGCCTTCCCCCCTGCCTCAGGTGGTGGATCAGCCCTCCCAGGAGGATGGTTCTGAGAGCCCTGAAGGAACTGTCCTAGAAGAACTTGAACCTGATCAGGTTGAGTTTCTTGGGACAGGGGGACCTTCCAGGGCAGATCTGAGGCAGGCTCAATTAGACTGCCCCTCTCTTGAACCCCTCAGACAGCTGGCTGCTGCTGAGGCTGCAGGGAATGCTCAAGGTACCCATAGAGTGTATTGGGATGAAGGGCTACTGTACTCAGAGGCTAGAGACCCCAAGCCTGGTGCATCCAGGAGGTTGGTCATACCACTGAAGTTCAGAGGCTTCCTTCTAACCTTGGCCCATGATATTCCCCTTGCAGGACATTTAGGCCAGAACAAGACTTGGGACAGGCTTGTCCCTCACTTTCACTGGCCCCATATGTCAGAAGATACTAAGGAGTTTTGTCGCTCCTGTGTCACCTGCCAAGCCAGTGGCAAATCAGGTGGCACCACAAAGGCCCCCCTCATACCACTACCTGTGGTGGGGGTCCCCTTTGAAAGAGTGGGCATAGATATTGTAGGATCAATGGACCCACAAACAGCATCTGGGCACAGATTCATACTGGTGATAGTGGACCATGCCACCAGGTACCCAGAAGCAATTCCCCTGAGGACCACAACAGCTCCTGTTGTGGCAAGGGCCCTGCTTGGAGTATTCTCCAGAGTGGGCTTTCCAAAGGAGGTCATTTCTGACAGAGGTGCCAACTTTATGTCAGGATACTTGACTGCAATGTGGAAGGAGTGTGGTGTTAACTATAAGTTCACCACACCCTATCACCCACAGTGCAATGGGCTTGTTGAGAGATTCAACAAGACCCTAAAGGGAATGATAAAAGGATTACCAGACAAGCTTAGGCGAAGATGGGACATCCTTTTACCCTGCCTTCTGTTTGCTTACAGAGAGGTCCCACAAAAGGGGGTTGGCTACAGCCCTTTTGAGCTTTTGTTTGGGCATCCTGTAAGAGGACCCCTGTGTTTGGTGAAGGAAGGATGGGAGAGACCTCTCAGACAACCCAAACTAGACATAGTGGATTATGTACTTGGTCTCCGCTCCAGGATGGCAGAGTATATGAAGAAGGCTTCTAAAAACCTTGAGGCAAGCCAAGAACTCCAAAAAGCTTGGCATGACCAAAAGGCTGTACTGACTGTTTACCAGCCAGGACAGAAAGTGTGGGTGTTGGAGCCAGTGGCCCCAGCAGCACTCCAAGACAAATGGTCTGGACCCCACACTATTGTTGAGAAAAAGGGAGAAGTCACCTACTTGGTGGACCTTGGGACTCCCAGAAGCCCCCACAGGGTGCTTCATGTCAACAGATTGAAGGCATATGTTGACAGGGCAGACATGGGGCTACTCATGGCTACAGATGAGGGGCAGGAGGAAGAGAGTGACCCTCTCCCAGACCTGTTGACTCAGAACCCTGATGATGGCTCAGTTGATGGTGTGGTCTTTTCTGACAGCCTCACTGTCCATCAGCAACAGGACTGCAGACAAGTTCTGCAGGCCTACAGACATATGTTCTCTCTGACCCCAAGTCAGACAAACTGGTGCACCCATGAGGTGGACACTGGTGACAGTCTGCCTGTGAAGAGTAAAATCTACAGGCAACCTGACCATGTCAGGGACTGCATAAAAGTTGAGGTACAAAAGATGTTGGAGCTGGGAGTCATTGAACCTTCAGAGAGCCCTTGGGCTAGTCCTGTAGTCCTTGTGCCAAAACCTCACACCCAAGATGGTAAGAGAGAGATGAGGTTTTGCGTGGATTACAGAGGTCTCAATGCTGTCACTAGGACAGATGCCCACCCAATACCTAGGGCAGATGAGCTCATTGACAGACTGGCAGCTGCTAAGTTTTTGAGCACATTTGACCTAACAGCAGGCTACTGGCAAATCAGACTAGCTGAGAGTGCAAAGGCCAAAACTGCTTTCTCGACCCCAGGAGGACATTATCAATTTGTGGTAATGCCCTTTGGTTTGAAGAATGCACCTGCCACTTTCCAAAGGCTGGTGAATCAAGTCCTTACTGGGTTGGATGATTATTGTGCAGCTTATCTTGATGATATTGCTGTCTTTAGCTCCACCTGGGAGGATCACCTGGTCCACCTGAGGAATGTTTTAGAGGCCCTGCAAAAGGCAGGCCTCACTATCAAGGCCACTAAGTGCCAGATAGGGCAGAGCAAGGTTGTATACCTGGGCCACCTAGTTGGTGGGGGTCAGGTTCAACCACTGGAGAGCAAGATCCAGACCATAAAGGACTGGGCTCCTCCAACTACCCAGACTCAGGTCAGAGCTTTCTTGGGCCTGTCTGGGTACTACAGAAAGTTTGTTAAGAACTATGGGTCCATAGTGACACCACTTAATGACTTGACCTCCAAGAAGATGCCAAAGAAAGTTCAGTGGACAGCAAGCTGTCAAAAAGCATTTGATGACCTGAAGCAGGCCATGTGCAGTGCACCTATTCTGAAAAGTCCAGACTACTCCAAAGAGTTCATTGTCCAGACAGATGCTTCTGAGTTAGGTGTGGGAGCTGTTCTTTCACAACTGAATGTAGATGGTCAAGACCAGCCCATTGCTTTTATAAGTAGAAGGCTGACCCCTAGAGAGAAACGTTGGTCAGCTATTGAGAGGGAGGCCTTTGCTGTGGTTTGGGCCCTGAAGAAGCTGAGGCCATACTTGTTTGGCACTCACTTCAAGATTCAGACAGACCATAAGCCCCTCTTGTGGCTAAATCAGATGAAGGGTGAAAATCCCAAACTTCTTAGGTGGTCCATTTCCCTACAGGGGATGGACTTCACAGTGGAACATAGACCTGGGACTGACCATGCCAATGCAGATGGACTCTCCAGATATTTCCACTTAGAACATGAAGACTCAACTGGTCAAGGTTAGTTTAATGTCCCTAAGTTTGGGGGGGGGTTGTGTAGGAGAGTAGGGTCTGCTTTCTATGTTCACCCCCACTTTTTGCTTTTGCTTTACTGGTTTTCGACTTAGATGTGGCTGTGGGCCTGCTAATCAGACCCACAGCCCTGCTGTTCTCTCTCTAAATTAATACTATGTACTTTAGGTGCATAACCCATTTGGATAGGATCACCTTATTGGCCCCTGTACAGTGTACCCTAGGTACCCAGGGCATAGGTGTACCCTAGGCCTACCAGGGGCTGCAGCATGTATTGTGCCACCCCTGGCCTGGCCTTCCATTTTGACACAACTGGCTGATCACTCAGCTGGGGCAAGGTCGTGTAATCACCCCTTGCTTAGGTGTAGTATTCCTATGCCTAACTTACATATAGACACATGTGTACCTATCAGTCACTCCTATGGCAGGCCTTGACAATCCTGGAGGCAGAGTGCTTGGTAACATGTGAGATGGTGCTCTAGCATGAGCTGAGCCTGTCTGCAGCTTTCGGAACCATGTCCTTATAGCTGTTCTATGATATAGCCTACCATATACTCTTAAAGTACCTTATAATCTTAGACGGTTATGGTAACTATGGTTTGGCTTTATCGAAACATGTCGTGTAAGGTGTCTAACACTCGGGAATAATACCCCCATGCCATTTCTGGACATGAGAATATTATTCCCCCCTTCTAGAGGGAAAGACATGTTAAAATCATACTTCAACTGTTAGCCTCTGACCAAAGCCTCAGCATCACAAAATGGATGCTGCTGCCACGACACAAGTCTGACCTCCTGCTGCTGGGAGTGATCCCAGCCAGGGAGGCCTGGACAATAGGTTTCCTGCTTGGGGAGGTGCTAGCACCTCCCCAGACAGCCTTTAGTGTATTGGGGCAGGGTGGGCTGAAAGGAATGAGACATGCCTGGGGCACACAAGGTGTTCCTTGCATAGTCCAGTTCAAACCGGCGCTGGGGCACTCCAGCCCCAGCTCTGGCGCGAAACTGGACAAAGGGAAGTGGGTGTAACCACCCCCTCCCAGGTCCCACCCATAAGGCGTGACCTAGCAGGTATCCCAGCCCCCCAGATTAGTATAAGAGTGGGAGTTGGGCCTCAAGACTTTAGATTATCCTGAACCTGCAAAACTGAACAGAAACTCTGGACCTTCGACATTCGACGAAAGAAGAAGACTGAAGAATCTCCCTTGTAGCCAAGGAGTGGCTACCCTGTGCAAACAGGCACCATCAAGTGACTACCCTTTGCTTTGTGAAACGTTCGACGAGGAACCGACTGCAGAGCCCGACCAGAGCCTTGATTTCCAGACTTCTCCGACCCTCATCCACATCTGCAGCAGAGCTGAGATCCGTGGAGGCGACGAGCGACGTGGGACCGGCTACCTGGGAAAAGTGGCTAGTAACTTACAGCGCAGCTTCTGAGGTACCCTCGAAGTTGTGCACCGGGGATTGAGAAGCCCCAACCCCAAGCACCATCTGCACCGAAGACCAGCCCCCCACACTCCACGAGTCCTGCGTGGGGCCCTTCAGCATTTTCCTGCTTGCCGCGTCTGTCCGGTTGCTTGCCCGCTGGCTAGTGGCCTCTGTGACGACGCTCCCTGAAATCTTCTGCGCTGGTTTGGCTCCTCCAGACTGGCTCCCGCTTCTCTGCAAAGAAGAAGCACCCCAGACCTTCCTGGTCTGCACCAGAAGCAAGTCCCTTGTTCTTCGTGGGTTCCGCTTGCCAAGGCTTGGTGAGTCCTAGTCCAACTTCGACGCCGCCGACAGCAAGAGCCTTCGTGGGACAGCTCGCCTCCTGGTCCTGGACGTCCTCGACGCTTCCTGGTCCTCCTGGCTGCAGCGACAAGCTTCACCTTCACCTGCAACTCTTCACGACATCGCCTGATTCCTTCCTGGTTCCACGTGGTCACTGGCTAGTGACCTTGACTCTGTCCCCTCTGCTTGCAGGTTTCTTCTCTTCTTGATCCCAGCCTTGGGATCCACCGGACACTCTCCCCTGACTGCCTGTCAGCATCTTTCTTCAGGCATCCATAGGAGTCGACGACGAAAACGACGCATCTTCACCCCTATGCACCCGCAGCCTGTGGGCTAGGTAACTTGGGTACTCCGGTGCTCATCAGGATAGTGACTATCCTAGTGTCTAGTTTTCAAGTCTCAACTTCCTAGCTACTCCGGAAGTGTCCTAAATCTATCTATTTCTAAACTGTAACATTGCTATTGACTTTTACGCATTACGCGTGAGTGTTTCCACTCTGCACACGAATCCCGTGGGCCTCCCACTTCCTAACTAACGCTAGTGTAGGGTAGCCCCAGCGATTCCCTAGGCCTAGGCCTATTCTATTTCCGTGACAGTGGTTCTTATACCACTTATTTAGTATATGGTTTGCGTGGCCCCTAGGGCCTAACTGTATTACTTACCTGTGTGACTTACTGTATGCATTAATAAGACTGTGTTGTACTTACCTCTAAACTCATAAAGAGTGCTGAGGGTTTGCTTAGAATAAATACACTTTATTTTATATATATATCTGTTGTGGTGTCCTTTCATTTGGTATTCAAGGGATTATATATGGTATCACTGCTGGCTTCACATGCCATTCAGAGTTTAGCCTAAGACTGCTCTTGTCCATGCTACCACTAGGATAGCTGGTCTATAAGGTTGACTTTACAACCAATCACCATAAGGGTATTTGGACTGATATAAGGTGTACACTATAACTAGTGACATCATACATCAGGCCAACTTCTCACACCTCCTCTGCTAGAGAACGATCCACGTCCTCTGGCTCCACGGAAGGTAGATTTTTTAAATTGCAGACTACCCAGGGACCTTGCCGTCTCCGTATCCTTCTTAATCGCCTGTAGTGCTTCATCCACATGTGCACCGAACAAGGATTCACCATCAAATGTCATGTCTATGATTTTAGACTGCACCTCCTGGCGAAAAGATGTTGACTTCAGCCAACCCTGCCTCCTCAGCACTGCAGCTCCTGCCAACTGCCTGAACCCAGTTGATGCCACATCCACTGCTGCATCAATGATCTCCGCTGATGCATACTCTCCTTCCTGCAGGATCTTTATGGCCTCGGATTTTGAAGGCTCCGGTAACATGTCGAGGAAAGGAGGGATGTCGGACCACATCTGGCGGTCGTATCTCCCTAAAATCGCCAGGGAGTTTGCAGCCCGAACTGTAGTTGCTGCCATCGTGGACACCTTCTTTCCTATTGCGTCCAATCTTCTACCATCTCTATCAGGTGGAGCTGATATGGGCGTTGATGGATTTCTAGCCCGTCTCTGAGCCGCTTGCGCTATAACAGAGTCCGCCTTAGGTTGACCAATTAGGCATGCTGGTGAATTACTTGGGGCTCTATATTTCTTGTCCAGCCTTGGTAACACTGCTGGAAGAGAATTAGGGGTAGCCATCAGTCTCAATCCCTCCTTCCAAATAAAATCAATGATTGGGATTGGCCGAACCTGCTTCCTTGGTTGGTCCTTAAAGTCATACAGGAAGCGGGCATCCTCCTTTGTTTCCATGGGGATCAGGAATCTCTTGGTCGCTCTTTCCATAAGTGAATGGAAATTCCCAATGTCCACCGGGGGAGAGTCCACCGGAGCCTGAGCACTTGGAGAAGGAGTTTGTACCTGATAATTATCCCACTCCGACATGATAGACTGATCATCTACCTCTCCTTCCTCCCTTTCATCGTCTGTAACCTGCGATTGACGAGATGGCAACGGAGAAGGTGGTCTTGGTGACTGTAACAACGACAACTGTACTCTTGGCCTGGGCGTCGACGGAAGAGATTCCGCCGTTTCCGAAGGAGGGAAACGTCTATAGTAATCTTGCAACATATACTGCAGATTATCAAGCAGTTCCAATGGCATTTGACCAGACGGCACTGGTGCAGGAGGTGTCGGCTGTGGTTCCATATTAGGATCTTCGTACTGGTCATCATCATCATCCTCATCATCTTGATATTTGATGAGAAGCTCCGATGGACTCCTTGCAGTCCGAAATCTCTCATCTTCTTCGGAATCGTTATCCTCCGATTGCAAAAGTTGCGCCGGCAATTTTAGAGGCGATATAGCTTCTAAAGACGATCCTCTGCGCTGAGGAAGCGTAGTCGCTGTTGCCCTTTGATCAGACACGACAGACGACGGAGTTGCAGTCCACACCTGCATATCCATGCAGGTAGATAGAGGAGGTGGTGACAATCGCGTCGACGGAACAGACGACGGTGGTAATCCTGACGTTGAAGCCAATTTCGATTACGAGGCTGTTTTCGTCGACGAGATGGCAGTCGTCGACGACGGGACAATCTTCGTCGACGAGGGTGCCGACGATGAGGTAATCTTCGTCGACGAGGATTGAAAAGTGACATGTAAAAGTCTGATCACAAGATAATGGTGTTTGTTTCCATGGGGATCAGGAATCTCTTGGTCGCTCTTTCCATAAGTGAATGGAAATTCCCAATGTCCACCGGGGGAGAGTCCGCCGGAGCACTTGGAGAAGGAGTTTGTACCTGATAATTATCCCACT
Organism: Triturus cristatus; assembly: GCF_964204655.1. Classification (NCBI taxonomy): domain Eukaryota; kingdom Metazoa; phylum Chordata; class Amphibia; order Caudata; family Salamandridae; genus Triturus; species Triturus cristatus. Next base: position 1,541,361,630 of record NC_140591.1, read on the forward strand.
CCGACATGATAGACTGATCATCTACCTCTCCTTCCTCCCTTTCATCGTCTGTAACCTGCGATTGACGAGATGGCAACGGAGAAGGTGGTCTTGGTGACTGTAACGACGACAACTGTACTCTTGGCCTGGGCGTCGACGGAAGAGATTCCGCCGTTTCCGAAGGAGGGAAACGTCTATAGTAATCTTGCAACATATACTGCATCTTGATATTTGATGAGAAGCTCCGATGGACTTCTTGCAGTCCGAAATCTCTCATCTTCTTCGGAATCATTATCCTCCGATTGCAAAAGTTGCGCCGGCAATTTTAGAGGCGATATAGCTTCTAAAGACGATCCTCTGCGCTGAAGAAGCGTAGTCGCTGTTGCCCTTTGATCAGACACGACAGACGACGGAGTCGCAGTCCACACCTGCATATCCATGCAGGTAGATAGAGGAGGTGGTGACAATCGCGTCGACGGAACCGACGACGGTGGTAATCCTGACGTTGAAGCCAATTTTGATTACGAGGCTGTTTTCGTCGACGAGATGGCAGTCGTCGACGACGGGACAATCTTCGTCGACGAGGGTGCCGAGGATGAGGTAATCTTCGTCGACGAGGATTGAAAAGTGACATGTAAAAGTCTGATCACAAGATAATGGTGAAAGAAACTTTGCAAACGCAATTGGCTGTGCCAGTGGTTAGGGACGGAAAGTTGTCCCAATATGTTGTAGTTTTGTTTAATACGTGCTGTTTGGGCTAGGCACGACGCCATTGAGCACGCAATGTGAAAACTTGAAGTTAAAAAATGTTTGGGATAAATTCTTTATAAATAAATAGAAAGGTGTGCAACCCGAACAAATATGATGTTTACGAGAGTTATGCCCGACCGGGTTAGCACCCATGAAGACAAGAGTAACAAAAGGAACATTTAGAAATCATGTGGTCATCCTCATGCAAGGCGGAACAACTACGTTCACAAAGCAAGTTTATTTTATGGTGTCAGAAGAGTGTGGAAATGCAGCAATGAACATTGGACAGAGCACATGTTTCATTTAAATCGTTAGCGGTTTGAAAATGTTTTAAAATGTTTATAGTTGCACAATATAATTTAATGAACTTGTGAATGATTTATAACTAGGCAATGAGTCAAAAGGAAAGCATTATGGGTGTTGTAGTGTCTCAGGGTAGTTTGGGAGTTTGAAAGTTGACACATGTGAGCATCATGCGGAGATTAGGGGTGGGCTGCTCGAGAGGAGGGGAAAAAGTCGATTTTAAAAGCCAGGAGGTTGAAAGGGAAAGGAAAGATTTCTCTTGGGATGGCGCGAGGAGGACGTTTGCCAGTTAGCAGGTACGAGATGAGGATGTAAAAGGTAGAGGAGATTACGGGAGATGCTGAGATAAGAGTGAAGGGAATTGGAGGTTAATGTAGAAGGTGGGATGGACGGAGATCGGTCGGGTTTTTGGAAGGATAGCAGGGAAGGGAAGCAAGATGTGGAAAGGGATGGGTGAGAAGAGAGGATTTTGTTTAAACAATGGGGAAAGAAGAGAGGAGAACATCGAGGGTTTAAGCAGCCGAGGTTAGAGTATAGTAATTATTCACCGGGTGACAGGAAGATTCAGGTGTTAACGTTAGAGTAAGCTGTGTGGCTGAGACACTAGGGGGTGATTCTGTTTAGTAAAGTAAACAATCCATTTAAAAGTAATGAGTTGGTGAAATTAAGAAGAGAGGTGTTTTTTAAACATGGCGTTTGTCAAACATGAGCTCAGTTTACATATGTGATTTTAGTGTGTATATTGCTGGATAGAACACTGAAGTATGTTTAATTGTGATTTACAGTTTTCCCTGACGAAGGGCCCAAGAGGCCCGAAATGCATTGGACTTCAATAAACTGCTATTGATGAATTTGGCTTCAGTCATGTTTTTGAAGAGAGGCTCGGATGGCCCAGAAAGAACATTAGAAATTTGGGAAATGGCATTTCTTTGCATGCGGATGTGTATTATCGCAAGCCGAAAATATGGATTACAAATGGATTGAAAAGTGACATGTAAAAGTCTGATCACAAGATAATGGTGAAAGAAACTTTGCAAACGCAATTGGCTGTGCCAGTGGTTAGGGACGGAAAGTTGTCCCAATATGTTGTAGTTTTGTTTAATACGTGCTGTTTGGGCTAGGCACGACACCATTGAGCACGCAATGTGAAAACTTGAAGTTAAAAAATGTTTGGGATAAATTCTTTATAAATAAATATAAAGGTGTGCAACCCGAACAAATATGAAGTCGTCGACGACGGGACAATCTTCGTCGACGAGGGTGCCGACGATGAGGTAATCTTCGTCGACGAGGGCGTCGTCGATGGGGCACTCTTCGCCGACGAGGGCGTCTTCGTCGACGATGGCGTCGACGCGTCCATCTTCGTCGATGCATGGATCTTAGTCGACGAGGCATTCTTCGTCGACGGGGCAACAGTCGACGGCACCACAATCTTCGTCGACTGAGTAGACGTCGACGAGGTAGTCTTCGTAGACGGAGCAACTTTCTTGCTTCTTACCGTCGACGGGACGGAGATGAGGGATGACACCTCCTTCGTCGACGAGATGGGTTTAACACTCACCGAGACCAGCGTCGACGGCGATGAAGCTGATGACATTATCATTGCAGGTCTCGGCGACGAGAATGTAATAGTCGATGTTGAAACCGCGTCGACGATAATAACAGTCGACGCAACTGCCGTCGACGGCGCCGTCGACGACGGCAATCTCACTTGAGGTAAATTCCTCTCAGGAAAACTTTTAGCTGGCAGATTTTTTCCTGATTTATCAGGGGCGTAGAGGGCTTGGATCCTGAAGGTGGAGACGTCTTCTTAGATGAAGACGAAGACTGACCCGAGCCCTTAACAGACTGGGCTCTCCTCGACACCTTCGCCCCAGTAGAAGAAAACTCTTCTTCAGCCACCCTTTTCCTGGAAGAGATAGAGGACCCAGAGGCAGTTTCTATCCCTGACAAAGGATCATCTTTATCCTTAAGCTTCTGTAGCCACAGAAGAAGACGTCCTTCCCTATCCCTTAAGGTCTTCTGAGGGAAAGTCCGGCAAATCTTGCACTCCTTCACTTCATGATCAGGATAGAGGCCATAGATGCATTTTTTGTGAGGGTCTTCAGAAAAAAGCCGAAGCTTTCCGCAGGACTCACGAGGTCTGAAGAGGGATCTTTTTGTAGTTGACATCCTAGAAGTTGAAGAAACAGTAGAAACTTGAAGAACTGAGCAGAGCTCAGGGAGACTCCCTTCACACGACGTGCGGTAGAAAATCTGACAGCCTGAGCCTAGGAGGGGAACATTCTGGTGGGTGCTGTCGCCTGATTGGCTGCAGTTTGGACTGGATATAATGACAGTGATAGTCATAGCTGTGGAAGTTTTTTCCCTTGCAGCTTAGGCTACTTTACTTCCTGGTTCAGGTTACCAGGGTTTTTTGGTTGTTATATGCATAATTATTGCTTTTTTATGTACCGTGGGACTCCCACTCCGACGACGGGGAATGATTCAGGCATGTGAATCTATGAAAGACACCCCAAATACTGGAGAAGTGTAGATCTCATAGGCCAAGAGCAGTTTGAGTCAGGCCAGAACACACAATTAGCCACAAACCGACCCATGGATCTAGTTGTTAAAAGTTTATGTGAAAGGTGTGCTTTCTGAGGTCTTCTTAAGATCAGGTGTTTAGGACAGACAGCATGCCAGAGCCAGGGATCCAGCCTCTGGGCCATGCTCACCACTGGGAAGGGCATTAATCCTCTGCTCAGTCACTTACCCATGTTCCATGTGCCAATGAATACTGAGATCATATCCGGCTCGTCCTGGTTGGAATGTTTGTTCTTCATCAGCTGGAGTAACTGGCAGAAGGCCTCACGTTTCTAAGGGAAGAGGAGAGGAACCAGTCATGAAACAGTGACTCGGTAAGCCCTTCTACATAAAATCATTAACTCAAAGGGTCACCACTGCTAATTCGATTTGTATATATTTCATAAGAACACATACCTTTAACATATATAACCACATTAACGTACTAGCATTTTACAATAACATACTGGTATGGCAATGCTTCTGTGCCTGTAATTCAAAGTATAGGTAAATACTTTTTTAACTTAGTAAATAAAGTGGAGAGGTTGTGCAAATAAACTTGAGCATAGTGGGGGGCACAGGGCACTGATTCACCTGTGATATCAAGACATCCCGCAAGGAAGAAGCTTGGACAAGATGATCTGGAAGACTCACTGTGGGCCCAAGGAGGTCAGAGTGAGTCGGTGAAGGTTGCACAGTTAAGGAGAATACACAGTGGAGTTCGGAAACCATAACCACAGACATGGTAAAAACGTGGACTGTGGAGAGGAAACACCCACCCCTATAGAGTAAACTGAGAAATTGAGGGAATCCCCAGACCCAGCATTGGAGTTAACCTCCGACTGATAAAGAGGAGTACAGTATAAACTGAAAGCGTTTGCGAGATATGTAATCGGTAATGTGACAAATATCAGACTAGAAAAAAAAAACGGAATAAGAAAACATCAGTTTAGTCCTAAAAGAGCCCTTTTTGTAATTTGGTGTAAATCTGTTCAGTATTTTGAGTTATTAAAATAATAAAACTGAATTTCTAGGGACGCGGATCATCCACAGATCCACGGGTATATATGGATCCAATTATATTATACTTTGAGTTAAAAAAAAATACAAATTCACTGAAAAACACCAAAGGTTAAATTGTTTGCACTATTTCACGCAGCCTGCGATGCCAGTCTGCATGACCTTCGGTGTGGGTCCCTTAGGGTGGCATAATACATGCTGCAGCCCATAGGGATATTCTTTAGTACCCATGCACTGGGCACCATAGGTGCCATTTACCAGGGTCTTACAAGGGTGCTAAAGTCCTTGCCAATTGAATTGCAATTAAGCATTTCAGTTTAGGGGAAAGAACACTAGCACTGGAGCCTAGCTAGCAGGCTTCAGTGCAATGTCAGAGTCGAAAAACCAGCACTCAGTAGTTTAAATGGGGGACAAAAAGTGGGGGGAAATCTGCAAACAAGTCGAGCTTCCTACAATAACTATAACTTCTGAATTTCTATAGTTCTGAGTGGGTAAAACGTGAACCTAACTATAGCGTACCTATAACCTTTGTTTTTTTGGGAATATATGCGATTGTAAATATACACACATGTATATATACACATCCATTAACATTTTTATATATAAATGTATAAAAGTAAGAGAAGATTAAAAAAAAAGAATAAAGTGTGTGGGGGGGGAGGGTATGAGATAAGACAAAAACCTCTATAGAGAGACCAGAAAAGTATTTGTATTTAAATTTATAGAGAGCACTAAGCCAGAAAGGCATCAAAGTGCTGGAACTGGTCAGAAAGAGCCAGGGTGAGACAGCAAGACAATCATTAAGGTTGAGAGAATAACCAGGTTTTAAGATGCTTACAAAACACAATAATAATGTATTTATTGCACAATTAATGAAAATCATTGCAATTCATACAAAAGAAAACTTAAGAGCACTTTCCGTTCTCTATTAAAAAATGGTCCATGTTAAAACAGGGATCGTAGCTAGCACGGCAGAAGTTCATGCCGGTCGTCTACTGGTAGAATAGAGTTAATCTGAGACATGTATTTTTAAAACGGCCGGTCATCTGAGCTGAGTCACCCTTCATACACTCCTCTAGGGCTTCTTGACATGTCCGCACGTTGAGGATCCGCCAAATTGGACGCAACCAAAAGGTTCACAAGGGGAATAAGGTTCTGCAGATGCACAAGACGTGAATTAGATTTTCTTCCCCATTGCTGCAAAATCGGCACTGAGAGGGCGCGTCTGCCTTATACCTCCGGCCGTACTTGTACGCCATCAAGGGGATTAGGCCAAAACGTAATATCATAAGGTGGTGTTTCACTGGTGGGTTCATGGGGGATGACAGATCGTGTGGTAGGGTTTTAAGGTCAGAGTTTTGACGCCCAGCTACCATGGGAGAGATTTTTCATGTCTGCTGCATCATGTTCCGCTGACAAGATCTTCGCTGGTTTGGTCAGGACTTTTGCTACCACCCCTATCGGCAGAGAACTTGCCCATATATCTTGAGCTTCTAGTGCGTCCAAACAAAATATAAAAAATTGACCCCAGGAGGTACTAGGATTATTTAACAGAGACCATATGCAGCTCTTTGGTATGAAGTCAACAGCCATTTTGGTTTTTAAGCAGTAGGCAACAAATCTTGCTTTCATACGAAACACAAAGTAAGAATTCAGACTTACAATACGTATAAGGCAGCGTTTTCCATAACCTGGCCGTTGCCACTAAAAACGAGCGGCGGCCCCAACTCGCCTTCCGAAACTTAGGAATGATCACCTTCCTCAGCGCTGCAGATCTAAGCTGTCTATTTGGGGAATACCTGTTGAAAGCGGTTCTCAGGTACCATGGGCCCTGCTGGTGAAGACCCTTATAGACCATGCACGGAGCTTTGAGGGTAACCCGCTTCCTCACTGGTAACCAGTGAAGTGACCACAATCCCTCCCTAATCACATCCACAAGATGATGTCCTGATTTCCTTTAACCTCCCCTCTTTCTTTACATACTTAGTCACCTCTTCTTTACTCACTTTCCTCATGCTACTGCTGTCTCTTCCCAATAGTATTCTGGGGCTCCCTAGCAACCATACGACTCTCTTGAGGGGGGCGGGCAATAGGTACAATGCCCTAGGTCCATCTTCCAATGGAAACATAGATACTCTTTTGGGACTAGAGTTTTAAGTATGTTTGATAATTTCGTTTAATACAAATTGCTGGTTCTACTAAGGTAAGGTCCTGCAATCCTAGAGTGCCTGTGCACGCTGCGTATTATTCTGTCTACCTAAACTTCAAACAAGTTAAAGTTATAAAAAAAATATTCTAACATTTAACTCTAACCCGAACCACTCTCCTTAATGTTAAATAGTTATATCTGGATGATGGCGTGAGGCAGTCCTCTGAGGCTGGGCTTAAATGACCCGAGATGTAGCATTTGATCGCTCAGTGTGAGGAACTGCTGAACACAACCATAGAGATACTATACCTTCAGACGGGGTGGTACCAGTAGCAGCCTTCACACTAACAGGCATATATAAAAGTGGTCATTGGCGGAGCAAAGGTACCTACCCGGCGGGCAGGGTTCAACTCTGAACAATTACTGCATGTAGCACCCATATGGTGAAAGCAGAAAAACAAATGTTACATGTTGACGAGTGGCATCCTTGTCTTGAGAAAAAAACAAGTTACTTGCCTGTACATTGTGGTTCTCCAGTTTTGATATCTTTCATAGATTCAAATGCTTGAATCTTACCCGTTGTCAAGGTGGGAGCCACACGGTAATTATAACAAGTAGTGCTATACATTAACAGCCATAGGGAAACCAATTGACTTTGTTAACTAATTTACATTGTTTTAATAGACCCAAATCTCGCCAATCAGAGACCAGACCCGGTAGCACTCTTCCCCTGCAGACCCACCATACCTCAGATTTCGGGCACAAGCGTTAAAGGGATTATCAGTGGTATACAGAGTGATGAGACCAAGGGGAGGAGGGAGGGAAGCATGTGAATCTATGAAATATATCAAGACTGGAGAACCATAGTGTACAGATAAGTAGATTGCTTTTTCTCCAACACTGAATCTTTCATAGACACATTCTTGAATCAGACTAGTAAACAATACCATGGAAAAAAGAGGCAGTGGGTATGTCAAAACCCCTCTCATATATATGAAATAAACATAATGTCAGCAGTCAACTATAAAGAGAAAAAGACAAACTTGTATGTATGTGTATATATATATATATATATATATATATATATATATATATATATATATATATATATATATTTATATTGATTTCCAAAGTCCTTCAAGTGCAAATAATGCAACAGCAGGAACAGACCACTCCGTGACTGCAAAATAAAGTGCTTTTATTCTTCAAGACAGCAGCATGACGCGTTTCGACCGGGAAACATGAAAATCTCCATAAGACATTGTAACATGCAATACGTAGGCAATCATAATATTCCTGTACCTTACAGAAAAAGGCGCTGTAATGCTACTTGACCAATGCTAGCATCCACCTTCCACAAGTCCAGACAGGAATGCGTGGTGAATATATGGACATTAGTCCACGTTGACACTCTGCAAATGTCTGGTAGAGACACTCCAGCAAACAGGGCCGAGAACGCTGACCCTTTTCTATCAGAGAATCTGCCCATTCGTTGCCCACCCCTGGAACGTGCTCCAACTGCAAAGAAATGTTGTGGGTAAGTGTCCATTTCCATATTCGCTGGGCTTGAGATGAAAGTATCTTTGATTTAGTTCCTCCTTGTTTGGCAAGATAAAAAATGGTTGTGGTATTGTCTGTCCTCAGTAGGACAGTTTAATTGTGAATTCTGGGAAGAAAGGCTTGTAGGCCTAGGAAATCCGCCCTTAACTCCAGAAGGTTGATGTGCATTTTTGACTCCCGAAAGGACCATTTTCCTCGAATTTCTAGCTCTTGAATGTGAGCTCCCCAGCTTACTGAAGTAGCGCCCGCTGTCATCACAAAATGGAGATGCGATGGAAGGAATGATCGGCCCGGAGAGATATTCTCCTTTTTTCCCCACCATGACATTGCTAGTTTCATAGTTAAGGTAATATTGACAATGTCCTCGAATGTACATTGGGTTTGCGTCTAATTGTTCCTGCAATGATCTCATGTGCAGACGACAATTTGGAATCAATGGAATGCAAATCATCATTTCCAGCATTGACTTGAACATTTGAACAGAAGTAGACTCTTTTCCTGAAAGGGAATCTGTTATGTCCATTATACATTGGATTCTCTCCACCCTTGGATACGCTTTGGAGACTTGGGTATCCAGGATTGCCCCCAGGAACACCAAAGATTGAGGTGCCATTACAGCAGACTTCTCTGTTCAACTTTTGACCCAAACAGTTGAATAGCCAAAGACAGGCCAAGGTAGATTTTCTTGCTGAGAGGTATGTGTGTGCCTTGAGAAGCCAGTTATCCTCATATGGAAACACCTGGTGACTGTTTCTTCTTACGAATGCCACCACAGGAGCCATGCATTTCGTGAAGACCCAGGGAGCTGAACATAGCTTAAAAGGAAGTACTTCGAATTGGTAATCGCACCCTGCCACCTCAAATCTCAGAAATCGCTAATGTTTCATATGTATGGGGATGTGGAAGTAGGCATATAAGAGGTGGAAGTAGGCATCTAGGTGGCCTAGAAACGTCATGTAATCCCCGTGACTATCAGCAGGAACTCTGCAGGGCTAGCATTCTGAAAGTATGCTTCTTGATGTATTTGTTCAGCAGCCTCAGATCCATAATTTGCCTCTATTTTCCAGACTTTTTCTTGATTTGGAAGAAGTTGGAATAGGATCCCTTGTTGAGATGCAGGAAAGAAACCTCCTTGATTGCACCCTTGGAAAGAAGCAAGAAAATGTCCTGCTTCAACAGGGCGAGATGTTGAGCAGTCCTCTTGCAAGGTGGATGGTAGGGAGGCATTTGAGCAAACTCTCAGGTGTGACCATGTTGTATTACACCAACATCCACTTGTCCAAAGAGATTCTCTTCCGATGATCGTAAAATTTGGAAAGGTGTTGACTTCTGAATTGTCAATGAGAGTCCGAGGCGGCTGGTGCTCTGAAATGGTCACTATTGTCTAGCAAGATCCCGGGCTCTTCCTCCCGGCCAAGGGCACCGGTGCATCGGTTGCCTTCAATAGGTGGCCCTGAAGAGGATGAACTGCTGTTGAATGGTGTATTGAAGCTGACATCCCTGCTGTGAATAGAACTGGCCTCTCTCTCTGCCTCCATGAAAGGGCTGAAAACACCTTTGCTGCTACCTCCCCAGAGAACGTGCAGTGTCGATATCCACTTTGATAGACTGTAAAACATCATCGACACGCTTCCTAAATATATTTTCACCATCGAAAAGCATATCCCAAAAATGTTTTTGCCTAAATTTCCGGGCGGAAGGATGTTGCCTTTAACCATCCATGTCGGCGTAGCACAGCCGCACTTACCTTTTGCCTGAAAGCTGTGGATGCTATATTAATGGCCATGTCAATGATTTTAGAAGAAGCTTTTTTACCTTCCTGCATTATTTCTTTAGATTCTTTCTTTTTGTCTTCTAGTAAGAAGTCAATGAAAGCCGATAAAACCGACCACACCAATCTATCATATAGCCCTAAAATGGCTAGCGCATAAAACTTGTTACCAGCAAGAATGTTTTCTTCAACTTGGACAGGGAGTAAATTAAAGGCATTATCAGTGGCTGACCTTGACCTAACTTGGGTGTTCCCCAAAGCCGAACCCAGTACAAGACTGGCTTTAATTTAGCAACTGTCATAATGGTCATAATCCTGGTTTCAAAAACCCATCTCACAACTTGATAAATCAGACAAAATAGAATATCCCCAAAATTCGGAGGCATATAGTGCAGCACTATAACCTCCTTATAAACCTTCAGTGCCAGATGACTAAAGCGTCCACCCTTATAACATGCAAAAGGTATGGCCGCTCCTAAATGCTGCACAATTAGGCTCCTAGATCTACTTGCATGTTTTTTTTAAATTAGATCTGTGAAAAATCGATGCTCAAAAATGTAAATCAGTAGGCTTACGCGAGAGAGATGGAATTTAGCGTGAAATTATCGAACACATTTTTGCAGGGCAAACATCATTGTTAGCAAGCCCAATCGTCCCATGTTCTGGTATATTTTCCAGAACAACCTTTAGCAATGTAGTTTGGTTTTTCCATGCTCATAGAGATCGAGCCGCAGGTGCCATTCTGCTATTGAGGAAGGTGTTGTGTTCGAGGTGCACAAGAAAGGATCACACACCTTTAAGGTAAGGATGTGTTTTATCTATTCTACTCACACTCTGAGCTTACCCTGCTCTAACCTTATTTCTGTATCCTCTACTCCTATCTGTCCAACCCCTCCTCTGCCAGTTCCTGGCTTCCTTAATTCATCCTGCCATCTCTCTGTCTACTGGGTCCTAGTGCCCCACAACTAATGTGCGACCACAACATTACATCTCCCCCCAACTTATACAAATTAGTCTCATTCCGTGGAAACATTATTTAAAGTTCTTAAATGAGACGTGCAGATCTTTGACAAGCACGCTTGGGCCTGCTGGCCAAGTCTAGGTCAGTCTGCTCCCCCACAGCCGAGGATGAGGGAAACACAGACCCACTGACTGGTACTTAACTCCTCCATAACGTCGCTTTCCAAAACAGCTACTGGCTCTTTGGCTATTGGAGTACATTTTCGAAACTGAGCAGCGTTCCAGGTTATCCTCTTGTCATCCGAGGCAGCTGTGATAATGGTACCTTTTAGATTTGTTACTTGTGGATGTTCATGACATCGACAGTCAGTCTTTGTCTTTTGTTCTTGCCTGACGAGCACCCAGTCGCCTTCCTGGATAGTTGATGGCTTGGCCCTCCAACTGTCCACATACTCTTTCATTTTGGCCTTCCTAGTTGTGTCTACCTCTGCCAGCTCCTCATGATCTGGAGCTTGACGGACACAGCTAGCTGAGCTTATTCTAGCGCGTGCGGTGCAGCCCAGCATCAGTCTGGCTGGACACGTGTCCGTGGTGCTGTTGGCGTAGTTGTGGTCGCTCGTAGTACCTCCTTCAGAGCCATCTGGACATCTCGCCCTAACAGTTCAGCTTGCTGTATGGTCTTCAAGTTGACCATAAACCTCTCCACCATCCCATTGGTCTGAGGCCACATGGGAGTGATTTTCCAATGTCAAAAATTGAGGCGACTAGCAAAATCAGCAAATTCATGTCCTTTGAATGGAGGACCATTATCCGTTTTAACCACTTCAGGTACTGGGATGGTGGTGACCGCTCTGGTGGAAGATATTTGGTGAGGAATTGGGAATACTCTTCCATTATGACAAGAGGTGAGGGTGGCTATTCTCGACTGATGAGCTGGCATTGTGGACAGTCTTTTAGCGTTGCTTCGACCATATGAGTAAGGGAGGGGAGCCAACCATGTTCATGCAATGCCCTTTTAGTGCGATGTCCCTGTGCCAGTCGTGTTCTAGGTTAAGGACTCCTTGACGCATATGTTTTGGAGTGACGATCCTCCTGTCCCTTAGTAGGAGTCCATCTTTGGCAATGGACAATTTGTCCTTTATGTGACAAAATAAAGTCAGCTCTGTAATGTCAATGTGTTGATTGCTTCTGAGCTCTTCCCAGGGTCTCCACATGTTTGTTCCAATGCAGCGTATCAAACCTGGTAAGCTGACATCTGCTTCAGTGGCTTCAAGGGGAACTGCAGGCGATTTTGCTTGAGCAATGACAAAATGGATGTATTACTCTGCTAGGGACTATTTTGTATTGGAAGATGCCCTAGGATGTCTTGACATGTAATCAGCCGAATTTGCTGCTTTTCCAGGCTTATGAATTATTGTATATGTGTATTCTTGGAGACGCATTCCCCATTGCTCGATCCTGGGTGGCATTTTTGCCCGGAGGTTTGCGGATATGGTTATTAGTACTTGATAGTCCGTAATGAGCGTAAAATGTCTCCCGTAGATGAAGATGTGAAAATGCTCACAGGCCCAGACTACTGCCAGGCTTTCCTGCTCTGGCTGTGAGTATGCTCTCTCAGTATCGGTCAGACTGCAGCTGGCATAAGCTACTATGTGTCTTTGATCACCTTCCTTGTCGTATTGTGCTAGTAAGGCTCCTAGTCCCACAGGACTAGCATTCACAGTAATTTCAGTCTTCCGACGAGGATTGAAGTATGCCACATTGCTGGCCGACTCAACGGAGGCCTTGATTGTGTGAAACGCTTGAGCACGTCTCGCTTACCATTGAAATGTTTGACCTTGTTTTGTCAGTTTACGAAAAGGATAGCTCATAGTGGCATAGTCCGTGATATAGTGCGCGCTGTAGCTGGCCATTCCTAAGAAACTACCGAATATCTGAGGCATCTCGAGGACAAGGGGTGTCATTCAGAGCTGTGACCTTTTCAGGGTCCGGTCTCAATCCTTCACCAGAAAAGATGTGTCCATAAAATCTCAATGTAGATCTATGAAATTCACACTTGTCTTTGTTTTTTTTGTTGTTTTTTTGTGGGTAAAAAAGCTTTATTGTGCAGAGAAAAAGGGTACAAGCACGGGCCTACAACCTCCTGGGCCGGCCGCTAGTATTCAGAGATGTTCAAGCAGTTCAAAAAACAATGACTGGCCCACAGGGGCTCCGCTAAATTACAGGAGATCAGACTGCACATAAGGGACGTCAGGATACACCCTTTTAAAAAAAAAAAAAAAAAATTAAATAAAAAACCAAAAAGCAAGGCGAGAAACATTGAAAGGGCGTCTAACCACAGCAGAGGAACTCCACACCCGACCACCATAGGGTGGTCAATAAAAAGGGGATCTGAGAGGGAGGGGGGGCCACGGGAAAACCAAACCTATACACAGATGAACAGATTAAGCAAGGAACCCTCAAGGATCAGGGGGACAAGGCAACCTCAGACGCATCCACCAGGGGGGGAGAACAGATAGTCCCTCGATACACATTCCACTGACCCCAGATTCTACCCCATGCCCCCGGTTTACCACGAGCCACATACACCGTCTTCTCCCTGAACATGCACCAGTCCATGTTCTCCTTCCATACGGACACGGTGGGAGGCCGTTGGGAACCCCAAAGCTGCGCAATATCTCTCTTTGCAATCATGTTCCCAAGGGCCGCCCACCGAGCCTGGGCCGCATTATAGTCATTGGGCTCCCACACATTCAGAACACATCGGCGCACCTCCGGCAGCAGAGCGACCCCAGTGACTCGTTTCATAACATCATGCACCTGGCGCCAATATTCCGCCTCCTCGCAGCACTCCCAGAGGATGTGGAGAAAGGTGGCACTGAGCCCCCAGCCACGCTTACAGAGCCCGTCGTCAGAAAACCCCATCGAGACCAAACGGGGACCCGTCACATAGACACGATGGAGAATCTTAAGCTGGACCAGACGGAGACGGGCCGGGATGGCAACCTCCTTAGGGGATGACAGCGCAGACTGCCAGTCCTCGTCATCCAACTCAACCCCATCCCCCGTCCACGCCTCCCGAAGACGCACCAAGAGATCAGCCCGATTATTTATTAGTTTTTTATAAATCAGAGAGATAGTACTGTCGGGCACGTGTCCGTCGAGTATACGGTCCTCGAGAGGCGAAGCAACAGGGACCGTGGTCCCCTCCCCAAAGACAGAGAGTAGGGCGTGCCGAACCTGGGCATAGCGGAAGAACTCCCTTTCACTAAGCTCGTACTCGCTCTGAAGCGCCGCAAAGGATTTAACCGCGCCTTTAACCCATAGGTCCCCCACTCTGCTAATGCCGATCGTATCCCAGTGCTCAAAGCCTTTCGTTGTCCAGAGGCTTCCCAAGCGCTCTGAGGCGAACAAAGGAGTAGCACACGTTAAACGCTCACTCCAGCCCACAGCTACATTCGCCGCCTTCAACACACGTACCGCAATCCTAGTAGGGCCCGTGAGGGTCCTTCCGGCAGATCGAGAGTAAAGCGCTCGGTTATAGTTACCGCCGGGAAGCAGGAATTTATCCATCTCATATGCCGGGTTCGAACCAGGAGCGTACGTAGCATGGTTAATGGCAGACAGCTGGGAGGCCCAATAGTACCTTCTAATGTCAGGAAGTAAGGACATCAAAAAGCACATTGAGCGACTTCCGCGGCGAGGTGAGGTACAAAAGAATGTCGTCCGCGTACAACGAGACCCGATCCTCGAAGCCCGGGGCCCACCGGATCCCTCTGATCGAGGGCTCCCAGCGGAGCCAGGCAGCGAGCGGTTCCAAGGCGAGAGCAAGAGCAGAGGGGACAACGGACACCCCTGCCTAGTACCCCTCCCGAGAGCGAAGGGCCGAGAAACCCGCCCATTGACAACAACCTGAGCCATTGGTCCAGCATAGAGGAGCTTAACCCAACTAATAAATCCCTCCCCAAAGCCAAACTTCGCCAAGACGGCCCAAAGGAATGGCCACTCGATGGTATCAAAGGCCATCGTGGCGTCTAAGGAAACCAATATGGCCGGTCCAGAGAGGTACTCCGCCCTAGCGAGGACGCCGTGTAGACGCCGCAAGTTGAGAGCGGTATTCCGATGAGGGATAAAGCCGCATTGATCTGGATGTATCAAATCACATATAACTCTCAGCAAGCGATTAGCGAGGACCTTGGCGAGGATTTTCGGTTCGGCATTTAGTAGGGAAATAGGCCTATATGAGGCACAGCGGTCTCGTGGCTTACCGTCCTTGGGAATCACAACTATAGTAGCCAGACGCTGGTCGTCGGGGAGGGAACCCCGCTCGAGCGACTCCAGAAACATACGACGGAGGAAGGGCGCGATTTTATCCGGGCGTAGTTTATACAGTTCAATCGGCAGTCCGTTGGGGCCCATAGCCTTGCCCGAGCGAAGGGAACGAATCGCGGTAACAATCTCGTCGACAGACAGTGAGGCCTCCATCTGCTCACGGTCCTCGACGGATAAACCGGGCAAGGCAATATCCCGCAGCAAGAGACGAGAGTCATCCTCATCTCTATCAGACACCGGGGAGTACACCGCCCGGAGGTGGTCCGCAAAACACTCCACAATCTCACCAGGGTCAGTCACACACACTCATCCAAAATCCGAAGCTCCGGGACCACACGATTCACTCTCTCCTTCTTATCCAACCAAGCAATCAGTTTACCCGCCTTGTCCCCGGCATCATACAACCTACCCTGCTGCTCCCTATACATGGTCTTGGCAGCGTCCATAACAAGAGACTTATATTCAAACTGCTTCAAGCTGAGGGCATGAAGCCCATCCTGAGTGACACCCGTCTCCAAAGCTGCCTCCAGCCCTGATATTTCGATCTCCAGCTTCACCACCGCCTCATTCTTAACCCTCTTAGCCTCCACTATCTGGGATAGGGCATGCCCGCGGAGCACTGCTTTGAAGGCTTCCCACAGGGACACTGAGGACAACACCGACCCCTCATTCTCGAGAAAATACTGATCAATCGACTTAACCAGGCTATCACGAATCTTGGGGTCTCGTAAGTACCAAGGGTTAATAGGGCCGATCCGCCCAGAGGACCGCGTCCCGGTGTCGAAAAGCAACCACAGTGGGGAATGATCAGAGATACCCCGGGCCAGGTGCTTAACCTCTCGAATCCGGGCAGTCTGGGCCGCGGGCATAAGAAAATAATCCAATCTGGAGAGGCTCCCATGTGCCCCAGAGTGAAATGTGTACTGACACTGTCGGATGCATTAACCTCCAACAATCCACCAGACCGAAGGTATCCAAGAGCCCGCCGAGCCACGCCTGGGCAGCAGGGAGGGCCCTGGGCGGGTGGCGATCCAGATCACCCGAAACAACCGAATTAAAATCCCCACCCATAAGCAAAAGACTGTCAGGAAGCTCAAGCAGCATACGACCCAAGTCTGAGAAAGTGGAGTTCTGGAGGCCCGGGGGAACATAAACCGAAACCAAGGAAAGGGACTGTCCCTCCCACCTCCCAGTCAGGGCCGCATAGCGCCCTCTATCGTCTAGGACAACCCTGGTGATCTCTAGCGGAAGTGAAGATCGTAGGAGAATGCCCACCCCTCTAGAGCCGGTGGTGAAACCGGAATGGGCCACAAGTCGGTAGCCCCCCCTGTTCATGGCATGACAAACATTACCAACCAGATGCGTCTCCTGTAAGAATACCACATCAGGAGTCAAACGACGCAAATATTGCAGCACAACCCCCCGTTTGATACAATCCCCCAATCCGTTGACGTTCCAAGACATCAATCTCAACCCGTCCCCCCCCCATCCCCCCCAGTAGATCAAGGGTCCCCCAGCAAATAGCGCGACACCTGAAACTGAAACAGAGCCAATACCTCGCCTTGAAAACAAAAAACACAAATCCAAACAACCCCTCCCACCCACCAACCCCCCCCCCCCCAAATTCAACTCCCCCCACCCTGCACCCCTGCGGTCCAAAAAACCACCCCAACTTGCAGTGTGCCTGTCGCCCTACAAACCCCATTCTACGAAAAGACCCCGGAGGAGGAGAGGGACCCGTCCCTGCCCGCCCCCAACACAGATCATAATTAAACAAAATGTACAAAAGAAGTAGAACCCCGCCGAACAAAACAAAATGTCAAAGTCAAGGACCAAAAGTCACTCCAAAGGAGGCCCGCCACCCTCGGTACCACCAGAAGGCCCAGGCCGGTCACCCCGGTCCGGCAGAGAATCCAACCAGTCACTCACAGTCGCAGGACAGTCAAAAAAGGTAGTCCGGTCTTCGTATTCCACTCGGAGCCGAGCAGGAAAAAGCATGGAGTACTTAAAACCCAGGTCCCGGAGACGGCGCTTCACCCCCTGGAAGCCCATCCGCTGTTTCTTGACAAGTTGGGTGAAGTCCGGGAAAAAGTTAACGGATGAGTTCTCATATCGGACCGGGCCATGTACCCGTGAGGCCTGCAGAATCGCATCTCGGTCTCTGTAGTGAAAAAGTTTTGCAACAATAGGCCTCGGGGGAGCTCCCGGTCGCGGCCGACCGCCTGGGACTCGATGGGCCCGCTTCACGGCAAAGAACTTACTCAGGCCAGCGGGGGCAAGCTGGTTGAGGATGAGATCTTCAACCATAAGATCAACCGGGCGATTGTCGAAGGTCTCTGGAACACCTATGACGCGGATGTTATTGCGTCGAGCCCGTCCCTCGAAGTCCTCCAGCCGCCGGGCCATCAGGTCGTTGGCCGACTTGAGGTCGCCAAGAGCAGTCTGCAGGTCCGACACATCCGTACCAAGGGTGGACGTCCGCAAATCCAGCGATTGAACCCTCTCATTGGTCTTAGAGAGATCCGCCCGAATTAGCGTAACATCAATGGCCACCGTGTCGATTTTACGGGCCAAGGCCTCGTACTGTTAAGCGATGGTCTCCTTGATGCCGTTAATGGCGCCCATGATGTCCTGCAATGACAAATCCGGAGGGACGGACGGAACACCACCAGCGTCATCCGTGAGAACACTGGCCGTCCCAGGGGACCCTTTACCCTGAGTGTAGCGGTCCATGTTGTTAGTCTGGACCGGTCCCCCACGTAGGGATGTCTTGGTCTTACGCCTCTCGGGATCCCCCTTGCCACCCATGTTGAACCACGCTCACCGAAGGGGACCACCGAGCGAGCGTCGAAGGGGCACAGGCGAAGCAGACACGAGCTGTACCAGAGACCGCAATGTGGCGGTGCGAGAGGATCAAAGTCAATGGGCACACTGGTATCAGACGGAGGCAAAGGCACCAAGCGAAGGCCGAGTAAAAACCCAGCCGCACAAAGCAACTCCACGGTCCAGCCACTCAGAGATCCAAAAGTGAAACCGAAAGTGATGGGACGGCTACTGGCACAGCCCCGATGCCGTTGTTGTTCAACTATGCCCCGGCTCCACAGTTCACCTTCGCACCGGGCACAGCCATCAGTTGGGCCTCAAAAGTTCAAACCACCATAGATCAGGTCTCCCAGGTCCGATTTGGTTTCTGAAAAGAGTTTAGGGTTCAGCCAACGTTCATCTTCCAGAATCCGTCAACCAAGTCAGGATAAAGTCAGGATAAGTTCCGAGGAGCAGCGAGGGTCCGGGGAGCCCTGTGCTCACGCGACCATCATGAATGCGCGCTAGGCTCCTCCTCACACTTGTCTTTGTTGAGTGTCAGGTTTGCTTCCAGGAGTAAGTGACACACCCGATCCAGTGCTTTGTCGAGTTCCTTGACAGTAGCGCCAAACACAAGGATGTCATCACTGTAGTTGAGGGTGTTGGGAATGTGACGAATCACCCTTCTGATCACTTCTTGGAAAATCTCAGCGGCTGATGAACCACCAAAGCTGAGCCATTTATACCTGAATAGGCCTTAATGAGTCCAAAAAGTGGTGATATATTGTGACTCTCATGAAGTTTGAGCTGGTGATAACCCTTAAGGTCCAACTTAGAAAAGATTTCGCCCCATTCAACAGCATGAGCATGTCACTGATGTGGGGTCCCGGGTGCCTTTCTCTTCTAATTGCAGTATTTGGGGCTCTCATGTCCACACATACACACTTCAGGATCTGATCCTCTTTTGGGCACCACAACCACTGGGGACACAGGGAGTGGGTCCAGATGCTCTCTCAATTATGTCCACCTGGAGGAGATCCCGTAACTCATCCTCCACTGCCTGTTGGAGATGAAAAGGCACCTTCCAATGATGCCAAGTCACAGGCGTCACTTGTTTATTTATATGCAAATGGACTTGAAAATGAGCCATTCTACTGGCTGCCGTGAACAATTTCGGAAACTTGTGTACAATGTCAGGTTCATCATCCGCCCGGTACAGTATCTCTACCAGCTGGAGGCATTCACCAGTGGAGCAAACTGAGGAGACAGTCTGCTTCCGGCCCATCAATAACATGAATGCGAGCTTGTATAGTTCTGTCTTTGTAAGTGAGAGACGTCTGAAATTGTCCGAGACAGGGAAGAGATTCTTTAGACATCCACGTGTAGACTCGTACACCGGTTTTGTGCAATTTAGGTTTCAGATTCATTTTGTCGTATTCTGTGACAGAGATGTAATTGAGAGACGCTCTACTGTCCAGCACACATTTAACATGTTGTTCTCCCATTTGGAGATATAATCTTGGGCATTTCTCAAGTCTGTCATGATCTGCCACCATGCAGACGCACTCCTCATTGTCTTGAGATATTGGTGTGAGGGATCTTGACTCACAGGATTTGGAGAGTCGTCACCCTTTATGTGACGTGCGAATAGAGGCGTGATCATGATGAGTTGGTGGAGCGTTCTCGTCGGTTGCGTACAGCCTTTGCATGATGACGAGAGCTGGATTCCCTTGATTTTCTATTAATATATTTTTGTGATGCTCTGCATACCTTCTTAAAGTGATTATCTTTAATGCACCGCTGGCATTTTTGACCTATGGCAGGGAATGACTCAATGTGCAGGCAGTCTTGCCCACAGCAATAGCATTTTAGCAGGCGCTCCCATCTCTTATCAGCCTGTTTGGGATTGCGACGGCGACTTGCTCGTTGAGGATAATCTGTGCATGTGGATGTCTGCCAGCCTTCATAGGAATGACGTTATTTATGACGAGATTGAAGCCGGATGGCTTGTTCACATTTTTCAAACTTTCCAGTCTCCATTTTCTTTGCATGTTCTTCCGCTTGATTGTTGACTCTCGTTATTTCTTCTATTTTATCCAGAGAGGAGCTTTTCTTTAGGAGATATCTGCGTAGGGACTCTGATTGACATCTTTCAATTATTCGTAAACAAAGCGCGTCTTCAGTCGTGAAGGTGTCAAAAGCACAGTAGCATGCTAGACGTTTGAGTTGTGAGGTAAATTCTCCCACTGATTAATCTTTCTCCTGGGAGGCCAAACTGAAGGTGTAACGTTCATAATCAATATTCCGTTTGTGAAGGAATTTCCTGTTGTGCCTCGCGAACATCTTGATAGGATAATGTGACATCTGCCGATAGTTCCTTGATGATGTCACCAACTTCTTTTCCGATGAGATTGCGATGAGCTGTTGATCTTGGTCAGAAACCTGTGACCCTTTCATGAAGTCTTCAAAATCTTCCAGCCATTCTTGCCAACAAAGACCCATACCACCACGTGACACAAGAGCCAGAGGTTCCAGCGGGTGTAGAAAAGAAACTTCCAGCATGGCTTATCTGTGCACAACATGTGACGAAGAGCCAGGTGACTCCAACATGGCGCAGTCTGAATTGCGTCCAGTATCTCGCGTCGAGGTTTGTGACGTAGACATGTCCCTGGCAGAAGTAAACGAGTCAACCAATTAGCAATGTCCTGGAGGCGGTAGCTGGGAAACAAGCCACCAGGTATATGCAATATAATTTGAGGTGCTGATGTAACAGCAGTGGAAGAATGTTGCACAGAATTTGCACAAACGCATAAAAGATGTTTAGAGTGAGGATTTGCCAGTGTCAGTAATTGTAGGCAGCAAGAAGCAGACCAGATGCACATAAAAACAGTATTTCAATGGTGCCTGACTTCAAAATGGCCATCAGTCATTCCTCGAAGCTCACTGGAGGAGCCCCCTGACTCCAAGATGGCCACCAAGAGGATCTGCAGTCTCGTGGGGTTTCAGTGAAGAGAGCAGACAACGCGGAGACTCGCAGGGGGAAACAACCGACAGGAAGGGCTACACTCATTGCAGGCAGCACACAGGCAGTTGACTCCCAGGAGTGTACGTGACTGGGGTGGGCTACCGAAGTTGCGTTGTGACAGCTGAAAGGATCATAAGACACAGACGTGTGCACGGTCAGAGGGTGTCATGTCCACCTTCGTCGCCAGTTGTGTTCGACTTGCACAAGAAAGGATCACACACCGTTAAGGTAGGGACATGTTTTATTTATTCTATTTTTCACTCGGAGCTCACCCTGCTCCAACCTTATTTCTCTATCCTCTACTCCTATCTCTTCAAACCCTCCCTTTCTGGTTCCTGGCTCCCTTCCCTCATCCGGTCTCTGACTACATGATCCTAGTGCCCCACAATTAATGTGCTACCACAACATTACAGGAGGGTTCTCATCCTTCCAGCAACAAGCCATATCCCTCTTAGCTACCATTAGCGCCAACCAGAGCAAAGCTAGCTTGAAGCGGTTAACATCCAAGTCACCACTTGCATACAATAAAACCAACTTTGGGTCAGAATGCAACTTCCAACCAAGTACAGAACAGGAGAGTATCTGTTCCCAATGAGGGGATAGGCCCAAACAACTCCATGAAGTGTATATGAAATCCTGTCCTGTGCAGAACAGCAGAGGCAAAAGGGGAAGCCACAACACCCATCCTCCACAGTCTATGTCATGGAAGATATAGCCTATGAAGGTATTTTTTGTTGTACGAGATGACACCTGCTCGATATCGCCGATTCCCTTAGGGAATTCTATACTTTTCCCCAGTCTTTATCTGCAAGGGTGCCCAGAGTTCCCTCCCATGCCGAGCACAGATTTTCAAAGGTGTCAGACATGATGTTAATTAAGGAAAAATAAACCTTCCAGTCCGGATATGTATGGTGTTACTGCATGAATGCCTAAACTGTACAAAAATATGGACTATGCTGGAAATCGTATTCTCTATGGAGGTATTGGTAGGATTTGAGACTCATACCCCATCATAGGGACCCCAAAGCCGGAGATTTCTGTAGTGTCCCACTTCCACAACTCCTTTAGTGAAATACCCTGCTGCAGAGTCGTTCGTAGTCAGAATGGCGTTTGTTTAATCAGTTGCCCATCCCAGCTCACTCTCTTCAACGAGCCTTTTCAAATCGTGAATATCAAGTTGGTTGATAGGGGAGCAAAGGATCAACCCTGTCACCATACAAGATATGTTGCACAGATTCTACGCCCATCGTCCATTTTTCAGTAATGTATGCAGGGTCTCTCTGGGTATCATACCACCATTCTTTTATAATCGATAAATGAGATGCTCTATAGTAAGACTGGATGTTCCAGATTCCCTCTTCATAAGTAGATTTAAAACACTTCCTCAGAGCTATCTATGAGAAGCCTTGATTCTATGAGAAGCTCCTACGGATAGAGGCTAGTTTACTGAAGAAGGAGAGCGGTAGCGCAAACGATAAATTCTGCTATTGATAGAGGAAGTGAGGCAGCGCCATCATTTTGAAAATGTCAGACTTGTCTATGAGAGATTGGGGGAACTGTGACCAATATTTAAAATCTGCTGTCAATTAACCAATGGTTGGATGTTCTGCTCACATGCTACAGTCTTGTCTAGTGTGATGTAGACCTAAAAATATTGAAAAACGAGCATTACCACCTGCAGGTTGCATGTGTGTATCAACAGGGATGATTTAGTCGCATTAATGTGTAGGACTGCAACTTCGCCAAAAATGCAAAAGATCGTGAGCACCCGAAGATTCAACGTGTCCAGGTTAGCCAAAAATAACAGGACTAAATATGCATAAAGAGCCACCCTACCAAAAACATCAGCATCCTATTTGAATGCATGCACTTAGGTGTCAATTTGTAGCCATTCCGCAAGCGATGCCGAAAAGGAGTGGTGACAACCCTGTCTCGTCGCCTGCTGGTCCCCTGCTGGATAGGGACGTACTCAGACGTCTTTTGGCCCACTCAAACCTTGCCCGCTACGCAAAAAAGTTGGGTCCAAAATAGAATCCTCGAAGGAGAGTGAACAGGTAACCCCACCCCACCAAGTAGAATGCCTTCTCAATATCCGCAATCAGGACCACCACCGGACTGCATAGATGAACCCCCCCAAGGCCAGGGCATGATACAGTCAATGGATATGGATGCTTGTCGGGCATAAACCCAGACTGGCCGCTTGATCTTTTTAAAGACCTGGTAGATGGACTGCCTAAATAGATAAGTTTCACACTAGCAGCCAGTGCCAAACAGCTTAGGATTCCAATGGCAGAATTCTTGAACTGGTGCCACCCTACTTGCTAAGTGCATGGTGGTTCTGGTGTCTGATTTTTTAAAATCCTGTTTGTTGTAAGGAATGGTAAAATAGCTTTCAGTGCTAGATGGACTGATTTCAATCCCAGGACATTTAGGTAGTAAAGTCGTTTTTGTTCGAGACCACAATCCTTGAATGGTGAGATATTGCAGATAGGTTACCCACACGATCATGGAAGCATCAGTCACAATTGTCTGGAATAGCAAATCTTGAAGAAAAGGAGCTTCTTTCCTGCACCACAATTTGAGTGATTCCTATACTTGGCATTGTTAAAATCAGTCTGTCCTCCCACCCATGCGTCTCCTGGGACCACTGGCCCTCTAAGCACTGTTATAGTGGTCTCATGAGGAAAAGTATATTGAGCACCAGAAATTAGATGGTGCCAGAGACCCCAGTAGGGATGAGATCTGCTGTGCGGTTATTTGGAGTGTTTGGAGACATTTCTGCAAAATGATATACACTCTTTCGCCCGAAGGATACATTTCTCCCTTTTATATTTTCAGTATTTTTCTCTGGTGGTGGAGAACCTGTACAAAGCAGGACATTAATTCTTGTATTTGATGTATAAGCCTAGAGAATCTTATAAGTTGACAGTATTGTTGAAATTCTGACATGCCGGTTGTGCCGAGTGAATATTTATCAACCAGTCATCCAAGTACGAGTAAATGAAGATCCTGTTCCTTTCGAAGAGGAGGTTCTACCACACACACTTAGAGAACGTTTTTGAGACAGATTTCAGCGTGAAGGGCAGAACCTTGTATTGATAATGAGCCTTGCCTATTATAAATCTTAGAAACCTTGTCTACCTTCCTGGCCATGGGTAGGCGAAAGAATTCTTCTGTTGATCCACCAAACACATCCAGTTTACCTTCATAATCCGTGGATATGTAGGAGACCAGCACCCTGAATTTTTCTTTCCTGGTCTATTTGTTGGCTTCTCTCAATATGAGGATCGGTCTGAAATCTTCTTTGGGGCCTCTCGTGGGAACCAGAAACATCTGAAATAGATTCCTTTTCTTCTTTGAGATAAAGGAATTGATTCTATGGCTTGCTTTTGGGGTAGAGGGATTTACCTACTTTCTTAAAAGCCACGACTGATGTTTCGGTGCTGGCTTTGGAGGGACTGATGGAGGAGAAGACTGGAACTGAAGGGCGAAGCCTGTCTGAAGGATCTGCAAGTACCATTTTTTCATTGTTATTTATCACAATTGTGCTAAGCAGTTAGTTATACTCCCTCCCACAGGATGGCAAAAAGGATAGGAGTGCAGTCTTTACAGTTTTCATTGGGATTTTTCTAATGTAGAAGAGCAATGCTGCTGCTGTTGTCCTCTTCATCGACAAAGTCAATGGTGGTACTTGGTCTACTGCTGTTCATGTTGACCTTGAGCTTGCAGCTAGAAGGACCATTGAGGGTATAGAACCCTCTGCCTCTTAAGCTACCTTCTGACCCTGTGTCTATATTGGAAATTGTAAAAACTAAATTTCTCTTCCAAACAAACTGCTTTTAGAGTTTCTGCTTCCTCTGTCATCCTCTCCACTTCATCATCCGTATGAGAACCAAAGAGGACAACTGCAGCAAAAGTCCTCAAGACATAAAGTGCAATACCGCTTTATAGATTTAGCGCTCATTCTAGCTAAACGTAATATAACTATGCGATGGAAATCGCGGAGACCCCCAGACATACAGACATGGCATACGGAAATGTTGAAATAGGGCGCTGCAGAAAGCGCGGCACTACGTACAGAAGAACTCAAGGGGCTGCGAAAAATACCAATAGCGCTGGAATGGGATATAATGATGGAAGCGATAAAATCGGTAGATGAAGTCTAAGACCCTACACAGAGTGCATTACTGTTCATACAGAAGGGCGCCTGGTTTTTGTTGATAGTACACAAGAAGGGTGTTGTACAATGAGTATACACAGATTGGGATGGATATACAGTGGAAGACGTAAAATGCACAGGACACAGACACACAAGTGAGACGGGGGAAGAATGGGTGGGGGGGGAGTTGGGGATTGTTTAAATGCATAACTGTGATGAAGATATTATCAACAATAGGGGTTGATACCCCGACAGGACTCTGTTTTTGGAACATTTATCCCAGAGCACAAAATAATGTATCTATGCAGCGACGTGATTGTATTATGTATAAACTACTGTGAGATATATACGGAATAAGGTTGCTACACACGATTACTATGGTGTTATCTATATTACGAGACCTTGAAAACCAATAAAATGTTTAAAAAAAAAAAAAACTGCAGCAAAAGTGAGATCCATAATTTTAAGTTGGCCGTCCGACTTCAAAGTGATTAACCTCAGCCAAGAAGCACAATGAAGAGGGGTGCCATGACCGTATTTTGTGACAGCAAGGTCTGCTTAATCAATAGCCTCCTTGTATGGTCCCCAAATAATGATTTCTGGTCATTTGGTAGTGCATCTCTAAAGGAAGCGAGAAACTCCTACAAAACTCTAGCATAGCATCTTAACAAAAGGGTAGCACGAAGTTTTGAATGCTACAGTAGCAGATCCACAGAACCTCCTACTAGCCACATCTATTCTTTTGCTATCGCTCTTGGGTGGGACTGAGGATTTGGGAGAGGAAGAATGCCTACTTGGTGTCAAGTAGATCCTGATCAAAAGGTTTGTATTTTTTTATGAATGTTGGAGTGGCCATTTAACAGTAGCAGGCATAAGAAACACATCTTCAGTATGTTCCGCAAACTCCGGGACCAATGGCAAAATAGGTCCAAGAGGGGCCCTTAGCTGTAAAGTCTAAATGATGATGAGGCAGAAGTTTTAGTAACATGCTGAATCTTGTTATAGCACTTACAAGGTTGTCTTGAAATGTTACATTGGCATCTACTGGAACATTTCTTGTGTGATATGCCACTGCTGATGATGAAGAATGTTATCTAGAAGGGAATGGAGAAATGGAAGAAATTCTCATCTTACACCTCTCTGGCATTTGCTGTGGAACTGAAAAAGACAGATTTTGCAGCAGGCTTGGGATACATAGATGTACTCGATGGACCATCATGGTTACTAAAGGCAGAACCGGCGCTGGTTTAATGACAGGTCCTGGTGACAGAACAGGTCTTGGCAGCAGGTCCAAAGGTTCAAGGGGATCGTATTTAGAGTCCTCAGCCTGGAATAAACATTCTCAAGATTGAGGGAGACAATGGTGCACCTGCAAGAAACACCAGAATGAAGCGGCGTGGGTCAGAACTCTGTCGATGCAAGGTGAACTGCTTTTCGTCTGCATTCTGACGCACATTGTCTTTCTTTTCTCTACTGCACTCTCTGTGGATTCTCAAGCAGCCGCCATTTTGAATTTGCCCGAGCACTGAGGAGAGAGGCTTCGACTTTCGAAGTTGACACTATTTCCCTGTTATCGGAAAGCAAACCAGCTGAAGCTCGTCTCACATGTGCTGAATGGCAAGATACTTTTTCATCTGCTTTCAAAGCACATTACTCCTCCTCATTTCTTTACTACATAGTCCTCATACAAATGGCGTGCACCAATTTACTTCTGCATACGCGCTGAGAAGAAAGGCTTTTACTACGCACATCGCGTTTCAAGGTATGCAAAGTGTTATTACAGGCAGAAAATGAATTATCAGTCATTTTATTTGAGAACTGAAAAGTGAGGTATCTTTTGGCTTTATCTCACTGTATATATTATTAACCCTCCTATATCCTTCATTGTATTATCAGCAGTCAAAACAGTGCCCGCATGGTTAAAGGTGATAGCTTCATTACAAACATCCCTGAGTGACGCACTATCTGTCAATTCATGCGCTTTTAACGCACGCTGTTTTTCTTTCGAAGCTTGTACTGCTTCCTTGAAGGTAGAGCACTAAAACAAGAAATACTGAGACTAGAAAGCTAAGAAATGAAGTGAATTTTGACCTTGCTTTAACATGAAGTACACCCTTTCTGTCTCTCTGTTTCTCAATCTGCTGGTTGCAGTATCATAACAGAACTTTCTTTTTCTTCATGTATTCTCCCATTGTTTTATGTCTACCATCCAGCTTATCGGATATGATATTTAGATTTTGCATATTATGATATGTGCTTTATTATACGCAAACTTGTGTTAAATGTTGAAATAAAATATATCAAATGACTTTTGGTAAGGGGTGACTTTCACACGTTATTTCATTTCTCATTAAGCTTAAGCTCACCAACTTTATATCTTGCCCCAAGTTTTTATGCTGATTTGTATTATAACAACTTGCAACGTACCAAGTACGCACATTTTCTAATATAGTGTATTCTTCAACTATTATTATTGGAATTAGTCACTTAGGTAAATTTTGCAGATTTATATTGCCTATTGTATACAGGATTTGACTATTCTATTCTATATGGGCAGGTTAAAAAAGTTATCTCCGCTAAAAATATCTTCGATTCGTAGGTTTATTGTCCGTTCAAAGTCACATGCGAAGTCTATTCAAATGGCGGACTCCCTGGCACCAACACTTAAAACACCTGCTCCTTCAGTTATGGCCAATGGTTTCTCTAATCTAAACAAAGTAATGACTAAGCGTCTTAAAAAGGATCCCCCTTCTCCACCAAAGCAGTCTTCGTCTGTTTCCGTGGATCTTCTTTTGGAGGAAATCCAAGCCTTATCCTTAACCTCTTGAGTGCCCATGACGAGATCGTCTCGTCATGGGCCGCGGTTGCGCTGTGCCCATGACAAGACTATCTCGTCATGAGACCCGCCCGCTAATGAAACGCCCGGCACAGGGCGTGGAAAGGGCGGGACACTCAAGGGGTTAAGACCATTTGTCATAGAGACAAACTCCAAGATACAAATCCTAACAGACGGCTGGGAAAAATTAGAAGAGTCACTAGAGTTGAACATAATGTTGATAATCTCAATGCATCATTCACTAAACTAGACATTCTTCATTCTCAGATTACATCCCTTAGAAAACAAGTTTAAAACCTTGAAAATAGAAACAGACGCCACAACCTTCGTATTTATGGATTATCGGAAGGCGCAGAGGGATAAGATCCTATCTCTTTTTCTCAAAAACTCTTACCGACATTACTAAATCTACCAGAGGTCACCACTCTCAATATACAACATGCTCAGACTGGGTCCACCGCATTCACAATCATCAAGCACGAAAAGACTGAGAGGTGTCATATTATATTTTCTAGAGTATACAGACCTCCTCAAGGTATTATCAGCAGTTAAACTGCTGAAGCGTATTTCATTCTCAGGCCATCAATTGTTCTTTTCACAAGACTATGCTAAATCCACAGCGGATAGACGTAAGGAGTTCCTTGCTATGCGGCCAGCGTTACATTCTATAGGAGCATGTTTTGGATTGTTTCACCCCTGCCTATTCAAGGTCACTCTTAACAACACCACCATGACCTATGAGGATCCAACAAAGCTGACGAGTTTCTTAAACACACAATGCCCAGAGCGGATGGACATCTCCAAATGTCTTTTCCATTTAAAGGTATAACCCTATAACATTTGATCTCAAGATATGAAATGTCACATTATTGGTGGATTATATTAACCACTTTTTTCTCTCCACACAGGTTTCCAGTCTTATGTGCCTGGTCTATCTTCGTCTTCTATGTTGTCTATATCCCGGGACTGTCTTTGTTCCGTGTGGCTTCCCCCCCCCCCCCCCCCCCATCATTCTTCCATTGTTTTGACTTGTATGTAAGTATGATCCTTTTTCTTTTACTATCCTTTACAGTTTTCACCTTTTCTCTTGTATCTCCTCTTCTTTCTCTTTATCATACGTTTCTCTCATATGTCTCTTTTTCCAACCTTGTTTCTCTCCTTTCCTTATTATCACTTCTCTCTCAAACTGATTGTTATATTTATTGTCTTCGTACTTATTATAAAATTAATTCAAATGACCTTTACAGTTCTTTTTTCTACACTTATTACATGCTTCATATGTTATTCATATATTTACCAAATGTTTCTCATAATGTTGTATTTCGTATTTACTACATGTCTTCCATTTGGAAATTCATATGCTGTCACTGGTTCAACTGAATTTTCACTTTATTTGGTTTATATATGTTCCTAAAAATTGTCACTTGGAATGTCAGAGGCTTAAATTCCCCTATTAAAAGACAACAAGTTCTTCCCCACTTGGCTAAAATGGATGCTAACATAGCTTTAATACAGGAATCACATCTCACTGAAAGTGAATCATTAAAACTTAAGAGGAATTGGGTGGGTGACGTTTTATTCTCGCTGGGAGATGGTAAAAGAAATGGTGTCATAACCTTATGTCATAAACCGCTAAATGTTAAACTCATCTCGCAGGATTCAGACAACGAAGGTAGATGGTTACTTACTAATCTCTTGATAGGGAAAACCTCCATATCCATATTTAACATATATGCCCCTACCACTGGGGATGCCTCCTATTGGACCCACTTATCCCAAATGCTCTTAAAACACCCCACAGAAAATCTCATTTTTGCAGGCGATTGCAACCATGTAGTTGATCCATTCCTTGATTGGAATTCTAAAGTTTCCTTCATCCCAAACAAGCAGCACAAAGCTTTCTTGTGAACCAGAGAACAGAGAAATCTGGTTGACGCCTGGAGACTTTGGAACCCGTCTTTGAGAGAATACTCCTTTTTTTCTCCACCACATCAGTCACAATCCAGAATTGATCATATTTTCATTACACGCAATATATCCCAATCTTTGCTTATATAGGACCCATTCTCATCTCTGATCACGCTCCTCTCATGATTCATTTAGATATCCTCCAACAACCTACATCCCCCAAGAAATGGCGTTTGAACAACTCTTTACTTCTTGATCCTTATTTTAAAGCCTCTTTCACCACTTTTATCCACAAATGTTTTCAAACTAATCAGACCGACCATCTTTCCTTCAGTACAATTTGGGACGCTTTTAAAGCTACTTCCCGAGATTTTATTATTAGATACTCATCAAATAAACGTAAATCTCTTAAATTAACCCACAATACACTTCTTACCAAAATTAAAAGATTAGAACATGCCTTTTACACTTCTAAAACGAAAACCAGTCCTGAAGAACTTCT
Organism: Triturus cristatus; assembly: GCF_964204655.1. Taxonomy (NCBI): domain Eukaryota; kingdom Metazoa; phylum Chordata; class Amphibia; order Caudata; family Salamandridae; genus Triturus; species Triturus cristatus. The sequence goes on from NC_140591.1 coordinate 1,541,392,251, forward strand.
AAATGCAAAGATGGCTTTTAATAAATCTTCGACTGAGAGAGCCCCCTTTTCATTTAAAAAATCTCTCTTTCACCTGCAAGCCGCAAAAAAACTAGACACCAGTAATTAAACATTCATGTAAATTACTACAGGCCACTCTTTCTTTACTTCCGCATAACCTTGACACTTTTTTTAATTTCAAAATTTGAAATAATAAACTTATATTAATTAAAAATAAACCTATATATTTGAAAATATGGAGAAATAAAGGCTTAATCTGGGTACAACAACTATTTGACAAAGGCATACCCCTTCAATTTACGCAAGTACAGGATCTGTATCACCTTACGAGTTCCTTCAAACATAAGTTTATGACCTTACAAACTGTGATTTCAAGCACAGGTGGTCAAGCTCTCGCAATCATCCTCTACTTCTTCCCTATCTCCTTACATTTGGAACAGTTTCCTACGTGTACATCCTAAGGCTTCGACTATTTACTCTTGCTTAACACAATCTACTACAAACAGAGACAAATCTAAAACAGAACTTTCTTGGGAAACTGATCTAGATGTTGATTGGCCTATCTCCCTATGGAACAAAATATAGTCCAAGATAAGGAAATCCTCCAGAGTGGGGAGCACAACTCAAACAATTTTTTCCATCTACAACAGACTGTTTATTACACCTGTACATCTAAACAGAATTCATGCTAGTTCTCCTAGTACAGGCTAGACTTGCTCTCATGACATTGCCGACTTAAAACACATGCTATTTACATGCTCATATGTTTTCAAGTTTTGGGAACGGGTTTGGTCTCAAATTAACACTATTTTTGGCACCACAGTTCCCCTGTACTTTGTTAACAATATTTTAGGTAGCCTATCACCTGATTGGAAGATAAATCTCTCACAATTGCGGATCAATGATTTACTATTAGCAGTAGCCTTCCAACAGATAACAAAGAATTGGAAAGACACCACCAAATTGTCTTATCTTGCCTGGTGGTACATTATTTGCCAAAATCAGACTAGACACGACTCTTGTTTATCCAATCTCGCCTGCCACTAAATGACTACACTTATGGTCTCCCAGCACACAATTTTTAGATAGTAATGCGAAAAAAACTTTCTTCCCCAACCTTCACTCAACGTTTACCTTGTATTAATATTGTTCATTATCCCTTTTTGACAATGTGTACATGATAATATATTCAAATAACATTGTATTGTCTTTTTATTCTATGTTATGTTTAACATGAACCAGACTTTCTTTACCTTTAGCTTTGCATATTATCCAATAAGCTCTTCTTTTCAATCTCAATGTAACTATGTATCATCAATATTCTTTATTTATCTACTTACTTATTTATTTTTAGTCTTTTTCTTCAATTGACTTTTTGTACGAAGTATTATTGATTAACTGTTATTCTTCAATAAACGTACTTTTGAAACTTAGAAAAACAGGTCATAGTCTACTAAAAACCAGTCGGCACAAGTCCGAAAAAAGTACTGAGGCTAAGAGGTAATCTGTTCATCATCAAAATAGTTTATTTCGGAAAACTATTTTCCTTAAAAACACATTACAATACCAAACTATTCTGGCAACATAAAATATATTATAAGGCCCAATATACAAATCATTCATTTTTGTAATAGTTCAAAAGTGAAAAAGATCATGACCAATGACGGAAAAAAGAAATCATTGTTTCATTAAAAACTTGGTCTACACAACCCTTCTGTTTACAGGTGGTTTGACATAATATAGTCAATAAAAGTGCCAGTGCCCATTCTAATTAAAACTGCAAAAGTTAAATTACTGGTGCATTATTTAAACCATTACAAACTATCAATAAAATCTTGAGATTCAATAATCTTTAAAATGAACATGACACGAGACAAGTAATACAGTTTAAAACATTATCCTCTCTCTCTCTCTCTCAATACCGCCTTAGAAAATATAGGGACATTTAAAAGTTCAGTCCCCTCTACTTCCGCAGGAGCCCTATTGCAAATAGGTGACAGCTCAGGCTTAGATGTGTCACTTTTCAAGACCCTTTGGCTTTGCATGTATTGCCTAAACCAAAAATGAAGACAAAGTGGGCGTAACCATTTCTTCCTGGGCTTCTCATATGCTGGGCAAAAGAACAATGCTTGTGCCACATCATCTTTAGCATAAGGGAGGCACAAAGTGCAACTACAATCTTCAGATTTCCCTATGTCACTTTTCCATTTCATCGTAAAAGGTCTGATTTCTAAAATATCATGACGAAATGCACATAAAGTGTCTTAGCTAAATGAGGTTGTATTGCATCCAAAAACATTTCAAAATGTGGTGTGGTTTTAACATCCCAAAATTTCACAGACAATCTCCTCAACCTAGAGCTTTGATGTAATCTAGCTGTGACATGTTCCCAATAGATTGATTGCAATCACTGCTTCAAAGATATTGTCAGAAAGTGGGGATTGGTCCAAATAGATCTTAAGCCTAACGTTGCAAATCAGGGTTTGACATGCAAAACCAGGGAAAGATGATGGTTTTAGCAATATAAAGCAGCTCCCTGGTACCATCCCTGTATGGAGATAGCTCCTGCACTAACATAACATGTGTATTTGAAAAGCGCACATTTTACCCATGGGTAACTTACCTCTGAATAACAGATGTTTATTGCTACCCAACTCAATGGTACTCATTTTATCGACCTCAGAAAGATGAAAAGCTAAGCGGACCCGCCGGGCGTTTGAACCCGTGACCATGAGGTCGCAGGTAGGCCCCTATAGTGGATGCATTAGACCACTAAGCCAACAGACATGACTGTACTGTCCAAATCCTCACCCAATAAGGTAGGGGTTGTAGAGCTGCCACATGCTCCACCCTTTTAAGGGCTACATCGTGGAATAGGGGAACAAGCAGGGTAGTTTTAGGGAGCTATAAGAGACCTAATGAAGGTATTTTCACCCAATATCAACAATTGAACATTATCTATGCCGCAAATTTCGGCGCCATATTAACCATCTGCCTGAGTTTTTGTCTTAAACACTTCGATGGAGGGGGAAATTGCTGTAGAGATAGTAGACTGGTGCTTCCTAGATATTGCTGTAGAGAGAGTGGCTCTATGTTTCTGAATTCATGGGCTCATAATATCTTGCTATCTAGCATTATACCCAGATGATACACGTTACGGTCCCTTCTGTCCCAGGCATATATATTACCTCTGAAGGATTTATGGGTTCTAATCACCATATATTTGGTCTTAGATCGGTTGATCTCTAAGCCCTTCTTTTCGCAGATTATCTTAAAGTTATCCAATAAAAACTGCAGTCCCTTGGGGCTCATGACAACAAGAGAGTATTATCTGCAAATCAAAGGGCAGGCAAAGGGCCCCTTCAAGCTATGGGGAATCATTATTACATTCTAGAAAAACCTTAATAACATAATTCACATGAAGTGAAAAGCATGTAGGCGCAAGCACACAGCCTTGTCTAACTCCTATTTGTATCGGGAAACGATCAGTGAGCTCACACTGGCGTCCCCCAACGTACTTGGGTGTAATTCTCGTAGTGTAGTCTTAACATTTGGATAAAGAAATCTTCAGGGACTATTAGCGACCTGAGTGATTCACCTAACAAATGCCTTGGGACTAGATCAAATGCCGCTCTCAAATAGACAAATGCTATACATAGGTGTCCTTCCCTTGTTTTTGACGTACGTCCAGATTATAATGACGAGCCTGAACACCTTGGGTCGTATTATGGGAAATGCCCTGGGGGCGCAACAGGCATGTGCACCTGCTTTATGCGCCCACAGGGCGCTTTGATATTACCAAAAGGGTCGCAGATGCTTGTACAGATAGCCCTGGAGCATATATAGCACCAGTGCTATCACCAGAGGGTGTTCCCTCATTTGCATGAGGTCATGGTCCCATGGAAAAGAGGGAATCCCTTTGCCTCTGTGCCTGCGCCGTATTATAGACATGGGCGCAGAGACGAAGAAGCTGTCAGAAGGCACGCTGACATTGCACCACCTAGAAGGTTGTGCACTGTTTGTACGCCCCCTGATAGCAGCCCTCTGGCGGAGGGAAAAGGGGTCCTATGGATCCCCAGCCATCCCCTTGCAGGCGGGTGCAGCCACTCACTGCACCCTCCTGCTAGAGGATCTCTAATCTCCCTTAAAAGTGCAGGCGGGTTGCTGCCTGCACAGTGAAACACGGAGCTGCTGCTTCAAAGCCGCTCTTCATTTCACTTGAATGTGCTGCCCCAACCGCAGCAAAACTTTGCGGCTGCTCTGGGGCAGCGCAGTCAATGTAATACAGTGCACTCTCCTTGTTTGCGCAGGGCGCACCTTTTGAAAGGGGCACCTGGCACATATAAAGAAAGCAAGTTGTATTCTGTAATAAGGCACCTGGTCTATTATACTAACCTTCGACCTACATCCTGCTTGATATGGTGAGAGGGCCTTCATGTTCTCCACCCACTCATTAACCTTGTTCAAAATCTGTCTTGCTTAAACCTTTTGCAGACTATCCAAGAGGCTAATACGTCTAAGTACCAGGATCATGTTGATCTTTTTTAACTGGGAATAATCTTGGCTCCTTTCCATGTTTAGGGAACCAGGGCTCCAAAAGCTATTGAATTGCACAACAAATTAACGGAGGGAGCCCATATTGGGAGACTGTGTTGCAAAAGGACCCCCTGAGATTTAATCAGGACCTGGTGCCTTGAGCGGTTAAAAAGTCCCTATAGCCAACTTGGTCTCTTCCAAATAAAAGTATGAGTGCTTTTGCATGTTGCTAAATAAATGGTTACTAACAGGGTTGTGGGCAGTTACAGGTAGTGAATTATCATTATCCATACTATATGAAAAAAGCTTATTAAAGTGTTCAACCCACTCACTTGGATTTATAAAGTGACCACTCGGTGTGTGAGATCCCTTGTTTCCATGGGATCGGATTTTTCAAAATGTTGTGGAGTCACCTATTCTGGCTGTCTCAATCAAATCGTTCCAATTAGTATGGCCCCACTTTCGTTTTGCGGATGTCAGTGCTCTCTTATTGCACCCTGGTCATGCGAACAGTGGGGGAAATTGAGATTTTAAGGCCCTCACTGATGCCTTTTTAGACGAATGGCAATCCTCAGAGTACCAGGGATTTCTCAAGTTGTTGTTTGCTACTCAATCTAAACTCTTAGGAGGTGCCTTAACTCAATGTAATTTTAAGTTTGTGATTAGATTGTTATGAATATCTGCTATCACATAATGGAAGATGAACAAATGGAGTCGGAACATTTGAATGTTTATAATAAATCTCAGTTAAAGCAGCTGTGTTGCCCAGTATATTTGGCAATTAAATAAATCTGCGTTCATTTCCAACATTAGGGTGCCGATTCCGATCCTGTAAAACCTGGGTACGAATGGTCGTACGGAGCGTATTCTCCGTACGACTCGTACCTGGGAAATCCTCCTTACAAAGCAGCAAGTACGATTCGTACGTTCGTACGTTCTTTTTCCATACTCGGTCGCTTTAGTTAATATAACGCTCAGATAAGCTGCATTTTTCCGTAGTCTATGTGGGAGCGGTTTTATTTCCAACAGCACCACATTTGATACGCTTTAGATAACTGTGATCAATTATCGAATAAACTTCCTGCTCTGTTCTAAAGCTGTAACATCGTGGCAGGTCTGACAAATTTAAGTCTAGAACCTAGGTTCTTTTCCATTGAGTTTAAATCCTTGACAAACATACAAGAATATTGTGCCAAAGCAATTTCTTTTGAGCGCACAACGAAAAATAACAAACCTTATCTGGAATTAATGTCCCAGACCCCCTTGGTATAGCGGCCCACGATTCCAATTCATGTACAATTTTGCTTCGCCAAACGTTTTGACATTGCGACATTGATTTTGCCGACAACCTCGACTGATATTATGTTGCCCTTCCGATGCCATTTCAGATTGCGCAAAATTAAGAACTTCAATCCAGGAAGGACAAATTCCTCCTTTTGACGCACGAGAGCAGTACATTAACAGTACTGCCTTCCAGTACTGGATTATTCCTTCGTAGATACCAGAAAGGAATACTTTTATCCAACTAAGATCGGGTAGGTCCTGATAAAGAGATTCACAAATTAGTTTCTATATCCTTTAATAGATGAGTTCATTATTATGCTGTATTTGTCTACTGATTTTATAGAACCAGCATAACCAAACTCGACGAGGAGATGAAATTACCTCTAACTGAATTCAATGATTCATAAGTAAGCAATGTATTTGAATGTTAGACTCTAGTGAGCTATCACCAACAGCATGCTTTCACTCGTTCACCTAACCATGCAGTAATTACAATGCTGTAAAAACTTTTGGATCTTGGTGTTTTTCTCACAACGTTAATTCAAAATGATCGCTCTTCACACACGGGCTATCTCTCTTTTCTCTTTCCAGCATGAAGAGAACAATTATGTTTAAGTTGCTGTAATTAATTGACACTATGTTTATACAGGAGTCCCTTTTAGAAATTTCCACTGTCCTGAAGATGGTCTGACGGATTGACGCCCTCACAGACCGAAACGTCGACTACATTATCCATATCCACAACATCTATGTACAGTTGATTGCTCTCCTAATATGAGATAGATCTCTGTGTTCTCTATTGGATTGGATATCTTGTTTCATGAACTGTGGATAACATTCAATTTTTTTTTCTCTTTTCATGTTACACTGCACATTCAATTGTTTATTTGTACTCCTTTTTATTGATTGTTTATATAAAAAGATCGGTGATTTTTTCACGAAAAAAATACCCCGTGTGTGTTGTATATCTTTGATTAATTCAGTCAAATAATATGTGGTTGAGTATCAGCTTCGAACTCATTTAAAAATTAATTTTTCATAATCTACAAAAAGATATAATCTTTCCAAACAAAATCCCTTGTTGGCACACTACTTTTTCAATCAAATCTGCCCAAGCCCTCAAGGGTTTATTGGGTTTTTCCCTAAGGCTATACTGACCTCGCAAGACGGCTGTCCACAGAGACATACGCACTTTAAACTTAAGTTCACTGGCAGCCCATCACTGCTGCCACTCAGCAGGCCCCACCCCATCCGGACAGTCAGTTCAGGACGGGATGGCGAAAAATAAAATGGTAATTACCATCTTATTTTTCATCTCCCGGGCTTTGGGGGCCATTTAAGTGGGGCGACACTCCTCTGCTCCAACGGAGGAGACGCCTCTGCTGAGATATGAGAAGAATCTAATTTTAGGGTATCGATACGAGCATTCAAAGATATTTTTACCCAAATAATCAGCCCCCCCGGCGGTCTACTACTAGGGGAACGTATAGAACTTACATTGTATATTTTATACCCTGGTCTATGGGGTCGGTGAATTAACCAAGTTTCTTATAACATACAAACCTGAAACTGATCCACATATTCCTGGCAGTTGGGGTCAATGATTTTTTTGTCTTAGGCCCGCAATGTTCGAAGAGAGTATATGTAAGGAGTCAGTGAAAGGTTTGTCATTGTGTTCAAGAAAAAAGTAGCCTTAAAAGGGTCAGCAGATTTACTTAAAAAGTCTTCATTAAAATCTCGGGTCACCTCTCTCGATACTACCATACTAGTGGGACAGGAAATTAATGCTAATACTTGTGGACAGTCCATGCATTGGTGCTCTATGGGCTGGAAGAAGTTCACTAATGGAGACAGTCAATCAGAACTCGTCAAATTGGCTGATGCGCAATCTGCATTTAATGACAAAACTAAGCTACTTATGAATTCCGAGGCTCTCTGGGGCAGCAAATAATTGGCCTGTAGGGAATCAACTGGTGCGTAGATTGATGTTAATAATGGTTTAACCTTATGCCTCTGGTCACAATTTAAGGGGGAATTAAGGTACAGTTAGATTGTACTGTATTGGAGAGGATTTTGGTGGAGCAGACCTTCTCTCCATGGAAATCAGTCTGTCCACCAATTTGTGGCCTCACAGAAAGAGTCTAATAATATCATAAAATCTAAAGTCTCTTGAGACCCGTCCGGCATTTACTATATCTGAACGAACTAATGACAAACATTATAGTTGATGCCTGATACAGTGTATGGTTTTATTTACAAGGATTCACCATCCTCCCATGAGTTTCATCTTAGTTTAGGAATTTTGTCATTTACACTGGATTCCCAGTATGTGCTTTTTGAAGATGTTCGCTTTGACGTTGATGGAAGCTGGAGTGGCAATTTGCTATGTGAGAGAATCTGAATAGTTAGAATTCTCTATAGTTCCCCTGGGAACAAAGCCATAAGAAGGGCGTTGGGAGAAAGGTATGGAAGAGTACTTTGGTTTACTGATCTCCCTAGAACCTGTTTTAACACTATGAGAAGTGTCATTCCAACTAGCATTCCACGCACTTCGCTGGCTAAGCCCATTATCTCGATTACTTTAATTTCTCAAAATGTGGGGTTGCTGCTCTCCGTCTCTGGTTATCAGTGTCTTTGCTACATACTTCTACTGTCACTGGATGGTTTGCTTGCAAACTGCTTGTTATGCCCTCCTCTGGACCCCCTGAATATAGCAATAGGGATTTTACCAACATTATCAATTCAAAGAGCGCTTTCGTGAGTAAATCAATCTTCAGCCTAAATTCCTCCGAAGACTACTCTCTCTGGATTCTGATTTACAAATTGCCAACTTCACCTGTTGGTGAGCTGCAAGCGAGAGAGATGTCAGAGGGTAGAATTTATTCGCGCAGGGAACAGAAGGTGTCATTTCAGCTGCCACACAGAATTTGTACTAACCAATTTTGTTGCCTCAGTGAATGGCATAATTACTGCTTGCGTACTCTGGGTTGTTGTTTGTCTCGAAGTCTCAATTAAAAGGGGTTCTTCACCCTGCCCTCTAACCCGAGAACTTCACATGGATTTCATATTGGTTGCGTGTTTTTGCTTTTCATTACGTTTCTTGTAAAACCGTGTTATTTTGGAATTTCAAGCACTCTCTGGTGGTTTCTTATCACCTAACATTGATTCTGCCTCTTCTATTAAGTTATGTATCTCCATGATGGCGCAATTATCTCCTGCAATTTTGGGAGTTTGGACCATGCCTCGCACTGTCTCCGTTGCCTTGTGCTTCATCAAATTCACAGCTTAGCTCAAGCTATTAATTGAGGATTCTATTTTTTAATCTACTACAATACCACCATCACTGCACCTAAAACTTCAAGAATATGTCAATGTTAATGTACAATTAGCAATTCCAGCAGAAAATACACAAAGCTTAGTTTAAAACACACAAACTATTATAAAACATATTGGCGGGCACCTTAATACGAAGAGCACCCCATCATATACAAAGTGCAGATTTAACAAGGCTTTTAAAAGTCAGACCACTAAAAATAAACTTCAAAAACAATAAGCAGAGAAGTTAAAGCAGTATTAGAAGGTTCATGATGTGCCACGTGCATTTAAAAGTGACTCATATGCAACAAAACCAGAACAGCGTTAGGACAATAGAATAAAATGATGTTATAGCTAATTAAAAAGCAGAATAGAATCGAACAAGTCAGGAACAATAATTTTTCTACAAAGCTTGAGGTAGTTAGATATACATCCTCCTACGCCCTGTGGAATCTATATGCACAGTTGTGGTAGTTAATTGAGGTATTTAAGGCCAACAATTAGACCAAATTAGAATACCAAGAGTGCTGAAGACAATCCGAGAAGTAGGACAAAGGTGGGACATAGTTTAGCCTCTTCTGGGAGAAGACGGGCCAGAAGAAGGCCCAGGCACGTCCCACAGCGGGGGTGTCCAATGCGCCAAAGAGTGCCGGGTGATCCCAGGGGCCTGCTGAACTGCAGAGAGTCCGACACAGCGGCCAGCATCCGACGCAGCCTGGGTTTCAAATGCGCTAAATGGCACAGAGTGATCCCTGGGGCTCCTGAACTGCAGAGAGTCCGCCACAGCGGCCAGCATCCTACGCAGCCTGGGTTTCAAATGCGCTAAATGGTACAGAGTGATCCCTGGGGCCTCCTGGACTGCAGAGTCCCCCGCACAGCGGCCAGCATCCCACGCAGCCTGGGTTTCAAATGTGCTAAATAGTGCCGGGTGATCCCTGGGGCCTCCTGAACTGCAGAGAGCCCTACACAGCGGCCAGCATCCAACGCAGCCTGGGTTTCAAATGCGCTAAATGGCACAGAGTGATCCCTGGGGCCTCCTGAACTGCAGAGTCCCCCGCACAGCGGCCAGCATCCCACGCAGCCTGGGTTTCAAATGTGCTAAATAGTGCCGGGTGATCCCTGGGGCCTCCTGAACTGCAGAGAGTCCGACACAGCAGCCAGCATCCTACGCAGCCTAGGATTCAAATGTGCTAAATAGTGCCGGGTGATCCCTGGGGCCTCCTGAACTGCAGAGAGTCTGACACACCGGCCAGCATCATACGCAGCCTGGGTTTCAAATGCGCTAAATGGCACAGAGTGATCCCTGGGGCTCCTGAACTGCAGAGAGCCCTACACAGCGGCCAGCATCCGACGCAGCCTGGGTTTCAAATGCGCTAAATGGCACAGAGTGATCCCTGGGGCTCCTGAACTGCAGAGAGCCCTACACAGCGGCCAGCATCCAACGCAGCCTGGGTTTCAAATGCGCTAAATGGTACAGAGTGATCCCAGGGGCCCCCTGAACTGCAGAGAGTCCGACACACCGGCCAGCATCCTACGCAGCCTGGGTTTCAAATGCGCTAAATGGTACAGAGTGATCCCAGGGGCCTCCTGAACTGCAGAGAGTCCTACACAGCGGCCAGCATCCGACGCAGCCTGGGTTTCAAATGCGCTAAATGGTACAGAGTGATCCCTGGGGCTCCTGAACTGCAGAGAGCCCTACACAGCGGCCAGCATCCAACGCAGCCTGGGTTTCAAATGCGCTAAATGGCACAGAGTGATCCCTGGGGCCTCCTCCTTTTGCTCCCTGAACAATGATCATGGTACAGGTCCCACTGCAGAGCGTCCCACCCAGCCTTCCCTGTTAGTAGTGTTGCTGGGATATGGAAACTGCTGACTTCTTAAAGGACCAGAGTATGCTATTTACAGCTAGTGCACTTTTGACCTGCCAGGCACCGTTTCCTTCGTTGTTTTCTTTCACTAACTGAAGGTTAGAGGTTATGTTTAATGTTGCACATTTCTTTCCTCTAGCTGCTGTAATGTGGTCCTATTGATAAGTATTTTTCTACGTAATAAAAATACAGAAGCTAGCCTGCCTTGCTATTCATTGAAGTACTACCAGACTATGAAGATTGAGGTGCATACCTCCAACTACATATTGACTCTGTTACATTAGAAAGAAGTGTATTCTGGGGATGGAACATTTGACAGTGAGGATCCCATGACAGAGAACTGCATGACTTTGCATTTGTGATGTTCATGATTCCGGGCTCTGTCTTTTGCTATGACTGTGTACAAGGTGTTAACTCGTGCTGGTGAAACCCCAGGTAAGACAGCACTATAACAATCAACCTATCTACAAGCACTTCAGAAAACCTGTTGGCATTATCAATTGACTCGCGCTGGGATTCTATTATATGGATTTGAAGAGTTCCAGGATCTCCACAAGTCTGGATTCCTTGCTAGTAACCTTCCTTGCAGCAATACCCCCAAATCCACAAGTAGAGACAAGAGATCTGATAGCATGTGCACTTTCTTCAAGACACTGTCAGCTTAAACTGCTACTATATTTTTAGGTCTCGCCTGACCCAGCGCATGCGCTGGTCTGGCGAGACTTATTGAGAGGGCTCCAAAAAGTGCTCCAAAAAGTGCTACCAGGCCAGCCTAGAGCTACAGTGCATGTGCGCGGGCGCGCGCGCCGCGCTTTACCGCAATTACTTTCACTTTCGCGGCCTCACGGCCGCTTTGCATAGCCAATAGGTCTCGCTTTTGGGACCTTATGAGTATTTAGTTATGCAACTGTTGCATGGCTAAACACTTATAAGGTCCCAAAGGCGAGACCTATTGGCTATGCCAATGCTTGTTATCAGTTTGCATCACTGAACACTGGTTGGCTCAGAGGTTAAACTAGCACCAACTTCAATGCAGCCAATTATAAAATCATTCATGAATAGATAAAAACCTTACAATGTGGTTTATTTGCACCGGTTTTGCAGTACAAGTGCAACCCCTAACACAAACCCGACATTTCCTTACATTTCCTTACATGTGAAGCAGTATGCTCTTCATTCACTTTGTGTACACTCAGCTATATATGCTTTGCTAATCTACATGCTATTTCAAATTTCCGAGTGCATGCAATCTATAAGTGCTACTGAAACTCAACCACAATGATGAGTTAGCAGCCTTTGATGCATACCTAAAAGAAGGATCAAATTACCATTTCAACTCTAAGCCTCCTACTAGTGTGGTACCTGTGGAATTGAACACTTAGTCAGGATGCCTTCTGATCATTCACAAGTATACAATTTAGATAACATTACTTCAGAGAACAGCTCTGCCATGGCTGGTCCCAAGTCCAATTACAAAAGGAGGAGGGTTAAGCGTGGTGCTAGCTACCCCACTATGTAAAAGTTTTAGCTACAGAAACGTCAACCTAAAGACATCCCAGCCTTGGGGAAAGCAGAATCTCCTTGACGGAGAGCTATGATGCCTTGCGGTGAAAGCGAGAGATCCCTGGAAGCCATAAAGTAGATACACCTGCTTTTGACAAAGACCTTAGGGACATGGAACGTGAGGACCATATACAAGTCAGGTAAACAGCCCAAGTGGCAGCGGAGATGAAGAAATTCAACCTTGCTCTGCTTGGCATCAGCAAGTAGATGGACACAGTCCGGACATAAAAGACTGGCTCCAAGGGGAATGCTGCTGTATATCAGACACAAGGACGAAAATGTCCCACATACTCAGGGAGTAGCACTGATGCTCACGCCAGCAGCTAACAGAGCTCTGATTGGATGGGAAGCCCACGGTCCAAGAATCATCACCGTGACCTTCCGCACAAAGAAAAGAAGCATTAGAAATGCAATAGGTCTCATTTTTTTGAGTTAGAGCTATTGGCATAACAGGTGCTGAACAGAGCATTGCTCCGTGAAATGGCCCGAAAGCCTAAAACGATGTTGATAGCCTACAAAATAAAAAAGCAGATCAGGATGACCAGAAGGAACAGCGGACGTATTGGGATGGCCAACGTAAGCAAACAATGAGTGAAATCGCCTTGGCGTGACTCAAGCACGCAAAGGCGTCAGAATCAGACCCAATGCACCAATAAAAACCCTGTATTTCTAAATGGCACAAAAACGAACAAATGGCAATTCATAGGCATGACAAAAGCCGATGGAGGGGATAATAACAGGTCGTGCAGACAATGCATGCACGCTGCCTAGGCTCGACCTAAAGAGGATCAACATGAATGTTATCCAGTGCTATGCACCTACAAATGACAGCAAAGAGGAGGAAAAACAGTAAACAACAGACTTCAGGTCATCCTGGAGAAAAGCTTTGAGAGAGACATAACTATACTGATGGGACTTTAATGCCAACATTGGAAGTGACAACACTGGGTACAAAGAAGTCATGGGCAACCATGGCCTAGGGGACATGAGCGAGAATGGTGAAAGGATCGCAGATCTCTGTACCCTGAACAGTCTTGTGATAGGTGGTAGTATATTCCCACACAAAAGAATACACAAGGCAACGTGGGTGTCACCAGACCATGAAACAGAAAATCAGATCGACCGCATCTGCATTACCAAGAAGTTCCGAAGGTCCCTGCAGGACATGGCACCAGAACTTCACCTTGTTGTGGCCAGGCTAAAGCTTAAGCTGAAGAGAACAAGGATCGAACCGACAAACCAATGCCAGCAATATAACACCACTCTCCTCAAAGACGCATAGAAACAGAGTGAATACTCAGTCACCCTCAGCAACAAGTTTCAAGGCTTGCAAGAACTAGAGGACGACAGAGACCAAGTAGAAAGCCAGTGGGAGAAGAGCAAAGAAACAATTACGTCAACCTTCCAGTTGGTACTAGGTCCCAAGAAACACCAGCATAAAGAATGGATCCCCACCGAGACTCTCCACAAAATCCAGTGAGAAAGGAAAAGAAAGCTGCAGTCAACACCAGCCGGACCAGAGCACAAAAAGCGAAAGCAAATACACCCAAACCAACAAGAAAACAAAGAGAAGCTTAAGAGCAGACAAGCGAAGATTCATCATTGGTCTTGCCACAGAAGCCCAGGAAGCAGCAAGCCATGGAAACTTGAAGGAACTCAGGAGATATAGCAAGCTAGAAAGACCTGTTAAAGACAAAGCTGTGAAGACGCTCATTGGTAATGAAGGCCAACAACGAAGATGGGTGGAGCACTTTGAAGAACTGCTGAACCAGCCTGTGCCACGGTCTCCACCAGACATACAGCCAGCTGACAAGGACTTGCCAATCGACTGTAGCAGACCATCCAAGCAAGAAATAAGGCAAGACATTAAATACCTGTGAAGGTTGCAGGACCCGACAACATTTCTGCAGAGGTATTGAAGGCAGACATTGAAACATCAGTAGACATGCTCGACCCCATGTTTGCAAGGATCCACAAAGAGAAAAGTTGCCATCAGACTGGAAGGAGGGACATCTGATCAAGATCCCCAAGAAAGGTGACCTGAGTAACTGCACAAACTACAGAGTGATAACTATCAACCCCAGGCAAAGTGTTCAACAGAGTCATTCTAAGCAGAATAAAGGAACAAGTCAATGCTCAGTTACGAGACCAGCAAGCTGGTGTCCGCAAAGATCGATCATGCACTAAGAAGGAAAATGCTACTTACCAGTACGCATCTGTTCTTGGCATGTAGAGCTGTAGATCCACACACTGTGCATAGTTTGACACCTGGTGTTGGGCCTGGATGTTTGCACTTTGTTGTTGTCCTGGAAAGTCTTTGGAAGTCACGGGATAGGTAGCTCCTCCTTTGGACAATAGTGGGCATGGGCATCTACTCCATCGTCAGATGGTTTTTTCGCCAAGAAGAGAAATGATGGGAGTTTTGTAAGAAATAGAAATAGATGTCCATGAATGTTGTATCTAAATAAGATAATACTGGAACAGATAAAGGTAGCCGGGGAGGTGGGTGGGTGTGTGTGGATCTACAGCTCTACATGCCAAGAACAGATGCATACTGGTAAGTAGCATTTTCCGTTCGAGGCATATGTGCTGTAGATCACACACTGTGCATAGATTGCATAGCAGTACTCCTCCTTAGCGGCAACCACCAGTATCTGTTGCAGTAGTTTGAAATAGTGTTTTGAGTACAGCTTGGCCCACACTAGCTTGTTGTTTTGCCTGCACATCTACACAATAGTGTTTTGTGAATGTGTGAGGTGTAGACCATGTAGCTGCTTTGCAGATGTCATCTAGGGGAATGTTCCCCAAAAATGCCATTGAAGCCCCTATCTTTTGTGTAGAGTGGGCTTTAGGGGGAATAAATAATGTACGTTTTGCTTTGTGATAGCAAATTTGTATACATTTGACAATCCACCATGCAATGCCAGATTTTAATATGGGATTGCCTTTATGTGGTGGTGAGAAGGATACAAAAAGTTGTTTTGTTTTACGAAAGGGTTTTGCTCTGTCTATACAGTAAAGGAGTGCTCTCTTTACGTCCAGTGTATGAAAGAGCTCTTTCTGCTACTGTTTGTGGTTGCGAGAAGAACAATCAACAGATTGGTTCAGATGGAAGGGAGAAATAACTTTAGGAAGGAATTTGGGATTTGTTCTGAGAACCACTTTGTTATGATGGAGTTGTAAAAATGGTTCTTGAATGGTTAGTGCCTGTAGCTCACTGACTCTTCTAAGAGATGTAATGGCCACAAGGAAAGCGACTTTCCATGTGAGGAATTGTAGCTCAAATGTATGCAGAAGTTCAAATGGAGGTCCCATTAATCTTGTGAGGACGACGTTTAGATTCCACACTGGGGAAGGAGGTACCCTGGGAGGAATTATTTTTTTGAGGCGTTCCATGAATGCCTTAATGGCGGGCACCCTTAACAGTGACAGGTGCTGTCTATTTTGTAGGTAAGCTGCAATGGCAGCAAGATGTAACCTAATTGATGTGTATGCTAGATTACATCTCTGAAGATGCAGTAGATAACATATGATATGCTGAGTGGAGGCATCTAGAGGGGTGATGTTGTTATTGTTACAGTATATGACAAATCTCTTCCACTTGGCTGCATAGCTGGCTCTAGTGGTGGGGCGCCTAGCCTCCTTGATAACGTTCATGCAATCAGGGGGAAGATTGAGATAACCAAACTCTAGGACTTCTGGAGCCAGATCGCTGGGTTGAGCTGTGCTGGATCTGGGTGTCTGATCTCTCCATGGTTCTGTGTTAAGAGCTGTGGGGAGAGGCGTAGTTCTTGGTGCGGGACTACTGATAGCTCCAGCAATGTTGTGTACCAGGGTTGTCTGGCCCACGTTGGAGCAACTAGGATCAGTGTGGGCGACTGTTGTTGCAGCTTGCGCACGACTAATGGAATGAGTGGGAGAGGCGGAAAAGCGTACGCAAATCTGCCTGACCAATTCATCCATATCGCATTGCCTTTGGACAACGGGTGTGGATATCTGGCGGCGAAGTTTGGGCATTTTGTGTTGTAATGTGTGGCGAAGAGACCTATCTCTGGCTGCCCCCCACATTTGGAAGAACGGTTGGAGAACCTGTGGATGAAGTTCCCACTCGTGAATCTGTTGTGTCTTTCGACTTAACAGATCTGCCATGTGATTGTGAATTCCTGGGAGATGTTGAGCGAACAGGGAAATGTTCTGAGGAATGGCCCTTTTCCATATGCTCTGTGCTAATTGAGAGAGCTGGAGAGTGCGCGTCCCCCCTTGTTTTTTAAAATAGTACATTACTGTCATATTGTCCGTGCAGACTAAGACAGCTTTGCCTATTATGTGTTTCTGGAATGATTTTAGTGCCAGAAAGATTGCTAGCAACTCCAAGTGGTTGATGTGGAGTAGCCTTTGCTGAGGTGTCCATGTGCCCTGTACGGTGTGATGAAGTAGATGAGCTCCCCAGCCGGTGAGCGAAGCGTCTGCTGTTAGCACAGTCTGTGGAACCGGCTCTATGAACAGTCGCCCTTTGGAAAGGTTTTGCGTGTTCCACCACTGCAGAGAGTGATGTGTGCGGCCGTCCACCAACACCAGATCTGTCAGCTGATCTTGAGTTTGGTTCCACTGACGTGCTAAGCATTCCTGTAAAGGGAGCATCTGGAGTCTTGCATGAGGTACTATGATTATGCAACAGGCCATCATCCCTATTAATTGCATGAACACTCGAGCTGGAAGTGAGTGCTGCGGTTGGAATATTGCTATAAGAGCTAGCATGCTTGCTATCCTGGCTGGACTGAGATATGCAAGGCTTTTTGAGGTGTCTATTGTGGCACCCATATATTGTTGGATGTGGCACCCATATATTGTTGGAGGTGAGACTTTGCGAGGTTTATGGCAAACCCCAATTCGTGAAGTAGTTGTATTGTGGCGTGTGTGAGATTTAAACACTGGATATGTGACTTGGCTTTTATGAGCCAGTTGTCCAAATATGGGAAGACGTGAATCTGTTGTCTTCTTAAGTGGGCTGCCACCACTGCCAGATATTTTGTGAAGACCCTGGGATCTGTGGTGACTCCGAACGGGAGGACCTTGAACTGGTAATGCTGGCCGTCTACAACAAACCGAAGGTATTTCCTATGTGAAGGGTGAATGGGGATGTGGAAGTAGGCGTCCTTGAGATCTAATGTGTCAAGGAAGTCGCCCTGTTTGAGTAACGGGAGGACCTGCTGAAGAGTGACCATATGGAAATGGTTTGATTGTATGCAGAGGTTTAATGGTCTCAGGTCCAAGATGGGTCTCAGGGTTCCGTCCTTCTTTGGAATGAGGAAATACAGGGAGTAATCCCCTTTGTTTTGGTGATGAAGGGGAACTGGTTCTATGGCATGTTTTTGTAGGAGGGAAAGTACCTGCTGTTTTAGAAGCGTTAAGTGTTCTGGCGACATTGAACGCTGTCTGGGTGGAATGTGTGGGGGAGTTGAAATGAGCTCCAGGCAATAACCGGATTGGATGATTTGTCTCACCCACCTGTATGTGGTAATGTTGTTCCAGACAGGTAGGAACAGTAACAATCTTCCACCGAGCAGAGTAGAGCAGTCCGGGGGGAGTGGATGGAAGTCATTGTTTAGGGGTGGAGGCGGTACTAGTGTTGGTAGTTTTGCCTCTACCCTTATTGTTATTGCCCCTGTAGCCTCCTCTGTAATAGCCTCTGTTAGATGAGGTCTGTGTTGGACTCTTGTACGAAGTTTAGGGGTTTTCCGTGGAAAAACCTCTAGAGGCGCCTCTGTACGAGGAGCGACGGAAAGAACTTCTGGGAGCTTGTGATTGGAAGGCTCCCATTGATTTGGCAGTGTCGGTGTCGTTTTTCATCTGTTCTAAAGATGAATCTACATTGGGTCCAAACAGGTGTTCTTGATCAAATGGTTGGTTTAATATAGTGGTTTGGACCTCCGGCTTGAAGCCGGAAATGCGTAGCCATGCATATCTGCGTAAAAGGACGCTGGTGTTAATAGCCCGGGATGCTGTGTCTGCAGCATCAAGAGCACAACAAATGGAGGTATTTGTTATGACCTTGCCTTCCTGGATGAGATCATTAGCTCGTGTCTTGTATTGATCTGGAAGGTGTTGTAGTAGGGTCTCTAGCTCGTAGTAGTGTCCCCCATCTTATCTTGCGAGCAAAGCCTGTGTGTTGGCAATCCTCCACATGTTAGCTGCTTGGGACGCTGTTCTTTTACCCGACGCGTCCAGCAGTTTTGATTCTTCATCAGGAGGTGGGGCATCTCCTGTAGTTTGCGAATTGGCCCTTTTCCTGGCATTGTAGACAACTAAGGAATCGAAGGGTATTTGCCCTTTAATATAAACAGGGTCAGATGGGGCAGCTTTGTACTTTTTTCTACCCTGGGGTTAATGACTCTGGCCCTTACAGGATCCTTAAACACTTCAGGAGCGTGTTTGATTACCCCTTTTAACATAGGGAAAATGGCACTGGACCTTTGGGATGGTACGAAAGTGTCCATGAGGAAATCTTCCTCTATAGGGTCTGTATGTATGTTTACCCCGTGATATTCTGCTGCCCTGTGTATAAGTTGAGTGAACCCTATAGTGCCCTCAGGAGGGGATGGCCTAGATGGGTAGATGTCGTCCTGAGGTGTGTCTGGGACATCTGGTGTGTCATAATCCTCCCATGGATCTTTTGGGGCACCAGGAGGACTGGGTTCCCCCTAAAGGGTAATCATCCCCCATGTCGTCAGAGGTGTCATCATCATATAGAGGGGGAGAAGATGGTGAGGGAGGTGAATATGGAATAGGAGAGTGGTGTAGAGGGGGAGGAGGAGAAGGAATCCTTAAGGGAGAGGTAGCAATGTGTCTCTTTTTCAAAGGAAGTGGAGCTGGTACAGGATTCTCCATTTTCCGTTTCTTTGAAGGGCTAAGTATGAGTTGACCTGTTTTAGGGTCTTTGTTAAGTGTTTTTTTGGGTCGGATCCGGTTGAAAAAGCTCCTCCACTGACGTGTGTTCTTTCGGTGCCGACTTTTTGGGGTCCGATTGTGTGTGTGTCAGGAGTTTTGGACTCGTTTTGTGCTCTTTAGACCTGGAATTGGGAATTTTCTTTGATTCCGATAGTGATTTTGATACCGACCATTTTTCCGGTTCCGGTGGTCTTTCCGGATCTATAGGCCTGTGCTCCAAAGGCTGAGAACCCGAGGTTTTTGGAGCCGGGAGTTTCGGCACAGACGGCAGGCTGGCTCGATCCCGAGCGGCCTGAAGGCTTTTGTATTGGCTTCTTTGCCGAGCCCAAAGGCGGGGCGTGAGAAGTTTTGTCCCGGTGTGCACTTAGGTGAAGGTGTGACCGAAGCCTTTTTGGGAGGGGGGGGGGGAGAGGGGTCAACGTCAGTACTTGCGACCCGCTGCCCCGGATTGATGTCTTCGACGTTGGAGTCATCGGCTTCGGAGGAGCTGACGCCGCTGTGTTGGATCTGCTCCTGCTTCGGTACATTGATGGCTTCCTGGAAGATGTCGTCGGGAATGGATGTCAATGATCCAGCCATTGTTCTTCGAGCTTGATGGTCCCGAATCGTCTTCTTGGAACAGAATGAGGCATAAGCTGGACAGTCTTTGGCCTCATGCTCGGGTGAAAGGCAGAGGTTACACACCTCATGAAGATCTGCGTGTGGAAACTTGAATCCACAATTAGGACACTTTTTAAAGGGAGTCCTTTCCATGAGCCGAAGGCCCAATGGCGCAGGTAGGCCCGAAGGCCTGTGCCGACGACCGGAATCGAAGATTTGAAGGTCTGGAGAGATGCGCGTCGAAGGGAAAGGCGATCGAAACAATACGGAAGTATGGGTGAGGATTTCGTGTTGAAAAGATGATGGGTAACGACACCGAACTGGAGCGCGATGAACACATCCGAGCCTGATGGCGTAAAAAAACAATCTGACGATGGAGTCGATACCCATGCGCACTATTGTCCAAAGGAGGAGCCACCTATCTCGTGACTTCCAAAGACTTTCCAGGACAACAACAAAGTGCAAACATCCGGGCCGAACACCAGATGGCGATCTATGCACAGTGTGTGATCTACAGCTCATATGCCTCGAACAATGAGTTACTGGTCTGCAACTACGGTTCTCCAGTATTGGTATCTTTCATAGATTAACATGCTTGAATCATCCCAGTCATCGTAGTGGGAGAGTCCCACTGTATACTTCTAAAAGCAGTAGTTAAAAACTACCATAGGCTACAATGCAATTAACACTCACTGCAATAGCCTATCCATTATCTTTTGCAAAAAAAGAACCAAACTTAAGTAGTAGTTAATCAGGCAACAGCACCCTGTAGAACACTCCCAAGAGAGGCTAGGTTCCTCAGATTTTCAAGCACAATTGTGAAAATTTATACCATGAGAAAATAAGGGAAGACTCCCAGGGGAGGAGGGTGAGTTGCATGTGAATCAATGAAAGAAACTACTACTGAAGAACCGTCGTTACAGGTAAGTAATTCATTTTCTTCTCCAGTATTGGATCTTTCATAGATTAACATGCTTGAATCAGAATAGCTAGCAGTTGCATAGACAAATGTGTATAGAATTAATCCAATATATACATATCTACCCTAGAGGATGGTGGGTAATAATATACATGCATATACTGTAACATATACTAAATACAATGTAGCTTTTAATCATCAGCATATAAACAAAGTAACATGAGAAAACCAAATAGCATACCATCACTTTAAACTGGTAAAGACACATAATGCAGAAGGAAAAACACCTCTAATAGCAGAGGCTTACCTTATTGAAACAGATGACGAAGCCCCATCTGTGCTACTGCTGCTTCGCTGAAAGTTACCATATCCAGACAATAATGCCACGTGAATGTATGTGCACTCTTCCATGTAGCAGCACGGCAAATCTTGTCCAAAGGTACTCCAGCAAAAAGAGCAGCAGAAGAGGAAACTGCTCTCGTAGAATGTGCCTTGGCCTTAATCGTAAGCAGTGTACCCGCCTTAGTATGACAGAGGTGAATAGTTGCAGCAATCCCATCGTGCAATAGTCCTCTTTGAAAACAGAAGAACCCAGTCTTTGAGGCCCATAAGAGACCAGCAGTTGATTTGTTCTGCGTAGCTGCTTAGTCCATTGCAAATAAAACTTAAGACAAAGTTTGACATCCAAGGAGTGGCGAGATTTCTCCGCCGGAGAAGGAGGATGTGGGAAAAAAGTGTGCAGTGTGAAACTGAGATAGAACCTTAGGGATGAACTTAGGATTTGTTCTCAGTTAAACGCAGTCTTCTGTAAAACGTAAATAGGGTTCTCTTATGGTAAAGACTTGAATTTCACTTACTCTGCTTGCAGAAGAAAGCATGAGTAGCAATGCCACTTTCAAGGTAAGAAACTTGAGGTCAATTTTGTGAACTGGTTCAAATGCTGGTTTCATTATACAGGACTACATTGAGACGCCATTCCAGCGGAGAAGACTCAATGGGAAGAAAAGTCCTGACTTATCCTCTCATGAACTGTTTGATGATGTGAGAGGAATGAAGGGAAGAAGCGTCGGAAGTGCGTTTGTACCGAGAGAGGGCCTAGAGGTGGATCCTTACTGACGCAAACGCCAGACCTGATTTTGCCAGAGATAGGAGATAAGGCAAGATTTGTTCTGGAGGACAGAGAAGAGGGTGAATGTTGTTCAGAAGGCACCAAGAGCAAAAGCATTTCCATTCTAGTCTGTACGTTTTAGTAGTTGACTCCGCTCCAGACCTGGACAATATATCTCTACTGTCCTGGGTACTGAATAAATCCTTTAACTCACTGAATGCAGGTGCCAAGCATGCAACTGAAGAGAAGCTGGGTGCGGATGCAGGCTTTGTCCTTTGTTCATGGTCAGTAGAGTTAATGTTACAGGTAGGCGATAAGGCTTGGATTGCGACAGAAGAAGTAGCTCCTTGAACCAATGCTGTTGGGGCCAACGTGGAGCAATGAGGATGAGCAGGCACGGTTCCCTTTTCATTTTCATTAGAACCCTGGAGATGACCGGGCATAGGGGAAAAGCATAAGCAAAGATTCCTGACCAATGTTATCGAAAACGCATTCCCCCCATGACCCTCTCTGAGGTTCCCTGCTGGCGAAGAACCAGTACTTCTGGTTCCCTCGAGATGCAAATAGGTCGAAGTTGGGTGTTCCCCATTTCTGGAAGATGGAGTCGAGAATCAGCTAATTGAGTTCCCACTCGTGATTTGTTTGACTTAATCTGCTCAAGGCTTCTGCTAGATTGTTCTTTACGCCTGGGAGATGTTACACTTTGATGGTAATGTGATGCCGTAGTGCCCATTCCTAGATCCTTTGAGCTTCCAAAGATAGGATTGGAGATCTCGTTCCTCCCTGCTTGTTGAGATAATGCATGCAGGTGGTATTGTCTGTACGAATGAGGACTGAGGATGCTCATATCCTTGGGAGAAATGACTGGAGGGCTAGGAAAATTGCTCTCAGTTCCAGGAAATTGAAATGCATTTTTGATAGAGATAGACTTCATTTGCCGCTTATTTGTAGGTCCTGAAGGTGCACCCCCAGCTTTCCAATGATGCATTTGTGGTAAGAATAAACTCTGGAAGAGGAGAGAGAAATGTCAGCCCCACAGAAAAATTGTTGGCGGACTGCCACCAAGGAAGAGCACATCTCATGACTGGGGCGATTCGAATGATATCCTCGAATGATCCCGTTATCTGAAGCCATTGTCTAATTGCTCTGAAAACGTTCTCATCCTTAGACATGTGTGATGCACCATAAGAATGGTAGAGGACATCATGCCGAGAAAGGATTTGAGGAGACGGACAGAAGCAAACTTTCTTTTGCAGAGATTCTGAGCTAGAGATAGTATGGTGTTCTGTATTTCCATGGCTAAGAATGCCTTGTTTTGGAGGGTATCCAATGTTGTTCTGAGAAACGTTATCTGCTGTGAAGGTGTGATAACGGATTTTGATAACGGACTGCAAGCCCCAGAGAGCGGAGCAACTGTAGGCAGAAGGAGATGGCCTCCAAAGCTTGATGAAGAGAGGGAGCCTTCACTAGCCAATCGTCGAAATATGGGAAGATCTGAGGGCTCTTTAATCGTAGGTATGCTGCCACAGGAGCAGGACACTTGGTATAAACCCGATGAGCTGAGTGGAGGCTGAAGGGAAGCACTTTGAATTGATGAACGCATGCCACAGTGAAATGGAGACATTTTCAGTACTTCGGATGGATAGGGATATGGAAATATGTGTCCTGCAATTTAGGCTGGCCAGAAAATCTGAATGGTTTAGAAGCTGTAATATCTCCTGGAGAGTTAACATGCAAAAGGATTTTTTCTGCAGGTACTTTTGAGCTTTTGAGGTCCAGAATGGGACGCCATTCTCCCGATTTCTTCTTTACAAGGAAAAAACAGGAGTAGAAGCCCCGTCCTCTCTGAGAGTGTGACACACATTCTTTTGCTCCTTTCTGGAGCATGATCAATGCCCCCTTTAACAATTGAAGATGGGGTGGTATTGACTTTTGAGGCGGATGAGGGTGTGATGTTGTGACAAACACTAGCGTATGGCCATACTTTATTATATCCAGGACCCATTTGTCTGTGGTAACTTTCTGCCGCTGACTTAGATAACGAGAAAGATGAGTTTTCTTGGTCGAGATAATTGCGGGAAGAGCAGCAGGCGGCGAGACCTTGTCACTGTTTTCTGACAGTATCCCTATATCTGCCTGGGCTGTCTGGAGTAATCAGCATGCGGTGGTGCACGATATTGTTGCTGATGCTGGTGAAATGAGGAGGAAGCCTGAGGTTGGTATTTCTGGTAACCACCGCAAAATGAATAGGCTCCTCTACCACGTGCTCCACGAAAGGGCGTCTTCCTGTATTGGAGCGTGCCCAAAGCTTTAGCTGTTTCTGTGTCCACCCAAATGGTTTGTAGGGCATCATCAATATTTTTGCAAAAAAGCGCATCAACATCAAAAGGCATGTCCAATTTTTGCTTTGCACCTCGGGCAGAATGTTGTTGCCTTCAGCCACCCCTGAAGCCTAAGGACAGCAGCTCCAGTGAGCTGATGAAAGGCTAGAGAAGCCACATCCATAGAAGCATCTATAATCTCCGATGCAGATCTTTCTCCCTCAAGAAGAATTTTCCTTGCTTCTTTTCTTTTGTCCTCTGGAAGGAGGTCCATGTACGGAGCGTTATCTGACCACATTTGGCGGTCGTGTCTTGCTAATATCGCCAGAGCATTAGCCGCTCATACAGTAGTACCTGAGGTGGTGGTAAACCTCATGCCAATATTATAAAGGCGCCTTTCTTCCTTGTCAGTGATAGGTGCTGAAGGGTTCTTCATTGGACAGTCTGTGAGATAACAGAATCTTGCTTAAGATGCCCTATCAGAGAAGCTGGAGCATCATCAGGAGCTGTATATTTCTTATCAATCCTGGGCAAAAATGGAATAACCGTGGGTGGCGTTTTCATAACTTTCACACCTTCCTCCCAGATGTGATCTATAATGGGTAACGCTCTCACAGTCTTTCTAGATAGATCTTTGAAATAATAAAGAAAACAATCAGACTGCTTGACTGTCATCGACAACTGAAAGCGAGAAGCTGCCCTCTCCATTAGCAGGTGGAAGCCGCTAATGTCTTCCGGCGGAGAATCAACAGTTTGAGGAGATGGAGAAGCAGGTGTTGAAATAAAATAGCCCTCCCATTCATTACCTATTTACCTTTTGCTCGGAGGTTCACCCTCCTCAATTTCCCCATCATCAGAGGCATCATGTTGTTGTGATGGCAAAACAGTATCCATCACAGGGGACGTCGTAGGAGAGGGCTCAGACCTAGGTGGAGGAGATGCCAGTGGTGGAGGTGTAGGTAGTGGCAGCAGCGTAGGTGGAGGAGCACTCGAAGGAAAACGAGTGCGGTAGTCATGTTGCATGTCTTGTAAATCTTGAACCAAAGTCACAGGAAGGCTCACCAACAGGCTCCATGTATTGAATTTTTGCATGTGGAGGGTAAAATTCCTGTTGATGGTAACTTTCATAAGTCATCCTCATCTTCGTCCTGATATTTGACATGAAGCTGAGAGGGACTGTGAGCAGGGCCAAATATTTCATCATCATCGGATTCCTCCAAAAAGTAAGAAGGTGGCAAAGGTGAAACCACTGCAGGATTCTGGAAAAAACGCTTTGTTAACTGTGTCTTCGACTGGTATGAAAACAAGTTACTTACCTGTAACTACAGTTAGTTATCCAGTATTGGTATCTTTCATAGATTCACATGCCTGAGTCCCACGGTAAAATACAAAAGTAGTGCCATAAGTAAATAACAGTAGTAGGCTAAAAGAAAAGGCCTAAGGCCTAAATCTTAGTAGCCTACCTACATCATTATAGTGAAAAGAACCAAAAGACAGCTCCAACCAATCAGCTACCAGCACCCTCTAGCACACACTCAGCAGAGGCAGTTCTCCTCAGATTTTCTTGCACAAGTGGGAAATAAGTATCCCATAATATAGAGAGAACGGACTCGCCGGGGAGGAGGGTGGGTGCACGTGAATCTATGAAAGATACCAATATTGGATAACTGCAGTTACAGGTAAGTAACTTGTTTTCTTATCCAGTATTGGGGTGTCTTTCATAGATTCACATGCCTGAATCAGAGTAACAAGCAGTATACCAAATGTACTGTCGTTTGCGGATGGAGGGAGACAAGTGTTCATAAACTCCCAAACTGCATCCACAATGGTTGAAATATTTTTAAAATAACCAAGCCTTTAAGAAATCAAGAGGTATGTTAAAAGCCATTATCAAAAAAACACATGAATAAATATACTGATATATATGTACGGACTCTGTTGACCTATTCAGGTTGTGGCTTATAAAAAGCTAGAGTGCTTC
The DNA here is from genome assembly GCF_964204655.1 of Triturus cristatus. Classification (NCBI taxonomy): domain Eukaryota; kingdom Metazoa; phylum Chordata; class Amphibia; order Caudata; family Salamandridae; genus Triturus; species Triturus cristatus. Next base: position 1,541,418,694 of record NC_140591.1, read on the forward strand.
ACCATATGTGGGACACTCACAGAGTTTTCGTTCTAACAGCGTCAGGCGAGGGGATGTTTTTATTGACGGCTTTTCCGCACTGACGACGGCAAGAGCCAGAAACGCGTCTGCGGATGTTTTATAGCCGACACATACCCCGTGAGTGCACCGGACCTTGGGAGTACCATGAACTCCTTGTTTTTGTTGTGTAATAAGTGGTCTCCACCACCACTTCCCGGTTGCACCCGCCACGAGTTCGGCTGGCCCCAGGTGGAATACTGTGTTTTGGATTCAATTTGGGCTGCTGAACCGCCGCTTACGGACTCTGTTGACCTATTCAGGTTGTGGCTTATACAAAGCTAGAGTGCTTCACCATATGTGAGACACTCACAGAGTTTTCGTTCTAACAGCGGCAGGCGAGGGGATGTTTTTATTGACGGCTTTTCCGCACTGATGACGGCAAGAGCCAGAAACGCGTCTGCGGATGTTTTATAGCCGACACATACCCCGTGAGTGCACCAGAACTTGGGAGTACCATGAACTCCTTGTTTTTGTTATATAAATATAAAGCTCTTTAGACATATCAATATGTGTGTCTTAGACCAGTCCGCGCCTTACTGCCTTACAACTTCAGCAATTAGTAATGGAACCCACCCATTATAAGGGTCACCTCTTGGATCCCATCTTTAGCAATTGCATAGATCTCCTGGTGGAAAACCCCTCCCCGCTGCCCTGGACAGATCACTTTTTGATCCCCTTTCGCCTGACTACCGCACACAGCCCTTCTCTTTCCTCTATAGTTATCTAGAAAGAACGAAACTGGTCGAAACTCCCACGGGCTGAATGGGCTCTGGCCCTCGATTCATCCAGACCTCCTTCTAATTCTAACCCCACCCTAGCCAATCGAAACTATAATAAATGGATTTTAAACTCTCTGGATTCTGTACTCCCCATAGATTACACTAAACCCAAGCGCGGAACCAAAACTGCCCCTTGGTACTCCCGAGACTTGCAAGAAAGCAAGCGTCAATGCAAAAAACTAGAGAGGAAATGGCGTTTGAATTATTCACTCCCCAGGAAAATTGCATACAGAGCTGCGATAAAATCTTATAAGAACGAAATTACAATTGCGCAAGCTGCTTTTTTTTAAACTAAGATCAACGCAGCAACCTCTAAGCCTAGGGAAATTTACCACATTGCTAAAAACCCTTCTTAAACTCCCAGAAAAAACCCCCAATCCTCTTAATGCCCAACTTCGTTGCAATGATTTGGCAGAGTTTTTTCATAACAAAATTCAAGCCATTTACACCTCTTTTCCTCTCATCCAGACTTCCTCAATGGCCGTCGAAGCTATTGAGACAGAGCATTCCCCCCTGGCAACACTCAAAATACTCCCCCCTCTCGACCGTCCCATGTTACAGTCCATTATGCTTCAGATCAAGTCTGGTTCCCCCAACGATCCTGCGCCCCCGCGATCTCTGATGCTAGTCAGTTCACATATTCTACCCACCATCCTGGACCTGCTTAATGCTTCCTTAGCTACCGGCATAATCCCGCTACCCTGGAAACGGGCCATGGTTAAAGCTCTTTAAAAAAAAAACAAATCTAGATAGCAATAACCCTGCGAACTATCGTCCAATTTTTCTATTACCCTGGCCCAGCAAGATTTTAGAGAAACACGTCAACAAGATACTGACGGAGTTTTTCGAGACCAACCACCTGCTGGACCCCTCCCAGACAGGGTTACGGCCCTTGCATGGGATTGAGACCGCTCTTGTTACAGTGACGGAAGAGGCCAGGAGGATTATTGATCGAGGAGGCACTGTAGCCATCTTCCTCCTGGACCTGTATGCCGCTTTTGACACTGTAAACCATAGCATCTTACTCCAGAGGCTCACTAATTTAGGAATTTCAACTCATGTCCTTAGATGGTTTAAATCCTTCTTGTCTGATCGCTCCTTTCAGGTCTTTGAGAGCAATGCCTCCTCTCCCAGCAAACCTCTGGGATGTGGGGTGCCGCAGGGCTCCTCGCTGAGTCCCACGCTCTTTAACATTAATATGACCCCCCTGGCTGCTATCGTCCGCCCTTTTGGGATAAAAATTGTGACTTATGCGGACAATACCCAGCTAGTGGTAGCCTTAAATCAAACTCACTTACAGACAAATAATAACATGAGGGATTGTTTAGAAGCAGTTGCTTCTTGGATGACCTCATCTTGTCTCAAATTAAATGGTGACAAGACAGAGCTGATGCTCTTGGGCAACTCTCCCAATACCATCAATAACTCCTTCTGGCCAGCATGCCTTGGATATACCCCCACTCCCAAGGACTCAATTAAGAGCCTGGGTATCTGGCTGGATAAGTCTCTTAACTTTACCCACCAGGCAGCCAAACTCTCAGCTACCTGTGTCAGCATACTTAGGCTCATCCGAAAAATCCTTCCCCATCTTCCCTTTAAAGCCGGACAAATCATGACCCAAGGCCTTATACTATCTTGTCTAGATTTTGGGAATGCCCTCTATCTGGGGGCTCCCCAGGCTACTCTTAATAAGCTTCAGGTCATTCAGAACTGCGCAGCACGAATTCTTTTGCAGATTCCTCGCCATCTCTCAGTAAAATCCGAACTAAGGAAACTTAACTGGCTTCCAATCAGGGAAAGAATATCCTTTAAGAGCCTATGTATTGCCCATCGCGCCTTCTGGAAAACGGGCGCCACCATCAACCACTCCCTGATCTCTCCCCACTCTCCCACTAGACAACTTAGATCAGCTTCCATGTTTCTGACCACGGTGCCAAAAATTAAGAGAGCCAGATCCGGCGGCCGGTTGTTTTCTTACAACTCGTCCAAACTCTGGAACTCTCTTCCTTTCCACCTACGCTCAGAATCTAACCATCTATCTTTTCGAAAGGGGCTAAAACGCTGCTGTTTAATATCTCAGATTAGGTCTCCTTTTTGTTTTATGCACACGCAGCACTATATAGCGCTGGGACGCCTTAGGGTAGCCATCGCGCTTTATAAATGCTCTTTTCATTCATTCATTCATGTTGCACGAAACATGGTAGCATATAAAAGAGAAGAAGTACCTGAATCTGACCTTAATGAAAGAGAAGGCGTAGAACCGCCTGTCCAACAGCTACATCTTCTTGTTGTGCAGATAGAAGACAGTAATGCTTCGTGAACGTGTGAACATTTTTCCATGTCGCAGCACTCCAGCAAACAATGCTGTAGAAGCTGCCACAGTTCTTGTAGAATGAGCTTCGGCTTTCCTCCGTAAAGGATTGGTGGCTTTGTCATGGCAGAAATGAATCGTAGATGCCAGCCATCTGGCAATAGTTGCCTTTGTCACTGCATTTCCAAGTGTTGCTTGACCATAGGCCACGAACAGTTGGTTGGAACGTCTGATCTGTTTAGTTTTCTCTAGGTAGAATTTTAAACAGCGCTTAACATCCAGAGAGTGTAATGTTCTTTGAGCTGGAGTGGATGGATCCGGAAAGGAAGTTCTTAATCTTACCGGTTCATTTAAATGAAATTGTGATGGTATCTTAGGGATGAATTTCGGATTTGTTTGAAGGGTTACATAGTCCTGAGAGAAATATAAGAAAGGTTCCGTGATAGTTAAAGCTTGGATTTCACTAACCCCTCGTGCAGAAGTAAGGGCCAGTAGAATAGCGACCTTCCAAGTGAGGAATATGAGATCAGCTTTGTGGATCGGCTCAAATGGACGTTTCATTAATTGCGCTACCATGGTGTTGAGATCCCACTCTGGAGGGGGTGCTCGCACTGGAGGGAAGGCTCGGAAAAGCCCCTTCATAAATTTTTGACAAGTGAGGATGAACAGAGAGAAGAAAGTTTAGCGCATTTTCTGAATCTGGAAAGAGCAGCAAGATAGACCTTGACCGATGAAAAGGTAAGCCCAGATTTGACTAGATAAAGCAAATAAGGAAGAATTTGTTCCGCAGGAGCTCGAACTAGGTGAATATTATTCGCCTCGCACCAACAACAAAATCGCTTCCATTTTAAGCGATAAGTTTTGATTGTGCTCTGGGCACGAGATTTGCTCAAAATTTCACGACAGTCCTGAGAGATGTTGAGGTCCTTGAACTCTAAGAAATCAGGAGCCGTGCGTGCAAGTGCAGGGACTGTGGGTCCGGATGAACCACTTGGCCTCTGTCCCTCGAAAGCATCGTAGGCGTCAGAATAAGGCGAATAGGCTTGTCTTGAGACAATAGCAGAAGCTCCTGGAACCAATAGTGCCTTGGCCAACGGGGCGCAATCAGAATTAACTGGCAACCCTCCAGCTTCATCTAGCGGAGCACTTTCGGGATCAATGGTATTGGGGGAAAAGCGTATGCAGAAATCCCTGACCATTGCATGGACAGGGCATTCCCCCTTGAGCCCTGTTGAGGAAGCCTGCTGGCAAAGTATCTGCATTTCTTCGTCTCCCTCGTTGCAAATAGATCCAGAGCTGGCTTGCCCCAAGCCTGAAAAACTCTGTTCGCCTGCTTCTCCTCGAGCTCCCACTTGTGACAGTCAAAGTGAGTCCTGCTCAGTGTGTCTGCCAGAGTATTGTGGAGACCGCCGATGTGCTCGGCTCTCAGGGTTATTTTGTGGCATGTGACCCACTCCCACAATTTCTGAGCCTCCTGCGAAAGCGTAGCTGATTTTGTTCATCCCTGTTTGTTGATATAATACATGCTGGTCGTATTGTCGGTACGAATCAGCACCGAGGAACCCGAGATCCTTGGAAGGAACGCTTGCAGAGACAGAAATATGGCGCAGAGCTCCAGTCTGTTGATATGCTGTTGTTTGTGTACTTGAGACCATTTACCTTGAATTTGTAAATCTTGTAGATGACCTCCCCATCCCTCCATGGACGCATCAGTCGTTATAACAAAGTCTGGAATGGTTGGTGGGAATGTGAGACCTTGGGCTAGATTCGCTGTCTGTGACCACCAATTCAGAGAATCTATCATGCGTGGCATGACCCTGATGGAATCGTCGAACGAACCCAAGGCTTGCTGCCATTGAAGATGTAACTCCTCCTGAAGAGGTCTCCTTTTGAGCCGTGCCAAGGGTATGAGATTTATTGCAGAAGAGCACATCCCCAGGAGTGAAGAAAACAGCCGGACAGAAACTGACCTTCTAGAAATTGCTAATTTTTGGAGACGTATTTGGCGGTCGTGTGACAAGAATGCTTTGCACTGGACTGTGTCTATCAGTGCTCCGAGAAATGGAATGACTTGAAGTGGACGCAACTGCGATTTGCTCTCGTTGAGAGTCAACCCCAGAGAAGTGAAGAGATGAAGACATGCGGTTGTGGCAACCTTGGCTTCTTGCTCCGAAGGACCTTTGATTAGCCAATCGTCGAGATAAGGGAACACCTGGATTCCTCGAGATCTCAACGTTGCTGCCACAGGTGCCAAGCACTTCGTGAAGATTCTTGGTGCCGATTTCAGCCCAAACGGGAGCACTTTGAACTGATAGTGGGCGCCAGCCACTGTGAAGCGAAGATATTTGCGATGTTTGGGGTGGATAGGGATGTGGAAATACGCATCTTCCATATCCAGAGAAGCCATAAAATCTCCTTAGTTTAAACAGCTTAAAATCTCGGAAAGTGTGACCATCCGGAAACTTTGCTTTTTGAGGAATTTGTTGAGCTTGCGGAGGTCCAGAATCGGCCACCATTCCCCTGGCTTCTTCTTGATGAGGAAGAAACAGGAATAGAAACCGTTTCCGCTTTGAGATGATGAGACCTTCTCTATCGCATTCTTGAGAAGCATCATTAAGGCTTCTTTGAACAATAAGTGAAGACGAGGGGAGGGCGACCCCTGGGCGGATTGGTAGGTGGCTGTTTGATAAATTCCAGGGTGTGGCCGTTGGTTACTAGGTCTAGAACCCATGGATCTGAAGTAATTTCCTGCCACTTGTGACCAAAAGCTGAAATCTTCGCGCCCATGGGTAAGGAGGGTAATCTGGCTGGTACCCTATGGAGATCATTGTTTCCTGTTGGTATCTCGACCTTGATTCTGTGATCGTTTTCGAACACCCTGACGGGAGAAACTAGCCGTAGAGGATTGGTGGTATGATGATTGGCTGTAAGGCTGTCTATACTGTGATTGATACTGCCTGTTTTGTTGGTTTTGATATCCTCCTCTGGAAGTAAAACCTATTCCTCTTGCACCTCTGAAAGATCCGCGCCGGTATTGAAGGGCACCTAACGATCTGGCAGTATCCGTGTCAGTTTTTATAGCAAGGAGGGCCTCATCAATGTGTTTACCAAACAAAGACTCTCCGTCATAGGCCATGTCTAGAATCTTTGTTTGCACCTCCGGCCTGAAAGTTGTGGCTTTAAGCCATCCTTGGCGTCTAAGCACTGCAGCCCTGGTGAGCATATGAAAGTTGGTGTTTAAAATGTCCAGTGCGCAATCTATAGTTTCAGATGCGACTCGTTCTCCCTCCAACAGGATTTTCCTTACTTCCTGTCTACGGTCCTCAGGAATGAGATTAATAAGTGCCGCCATATCTGACCACATCTGACGTTCATAACGGCCTATTATCGCCAGAGAGTTAGCAGCTCTAATCGAAGCCACTGACATGGTAGAGAATTTTTTTACCTATAAGGTCCAGTCTCTGGTCCTTCCTTATCAGGCGGTGTGGTGATAGGCGTCGCAGGATTTTTAGATCGCTGTTGGGAGGCCCGAGAAATTACTGAATATGGTTGTGGATGACCCATCAGACAAGATGGGCTGGTAGCAGGAGCACGGTACTTTTTCTCTATTCGAGGAAGCACTACCGGAATAGAAGTAGGCGTCTTCATGATCTTAACCCCATCATTCCAGATATAGTCAATGATTGGAACAGCTCACGTGATCTTCCTAGACTCCTCCTTGAAATCATGCATAAAACAGTGTCTGCTCGAATGTAACAGGCAGCTAGAATCTAGCTGCCGCTCGCTGCATTAAATTATGAAACCCCCCGATGTCCTCAGGGGGAGAATCAGAAGGTAGAGGAAGGGGTGGAGAAGGCATCGGTATTATATATTCGTCCCAGGGATCCGTAATATTAGTATTTTCAGGCAATTCTCCCTCTTCAACCTCCTCCTCAGAGGATGTAGTGTCATTGTGCACCTGTTCAGATGGACCCGAAGGATGAGCTGGTGTAAAAGGAACCTCAGACTGAGGTAACGGATCAGAGCCCACCGCTGGAGGGGGTGGATTTTCTGGGACAGCCTGTTGTGGGGGAAACCTTTGACGGTAATCTGCCAGCATGGCCTGAAGATCCTGTATAAGCGATGGAGGGAGGGGAGTCATCTCCCTCTGGCGCGACCCCCTACGTGGAAATCTATGGTATGGAACCATAAGCTCTTCCTGATAATATTGTAGCTGGTAATCGTCGTCATCGTCTTGACACTTAATATTAAGCTCAGAAGGATGGTGAGCAGTGCCAAATGGTCCTTCATCCTCTTCGTCCTCATCTTCAACGTAAGTTTCCAGAGGGTGTGGAGGCAGAAGCGGAGAGATTTTGCTGTAATCTTGATGCCTTTGAAATGTCTTAAGTTGAAAAGATCCAGACGATATGGGCGTTGATTGTGAAGGCAAAAGTACCTGAGATGGGACTGGCAAATCCGTCGTCGATGGGCTCTTCGTCGACGGGCTCTTCGCTGATGCAGTCGTCGACGGTGACCTCGTCGACGGGGCAGACGTCGACTACGTAGACTTCATTGATGATATCTTCGTCGACGGTACCGTCGTCGATGGACTTGAAGACTACATGGTAGTCGACGGGGACTTAGTCGGTGACTTTCTCGTCGACGATTCTTCAAAAACAGGTATCTTAGACGTGATTGAGATTTTAGTAGACAGAATAGGCGAAGTAATGGCCGTTGTCGAGACAGTAGCTGTCGATGATGGAGCAGATGTCGTCACAGAAATCGTCGACGAAGGAGTCAAAGTGAGAGATCTAACATGGCTTTTACTTACAGTTTTTTAAGAAACTACCTTCTTAGACTCCTTGACTGATGTAGATGGTGGAGACTGCGTTGACCCAGAGGAAATGTTAGGTGACCTCTGTGAAGGGTCAGAAACATCATGGGAAGATTTATGGTGTTTTCTTCCCTCACATGAAGAGCTGTCATGGGATCTAGCTCTTTTGCTAGAAGTTGAGGCTCTTCATCCTCCTCAGCCGAAGAAGATTTGAGCCACAAAAGCAGTCTTGCCTCTCTATCCCTAAGAGTCTTAGAAGGGAAAGTACGGCAGATCTTGCAATCCTTCGCCACATGCTTAGGATAAAGGCAATAAATGCAGTCTTTATGCTGGTCATCAACAATGGACCCTCTTCTTTTCACAGGTCCTGCAGGGTTTGAAGAGAGCTTTCCTGTCAGACATTATGAAGAATTGAAGAGTAGAACTGAGTAGGCACTGAGGGAGACTCCCTTCCACACGACGTGCAGTGAAAATCTGAGGAGAACTGCCTCTGCTGAGAGTGTTCTAGAGGGTGCTAGTAGCGGATTGGTTGAAGCTGTCTTTTGGTTCTTTTCACTATAATGATGTAGATAGGCTACGAAGATTTAGGCCATAGGCTTTTTTTTTTCTTTTTGCCTACTACTGTTATTTACTTATGGCACTACTTTTGTATTTTACTGTGGGACTCCCGCTTCGGAATGATTCAGGCATGTGAATCTATGAAAGATACCCCATTACTGGATAAACAGGCGTTAGTTGCAGCGTCAACGGTCGTTTACGGCCAGGTGTGGGATACAGCGTCATCAGCTTCGTCGACGGCAGTGGTGTCAGTGACGAGGACATGATAGGAACCGACTTAGAGATAGTTGTCACAGTCATCGATGCCACAGCGTCGTCGTAGACGAGTAAGAAGACGTCGTCCATGGAATGAATCATCGACGAGGAAGTCGTTGGTGGGGCTAGTGCCCTCGTCGTAGCTGGAAGCGTTCTCGGCAGGGCTGCCATCAATGGCGCAGTCGTATGCAGTTTTCGACAGAAAGACTTTCGACGACGAGGCAGGTGAAATGTGTTCAGACAGTGATTTATGCATCGACGGGGACGCAGAAGTTAGTGCCGTCGACGATATCAGCTTTTTAGAGACTGTATTCTACATGGATGGTTCTGAAGATTGCGTTTCCTGTTTAGAAGGCAGAAGGCTTTTCTCCTCAGTATGAAATGAATTATTTCCTTTTTTGTGAGGGGCCTTCACTTTCATAACGAGACGTTTTGGAAGCCTTTTTCCTGGAAACCTCAGGAGATTCATGGGATCTTTCTCTCCTTTTATTGTTTCCTGAGAAGCCTGTGAGGCCGAGCTCTCCTCATCCTCAAAGCCGACATCAGATTTATTTTTCAGTCTCTGAAGCCAAATCAACAACCTACCCTCTCCCTAAGGGTTTTGGTTGAGAAGGTCCTACAAATCTTGCAGTCCTTTACCTTATTCCAGGGGGCAGAGAAAGTAGATACAGTTCTTATGGTCATCTTCAGCATGCAGCCTCTTCTTACCACATGATCCACATGACCTGAAGAGACCTTTCTTTGAAGAATCTGACATTTAGAGCAGAAATCTGGTAACTGAGTAGAACTCGGGGAGACTCCCCTTCACACAATGTGCGGAAAATCTGAAGCACCTAGCCACTCTTGGGAGTGTTCTACAGGGTGCTGTCGCCCGATTGGCTACTACTTAAGTTTGGTTCTTTTCGACAAAAGAAAATGGATATGCTATTGCAGTGACTGTTCATTGCATTGTAGCTTATGGTAGTTTTAACTACTGCTTCTATAAGTATACCGTCGAACTCCCACTACGAGGACGGAGATGATTCAAGCATGTGAATCTATGAAAGATCCAATACTGGAGAACCAAATTGTAACACTGCGCATCCTCATTGAGCAGTCAATGGAATGGAACTCCCCCCTCCATGACGACTTCATCGAGTATGAGAAGGCATTTGACAGTGTGAACAGGCGGACTCTTTGGAAACTCTTCCACAACTACAGTGGGCCAGGTAAACTTGTAAGAATGGTCAGGAACCCTTATGAGGGAATGACCTGCAAGGTAGTCCATGGAGGACAACTCACGGGAGCCTTCGAAGTGAAAACTGGAGTTCACCAGAGTTCTTTGCTCTTGTTTTTTCTCTTTCTGCCGGCCATAAGACTGGATTATGAAGACATCAACAGCAAAGAAAAAAATGGGGTACAGAGAACACCTTGGACGTAGCTTGATGACCTGGACTTTGTAGACGACCTGGCCTTACTCTCCCATACCCCTATGCAGATGCAAGAGAAGACTGACAAAATGGCAGTCACATCAGCACCTCTTGGCCTCAACACACACAGCGGAAAGACCAAGCTCCTTAAGGCTGACATGGCCAGAACAACTGCAGTCACTCTTACGGTTTGCAGCCAATGTACTGGAATAGGTTGAGGCCTTCACCTACCTGGGCAGTATCACAGGCAAGCAGGGCAGTACAGACTCTGACATCAAGGCAAGAATCGTCAAACCAAGGCCTTCCTTCATTCAGCTAAAGAAGATTTGGAGCTCTAAGTACCACAACGCTGCAAATCAAGATCAGGCTTTTTAACTCAAATGTAAAATCGGTACTTTTGTGTGGAACAGAAACTTGAGGACAACAGTGACCACCCTCAACAAAGTCCAGACCTTCATCAACACCAGTCTGAGGAAAATCCTCAAAATCCACTGGCCAAACACCATCAGCAACAATGACCTATGGCAGCAACAATGACCTATGGCAGCAGACTTTGCAACTCCCTGCTCGTGAAGAAATCATGAAAAGATGCTGGGGCTGGATAGGTCACACCCTCTGCAAGCCCACATCAATGGCCACCAGACAAGCCCTCTCTTGGAACCCTCAATGGAAAAGGAAAAGAGGAAGGCCAAGAAACATCTGGTGTCGACGCGGACTTCTAGGAGATGGGTTACACCTGTAGTCATATTGAAAGAAAAGCCCAGGACAGAGATGGCTGGAGAGTCATTGTTGATGACCTTTACCGCAGGAGGGGTAGTAGGCATAACTAAGTAAGTACTGCAGAGAACAAAGATCATGCATATGCTTTGACTGAGTTGTTTTAACCATCACAACTTGCTTGACACCATCTCACTTCAAGCCATTAGCATCCTACTTTTCAGGGGTTTGTGGCGCAAAAATACTGACAGCAAGATATCGTGGTACAAAGATTTTGTAAGCACAATATAGTAAGGACAAAGAAATCGGAGTCACAATCATCAGCAATATTATCATCAGGTGGGTATTAAAATAATGATAGGGAAAAGGTGGGGCCAGAGCTAAGATTAGGGATCATGTTTGGGTTAAGGGCTGTAGTGCATTAGGTATTTCAGTTTAGTTGGCATTCTACTGTCTACATTTATACGGTATGTATATATACCACCAGTAATAATGTATCATAATATGTCTTTTAAGTTACTCCTTCTTCCCCAGAGTCTGATTCTTCCAATTTTGACTTTTGCAGTCTTAAAAGTACACTTGCCTCCTTGTCCTTTAAAGTTTCGGTAGAGAATGTTCTACAAATTTTGCATTCGTTGGCTCTGTGGGCCGGGTTAAGAGAATACATACAGTCTTTATGTGGGTCTTTAGAGTGAAGTCTCTTTTTTACACATTTCCCACATGGCATGAAGAACAAGTTACTTACCTTCAGTAATGTCTTATCTGGTAGAGACTATCTAGCAGCAGATTCCTTACCTTTTGAATTATCCCCAGGCGTCAGACTGGATCTAGAGATTTTTCTTGAGCAGTACCCCAGTGTGTTGGAGGTGGCGTCGTTCGGCTCAGTGTGACGTCATCGGCCAGTTTGCACTGGAAGTGACATGCACGGTGTCTCCCCTCGAACCTTGTCCTCTTAAGATTTTGAAATTAGGAAGCGAGGCCATTGCACCTCCTTTGACCACTATCCTAAATACCGTTATCTCCTCTGGCCAATTTCCCACCACATGGAAAACGGCGGTGGTAAAACCTCTGTTAAAGAAGGCCTCTCTTGACCTGACAGAATTAAAAAACTAATCGGCCTATTTCCCTACTGCCCGTTCCAGCTAAGATCTTGGAAAAACATCTTAACGGCCATCTCAGTTCTTACTTGGAGGAACACCAACTGCTCGATGGCTCGCAGCATGGCTTCAGGAGTGAACACGGTACGGAGACGGGATTAACCGTTGTCCTTAACAACATCCGACAACAGGTTGATGCTGGTCATACCACCCTACTGATCCTCCTGGACCTGACGGCAGCCTTTGATACAATCTCTCCTTGTAGACTGGTGGGCAGGCTTCGGGAAATTGGGATAGAGGACTGCACTCAATCTGCTTTCATCGTTCCGCTTGAATCGCTCACAAAGAGTTAAAATGGGCCAATTTCTTTCTGCCCCTAAACAACTGTTTTGTGGAGTCCCCCAGGGATCCTTATTGAGTCCCACCCTCTTTAATATCTATGCAGCCCTGCTCCCCACCGTGGTAAGGTCTTTTGGCCTAGAAGTGCTTTCCTACGCTGATGACACTCAGATTTTGATTTCCATCACTGAGAGCGTCTCAGCCTCAGCAGTAAATTTAAAAACTGCATGTAGGCGGTGGCTGCATGGATGGTTGAGAACTACTTAAGACTCAATGGGGATAAAATGGAGGTCCTAATTTTCGGAGACAAGATGGATATCTGGTCAGAGGCTTGGTGGCCTGACTCTCTTGGATCTTGCCCCAGCCCCTGTCTTAATGCCAAGAATCTAGGCATTATTGTGGACTCCTCTCTTTCCCAGGGCTGACAAATAAATAGAACTGTCTCTACCTGTTTTGGGATGATACGGACTCTCAGGAAGATCTTCCGTTTTCTCTCCCTTCCATGGCGGAAACATGCAGTGGTGGCCCTTGTGGTGTCTAGGTTAGACTACTGCAATGCCCTTTACTTAGGGATAAATAAGGGACTTCTTCATCAACTTCAATTGGTGCAGAATGCCGCCGCTAGGCTGGTGATGGGTCTCTCTAAATTCCACTCATTTTCAGCTACCATCAGAAGCCTGCACTGGCTCCCGTTGGGGAGGAGAATTGTGTTCAAAGCCTTATGTCTGATTCACAAGGCCGTCCACAACAAGGGGTCAGAAGGCATCAACAAAAATGTTTCAAAGATATCTTCCCGGCAAGGATTTGAGATCTGCAAGCAAGAACCGAGTAATCGTTCCCAGGGTTAGGAAAGCCAGGGGGGGGGGGGGGGGGGGGGGCGGGAGGGCTTTCTAGTTGATAGGGGCTAATCTGTGGAATTCCCTTCACTCCCCAATTTCCACTCTGGAAACCCATTCATCCTTTCGAAAGTCCTTGAAGACCTGGCTTTTCACCTCCCAATCTTTTCCCTGCCTTAACCTTTAAACTCGGAACTCTATAGACATCTCTTACTCTGATCTCTTCCCGCAGCGCCTTGACGCCCCCGGGCTAAGTTCGCGCTCTACAAAACTTATATTCATTCATTCATTATATAGGCAGCACCCGAGCACACTGACGTATGTTCTTTTTCTTGTCTTTTGAAGCCAGAAGTGCGGAGCCACGAAGCACACTGACCACTGGTGTGGACTACCAGGGCCCTGAAAGGGGAAAGCCCTGTCCCTAGAGATCCGTTAGCAGAGCTTGGAGGATGGGTGGGTTGGTAAGGAATCTGCAGCTAGAAAGAGGCTCTACCAGATAAGGCGCTACCAAAGGTAAGTAACTTGTTCATCTGATAGAGACTTCTAGTTGCAGATTCCTTACCCTAGAATAGATACCCAAACAATACCTCCCCAGAGGTGGGTCTGCGGACCAATTTCACATGAGCAAATCCTGCAGGACAGAACAGGTAGAACGCCCATCCCTATGGACCTTTGTGTCCAGGCAGGAGTGCTTGGTAAAAATGTGCAAGGAAACCCAAATTGCTGCTTGGCAGATGTCCAGGACCACAACTCCTCTTGCTAATGCAGTAATTGCAGCTTTAGCTCTTCTGGAATTAGCATGCAAACCTTCAGAGGGTTGCTTCTTAGTCAATGCGTAGCAGATTTTGATATAGAGCATGATCCATCATGAGATGGTCCTCTTCTGTATGGCCTGTACTTTCTTCACTCCAACATAGCCCACGAACAGTTGGTCATCCACCTGTACCTCTTGTGTGAGGTTAAGGTAGAACGACAGCGCTCTTTTTGGGTCTAGACAGTGAAGTCGCTTCTCTTCCTTCAAGGGATGAGGCAGAGCATAAAAAAGTAGGCAGAGTGGGGGCGGAGCTTGGCTCGAGACGAAAATGGCTGCCTGAGCCTCGAGCTCCTCCACGCCGACCAACAATCCTGAAATTATCCGAGCACCCTTCACCTAAAAACGAATTTTGGAATGACATTCGTAAGTCGGAAAGCCGCCGCATCCTGGTGATGAGACTCTGATCTCCCTGGACCCCCCCTGTCTGAAGTTACGGGGTGGCGTGCGGGGCGCTGGGCCGCGGCTCCCCGAGCTGGAGTGTGCGCGAGGCGGAGCTGCGTCGCCGTACGTGCAGGAGTGTGCAGTGAAGACAAGCCTGTCCCCTGCGCTTTGGGGACCAGCCTCGCTCGGCCCTTTACGTGTCCCTGCGGGGGCACCGGCGAAGCTGCGGCCCGATCAGGGAGGGGTCTGAGACTGCCCACACGGCACGAGCGAGAGAGCTGAAACATCGGGAGAAGAACACAGAGGGGAGCCTACATACCCCTCCATCCCCCCGGCGTGAGTGAGGCGACTGGGACCGCGACCAGTACCATGAGGCTGCCCGCAGCAGGGGAGAGGTGTTGTGGAGGTGCCTACGAGTGAGAGGTTAGTGAGGGGAAAAGACGGCAACTCCCAACCCAGACTGCACGGGCAAAACCTGGAGGGCACGCAGTGCAGCCATTTTGCGGCCTACCAGGGGGAATGCGAGCGCCTGCCGCCGCGAGGGTACACACTGAAAGGGCCCCCTGTGGCACTACTGTGCGAAGTGAAGGCCGGCGCTAGGAGCGGTGAAATAAAGGACATTGCCCTGAGGGATGTAGTGTCGGTGACAGCCGGACTGCTACAATAAGCGGATGAGCGGCGGAACTCTCAACGAAGCCCAGCTGAGGCTGCATTTCCCCCCGAGGAGGCTGACATTCAAACGGCACGAGCAGAGAACATCGGCCAAGAGGGGTTGCAGTGCTACGTCTAGATAGTAGAAACACGTGCTTCATCCAACACAAGGGCTTCTGCAAGAAACGGGCACTGCGGCCTTATGGAGAGTGGTGGGATTGACGCTGACTGCAATCACTGGTCAGACGCCCTGCTGGGAGTCGCGCCCCCTGGTGCAGCTGGCCGTCCGTCACGGGGTCTGTCGGTGCAGGTCTGACCGGGATATGGTTGCTGCGGTGAGTGGATCTCATGTGCAGGTGGCAATATAAATACCATCAACAGCACACCTAGGAGGCAGAACAGTGTAACCCCCTGATACCCTGGCAGAGTGGAGTGGACTTTGCATGGTGCAGCCCAAGGGAAAAACCGTGATGCAGTTCTGGCTGGACCTTCCCCATGGCCCCATGGGGCCTCGCGGCGGCACCGTGTGCGGGCCTGGGACAGGACGCGATGTGTGCCGTGGTGGCAGGTGCAACGAGTGACCCGGTAAGGAGCTGTTAGACGGCCTGAGGCTCGAGTGCTGCAGGGACTCCAGAGTGGGGGCTTAAAAGACCCGGGGAGCGGCGGATAGACGGCATATCGGTGCCCCTGGGGCATACGGCGACATCTCCTGGCCCACCCCGCACGCGTGTCAGACGATCCCCAGATCGCCCAGGGCCTGGACAGACCGGGTGCTGACACAGCGTGCGCCGGGCAACATGGGGGGGAAGGGCCACCGCGGGGGAGCACAGGCGAAGCTGGAAAAGTTTGCATTCCTCAAGGACCGGAATGCGTCCCCCCCCCCCCCCCCTGACAAGACTAAAGAGTTTACGCTGGCGGATGTCATGGCCACGCTGACCCAGATGCAGTCCTCAATCGGCACGATCTCCACGGATGTTGCGCTTCTCAGAGCAGACGTCGCAAAAATTAATTCTAGACTGACCGAAGTCGAGGCTACCACGGCAACCCTCACCCACGACACGGCCGAACATCAAAAACGGATACAAACTCTTGAACTGGTGCAAAAACAGCTGCTGGCCAAGCTGGATGACCAGGAAGGCAGGTCCAGGAGGAACAACGTGCGTGTCGTTGGGGTGCCGGAGAGTGAACGCTGCCCGGCATTGGACCTCTTTGTGGAAAAACTAATCACCGAACAGTTGCAGCCACGTGGGCTCTCAAAATTTTTCTCGGTGGAGAGGGCGCACCGAGTACCGGGTGGGAGGCCTCGGCCTGGGGCCCCCCCACGCCCGATCCTGGCCCGCATTTTCAACTTTCGCGACTGGGACGCAATCCTCCAGGCGGCGCGTACCGCCCCCCCACTGCGGGTGGACAACAGCACAGTCACCCTCTATCCGGACTACACCGCGACAGTGATGCGGCAACGGAGAGACTTCATGGCGGTCAAGGCGGAACTCCGCACTTGAGAACTTAAATATGCGATGTTATATCCGGCGAAGCTGCGAGTGGAGGCGGAGGGGCGCACATGGTTCTTTGCATCGCCAGCGGCGGCCACGGAGTGGCTAGAGGGGTGGCGTCCGGCGAGATCGAAGGGCCGAGCGGAGCGGGCCCCTAGCGGCCATTCCACCTCCCCCGAGAACCTGGATGTCGAGAAGTCGAGAGCGGAGGGTGGCGCGCCGTGAAGCTGAGGATGTAAGGGAACAACCGGACTTGACGACAGTGAGGAGCCCGGGGCCGGAATGCACCGGGCGGCCCGGTGGGGCCTGGAAACGGCAGGGGGATTGATGACTCTAGACCTTTTTGTTTCTCCGGACAGTCGGTTACCTGAAGGGACAAGCATATGGTGCGGGGATCGGCGGCGGAACTGTGAGCGGCTTCCCCCCATACGCAAGTAGCAAGTTAATGGGAACTAAGCACTCTGCTGAGTTGGGGTGGCGGGTAGTTCTAAATCCGCTGGGCAGGGAGGCAGGGAGGGGGGTGGGGGGACGGGGGCATTTTTGTAACGTTGGTTTGTGTTTTGTTTCAGGTTCAGCAACTACTCATTGGTCTATTAGGCTGGCTAGGCTTGTATGGGACCACAAGGGAGACACACGACCATACACACTTCACACAACTGTCCACGACGACGGCATCACATAACATGACCCAAGGGACCACTGATAGATTACTAGACGTACATACACAGCAGCACTGTCCTTCTTTCAGTGTTCTGTCCTGGAACCTCAATGGATTAGGGGACAAGATCAAACGGGGGCTAGTGCTGCAGTATCTTAAGCGTAGAGGACCTGCGGTGGCACTCTTGCAAGAAACGCATTTAGTGGGCACAACCACCAAAGCCCTAGATAGATGGGGGTTCAAGATGGCGATACATTCGGAGTTCATGACGGGGTCCAGAGGGGTGGGCATATTAGTCAACAAACGTTCTCCCCTGATTCTTCTTGACTCTCGTCGGGAGGAGCACGGTCGCTTTGCGGCACTGACCTGCCAATGGGAGGGGAAAGTGTACAATTTGGTGACCGTCTACATCCCCCCGACACTACACCAGACCTCCTTTAAGGCACTGGGTGAATTCCTGCTGGCGCTACCACAAGGGGAGCTTATCATGGGCGGGGACTTTAATGCAACCATGGACCAGACACTGGATAGGTCGTCATGCAGGGAACATGGCGGCGCCACCTCCATTCTGCGAGAATTTACGGAGGCACTGGGCCTCGTAGACAATTGGAGGGCGTATAGGCAAGAGGAGAGACAGTACACATTTCTTTCGGGGGCACACAACACCCTTTCCCGCATAGATTATATTTTCACATCACCCGCGGGGTTCAAGGGGATGACTGAAGTGTCGCACCTCCCCAGGGGTATTTCGGACCACTCGCCTGTGGTCATCACGTTTGCGACCATTGACCCGCGTAAACGCACTGTGTTCCCGGTCCACCCCGGCTATCTCAAAATCCCTAAAATCAGCAAGGCCCTTAAAGCGACGACCAAACAATATTTCACTGAAAATACCGATTCCGTCAGGGTCTGACGACCCTCTGGGAGGCTTTTAAAACAGTCCTCCGCGGACAGGCCATCTCCATAATTACCGATCACAAGAAAACCCAGCGACGCGCGGTGCTGGAGCTAGAGCGGGGGGTGAGTGAGGCTGAGGCAATCCATGCAACACAAGCAGATGATGATTCGGCACATAAAGTCCGCATGGCACAGCAGGAATACAGGTCCCATCTTTGGGAGGGAGCACGAGCTAAACAGGTGGCGACTCAACATACGATTTTTTATGAACTGGGGGATAAAGCAGGCAAACTGCTGGCATGGCTGGAGAGGGGGGACCGCGCGGTGGGTGGCTCGGATTCGGCTAGACACCGGGGAATTTACCTCGGAGCCACGGCAAATAGCGGGGGCTTTCGCGGCCCACTACAAAATGATATATACGCCATGAGGCCTCCTCTACCGTTGCCGATAATGAGACCTTCCTTCGGGACATAGCAATGCCGCGGCTGACCCCTTCGGGGGCCGAGGCCCTGGAGGCGGACCTGACGGCTGAGGAGATCACACTGGCGATTCTGGCCCTTTGCACCGGGAAGGCGATGGGGCCAAATGGAATTCCGATTGAATTCTATAAGCAAAGCTCCTCACTAGTGGTCCCGCACTTACTTGCCATGTATAGGGACGGTCTATCGACCGGGATCCTCCCTCGCGATCAGAGGATGGCTACGATAGTGGCGATCCCGAAACTTAACAAACCGACGCACGAGTGCTCATCTTATCGCCCGATTTCGTTGTTGAACGCAGAGGCGAAGATTCTAGCCAAGGTACTGGCGACAAGACTACAGCCATACCTCTCGACCCTAGTACACCCGGATCAGTCGGGATTTATGCCTCACCGAAACACAGCTCTGAATATACGGCGTCTCCACGGGATTATTGCGTGCCGCTCCTCGATAGAGGAGGACGCGGCCATCCTGTCATTGGATGCACGGATGGCGTTCGATAGGGTAGAATGGCCTTTCCTATTTGCCGTTCTCCGCCACCTGGGACTTGGCCCCAAGATTTGCGCGTGGATCCGGCTTCTATACACCCAGCCACTGGCACAGGTGGTAGTAAACGGCCACGTTTCGGACGCCTTTCCGTTGGGTCGGGGGACGAGACAGGGATGCCCCCTTTCCCCGCTCCTTTTCGCTCTGGCTCTGGAGCCTTTGGCGGCGTGGGTGCGACAGGACCCGGTGATCCGGGGCCTCAAATGGACGATGGGATGGGAGGATCGTATCTCCCTCTATGCGGACGACGTCTTGCTATACCTTGCCTCGCCGGCACGCTCCATCGCCTGCCTCCTCGACATTTGTGCGTCGTACGGGAAGAGGTCCGGCTATGAGATCAACTGGGAGAAATCCATCGTCTATATGCTCCGAGGCTCCCCGCCTCGGCTCCCGAGGGGCTGCAATATTCGGGTGGCCAATGAAGGATTCAAATATCTCGGCATTTATGTAACTGCGGATCACGACAAATTTGTGGCTGAAAATCTAATGAAGCCCCTGCAAAGGCTTTGTACCGACGTCAAGCACTGGCGTTCCTTGCCCCTGACACTGCTGGGAAGGGCTTCTCTTTTCAAAATGTTGGCCCTCCCTAGATTCCTATACGTGCTACAAAATACCCCTTTCCCGGTTGCGCCCTCGTATTTCGCGGCCGTCAACGCAGAGGTCACTGGCCTCTTGTGGGAGGACAGGGCGCCTCGGATAGCTCTCCACAAGCTCACCAGTGGGTGGTACGATGGCGGTATAGCCCTCTTAGACATCAAAACCTATTACTGGGCGTCGCAACTTATGGTTATAAATCAATGGCTGCATGTGCCGGGAGACGACCCTGCGTACCGTATGGATAGGCAACTGCTGGGGGCAGCGGGGGTTGTGGGAGCACTCTACAACCCCAAAAGAGGTCACGTTCCGGCGGGTCCCGCAGCGCACACCCTCCGGATATGGTTTGCGGCACAGCGAACAATGGGATGGGCAGGGAGGATTACCCAGGCTACGCCTCTCTGGGAGACAAAACAGCTTGGGGTACTACGCACCACCAAGGGGTTCCACCAGTGGGATCTAATTGGCATCTCCAGGGTCGGGGACCTCTGGAAGAAGGGAGAGGTGGTCACTTTTACCCAATTACAGGCAGACTACGACTTGGCAGACACCGAACGTTTCCGGTACTTACAAATCCACCACGCACTTCGGGCGGCGATTCCACCTGGGACACGGCTCCCGGCTCCCGGAGTCATCACCCCTGGAAGACCGGCTCCTCACAGAACACCTAACTCAAAGAGCGACGTCCCTAACATACCGGAAAATAATAAATAATCGCCCTGATCCTTTCTTGACCCATAAGAGTAAATGGGAGGCAGAACTCGGAGACTTAGATGAGGCGGAGTGGCAATCCGCGCTCTCCTCCCCCAAAGAGGTGGGCATATCGTCCAGACTAAGGCTGGTCCAACTTAAAATTCTGCACCGCACATATTACACCCGTACACTCCTATTTAAATTGCAACGGGCGGAATCCCCGCAATGTCTTAGGCAATGTGGACACGAGGGAACTTTCTTTCACACCCTATGGGAGTGCCCAGTCATGGCGCTTTACTGGAAGGGGGTGTTGCACACGCTCTCCCGGGTGACCAGAGTCCTGACGCTCCCGGAGCCTCGGAGGTGTCTCCTCAATATCTGGGAACAAACGGACCACAAGAGAGTGACACAGCTCTGGGTGACGTTGGGGCTCATGCTGGCAAAACGCAATATAGCCCAGCGATGGGGATCGGGGAAGTCGCCCACCCTGGCGCAATGGATCCAGGACATGGACTATGTAATGGTGGTTGAAAAAACTGTATATATGCATAGAGGTTACCCCAAAAAATAGTCCCAGGTGTGGGGTGGGTGGAATGTATACAGAGGGAATATATGTGAACCCCCGCACGATGCCTCAGACTCTGAACTCAGTGACCAAGAATAGCCATCCTTTCGCTAACAGCGGTTGGGGATGGGAACGACTGTATGATGCATATGGAGTGTCTTTGTGTCTCAACTGTGCCTGTACTGAATTGTTGCAATAATTTTGGGCTAATTTCCTGCTAAGCCTGATACGAGATGAGTGGTGTTTTTGTTTGCAAAAACTTAATAAAAATATTGCAAAAAAAAAAAAATAGGCAGAGTTATGAATTGGCCAACATGAAAGGGAGTGACCAGTTTCTGTAGTAGGAAGCTCTTATGAAAAGCACTAGTTTCTCTGGGTAGATGTTCAGGTACGAAAGCTTGGATGACACCGCCTGAAGCTCACTTACCCTCTGGGCAGATGATTTAGCCTAGATAAAGTCCATCTTGATGGTAAGGAGCCTGAGTGGACAATTGGGCAGGGGCTCAAAGGGAGTGCACATAAGGAAAGTGAGGACAAGATTAAGGTCCCACTGGGGCATAATAAATGGAGAAGGTGGGAACAAATTTTGAAAACCTTTCAGAAATCTATTTACAATAGGGAATTTGAAAAGGGATGGCTGGTCAGGCAACCGCATAAAGGCTGAAATAGCAGAAGATAACCTTTAAGAGTGTCCAGAGCAGAGCCCTGCTGGGCAAGAGAAAGTACGAAGAGAAGAACCTGAGAGAGGGGGCAGAAAGGGGATCAATCTGTCTTTCTGTACACTGTGCCACAAATTTTCCCCAGTGACAGGCAAATACTGTCTTGGTGGAGGGATGGCTGGCTGCCAGGATAATGTCACAGACTTTGGGCAGAAAGTCATGTCAGCGCCATGGCGACGTGCGTTCTAGGGCCCACCCCAACCACAATGCACACCCTCAAGAAAGGTGTTGTTTGTCTCCCTTGCACAAAAATACGTTATGGTAAACTGCATGATACCACTTTGTGTTATTAGGGCTCCTATGGCAGTGTTAGTGTGTTTATTTCTGTGTCTTTTTCCTTCCCTGTGTAGCTTTACACTACATGATCCAGCTGCCTTGGGAGGCAGCCCTCTTGGGCGTGTCCCTGGGCGTGGCCACAATCCAGCTGCCTTGGGAGGCAGGCCTCTTGGGTGTGTTCCTGGGCTTGGCCTCAATCCAGCTGCCTTTGGAGGCAGCCCTCTTGGGAGCGTCCCTGGGCGTGGCCTTCCTTGATATAGGCAGCCCCGCCCAGCAACCGTTGCTCACTATTCTCTTGATCCTGTTGGAGTGGGAGGTTTCTTCTTTGCTCTGGTGCAGCTCGTGAGATTCTTATGTTTTCATCTCACCTTGGCGATCCTTTGTGTTCCTTCCAGCTGGGCCTTTGATTCCAGGTGGCTCCCGCAAAGTTTAGCATTGCTGCCGGCTCCCGCAGTAAGTTTTAGAGATTTTTGTGTTTTCTGCTGCTGGGCCTTTATTTTCCGATCGGCTTCAAGTACGCCAGCTCCCGCAGAACGTATTCAGCAGGCTTTTAGCTCCGCACAGCTTCCTTGCTGGCCCCCGCAGAGTTTTTCCATTCAGCCGGCTCCTGCAGCACTTATTTCTCCTCAGGCCATCTTCATCACATCTCTGAAAAACAACTTCAAAGCAGGCCGTGCTCTGGGTGGTAAGCCGCAGCATTTATTAGAGCAATTAGCATATTCTTAATAGCGCATTGCTCATGCTCTGTTATTCTCATATGGTGATATTTCTTTCAGTAGTGAGATGTTGATTTAGAATATCATATGATTGTTTTACAGCTGTGACCTTCATACAAGACCCTTGTTGATTTAAAGAGACTTGTGAATTATTAGAAGAAAAAACTGTGATACGTGATACAAGACCCTTGTTGATTAAAGAGTCCTATGAGTAATTCCTCAGCCTTATGATTGTTATGTGTGTGACAAGCAAAGTCCTATGAGCTGCATCATAGAAGGAATAACACTGTAACATATTAGTCTCAAGGCTAATCTCAGGATATGGTGTGGTGTTGTTTTGTACATTAATCTTTCTTTTACAGGTCTCCTTCCCCGCTGTACCCATCCCATACCCTTCCTCACGTTTGGCCACTGTGATTTTGATGCTATAATAGCAGATCAAACTCAGAGGTGCCGGGAGGTGGGCCATTGAGAGCATCACGCAGATCCCAAGGAAAAAGAAGGCCACCATGACAGGTCAAACGCGGTCAACTGTCACCGCTCAATCTCCATTCAAGAAGGCGAAGAGTTAACAGGTTTAGGTGGAGGACTCTCCCCTGCTGAGACTGAGGTCCTCCTGAAGAGGCAGCCTGATCGGAGGACTAATAGCCATGCTCAGCAGCTCGGGATACCAGACTCTCTGTACCCAGTCCAGAGCCACAAGGGTGACTTGGGCGCGGGCATTCCTGATCTTCTCGATAACTCTGGGCAGGAGTGGTATGGGCAGATCATCGCATGGTGATCCAACAGGGTGATATGGAGTCTGGATTCTGCCGGAGACCAGAGGCCTCTGATCTTGACCTTTTCCAGATGATTCCCCCACCCCAGGTGTGAAGCATCTGTCATTTCTGTCGGATCTGGTTGGGGAAATGAGAGGGGTCTGCCACTGACCCAACCCCAATTCGTTAGCCACCACTGCAGGTCTTTTGCAATTGCCTATAAGATCTGGACCATGTCGGAGAGATTCCCCTGATGCTGCGGACACTGGAACTTCAGGTCCCACTGCAGAACCTGCATATGCCAATAGACATGTGTCACAAGCAGGAAACAGGAGGTCAAAAGGCCCAGCAGCCTCTGAGTCAGTCTCACTGAACATACTTGTGACCTACAGTGAACTGCAGGTAACGTCTGTGGACGGCCAGGACTAGGATGTGAAAATATGCGTCTTGCAAGTCCAACGCTACCATCCAGACTCCCAAGTCCAACGCAGACAGGACCTGAGTGAGAGTGAGCTTTTTGAACTTCTCCTTCTTGAAGAGAGCAGGACGAAGAACTCCATCCTTCTTGGGCACAAGAAAGTAGCGGGATTAGCAACCACGACCTACTTCTGGTATCTGCACTCTCTCTATGGCTCCCTTGTCCAAGAGAGCAATCACTTCCTTGCGGAGAAGGGATAGGTGGTTCTCCGTCAACCTGTCTTAAGTAGGTGGCATGGAAGATGGGGTTGTCTTCAAGGGGAGGAAGTAGCCCTTTGGTCAATCTGCAAAACCCACCGGTCCGAAGTTATAGACCACTAGTGGGGCAGGTGATGGCGGATCCTGCCCTCCACTGCGTGCCCTTGGTGGCAGAAGGACAGACAATAAGGATTTGGAGGCTGCGGCTGCCTGGGGAGTGGTGGACTGGCTTGATCTTTGGCTGCCCAACCCATTGGGTCTGTGGATACCAGATCCTCGGCCATACAGATTGGGAAGCTTGCGTGCCGTGGTGGCTGGGCGGGTAAAGACATGGCGGGAAGCCCCTTCTGTGGGCACAAAAGGGGCGGATTGGGGGTTAAGAGGGGTCATGGAAAGGCTGAAGGACCTGGCCGTGCCCTGCTGTCCTTTTAGCGCTCCAGCGCGGAACATGCCTCATCTCTGAAGAGACGGGAACCATCAAAGGCCCTGTCTATAAGTAATGTTTGGACATCCGCAGAAAAGTCAGTAGTTATCAACAAAGCATTGAAACGTAGGGCCACCATCGATGAAACCGCTCTGCCTAATGAGTCATTGGTGTCCAGTCCACATCTAATGGTGAACTTAGTTGCATCCCTCCTGTTGACAACAGCCTGGGAGAGCATGGCCCAGGCCTCCTTTGGAACCATTGGCACCACCTGTGCAACCGTATCCCACAGAGCGTGGGAAGGGCAGGACAATATTCCCAGACCACAATGCCAGGCTGGTGGTAGAAAACAATTCTATCCTAAATTGTCCAGCCTCTTGGATTACTAATCCGGTGGTATGGTTGGCAATGCACCAGGATTTACGTGGAAGTGGAGGCATGGACCACCAAGTTCTCCAGGGTTGGGTGCTCTTTGAGGAATTTGGGGTGCCCTGGAGCAAGGCGGTGGTCATGGGAAATTGTCCTGTTCACAGGGGCTCCTGTGTTGGGCTTGGACAAAGTCCCTATAAGGACATCAGTAAGAGCTTTGCTAAACAGGAGAAGCGGTTCTGAAGGAGAAACTCCCGGCATAAGCACTTGCCACCGAGGGAAAGCTAAGATTCAGGATCTCAGACGCTCTCTTCACCATAGTTCCGAAGGAAGCCCTATCCTCCGGAGCCATGGTAGGGGGAGAAAGCATGACAGTATTCGGAGAGGTATCCAGTCTACTGGCATCCACCAAATCCTTAACCCAGCCCATGTCGGAATCATATGGCTGGTATTCTTCAGGGTCCAACAACACTTCCCATTCCTCCCTGCATCCTAGCCCATAAGAATAGGGCTCAGGCTCTGGTGTGGGTGGAAGGCATGGCTCCAGTCAGAATTTGAGTCGGGCGATGTCCCTCCGCTCTGTGTCGGAGTTGGGGATATAAATGGGGACAGTGCAGCCAGGATGGTCACCTTGAAAACAGCATCAGGGAAAGGTCGAGACGGCAAAACCGGCGCCGATCCAGACCCATCTGTGGATCCCTGAGGCTCGAATGGCGCCGGGGCCCTAGCCGCCAGCGTGTAGTAGAAGGCCCTCCGAAACCCATGGGCTCAAAGGCGCTTCAGAGGGAATGGGCCGCCAAAATATGAGGCGCATGGCCTCATAGAACTGTTTTAGTTGGACGGAGTCGCTTCGGCTCCCCAAAACCTGGGAAGGAGCAGAGACGGCCCAGGAGCTGGTTCAACAGCGAAGCCAGGCCTCTTGTGTCGACGCTCCCTTGTTACTTAAGCCGACAGACTAGGTGAGGCCGAAGTACGCTTCAACTTCTTCTTGTGGGAGCAGGGCTCACCCGAATGGCCCGATGACTTTGAGTGCGACGAGGATCTCGGACTCCGTGACCGCTCCCGCGCCCTTCCTATCGACTAGGATCTGGACTGTTGCGGCATAGCACGTCGAGCCACTAGGAGCTTGAGGGATTGCTCCCTCAAGGCCTTCGGGTTCATTGTGTGGCAATCGGAGCAGGCCTTCGGATCGTGGTCGTCCGTGAGGCACCAAAAGGCAAACAAGGTGCGGGCCATCACCAACATCGAGTAGTGACAGGCGCCACAGAGCTTTAAACCAGCCTTCTTTAATTACATTCCTCTCACATTAGGAAAACAAAAACTTCGAAAAAAAGTTGATTAAATTGACTAAGGGATAGCTCTTGACAGATCTGTTCTGAATGGCGTGGAAAGAAAAGAACTAACATCAGCACACTGGGGTAGCTCCTATATAGATACCGCGCGAATCACTTCCAGGGCGGACGATGGCAACAATCCCACGCGGAGCCGAATTAAGTCACATACCGGCACATAGGGGTACTGCTCAGGGGAAATCTCTGGTTTCAGTCTGACGTCTGGGGATTATTTTAAGGTAAGGAATCTGCGGCTAGAAGTCTCTATCAAATAAGGCTCTGCTTCTTAGCTTCAGACAGTTGGATTTGTAGTTTTAACTCCTTAAAATATTGTGGTAGTACATTGAAAGAAATAGCCTCTTACCTGACTGAGCAGGAAGTGCTCACAGGGGCTCCCTTCATACACGACGTGCGGCAGAGCTTGCTAGCCTGGGTGAGGAGAGGGGAATGCTGGGCTTTGTTCTGATTGGCTGAGTTCGGGTGTTTTATAAAAAGGTGGAAAGGTTACTGTTTGGACTATGTGAAAGCTATATAGGTGTATATTTAACATTGTACTGCTCACTATGTAGTACAGCTCGACAAGGGATATTATTAAAGTATGTGAATCTATGAACGATCCAATACTGCACAATCAATATTATAATAAAATACAAAAGACAAGCTAAAAAAACAATAGCTTTGATGTTCAATGCTTTGGCAACAATAATTTTGGAGATCAATATATTGGAGTTTGATAGTGTAGTACAGAACTCTTCAAAGTAGCCCTTTTGGAGCAGTATCCTACCCAGCACTCATCTTCTCTTTATGTGTACGACAGTCATTAAAGCCAGAGAGATCGGCTCAAAGACCAGAATAACAAGAATCAGGCACAGCTGGCATAAAGGACAAGAACTTCATAATAGGAAACAATGCTCATGTAATTAATTCTTTACTCTTGCTAACAGACTTCTGGAACAGATGTCGATTTAAAATGCATATTTTCCGACTTTATATTATATTTCAAGTAAATTATTTTATTCTTAAAGGGAAATGTATCACCATCCTGATTTTATACTTCCCACACTTACTTTATTGTTCCCATCAAAGATTTAAGTTACTGCTCTCATTTTTGCTGAGCTAATAACATTTCCATCACCTATTAATTACATATGCAGTCTTGCCTACTACCTATGCAAACTGACACAAGCTGGATGACCATTTGTTTAGACTTCTCAAATTCCAAAAAAAAAGGGAATCGCCTTCATGGTTTTTAGTCATTTAAGGAAGTAGATCCTGTTTTAGTAACTTCCTGATGAGAAAAAAAACTAATGGAGTAAGGAGTGGGAAAGCCTAGTCTATCTCATCCTCATTTGCATACTTTTCTCTTTAAATCTTTTTATAAACTTGTATATGTAATGGGGGTGTGAGAGAGATAGCAATGAATGTTTAAACTGAAACACACACCGGCTGTTAGAGCAAATACCCGGCTTGGCTGTGTTTTTTGTATAGTCTTTCTTTGTAGAAGAGCTCTCAAAAGGAAACATATCAGATCTTCTTAACATGATGCAGCAGCTAAATGTCATTTCTGAAGCATGATGCTTGCATTCCTCACTCACTCAAAGAATCACAAAGATAACTATTCCATTAGCCACACATGCCCTTTTCTTAGAAAATATGGCATGAATGAGTACTGGAAGTAGCCATTATTAAGACAAATTAAAATAGTACAGCAGCCTGTTTATTTGAAACATTCACATTTTTCAATGCATTTCTATTCACTTCCTATTTTGGTTCTTACCCTAGCACTGACGAAGATGAAATCCTTCCTCTGAGATTTGTCCTTCTCTTTCTCAAATACGATTCCCAGCTTGGCCTGCGTCCGCTGAGATTTGATCAGCTGCCGGACTGAATAATGACAATATCATGAAGGTGAACTTAGAGATGAAGCTTAATACACAGAAATAAGTTTAAAGAGGACTACCCTCTTTTCTTCCAAATAGCTAACACATTTAAACAAGCAATGCAAAAATTAAAATAATGCCCAATGGTGTATTAACTCAGGTGCTCCTGTCTTCCTCAGATTACCAATGCAGGTGAACAGCATTCATCAACTACACCTACATCATTTCCTGTGCACACTAAATTACTTTATGGAGTGTATCCCATGAACCGCCATCTCAGTTTCTTTATAATCATTACCTGCAGTATAAATACCTCATCTATAGCTATAGTGATGCCTAGTGAATTCATAGAATTAAGAGACGCATACTGTATGACTAGCAGTTCAGGAGATGCTACACAGTGAGGCAACCTTTCCTAAAATCTACCTGCAGATCCCCTTATTTATCTTTTCCAACACTTGTAGAACATTGTAATTAGGCAGCATAGGGAGTCGGGTGAAAAGGTTTGCGATTACCCCCTGGATTTCATTTCTAAGAAATGCATCAAGGAATTAGTGCTTATACTTGCAAATAATTAGAAAAGGATTATGACTCAGAAATAAAGCCTATGCCAGCCCCGATGGAATGGGAATTCGTGCCTTCTAGAAGACAGCCATATAAGTAGTGTGCCAGTTCAAGTGTCTAGAGTAAGGAAAAGTTCCTTGCATGTAACTAGAGTTCTTCAGAACTGTTGGTGTCTTTCATTGATTCACATGTATGAACAGTCCCCGTCATCTGGGTGGGAATCCTCACTAGACAATGTTATGTTGCACTGTCCGATAAACAGCC
This sequence comes from Triturus cristatus, assembly GCF_964204655.1. NCBI lineage: Eukaryota > Metazoa > Chordata > Amphibia > Caudata > Salamandridae > Triturus > Triturus cristatus. The sequence goes on from NC_140591.1 coordinate 1,541,447,615, forward strand.
TCAAGAACACTGAACTGCTTTGTGAATTGGCTCAAATGGAGCGCCTTTCAGAGTTACCAGAAATGTGAAAAGTTCCCATGATGTTGGAGATAAGGCAACTAGAGATAGCCATGGAAAAGCCCTCTCATAAATTCTTTGATAATCGTTGTCGCAAATAGCAACTCTTTACCTGGTGTATGGAGTTATTTAGAAAATGAAGACGGTTGTATTTTTATAGAACAATATTTCAGACCTGACCTTTCAGATGTAGAGGCATGTTAATACGTATACATGATTATTATGTGCCCATTCATATCTAATGATTTCGTACAAGACTGCACTCTGGCTGTCTGCAACACTTGTCTAGTCATGTGGCATCTGAATGAAACCAAACTCTTGAGCACCTCAGTTGTGAGGTGTACAATTGTGGGTTGTGGTGAAGTACTCGCCCCGTGTTGAATGACAAAACGTAGAAGATCTGCCTCAAACTGGATACGTGTTTCTTGTCAACATCATACATAAATGGGAAAACCCAATGCTGCCTATGGCATGTTGGAGCTGTTAGAATAATCTTACAATGTTGTTTAAAATGTTTGAATTACCCATGGTATTAAAGAAAAATGGTGGGTGTGCATGAAAAAATGTTTCTTACCATAACATGATTCCATGATGCATGCCTCTCCCATAGATCCTAGACATGGCCACATGCTGGTGAATAAGCAGAACTTGTTGCATGGATTGGTAGTAAACCGCTTCCACTGCAATATTCCCCATTATGACTCAACTGTCTAGCATCCAATTGCCCTTTGGGATTTGCCGTCCTCTGACCGCTTAAGGCATCTGAACATTTGTTGTGTGATCTTCAAATTGTTCTGCTGAGATATCTACTTTGTGTCTGATACTCAGAACCAAAGACATCAAAACCTCCTTGGACATCAGAATGGATCTTGTTACTCCTTTGGCGTTCTAAAATTTGTAATTGTATTGCAGGTACGTATCATCACCTGGTTGTTCCTCACATGCTGCAAGTATGCTGTAATTGCTAACGTTACTGCCCTTTGCTCCAGACAATATATGTTGATATGTTGAGAAGTGATATTATTTGCAACTGTTTACTGACAAGCAAAATGTCCATATGAGCCACCCTAACTGTTAATGAAACATCTATCCTGCAAATATATTCTACAGTATTCGGCCACTAAAGCACTGACTATTTGAATACTGACTTGAATTTTGTCATCCCGTTCACATTTCACTTGTATCTACTGCTCATCATTTAATTTATCTTGGTTTGGTCTCATTCTCAGCTGACATTAAAGCAACAGGAGAATAGAAAAGGTAATGGATTCCAGTGATTTATACCTTTTCTTTTTTTTACCATAACAGGGTGTTCATACTATAAAAGTGTGGTTAGGGTCATTAATGTCCGACTTCGCTCAAGGGATGGGTAAACTTTCCCTTCTTTTGAAAGAATCATTGCTTTGAGAAAGATAATATCTGTGGTCTGTTACTTCCTTGTGTTGATGGTTAAAAAATAGTGTGGAAAGAAACTTTACAGTACTTGGTACTATCTGCTTGGATATGATGATCGAACATGCTTTGATTAGCCAGTCATCTACATACGGGCATACAAAACTCTTTTCTTCGAAGTTGTGCTGTAATCTGGGCCATACATTTGGTTAAAATGCAAAGCGGTGACTTCAGACTAAATAGCAGAGCTCTGAATTGCAAAAGGAGTCTGTTAACTGTGAGCTGCAGACATTCTTGATGATTTTTAAATCTGGGGATATTTAAGTATGCATTTTTCAGATCTAACACCTTTGCTTTGAATGAAATAATGAGATCAATCGCCAGAAGTAGTTCCAACTTCCACATTTATTACTGACTTGAAATATCCCATGCACCAGGCAGACGGTTCACCAGCAACTGTCACTACCCTCAAAAGATGACTGGCTAACCTTCTAGATCATATGATCAAGTTTCACCATGATATAACTCAAGACATTCCCATATTCCACCTTTGCTGTCGTAGACTAGTGTTTGGAAGTCATGTTTATTTTACAATGTTGAACTGAACATTGTGCTTGTCTCAATCATCAAGACCAAGACTTCACCAGAAATAATTTTCTCCGAATAGCACTGGTTGAAGAGACGGGAAACTCTTGTAAATGGACCCCATTTTTCCCAGATGTCTTCAAGAAAACTCTTGGCAAATTGAAGGGGTTCCATCACAAATAAATTTAAAAAAACAACGTGCTCAGAGTACATAGGGTGTGCAAGATACCCTTGTTTCCAAGATATGATTTATGTGAAGAGTTGAAAGAATTATGAGACTGTGAGAGTATGCTTATAGAAAAAACTGAAAGTTCAGAATGGTTGTACCCCATTGTTTTGCCACGTCTGGAGGACAAATAAATAAGTCTTGGTGTACCGGAATATCACCTTTGTGTTTCAGGGAGGTAGAATTCCTGGGTCGAAGCCTAAAAGAGAATGTAGGGGATGTGGTGAAATGGATGTTCATAAATTGAGAAAGGTAGTAGAAGTAAAGAAATGTGTACAAAAAGTATATGCAGGTGTTGGTAAGCAGGGTGCAAAATGCATTTGGGAGATTGGATTAGCATAAAAAATCCTGGTTTAGTTTGCAAACGTGCATCAAGGTTTTCAGTGCTAGTGACTGTAAAAGTGCTGAAAGAGGATATAGTTGTTTGGAATCTTGACAAGATTGCTCAGGTGCCTAATAACAAATTTGATGAGGTGTGTCAACGCACAGATAGAACCACAAATGTTAGGAATTCTCCAAAGGAGTTAGATGTGTGAGGGTGAAGTTAGAGTTTCTATGCAAAATCACTGTCTGTTTTCAAACTGAAAGATTTCAGCTGGTAAATCTTTCTTCCAGAGGTTATTCTCTAGTCTTGAGAACTTTGTCATTCAAATTAAATTCTATTACCTTACAAATTTCTAAACCTTACCCTCCAAATCCAGCCCCCAATAATCCTGACACAAACTCTCTTTACCCAAGTGACCTATCATTCTCCTCCATCTCATATCATTAACTGTGACCTACGCTGTCAAACTCTGTTTGCGCCAGACTGTACGGGCTACAGACAGTCTGAAATTCTGTTCCTTTCCCCCACAATATACTCAAGATCTTACAGTGCCACCACTTACGTACAAATGTGATTAGACGCCAAATCTATTTACATTTTTTGTAAATGTATCTCTCATTATCTTATGACCCCTGAAACTGGTTTCCCCACTCAACATTTGTTAGTCTCATCAACTAAAAGACAATTTCTTTTCAGCACTAATTCTAATTCGTTTCAGCCTTTTTTATGCTTTCGAAATAAAAGGGATCGTTTTCACGTATCTACCTCATTACTGAAACATGGCAGCATCACGCCCTTTAGTATTACCATCAGTCACCACAGTACATCTTTGCTTTGGGTTAAAACTTTCTAAATTAGGAGTCTGTTGCAATTTCTCCTTCACCATCTCGAATTCGTTTTAGCATACTTAAACCCACTTAACTTTAGCTTGCTTTTTCAACGAACTTCTCAAACAATGCATGCTGCTTCCAAATTTCTGAATTAACTTTCTGTTAAAGTCTGCTGTTCCAAAGAAATGTGAGATTTCATTTTTGGATTTTGGCACAGGTATGTTTTTAATAAGTCTTTTAGACATTATGCTTAAACCACAAAGAATTCCCTTTTGTGCGGATACATTTTCACCAGACCTAGTTATACTCTTTTCAGCTCAATGGATATGCACTAAAAAAATAGTAAACATTCACCAAATTCTAATTTGGTGAATGTTTACCATTTTTTAGTCCCTATCCATTGAGCTAAATAAAGTATAATTGGGTATGATGGAAATGTATCTGCACAAAAGGGAATTCTTTCTGGTTTAAGCATTAAACTACCCTGTCCCTTTCAGTAGTAAAGGGTGACTCTCCTTGTTTCGATAGTATAAGTACAACTCTTAGGTATTATGCCTTTTCCCTAAGCATGGGACTCAAATAAGCCAACTCCCTTTGACTCGGCTTATATTTTTCCACCTTTATTAGGAGACCATTCACCTCTTAACAGGATTTGTCTTGCCCTCACATTATGTTTCTCTTCATCCTTCCCAAAAACCAAGATATCCTCTTGGTATATCTTCACTCCTTCTATCGTCTCCAAATCCATTTACATAATCCTCTGGAACACTGAGGCTTTGAAATCAGTAAGTACCATGGGAGTCACAAAGGCAATTAATTCTCTGGAATCACCATGTAGCTTCACCTGGTGGTATGCAGACACTAGATCTAGTGTGGAAAATATTTAGCACTCAACATGAACATTATTACTGTAATGTTCTGTAACGTTCTGAAGAGAATGTTTATCAGCCTCCATGCATTTGTTGAGTCCTCTTAGGTTCATGCATAGCCTAATGTCCCTTCATTCTTTATGAGCCACAACCACAGGAGCTAACAACTCTACAATTTCAATGATGCTGGATGTGTCATTCCAATTCCCTTGTAACTTCCTCTCAGAAGGTAGCAATACTATTTCTTACCCTGTTTACCACTGGTTGCATTCTTTAATCTTATCAGAGGAACATAACCCTTCAAGCAACTCAATTTATCACTAAAGACTTTTGAAAAATTACTTACAAATTAACCTTGAGTTTTCCTTTTTAGTGATGGCACAGTCCTCTATCACCGTCCTTTAATCAAATTGCTTGTTGAGAAGTAGGATCCAGCAACAACTTTAAATTCCTCAGGTGGAATCAACAAGGGGTAGAGGATGTGGCCAAACATCTAGAGCGGTCGACCATCAAAGCTGGGAAACCAAGTTCAAGTCTCAGCAGGGACGCTCAACATCCCGATTGTGGGCAAATCACGTAATATCCCCATGCCTAACAAAAATAAACGTGTCCGTCTGTAACGTAACTGGTGCTCATGTAAAACGCTCTGAAACCTTCTGGTCATGTTTGCGCTATATAAAACACCAACAAAAAAAAAATTATAATAATTTCCTTTATACTCTATGTACCACCTAAAGTGGCCAAGTAACTTGATGGACTCTCCGCCATAACCTACAGCTGTAACGTCTGGTCAGCACAGTTTAATCTTCCATCTGTTAAACCTATAAAAACTCCTAGGATGCTATGGATCCAGATTCAAATAACAGGTAATCTGATGTTCTTCTACTCTACTAGGCTGATGAGCCATGTTTCACTCCTCCCAGATTCTGCAAAACTTATTACTCAACTAGTTCCATAACTTCACTGACCCTTTATGTTCCTTTAGATGCTTTGCCCACTTTAGCAAAATCCCCCTTTTACCTACTACAGGCAGGATATTATTTATAACTGGCTAAATGCCCTTAATTTCCACATCTGTAGATTCTCATACTAGCCTTGCCCCTTTTGATATAACATTTACTGCTTGCATCTTGTCTTTATCATTACTGGTGCTTTCCTTCATTATGTCATGTTAGAGTATGTTCTATTTCCTTAACAGTTTTCGAAACCTCATTCAGATCAGGATCACCCTTAAACTGTAATTCATCTCTTACCTTATCTACATTACAACCTAGCATAAATTGGTCTCTAATGCTTAATTTGTTTCTCTGGAAAAGAGTAGTCAGAGGCTTTTTTGATGATTGGTCGGCTTGAATCCTGAGGCCAAAGGGTCTAGTCGAGTAACGGAGGTTTGAGCAGTAATCTCTGTGGTGTCCAATAGATGTTTCTTTACACCCACGTGAGGTACAGCCTTGGTTGGATGCATAAGGGCATTTTCACTATTAATGCCATCAAACTCATAGGGGTATCCAGTATGTGATTGGATTCATTTTTAATGAAGGGAAAAAACTCTTTATCTTAGCCGCATAGGCTGCTGCCTTTTGTCCTGTTTTTTAGTTTATTTTCTTTTTCGCTTTCTCTTTCGCTTGGTTGTTTTATCAACAGGAGAACCAGAGGCACTGCTAGTTGCTTTTTCCTCCTTGAACAATAAATTTGGTCCTGGAGTTACTTGTCGACTTACATCAGAAATGATTTGGTGTTCCAGTTTTTGATCATTAATTGGGGAGTAAAGGTACAAAGGTGCCGAATGGAATTCTGCTTTAAGCTCTATCATATTCTTTGTCATTCGCTTTATTTGAGGAGAAGTGTAGGTATCGGCTTTGAACTTTGCGGTGCTTGAGGTGAATGGGCTTTCATTGTCATAGGTAGTTTGGGGCTCGGTTGAGCGGTTTTATATTATTGATCAGTTTAACTTAACTAATAGATCACTTACTAGTACTGGGAGAGCAAGTAATTTGTCTAACAAGATCGTGCATACACAGTCTTGAACATTTTGTTTATTGACTTGTGGTGTCTTATGACTACCGGGATTACCCAGATTTTGAGCATTAGCAGCTGGCATTCAGTAGCTCAAATTGAGAATCAATAGATGAAAGCTTCTAGCAGAGAAATTTGAATATCAAATGCATCTGATTGATATTCCAGCACCCTAACTGTAAAGTCTAAAGTATTTATCAGTTGTTGCCAAGTTCTTAAATCGAGAGATGGAATCGGGCTGCCTGTTTGTGTTGGTGATTCCATTCGGAAGCCTCTGATGAATAATAGTTAATGTGAAAGGGAGGTTGGAAAGGCTGGAATAGGATCATCCTTGGAGATTAATGTTGACTCAGTATCAGATGGTATTTGATTTACTAACTGATCTGTTGCTTGATTTGAGTAAGTTCTTTCCATCAAACAGGGGAGGTTGATTGTTGAAATAAAATCTTGTGAGCCTGAATTTTGAGAGGCATTGTGTCTTTGTTTGATTTCACAATTGGGTCGTCTAATTGAGTGAATTGATTAACTGTTTTTGCTGGTGACTGAAAGGTTGAGTAAGAATTAGACTGGGGCCATTTTATTAACTTCGGAGTGATTTGATACGTAGGTAATGATTCTGTCACGTGTAATGTTGATGTATTTCCTTGGAGATTCTGCGGTGTTATTTGTAATATTGTATTTGTGACTTGATTAACCAAATTTTCCAGAATGTCAAGTTGTGGGGTCAATGGCTGTTGGAGAATAGGAAGCACCTCTCTGATCTCGTCTGCTGATAGATAAAGAATAGCGCTTTCGTCCTTCGTAAAAGTGAATTTTGATAGCTTGTTTTTCTCAAGTTTGTGCCATGAATCAAAGGTATTGGGCACAAGTCCTGTAAGTGGTGACACCAACTGATGTATTTTTGGTGATGAGAGAGAAATTGCTACACAAGGTTAGTTCCAGTTTTGATGCGCTTGAAACAATTCGAATTACATTGGCTCTTCTTTTTGCATTGTACAAGGTGAGAAGTGCCGCTTGTTCTGCCTGACCTCATTATTCTTGCACGGAACCAGCTCTGATGGATTGACGTTGGATAGACTTACGACGTAGAGAAAAGAAATAGATGGTAGGACGAAAGCGTTACTAAGGTAAAGAGCTAGCTAAGATGATGAATTGCGGATAGTTGCTGCGTAAAATCATCAAGAACAGCTTTAAAAAATAGAATCCCCAAAAGACAAGCTCACATCCGCCCCCTGAAAAGGGAAGCAAAAGATCAAATCTTACCTTAGCACCACCGAAGGAAGACTCCACTTCGTTTCCTCACTCACCGTATGGAAATCATACCTCCAGCAGAGCAAGATGATCAGGAAGACGAGGAGTTTGGAAAATGAAGGAATGGAGGCCGGAGAGTGAAGCGCAAGGAGGTTTGGGACAGGTGAAGCAAATGGCACCCAGTGTCCCAGTTTCTCAGCTCCTTAACTGTTCGGTTTGCGCCTGGAAGCGTGGCTGTCTACTGAGACGTAATTGGAAGTGCAGGAGGTCGCAACAAAGTTGCAGAATATAGATGGGCTCCGGCGGAGGAGACCAAAGAGACATCTAAGATCGTTTTGGGTCTCCTGTAGGCTTTTTTTTGCTCTTCTTTAATTTTCGTGGGCCCCTTCTTGGGCCCCTTTACTTTTCCCCCGGGGATTTACATCCTGTGGGCTCCATATTTAACTCCTGTTGCCTCCTGCGGGAAACCTGATTGATTGGTGGGTAGGTTGGCTGCTGCGTGTTGCAGGTTGCAGATTATTTTGCACAAGTTGCAGGATTTATGGACAAGTGGGGAGCAGGAGGCCACTGCAGGCTGCACCCGAACCTAGTTGGACCGCCTCTGCGGGGCCACCTGCAACTCACACTCTGCAAAAGCCAACTACCAGCGGCCACACTTGTCCGTTCTCCCGCACTAGCTCCTGCACCCACACTCACACAGCTGATGATGTCACTGTTACGATGTTGCGGGTGCTGCGGGAATGCGGGACTGCAACAATCCAGTTGGGCCAGGGGTTCAGTAGAAAGACTAAAGGGGGATGGGGAAAACGATCGGAGAAACAAGAGGCCCCAGCTCTGCTCGCCCACACAGGCTCCTCCCCTTCCGGACAATCGCTCAGTGAAGGGTTGCAATCCTCTTGTGACAAGTCTTCCTTAGGGGTTTCACAAGAGGTTTCTACACAAATTCTAGAGCACAGCCCCTTTAAACACTATCCAGCACTAATCACTCATCTGTTTGAAGTTAAATCCTATCGGAACCAGAAATGTTGAATTTGTCCACCACTGGCAGACTTATCAAGGGTGCTAGAAACAAATTGGATTCAGGAGTGCTTTAACTGATTTTGAGATTGTGCTGATATGATTCATATCATTGACCCATTAGCCTGTATTGATGAACATTTTCTATCTGGTGATTTAAGGACATCTAAAAGAAGAATAACGTTGGCAATGCTATTGAGAACCCAGGGACCTGGCAGCATTTAGGTCTACTCTTATGGTCTCTAATGCATTATCCACATGCATTCCAAAGATGCTCTCACCATCAAATGGCATATTTAAAGTCTTGGTTTGTACCTTAAGTGTAAAGGAAGTATTTTTCACCGTATCCCAATGGTAGGGGTGCCAATCTGTAAACCTGTCTGCAGCCAACTGTTGCAGAATCCATAGCGCATTTAGCAATGCAGAAGTCAATGTTCCTTCATTCAGTATTGATGAACACATCATTTGCATTCTCCTTGGGTAATTTCTGCAAAAATGGTGATATGTCATTCCATAATGGTTTGTCAAACCTGGAAACAATGGCAGATGCATTAGCTATCTTAATGGAAGAAGAGGATAAGGAATTCATTACTCTTTTGCCCATGGTATCCTATGTAACTTCCTTGTATGGGGGAACTGCAGAGGGAGAAGATCGATCAATCTTTTTTGCAACACATCTGACACCACTTACCCCCTCGTCTTCCGATTTAGCATGCATGTTTGAATGGTCTCTGGGGATTTGCATTTCATTTCGATCCTCACAATATTAACTGAGAAAGTAGGATTTGTTGTGGAGGTCTTATCCCCATACATGTTCTATAGTCAGTACTGATCTTATTGCTCTCCTTGCCCTCTCTTTAAAACGATAAAGGAAACAAGATTTTTTTCCACTTATGTTATCAATAGATTAATCTTCCTTGAACCTCTCTACCAGAGAATGAGAATATCCTATGCCATCCAGAGACGAATCCTTGTCGGATGCAATGTAAGCATCCCTTTATGAAGCAGGAACAAGTGTTCATCACCTTGTGGTTCTTCATCATTAGAGATATCTTTACGATGACTAATCTCACAATGATAATCAATGTCTACATCTTGCCTGCATTCTACTCGGCTATGATCATTAGCTTTCTTACAATGTACTGCAGTATCATCTTCGGTCGTTAAAGGAAATTGGACCTCTTGTCCATTTTTAAGCACTGGAGGGATGGGGCCTTGCGGAAATGCCCACTGTGGTTGTGGAAATGATTCCTGACACAGCTGAGGAAAACATTCATCAAAGCGTTCAGAAATTCTTGTAATTAATTTAGAAAATATACAGGGACCACTATCATAAGTATAGTAAGCTTGAAAGCATAATGCCTAACCACTTTCATGTGTAGACAGAATGAGTATCATCTGGATCATGTTCAGCAGATTGCACTCTGAGCTAATGAAGATCTGTCATTCCTTGATCATCTTCCTCATCTTAGCATGATTCAATCTATTTCTCACTTTCAGAACTCACCATCATCATGATTAACCCTCTACAATGATAATTCGTTATTCTAGAATCAGCTAAGGAGGCTGAACAGTAATATTGAGAGGAGAGATCACAGGAACTGAATAGGCAATGTTGATGATAGTGGTGAAATACTTGGAGTAGTTAGATAGTTTGCGTGGTTGAGATGGGTTCCATCCCTTTTGCATTGTTTTTGGATCAGGTGGTCTGCCTTAGTACCATCCAAGGAGAATACAAATGTCTTTTCTATATTCAATAGTGACCGATGTTCCGGTGACTGCCATGTAGAGAAAACTGGAACTGACGATGCTGCATCCTACGGTGTTACAACCAAAGCTGTTGAACAACGGCTTACCTACCAATGCTCTAAGCTAGGATGCAGATGGTTCCTGTTTCGGGACAGATAAAGGCACAGACAAACCTGCAGACTTTTTCAAATACAATGTTGACAATGGCACAACCGACATGGAGAATTTCACAGACTCAGTAGACTGTTCTGATCCTGCTGATTAGACAGCAAACAGCCGGGTCAAAAACATATCTTTCTCAACCAACAAAGCTGTGTTGTTCAAAATTCTTTCTAGTTTTTTATTTTTTTACAGGAATTTCTGCTGCGGATAGCAATATCAGTCTTTTGTTGGTCATAAACCTATTTTTTCATGGTATGGCTGGCTCTTTTCTACCTCAGCTGTTGACATGTGATGTACCTGAAGTCAGCATCAAAGTGGCTGGCTCAGTAGGTCACATTTTATCATTTGAGAACTTTAAAGAGACTTCTATTTAGTGAATTCCAAGGCAGGCTTCATCTTACATTTTTCAAGTGTGAGCCTAGGTGGCACATACTTTTCCTCCTCAAGAATTGAAAGAGTCAATATTCTCTCCTTGTCTTTTGCAACAAGCAGTGCACACTTTTGAAAAGTAACTGGTATGAAAGGCATCTCAACAATCTGTTTCCAGCAGATAAAAGCAAGGATCGGATCCGATCTGCTGTATCTTTTCTCTTTAATTATTTTGATCTAGAATTGAAAACATTTATACATCAAACAATTTTAATCAAAAACTGGAGCAAGTATCCGCCGGATCTCACAAGCTAATGTACAGTAGAAAATCTGAAAGTTGGTGTCACTGTTGGGGAAACGGAGCTCAATGCTTATGCACTAGCTTGGTCAGCTTTGTTTCCTAAAAGAAGGTGTTTAGGCTATATGTTGTCAATGGCTATTGCAATGTTTTCAAGTGCTTTCTGGAATACTGCCCCATAACATTGTCTACCAAGGGTTGCAAGGATGATATAAAATATTAAAACATGAGAAACTATGAAATGTCCAATGCTGAAGAATTTGACTCAATGTAACAAAAAGCTAAGAAAAAATAGTTTTCTTTTGCATGCTAAATGCAACGTTTCAGAGCTCTTACTGATGACCAAATTACATAGCGCCTTCTTTGAAGCATATGTTCAAGGAAAATATATTAACAGCAATCGCAATGTTTATGTGGAAGTCAAAAGTAGCTTCAGGGAATTAAGTAAGAGTGCGCCTATGGCATCACCTTGTTGAGAAGAAAAACTCTCTAGGACACATGGGACTACATATTTGCAGCTCACTAATGCAACACTATGGGATAAGTGTACCAACACTAATACCTCCTGGAAACAAAAGGCAAATCTCTGTCAAGTATTCAAATTGCTATTAGTCAACAATGCTAAGACACCGTGAGGTTTACTCAAAGAACGGGTCAGGGACTGATAAGGCGTCAGGGGATTTGAGAGACGAATGTTATAGTCCATCAAAATGTAATTTTGCTGCTTCACAGGACAATGGCAATAATTCCTACATTTACAGGTCATGTTCCTATAGGCCCAATAATGTTTGCAGATATACAGGTACAGAATACAGGTTTCACTAAGCTATAAAACGAAAGAAAAATGGACATGAGTGCTAAATAATCTTACTTTGACGAACTGTGACCAATGGGAAGAATAGCACTTTGATCTGATCGTGTCCGATCGGGTTACTTTGAAGATCTAATTTCTGCTTGCATACTGTGAAGTTCTCAAAAGAGGTTTCTTCAGATAAAGTATCAAAAAAGGGTGCTGGACCAAAATGTTTTGACAGAAGCCGTCTGCACAGCTTGCAAACGGTGTGCAGTTCTTCTCTGTTCAATTTTCTAACCTGCTTTATGTTTTCCATCATAGACTCCACAATCTGTCCGCCAACTAGGTGTGCTCTCAATTTTATGCACAGGCGCTCAAAAGCAGACCCCAGTTCAGCTTAAATGAGGTACTCCCAGAGCGTGCCCCTAAAGTGAGTTGTGACTGCATAGTCATTTCAAACTATAAGGAGACTGGAGTTGGCAGCAACACTTTAAAATTTAGGACTACAAACTTTTTTCACCTACACCCCTGTTGGGGGAGGTGGGGCAGAATACTTACACTCTCGAAAGGTCATACCAGAATTCTATAACTTGAGTCCTTGCCGTTCCTCATGTACGTAGTATCTATGTTTTATGTGTGTGGGTGTGATCTGTTTGGCACACTGCATATTATACTAAGTATAGGTATCAATGCAGGCATCATGCCAGGCTTATTGCTCATGGCCACGTTAATGAAACTGTAGTAGCCTGGTGGGCTGAGAATGATTTATCACCCCATGCTGTATGCAATGATGCACAGACCTCCAGTATTGTGAAAAACTCTTCTCCCCTTTTTTCTGTGGTGCCCACTGTCACCTTGCAACCAAGGCTCTGCAACTTAAAACTGTATTATCACAATAAATGTATCATCTTGACTAGTTAGACAAGGTCTGACTCTCACTACCTACAGTTAGAAGTCAACAAAAAGCAGGGGTAAGAGCAAGTTGCACATCCTAGTGACAGAGGAGGATTTTGAAGTAACCTTACAAGTTGGATGTCCCTGGCTTCCTGACACTATCCCGGAGTAAGGTAAATGTTCCATAACGCATACTTTATTTCGACCTGGAGAAGGATCTGCACAACAGTGTAAAGCAATGCTTGGCACAAACATGACCATTGCTGATGGTTGGTCTCCATGAGGGCAAAGAATAAGACCTGGACGCTGCAGCAGCTTTCTGATCTGACCTGATATAAAGCAGAGAAGTTAAACCAATCATTGACCGAGGAGAGGACGTGACTCATGACTGCAGCTAGGAAGAGCTACATGCACAATTAACTTACTTGTGTAACGATATATCTGTAAGAGACATATGATAGATTCCTTACCTTAGAATATCCCCGAGCGTCAGACATGATCCGGAAAGTTTTCGTCAGCAGTACCCCTGAGCGTTGGTAGGCGTCGTCGTACGGCTCCACGTACGTCGTTGTCGCCGAGGTGATGTCGCTGGAGCTACTTAGACGCTCCCACATGCGCTGACGTCAGTTCTGTACAAGACTTTCCGTGCCAGGAACGCAGAGCCATGCAAGATACCGACCACTGGTGCATTGAAACTAGGGCCCTGAAAGGGATGACCTTAATCCTAGAAATCAGTTCACAGAACGGGGAGGATGGGTGGGGTGGTAAGGAATCTATCACTAACTAATGTCTCTTACAGATATATTGTTACACAAGTAAGTAACTTGTGCATCTGAAAGAGACACGTTAGTGATAGATTCCTTACCTTATAATAGATACCCCAGCAATACCAACCCCGGTGGTGGGTCTGCGAACCAAGATCACACCACAAAGTCACGGAGAACAGAAAGGCCAAAGAAGCCATCCATCCGGACTTGACTGTCAAGGCAATAATGCTTAGTAAAAGTGTGCAGCAAGGCTCCCGTGGCTGCCTGACAGATGTCTTGCAGGGGACACCACGTCCCAATTCAGTAGTAGCGGCTGTCGCCCTGGTAGAATGGGCGCGCAACCCGGCCGGGGGTTCCTTTTTAGCCACAGAATAACAGGATTTGATATACAAGACGACCCAGCGGGAGATAGTCCTATTGTGTACAGCCCGGCATTTCTTGGCGCCTACGTAGCCAACTAAGAGCTGGTTATCCGCCCGGAACTGTTGTGTGCGATTCAGATAAAATGAAAGCGCACGTTTTGGGTCCAGACGGTGGAGCCACTCTTCCTCTCTGGAAGGGTGCGGAGACGGAAAGAAAGTGGGCAAGGTGATAGTTTGCCCAATGTGGAAGGCAGTGACAACCTTTGGCAAGAAGGAAGGACAAGTGCGAAGCACAACCTTGTCCGGATGAACCGACAGAAAAGGAGGCTTACAGGAAAGAGCCTGGAGCTCACTCACACGCCTAGCGGAGGTGATGGCAAACAGGAAAGCAGTCTTGAAAGTTAATAAACTAAGAGGACGGTTGTGAAGCGGCTCAAAAGGATCGCACATCAGAAAAGAACCACATTTAAGTCCCACTGCGGCATCACAAACAGAATAGGAGGGAAAAGGTGAGTAATGCCTTTGAGAAACCTATTAACAATAGGGGACTTGAAAAGAGAGGGCTGATCAGGAAGCCTGAGAAAAGCTGAAATTGCGGAAAGGTAGCTCTTAATAGTACCCAGAGCAGAGCCCTGCTGGGCCAGAGAAAGATGGAACACAAGGACCTCTGAAAGAGGGACAGAAAGGGGATCCACAGCCTTTGCTGTGCACCATGCCACAAATTTGTTCCACCTGCAGGCGTATACCGATTTAGTGGAGGGATGCCTGGCTGCCAGAATGACATCACAGACTTCAGGAGGCAAGTCAAACGGAATCAAATGTCGCCGCTATATCTCCACGCATGTAGGTGGCGGATGGACAGGTTTGGGTGGAGGACCTTTCCCTGACAGAAGATCCTCCTGAAGAGGCAGTCAGATCGGGGAATCCATGCTCATATTGAGTAGCTCGGGATACCAAACTCTTCGAGCCCAGTCCGGGGCCACAAGAATGACTTGGGCCCGGTCGCGCCTGACCTTCTTCAGCACTCTGGGTAGAAGTGGTATAGGTGGAAAGGCGTGCAATAGACCGCAGTTCCACTCATGACGAAAAGCATCTCCGAGCGAGTGCCGCCTTGGAAACTCCAACATGCAGAAGTGATGACATTGCGCGTTCTCTTCGGTGGCAAACAGATCTAACCAAGGTTCTCCCCACTGTTGAAAGAGACCTGGCGCCCACTCCGAGTGAAGACGCCATTCGTGATCCATCGGGCACTGGCGGCTGAGTTTGTCCGCCCTGGCGTTCAGAGAACCTGCCAGGTGTTGAACCGTCAAGGAACTGCCTTGACGTTCAAGACATGTCCAGAGGCGCAGAGCCTCCTGAAATAGGGTCCGCGACCCCACCCCGCCTTGTTTGTTGCCATACCACATGGTGGTGGTGTTGTCTGTGAACACCTGCACCACCCTCCCCTTGACAGAGGGAAGGAATGCCTTCAGTGCAAGAAGGATCGCCCGAAGCTCTAGAAGGTGGATATGGAGCCGGGACTCCGCCGGAGACCAGAGGCCTCTGATCTCCGCCTCTCCCATGTGGCCACCCCATCCCAGGAGAGACGCATCTGTCACCACTGTGTGCTCCGGCTGGGGAAGGGAGAGGGATCTGCCGCTGACCCATGGCTGATTCGTGAGCCACCACTGCAATTGCAGTGCAGTGCCCTCCGAGATCTGGACGTAGTCTGACAGGTTCCCCTGATGCTGCGCCCACTGAAACTTCAGGTCCCACTGCAGAGCCCGCATATGCCATCTGGCATGGTTGGTGAGCAGGATGCAGGAGGCCATGAGGCCCAGCGCCCTCAAGGTCATCCTGACCGAAACCCAGGACAAGGGCTGAAAGATTGGAATCATAGCCCGAATGTCCCTGGCTCGCTGTTCGGGAGGATAAACCCGAAACTGCGTCGTATCCAGAACCGCTCCGATGAAGAGGAGCTTCTAAGAGGGAACCAGGTGCGACTTCGGCACGTTGATTGAGAACCCCAGCAAATGCAGGAGGTCGGCCATAGTCTGGAGGTGGGAGACGACTGCCTGGGGCGAGCCCGCCTCCAACAACCAGTTGTCGAGACAGGGGAAGACCGGAACCCCTGATCTGCACAAATGAGCTGCGACCACCGCCATCACTTTCGTGAACACCCAAGGGGCACTGGTAAGGCCAAAGGGGAGCACAGTGAACTGAAAGTGCTCGTCGCCTACCATGAACAGCAGGTAACGTTGGTGGGCTGGCAGGATGGGGATATGAAAATAAGCATCCTGCAAGTCCAACGCTACCACCCAGTCTTGCGGGTCTAGGGCAGACAAGACCTGAGCAAGCGTGAGCATCTTGAACTTCTGCTTGCGGAGGAAGCGATTGACGTTCCGGAGGTCTAAGATAGGGCACAGACCTTTGTCGTCCTTTGGAACCAAGAAGTAGTGGGAGTAACAACCACGACCTACTTCTGGCGTCAGAACGCACTCGATCACGCCTTGGCCAAGAGGGCCGCAACTTCCTGCTGGAGAAGTGTCAAGTGATCCCCCGACATGCGTTGGTACTGAGGTGGCATGGCTGGAGGGGTAGACTCGAAGGGGACTATCTGCAGAACCCACCTGTCCGAAGTGATGGTGCTCCAGTGGAGAGGTGATGGCGAATCCTGCCGCCCACTGGCGTCTGGTGGGTCTGAAACACCGGACTAGGAAGGTTGTGAGGCGGTGGTGGCAGGGGCGGTGGTGGATTGACCCGCCTGCTGGCCTCGGGACCCACCGCAGCGGGCCCCACGACCGCAGCGGAGCTGAGACTGCGGCTGCGCTGGCCAGCGGCTCTGAAAGGAACGGGCTTGGGCACATCGACCCTGACCTCGAAAGGATTGAAAAGCAGACCCCGAGGGGGTGCGCGTGGTGGCAAGGCCTAAGGACTGGCCCGTAGGCCAAGAGTCCTTAAAGCGTTCCAGGGTGCTATCCGCCTTGTCACCAAAGAGGTGTGTGCCATCAAAGGGCATGTCCAACAAAGTGTTCTGGACATTCTCGGAGAAACCAGTAGTTCTGAGCCAAGCGTATGGGCGGAACGCCACCGTTGTGGAAAGTGCCCTGCCGAGGAAATCGGCCGTGTCAAGTCCACAACGGATAGTGAATTTAGCAGCATCTCTCCCTTCAGTAATGGCCTGAGAGAGCACCGCCCAAGCTTCCACAGAGCACTAAGGCAGCATCTGTGCCACGGTGTCCCACACAGAATGTGACTAGCGGCCCAACAGGCACGCAGTATTCACCGCTCGCAACCCGGAACTGGCAGAAGTGAAAATCTTTTCCACAAACTGCTCCAGTTTCTTAGATTCCTTGTCTGGAGGAGCAGAAGGGAATGCGCTCGGCGAGGCAGAAGCCTGGACAACCAGACTCTGAGGCGTTGGGTGTTGTGTGAGAAATCTGGGGTCGCCCGACGCTGGGCGATGGCGGCGTGCCTCACCCTTATCTACAGAAACCCCTGTGTTAGGTTTGTTCCAGGTGCTCAACAGGATGTCAGTAAGTGCATCGTTGAAGGGCAGCAGCGGCTCCGCGGAGGAGGACCCAGGCTGCAGCACCTCGGTCAGGAGATTGGTCCTGAGAGGCACAGAAGGGAGTTCGAGGTTAAGAGCCTCAGCCGCCCTACGCAATACCACTGAAAAAGTCCTAACCTCCTCCGTAGCCACGGAAGAAGGGGACAGTGTACCAGGGTGTGGAGAGAAATCCAGATTGCCTGGACCTTCCATATCACCACTCCACTCCGGGTCATCCTCGCACTGAGCTGCGAGAGGGTCCTCAGACCCTTCCCAGTACTCCCCTTCGTCCACGGGCTGTTGAAGAGGCCGGTAAGGACGAGGTGCCCGGGGAAATGGGATAAACTCCCCACCTGGAATGGGAATCGGGGGTAATAGATCAATCCAGGTCTGACGCAGTCCGGCGCCGGGCCCGGCACTGGAGGCAGCACCAAGGCTGGAGCCGGTGGCGCCGCAGGGTATCGTGCCGGCATAGCCGAGGCCAAAGACGGCAGCATGGGGGCAGAACCACCCCACGGGTCCACGGGGTCCGAAGGCGCTCCTATAGGGATCCGACGTGGGAAACAAACGGCACATGGCGACAGGAATACCTGTATTTCTTGCTGCGTCGCGTGCGGACTCTGGAAAGGTGGGTAAGGCGCAGGCAACGACGGAGGCTCCACCGAAGCCGCGGGGGAGTGACCACCCTCCCCCTCCACCGCGTCCCGCGACCGGTGAGGGGTAGATGAAGAGCGACGTCACTTCTTCGACTTTTTATGGCGCCTTGACTTACCTGTCCGACGAATGATGATGTTGGCTCCACGACTGGTCCCTCGACCTCCCACGGGAGCGGGACCTTGATCGAGAACCGATTGCCAGGCCTCCAACAACTTTTGAGAACGCTCCCGCAATGGCCATGGCCTGACATTCGGGGCACGCCTCGGGGTCATGGGCGTGCCCCAAGCAGAAGAGAGACACGTCATGCGGGTCCGCCACCGACATGTTCTGACAGCAGGCCCTACAGGACTTAAACTCGGGCATCCCTACTGCACCAGGAGTCGAGTACTCAACAAAACAAGAGAAACAAGTTCTCAAAAACCATGTTAAAGTAATAACTAGGAGAACCGCTCTTTCTCGGATCTGCGCTTGCTGGCGCGGAAAAAGAAAGAACTGACGTCAGCGCGTGTGGGCGCGTATAAGTAGCTCCGACAACTTCATCTCGGCGGCTACGACGCCAGCGACGTACGCAGAGCTGCACGACGACGCCTACAGACGCATAGGGGTACTGCTGACGAAAACTTCTGGATCCAGTCTGACGCCTGGAGATATTCTAAGGTAAGGAATCTATCACTAACGTGTCTCTTTCAGATACTATCCTTAAAGTGGCCACATCGGCCCACTGACCCATTCACTCTTCAGCAGGGCCACGGCCCAGACTACCATGTATTAAATACCGCTTGTTACACTTGTGCATCTTATCTTTCTACAGGTTGTTACCCTGACACAGTTTTCCGGTCCCCATCCCTCTCACTCACCCTCTGTTGAAGGCTACAGGGTCAAGTGGGTATCCCCACTCAACTCCCTGTTGGCCCCTTTAATTCCCCCGCACTTCCACCCTTTTTGTCAAGTCTCCACACTGTCCACATTATGGTGTTCAAGGAAAGAGGCCTGGGCCCCCTACTCATATTGCTCTCCCCGTATGAGTGGGAGTTCCTATTATGGCACACTGCGCACCTCCACATTGCCATGGGTTCCATGTACAACATAAATCTTCTGTCACTCAATGTCTGAGGTCTCAACTCCCCCAGCAAACATCTCTAGGTTTGGTGCTACCTTCTGCAGCAGGACCCTGATGTAATCTTCTTGCAAGAGACGCACCTGCTCAGGGCAGATTTCCGCCGCATGGCCCACCCCAGGTACCTCTGCCATACACTGCCAATAAAATATTGGGAGTTGTCATCCTCTTCAAAAGTGGGTTTCACTCGAAGTTAACCACAATCACTAGAGACTTGTGTAGGAGGTTCTTGATGCTAACTATCGAGAGAGGTAGGGACACACTGACTTTTCTCAACCTCTAAGCTCCTAACCATTCATAAGATGTATTCCTTCAAAAGGTGCTCGAAGACCAGTTAAGCCCTGCTAAGGAAGACCTCATAGTAGGGGGCAACTTTAACTTAGCGTGGAATCCTGACCTCGACAGGAACACAGCACATTTTCAGGGTACAGGACTGCTTAAGAAAGAGTTTGCGAATGCTGGACTAGTCGATGCCTGGCGCTACCTCCACTCGGACATGAGAGACTATTGCTTTTAGTCCCACGTATACCTTTCCTATTCCCTCATCGATTATCTGTTCCTTACCCACTCCCTCCTGAGGGGCCTGTAATCCGCCCGGATCCCTGATATCGCTATCTCCAATCACTCACATGTTGAGCGTACCTGGGCGCAGCACACTGGTGCGGCATGCGAACCTCCACACCGGCCCCTCCCACCCCACCTCCTGCGTTACCCACTAGATAGGGCCTCCATCAAAGACGCCATCACTAAATATTTTATTTTGGCTTGGCTTCCGAAGCAGCTTTGCACCCGCAGCATATATATTGCTACCCCGACCTGGATAGTTTTGGAGGTATGGGATAAGCTGTCAACTAGAAGGGCTCTGACAACGTTCCCCTCCCCAAATACCCCCATAGCACGCAACCCCAACTTCTCAACTGCACTTCCCCTGGGTTCCTTTACAGCCTGTGTCAGTGGCGAATGCAGAATCTTTTAGGACCTTTTTCAGGGACCGACTTTCAAACACTTAGAGCAATGCATAATTGAATATGGACTCCCCAACACAACACCAATATTTTCAACTGCGCCATTGGGCATTGCCCATCCCAATACTTTGGTGGTCATTCGCTCCCTCACACCCTTTGAAACCCGTGTCCTCAATTTCGATGGCACCTGAGGCCTTGTCTCTAAAATGTGTGCAGTACTGCAGCAGTCTCTCATCCTACCTAGCCATCCATATCAGATGAAATGTGAACTTGACAGCGCCCAGGACATCTAAAGGAAACAGTGGGAACTCCTGTGGCGAGAAATCCTATGTCCCCCAACAAGAAACTGCCTATAAAATCATGCTGCAATAGTACTACTCTCCCACCTGTTTGCAATCTAGCTACCCTGCAACTTCAAACTCTTATTGGAAGTGTGGAGCACAGACAGGAGACTTCCAACACATATGGTGGGCATGCCAGCATATTGGCATTTTTTGGACATAAATTTTTCCCACATAAAAAGCACCCTGGGCTACCAGATTCTGGCAGATTACTGCACAATTCTCCAGTATTGGATGTTTGATAGATTCACATGCTTGAATTATTTCCCGAAGGGGAAGTCCCATGGTACCATAATAAAGAAGTATGTATCACTAACATAGGCTATAATGGCAATTAAAAAAAGCCAGTTTAATAGCCTATCTATGTTTTTTCTAAAAAGTACTAAACTCAAACTATAACCAGTCAGGCAACAGCGCCCTCTAGAACACTCCCAACAGTCCCGCAGATTTTCTACCGCACGTCGTGTGAAGGGATTCTCCCTGAGCCCTGCTCAGTTCTTCAGCTATTACTTCTTTTTGGATCATCCAAGAATATATTTCATGTTTAATTTCTCTGACCCTGGCACTGATATGTCAGAGTAGCAGAAAACAAGGTAAAGAACTACAAAGTATGTCTACCCTTTTCCTCAAAAACTCTCATGTTCAGAGAGATGAGGCTATTATTGGGACTACAGTAACTTAAATCTGTCACTTCTGATGATGACAGTGAGGATTCCTTCACCTCACAGGAGAAGTCAAAGGGAGATGTTGCACCAAGGGTCTCCAGAAGGTGCGCAGAAAAGCCAAAAAAAGACTTACTATGAATCTTGATAAGGCACTTCTCACAGAGAGAGAAAACTGAAAAAAAACTAACTTCCTCAGAAGCAGACACCTCTCCAGCTCTGACACTACGAGGGAAATCTCAACCTGACACTGAGGTATCTACGGCAAAACCGCCGTCAAAATCATTGTTAACAATAACTATGACAACGTCAATGGCCACAACCATGTCGACTATCACTGCCTCACCTAGGACGGCCTCATCTACAAATGGCCTCATCTACAAATGGCATTGTCTATTACGGTCTCATCTATGACGGTCTTCAACGACAGCCTCATCTACGATGGTTGCCTACGACAGCCTCATCTTCGGATGGCCTCATCTACCAATAGCCTCATCTAAGAATGTCCTCATCTATGACGGTCTTCTATGACTGCCTCATCTATGACTGTTGTTTATGACAGCCTCGTTGACAGGGTCATCAATGACAGCCTCCTCTTCGAGGGTCGTCTACGACAGCCTTTTCTATGAATAGCCTCCTCTATGAATAGCCTCATCTACGATTGCTTTGTCTACGATGGCATCGTCTACGACGGTACTCAATGAAGGTCGTCTATGACGACAGCCTTGTCTACGAGAACCTGCATCATCTACAATGGCCTAGTCTGTGGTGGCCTCATCCATGACTGCATCCTCTACGACGGCCTCGTCTACAACAAAGGCCACGTCAACGACAAACATTGTCAACGTCAGCCTAGTCATCTACGTCCGCCTTGTCAACTACAATCTTGAAGACAATACAGACGAGGAAGGGTAAGTTACTTACCTGTAATCCTAGTTCTCTTCCAGGGGTATCCTCATCAAAGTCATAAGCACTGAATATTCCCGCCCATGTGCGGGGACCCCGGAAATAATAAAATCATATATGTAAAAAACATACATATATACAGCTCTGTATATGTATAAACATATATTATTTTTTCCCAAGCAAATGCAGCCCCTAAAAAAGAAGGCTAGGCAATGTATAAATACACATCCAATAATACATATAGGTATAATAAAACACCTAAATCTCTTTCTTTTTTTCTTTTTTTTTTTTTTTTAATGAGGTAAACACTCATGAGAAAGCAAAAAAGAGAAAACTGTGGGAAACACAGATCCACAACACATTGCTAGCCTGCAGGCTGCATTGCAATACAATACCATAGAGACTGAAAAGCCCTGTATAGGTAAAAACTGGCACCGTGCTTTTAAGGCAGCCCTGGCTTCCATATCCCATCATGCCTCAGGGGTGACAGTTAGGTCAGTTGTTCTTTGCGGGACCGTAGTCCTAAACACAAAGATATATCCTTTCCATAATGAATAATACACTTCTTCTCATTTGCCTGGGGAGGTGGGTGGGTTGCTTATGACTTTGATGAGGATACCCCTGGAAGAGAACTAGGATTACAGGTAAGTAACTTACCCTTCTCTTCCAGGGGATCCTCATCAATAGTCATAAGCACTGAATAGAGTAGCAAGCTCACCTTCCACCTGCAGGCAAATGAAAAAAAAAAAGATTGTACCACACATGGAGAAAGAAAATCATGAAAATGATTATGTATGGAACAGATTACTCAAGGAGGCTTGTCCTACTTGAGTGTCTGCTCTGGTGTCCGAATCCAGACAATAGTGTCTGGTAAAGGTGTGGACAGATCTCCAAGTGGCTGCCTTGCAGATCTCGGAGAGTGGGACATTATTGAGAAAAGGAGCGGTAGCCGCTTTTCCTCTTGTAGAATGCGCTCTAGGGCGCGTCCCCAATGGTTTCTGAGCCAGTTGGTAGGCCAATGTAATACTTGAAACAATCCACCTAGCAATGGAACGTTTGGAAGCAGCAAAGCCCATACGGACAACCCCGTAGTTCACAAACAGTTGATCAGATTACCTAACATTCTTAGTTCTATCTAGATAGAATTTTAGGACCCTTTTGACATCTAAAGAATGCAGCGCCCTCTCTGCCGGAGAGGAGGGGTTGGGAAAAAAGGTTGGCAAGGAGATGGCTTGGTTTACATGAAAGTCCGATACCACCTTAGGCAGGAATGAAGGATGAGTCCTCATCACTACCCTATTGAGATTAGGGGTGGGCGGAATTTGCGTAATTGCGTTACGCAAATCTCCGCGAAACGGTAAAAAATCTCCGCGAACACGCAGAAATTCCGCGAACACGCGGAATTGCTTGTTCGCGATGCTTTTTTCCTTTTCACAATTGCTGTTTGCATGCTCGGGGAGAAATATCTCGCGAACACGCATGTTGAGAACGCGAACAAGCAAAAATTTCGCGAAATCGCGGAAAGCAGACTTTTGAGCAATTTCGCGTTCTCCGCGGAACGCGAAATTACGCAAATTCCGCAAATTCCGCGAGCGGAACGGAATTTACCGCCCAGGCCTAATTGAGATGAAACGTAGTGTAGGGTTCTTTAGAACAGAAGGCCTGTATCTCACTGACCCTCCGTGCTGAAGTGATGGCTATTAAAAAGGCTGTCTTCCATGTGAGGTGTTGTAGGCTAGCCTTATGAATAGGCTCAAAGGGAGAACCCAATGAGCCTTGACAGAACCAAGTTTAACTCCCAGGAAGGAGAGGGAGGTCTAACAGGGGGATAGACTTTGAGACCTTGCAAGAAATCCTTCACCACCTGCAACTTAAAAAATGACTGCTGCGAAGGCGAACGCCTGTATGCTGTTATGGCTGCTAGGTGAACCTTTATGGATGAAAATTTCAACCCTGCTCTCGCTAAATGAAGAAGATAGGGCAAAATTACATCCTCCTGGCATTTTGTTGGATCATAATGATGCTGAGCACACCAAATGTAAAATCTTTTCCACTTACAAAAGTAGGAATGTCTTGTCGAAGGCCTCCTGGCTTCCTTAAGTATGGACATACACTCTTGAGGGAGGTTCAGATGTCCATACTGGAGGACTTCAGGAGCCATGCTCTTAAGCTCAGCGAGGGAAGGCTGGGATGGTAAATCTTCCCCTGCATCTTGGATAACAAGTCCGGCCTGCACGGCAGCCGTTTGTGGGGGCGGATCGACATGTGCAGGAGATCCGTGTACCACCACTGCCTCGGCCAGTCCGGTGCTATGAGGATCATCTTGGCAGATGAATTCTGCAGCTTGGTCACCACCTTGGGGATTAGTGGGAGAGGAGGAAAAGCGTACACAAATGTCATTGACCAATTGATCAAAAGGGCATTCCCTAGGGATACTGGTCGATGGTATCTTGAGGCGAAGCCTTGGCATTTTGTGTTGTGCTCGTTCGCGAAGAGGTCCACTTGCGGACGCCCCCATTCCCCGAAGATGTCTTCTAACACCTCGTCGTTTATTACCCAGTCCTCTGGTTCTTGAAAATGACGACTGAGTAAGTCCGCTTGCACGTTGAGTTCTCCTGGTAGGTGCACCGCTTTCAATGAGATGTTCCTTGCTAGGATCCAGTGCCACAGGGACTGAGCTTCCAGCGAGAGCGTCCTGGATCGAGTACCCCCCTGCTTGTTCAGGTAGTACATTGTGGTGGTATTGTCCGTCTGTACTAGAATGGTACTCGTCGTGATCGCAGGCAGGAACGCTTTGAGGGCTAGGTGGACTGCCCTGAGCTCCAGCATGTTGATGTGGTACAACTGCTCGCTGCTGGACCACCGTCCCTGAGTTTGCAGAGACCCGAAATGCGCACCCCAGCCTTGAAGGGATGCGTCCGTGATTAAGGTCTGAGTTGGGGGTTCTTGATGGAAGGGGATCCCCACTTGTAGATTCAGTGGCTTCAGCCACCACTTGACTGACTGCCTGGCCGCTGAGGAAAGGCAAACTTTTTCTTCCCACAGGGAGTTCCTTTGATCCCATTTGTCCTCGAGATCTTGCTGTAGAGGACGCATCCTTAGCCTGGCATTGGGCACTAGGAAAATGCAGGATGCCATGGCCCCTAGCAGAGATGAGATTTGTCTTGCCGACGACAGATTGTTGGATAGAATCTGCCTGCCTTTGAGGATAATGGATGACTGTCTTTCCTCCGAAGGAAACACTTTTCCTACTACGGAGTCTATAGTTGCACCCAGGTAGTGGATCCTCTGTGTTGGTGAAAAATTGGACTTTTTGGCATTCACTCTGAGACCCAACTTGCGACATAAATTCAGGCAAAGTGACAGCTGCGATCGAACACTCTGAGGCGATGGACCCTTTATTAGCCAGTCGTCTAGGTAGGGATAGACGAAGACTCCTGCGCGCCTCAGAGCAGCCGCTACTACTGCCACGCATTTTGTGAATACTCGAGGAGCTGACTTCAGGCCAAATGGAAGAACCTTGAACTGATAGTGAGAGTTCCCCCACCGCAAACCTGAGAAATTTCCGATGATTCCGTTGGATGGGAATATGGAAATATGCGTCCTGAAGGTCCAGCGAACACATCCAATCGCCCAACCGGAGAAGAGGATATATTTGGTGGAGCGCCAGCATGCAAAATTTTTCCTTTCTTATGTGTTTGTTCAGTATCCGTAGGTCCAAAATGGGTCTGAACTCTACCTTCGCACTCCTTTTTTGAATCAGAAAGTATCTGGAGTAAACTCCCTTTCCTCTTTGGTTTTTGGGTACTTTTTCTATTGCAGACTTGAGCAGAAGAGTCGCCACCTCTTCTCTGAGCTGCGTTAGATGCTGCGCCGAATGAACAGGCGGAATCGATGGAGGGTGGCTTCGGAAACGAAGCGAGTACCCATGCCGCAGTATATTCAGAACCCACTTGTCCTTTGTGATGGATTGCCACTCTGGAAGATGATGCGCAACACTTCCTCCCACCGGAGCGGTGGACAGCATTGGAGGAAGCGGTTCCTCATTGCTTCCCTGGAGCCTTGTTTCCAGCGTTTGACTGCCTGTTGTTACCGCGTCCCCTGGATGGTCTGCGGGACTGGTACTGCTGTTTCTTTTGACCTTGCTGGTCCTGGTTCTTCTGCCACTGAGGGGTTTGAACCCTCTGCTGGTAGTTACGCCTGTCATTTCCCCTGCGGCGTCGAAACTCTTTCCTCTTTTCAAGCCCCACGGCTTTCATGGTCTCCAGTTCTGCTTTCATACGGGCCATTTCTTCATCTGCATGAGACCCAAAAAGTGAACTGCCCGAGAAAGGCAGATTTAGTATTCTTGCCTGCGCTTCCGGCTTCAAGGCCGTCAATCTGAGCCAAGATGATCTTCTGGCTGTGATGCCATGGGCATATGAATGCGCTGCTAGTGTTGCCCCATCTGCCGCTGCACTTATGACCTGGTTAGAAACCAGACTTCCCTCGTGCAAAATTTCTTCAATGTCCCGTCTATCCTCTGATGGAACTTTTTCAATGAACCTCTGGAGAGAGTCCCACAAAGATCTATCATAGCGCCCCAGAAGTGCTGAGGCGCTGGCCACCTTCAGGCTAGAAGATGCCGAACTGCAAACTCTCCTCCCCAAAGAGTCTTGCGTCTTACTGTCTTTATCTGGGGGCACCGTTGAAGACCCCGCTACTGCATGCGTCTTTCTGGCAGCAGCGGTGATGACAGAATCCGGAGGAGGATCTGATCTTAGGAACAGAGGATCTTCCGGAGCCGGACAGTACTTTTTTAGAATTCGCGCCGGTGCAGATTTGGTGGTCGCTGGCGTGAGAAAAATATCCATTACTGGTTGTAGCAAACCAGGGACTAACGGCAACAGTGGGCGTGACACTGCTCGTTCATGAAGAGTTTCAAAGATTATGGAGGAGGTGATCTCCTGAACCGGCATAGGGATATTTAATTTTGTAGCTCCTCTACACAACACTTCCTGAAAAGTAGAGATATCATCCACCGGAGATACCCTGGAGGGTGGTGTCTCCGAGAGTGTTGGCGAATAATCCCTTCTGGATGATCTAGATGACGGGGAGGAAGAAGGGGTCCTACGGCGCCTTTTCTCCGATCTGGTCGACTCTCTCCTGTGGGAGGAGGATCTGGATCGCCTCCTTGGTGTTCGAGAGCGACGTCGAGAATCTCTTCCCCGAGAACGTGATCTGACCGGTCTCGCTGGGAAGTCCATGTCTCTTAACCTTGTTAGTGAGGCCTTGACTGCGTAAGACATAGCCGAGTCCTGTGGTATCTCTCTTGCGGGACTTTGAGGTATAGCATGTCCCTCTTCCAGCGGATTATTTTCTCTTGCAGGCACTGGAGATTGATTCACAATTTCCGGTGACTCGGACCTTGAACTCGAGCCCTCTGATCCTGAAGGCGAGATCGATATAAGACGTGGTGAATCATGTTCCGAAGTTGTATATATCAGTCTATGAGGGGATTTGCGCCTTGAGACTGGCCGGATCGTAAGGCGAACATGCGACACCTCCTGATGAACCTCTGCAGAGGGCCGCCTCTACGGCGATAGGCCTATCACCGGAGACCTGGGACTTGACTCCTCGAGGATCAATGGAGATTTTTCTTGCCTCGACGTCGAGAACCTCGTCGTCGACGGAGGACTTGGTCTGAACGGAGGTCTAGACCCCGACGGGGAATCTCGCCTCGACGTTATGGACTTCTCCAAAGCCTTGGAGACCTGTGAGGACGGAGGCACCTGCCTCGACGTCGACTCCGACGGAGGCGCCTGCCTCGACGTCGAATGCTCCGACGACGAATGCCTCGACGTCGCCATTCTCTTCGCCGACGATCGATCTTTCCTCGACGGCGAACTTGGTCTTGACGGTGATCTTGGTCTCGACGTCGATGTAGACTTCGGAGTCGAACGCCTACGAACCTCTTGTGACGTCGACTCTCTCACAGTCCTCGGCGTCGAATGATGTTCCTTCGACGTCGAACGATGTCTCTGTTTCGACGTCGATCGATCTTCCTTTGACGTCGAAAGATGCCTTTTAGACGTAGACCTGTGACGCCGATCCTTCGACGCCGATCTCTTAGACGTCGAAGTCGTCGACGACAAACGCATCCGCTTCGTCGCTGTATCTAAAGTCGACGACGATTTTCTTTTTGCAGCATGACTACCCCTGGACTCCTCACCTCTCAGCGACGCTCCCGCCGCTGGAGTCTTCGACGCCGAGCCCGACGCCGATGGGGAGCAAACAGGGACCAGCTGCCTCGACGTCGACCGTTCTGACAAGCCGTAGAGTCTAATCCTCTCTCTCTCCTTTAAAGTCCTTTTTGAAAGGTCTTTACAATGATGACATGTTGCTGGAGAGTGAGAATCCGGCAGGCAGACAAACAATACACACGTCATGTGTGTCTGAAGAGGCCTTCTTTTTTCCACAAGAAGGTCATGGAATAAATAAAGAAGGCATATTTCTGACAAAAAATAGCAGAAAATCAGTCAGAAAAATACAGGATACTGACTTCTTCTCAGATATTAATAAGAGGAAGTTCAAAAAATTACTAAAATGCAAATAATTCTTGACTAGAAAGTCAAAAAGAAGAGAGCTGAATTCCAGGGTCCTGACTGAAGGAGCCGGAAAGAACAACTGACCTAACTGTCACCCCTGAGGCATGATGGGATATGGAAGCCAGGGCTGCCTTAAAGGCACGGTGCCAGTTTTTACCTATACAGGGCTTTTCAGTCTCTATGGTATTGTATTGCAATGCAGCCTGCAGGCTAGCAATGTGTTGTGGATCTGTGTTTCCCACAGTTTTCTCTTTTTTGCTTTCTCATGAGTGTTTACCTCATTAAAAAAAAAAAAAAAGAAAAAAAAAAAAAAGATTTAGTTGTTTTATTATACCTATATGTATTATTGGATGTGTATTTATACAGTGCCTAGCCTTCTTTTTTAGGGGCTGCATTTGCTTGGGAAAAAATAATATATGTTTATACATATACAGAGTTGTATATATGTATGTTTTTTTACATATATGATTTTATTATTTCCGGGGTCCCCGCACATGGGCGGGAATATTCAGTGCTTATGACTATTGATGAGGATCCCCTGGAAGAGAAAGCACCATAGTCGTCAATAAGAACAAAAGAGACACAATCCAGAAAAAAATAATGCCAAGAATTAAGGGGACTAATATGAGCATATCTACAACAGTCAGCAATATATGGATAGGCAATAAGTGAAGCAATATAACTACTTCTCTCCGCCTCCAACATCAGAACATGGGTCTGGTTCATGTAGTACTAGACCTACAGGGCATGTTACAGAATTACTACAAACACTTCCCAAGCCTGCAAGCTCACATTGTGTCCAATAAGTCAGCATCCTCCGATGTTCCTGCCACTCAAAGAACGATCCCAGTGTCAAATATTACCATGCTTCCCGGGAATTACCCATTCACATCTGGTGATGATAGAGACAAAGCCCACAACTGGTGGCTTCCCCATCAGATGATTTTTGGTGGTTTCCATACTCCTAGGGAACGAGTGGCCAAACGCTTCCAACTTTCTATAGTAAATAACCATCAGTTTGTTTTCTTTATGATTTTAAATAGAAAAGCTGTGAGACCTATTCCACATGTTGAAATATCAGGAAGGAATAACAATCATGGAAAACCCTGTCACTCATAACCCTGCCCTAACTCGCAAGGAGATGTTCTCAACTATGCCCAGTGCTACTGTACAGGCTGCCAATTCACTGGCAATACGAGGCAGGTATAACCACCAGATGAGGTCAGACATTGCCACATATATATATAAGGGCAGAAACAAAAATGATTCTGGGGGGGATGGGTAAAACGTCTCCATCAGAAAACATAGATTGCGCTATAGACACAGCTTCAATAGGTTTCCCACAACTGGCAGGGTCAGTGGTCCTTAGACACCATGGTTGGTTCAAGGCCTCAACATTAAGAACCTGAGGTGCAAATATATCTAATATTTTTAACTCACCATGGCGGCGCTCAGTTTGGCAAACACGTCGACGACGCCTTGCAAGCAGTCAAGGCTGACTGACACCGCAAGATCTTTTGGCACATTACAATTTCCATAAAAGCACCCTTTAAAGGGATCTGTGAAAGACACTTATCCGTATCAAGGAGGATACTAGAGACATCAGACTCATCAATAACTCTTACGTTAGGTTACCTACAGTGGCAACGTTCTGGTACTGCTTACGCTATTCTGGGGGAGAAACAATTCTAAAATGTTGTCATCTATGGCGGAAAAAAGGATCGGCCAAATAAGTACTGGATTTCATCACATATTGTCAGGCGTTAGAGTTCACCCAGAGTCTGCCAACCACTCAAAACGAGGGTGCCCTTCTCAACTCCATCTGCTTCAGAAGGGATTGCTAGCTACACTAACCAAAGGTTCAATAGAGAAAGATACATATTCTCAGCAAGGAACGAGCTTCTATTCTCGTTTTCTTTCCCTCATTGGGGAAAATTAAAAATGATCATAAAAGAATAAATACATACGCATCCCAATTTCATAAAATAGCATCACTAAAATCCAATCATATTAACACATTAATATCCACTTTATCCTTAGTTCGCCCACGGTGGGAGCCACCTGTTTCGTATACAGATACCTTTCAGCCAAACCAAATAAATGGTGTTCCAGGGCAGAACAGTCTGCCACATGCCCTCCTTAAATCAAATATTACAAATTAGGCAGACTACTTAACTCCACAGTACAGTGACAGTGCTACACACAATACAATTCCAGACTCGAGGCAAGGTACAATCATTCACCAGATATACAAAGGCAGTAGTAAAAGAGATCCATCTAATTATTGCCTGATAGCCCTATTGGATATTTAGTCTAAGAACTATACGGGGCTGTTACTTCAAGATCTGAATGACTGGGTAGAGGATCAGCAGAAACTACCATGCAATCAGACTGGTTTTCGCCCAGGCATGGGTATCCTGTCCAATCTGCCTGCCTTAGACATGATAAAAAAAGAGCCCTGAAAGCCAAAATTCCTTTCCATGCCTGTTCCATGGATTTAAAGGCAGCTTTCAACCCAGTCAATAGGACAAATTTGTGGTTTAAGCTAGCAGACTGGGGCAATCCCACAACTTCATATTGACACAAGGATTCAGATTAAAATTGGAGTTGGAACAAGCATCTTGCGCAAGATCCACTTCACAACAGGACTCAAACAAGGCTGTATGCTCACCCCAACCTTGTTTTAACATCTTTATGGCGGACCTCACAGCTGCATTGGACTCAATCCATGCACACGCGCCCAAAATAGAGGGAAAAACATTAACAAGCATGCTATATGCAGATGATATTGTTCTTCTCAGTAGAACCAAGGTGGGTTTCCAAAGACTGCTGCATGTACTAAGCAACTACACTTGAATCAACAAGTTTGAAATCAATCACAATAAAAAAGTGTTGACATTTACCACAAGCCCTAGGAGGCTTTGACTGTGGTTTATAAAGACCCATAAATGAACACAATTAAAAGAGTACAAGTATCCAGGGGTCATAATAGGTACAAAAGGGACTTTTCTTGGACACAGTGGCTCAAATGAAACCTAAAGCAGAGACACTCTTATCAGCCTGTGTGTTACTTCAGAAAAGATTGAGAGGTGATTATATAGACAGCCGTTAACACAAAACTCATCCCCACTATAGTATATGGTTGTGAAGCGCTTTGTGGTTGCGAAACAGAGTGTTTGGAAGTGCTTAATTTAAACACCTATAGGAAGCACTTTCTCCTACCATGAAGTGTTTCTCCAGCTTAAATAAGGTTGGAATTCAGCCTACTAAACCAACCAAATGCAAGACAAAGCGCCTTTATCACATTCTGTTATAAATTTAGAGCTGCCAAGGGTGACTCGTTAAATCAAATGTTCTGGACGGAACTATCTACTGGTACCAGGTTCAACCATTTCAGAGACTATCTATTGATTAGAATAAATAACTTCAAAATGAATGAGCTGTAGAAGCTGCCAATGTCCTTTCAAATTTTTAAGAAATTGGTAAACAGAAATAGGCATGGGTTGTCACTTCAGGCAGATAAAAATTTCTTTTCAAAGCAACCGCATTCATGATTTATCATACAATCTCATAAATCCCTAGCGCAACTTGGCTCCTGTTATTCTGTCAATACGAAAATGAAATTAACGCGTCTGCATCTAGGTGATTTCCCACCTCTGGACGTAAGCCCCAAATGGCTAGTTTAAACAAAAAAACAACGATTCTAAATGGTGCAAGCAAGTCCCAAGTCCCCCACACAATCTTTATTTTTGTTTGGAGGGGGTCGGGGGGTTTTACATAGCGCAAACTCCACCCGAAGGTATCAGATCGCTTTACATGAGCACCAGTTGCATTACAGATGGACAAATTATTATTATTGTTTTTGTTCTGCACGGGAAGAGTAAGTGATTTGCCCAGAATCACAGGATGTTGAGCATCGCTGCCGAGGCTCGAATCCGGTTCCCCAGCTTTGAGGTTGACTGCTCGAGCCATTGGACCACATACTCTCCACTGTCGCTCACGAACTCCTGCTTGAGCATTGACAATTTTTGCAACATACCTTAAAGAATCCTGGAGAGTGCATATGCCGGCAATCAGTTATAGCATCTTTTAATGGAGAAAATATAAGACTTAATGTGCAAATAACCAGGTTTTTGTAACAGGCTTATAAAAAGCTCAAACAAACTTGACATTGGCGCATGCTGCACGACATGAAATCACTGTTTTAAACTGCTTGCATATTTTATGTACAGACCTAGTTCCAGACGTCCATAAAATGTATAATTCAGATTGGAAAAAAACGGGAACAGGCGTAACATTACAATACATGTATTTTCTTTTTACCTTGCTTCACAGTTCAAAATTGTGTTTTTCCCCCAAGGTGATACTTTTTATGGACACTGCACTTTACATAATTTTGTGATTTTTTTTTAATTATGTTCTTAATGTGATTTTAATGCAATGGTTTTAATTAAGTATTCATGAAATAAATAAAATATAAGATTTTATATTTGATCTATTTCCCTTCCCTCCTCAAGGGCTGGCACTAGCGAGTATGAAGTCTGATGCAATGAGTGCCACTAGACGGAGTGCTATGGGCTGGGGGAGGGGTATGCTGTAAATATTAATAGGCCATCAGTTACTTTACATACATCACGTGTGTTAACTACATAGAAAAAATAAGAGTTTAAGCTTATATCTTCTTTACAGATCTTGGAAAGCTTGGTGGTTGTAATATAATTTAATAAGGTTTCATTTAGGGGACCAACACTCTTAATGATGACCCCCCTCAGCCTCCCAGAGTTCAGAGAAGCAATTGTGTTCAGTGACGTGGGGCGTGATTCTCATGAAATCATCAAGATTAGCCTATGAAATAACAGAAGACTAACAAAAGCCCTGAAGCAAGTGTCAAATGAAGCAGGAGATGCAAGTCCATCAAGCACATGCATTCTTACTCTTATCATGAGTGAAGGTGTTCCAGTCTTCTTGGGAATCTTTCTGCTTCTTCATCACCACCAGCTTCCCACCCTCTACATCCACACTCAGTGTGTATTTCATAGTTTTCCGTATCTTAGTGAGATCTGCCAAGTTCATGTCCAGTTTCACCTGATTAAATAAAGAAGAGACAATATAGTAGCCCAAAGACATCTGAAGAGACAGAGGGTGTGAAGAAGGGTACACAGGCTGCAGTCGTTGGCTAGCAAAAGACAAACTTAAGGTTTGGAGTAAGTCCAGCTATCTCATCAAGCAGGAGGGGACACCTTACCAGACTGAGTGAACAGTACCTTACCTGTAGTTGTCATCTACTGGATTTAATTGAAACCTACCCAAAACGGTCTTTACTTTCCACAGTGTATGATAAGCACAGCTCAATATCGCAGAAACAGAAGGACCTTGATGTAGCTAGCTAATATTTTGTAAGACGACACATATTCTCTTATTCAAAGAGTCCTGTTAAGACAGCAAAGCAAGTGAAGTTGTCACCATCATCTTAGTCAGCCCTTGGTGGAGATGGCTGAAGCAAGCAGCCTTGAAGAGAAACCCATGACAGCAATGGAGTCTCTGCAGAGGGCTAACAATCATGAAATGTGCACTGTGTGCCCAGTGTAGGCACTGGACTAAGGCTTGTAAATGCAAGACTCTGAAGCCTGGGCAATCAAACACTGCATGGGATCTACATCAACTCAAGGTCCAGATTGGTAGTACATCACGACAATACAAAAACTAACCTGCTCAAGTTTAATACTCACATTCTGCATGACAACCCTTGCACTTCTAGAGCCCCATTTTTTTTCTTCACCCATTCACTTAGGTGCCCAAGCCATTGCCACTAAATGCTTTACCAGGAGGAGAAGCCACCGCTTTTAAAAAAAAATAATGTTCTTTACTAGTTTGAAGCAGGTAATAAGATATCACACCACTTTCTTGTACATTTTATCAATAAAGCAGTACATCTTCACATAGTACAGTTCTTCGTCATTCAATTTCAGTAAAAGACCATTTTGGATTTATCCCATCAGGGGCCCTTCACCCTTATGGACCAGGGACTGCAACGACAACAGTGGGGGCGGAACATGAGCTCCCCGTGTATACATTCCATTTGTTCCACACCTTTTCCCACTTCACGGGTCACCCTCTACTCTCATAGACTGTTTTCTCTGCTACCATACACCAATCCATGCCCCTCTTCCAGTCCAGGAGGGTTGGTGTAGCTTCCGCCACCCAAAGAAGGAGTAGTTTCTTTTCTGTAACTCCAGTTCTGTAGTAGGGGTATCTCTGTTATAGTCATAATCTAGTGAATAGTCCCGCCCATGTGCGGGGACCCCGGAGCAATAAAAATAATCTCTTATATTGTCAAGCCATGCAGACCTGCATCTACACTTGAGAGATAATTTCAAAGACAGATAATGCAGCCTATATCCACAGGTTACACTGTCCAGTACTTCAACTAGAAAATTCCACCATCATCCACAAACAACACTGCCTGCCCAGCTTTTTCCACAGAGAAAAAACCTGCCTCTACCAGCAAAAGCCTCTGGAATGATAGAGAGGGAGGAATGGACAGACAAGCCCCATAGGCTGCCATTATGTGGCTCAGAACAGGATACTGTGCCTTTAAGAAAACTTGCCAGAACTTTTCCAGTATCCCAGAATGCACAGCAGGTCTCTTTTACTTTGTTCTTTTTGAAGGCGTAGCACGCCAGACCTGTAGCATTCCTTACATTAACATTTATCTCTCCACCGGGGAGGAGGGCGGGCGCTTAGGACTATAACAGAGATACCCCTACTACACAACTGGAGTTACAGAAAATAAACTACTCCTTCTGTAGTAGGGGATCTCTGTGTATAGTCATAATCTAGTGAATATAATGGCAAGCCCATCCCCACACCAAAACGGCGGTGGAGAAGACTACAAAATAATACCACTACTGTGCGAACAAATTTCGCAGCGAAGCCTGCCCAACCTGAGCATCTGCCCTGGCATCCGTGTCCAGACAGTAATGCTCAGCAAAGGTATGGACCGACATCCAAGTGGCCGCCTTGCAGATTTCTGCAATCGGAACATTACGCAGCAAAGCAGTCGTGGCAGCTTTGCCCCTGGTGGAATGAGCCTTAGGTTTACCCCCCAAGGTCTTATTAGCCTTTTGGTAACACAATTGTATACAGGACACAATCCACCGAGAGATGGACTGTTTGGAGGTAGCAAGACCGGTCCTGACTGATCCATAATTGATAAACAATTGGTCTGACCTACGAATATCTTTGGTCTTATCAAGATAAAACTTCAACACCCTCCTAACGTCCAGGGAATGTAGAGACCTTTCCGCTGGAGAAGAGGGATTCTGAAAATACGTAGGTAAAGTTATGGTCTGGTTGACATGAAAATCAGATATAACCTTAGGAAGAAATTTAGGGTGAGTACGCATAACAACCTTAGCAGCATGAAATACCGTATAAGGTTCTTGGCAACACAACGCCTGAAGTTCACTCACCCTGCGGGCCGATGTAATGGCCACTAGGAACGCTGCCTTCCAAGACAGGTGCTGCAACAAAGCCTCGTGAATAGGCTCAAAAGGCTCCTTCATCAATCTGGACAGCACCACATTCAATTCCCATGAAGGCGAAGGAAGTCTGACAGGAGGGAACACTTTCTTCAAGCCTTCCAAAAAATCCTTGATCACAGGGATCTGAAAAAAGGAAGTCTGTGAAGGGCATTTCCTGTAAGCAGTCAAAGCAGCTAGATGAACCTTAATGGAATGGAAATTAAGGCCAGACTGCGCCAAATGCAAAAGGTACGGAAGGATGACATCTTCCTTACATGGCGTCGGGTCAAAGTTCTTGGACTTGCACCAGATGCAGAATCTCTTCCACTTGTAAGCATAGGACGTCCTAGTGGAAGGTCGCTTAGCCTCCTTCAGTATATCCATACAATCTGCTGGTAGATTCAAATATCCATATTGCACTATCTCAGGAGCCATGCCGCCAAACTCAAAGACGAGAGGTTGGGGTGCACCAACTGCCCCCCGAACTTCGTGAGAAGGTCCGGCCTGCACGGCAGCCGTATGTGAGGAAGGAGAGACCGGTGAAGCAGGTCCATGAACCACCACTGTCTGGGCCATTCCGGGCCAATCAGGATCATCCGCGCCCCGGACTGGGACAGCTTGATGAGCACCGCCGGAATCAGGGGAATGGGTGGAAAAGCATACAGAAAGCTGTTCGACCAGTCGATCCATAGCGCATTCCCCAGCGTCCCCCGCTGGTAGTACCTGGATGCGAAGTCTCGGCATTTGCTGTTTTCGGCGGTGGCGAACAGATCTACATCTGGAGTCCCCCACCTTGCGAAGACGTCCCCTAGTACTTCGTCGTTTATGATCCATTCGTGGTTTTCCTGAATCAGTCTGCTCAGCGCGTCCGCCTGAACATTCTGCACACCTGGCAGATGCGTGGCCGTAATAGTCAATCCTCGGGCCAGAAGCCAGTGCCAGATCGACTGCGCCTCCTGCGACAGAGTGCGTGATCTCGACCCCCCCTGCTTGTTGAGGTAATACATCGTGGTTGTATTGTCCGTCTGTACCAGCAGCGAGTTGGTCTGGAAGGACGGATGGAAGGCCTTCAATGCCAAGTAAACGGTTCTGAGTTCCAAGAAATTGATGTGGTACGTCGCCTCCAACGGGGACCACCTTCCTTGTATCTGTAAGTCTCCGGAATGCGCTCTCCAGCCTTGGAGAGACGCATCCGTTGCGATCCTCTTCGTGGGAATGTCCTTGTGGAAGGGAACACCCCTGAGGAGATTTTCCGCCGAACACCACCACTTCAGCGACTGAAGAGCATTGAGAGACAGCCGTATCTTGTCGTCCCTGTAGGAAGGTGGATATCTGACTATGGTTACCCCCAACTTTTTGCCTAGTGTCTAGCTGGTTTTCGACTTAGTTGGCCTGAGATCCTGATATTCTGGGTCTCAGGCTGTCTGCGCTCTCTTTAAAATGGACTCCATTTACCCTAGGTACATACACAATTGGTAAGGATCACCTTATTGGACCCTGTACAGTGTACCCTAGGTACCCAGGGCATAGGTGTACCCTAGGCCTCCCAAGGGTTGCAGCATGTATTATGCCACCCCTGGTCTGGCCTTCCAATCAGACACAACTGGCTGATCACTCAGCTGGGGCAAGGTTGTGTAATCACCCCTTGCTAAGATATACTATACCTATATCTACCCTTAAAATAGACACATGTGTACCTATCAGCCACTCCTATGGCAGGCCTTAACAATCCTGGAGGCAGAGTGCTTGGTAACATGTGAGATGGTGCTCTAGCATGAGCTGAGCCTGTCTGCAGCTTTCGGAACCATGTCCTTATAGCTGTTCTATGATATAGCCTACCATATACTCTTAAAGTGCCTTATAATCTTAAACGGTTATGGTAACTATGGTTTGGCTTTATCAAAACATGTCGTGTAAGGTGTCTAACACTTTGGAATAATACCCCCATCCCATTTCTGGGGATGAGGATATTATCCCTCCCTTCTAGAGGGAGAGACATGTTAAAATTCTACTTTGCTGTTTAACTCTCACCAAAGCCTCAGCATCACAAAATGGATGCTGCTGCCACAGACACGAGTCTGACCTCCTGCTGCTGGGAGTGATCCCGGCAAGGGAGGCTTGGACAATAGGTTTCCTGCTTGGGGAGGTGCTAGCACCTCCCCAGACAGACTTTAGTGTATTGGGGCAGGGAGGGCTGAAAGGAATGAGACATGCCTGGGGCACACAAGGTGTCCCATGCATAGTCCAGTTCAAACCGGTGCTGGGGCACTCCAGCCCCAGTCCTGGCGCAAAACTGGACAAAGGGAAGGGGGTGTAACCACCCCCCTCCCAGGTCCCACCCATAAGGCGTGACCTAGCAGGCAACCCAGCTCCCCAGATTAGTATAAGTGTGGTAGCTGGGCCCCAGGAGATTAGATTATCCTGAACCTGCAACTTGAACAGAAACTCTGGACCTTCGACATTCGACGAAAGAAGAAGACTGAAGAATCTCCCTTGTGGCCAAGGAGTGGCTACCCTGTGCAAACAGGCACCATCAAGAGACTTACCCTTTGCTTTGCTGAAGTTCTACGAGGGACCGACTGCAGAGCCCGACCAGAGCCTTGACTTCCAGACTTCTCCGACCCTGATCCACATCCACAGCCGAGCTGAGATCCGTGGAGGCGACGAGAGACGTGGGACCGGCTACCTGGGAAAAGTGGCGAGTATCTTCCAGTGCAGCTTCTGAGGCACCCTCGAAGTTGTGCACCGGGGATTG
Source organism: Triturus cristatus (assembly GCF_964204655.1). Lineage (NCBI taxonomy): Eukaryota > Metazoa > Chordata > Amphibia > Caudata > Salamandridae > Triturus > Triturus cristatus. The sequence goes on from NC_140591.1 coordinate 1,541,486,619, forward strand.
AGAAGCCCCAACCCCAAGCCCCATCTGCACCGAAGATCAGCCCCCCACACTCCACGAGTCCTGCATGGGGCCCTTCTGCATTTTCCTGCTTGCCGCGTCTGTCCGGTTGCTTGCCCATTGGCTAGCGGCCTTTGCGACGACACACCTTTGAATCTTCACTGCTGGTTTGGCTCCTCCAGACTGGCTCCCGCTCCTCTACAAAAGAGAAGCACCCCAGACCTTCCTGGTCTGCACCAGAAGCAAGTCCTCCATTCTTCGTGGGTTCCGCTTGCCAAGGCTTGGTGAGTCCTAGTCCAACTTCGACGCCGCCGACAGCAAGAGCCTTCGTGGGACAGCTCGCCTCCTGGTCCTGGTCGTCCTCGACGTTTCCTGGTACACGTGGCTGCTGCGACAAGCTTCACCTCCTCACCTGCAATCTTCACGACATCGCCTAGTTCCTTCCTGGTTCCACGTGGTCACTGGCTAGTGACCCAGACTCTGTCCCTTCTGCTTGCAGGTATCCTCTCTTCTTGATCCCAGCCTTGGGATCCACCGGACACTCTTCACTGACTGCCTGTCAGCAACTTTCCTTCAGGCATCCATAGAAGTCCACGACGAAACCCGATGCAAGTTCACACCTATGCACCCGCAGCCCGTGGGCTAGGTAACTTGGGTACTTCGGTGCTCACAAGGGTATTGACTATCCTAGGGTCTAGTTTCCGAGTCTCGACTTTCTAGCTACTCCAGAAGTGTCCTAAAACTGCTTATTTCAGAACTGTACTATTTCTATCGATTATACGCATTACGCGGGAGTGTTTCCACTCTGCACCTGAATCCCGTGGGCCTCCCACTTCCTAACTGTTGGTAGTGTAGTGTAGCCCCAGCGATTCCCTAGGCCTAGGCCTATTCTATTTCCATGACAGTGGTCCTTATACCACTTCTTTAGTATATGGTTTGCGTGGTCCCTAGGGCCTAACTGTATTACTTACCTGTGTGACTTAATGTATGCTTAAATAAGACTGTGTTGTACTTACCTCGAATCTCATAAAGAGTGCTGAGGGTTTGACTAGAATAAATACACTTTATTTTATATATATATCTGTTGTGGTGTCCTTTCATTTGGTATTCAAGGGATTATATGTGGTATCACAGCTGGCTTCACATGCCATTCAGAGTTTAGCCTAAGACTGCTCTTGTCCATGCTACCACTAGAATAGCTGGTCTATAAGGTTGACTTTACAACCAATCACCATAAGGGTTGTTTGGACTGATATAAGGTGTACACTAGAACTAGTGACATCATACATCAGGCCAACTTCTCACAGTCCCAAAAACCTGTCCTCTGATCCCACTGATCCTCCAAGCACTCCTGCAGTGGTCTCATGTGCAGCCGTGTGTGAGGAGTGAGGAAGATACATGAGGCCATCGATCCCAGCAGCGAAGACACCTTCCTCACTGTCGTTGATGGGGCGGTCATAAGAGCCTGAGCCTTCCGAAGGAGTGATAACCGTCTCTCCTCCGAAGGAGACACGCTTGCTAACAGCGTATTGATGGAGGCCCCCAAGTACTGTATGCACTGGACTGGAGTCGGGACAGACTTGGACATGTTGACGTGCAACCCCAGCTTGTTCCAGAGAACGCACGTCTTCTGGAAGTGCGCTTGTGCTTCCGAAAAGGAGGCGGCCTTGATCAACCAATCGTCCAGGTACGAGTAGACAAACACCTTGTTCCTCCGCAGGTGTGCAGCTACCACCGCCATGCACTTCGAGAAGGTCCTGGGCGCAGACTTTAGCCCAAATGGCAGTACTGTGTATTGATAATGATTGGCGCCGACTTGGAATCGCAGAAACTTCCTGTGCTTCCGTGCAATGGGCACATGGAAGTACGCATCCTGTAGGTCTATGGCACAGAGCCAGTCTCCCCGTTGCAGCTGAGGGTAAATCTGATGCAACGATAGCATGCGGAATTTCTCTCTGCGAATCCATTTGTTTGCTTGCCGCAAATCCAGAATGGGCCTGAACTCGTTCTAGTCCTTCTTGCGAACCAGGAAGAACCGAGAGTACAGACCTCTTCCCCTTTGAGACAGAGGTACGTCTTCCACCGCCTTTTTCCTCAACAGGATGTCTGCCTCCGCCTGGAGCTCTCGCAGTTGATACTGTGAGCTGACCGGCGGAATCGCTGGAGGCGGGCTGATGAACCGAAGACTGTATCCATTGCAAACAATATTCAGCACCCACTTGTCCTGAGTAATTTTTCTCCACTCTGCCAGAAAAAATTGAACGCTTCCCCCCACTGGAGTGGGTAACGGTTGCAGGGGAAGTAAACGCTCAGGGCCGAGACCCAGCCGGGCCCTTGGTCGCTGTAGCGGACTGTTGGCCTCCTCTACCCTTCTGACACTTCTGGAAGGGTTTCCGGAACTGCTGCTGCTGTTGTTGCTGCTGTCCCAAGGCCTGCCCACGCCCTCTTCCTGCAGCCCCGAACCGTCTCTGGAACGGGCGCTTTTTCCTCTCAGGCTTCTCTAACCCGACAGCCGTCAGGGTCTCTGCCTCCGTCTTCATGCGGGCCATTTCGTCGTCCGCATGCTTGCCGAACAGGGTCTCCCCCGAGAAAGGCAGGTTGGCCACTCTTTGCTGTGCCTCCGGTTTGAGTGAGTTAAGGCGAAGCCAAGCATGACGCCGTTGGTTAATGCCCTGACAATATACATGTGCCGCTAAGAGAGACACATCCGCGCTGATAATCTGATTCGACACCAGCATCCCATCATGCAAAGTCTCTAGAAAGTCCTCCTTCTTGTCGCGAGGCAGCAGCTCCGCGTACTGCTGGAGAGACTCCCACAGGGCACGGTCGTAGCTCCCCAACAGAGCCCCGGCACTTGCCGCCTTCATGGTGGTAGAAGCCGTCCCACAGACCTTTCTGCCCGCCAAATCTAGCCAACGGCTATCCTTATCAGGCGGCACTGTCGAGGAAGGAGTGGTAGCATGCTGCTTCCTTGCCGCCGTCACAATGACCGGATCCATCCTCAGAAAGGTCGGGTCCGATTCCGGCGCCCGATACTTCTTCAGGAGCCTAGAGGGGGCCGGTTTTGTCACCGCCGGAGTGAGGAACAACTCCGTAGCGGGCTCCACCAATCCCGGCACTAGTGGCAGCAGGGGGCGAGACAGGTGCTTCTAGTGCAGCATCTCGAAGATCACGGACGTCGTAGGTGTTGGCACCGTCACCGTGATCCCTAGTTTGGCCGCACCCCTCAATAGCACCTCCTGGAAGGAGACTATATCGTCGACAGGCAATACTCCTGTCCTTGGCGAGTCCGACAGCGTCGGCGAGTAGTACCTGACAGACGATTGAGTGCGGGATCTGGCGCTGCGCCTCCTGCGGCGTCGCCCAGATGTCGACGATGCCCGTCCACGGCTCCGTGACCTTCCTCTCCGTCCGGAGCGGGAGCGCGATCTGCTTGGCTGCGGCCGCTTCAGAGTTCTCTTCGGCGGCGGCGGCGGATACCCAGGCAACGACACCGATCGTGGCGGGGCCACAGGTGGGCCCGACGGTGTGTGCGGCGGAATGTTATGAGGAGGAGGAGGAGGAGGAGGAGGAGGAGGAGGAGGTGGTGGTGGTGGTGGTGGTGTAGGAGTCCGCGGTGAAAGCTCCCTTGGCAAAGGAGGAAAGGGTGGCGACCTCGGCTTAGGGGGTGTATACACCACTGAGTACACCGAGCCCGGTGACTCCGTTCTCTCCCTTCGTGACCCCGAGGAACTCCCGGCATCAGGACTGCTCCTGCGTTGCCTCGGTGTCGATGAACGCCTCCTCGACGGCGAACGCCTCCTCGACGGCGAACGCCTCCTCGACGGCGAGCGCCTCCTCGACGGCGAGCGCCTCTCGACGGCGAGCGCCTCCTCGACGGCGAGCGCCTCCTCGACGGCGAGCGCCTGGGACAGGTCCTCGACGTCAGGGATCCCCTCGACGGTGACCGTCTCCTGTTCGCCGACGGCGAACGGCGACCTCGCCTTGACGGCGAGCGCCGACGCCGGAACTGCTCTCGACGCCGAGGACTCGACGGAGAAGTCGACGGCGTCGACGAAGATGCTGATGTCGTCGACGGCGGGCTGCTCAGCTCCCTCGACGTCGAGCGTCGATGCCGTTTTTTTCCCCAGAACCCTAGGGAGACGGTGAGCAGACTGCAGCCATCCCCCTCGACGCCGTAGTCGACGTCGACGGGGAACGGGAACGTTTGCTGGGCTTCCTGCCCCTGGGGAGCCCCCCAGGGGCCTCAGCATGGGCAGAATCAGCCCGTCCTGACCCACCTTGTGCCCTCAGCCTTCTGTCCTCCAGGCCTAGGAGCCTGATCTTCATCCTTTCCTTAAGGGTCCTAGCTGAGAAAGACTGGCAAATGTCACACTCCTCTGGGACATGGGACTGGGGAAGGCAGACGATGCACACCCTGTGTGGGTCCGACTTGGCCTTCTTCCTCTCACACTCTGGGCACCTGTCAAACAAGCCAGGCATGTTGACCACACAGAGCACACACAAGAAGGAAGGCAACAAGGTACTTAATATAGCACTTGAAAAGTGAACAAATCCAAATAAACCCTTGAAAAGGGAGAGCTCAATGCTCCAGGGTCCTGCTAGCAGGAGCCGGAAAAAAGAACTGAAAGGGTAAGTTACTTACCTGTAATCCTAGTTCTCTTCCAGGGGTATCCTCATCAAAGTCATAAGCACTGAATATTCCCGCCCATGTGCGGGGACCCCGGAAATAATAAAATTATATATGTAAAAAACACATATATACAGCTCTGTATATGTATAAACATATATCATTTTTTCCACGCAAATGCAGCTCCCATAAAAAGGCTAGGCAATGTAAATGTACACATCCAATAACACATATATACATATATATATATATATAAAGGTATAACAATACACCTAAATCTCTTTTTTTTTAAATTTTTTTTTTAATGAGGTAAACACTCATGAGAAAGCAAAAAATAAAGAGAATAAACTGTGGAAAAACACAGATGTACAACACATTGCCAGCCTGCAGGCTGCATTGCAATATAATACCATAGAGACTAAAAAACCCTGTACAGGTAAAAACTGGCACCGTGCCTTTAAGGCAGCCCTGACTTCCATATCCCATCATGCCTCAGGGGTGACAGTTAGGTCAGTTGTTCTTTGCGGGACCGTAGTCCTAAACACAAAGATATATCCTTTCCATAATGAATAATACACTTCTTCTCATTTGCCTGGGGAGGTGGGTGGGTTGCTTATGACTTTGATGAGGATACCCCTGGAAGAGAACTAGGATTACAGGTAAGTAACTTACCCTTCTCTTCCAGGGGATCCTCATCAATAGTCATAAGCACTGAATAGAGTAGCAAGCTCCCCTTCCACCAGCAGGCAAATGAAACTAAGGTTGTATCACCCATGGAGAAAGCGAATCATGAAAATGATTATGCATGGAACAGATTCCTCAAGGAGGCTTGTCCTACTTGAGTGTCTGCTCTGGTGTCCGAATCCAGACAATAATGCCTGGTAAAAGTGTGGACAGATCTCCAAGTGGCTGCCTTGCAGATCTCGGAGAGTGGGACATTATTGAGAAAAGCCGCGGTAGCCGCTTTTCCTCTTGTCGAATGCGCTTTAGGGCGCGCCCCCAATGGTTTCTGAGCCAGTTGGTAGGCCAATGTAATACTTGAAACAATCCACCTAGCAATGGAACGTTTGGATGCAGCAAAGCCCATACGTACAACCCCATAGTTCACAAACAATTGATCAGATTTCCTGACATTCTTAGTCCTATCTAGGTAGAATTTTAGGACCCTCTTGATATCTAGAGAATGCAACGCCCTCTCTGCTGGAGAGAAGGGGTTGGGAAAAAAGGTTGGTAAGGATATGGCTTGGTTTACATGAAAATCCGATACCACCTTGGGTAGGAACGAAGGATGAGTTCTCATCACCACCCTATTTAGATGAAAAATAGTGTAGGGTTCTTTAGAACAGAGGGCCTGTATCTCACTGACCCTCCGTGCTGAAGTGATGGCTATTAAAAATGCTGTCTTCCATGTGAGGTGCTGTAGGGTAGCCTTATGAATAGGCTCAAAAGGCGCACCCATGAGCTTCGACAGAACCAAGTTTAGCTCCCAGGAAGGAGAGGGAGGTCTAACAGGGGGATAGACTTTCTTGAGTCCTTGCAAGAAATCCTTCACTACCTGCACTTTAAAAAATGACTGCTGTGAAGGCGAACGCCTGTATGCTGTTATGGCTGCTAGGTGAACCTTTATGGATGAAAATTTCAACCCTGCCCTTGCTAAATGTAGAAGATAGGGCAAAATTACATCCTCCTGGCATTTAGTGGGATCATAATGATGCTGAGCACACCATATATAAAATCTTTTCCACTTACAGAAGTAGGAGTGTCTTGTCGAAGGCCTCCTGGCTTCCTTCAGTATGGACATACACTCTTGAGGGAGGTTCAGATGGCCATACTGGAGGACTTCAGGAGCCATGCTGTTAAGCTCAGCGAGGGAAGGCTGGGATGGTAAATCTTCCCCTGCATCTTGGATAACAAGTCCGGCCTGCATGGCAGCCGCTTGTGGGGTCGGATCGACATGTGCAGGAGATCCGTGTACCACCACTGCCTCGGCCAGTCCGGTGCTATGAGGATCATCTTGGCAGATGAATTCTGTAGCTTGGTCACCACCTTGGGAATTAGTGGGAGAGGCGGAAAAGCGTACACAAATGTCATTGACCAATTGATCAAAAGGGCATTCCCTAGGGATCCTGGTCGATGGTATCTTGAGGCGAAGCCTCGGCATTTTGTGTTTTGCTCGTCCGCGAAGAGGTCCACTTGCGGACGCCCCCATTCCCCGAAGACGTCTTCTAAAACCTCGTCGTTGATTACCCAGTCCTCTGGCTCTTGAAAATGCCGACTGAGCAAGTCCGCTTGCACGTTGAGTTCTCCTGGTAGGTGCACCGCTTTCAATGAGATGTTCCTTGCTAGGATCCAGTGCCACAGGGACTGAGCTTCCAGCGAGAGCGTTCTGGATCGAGTACCCCCCTGCTTGTTCAGGTAGTACATTGTGGTGGTATTGTCCGTCTGCACTAGAATGGTACTCGTCGTGATCGCAGGCAGGAACGCTTTGAGGGCTAGGTGGACTGCCCTGAGCTCCAGCATGTTGATGTGGTACAACTGCTCGCTGCTGGACCACTGTCCCTGAGTTTGCAGAGTCCCAAAATGCGCACCCCATCCCTGAAGGGATGCGTCGGTGATTAAGTTGGGGGCTCTTGATGGAAGGGGATCCCCACTTGTAGATTCCTTGGCTTCAGCCACCACTTGACTGACTGTTTGGCTGCAGAGGAGAGGCAAACCTTTTCTTCCCACAGGGAGTTCCTTTGATCCCATTTGTCCTCGAGATCTTGCTGGAGAGGACGCATCCTTAGCCTGGCATTGGGCACTAGGAAGATGCAGGATGCCATGGCCCCTAGCAGAGATGAGATTTGCCTTGCCGACGACAGATTGCTGGTTATAATCTGTCTGCCTTTTAGCATAATGGATGACTGTCTTTCCTCCGAAGGAAACACTTTTCCTACTACGGAGTCTATAGTTGCACCCAGGTAGTGGATCCTCTGCGTCGGTGAAAAATTTGACTTTTTGACATTCACTCTGAGACCCAACTTGCGACATAAGCTCAGGCATAGCGACAGCTGTGACCGCACATTCTGTGGCGATGAGCCCTTTATTAGCCAGTCGTCTAGGTAGGGATAGACGAAGACTCCTGCGCGCCTCAGAGCAGCCGCTACTACTGCCACGCATTTTGTGAATACTCGAGGAGCTGACTTCAGGCCAAATGGGAGGACTTTGAACTGATAGTGAGAGTTGCCTACCACAAACCTGAGAAATTTTCGATGATTCCTTAGGATGGGAATATGGAAATATGCATCCTGAAGGTCCAGTGAACACATCCAATCGCCCATCCGGAGAAGAGGATATATTTGGTGGAGCGCCAGCATGCGAAATTTTTCCTTTCTTATGTGTTTGTTCAGTATCCGTAGGTCTAAAATGGGTCTGAACTCTACCTTCACACTCCTCTTTTGGATGAGAAAGTATCTGGAGTAAACTCCCTTTCCTCTTTGGTTTATGGGCACTTTCTCTATTGCAGATTTGAGTAGAAGCGTCGCTACCTCTTCTCTGAGCTGCCTTAGATGCTGGGATGAATTGACAGGAGGAATCGATGGGGGGTGACTTCTGAAACGAAGCGAGTACCCATGACGCAGTATATTCAGTACCCACTTGTCCTTTGTGATGGACTGCCACTCTGGAAGATGATGTGCAACACTTCCTCCCACCGGAGCGGTGGACAGCATCGGAGGAAGCGGTTTCTCATTGCTTCCCCGGAGCTTTGTTTCCAGCATTAGACTGCCTGTTGTTACCTCGTCCCCTGGATGGCTTGCGGGACTGGTATTGTTGTTTCTTTTGACCTTGCTGGTCCTGGTTCTTTTGCCAATGAGGGGTTTGAACCCTCTGTTGGTAACTGCGCCTGTCATTTCCCTTGCGGCGCCGAAACTCTTTTCTCTTTTCAAGCCCGACAGCTTTCATGGTCTCCAGCTCTGCTTTCATACGGGCCATTTCTTCGTCTGCATGGGACCCAAAAAGAGAAGTACCGGAGAAAGGCAGATTTAAAATTCTTGCCTGCGCTTCCGGTTTCAAGGCCGTCAATCTAAGCCAGGATGATCTTCTGGCTGTGACTCCATGTGCATATTCATGCGCTGCCAGTGTTGCCCCATCCGCCGCTGCACTTATGATCTGGTTAGAAACCAGACTCCCCTCATGCAAAATCTCTTCAAAGTCCCGTCTGTCCTCTTGTGGAACTTTGCCAATGAACCTCTGCAGAGAGTCCCATAATGACCTATCATAGCGCCCCAGAAGCGCCGAGGCACTCGCCACCTTTAAGCTTGAGGATGCGGAGCCGCAAACTTTCCTCCCCCAGGAGTCTTGTGTCTTACTGTCCTTATCTGGTGGTACCGTTGAAGATCCAGCTACTGCATGTGTCTTCCTGGCAGCGGCGGTGATGACAGAGTCCGGTGGAGGATCTGATTTAAGGAATAGAGGATCCTCCGGTGCTGGACGGTACTTTTTTAGAATTCTCGCCGGCGCCGTTTTGGTGGTTGCTGGTGTGAGAAAAACATCCATTACCGGTTGTAGCAAACCGGGGACTAACGGCAATAACGGGCGTGACACTGTGCGTTCATGAAGCGTTTCAAAAATTATGGATGAAGTGGTCTCCTGAACCGGCATAGGGATATTTAATTTTGTAGCTCCTCTACACAACACTTCTTGAAACGTAGAAATATCATCTACCGGAGATACCCGAGAGGGTGGCGTCTCCGAGAGTGTCGGTGAATAATCCCTTTTGGATGACCTGGAAGAAGGGGAGGTAGAAGGGGTTCTACGGCGCCTTCTCTCCGATCTGGTCGACTCCCTTCTGCGGGAAGAAGACCTGGATCGCCTTCTTGGTGCTCGAGAGTGACTTCGGGATTCTCTTTCTCGAGATCTTGGTCTGATAGGTGTCGCTGGGAATACCACGCCCCTTATTCTTGTTAGCGATGCCTTTATCGCGTCTGGCACAGCATGGTCCTGAGGCATCTCCCTTACGGGACTTTGAGGTACCGCATTGTCCTCTTCCTGCGAATTTTCTCTTGCAGGTACTGGAGATTGATGCACAAGCTCTGGTGATTCTGATCTTGAACCTGAGCCTTCTGATCCTGAAGGCGAGATAGATATGAGACGCGGTGACTCAGGAGTTGTATATATCAGTCTATGAGGAGATTTTCGCCTTGAGACTGGTCGAATCGTGAGGCGAACATGCGACACCTCCTGCGTACCCTCAACAGAGGGCTGCCTCGACGGTGATAGGCCTATCACCGGAGATCTTTGACTCGAATCTTCGAGGCTCCGAGCTTCTTGTCTCGACGTCGAGATTATCTTCGACGGAGGCTTCATGTACCTCACCAAAGCTTTGGAGACCTGTGAGGACGGAGGCACCTGCCTCGACGTCGACTTCGACGGAGGCACCTGCCTCGACGTCGACTCCGACGGAGGCCTTTGCCTCGACGTCGACTCCGACGGAGGCCTCTGCCTCGACGTCGACTCCGACGGAGGCCTCTGCCTCGACGTCGACTCCGACGGAGGCTCCTGCCTCGACGTCGGCCCTGACGGAGGCGTCTGCCTCGACGTCACTCCTGACGGAGACTTCTGTCTCGACGTCGAATGCTCCGACGACGTCGAAAGCCTCTTCGCCGTCGAACGATGTTTCCTCGACGGCGATCTTGATCTTGACGGCGATCTTGGTCTCGACGTCGACTGTGGAGATCGCCTACGTACTTCTTGCGACGTCGAATGATGTCTCGCCGACCTCGACGTCGAACGATGTCTTTCTTTCGACGACGAACGATATCTCTGTGCAGACGTCGATCGATCTTCTCTTGACGTCGACAGATGCTTCTTCGACGTTGAACTGTGGCGCCGAGTCCTCGACGCCGAGCTTTTAGACGCCGTCGACGTCGAACGCATCCGCTTCGACGCTGAATCTAAAGTCGACGACGATTTTCTCTTTGCAGCATGACTTCCCCTTGACTCCTCACCTCTCAGCGACGATCCCGCCGCTGGAGTCTTCGACGCCGAGCCCGACGTCGATGGGGAGCAAACAGGGACCAACTGCTTCGACGTCGACCGTTCTGCTAGGCCATACAGCCTAATCCTCTCCCTCTCCTTTAAAGTCCTTTTGGAAAGGTCTTCACAATGATGGCATGTTGCTGGAGAGTGAGAGTCCGGCAGACAGATAATACACACCTCATGTGTGTCTGAAGCAGCCTTCTTTTTTCCACAAGATGGACATGGAACAAATAAAGAAGGCATTTTTCTGACAAAACAGCAAAAAAAGTCAGAAAAACACAGGATACTAACTTCCTCACAGATGTTGTAAGAAGAAGTCCAAAAAAATCTTAAAGTTGTAATAATTCTTGACTAAAGAGTCAAAAAAGAAGAGAGCTGAATTCCAGGGTCCTGACTGAAGGAGCCGGAAAGAACAACTGACCTAACTGTCACCCCTGAGGCATGATGGGATATGGAAGTCAGGGCTGCCTTAAAGGCACGGTGCCAGTTTTTACCTGTACAGGGTTTTTTAGTCTCTATGGTATTATATTGCAATGCAGCCTGCAGGCTGGCAATGTGTTGTACATCTGTGTTTTTCCACAGTTTATTCTCTTTATTTTTTGCTTTCTCATGAGTGTTTACCTCATTAAAAAAAAAAAAAAAAAAAAGAGATTTAGGTGTATTGTTATACCTTTATATATATATATATATATGTATATATGTGTTATTGGATGTGTACATTTACATTGCCTAGCCTTTTTATGGGAGCTGCATTTGCGTGGAAAAAATGATATATGTTTATACATATACAGAGCTGTATATATGTGTTTTTTACATATATAATTTTATTATTTCCGGGGTCCCCGCACATGGGCGGGAATATTCAGTGCTTATGACTATTGATGAGGATCCCCTGGAAGAGAAGTAAAAGGGACCTGCTGTGCATTCTGGGATACTGGAAAAGTTCTGGAAAGTTTTCTTAAAGGCACAGTATCCTGTTCTGAGCCACATAATGGCAGCCTATGGGGCTTGTCTGTCCATTCCTCCCTCTCTATCATTCCAGAGGCTTTTGCTGGTAGAGGTAGGTTTTTAATCTGTGGAAAAAGCTGGGCAGGCTGTTTGTGGATGTAGGTGGAATTTTCTAGTTGAAGTACTGGACAGTGTAGCCTGTGGATATAGGCTGCATTATCTGTCTTTGAAATTCTCGCTTAATTGTAGATGCAGGTCTGCATGGCTTGACAACTTAAGAGATTATTTTTATTGCTCCGGGGTCTCCGCACATGGGCGGGACTATTCACTAGATTACGACTATACACAGAGATCCCCTACTACAGAAGAGCTATGTTACACTTTTCAATCATCAAGCCTAAAGTTTCCCAGGTCTGAGGAGCTCGCCTCAGTTCTGTGGCCTCCCAAACACTGAGTAGACACCATTTGGCTGAGAGTGATAGGTTCTCACCACAGATCCCCATCATGCACGACACCACCGAGTCCCAATAGGACTGAATGTTCGGGCAGGCCCAAATAATGTGCTAAAATGCCCCCTCCTGCCTACAATGTTTGCAACAGAGTGGATCAGCCCTCTTGCCCATTGAAGCCACTGCTTTTGAGTCAATGAATAACTGGGTGGATAAAGCATTACACCCAGGTGAAGTGACTGCGGAACCCAAGTCACAAATTTGTGCTCGGTTTGAACAAAGTTCCATGCGTACACATATTTAGTGATCTGCAAACAGAATTTTAATGGACAGAAAAAAGGACAAGGATAAGTTACGTACCTGTAATCCTAGTTCTCTTCCAGGGGTATCCTCATCAAAGTCATAAGCACTGAATATTCCCGCCCATGTGCGGGGACCCCGGAAATAATAAAAATTATATATGAAAAACACATATATACAGCTCTGTATATGTATAAACATATATAATTTTTTCCAAGCAAATGCAGCCCCCATAGTAGGCTAGACAATGTAGATATAAATAGCCAATAACACACTATAGGTATAATAATACACCTAAATCTCTTTTTTTTTTTTTTTACTGAGGTAGAAACTCATGAGAAAGAAAAGCAAACACTGTGCAAAACACAGATCCACAAAACATTGTTAGCCTGCAGGCTGCATTGCAATACAATACCATAGAGACTGAAAAGCCTTGTACAGGTAAAAACTGGCACCGTGCCTTTAAGGCAGCCCTGATTCCAATATCCCATCATGCCTCAGGGGTGACAGTTGGGTCAGTTGTTCTTTGCGGGACCGTAGTCGTAAACACAAAGATATACTTCTTCCATATTTAATAATACAGTCTTCTTATTTTCCTGGGGAGGCGGGTGGGTTGCTTATGACTTTGATGAGGATACCCCTGGAAGAGAACTAGGATTACAGGTAAGTAACTTATCCTTCTCTTCCAGGGGATCCTCATCAATAGTCATAAGCACTGAATAGAATAGCAAGCCCATCTTCCACCGCAGGCAAATGAGAACTGCACTATACATTGGCGATAACAACCGAAATAATCAGTTGTTGAACAGATTCCTCAAGGAGGCTTGCCCTACTTGAGTGTCTGCTCTAGTGTCCGAGTCCAGACAATAATGTCTCGTGAATGTATGGACAGATCTCCAAGTAGCTGCTTTACAGATCTCGGAGAGTGGGACATTATTGAGAAATGCAGCAGTAGCCGCTTTCCCTTGTGTGGAATGTGCCTTAGGTAGAGGCCATAACGGTTTCTGAGCTAGCTGGTAAGCTAATTTAATGCTTGACACAATCTATCTGGCAATAGAACGTTTAGATGCTGCAAAACCTGTACGGACAGCACAATAGTTTACAAACAATTGGTCAGACTTCCTGACAGCCTTAGTTCTATCTAGGTAAAACTCGTTTAACATCCAAAGAATGCAACGCCCTCTCAGCTGGCGAGGAGGGGTTGGGAAAGAAAGTTGGCAGTGAGATAGACTGATTCACATGAAAGTCGGATACCACCTTAGGTAAAAATGAAGGATGGGCTCTCATCACCACCCTATTAAGGTGAAAAACCGTGTAGGGTTCTTTTAAGCAGAGGGCCTGTATTTCACTCACCCTACGTGCTGAGGTGATAGCTACCAAGAAGGCTGCTTTCCACGTAAGGTGCTGTAATTTAGCCTTATGTATGGGTTCGAAAGGTGGACTCATAAGCTTTGAAAGAACCAGGTTCAGCTCCCAAGGAGGCGAAGGAGGCCTCACTGGGGGGTAAACCTTTTTAAGTCCTGTGAGAAGTTGGCCTGATGTATGATGTCACTAGTTCTAGTGTACACCTTATATCAGTCCAAATACCCTTATGGTGATTGGTTGTTAAGTCAACCTTATAGACCAGCTATCCTAGTGGTAGCATGGACAAGAGCAGTCTTGTGGCTAAATCAGCTGAAGGGTGAAAATCCCAAACTTCTTAGGTGGTCCATTTCCCTACAGGGGATGGACTTCACAGTGGAACATAGACCTGGGACTGACCATGCCAATGCAGATGGACTCTCCAGATATTTCCACTTAGAACATGAAGACTCAACTGGTCAAGGTTAGTTTAATGTCCCTAAGTTTGGGGGGGGGGGGGGGGGTTGTGTAGGAGAGTAGGGTCTGCTTTCTATGTTCACCCCCACTTTTTGCTTTTGCTTTACTGGTTTTCGACTTAGATGTGGCTGTGGGCCTGCTAATCAGACCCACAGCCCTGCTGTTCTCTCTCTAAATTAATACTATGTACTTTAGGTGCATAACCCATTTGGATAGGATCACCTTATTGGCCCCTGTACAGTGTACCCTAGGTACCCAGGGCATAGGTGTACCCTAGGCCTACCAGGGGCTGCAGCATGTATTATGCCACCCCTGGCCTGGCCTTCCATTTTGACACAACTGGCTGATCACTCAGCTGGGGCAAGGTTGTGTAATCACCCCTTGCTTAGGTGTAGTATTCCTATACCTAACTTACATATAGACACATGTGTACCTATCAGTCACTCCTATGGCAGGCCTTGACAATCCTGGAGGCAGAGTGCTTGGTAACATGTGAGATGGTGCTCTAGCATGAGCTGAGCCTGTCTGCAGCTTTCGGAACCATGTCCTTATAGCTGTTCTATGATATAGCCTACCATATACTCTTAAAGTGCCTTATAATCTTAGACGGTTATGGTAACTATGGTTTGGCTTTATCGAAACATGTCGTGTAAGGTGTCTAACACTGTGGAATAATACCCCCATGCCATTTCTGGACATGAGAATATTATTCCCCCCTTCTAGAGGGAAAGACATGTTAAAATCATACTTCAACTGTTAGCCTCTGACCAAAGCCTCAGCATCACAAAATGGATGCTGCTGCCACGACACAAGTCTGACCTCCTGCAGCTGGGAGTGATCCCAGCCAGGGAGGCCTGGACAATAGGTTTCCTGCTTGGGGAGGTGCTAGCACCTCCCCAGACAGCCTTTAGTGTATTGGGGCAGGGTGGGCTGAAAGGAATGAGACATGCCTGGGGCACACAAGGTGTTCCTTGCATAGTCCATGTAGGAAGGTGGATATCGGACTATGGTTACCCCCAACTTTTTGCCTAGTGTCTAGCTGGTTTTTCGACTTAGTTGGCCTGAGATCCTGCCATTCAGGGTCTCAGGCTGTCTGCTCTCTCTTTAAAATGGACTCCATGTACCCTAGGTACATAACCAATTGGTAAGGATTGTGAGAAGTTGGCCTGATGTATGATGTCACTAGTTATAGTGTACACCTTATATCAGTCCAAATACCCTTATGGTGATTGGTTGTAAAGTCAACCTTATAGACCAGCTATCCTAGTGGTAGCATGGACAAGAGCAGTCTTAGGCTAAACTCTGAATGGCATGTGAAGCCAGCTGTGATACCATATATAATCCCTTGAATACCAAATGAAAGGACACCACAACAGATATATATATAAAATAAAGTGTATTTATTCTAAGCAAACCCTCAGCACTCTTTATGAGTTTAGAGGTAAGTACAACACAGTCTTATTAATGCATACAGTAAGTCACACAGGTAAGTAATACAGTTAGGCCCTAGGGGCCACGCAAACCATATACTAAATAAGTGGTATAAGAACCACTGTCACGGAAATAGAATAGGCCTAGGCCTAGGGAATCGCTGGGGCTACACTACACTAGCGTTAGTTAGGGAGTGGGAGGCCCACGGGATTCGTGTGCAGAGTGGAAACACTCACGCGTAATGCGTAAAAGTCAATAGCAATGTTACAGTTTAGAAATAGATAGATTTAGGACACTTCCGGAGTAGCTAGGAAGTTGAGACTTGAAAACTAGACACTAGGATAGTCACTATCCTGATGAGCACCGGAGTACCCAAGTTACCTAGCCCACAGGCTGCGGGTGCATAGGGGTGAAGATGCGTCGTTTTCGTCGTCGACTCCTATGGATGCCTGAAGAAAGATGCTGACAGGCAGTCAGGGGAGAGTGTCCGGTGGATCCCAAGCCTGGGATCAAGAAGAGAAGAAACCTGCAAGCAGAGGGGACAGAGTCAAGGTCACTAGCCAGTGACCACGTGGAACCAGGAAGGAACCAGGCGATGTCGTGAAGAGTTGCAGGGGAAGGTGAAGCTTGTCGCTGCAGCCAGGAGGACCAGGAAGCGTCGAGGACGACCAGGACCAGGAGGCGAGCTGTCCCACGAAGGCTCTTGCTGTCGGCGGCGTCGAAGTTGGACTAGGACTCACCAAGCCTTGGCAAGCGGAACCCACGAAGAACAAGGGACTTGCTTCTGGTGCAGACCAGGAAGGTCTGGGGTGCTTCTTCTTTGCAGAGAAGCGGGAGCCAGTCTGGAGGAGCCAAACCAGCGCAGAAGATTTCAGGGAGCGTCGTCACAAAGGCCACTAGCCAGCGGGCAAGCAACCGGACAGACGCGGCAAGCAGGAAAATGCTGAAGGGCCCCACGCAGGACTCGTGGAGTGTGGGGGGCTGGTCTTCGGTGCAGATGGTGCTTGGGGTTGGGGCTTCTCAATCCCCGGTGCACAACTTCGAGGGTACCTCAGAAGCTGCGCTGTAAGTTACTAGCCACTTTTCCCAGGTAGCCGGTCCCACGTCGCTCATCGCCTCCACGGATCTCAGCTCTGCTGCAGATGTGGATGAGGGTCGGAGAAGTCTGGAAATCAAGGCTCTGGTCGGGCTCTGCAGTCGGTTCCTCGTCGAACGTTTCACAAAGCAAAGGGTAGTCACTTGATGGTGCCTGTTTGCACAGGGTAGCCACTCCTTGGCTACAAGGGAGATTCTTCAGTCTTCTTCTTTCGTCGAATGTCGAAGGTCCAGAGTTTCTGTTCAGTTTTGCAGGTTCAGGATAATCTAAAGTCTTGAGGCCCAACTCCCACTCTTATACTAATCTGGGGGGCTGGGATACCTGCTAGGTCACGCCTTATGGGTGGGACCTGGGAGGGGGTGGTTACACCCACTTCCCTTTGTCCAGTTTCGCGCCAGAGCTGGGGCTGGAGTGCCCCAGCGCCGGTTTGAACTGGACTATGCAAGGAACACCTTGTGTGCCCCAGGCATGTCTCATTCCTTTCAGCCCACCCTGCCCCAATACACTAAAGGCTGTCTGGGGAGGTGCTAGCACCTCCCCAAGCAGGAAACCTATTGTCCAGGCCTCCCTGGCTGGGATCACTCCCAGCAGCAGGAGGTCAGACTTGTGTCGTGGCAGCAGCATCCATTTTGTGATGCTGAGGCTTTGGTCAGAGGCTAACAGTTGAAGTATGATTTTAACATGTCTTTCCCTCTAGGAGGGGGGAATAATATTCTCATGTCCAGAAATGGCATGGGGGTATTATTCCCGAGTGTTAGACACCTTACACGACATGCTTTGATAAAGCCAAACCATAGTTACCATAACCGTCTAAGATTATAAGGCACTTTAAGAGTATATGGTAGGCTATATCATAGAACAGCTATAAGGACATGGTTCCGAAAGCTGCAGACAGGCTCAGCTCATGCTAGAGCACCATCTCACATGTTACCAAGCACTCTGCCTCCAGGATTGTCAAGGCCTGCCATAGGAGTGACTGATAGGTACACATGTGTCTATATGTAAGTTAGGCATAGGAATACTACACCTAAGCAAGGGGTGATTACACGACCTTGCCCCAGCTGAGTGATCAGCCAGTTGTGTCAAAATGGAAGGCCAGGCCAGGGGTGGCACAATACATGCTGCAGCCCCTGGTAGGCCTAGGGTACACCTATGCCCTGGGTACCTAGGGTACACTGTACAGGGGCCAATAAGGTGATCCTATCCAAATGGGTTATGCACCTAAAGTACATAGTGTTAATTTAGAGAGAGAACAGCAGGGCTGTGGGTCTGATTAGCAGGCCCACAGCCACATCTAAGTCGAAAACCAGTAAAGCAAAAGCAAAAAGTGGGGGTGAACATAGAAAGCAGACCCTACTCTCCTACACAACCCCCCCCAAACTTAGGGACATTAAACTAACCTTGACCAGTTGAGTCTTCATGTTCTAAGTGGAAATATCTGGAGAGTCCATCTGCATTGGCATGGTCAGTCCCAGGTCTATGTTCCACTGTGAAGTCCATCCCCTGTAGGGAAATGGACCACCTAAGAAGTTTGGGATTTTCACCCTTCATCTGATTTAGCCACAAGAGGGGCTTATGGTCTGTCTGAATCTTGAAGTGAGTGCCAAACAAGTATGGCCTCAGCTTCTTCAGGGCCCAAACCACAGCAAAGGCCTCCCTCTCAATAGCTGACCAACGTTTCTCTCTAGGGGTCAGCCTTCTACTTATAAAAGCAATGGGCTGGTCTTGACCATCTACATTCAGTTGTGAAAGAACAGCTCCCACACCTAACTCAGAAGCATCTGTCTGGACAATGAACTCCTTGGAGTAGTCTGGACTTTTCAGAATAGGTGCACTGCACATGGCCTGCTTCAGGTCATCAAATGCTTTTTGACAGCTTGCTGTCCACTGAACTTTCTTTGGCATCTTCTTGGAGGTCAAGTCATTAAGTGGTGTCACTATGGACCCATAGTTCTTAACAAACTTTCTGTAGTACCCAGACAGGCCCAAGAAAGCTCTGACCTGAGTCTGGGTAGTTGGAGGAGCCCAGTCCTTTATGGTCTGGATCTTGCTCTCCAGTGGTTGAACCTGACCCCCACCAACTAGGTGGCCCAGGTATACAACCTTGCTCTGCCCTATCTGGCACTTAGTGGCCTTGATAGTGAGGCCTGCCTTTTGCAGGGCCTCTAAAACATTCCTCAGGTGGACCAGGTGATCCTCCCAGGTGGAGCTAAAGACAGCAATATCATCAAGATAAGCTGCACAATAATCATCCAACCCAGTAAGGACTTGATTCACCAGCCTTTGGAAAGTGGCAGGTGCATTCTTCAACCCAAAGGGCATTACCACAAATTGATAATGTCCTCCTGGGGTCGAGAAAGCAGTTTTGGCCTTTGCACTCTCAGCTAGTCTGATTTGCCAGTAGCCTGCTGTTAGGTCAAATGTGCTCAAAAACTTAGCAGCTGCCAGTCTGTCAATGAGCTCATCTGCCCTAGGTATTGGGTGGGCATCTGTCCTAGTGACAGCATTGAGACCTCTGTAATCCACGCAAAACCTCATCTCTCTCTTACCATCTTGGGTGTGAGGTTTTGGCACAAGGACCACAGGACTAGCCCAAGGGCTCTCTGAAGGTTCAATGACTCCCAGCTCCAACATCTTTTGTACCTCAACTTTTATGCAGTCCCTGACATGGTCAGGTTGCCTGTAGATTTTACTCTTCACAGGCAGACTGTCACCAGTGTCCACCTCATGGGTGCACCAGTTTGTCTGACTTGGGGTCAGAGAGAACATATGTCTGTAGGCCTGCAGAACTTGTCTGCAGTCCTGTTGCTGATGGACAGTGAGGCTGTCAGAAAAGACCACACCATCAACTGAGCCATCATCAGGGTTCTGAGTCAACAGGTCTGGGAGAGGGTCACTCTCTTCCTCCTGCCCCTCATCTGTAGCCATGAGTAGCCCCATGTCTGCCCTGTCAACATATGCCTTCAATCTGTTGACATGAAGCACCCTGTGGGGGCTTCTGGGAGTCCCAAGGTCCACCAAGTAGGTGACTTCTCCCTTTTTCTCAACAATAGTGTGGGGTCCAGACCATTTGTCTTGGAGTGCTGCTGGGGCCACTGGCTCCAACACCCACACTTTCTGTCCTGGCTGGTAAACAGTCAGTACAGCCTTTTGGTCATGCCAAGCTTTTTGGAGTTCTTGGCTTGCCTCAAGGTTTTTAGAAGCCTTCTTCATATACTCTGCCATCCTGGAGCGGAGACCAAGTACATAATCCACTATGTCTAGTTTGGGTTGTCTGAGAGGTCTCTCCCATCCTTCCTTCACCAAACACAGGGGTCCTCTTACAGGATGCCCAAACAAAAGCTCAAAAGGGCTGTAGCCAACCCCCTTTTGTGGGACCTCTCTGTAAGCAAACAGAAGGCAGGGTAAAAGGATGTCCCATCTTCGCCTAAGCTTGTCTGGTAATCCTTTTATCATTCCCTTTAGGGTCTTGTTGAATCTCTCAACAAGCCCATTGCACTGTGGGTGATAGGGTGTGGTGAACTTATAGTTAACACCACACTCCTTCCACATTGCAGTCAAGTATCCTGACATAAAGTTGGCACCTCTGTCAGAAATGACCTCCTTTGGAAAGCCCACTCTGGAGAATACTCCAAGCAGGGCCCTTGCCACAACAGGAGCTGTTGTGGTCCTCAGGGGAATTGCTTCTGGGTACCTGGTGGCATGGTCCACTATCACCAGTATGAATCTGTGCCCAGATGCTGTTTGTGGGTCCATTGGTCCTACAATATCTATGCCCACTCTTTCAAAGGGGACCCCCACCACAGGTAGTGGTATGAGGGGGGCCTTTGTGGTGCCACCTGATTTGCCACTGGCTTGGCAGGTGACACAGGAGCGACAAAACTCCTTAGTATCTTCTGACATATGGGGCCAGTGAAAGTGAGGGACAAGCCTGTCCCAAGTCTTGTTCTGGCCTAAATGTCCTGCAAGGGGAATATCATGGGCCAAGGTTAGAAGGAAGCCTCTGAACTTCAGTGGTATGACCAACCTCCTGGATGCACCAGGCTTGGGGTCTCTAGCCTCTGAGTACAGTAGCCCTTCATCCCAATACACTCTATGGGTACCTTGAGCATTCCCTGCAGCCTCAGCAGCAGCCAGCTGTCTGAGGGGTTCAAGAGAGGGGCAGTCTAATTGAGCCTGCCTCAGATCTGCCCTGGAAGGTCCCCCTGTCCCAAGAAACTCAACCTGATCAGGTTCAAGTTCTTCTAGGACAGTTCCTTCAGGGCTCTCAGAATCATCCTCCTGGGAGGGCTGATCCACCACCTGAGGCAGGGGGGAAGGCACAGCCTTAACCCTACTGCTCTTTCTCTTGGAGTGTGACTGGTCCATAGTTTCAGGATCCAGCACTTGTTCAGTGTTGCACTTTTTGGCCTGTGACCTGGTCACAGCAAGGACATGTGCATCTATCCCCAGCATTTCTGCATGGGTCCTATACTCCACTTCAGACCAAACTGAAGTTTCAAGATCATTGCCCAGTAAACACTCTACAGGAAGGTCTGAACTAACAACAACTTTCTTGAGGCCAGTTACCCCTCCCCAGGAGAAGTTAACAATAGCCACACTATGGGAGGTAGTGGCATTGCTAGCGTTGGTCACTAGGTAATTCTCACCTAGTATGATCTGTCCAGGGTCCACAAAAGCAGGTGTCACCATTGTGACACTAGCCCCGGTGTCCCTGTAGGCCTGAGCCATTCTTTGGTTGATAAAAGGTGTCTGTCTGTACTTGCCCAGGTTACTGGGGCCTACAGTAGAGGACAAAGCTAAGTCCCCATCACAGATCAGGACAGCCTGAGTAGGCACTCTGACTAGGCCAGAATCCTCCTCAGTTCCCAGGGTTAACCCTACTACACCCTTTTGCTGGGAACCACCACTTACAGCTGAACTAGGGGGTACAGTTGCCTTAGGGGCAATGGTGGCTGGGGGCTTATCCTTTTTGGTGCACTCACTAAACCAATGTGAGGTAGACTTACAATAGTTGCACCATGGTTTCTTTTGGCCTTCTTTCTTCTTATCCTTTTTGGGACCACCCTCCCCCTGAGCCTTTTGGGGGCCTGGTGAAGACTTCTGGTCTTTTTGTTTCTGCTCATTACCCTTCTGGTCTGCCTTTTTCTGATCACCGCCCTGGTTCTGGTTTTTCTGCTTAACTCTAGTCCTGACCCATCTATCTGCCTTCTTTCCCAATTCTTGGGGAGAAGTCAGATCAGAATCAATCAGGTGTTGATGCAATAGCTGGTTTTGACAGTTGTTAAGTATTTGTTCTCTCATGATCAAATTATACAATCCTGTATAGTCCTTAACCTTACTTCCCAATAGCCAGCCTTCCAGAGCCTTAGTGGCACAATCTACAAAGTCAGTCCAGTCCTGAGTCTGTGTCTTCTGGGTATCCCTGAACAACAACCTGTATTGTTCAGTGGTTAGGCCAAACCCATCAATCAGAGCACTCTTCAGGACAGTGTAATTATCTGCATCCTCATCACTAACTGTGAGGAGCTTGTCTCTTCCTTTCTCAGAGAAGGAGAGCCACAAGATAGCTGCCCACTGACTTTGGGGTACCTGCTGTACTTTGCAAGCTCTCTCCAAAGCAGTTATCCATTTGTGGATGTCATCCCCACACTTGTAGGGAGGGACAATCTTGCTCAGGTTTCTATTATCATAGTGCCTGTCTCTATCTCTAGGAATGTTGCTGCCACCAGTGGGTTCTAACCCACTTAACTTTTGTTCTCTAGCCAGAGCAAGCTTCTCTTTGGCAAGGGCAAGTTCTTCCCTCTGAATCCTCAGATTAGCCTCCCTCATTCTGGCTGCATGCTCCTTTCTCTCAGGTGAAGTCATTCCCCTGTGAGAGGAAGCATTAGAGGTGTTAGAGACATGGGAGTGGATGGATTCCCTTGAAGGGGATCTGTCCCTCCTGCTTCTCTGTGAATGTCTACTTGTGGGTCTGTATGGGGGGACCCCATGCAAACTCCCATGTAAACTTAAGTTAGCCTGGCTAAGTCTCCTTACTTGGCTCTGGCTGTCTACCTCCCCATCTGAAGGCCCATCCGACTCCTCTGTGGTGGGTAGACCCTCCTCTGTGCCTAGGGCACCTTCCTGTGATGCCCTCTGAGCATCATACTCCTCTAGGAGTTGTCTTAACTGAAGGAGGGTAGGGTTTGCACCCTGTTTTATTCCTCTTGAGGTACACAATTGTCTCATCTCCTGGAATGTTAAGGTATCATACCTAGAGGGGGTCTTCTGCAGACCTGCCCCTCCTGAGAGAGCATCTACTTGATCTCCTCCCAGAGGCATGATCTAGTGAGGGTGTGGTGTGTGCACCTACCTACACTAGTTGTATCTACTAAACCTTTCTAGTAGTTGTAGTCAGGGTGTGTTATTCCCTTCAACCTACAACTACAAAGTCCAGTAGGACTTAAGTATAATAATTTATGTTATATGTACCTAGACAATATCTGTGTGATCTTTCAATTTAGTATCTCAAGATTACAATGGTATTACAACAGCAAGCTCAGATCCCAACCGCTGCTCACCAATGTGAGAAGTTGGCCTGATGTATGATGTCACTAGTTATAGTGTACACCTTATATCAGTCCAAATACCCTTATGGTGATTGGTTGTAAAGTCAACCTTATAGACCAGCTATCCTAGTGGTAGCATGGACAAGAGCAGTCTTAGGCTAAACTCTGAATGGCATGTGAAGCCAGCTGTGATACCATATATAATCCCTTGAATACCAAATGAAAGGACACCACAACAGATATATATATAAAATAAAGTGTATTTATTCTAAGCAAACCCTCAGCACTCTTTATGAGTTTAGAGGTAAGTACAACACAGTCTTATTAATGCATACAGTAAGTCACACAGGTAAGTAATACAGTTAGGCCCTAGGGGCCACGCAAACCATATACTAAATAAGTGGTATAAGAACCACTGTCACGGAAATAGAATAGGCCTAGGCCTAGGGAATCGCTGGGGCTACACTACACTAGCGTTAGTTAGGGAGTGGGAGGCCCACGGGATTCGTGTGCAGAGTGGAAACACTCACGCGTAATGCGTAAAAGTCAATAGCAATGTTACAGTTTAGAAATAGATAGATTTAGGACACTTCCGGAGTAGCTAGGAAGTTGAGACTTGAAAACTAGACACTAGGATAGTCACTATCCTGATGAGCACCGGAGTACCCAAGTTACCTAGCCCACAGGCTGCGGGTGCATAGGGGTGAAGATGCGTCGTTTTCGTCGTCGACTCCTATGGATGCCTGAAGAAAGATGCTGACAGGCAGTCAGGGGAGAGTGTCCGGTGGATCCCAAGCCTGGGATCAAGAAGAGAAGAAACCTGCAAGCAGAGGGGACAGAGTCAAGGTCACTAGCCAGTGACCACGTGGAACCAGGAAGGAACCAGGCGATGTCGTGAAGAGTTGCAGGGGAAGGTGAAGCTTGTCGCTGCAGCCAGGAGGACCAGGAAGCGTCGAGGACGACCAGGACCAGGAGGCGAGCTGTCCCACGAAGGCTCTTGCTGTCGGCGGCGTCGAAGTTGGACTAGGACTCACCAAGCCTTGGCAAGCGGAACCCACGAAGAACAAGGGACTTGCTTCTGGTGCAGACCAGGAAGGTCTGGGGTGCTTCTTCTTTGCAGAGAAGCGGGAGCCAGTCTGGAGGAGCCAAACCAGCGCAGAAGATTTCAGGGAGCGTCGTCACAAAGGCCACTAGCCAGCGGGCAAGCAACCGGACAGACGCGGCAAGCAGGAAAATGCTGAAGGGCCCCACGCAGGACTCGTGGAGTGTGGGGGGCTGGTCTTCGGTGCAGATGGTGCTTGGGGTTGGGGCTTCTCAATCCCCGGTGCACAACTTCGAGGGTACCTCAGAAGCTGCGCTGTAAGTTACTAGCCACTTTTCCCAGGTAGCCGGTCCCACGTCGCTCGTCGCCTCCACGGATCTCAGCTCTGCTGCAGATGTGGATGAGGGTCGGAGAAGTCTGGAAATCAAGGCTCTGGTCGGGCTCTGCAGTCGGTTCCTCGTCGAACGTTTCACAAAGCAAAGGGTAGTCACTTGATGGTGCCTGTTCGCACAGGGTAGCCACTCCTTGGCTACAAGGGAGATTCTTCAGTCTTCTTCTTTCGTCGAATGTCGAAGGTCCAGAGTTTCTGTTCAGTTTTGCAGGTTCAGGATAATCTAAAGTCTTGAGGCCCAACTCCCACTCTTATACTAATCTGGGGGGCTGGGATACCTGCTAGGTCACGCCTTATGGGTGGGACCTGGGAGGGGGTGGTTACACCCACTTCCCTTTGTCCAGTTTCGCGCCAGAGCTGGGGCTGGAGTGCCCCAGCGCCGGTTTGAACTGGACTATGCAAGGAACACCTTGTGTGCCCCAGGCATGTCTCATTCCTTTCAGCCCACCCTGCCCCAATACACTAAAGGCTGTCTGGGGAGGTGCTAGCACCTCCCCAAGCAGGAAACCTATTGTCCAGGCCTCCCTGGCTGGGATCACTCCCAGCAGCAGGAGGTCAGACTTGTGTCGTGGCAGCAGCATCCATTTTGTGATGCTGAGGCTTTGGTCAGAGGCTAACAGTTGAAGTATGATTTTAACATGTCTTTCCCTCTAGGAGGGGGGAATAATATTCTCATGTCCAGAAATGGCATGGGGGTATTATTCCCGAGTGTTAGACACCTTACACGACATGCTTTGATAAAGCCAAACCATAGTTACCATAACCGTCTAAGATTATAAGGCACTTTAAGAGTATATGGTAGGCTATATCATAGAACAGCTATAAGGACATGGTTCCGAAAGCTGCAGACAGGCTCAGCTCATGCTAGAGCACCATCTCACATGTTACCAAGCACTCTGCCTCCAGGATTGTCAAGGCCTGCCATAGGAGTGACTGATAGGTACACATGTGTCTATATGTAAGTTAGGCATAGGAATACTACACCTAAGCAAGGGGTGATTACACGACCTTGCCCCAGCTGAGTGATCAGCCAGTTGTGTCAAAATGGAAGGCCAGGCCAGGGGTGGCACAATACATGCTGCAGCCCCTGGTAGGCCTAGGGTACACCTATGCCCTGGGTACCTAGGGTACACTGTACAGGGGCCAATAAGGTGATCCTATCCAAATGGGTTATGCACCTAAAGTACATAGTGTTAATTTAGAGAGAGAACAGCAGGGCTGTGGGTCTGATTAGCAGGCCCACAGCCACATCTAAGTCGAAAACCAGTAAAGCAAAAGCAAAAAGTGGGGGTGAACATAGAAAGCAGACCCTACTCTCCTACAAGGATCACCTTATTGGACCCTGTACAGTGTACCCTAGGTACCCAGGGCATAGGTGTACCCTAGGCCTCCCAGGGGCTGCAGCATGTATTATGCCACCCCTGGTCTGGCCTTCCAATCAGACACAACTGGCTGATCACTCAGCTGGGGCAAGGTCGTGTAATCACCCCTTGCTTAGATATAGTATGCCTATATCTACCCTTATATATAGACACATGTGTACCTATCAGTCACTCCTATGGCAGGCCTTAACAATCCTGGAGGCAGAGTGCTTGGTAGCATGTGAGATGGTGCTCTAGCATGAGCTGAGCCTGTCTGCAGCTTTCGGAACCATGTCCTTATAGCTGTTCTATGATATAGCCTACCATATACTCTTAAAGTGCCTTATAATCTTAGACGGTTATGGTAACTATGGTTTGGCTTTATCGAAACATGTCGTGTAAGGTGTCTAACACTGTGGAATAATACCCCCATGCCATTTCTGGACACGAGAATATTATTCCCCCCTTCTAGAGGGAAAGACATGTTAAAATCATACTTCAACTGTTAGCCTCTGACCAAAGCCTCAGCATCACAAAATGGATGCTGCTGCCACGACACAAGTCTGACCTCCTGCAGCTGGGAGTGATCCCAGCCAGGGAGGCCTGGACAATAGGTTTCCTGCTTGGGGAGGTGCTAGCACCTCCCCAGACAGCCTTTAGTGTATTGGGGCAGGGTGGGCTGAAAGGAATGAGACATGCCTGGGGCACACAAGGTGTTCCTTGCATAGTCCAGTTCAAACCGGCGCTGGGGCACTCCAGCCCCAGCTCTGGCGCGGAACTGGACAAAGGGAAGTGGGTGTAACCACCCCCTCCCAGGTCCCACCCATAAGGCGTGACCTAGCAGGTATCCCAGCCCCCCAGATTAGTATAAGAGTGGGAGTTGGGCCTCAAGACTTTAGATTATCCTGAACCTGCAACTTGAACAGAAACTCTGGACCTTCGACATTCGACGAAAGAAGAAGACTGAAGAATCTCCCTTGTAGCCAAGGAGTGGCTACCCTGTGCAAACAGGCACCATCAAGAGACTACCCTTTGCTTTGCCCACGTTCTACGAGGAACCGACTGCAGAGCCTGACCAGAGCCTTGACTTCCAGACTTCTCCGACCCTGATCCACATCTACAGCAGAGCTGAGATCCGTGGAGGCGACGAGCGACGTGGGACCGGCTACCTGGAAAAAGTGGCTAGTAACTTAAAGCGTCTGAGGTACCCTCGAAGTTGTGCACCGGGGATTGAGAAGCCCCAACCCCAAGCACCATCTGCACCGAAGATCAGCCCCCCACACTCCACGAGTCCTGCGTGGGGCCCTTCAGCATTTTCCTGCTTGCCGCGTCTGTCCGGTTGCTTGCCCGCTGGCTAGTGGCCTTTGCGACGACGCACCCTGAAATCTTCTGCGCTGGTTTGGCTCCTCCAGACTGGCTCCCACTTCTCTACAAAGAAGAAGCACCCCAGACCTTCCTGGTCTGCACCAGAAGCAAGTCCTTCGTTCTTCGTGGGTTCCGCTTGCCAAGGCTTGGTGAGTCCTAGTCCAACTTCGACGCCGCCAACAGCAAGAGCCTTCGTGGGACAGCTCGCCTCCTGGTCCTGGTCGTCCTCGACGCTTCCTGGTCCTCCTGGCTGCAGCGACAAGCTTCACCTCCACCTGCAACCTTCACGACATCGCCTGGTTCCTTCCTGGTTCAACGTGGTCACTGGCTAGTGACCTTGATTCTGTCCCTTCTGCTTGCAGGTTTCCTCTCTTCTTGATCCCAGCCTTGGGATCCACCGGACACTCTCCCCCGACTGCCTGTCAGCATCTTTCTTTAGGCATCCATAGGAGTCGACGACGAAAACGACGCAGCTTCACCCCTATGCACCCGCAGCCTGTGGGCTAGGTAACTTGGGTACTCCGGTGCTCATCAGGATAGTGACTATCCTAGTGTCTAGTTTTCAAGTCTCAACTTCCTAGCTACTCCGGAAGTGTCCTAAATCTACCGTTTTCTAAACTGTACTATTGCTATTGACTTTTACGCATTACGCGTGAGTGTTTCCACTCTGCACACGAATCCCGTGGGCCTCCCACTTCCTAACTAACGCTAGTGTAGTGTAGCCCCAGCGATTCCCTAGGCCTAGGCCTATTCTATTTCCGTGACAGTGGTTCTTATACCACTTACTTAGTATATGGTTTGCGTGGCCCCTAGGGCCTAACTGTATTACTTACCTGTGTGACTTAATGTATGCTTAAATAAGACTGTGTTGTACTTACCTCTAATCTCATAAAGAGTGCTGAGGGTTTGACTAGGATAAATACACTTTATTTTATATATATATCTGTTGTGGTGTCCTTTCATTTGGTATTCAAGGGATTATATATGGTATCACAGCTGGCTTCACATGCCATTCAGAGTTTAGCCTAAGACTGCTCTTGTCCATGCTACCACTAGGATAGCTGGTCTATAAGGTTGACTTTACAACCAATCACCATAAGGGTATTTGGACTGATATAAGGTGTACACTAGAACTAGTGACATCATACATCAGGCCAACTTCTCACAGTCCAGTTCAAACCGGCGCTGGGGCACTCCAGCCCCAGCTCTGGCGCGAAACTGGACAAAGGGAAGTGGGTGTAACCACCCCCTCCCAGGTCCCACCCATAAGGCGTGACCTAGCAGGTATCCCAGCCCCCCAGATTAGTATAAGAGTGGGAGTTGGGCCTCAAGACTTTAGATTATCCTGAACCTGCAAAACTGAACAGAAACTCTGGACCTTCGACATTCGACGAAAGAAGAAGACTGAAGAATCTCCCTTGTAGCCAAGGAGTGGCTACCCTGTGCAAACAGGCACCATCAAGAGACTACCCTTTGCTTTGCCCACGTTCTACGAGGAACCGACTGCAGAGTCTGACCAGAGCCTTGACTTCCAGACTTCTCCGACCCTGATCCACATCGACAGCAAAGCTGAGATCCGTGGAGGCGACGAGCGACGTGGGACCGGCTACCTGGAAAAAGTGGCTAGTAACTTAAAGCGCAGCTTCTGAGGTACCCTCGAAGTTGTGCACCGGGGATTGAGAAGCCCCAACCCCAAGCACCATCTGCACCGAAGATCAGCCCCCCACACTCCACGAGTCCTGCGTGGGGCCCTTCAGCATTTTCCTGCTTGCCGCGTCTGTCCGGTTGCTTGCCCGCTGGCTAGTGGCCTTTGTGACGACGCACCCTGAAATCTTCTGCGCTGGTTTGGCTCCTCCAGACTGGCTCCCGCTTCTCTGCAAAGAAGAAGCACCCCAGACCTTCCTGGTCTGCACCAGAAGCAAGTCCTCCGTTCTTCGTGGGTTCCGCTTGCCAAGGCTTGGTGAGTCCTAGTCCAACTTCGACGCCGCCGACAGCAAGAGCCTTCGTGGGACAGCTCGCCTCCTGGTCCTGGTCGTCCTCGACGCTTCCTGGTCCTCCTGGCTGCAGCGACAAGCTTCACCTTCACCTGCAATCTTCACGACATCGCCTGGTTCCTTCCTGGTTCCACGTGGTCACTGGCTAGTGACCTTGACTCTGTCCCTTCTGCTTGCAGGTTTCCTTTCTTCTTGATCCCAGCCTTGGGATCCACCGGACACTCTTCACTGACTGCCTGTCAGCATCTTTCTTCAGGCATCCATAGGAGTAGACGACGAAAACGACGCATCTTCACCCCTATGCACCCGCAGCCTGTGGGCTAGGTAACTTGGGTACTCCGGTGCTCATCAGGATAGTGACTATCCTAGTGTCTAGTTTTCAAGTCTCAACTTCCTAGCTACTCCGGAAGTGTCCTAAATCTACCGTTTTCTAAACTGTACTATTGCTATTGACTTTTACGCATTACGCGTGAGTGTTTCCACTCTGCACACGAATCCCGTGGGCCTCCCACTTCCTAACTAACGCTAGTGTAGTGTAGCCCCAGCGATTCCCTAGGCCTAGGCCTATTCTATTTCCGTGACAGTGGTCCTTATACCACTTACTTAGTATATGGTTTGCGTGGCCCCTAGGGCCTAACTGTATTACTTACCTGTGTGACTTAATGTATGCTTAAATAAGACTGTGTTGTACTTACCTCTAATCTCATAAAGAGTGCTGAGGGTTTGACTAGAATAAATACACTTTATTTTATATATATATCTGTTGTGGTGTCC
The DNA here is from genome assembly GCF_964204655.1 of Triturus cristatus. Taxonomy (NCBI): domain Eukaryota; kingdom Metazoa; phylum Chordata; class Amphibia; order Caudata; family Salamandridae; genus Triturus; species Triturus cristatus. Next base: position 1,541,516,784 of record NC_140591.1, read on the forward strand.
TTTCATTTGGTATTCAAGGGATTATATATGGTATCACAGCTGGCTTCACATGCCATTCAGAGTTTAGCCTAAGACTGCTCTCGTCCATGCTACCACTAGGATAGCTGGTCTATAAGGTTGACTTTACAACCAATCACCATAAGGGTATTTGGACTGATATAAGGTGTACACTAGAACTAGTGACATCATACATCAGGCCAACTTCTCACAAGTCCCTGCAAAAAATCTTTTACCACTTGAATCTTAAAGAATGAATGCTGAGATGGAGAGCGCCTATAGGCCGTAATGGCCGCCAGGTGCACTTTGATGGAGGAGAATTTTAACCCCACCCTGGCTAAGTGAAGCAGATAGGGTAATATCACTTCCTCTTGACATTTCGTAGGATTATGTTGATTTAGAATACACCATAAATAAAATCTCTTCCACTTACAGAAGTATGAGTGTCTCGTAGAAGGCATCCTAGCTTCCTTCAATATGGTCATACATTCCTGGGGAAGGTTTAAATGGCCATACTGGAGGACTTCAGGAGCCATGCTGTTAAGCTCAGCGAGGGAAGGTTGGGATGGTAAATCCTCCCCTGCATCTTGGTTAGCAAGTCCGGCCTGCACGGCAGACGTGCGGCCGAATCGATAGCTGTAGGAGATCTGGGTACCACCACTGCCTCGGCCAGTCTGGTGCTATTAGGATCATCTTGGTGGTCGAGTGTTGCCGCTTGGTCACCACTTTCGGGATTAGCGGGAGAGGAGGAAAGGCGTATACAAATGTCATTGACCAGTCGATCAAAAGGGCATTCCCCAGAGACCCTGGTCGATAGTACCTTGAGGCGAAGCCTCGGCATTTTGTGTTGTTATCGTCCACGAAGAGGTCTACTTGCGGACGGCCCCACTCCTCGAAAATGTTCTCTAGCACCTCGTTGTTGAGGACCCAGTCCTCTGGGTCTTGAAAATGTCGACTGAGTGAGTCCGCTTGAATGTTGAGCTCGCCTGGCAGGTGCACCGCTGTTATGGAAATGTTCCTTGCCAGGATCCAGTGCCACAGGTATTGAGCCTCCAGCGAGAGTGTCCTGGAACGAGTACCCCCCTGCTTGTTCAGGTAGTACATTGTGGTGGTGTTGTCCGATTGTACTAAAATGGAACTTGTGCTGATTGAGGGCAGGAACGCCTTGAGGGCGAGATGTACTGCCTTGAGCTCTAGCATGTTGACGTGATATAGCTGCTCGCTGCTGGACCACAGCCCCCGAGTCTGTAGAGAACCCAGATGCACGCCCCAACCTTGTAGCGATGCATCGTGATCAGCGTTTGCGATGGAGGTTCCTGATGGAAAGGAATCCCCACCTGCAGATTGTTCGACTTTAACCACCACTTGATCAACTGCCTGGCCGTTGTCGCAAGGCACACTTTTGTCCTCCCACAGAGAAGACTTTTGGTCCCATTTGTCCTCTAGATCCTGTTGGAGAGGACGCATCCGCAACCTGGCGTTGGGCACTAGGAATATGCAAGATGCCATGGCCCCTAGCAGGGATGATATCTGTCGTGCTGTAGACAGCCTGTTGGTTATCGCATGCCTGCCTTTTTGAGCGAGGGATAACTGTTTCTCCTCCGAAGGAAACACTTTTCCTAGTTTGGAATCTACAATCTCTCCCAGGTAGTGTATCCTTTGCGTTGGTGTGAAGGTGGATTTTTTGTGATTCACCTGGAGCCCCAATCGGTGACACAGATCCAGGCAGCGTGTCAGTTGTGAACGTACAGCCTGAGGCGATGGACCTTTTAGTAACCAGTCGTCTAGATAGGGATAAACGAAGACTCCTGCGCGTCTCAGGGCAGCAGCTACCACCGCCATGCACTTTGTGAACACTCGAGGTGCTGATTTCAGGCCAAATGGTAGAACCTTGAACTGGTAGTGGGAGGTTCCTACCACGAATCTTAGGAATTTCCGATGACGCTGGCAGATGGGTATATGAAAATACGTGTTTTGCAGGTCCAGCGAGCACATCCAATCGCCTCGACGGAGATGTGGATTTATTTGGTGAAGTGCAAGCATGCAAAACTTCTCCCTCTTGATATGTTTGTTGAGTGTTCGTAAATCCAAGATGGGTCTCAACTCTGTTTTTGTACTTCTCTTCTGAATTAGAAAATATCTGGAGTAGACTCCTCTCCCTCTCTGCGCTCTCGGAACCCTTTCTATGGCTGATTTGAGTAGGAGGGTTGCCACCTCTTCTCTTAGCATCTTGAGTTGATGAGACGAATGTACCGGGTGGACAGATGGCGGAGGACTCCGGAAACGAAGAGAGTATCCATGTTGCAGTATAGTCAGAACCCACTTGTCTCTGGTGATGTTTTGCCACTCTGGAAGATGTTGCGAAATACTTCCTCCCACCGGAGCGGTGGACGGTTTCGGAGGAAGCGATAGCTCATTGCTTGCCTTGAGCCTTGTTGCCACTGTTGGACTGGCGGTTGTTTCCTCGTCCTCTAGTTGCGGGACTGAAATTATTGTTTTTTCTGTCCTTGTTGGTCTTGATTCTACTGCCAGTGGGGGGTTTGAACCCTCTGCTGGAAGGCGCGCCTGTCAGTTCCCCTACGACGACGGAACTCTTTCCTTTTCTCTAGCCCCACGGCTTTCATGGTCTCAAGTTCAGACTTCATCCGAGCCATCTCGTCGTCGGTATGCGAACCAAAGAGCGAACTCCCAGAAAAAGGCAGATTGACAATTCTGGCTAGTGCCTCAGGTTTCAAAGCCGTTAATCGTAGCCAGGAATATCGTCTGGCTGAAATACCATGGGCGTAGGAGTGAGATGCCAGCGTTGCTCAATCTGCTGCCGCACTAATGACTTGATTAGAGACCAGACTGCCCTCCTGTAAGATCTCCTCAAAGTCCTTCCTATCCTCCTGTGTAAGTTTCTCTACGAATCTTTGGAGAGAATCCCACAGCGATCTGTCGTAGCGCCCCAAGAGCGCAGAGGCACTGGCCACTTTCAAACTGGAGGCAGCCGATCCGCACACTCTTCTTCCCCAAGAGTCTTGCGTCTTGCTTTCTTTGTCCGGCGGCACTGTGGATGACTAAGCCACCGAATGGGTCTTCCTGGCGGCCGCAGTGATTACAGAGTCAGGTGGAGGGTCCGCCTTGAGGAACAGAGGATCCTCCGGAGCAGGACGATATTTCTTAAGTATTCGAGCCGGAGCTGACTTGATGGTAGCCGGCATGAGGAAGACGTCCATCACTGGTTTAAGCAACCCAGGGACCAGGGGCAATAGTGGACGAGATGCCGTTCTTTCGTGAAGGGTCTCAAAGATGACTGAAGAAGTCGTCTCTTGAACAGGCATTGGGATGTTCAACTTTACTGCTCCCCTGCACAAAACATCCTGGAAAGTGCTGATGTCATCCACTGGTGAAACTCGAGATGGAGGAGTATCTGAAAACGTGGGAGAGTAATCTCTCTTGGAAGAACGGCTTGAAGAAGAAGAAGATATAGGAGACCTACGCCGTCTTCTCTCAGATCGCCCCGACTCTCTTCTGTGAGAGCTGGACCTCGATCTTCTCCTGGGCGAACGTGAGCGCCGATCATACTCTCTTTCCCGAAAGCGAGGGCTTGTTGGTCTCCTAGGCTGGGTAAGATTCCTCAATCTAGTTAAGGAGATGCTTACTGCATGCGCCATGGAAGGCATCCGTGGTGGTACGGACTGAGGCAGCACTCCGGTAGGGCTTTGTCCCGGAGGATGATCCTCTTCCTGCCTTCTTGGTGTCGGTGACGCTGTCAATCGAGGACTTGTCGGCCCAGGATGCTCTATAGGTGAAATAGGAGCTGGAGATGAAATTATCACTTCAGGTGATCTATATCTTGAAGGAGGAGATCCTGCTGAGGCTGAAGGCGAAATAGAAATCGGCGGTGAGCCAGAAGCTGAATCATGCTCCGATGCCACATCCGGAGTATACTTTACTCTATGCGGAGACTTGCGTCTCGACGCTGACCTGGATGTCAGTTGGCGCTCCGGATACCCCACAGCGGAGGACTGTCTCGACGGTGATAGGCCTATCGCCGGAGATCTGGACCTTGACACCGAGTGGATAACCGGCGACGAGTCATGCCTCGACGTTGAGAGCCTTGTCATCGACGGAGGACTTCTCCTGGACGGAGGCCTAGATCCCAACGGGGAACTTCGCCTCGACGTCTGTTTCATCGCCGACGTCATGGACATCTCTAACGACGGAGGCGCCTGCCTCGACGTCAATCCAGACGGAGGCTCCTGCCTCGACGTCGATCCAGACGGATGCTCCTGCCTCGACGTCGATCCAGACGGAGGTGACCGCCTCGACGTCGATTCATGCCCCGACGACTATCTTCGTCTCGACGTCGGCAAGGTCTTCGACGACAATCGCTTCTCCGTCGACGGCGAACCAAGTCTTGACGTTGATGATCGCCCATGGTCTTTTGACGACGATCTTTTCCTCGAAGTAGATTTCGACGTCGACCTTCTTTCCTTCGACATCGACTTCCTCCTAGATGTTGACTTCGAAGTCGAACGATGATGTTTCTCCTTCGACGCCAAACGATACCTCCTCGACGGCGAAGTCTTCGACGACGAACGAATGCGTTTCGCTGCCGGATCCTGCATCGACGTTGATTTTTTTTTGGAAGCATGAGCATCCCTGGTCTCCTCACCTCTCAACGACGATCCCGCCGCTGGAGTCTTCAACGCCGAGCCCGACGCCGATGGAGAACACACATGGATCAACTGCTTCGACGTCGACCGCATTTCAGAAAGGCCATAAAGCCTACTTCTCTCCCTGTCTTTCAAAGTCCTCTTAGAAAGGTCCTTACAATGTCGACAGGAAGCAGGAGAATGAGTGTCCGGTAGACAGATGATACACACGTCGTGAGTATCTGAAGCAGCCTTCTTTTTGCCACAGGATGGACAGGGCATGAACAAAGAAGGCATTTTCTGACAGAATGTTTTTTTGAAATCTGTCAGCAAAACAGGAAAAATGCTTCACGAAAAGAAATAATAAAGATGAAGCAAAAATTTCACTAGAAAAGTAGAAAATCTTGATTAGAAAGTCAAAACTGAAGAGAGCTGAATTCCAGGGTCCTAACTGAAGGAGCCGGAAAGAACAACTGACCCAACTGTCACCCCTGAGGCATGATGGGATATTGGAATCAGGGCTGCCTTAAAGGCACGGTGCCAGTTTTTACCTGTACAAGGCTTTTCAGTCTCTATGGTATTGTATTGCAATGCAGCCTGCAGGCTAACAATGTTTTGTGGATCTGTGTTTGGCACAGTGTTCTTTCTCATGAGTTTTTAACCTCATTTAAAAAAAAAAAAAGAAAGATTTAGGTGCATTATTATACCTATAGTGTGTTATTGGATATTTATATCTACATTGTCTAGCCTACTATGGGGGCTGCATTTGCTTGGAAAAAATAATATATGTTTATACATATACAGAGCTGTATATATATGTGTTTTTCATATATAATTTTTATTATTTCCAGAGTCCCCACAGATGGGCGGGAATATTCAGTGCTTATGACTATTAATGAGGATCCCCTGGAAGAGAAGTATTCTTTACCTGTCCTGCTGTCAATTATAGCCAGAGCCAAGGTTTTCCTGGCAGTTTACCTTTGTAACCTGCCCTGTCTCACTCCTCAAGAGGATATCCACCATATGCTGATTGCTATAGGCCTGAACTATACACACAGAGGTGTGTTTCAGCCATTGGTATTCTATAGCCACAAACAACTGAAGTGGGTTCTATCAAGGTTATGGGAAAATACACAAAGGAATGACCAGACCCAGGCAAGACAAACGCGACAAAAGACAATTCAAAGCTTTCAGAGCAGGTTTCTTGGCTTAGCTGGCATTTACTTTGATGATCTTAAATCAGTTTTTCATTATATTCTCAGTTTATCTATGCCATTACATTTCACCAAGAATTTGATGTTATATAAATGATGTGCCCGAGGTTTGTACTTGTGTATTGAAAATGAAAATAAAAGCGTACAAATGTATGCCATTACGTAAGAGGACCATCTAGTAGGGGTATTGCAATCAGCAGAACTCGAGGTAACCCATAAACATGAACGCTTATTCCAATATTTTGAAATAATTGCGAGGAGACAAAGTGATATTAAAAAAACTCCTAAATAAATGCACAAATCTGCTTGATTTTGCCCCATGATATTTGAACTACCCCACTACATGGGACCCAAGGTACTTTTATGAATCAATCGCATGACCCATGGCACAGCTGAGCTGAATAGGATGTAGTTCTGCTTGAAGGTTGCACCTTCAGCTGTTTAGAAATATGGAAAGACAGCATCTGTAAGCAAGGTTCGTACAGAAGTGACGAGCTATTCAGGCTGTCGCAGCAGGGAATGATTCAAGAGGGTGACTCTATGAAACATTTAATGCTAGAGAAGGAAGATTACCTCAAAGGTTTTCACTGGGATGGACTTGGACTTCCGGGACGATGGCTGTGTTGGGGCAGTTTGTGCAGTAGTGCTCATGTCCTGCAGAGCTTTCAACGCCTAAAGGAAAGAGAAACATCACATTGCGGTTACATTCAAACTATAGGAATTTCATGGCAGATGCTTTCCACATTACTACTGAGAAAAAAACCTACTAAAGCAGAGTACCACAGAAACGGAACAAGTTCAAGAGGGAAAATGTTGCATGGGGTCGTAAAAGAGACATGTACATGACAGAAAACGACAAAAGTACAAGTAACATGTGAGACGTGCAGCCATATATTAGATGCATGCCATGTATTCTCTTTCTTACAGCCAATCTCTTTTTAAACCTATTTTTGCTGAGGTTTCCTTTTTTATTGCATAGTAACAATACCACTAATATAACAATAACAGCCATCAGAGACCGCCCTTAGGATGCCACTCCATCACTGTGACTTCTCACTTCTTGAGATGCTTGGGGTAAAACACTTCCTCCTATTGCATAGTGTATTTCTCCTTTAAAACACCACAGTATTTATTGTGTAAATCCCAGATTCTTTTAGCATTGCCTCCTCCATTGAAGCAGGTTCTACACTGTCTGACCTTTGAACATCATTGTAACTGTGAAAGGAACTGCCCCTTTATGTATGGTCAGCCTCAAATTTTTTGACTGATGCTGCTAATTTTTCAACTGAGTTTGCGCTAAGGTCTGCTATTCAGACCTCAGTGCCCTGACCCTAAAGTGTATTTCGAATTGGCTGTACCCAATTGGAAATGCGTAAGTTAGGGGGGTACCACAAGGCTTTCAGCACTAGTTGTGCTACCCTGTAGGTCCTCCAAGTAAAACTGGTCCCACAATCCAACACTGCAGACTGGTACAGCAGTCGTGCACAGCTAGCCCGACCTTGCTATTGAAAGCAATGGCAAAGTCACCACTTCCCCTGAACATCTGTGTAGGTCACCCCTCTGGCAGGCCTACTGAGTCCTAAGGCAGGGTGCACCATATGACATGTACTTTATATGCCCTGCCTGGAAAGACACAAAACTATTATTTTTACTGTGGAAAGACTTGTTTACCTCATTGGCGAGTACAAGAGTGTATGTACGCTGACTCCTCAGCGGTGCCAACTCTTGAACAGTGTGACCAAAGTGGGTACTTGAAGGTATCAAGCAATTTGTTACATTAAGCCTTAAATTAATGTAACTTGTTGCAGTGTGCAGCTTTAGCAAAGCTGCCACTTGGTTGCCTTTAAAATTCATGTGCCTTTCCGGGCACACATGGAGTCTGTTCAATGAGACAACTTTCTACCCTCCTGGAGAGATGTGCCAACGACTCTCAGGAAGGAGAACAATGGGAGATTGCAGGCCAAGGAGATGTTAGCTCCCTCCTGCTGGAAGCTTAGGTGTTAACCCCAAAAGGCAGACTTCAAAGGGGAAGCCGCCTTTGAAGGGCACATGTGTCACAGTAAGGAGGAGGGCTGCACCCATGGCACCCAGACCTCATATCTTGACTACCTTGGAAGGAGGATTGAAGGACTGCCCTGCTGCACGGAGGGGTTACCAAAGAGAGGTTGCACCATCGAAGACTACACCTGCTGCACCTGGTCCCAGTGAAAAGTGGAACTATGCCTGCCGTGTCCTGCTCAAGGAGAAGCGGACTCAGAGCACAGTCAAGCCAAGAGACTCCAAGGGCCAGCTGACTGACCTACTGCTCGCAGCACAGGGACACAACAGCTGAAGAAGCCTGCTGGGGCAAGTTTGTAGCCCAAAGTCTTCAAGTCGCTACCACCTTCGCTGTGCAGCACCAAGCAGCAAGACCCGGTGCACAGAGTTTCACCCAAGTTCACTGAATCGGGGAGTGCTGTCAGAGAGATTTTGGGCCCCTTAGCAGATGAGTTATTGACCCAGGAAGGATTGGCCTGTGACCGCGACAACGGGTCAATGTTAGTCCAGTGGTAACTGGACTTTGGACAGACCACAGAGGACTTTGTGGGACGTCAACCCTGCAATCAGGATCCCCTCAACATATTCGTGTACAGAGGAACCCCTGCAGTAAGACCCCTATCGACCACATAGCATCTTCAGCAGTCTTCATCCATTGCATCAAGTCCACTCCATAGCAATCCATTGCAACGTGGATAAAGTGCCTGGAACTGCTGGAGGACTGCTTCCTCTGAAGAGGTACCTGTTTTTAGGGACCTAGCAAGTCCCCTTGACTATAGCGCCATGTCACCCCAAGTACTTCTACCCAACTGCATTGGCACTTAGCTAAGATTTCCTTGAAAAAGTTTCTAAGTGTCCAATTAGTTGATTTGCCAAGGCTTGTTCGCGGTTGAGTGAAATTGCTTTGATTCATTATTGCTTGTAAAATCTATATATTTTCAGAAACTACTGGTTGATCTTTTTTGTTCTAGTGTCTAAATTCTTATAAACATACAGTCTATTTTTATAAAATGGTGTTGTGTTGATAACTTCTTTAATTGTTTTGGTGCTGTTTAAATGCTTTACACTTGTTCCTCTGTGTTAGCCTTGCTGCTCAGTGCCACAGCTACCCAGGGTTGAGCTCAGGGTTTTTAAAGACGAAACCTACTGGTTCTAAAGGGGTTGGTAAGTGTAATACACGGTGAGGTCGCACTACCACATCATATAATACACCCCAATTCATCACAAACTGTAACTGCATTTACGTAGCACTTACTACCCCCGACAAGGTGTTAAAGGACTTTATGCCCAGCAGCATGATGTGTGCAAGTAGTATCACAATATTATGCATAACCTCAATACACCTTGATGATATTAGTTTATTCCACATACCCAATATAAGTAACTGAGCATTTTCAACAACGCTATCTGTAACTATGGCCAGTACATCTAATACATTTTTCCAACAGGTTTTAATCCTGGGCTGCTACCATATGGTTGGGTAAAACTGACATTTTCACCACATCCTCTCACACACAGATCATTCTGCACTTTCCCAAATAGTTTCAACTGCATACACCTGTAATGTATTTTGTGTAATATCTGAACTCTACCAGCCATACCCAGATCTGTTTTCCATCTCTCTGGGGTAGGTGAATTAGTGCCTATACTGTTTCTCCTCTTGGGCCTAGATATTTGCGCCAGTGTGACCCCAAGTGGCTCAATGTAACTTGAGTGTTATTAATCAGGGTCCTGTAAATAAGAAATTTTGTATTTTTGTCCATCAGCTTAAACGGTATTCTGTACGCTGGGAAGCAATACTGGGCCATCTAGTCCTGTACCAACTGGCACAACACTGCATGCTGTAGTTATATATACTTGCAAGCCTCAGAGTCAGCTTCACTAAATTCAGGATGTAGCCAATCATAGTCATGCAATCCTGTTTGACGCCACACATTTCATTGCATGAATATCCTAATCTATGTTCTAAACCTCCGCAACTGTTTCAATTCTTAAGTGTGTTACTTATCCAGAGAGGTGTAAGTTTGCTAGGAAGTCCCTCTGAGTCTAACCTGTTTCACAAGTGAGTCACCATGCTCTCACTACCTGTTTGGTGTGATACGGCAGAGGCTGATGTAGCCTGCTTCCATAATAATGTTGCGGGATACTGCCATTTACCCAAGTAACTCTCAATCTTATTCTTTGAAATTGAGGGTTTACTTCATCCTAGCCTCCCCCCGGTAAACAATAAACTTGGAGTAACATCAGATATATGTACAGAAATTAATAGCCTGCAGGTTAAAAAAACACTGGTGTGGCTAAACAGGGACAGACTGCGCTCTACCTCAACTTACCTTCTTCTCAATGCTGGACAAGAAGTCCTTCAAAACGGAGAGTTTCAAGACAAGGCTTTCCAGCTCCTGCTCGCCTGATTGGTTAGGAGCCTGAAATGTGTAAACAAAATTTAAGAGAAAACCACGATTTTACAGACTGCCAAAGACAGTAAAGTTCTTTAGCATCCCAATAACATCTGATACTACTACTCCCTTTATTAGTACTCAATTCATTGCACTGGAGGGATATAAGGCAGTGTCTGTCCTGTGGTAAGTCAGTATCGCAACCTATAAGTCACAAAAGATTTTCACAGCATATGCGTAGCTCATGGCGCCACTTTACTGTTCTAGGAAAGAAGCTTGGTCAATGGCACCCTGACATCAGGACCAGGTCTTTTCTCAAACTTAAAATTATAAACTAACAGACTCCTCTCGTGCCTCTCTGGCTGCACCCATATTTTCTCGAGGTTAAGCTGTGACAAGAACTTTGCACCTCATCACCAGATCCATTAATTCTGTAATTATGACATCTGATAACGAGTCTAAAACGGCAAATTAATATTTGTTATTGTTATAAACTGTACCATGTTCATCCTTAGGCTCCAATGTGGGCCTGGTTTGCAATTACAATCGTTAAAAGAGTCCATGCTCAAGAGCTCATCAGTCTCTTTCTCAATATATATCTGCATGCCATAACATTAGTTTCACTCAACACGGTCTGGTCATGGTGGGTGGGCTTCTATGACTGCGTCTTCTCAGTCAGCGCTAAACTCCTCACAGCCACTTAAGAACCCTCTCCTAGTGACATACAACACCTTTGAAGTGCACCAAACGAACCTCTGCAACACACTACATGCTGCATTAGCATGAAAGGATGGTACCAATTTCACCTCTCACAGATACCCAGAACTGTGTGCGGCACTGCATTGAATTGAGTCAACAACCTCTAGCTAGACTCGCAGTCTACCGTGGAAGCAGACAAAGTCTTTTTCACATTTATATGTGTAAGTCATCAACTATAAATTTCAAAATTTAAGAAACTTGTGCAACAATATTATTACAACTCTGCATCTATTTTCAAATGAGGCACAAATTCTGCGTCGCCCTCATGATCAGGACAAGGTAGGTGTACTTCTTGCAAGGCCCAACAGTAAACATGTTTGAGGAAGCTACCACTTTCTATAGTTATTTCTAATAATTAAGAACATATACTTCCAGGAAACACATATTTCTACAGCTAAGAATTCATGCCCACAAGGTGGGAGCAAGCCTATAATTAAAACCACACATTATTTTGCCAGATTTGTGGCATTCAGAAGCTAAAAAGTAAATGTATAACTTCCACCCCATAGGTCTGCTAATTCAAACATCTACCAGAATTAGATGCCAGCACATAAACTCACAAACAAATCACACTGTATACTTCAGTGTGTTCTTGTATTTTAAACCGGGATCAATATTATTTTATAGGGACCCCATCATCTCCACCCCTCACAAGTTACACTGAAAATAAGAACATCATACTGCACAATTATTTTTGTTAGTTTAAAATCAAATTATGCTGTCGCTTCTCCAAGGATACCCATCACAACATCTCAATCACAGGCCCCATCCGTGCTCCACCAACCATGAAACCTTTCAATCCCAACTAACACATGTTTTTTCTGCTATTTAAGGTTGGAGCACAGTGCATACTTAATGATGGGATGACTGAGCAGATGTTGTGAAGGGAAGAGTGTAAAAATGAAAAGTACCAGAATAACTATGAAGGTTATTTTTTCTTCCCCTCTAGTTCCTTCACGCCGTCTTTTGCAGCAGATGTGAAACGGGATTGCAAAGGTTGCCAAACAAGATTTCAACAAAGATGCATCCAGCATGTAATGCTTACAAAAGGTATGTGGGATGCCCCAGATGTCTGTGCTTCCATTGTTTCAGATGCCTTTGGAAAGCCACTGATGTTGCCTTCCCTTACTAATCTGGTTAAAGTTATAGGCAGTAGAAATGCAAACTTGCAAGAGAGAGTTTGCACATGAGCATGGACTCAAACATTTTCCTAATCACTTCTGATAATACTATTTTCAATTCTCATGAAGGTGGAGTAGTGATAGTAGGTGTTTATTTCCTTTTCAATTCCTCCATGAAATGTCACACGCCTATGCTATTTAAGAAGATACCATTCAGACTGTTGTTACCACAAACAAGTGAACTAGAACATTACCATATTAAACAGATGTTTTGCCAGGTGTAACATGGTAGGGTAGTAAGGCTTTCCTCTTGGCAAGATAAAGGGGCATGATCATGTAAAATACACCAAACAAATAATCTTTTACATTTCATAGCATGGGTGGGAAGGGTTCCTAGCTTCCTACAGAATTTGCATGAAATTTCAGGAACATTCAGATATTTGTATTAAAGGGCCACAGGAACCAAGCTCTTAAGCTAAGGAAAGTCAGGCAGTAGTGGAGGATCCTCACTCTGATTGTGGATTGAAGGACCTTCTTGTTTTTCCCTGTTGCAAGTAGGCCGAGCAACGGCTCTTCCCAACATTCATCAAGTTGTTGTAGGACTTCTGAATGCAGTGTGAACTTCTGTGACGAGCCTGCTTAAGGCTCAAGTTCTTTTGAAAAAAGGGTCAACATCTTTTGGAGAAGCTTTTTTGGGTGCAGCCAATGAATCAAGCATTCCCAGGAAGTTGAGAAGGACACAATGCAAGAATAACATCAAAACAAAATAGAGCTATGAATCAGGGCTGTTAACTAGCACAACTTCCAGAAAAAAGACCATAGCTACCCAAACAAATCACATCATTGTTTTGTGCAATTCACCCATCCAAAATTTGCAATGCAGTGGGCATTTTCTCTGAATACGTTGAGTTTTCAGTTGCTGTTGCTAATCTTCCAGCAGTTTACCCACAATTTAGAAATGTGCAGCTCTTTGCACTGTAACTGTAGCATCTGAAATTCTGAAGCCTACACGTAACCCCCAAAGCGGGCACAGCCAACTGAGTTTTCCCACAGACCTACAAATTACCTTGGTGAAGGTAAGTGCTAATTTTCTTTAGTAAATTTAAGAAAAACTTAAAAGGTGGTCTAAACATTTTCATTTTTACTGTAAAATTCACAAGAAACCTACAAAGTTCAAATATATATCCCAATACAACCATCTACTGCTAGATTAAAATATTGCTCTGATGTCATTAGAAAATGTTACATCAAATTGAACTTCAAAACAGCATACTACCTTCTACTATCTAGAGATAGTAACAGGCACTCTCCTACGGCCATGCCCAGGAACAAAGAATCTGAAAAGACTTAATGGATGTTAGGTTTACTTAAACAAGGCCAATCCGAAAAATATTTCAAAGTCCATGAGTTTTGGATGAGAAAGATATTAGTTAAGGAAATGGCATAACACAGGCTTGTTTTTCGTAAGTCCAAAAGGGCAGGATTCATGTCAGGTCTCCCAAAAAAAATAATTTGAATACAATTACCTAGTTGAACTCAGTGACATGATGAGTAGTTTTCCTGATAATCTAAAATGAATCTAGGATTCCTAGCATAAACCTTCAATGCTTTATAAAGATTTGTTAATGAACGTTGTACAATAAAACAGAGTTACAAATGAGAAAATATATATAAGTAGCTCAATGATTTGATAAAAAAGAAGAAATAAGGTGGTTACTGAAGGTGTGTGTAGTGGGTCTTCACTCTCCACATTCAGCGAAGGTATGTGCATTCTGCATGAAGATTTCAAAGAGACAGTGATGGCATTAGACTTATGAGTTTAGAGGCAAGCTGAAAGTCATAATCATGAAAGAGAAGCAGAGGAAGAAGCAAAAAAAAAAAAAAAAGTCCTCTAGCCATGCAGCCACCACAAAAGAAAAATCAGCACCTCATAACGACTTTCATAGTGGGAGATCTAGCGAGAGAAGGTCTGGCAAAGACGAAAGCATGCTCCGACATCACCATCCTCGATTGACGGTGTCTTCCTCACCGTTAAAATACCTGATGTTCCGCAGCACTCCCTGGTGCTGGACTCACTGTGGTACAAATTCTTAACGTCACCAAGCTCAAAGCAGAAGCCCTTGATGTGGTCTGTGTCACCAATGTTAAGAAAGAGGCTAAGGCAGTCTCTTGAAGAGCCTATACTACTATTAACTGGGCCTTCATCCTGGCCAAGAACCAAGTTCAGGATCCACTAAGACTACTAAACCCACCTACACCACCAAATATGGTCTTGTGCCCAACATCCATCAGGAAGAGGCCAGTGACAGCTAGACTGTCAGTGACTGTAAAATTATGCGCTAATATCTTCATGTAGGAGAGAGGACTCTTCGCACACTCCAGAGTGGCACAAAAGATTCAGATCTCCTTCTGTGTCTCCATCATGATCACAGTCTAATGGTGACGACACTCACTCATCATACACTTCTACGTCTAAACCTTCAACAGTTTCACTGGTGGATGATATCACAATGTATATGTCGAGGGTGCTTCCAAACTGGAAAAGCACTGCAAGCTGTATTATCGATCATAATGGAGGTGATACAACCATGGCCTTCACAAAGACTTCTCCTGCCCCTGAGGGTGCAGAGAAGTTGCTCCTGACCCAGGCCACAATAAAGTCAACTGCACTGCTACATTTAAACCTTTAACAGTTTCACTGGTGGAAGATATCACAATGTATTTGTTGAGGGTGCATCTAAACTGGAGAAGCATAATAAAGAAGCTACAACCACAGCCCCCCCCCCAGAGACCAGATTAGGACGGAATAACACAGTAGAGTCAGAGGGATGGGAACATAACATGGCATCAACACATAGGAGAGGATGGAGGTGTGACGGAGGGCCCCTGCGCAGCACCATTACACACACCTCGAGCGCAAGAGAGTTTACTAACTGAGTCCAATAACAGTAGTGGGGAGACAGCAGTGCAGGGTGGGAGGGGGGGCCTAGTTACTTGTTGGGGAGGGGGAATTTTCTCATATGTATGCCAAACCTATATCAGATCGCAGGTGTGAATGTTACAGTCAAACGTGTGAGGATGGGACCCAGCCAGGGGAACAACTGATGCATTTACCTGGTCGTGCTCTTTTTTTTCTGTACATTGACACCCTGAAAGTGGGTGGGATATAGGACATGTAAAAGGCAATAAAATGTGTTTAACAAAAAGAAGCTACAAGCACAGCCTTCGCCATGACTTCTCCTACACTTGAAGTCGCAGAGAAGAAGTTGAAAAAAACACTTGCATGACGGCTCTTGTGGAACACAGAGATATAGAAAGTCCTTTATAGATGACCGTCTGCACTACTGGCTGCAGCTTATTGCCTTAAAGTCTCTCTTCGAAGGTCCTTATGGCTTAGTCTAACTATACTCAAGCTAGACACTCAGTTGAAAATCTTAAATCAACCATTGTCAGGATCCTCCTTATTTGGTCAACTCTTGGAGATGGTAAACATGAAGAATGAACTGGAGACCCTGAAGTGGGTAGAGCTTGAAGAAAAAAAGAAAGCTTTTTTTATGACCCAGTACAAGTTGCGAGGAGGGTTCAAACCCATCACTGGCTGTATCAGCAGCAGTAAGGCCAGTGTATTACCAGAAAAAGCAATCTAAGACCAAGTCAACACCATCACACCATTCTAATAAATCTGGAAAGCACTGCTAGGGCAAATGACTGAGACAACCTCGTCCCCCACTTCTCTGTTCGTCACTCAAGTGGGGGAACCGTATCTGATCATCTGCAAGAGTGGGAGAATAGCAATGGAGGCAATTACTGGATTTTTTGAGCTGTGGGTATTCACTAAGTTTCAAGGCAAAACCACCACCTCTGGAGCCAACATCGAAGCACCAAATTTCCACCCCGAGGAAAGAAACATTTGCACTATAGGAAATACATGCATCCACTCAAAAGGGTCTATGCTTCACCAACAATTGGATCGGAAAGGAAAAAAGCAGATGTTTGCAGCCCATCAGATCTTTTTTCACATTAAGTATGGCGACTGGATGTGTTCCACAGAGTTACAAGATTATGATTTTCACATCCCAATAGGATTACAACACAGGGAGACTCTGCAATTCATTGAGGGAAATGTGCAGTTCCAGTATACAATACCACCAGTCAATCTGAAATCCACCCTACACACATTCTCTCGTAGTGTCAGTTCACTTATGACGCAAAGGAATGTTTTACCGAGGCAACTGGCTAATGAAGGCTCACAGTTCCAGAAAACTGAAACATGACTTCAGAAGGACAACACACTGTCTAGGTTGCAGGCTAACCCACAGAAATTAGTGTCACAGCTTGCACAAATTCTATCCTATCTAGGGGCAACAATACATACTTTAAGAGGTAAAGTGGGCCCTTCAGAGAGAGGGTCATCAATTTGAGACAAATGTCACCTTCTGTGCACCACCAACCCAACAGATCCAGCAGATCTGCTCACATCTTGATTCCCTTGTTTTCTGCATTTCCATTCTCTCACATGCAAGACTGCATATGAGAACCCCACAGCAATACCTAAAGGACTAACAGCCACAAAAACAAGACCACTGGGACAACAAGATCCAACTAACCCATTCGGCATGATAATCCCTCCCGATGATTATGCACTAAATGAATGGAGCCGGGAGGCACAAGATCTAGATCTCTGGAGGTAGTGGGCCAGTTCTTGCTCTCGCAGTCATTCCTGCAATAGGTGTTCTTCAGGGACAAAGCATTTGCATACAGTCTATGTCGAAGCGGAAATAGAGAAGGCCAAGCAAAGCTCGACCCTATCTGGCCACTCTCCATTGGAGAAGTTGGGAGTGCATCAAAGTGCCACTAGGTCTCACAGCAGAACTCCTTCAGAGGAGCTGATTTTGCAATTGATCCCAAAGCACCCAGAGTTCATTAGGTCATTGCAACTGCTTTAAGCATTTAGAGAGTCTTTGTTGTGAAACTTTGGCACTCTTTTGGCTCCCTCTGATGCACCTTCAGCTCTAAGGATTGAAGAGGCCTCCAACCAGGTTACCGCTGATGGATCCATCTTCGGTGCCATCTTTATCTCCCAAACCCATCTTGAGTTCCGTACTGGTGCGGAACAGATTTCCTCCCGGTGCTAAAATCTACATTGGTTCCTTCAACATCAACATTGCTGTTTACGCTGTCAGTACCGGAGGAGAACTCATTAACAATTCGGGTGTCCAACTCCGAGCCAAACTCATCACTGCCTCACACTGATGCACCCAGTACTAATATGATTTGATTCAGGCAAGATATTGCATCTACCAGGAAGCTGGCTACAGATGCTCCATCACCTTTTCGGCTATGACTCTGAACAAAGCCACCAGACTTAGATGATGACCCTGGAGAAGATGGGGACGATTTACCCCCATATTATGATGACGACAATCTATGTACAGATTTACAGGAGACCATTGGGCTGGACTCTTGCCCTGATACTTAGTTCCTTCACTGATCACCTCTACCCTCAACTCTTGCCCCTCAGGATGCAGCCAAATATGTCATTTGATCTGGCTTGGATACCACTAATTGCTTGAGTCAAGCAGTCAGTACAAGTGTGGAGCTTCGTTGCCTCGAAAAGATGAGATCCACAGGATTGCCAAGGGATGTCCAGGCATTGAATATGGATGATTTTGTCGACATACAGCGCCTATTAGGCAAAAAGGCTGATTCTGCCCTGGAACGCTTCTATGAGAGCCTGGACCTGACACGTTCCTTGGAACTCTCAAACCATGCTAGACAATTTCCTAGACAATTGCATCCAGAGGCATGGCGCACAGGAAGCACCAACCACCCCACAACCCCTGCGGTATGCACTTAGTCATTTCAGGTTCAAAGAGAAGGACTCATTAGACCCTGTACATGCCATCATGGGCAGTGACCTTCCCAGTCCCCTACACCTGCATCATCAGCCTGAAAGCTGCTTTAGTTTACTTTGCCATTAGCGGCGCATGACCACCCTGTGGGAGGAAGGATCAGACATTTCTTTGAAGGGTGGCAAGGTGTAAACTCTGACTGATGGGTCCTTCAGATCATTCAAAATGGCTTTGCCCAGACATTCTTTTCTGACCCGCTGCATCTCCACCCACATAACAGTGGTTTTCAGAGGACCAACCTCTACATCTTGTTGCAAGATGTGCAGACTGTCCTGTCCAAAGGGGCCAGAAAGAGTGTAGGAGCCATGACTTAGTATATGGTGTACACTTATTTAAGTGAAGCACCCGTCATTAATCCAGCCAACCCTTATGGTGATTTTAGTGGTCTTAGACAATGATAGAAAGCTCTCTAAGTGATAGCTGTGGAGAGCAGCCTTCAGGCTTAGTTCAGAAGGAGTGTTAAGCAGCTTGTTTTACCAGTACTAATATAGTGTAGGTTAAGAGAAAAAGTTATAAAAATAGTCATTTATTATTAACACTCACTAACACATTGGTATATCTACTACCTAGAGATATAAACACAATACACACAATATTTCAACAATAGAACAGGTAAAGTAGCACAAAAAAACAGTGGTCTCCAGGGGGAGACAAAACCATATACTAATAAAGTGGGGATACTAATTTCAATAAAGGCTACCATGAGCACACTTAAAGTTAACTTTATAGTCCGTAATATATTGAAAACGTCCAAAAGGCTCTTAGTCCAAGATCATGGTGTTTATTCAAATTTTTCAATTCTCAAAAGGAAGTCTGGCATCGGTCTCTAGACACAGCTCGATGTCAGGTTTTCACAGCATAAACATCCAACATAAACAGTCAACACGTGTTTTGTCGTGCGGTGTAAAACACTCTACACGAGAGACCAATACCAGACTTCCTTTTGAGAATTGGAAAATTTGAATACACTGTGATCTTGGACTAAGAGCCTTTTGGACTTTTTCAATATATTACAAACTATAAAGTTTACTTTAAGTGTGCTCATGGTAGCCTTTATTGAAATTAGTATCCCTTCGATTGAAGGGAAAGTTAAGATTGAATTGGTAACCAATCTTTTCTGCCATTGGAGCACCAGTAATTTGTTACATTTGTTCTTTGTACATTCCCATGACAAGAGTAGTATCTCTTCTCCTGGTTACCAAAATCAGTTTACTAATAAAGTGGAATGCGAACCACGACCGAAGTCGAGAAGAGCTGGGGATCCAAGGAACCACCCACGGTAAGTATCCAGGAAACATGACCATGTACAAGTCAATAGAGAAGATGCAGTTGCAGTTTTAAAGAAGGAGGACCCTTCCCAGAGGACCCTGAAGAAACCCCCTGGAAGATGGAAGGTTAGAGAGTCACCCCACCCATGGATACTCCAGGAACCAGGATACCTACACCAGGGAAGCCAGGTGCATAGGTGCGAAGTGACGTTGGAAACCGCCGTAGACCACAATAGAGAACTTCAGAGAAGATCCCGCTGGTGAGGAGGCTGAAAGTGTCTGGCGGAATCCAAGGGTGGATTCTTGAAGAGGAGTACCTGCAAGCAGAGGGGACAGAGTTTATGCCACTTGGGAGTGACCAGGAGGCATGGAAGACCAATGACCACCGATGAACGAAGATGTACGCGAGTTGACGGCGACCTTGTCGTTGCAGCTGTGAAACCAGGCGACGTTGTGGAAGACCAGGAGTCGTTCATGAGCTGTTTCACGTCGGAAGTCGAGAGCCAGCAACAACAGACGAAGAAAAAGAAGAAGGTGCAGTGTCAGGACCAGCAAGGTCCAAGGGACTCACCAAGGGCAGGAGAGCCAGAGCAGGCCCTGAGCAAGCGAAGGAGCCCACTGGAGCCAAAGAAGACCCTCAAGAGGACCCACAGGCCGAAGGCACAGGAGTCGCAAGAGGACCTCGAGTAGCTCACCAAGAATGCAGGCCCACGGTGCAGAGAATGCGGTGAGGACGAAGATCTTGGTAGCAGGAGATGCTGGAGGCTGGAGCTTCTTGGAGCCCGAAGACCTCTGGAGAAGAGAACCAACAAGCCTTAGCAAGGGCAAATTGATGGGTGCACAGGGGTACTGCTCCAGCGGTTCAGACGAGGGATACTGACTTCAAACTTGCTGTGAAGACAAGGCAGGCCTCACGGGAGTTGCAGAATCACCACCTGTGTTGCTGAGCCTTTCGGAGAACGTGGGACATCAGGAGCAGCAGACCGGTCAGCTTTGTTGCAGAGCCTGCAGATTCAGAAGATTAACTCCTTCACTCCAAGGGAGATTCCTTCGGGTGTCTTAGATGCCCACAGTCCTGGAGAAGAACCTGGACGGAGCACAGGCCACGCAGAAGACTGGCAAGACGATGAGACCAGGAGCAGCTGGAGTCTTCCAGATGCAGTCTCGGTTCTCAAAGCGAAGTCCAAAGTGCCCAGGCGGTTGATGCTAAAGTGGTTTTGGATCTGAATCTTGTCCCACGACGAATCTGAAGGGCCACCCACAGGTAAGCCCTTACGTACCCTAAGAAAAAGGTTGAGACGATTCAGGAATCGCTCCCAGGGGAGGGGCTGGACAGAGGTGAGGATATTCCCACGTCCTTTGTCCAGTTTCGCACCAGAGCAGGAGCCAACTGCTCCCTGAACTGGTTCCAACTGGAGTATGCAAGGAGGGCACCACATGTGCCCTTCAAAGCAGTCTGGTGGCGCTTGAAAGTGCACCCACCAAAGCACCAAAACGTCCTGTCTGGGAGGAGGTCACACCTCCCTGCCACAGGAAACCTATTTTCTTACCTTCCCCTGCTCGAGCCTGGCTCAGCAGCAGGAGGGCAGACTTGTGTCTGTGGTCGGCAGCAGCCCTAGCTTGCTGTTAGACCCTGAAAGGCTGGTCCCGGGAATACAGTGAGGGGCTCCCTAGGAGAGCCCCCCAGTACATGGGATCCTGCATCCAACACTGGAATCAGTGTTGGGGTAGGAATCCAACATGTTTGATACCAAACATGACCGGTTTTGGTTCAGCCAATATGTAATCAGACATCTCATAATTGGCTTGATGTCCACTGTATGTATAAAACGGCTAACCACAGTTACAAAGCCTGGAAAAACGACTACGGGTTTGTAGGGGGTGTCCTGCTCATGCAGGACACCCTCACACTTAGAACCAAGCACCCTACCTTTAGGATTGAAAGGCCTACCTTAGGGTGACTTATAGGTTTTAAGTGCAGTGACCGCCAATATAAGGAAACTTATATCTGTCGATGAGTGGTGCTGGCACCAGCTCACACAGGCTGCAATGGCAGACCTGTAGTCACAGTTTGAGTGTTCTACCAGGGGTGGCATAATACATGCTGCAGCCCATGGGAGACCCCTGGTGTAACAACAATATTAGTGGGGGAGGCACTCCCTTAGTTTAAGGGTAAATCGACGGTAATCTTTTTTTATCTTGAGTCCATTTGAATGGTGCGTGCTTGTAGAGGAGGCATGCAACAGTCCGGAATGCCAATCTATGTCCTGGGTACATACGTATCATATACTAGGGACTTTGTAGGGTACACCTGTAGCCAATTAGGAAGGTACCACAGAACTGACCATAGTCCAATTCAGGGAGAGAGCACAGTGACTGGAGTCCTGATTAGCAGGATCCCAGTCAGAAAAATAGAATGACACCAGCACAAAGTGTGGGTGACCATGAAAGCAGATTCTACTTTCCTACAAAGAGGGTGCCAGATCCGGAAATAGGGGCTAAATGATACTCCTGCTATTTCCTTGGTGGCAAAAAAGAATGACGCCTTCGTCTGATGCTAGACTTCTGCCCTCTGAATACCTTTCTGCAGAGAGAGAGATTGAAGATGCACACAATGGTTCAAGTTCAGTCTGCCCTGGATCCGGGTGACTGGATTGTTGCCTTGGACTTGCAGGACAAGTACTTTCACGTGTCTATCCTGCAGTCCCACAGATGTCAGGGTGAACTGCCTCAGCCTAAGGCACCTGGCAGATTACGAATGGAGATTACACCCTGAAGTGATCCAGAGCATCTTCCAACAATGGGGAGAACCCTGGCTGGATCTTTTTGCCAGTGTTGCCTGTCCGTGTTTCCAAAAAAGCTCTCTCTAAAAGACGGATTCTGGTAAGAGGTTAGAGTGGAGCATGGGACTTCTATACGCGTTTCTGCCTCCCCATCTTCTGGAACGTGTTCTGAAGATCAGGAACGATCAGGTCATCCTAGTAGCTCCAGACTGGGCAAGGAGAGTGTGGTACCCAAAACGTCTGTGCTTGATCATATGTCCCTCAATTAGGGTGCTTTTTTGGAAGGATCTTCTGTTGTAGCAGCAGGGCTGGGTTCGGCAGCCGAACGTGCGCAACTTCCACCTTCACGCATGGAGACTGAGCGGTGGCAGTTGACTACGTTTGATCTATATAGAAACACATAAACATCTATCACCCAAAGTTGTGGATGTCATCCTTGCTGTCCGGCATCCATCTACTAAGTTCTTCTATACTGGGCACTGTAGCAAATTTGTGGTATGGTATGGAGTCCACAGTATATAGACTCTTAGATTTATTTTTTTGTTATCTCTGGCCCAGCAAAGACTTTGAGTGGCATAATTAAAAGCAATTTGTGACCTTTTCGGTCTTTGACTTTACTGGGCCAGCCGTCCTTATTCAAGCCACTTGTTGCGATGCATTTTATAAAAGGTTTGACACAAATGCCTCCTTCCAAATCCTTTGTAAAGCCTCAATTTGCTCCTGACTTTACGCATATGTTCTGCCTTCGAGCCGATGCACAGCTGCTTGTTGTGTCTTATGACTCTGAAGACTGTTGTCCTCGTCGCCCATTTGATTGTGGCTACAATATATATGTTACCAACTGATGGGTAAACCGCAGCAAGGGTTCCCCATTCCACAAGGGGGACGAATGGAAGTCTTAACAGTCACAAATATTTTCCCTTCAAGACCTAAAATCGCACACCTCAACTACCAAAAACTCCTTCAATCACCGCACATTCATACAAACAGTCTTGAAAGAGCCAAAGAGTTTATATTACCAAATTTTATGCAAAATATATCCAATCAATTAGTCCATAAAATTCAAATTAACCTAAAAACAGATACTGCAATTTTCACATAGGTACGCAAGTTAAAAGGGGAGATTACAAATATGACATTCACATTTGACATAAAATTATGTTAGTTTGTAGGAATCCATAAAAGTGACACATTGCAGAAACCACTTTCTTTTCCAACATGTGAAACTCTGTTACCCCAATTTACCTTTTACATAATTACACAGAAATTACAAACATTACTCAAAAGTGGTGTCGAAGGATGGTTAAGACAGATTCAAACATATGTCCTTATTAATTGGATGTGGGATATGCATATTTTTGTATTTTCTGTGCAATTATGTAATGTCTTGTGTATTTAAATGTTTGGAGTTGTGATTCACTTCACCAATTTTGTATTGTGTACCTTTTATTCTTTGCACCTGTTAAACAATGGTCCTGTGTACTATTGTGAGCCTTAACGGTATATGAATATTAGTATACCCAATTTTCCTTTAGAAAACAAATGTGTCAATGACTTCTTTTGTAGATGTTACCAGGTAGGTTATGCCATACAGGTGGTCATTCCTAATTAAACAGAAAACTGAGTGATTTATAAAGAATTGCCCTATTGAAGTAAAACATGACCTTCCCACCTGACAGGCTTCTATCTTTACAGGCATTTGTAACGGCAATTGATTTATTTAAATCACAACTCTTTCTCTCTCTTCAAAATGAACTGACTCTGTGAGGTAACTGCCAGTACAAAGTGTCATGGGCAGTGGAAGTTCCTCGAGTCTTAAAAGGAGAGAACTTATTTTCTTGAGCCTTTATACGCAAGCCTATCACGCTGCGCTTTACCTTCAATGTTAAACAAATACACAGCTTTTTTATACTCTAGATGCTGAAATTAAGTCTTGAAAGGGTTTTTGGGAGTTTCTGAAAAACCTGCTATGATAGGCTTCTCAAAGGACTGCACGTCATATGGGCATATGGAAATTCGCATCCCCAGTGAAAATAAGGAAATAAATATTCAGATGAAGAGTTCCAGGGTCAATGCATGCAGCGGGGAAGGATTAGTTACTTACCTGTAATCCTAGTTCTCATCCAGGGGTATACTCATCAAAGTCATAATCTATGAATAATCCCCGCCCATGTGCGGGATCCCGGAGCATATAGAAAATACATATATATACATATATATATATACATATGTGAAAACATATAAATGCAGCCTAATAATGTTCAAAACATGGCAATGCTGTAAATTACATATTTTTGCATAGTAGTGCCCCCGTAACCCGTAAGGAAAAAAGGAAGCATCAGGCAAATTATAACACAGCACTGCTTTATTGCCATAAAGCAACATGTAATTGTAGGCATTCACCAGTAGGCTGCAGTAGAGTATCAAGAAACCAAGAAAACTGACACCCTGCCTTTAATGCATTAGAGTAGGGGGACCGTGCCTTTAAGGCCTGCCCGTGACCCCCTGCTCCCATGATGCACTACAGGTGGCAGTTGGGCCAGTTCTTTTTGGCGGTGCCTCCGCACCCGAGTAGATCTGCCTTCCATACATCACTTATTTAAAGAGAAAACATTGCTCGTCCGGGGAGGTGGGTGGGTCGCTTATGACTTTGATGAGTATACCCCTGGATGAGAACTAGGATTACAGGTAAGTAACTAATCCTTCTCATCCAGGGGATACTCATCAATAGTCATAATCTATGAATAGAGTAGCAAGCCCATACCCAAAGTCTCGCGGACGAGCAAAAAACAGTTAAAAAACAAACAGCAAAACACATTTAGCATTTACAGTTATGCAAACAGGTTCCTCAGAGAAGCCTGCCCCACCTGGGCGTCGGCCTGCGCGTCTGAATCTAGGCAGTAATGGCGCGTAAAAGTATGGACTGAGCGCCATGTAGCCGCTTTACAGATCTCAGACATGGGAACGTTGCGAAGGAGTGCTACCGTAGAAGCCTTCCCTCGAGTAGAGTGTGCTCTAGGTTTACCCTGCAGAACTTTGTGGGATAGTTGGTAAGCCAAAGCTATACAAGAGACAATCCATCTTGAAATAGATGTCTTGGATGCAGCCAGCCCGGTATTCGTGGGCCCATAATTAACAAAGAGCCTGTCTGACTTTCTAAGAGTAAGGGTCTTAGCTAGATAGAATTTCAAAACCCTCCGGAGGTCAAGAGAGTGTAGAGCTCTCTCCGGGGGAGTGGACGGCTGAGGAAAGAAGGTGGGCAACGTGATCACCTGATTAATATGGAAGTCCGAAACCACCTTGGGCAGGAAGCTCGGATGAGTACGGAGCACCACCCTATTAGCATGAAACACAGTGTAAGGTTCCTTGCAGCAAAGGGCCTGAATTTCACTAACCCTACGGGCCGAAGTGATGGCTACTAAGAAGGCAGCCTTCCAGGTCAAATGTTGCAAGGAGGCCTTATGAATCGGCTCAAAAGGAGCTC
The DNA here is from genome assembly GCF_964204655.1 of Triturus cristatus. Taxonomy (NCBI): domain Eukaryota; kingdom Metazoa; phylum Chordata; class Amphibia; order Caudata; family Salamandridae; genus Triturus; species Triturus cristatus. The sequence continues at coordinate 1,541,542,395 of NC_140591.1, forward strand.
CCATCAGCTTAGAGAGAACGATGTTCAGTTCCCTTGAAGGGGAAGGAGACCTCACAGGTGGGTAAACTTTCTTAAGCCCTTCTAAGAAATCCTTTACCACTGGCATCTGAAAGAATGAGGTCTGGGTAGGAGACTTCCTATAGGCTGTAATAGCAGCTAAGTGCACTCTGATGGACGAGTACTTTAACCCAGACTTCGCCAAGTACAGTAAGTAGGGGAGAATAACCTGTTCTTGACCCCGGATCGGATCAAGGGCGTTATCTCTACACCAGAAGCAGAATCTTTTCCATTTAAAACCATACGACTTCCTCGTGGAGGGCCTCTTTGCCTCCCGAAGAATGCTCATACAGTCCGGTGGAAGATCTAGATGTCCGTACTGGATGAATTCAGGAGCCATGCCGTCAAGCGGAGGGAGGGGAGATGGGGGTGGAACACTCTCCCCTTGTCCTTGGTCAGCAAGTTCGGCAGGCATGGCAACCTCCTCTGTGGTACCTCCGACAGCTGGAGTAGATCTGGGTATCACCACTGCCGGGGCCACTCCGGTGCTATTAGGATCATCCGAGTTCTGGCTCTGTAGAACTTCTGAATCACAGCCGGGATGAGAGGGAGAGGAGGAAAAGCGTAAAGCAATGTCCTCGACCAGCTGATCAAAAGCGCGTTCCCCTGCGACCCTCGTTGAGGGAACCTGGAGGCGAAGATGGGGCATTTCTTGTTGTCCGCGTCTGCGAACAGATCGATGTCCGGTAAGCCCCACAAGCGGAAGATGTCTTGAGCGACGTCTTCGTTGAGCACCCAGTCGTGCGCTTCGACGAAGTCTCTGCTGAGGCCGTCCGCCTGCACGTTCAGGGTCCCTGGCAGGTGAACAGCGACGATCGTCAGGTTTCTCGCCAGAAGCCATTTCCAGATTGACTGGGCCTCCAGAGACAGGACCCGTGATCTGGTCCCTCCTTGCTTGTTCAGATAGAACATAGTTGTGGTGTTGTCCGTCTGAACCTGAACATAGTCGGTCTGCAGGGATGGGTACAGGGACTTGAGAGCGAGATGGACTGCTCGGAGCTCCAAGAAGTTGATGTGATAGCTCTGTTCGGTAGCGGACCAGAGACCTTGTACTTGAAGCCGGCCCATATGAGCCCTCCAGCCCTGCATGGAGGCGTCTGTGACCACTGTCTGTGTCGGAGGCGCCTGATGGAAAGGGACGCCGTGAAGCAGATGGGAGCGCTTCATCCACCACCGGATGGAATCTTTGGCGGCTTGATGAAGGGTAATGTGATCTTCCCAGCGGTCGGACCTCTGCGACCACTGATCCTCTAGGTCTTGTTGCAGAGGACGCATGTGCAGACGTGCGTTGGGCACGATGTAGATGCACGAGGCCATGGATCCCAGGAGAGATGACACTTGTCTGGCTGTGGGATATTCCGTGCTGAGAAGCGTGCGGCTTTTTTGCAGCATGGAGGATAACCTCTCCTCCGAAGGACACACGCTTGCGCTTGAGGAGTCTAGAGAGGCGCCCAGGTAGTGGATCCGCTGACTTGGATTGAGGATCGACTTCCTGTAGTTGACCTGAAGGCCCAACGAATGTAGAAGGTTTAGGCAGAACGAGAGATGACTCTGGAGTCGAGCCGGAGTGGAACTTTTTAAGAGCCAGTCGTCTAGATAGGGATAGACGAATATCTTCCGTTTGCGGAGAAATGCAGCCACCACCGCCATGCACTTTGAGAATGTTCGTGGCGCGGACTTGAGGCCGAATGGCAGGACCTTGTATTGATAATGTTGGCGAAAAATGCGAAATCTGAGAAACTTCCGATGTTTCGCTGAGACAGGAATGTGGAAGTATGCATCCTGTAAGTCGATGGCACACATCCAGTCCCCCTGGTGTAGATGTGGGAAGATCTGGTGCAGTGCTAGCATCCTGAATTTTTCTCTTCTGAGAAATCTGTTGAGTAGGCGGAGATCGAGGATGGGTCTGTAGTCTCCGATCGCTCCTCTTTTCTGAACAAGAAAATACCGGGAATACACTCCCTGATTTCTCTGCCTGTTTGGAACTTCCTCTATGGCGTTTTTGGAGAGGAGAGTGGCAACTTCGTCCTTTAAAAGCTTGTTTTGGCTGGTAGGGAGTGGCTGTTTCCGTGGGGGTACCTGCGGAGGGGGAGATTTGAACCTCAGCAAGTAGCCACGCTCTACAATACTAAGCACCCATCTGTCGTTTGTAATTGCATTCCACTCTGCCAGGTGAGCGGCGATACTTCCTCCTACCGGAGTGGCGAACGAGCGCGGAGGAAGTAAGTTTTCACTGTTTGGGAGGTTGCTTGTTAGAGGACTGCTGCTGTTTAGCATTTCCTCTTCCTCTGCCCCGGCCCCTTTGCTGGAACTGGGACCTCTGTTGGTTTTGAGAGGACCATTGGGGCGTTTGAACGCGCTGGTGAAAGGCACGTTTGTCGCCCTGGCGAAAGCGCTTACGGAACTCTTTGCGTTTTTCCAGTCCCACAGCCTTTACGGTGTCCAATTCCGTTTTCATCTTGCTCATTTGGTCGTCCGCATGAGCTCCAAATAGCGATGATCCATTAAACGGCAGGTTAAGAATTCTTTTCTGCGCATCTGGTTTGAGGCCCGTTAATCTGAGCCAGGCCGAACGGCGGGAGCAGATGCCATGGGAGTAGCCATGCGCGGCTAGGTCTGATGCATCCGCCGCTGCGCTTATTACTTGGTTGGCCACCAGTCCGCCTTCATGGAGGATCTCCGTGAAGTCCTGCCTGTCCTCCCTAGGCAATTTCTCTACAAATCTGGCCAGGGAATCCCATAGGGAACGATCATACCTCCCCAGCAGGGCTGAAGCGCTAGCGACCTTCATGTGCGAGGCAGAGGTGTTGCACATTCTCCTGCCGTAGGAGTCCATCAGCTTGCTGTCCTTCTCAGGGGGGACAGAAGCAGATACTGAGGCTGAGTGAGACTTCATGGCCGCCGCCACTATCACCGAATCCGCTGGCGGGTCCGCCCTCAAGAATAAAGGGTCCTCGGTCGGAGCCTTGTACTTCTTTGCTATTCTCGAGGGGACCGAGCCCGCTGTAGCCGGTGTAAGGAACGTGGCCATCGCTGGTTCTAACAATCCTGGCACCAACGGGAGCAGAGGTCTGGGAGCTGACCGATGGTGTAAAGTGTCAAAGATCACAGAAGTGGGTGCCTGAGGGACGTGCAGTGCGATGTTCAACTTCTGCGCCCCTCTACCCAGGAAGTCCGAGAAAGTTATAATGTCATCCACCGGGGACACTCGCGATGGAGGCGTGGATGAAAAAGTAGGAGAGTAGTCCCGGACTGAGGATCTTGTGGATGAAGTCCCAGTGGACGACCTGGTGCGTCGCCTCTTGTGGGAACGTTCGCTATGGTGAGCCCTTGATCCTGCTCTGCGCTTGGACGGAGATCTTGGACGTTTTGGCGCGGTGCGACGGTCCCTGGAACGAGACCGGCGTGGTGAAATTGGCCTTGGATCCCTCGGAGGCGATTTACTCCTGCGCGGTGGGGAATACATGCGAGAGTAGTCCGATCCCGGACTCCGACATGCGCCAGCGCCCACATCTCGTAACCAGCGCGGTGACAGTCCAAACCGCTCTGGAGCCTCGGGTGATCCTTCCGGAGATATTTGCACGATGTGCAGTCCCGGAGATGATGACTGTTCTCCTGGGGACCTCTCCGCGGGCGGTCCAGTTTTCGCTCTCGACGTCGAATCCCTTGACGTCGACGACGTCTGCGTGTGAGAAGTTGGCCTGATGTATGATGTCACTAGTTATAGTGTACACCTTATATCAGTCCAAATACCCTTATGGTGATTGGTTGTAAAGTCAACCTTATAGACCAGCTATCCTAGTGGTAGCATGGACAAGAGCAGTCTTAGGCTAAACTCTGAATGGCATGTGAAGCCAGCTGTGATACCATATATAATCCCTTGAATACCAAATGAAAGGACACCACAACAGATATATATATATATATAAAATAAAGTGTATTTATTCTAAGCAAACCCTCAGCACTCTTTATGAGATTAGAGGTAAGTACAACACAGTCTTATTTATGCATACATTAAGTCACACAGGTAAGTAATACAGTTAGGCCCTAGGGGCCACGCAAACCATATACTAAGTAAGTGGTATAAGAACCACTGTCACGGAAATAGAATAGGCCTAGGCCTAGGGAATCGCTGGGGCTACACTACACTAGCGTTAGTTAGGAAGTGGGAGGCCCACGGGATTCGTGTGCAGAGTGGAAACACTCACGCGTAATGCGTAAAAGTCAATAGCAATAGTACAGTTTAGAAAACGGTAGATTTAGGACACTTCCGGAGTAGCTAGGAAGTTGAGACTTGAAAACTAGACACTAGGATAGTCACTATCCTGATGAGCACCGGAGTACCCAAGTTACCTAGCCCACAGGCTGCGGGTGCATAGGGGTGAAGATGCGTCGTTTTCGTCGTCGACTCCTATGGATGCCTGAAGAAAGATGCTGACAGGCAGTCAGTGAAGAGTGTCCGGTGGATCCCAAGGCTGGGATCAAGAAGAAAGGAAACCTGCAAGCAGAAGGGACAGAGTCAAGGTCACTAGCCAGTGACCACGTGGAACCAGGAAGGAACCAGGCGATGTCGTGAAGATTGCAGGTGAAGCTTGTCGCTGCAGCCAGGAGGACCAGGAAGCGTCGAGGACGACCAGGACCAGGAGGCGAGCTGTCCCACGAAGGCTCTTGCTGTCGGCGGCGTCGAAGTTGGACTAGGACTCACCAAGCCTTGGCAAGCGAAACCCACGAAGAACGAAGGACTTGCTTCTGGTGCAGACCAGGAAGGTCTGGGGTGCTTCTTCTTTGCAGAGAAGCGGGAGCCAGTCTGGAGGAGCCAAACCAGCGCAGAAGATTTCAGGGTGCGTCGTCACAAAGGCCACTAGCCAGCGGGCAAGCAACCGGACAGACGCGGCAAGCAGGAAAATGCTGAAGGGCCCCACGCAGGACTCGTGGAGTGTGGGGGGCTGATCTTCGGTGCAGATGGTGCTTGGGGTTGGGGCTTCTCAATCCCCGGTGCACAACTTCGAGGGTACCTCAGAAGCTGCGCTTTAAGTTACTAGCCACTTTTTCCAGGTAGCCGGTCCCACGTCGCTCGTCGCCTCCACGGATCTCAGCTTTGCTGTCGATGTGGATCAGGGTCGGAGAAGTCTGGAAGTCAAGGCTCTGGTCAGGCTCTGCAGTCGGTTCCTCGTAGAACGTGGGCAAAGCAAAGGGTAGTCTCTTGATGGTGCCTGTTTGCACAGGGTAGCCACTCCTTGGCTACAAGGGAGATTCTTCAGTCTTCTTCTTTCGTCGAATGTCGAAGGTCCAGAGTTTATGTTCAGTTTTGCAGGTTCAGGATAATCTAAAGTCTTGAGGCCCAACTCCCACTCTTATACTAATCTGGGGGGCTGGGATACCTGCTAGGTCACGCCTTATGGGTGGGACCTGGGAGGGGGTGGTTACACCCACTTCCCTTTGTCCAGTTTCGCGCCAGAGCTGGGGCTGGAGTGCCCCAGCGCCGGTTTGAACTGGACTATGCAAGGAACACCTTGTGTGCCCCAGGCATGTCTCATTCCTTTCAGCCCACCCTGCCCCAATACACTAAAGGCTGTCTGGGGAGGTGCTAGCACCTCCCCAAGCAGGAAACCTATTGTCCAGGCCTCCCTGGCTGGGATCACTCCCAGCTGCAGGAGGTCAGACTTGTGTCGTGGCAGCAGCATCCATTTTGTGATGCTGAGGCTTTGGTCAGAGGCTAACAGTTGAAGTATGATTTTAACATGTCTTTCCCTCTAGAAGGGGGGAATAATATTCTCATGTCCAGAAATGGCATGGGGGTATTATTCCACAGTGTTAGACACCTTACACGACATGTTTCGATAAAGCCAAACCATAGTTACCATAACCGTCTAAGATTATAAGGCACTTTAAGAGTATATGGTAGGCTATATCATAGAACAGCTATAAGGACAAGGTTCCGAAAGCTGCAGACAGGCTCAGCTCATGCTAGAGCACCATCTCACATGTTACCAAGCACTCTGCCTCCAGGATTGTCAAGGCCTGCCATAGGAGTGACTGATAGGTACACATGTGTCTATATGTACGTTAGGTATAGGAATACTACACCTAAGCAAGGGGTGATTACACAACCTTGCCCCAGCTGAGTGATCAGCCAGTTGTGTCAAAATGGAAGGCCAGGCCAGGGGTGGCATAATACATGCTGCAGCCCCTGGTAGGCCTAGGGTACACCTATGCCCTGGGTGTGAGAAGTTGGCCTGATGTATGATGTCACTAGTTATAGTGTACACCTTATATCAGTCCAAATACCCTTATGGTGATTGGTTGTAAAGTCAACCTTATAGACCAGCTATCCTAGTGGTAGCATGGACAAGAGCAGTCTTAGGCTAAACTCTGAATGGCATGTGAAGCCAGCTGTGATACCATATATAATCCCTTGAATACCAAATGAAAGGACACCACAACAGATATATATATATAAAATAAAGTGTATTTATTCTAAGCAAACCCTCAGCACTCTTTATGAGTTTAGAGGTAAGTACAACACAGTCTTATTAATGCATACAGTAAGTCACACAGGTAAGTAATACAGTTAGGCCCTAGGGGCCACGCAAACCATATACTAAAGAAGTGGTATAAGAACCACTGTCACGGAAATAGAATAGGCCTAGGCCTAGGGAATCGCTGGGGCTACACTACACTAGCGTTAGTTAGGAAGTGGGAGGCCCACGGGATTCGTGTGCAGAGTGGAAACACTCACGCGTAATGCGTAAAAGTCAATAGTAATGTTACAGTTTAGAAATAGATAGATTTAGGACACTTCCGGAGTAGCTAGGAAGTTGAGACTTGAAAACTAGACACTAGGATAGTCACTATCCTGATGAGCACCGGAGTACCCAAGTTACCTAGCCCACAGGCTGCGGGTGCATAGGGGTGAAGATGCGTCGTTTTCGTCGTCGACTCCTATGGATGCCTGAAGAAAGATGCTGACAGGCAGTCAGGAGAGAGTGTCCGGTGGATCCCAAGCCTGGGATCAAGAAGAGAAGAAACCTGCAAGCAGAGGGGACAGAGTCAAGGTCACTAGCCAGTGACCACGTGGAACCAGGAAGGAACCAGGCGATGTCGTGAAGAGTTGCAGGTGAAGGTGAAGCTTGTCGCTGCAGCCAGGAGGACCAGGAGGCGTCGAGGACGACCAGGACCAGGAGGCGAGCTGTCCCACGAAGGCTCTTGCTGTCGGCGGCGTCGAAGTTGGACTAGGACTCACCAAGCCTTGGCAAGCGGAACCCACGAAGAACAAGGGACTTGCTTCTGGTGCAGACCAGGAAGGTCTGGGGTGCTTCTTCTTTGCAGAGAAGCGGGAGCCAGTCTGGAGGAGCCAAACCAGCGCAGAAGATTTCAGGGAGCGTCGTCACAGAGGCCACTAGCCAGCGGGCAAGCAACCGGACAGACGCGGCAAGCAGGAAAATGCTGAAGGGCCCCACGCAGGACTCGTGGAGTGTGGGGGGCTGGTCTTCGGTGCAGATGGTGCTTGGGGTTGGGGCTTCTCAATCCCCGGTGCACAACTTCGAGGGTACCTCAGAAGCTGCGCTGTAAGTTACTAGCCACTTTTCCCAGGTAGCCGGTCCCACGTCGCTCGTCGCCTCCACGGATCTCAGCTCTGCTGCAGATGTGGATGAGGGTCGGAGAAGTCTGGAAATCAAGGCTCTGGTCGGGCTCTGCAGTCGGTTCCTCGTCGAACGTTTCACAAAGCAAAGGGTAGTCACTTGATGGTGCCTGTTTGCACAGGGTAGCCACTCCTTGGCTACAAGGGAGATTCTTCAGTCTTCTTCTTTCGTCGAATGTCGAAGGTCCAGAGTTTCTGTTCAGTTTTGCAGGTTCAGGATAATCTAAAGTCTTGAGGCCCAACTCCCACTCTTATACTAATCTGGGGGGCTGGGATACCTGCTAGGTCACGCCTTATGGGTGGGACCTGGGAGGGGGTGGTTACACCCACTTCCCTTTGTCCAGTTTCGCGCCAGAGCTGGGGCTGGAGTGCCCCAGCGCCGGTTTGAACTGGACTATGCAAGGAACACCTTGTGTGCCCCAGGCATGTCTCATTCCTTTCAGCCCACCCTGCCCCAATACACTAAAGGCTGTCTGGGGAGGTGCTAGCACCTCCCCAAGCAGGAAACCTATTGTCCAGGCCTCCCTGGCTGGGATCACTCCCAGCTGCAGGAGGTCAGACTTGTGTCGTGGCAGCAGCATCCATTTTGTGATGCTGAGGCTTTGGTCAGAGGCTAACAGTTGAAGTATGATTTTAACATGTCTTTCCCTCTAGAAGGGGGGAATAATATTCTCATGTCCAGAAATGGCATGGGGGTATTATTCCCGAGTGTTAGACACCTTACACGACATGTTTTGATAAAGCCAAACCATAGTTACCATAACCGTCTAAGATTATAAGGTACTTTAAGAGTATATGGTAGGCTATATCATAGAACAGCTATAAGGACATGGTTCCGAAAGCTGCAGACAGGCTCAGCTCATGCTAGAGCACCATCTCACATGTTACCAAGCACTCTGCCTCCAGGATTGTCAAGGCCTGCCATAGGAGTGACTGATAGGTACACATGTGTCTATATGTAAGTTAGGTATAGGAATACTACACCTAAGCAAGGGGTGATTACACGACCTTGCCCCAGCTGAGTGATCAGCCAGTTGTGTCAAAATGGAAGGCCAGGCCAGGGGTGGCACAATACATGCTGCAGCCCCTGGTAGGCCTAGGGTACACCTATGCCCTGGGTACCTAGGGTACACTGTACAGGGGCCAATAAGGTGATCCTATCCAAATGGGTTATGCACCTAAAGTACATAGTAGTAATTTAGAGAGAGAACAGCAGGGCTGTGGGTCTGATTAGCAGGCCCACAGCCACATCTAAGTCGAAAACCAGTAAAGCAAAAGCAAAAAGTGGGGGTGAACATAGAAAGCAGACCCTACTCTCCTACACTGGGTACCTAGGGTACACTGTACAGGGGCCAATAAGGTGATCCTATCCAAATGGGTTATGCACCTAAAGTACATAGTATTGATTTAGAGAGAGAACAGCAGGGCTGTGGGTCTGATTAGCAGGCCCACAGCCACATCTAAGTCGAAAACCAGTAAAGCAAAAGCAAAAAGTGGGGGTGAACATAGAAAGCAGACCCTACTCTCCTACACTGCGTCACCATCGACAAGTGTGAGGTATGCCGTTCTGGTCTCGACGGAGGTCTCGACGCCGATCGCGGAGACCTCGACGTCGATCTCCTCTTCTCTGGCACCTGACGTCGGCTAGATGACCTCGACGTCGGCCGTGTCTTCGACGTCGACCTCTCTCGACGTCGACTGGGCGACAGACGTCGACCTCTCCTGCCGTCGACCAAGCGACTTAGACGTCGACCTCTCTCGACGTCGACTGGGCGACTTTGACCTCTCTCGACGTCGACTGGGCGACTTCGCCGTCGACCTCTCTCGACGTCGACCTCTCTCGACGTCGATGTGGTGATCTTGACGTCGATCTTCCTCTCGACGTCGACCTTCTATGTCGCCGAGTGGGGGTAACCATCGACGGCGACCGGCCCACTCGCGGCGGAATGTACGTCGCCGCATCTCTCGACGTCGACCCCCTCGAGGGTGGCGGAGAGTGTCTCGACGTCTTCGGAAGCCTCGACGTCGACGGAGACAGTCCAGATGTCACCAGACTAGCAGCCTTCGAGCCCGAAGGGCCGCCTCTCGACGCCGACTTACTTTTGCGCGGCGGAGACTCTTGATGGTGGGATGAATCCCTCGACGCCGAATTTCTCTGCCTTTTCGCCGGCATCCTCGACGGCGAACCTCTTGGACTCCTGGTCTTTTTGGAGCCCGGGGAGCTGGTATGTCGCCGTTTCTGTACTTGCGTAGCTGAAGAAGGTGGTCTTGATGAGGAATGCTCGCCTTCACGACGGCTTCGTTCCTTCTCCAGTCTTGCATGCAGTTTAATGCGCTCTCTGTCCCTCAGAGTGCGCTTTGAGAACTTCTTGCAGTGGGGACACTGGTCAGGATCGTGTTTTGATGGTAAACACACAATACACACCGAGTGTGGATCCGCCAGTGCCATTTTATTACCACAAGAAGGGCATTTCCTAAATAAAGGAGACATTCTGACTGGAAAAAATTGGAAAATTCACTGGAAACCAGCAGAATTAGCCCTTAAAAGCCAGAAAACGTCGAAAAAAGCTTGAAAAAGCTGTAATTCAAAATTTCAGTCAAAAAACTGAAGAGCTCAAGCTCCAGGATCCTCACAGAAGGAGCCGGAAAAAAGAACTGGCCCAACTGCCACCTGTAGTGCATCATGGGAGCAGGGGGTCACGGGCAGGCCTTAAAGGCACGGTCCCCCTACTCTAATGCCTTAAAGGCAGGGTGTCAGTTTTCTTGGTTTCTTGATACTCTACTGCAGCCTACTGGCGAATGCCTACAATTACATGTTGCTTTATGGCAATAAAGCAGTGCTGTGTTATAATTTGCCTGATGCTTCCTTTTTTCCTTACGGGTTACGGGGGCACTACTATGCAAAAATATGTAATTTACAGCATTGCCATGTTTTGAACATTATTAGGCTGCATTTATATGTTTTCACATATGTATATATATATGTATATATATGTATTTTCTATATGCTCCGGGATCCCGCACATGGGCGGGGATTATTCATAGATTATGACTATTGATGAGTATCCCCTGGATGAGAATTATTTTTACATGTATGACTTCATTGAAAATTCCTACGATTCAGAATGTAAAGTCTTAATGCAGACTCTAAAAAACAACAACTCTACATTAGCAAAATAAATCCACCATCAGTCACTCAAACAACCCATTCACCAAGGAGGTCTGCATATGTGTCTTACCTGTTGAATGATTTTAGAGACAATGAGGGAACTCTGCTGATCGAAGACCTTGGATAGGATCTCCAATCCGGATAACACTTTATCAACTTCACTGAAGGGGGAGGAAAGTCAGAGGAAATGAGAAAAACAAATACGGTAAGCTGTCTTTTGTTCATAAAGGTTAACATCATAAACAAGTATTAGCCCATAAAGAGACAAGAGTCAATAAAATGTATAGTTCAGATATTAATTACAGTGCATTATATGCAAACATGTCAACAAATCGAACCAATCAATTAATGACTACTTCTTGATAAATTAATATAGTGGACTGTCACTTTAAACATCATATAATTCCTTGTACAACCCTGCCAATTGCACATACTGACTTCAGTTATTTTTATTGAATAGGGGGCGTGACCGGGCGAGATGGCTGAACGGACGTAGATTATCTCCGCTCCCGGTCGATGCACTATTCCCGGCCTGTTCCCAACGGATGCCTACCACCCAGTCGACGGGAACATATAGCCCCGAGTGGCTAAAGATGTGGAGCACACACTGAGAACCTTGCTACGCTCCGTTCCAGCTTCCTCGGGCAGATCAAGAGACTCGAGTCGGAGCACCGGGGCTCACCAACATGGCGCCCGCAGTTCGGAGCAACCAAAGTCCAGTCGCGACCTGGTGAGCCTCAAGGCTAGCAGTGAGGGAGAACAAACCGCTGCCTACCGCAGCCAGAAAGAGACCGCAACAGACGAGTGCACTGCCACTTACTAGGAGCAACGGATCCAGGCCCGACCGCTTGTCCGATCGGACACTGAGGTGAGGAGTGGCATCGCGGAGCACAACGGGTGCGTGGGCTCTAGGAGAGGAGATAGAGGGGCAACTCCTCGACGGCGGCATGCACCAGACACCGAAGGCCGGTCTCTCGTAGCGGGAGATATAACATCCGCAACGCCAACACCACACGCACCGTGCCCGACTCTACAATGTTGGCAGCGCGGTGACTTATCAGCAGTGGCGCACCGTTCCCCTCCAAGCTTGGGACCCGCTGTGTCAGGGATCAGGCGACTGGCCCCAGCAATCCCCATGGCCAGCTAGCAATAGCAACGCTGTTCTACAGATTGGTCCCTACTTCACTCTCACTGAGACAAGCAGGCAACATTCATACCCTGCAAAATGGCGCTCAGAGAACCATGTGGAGGCAGTGTTTTATAAAAGCTGAATATCCCTGCTGCAAGTAGCCAACCCCATGGAATGAAGGCACACTGATCGAAACATCTAGCCCATTTACAGCTCGGCCCATTCACTGCTTCGCCAGGTCTTCACATCGTGGGTCGTCACTATTGGCTTCTGGGACACACCCCACAAGATCCACGAGACTCTGAAGCGACACGGCTCGCTAGATGAACGCCCTGTAATCCCACATGAGCAGCGGCCCTAAGCACTCATTTAGTACCAGCAGGAGGGACTGTCATCGTTCCTTGCCTTGCAGACATCTCTCGAAGATCTCCACACTAGGGTTCAGCACATCCTTCTTACCACCATATCGGGGGTCCTCTTGGGCCCGCCCTTATGCCGCCAAAGAGGATAACGAGCAAACCACCCAACAAGGTTTGGGATTTTTTTGCACCAGCAGACAAGCGTCCTTCACAGGACCCCAGGAGAACAGACAACCTGGCCCTAACAAAGGAAGACCTCCTTGGCATGTTTAAAGACTTTAAAGCTGAACTCAGGAAGGATCTCAGCCAAGAAAAAGGCATCCATGGAACAATTGCGTTCCGACCTCACAGATAGGCTGTCTTCCCTACAACAGGATGTGGACTCGGTGGGTACAAGAGTGCTCGACCTTGAAGTGCAAACTCAAGAACACGACAAGCGTACCACCGACCTGAGAGATGACGTCCGGATCCTCCAGGACCAGCTCCATCAGACGCAACTCAAAGCGGAGGACCTTGAGAATAGGGCTCGGAGAGAAAACCTTTGAATACGGGACCTGGAGGAGGGAGCGGAGGGCCCTGATCTGGAAGCCTTCCTGGAGGGGCTCTTCATGGAGGTACTGAGTCCTCAAACCCTTAAAATTAAGCTGGAGCGTGCCCATCGAGTGGGTGGTCTGTCGCCGGGAGACAAGAAACGTCCGCGGGACGTGCTGGCCAAGTTTCATTCCGATAAAGTCAAAGAAGTGGTGCTCCTAGCGGCCCGGAAGAAGGGAAAGGTCTCCTTCTAGAATCACTCATGCACCATTTATCAGGACCTAGCACCAAACACCCTGGCCAGGAGACAACTGTTCAGGCCTATTACCTCGAAGCTGCGTGAAGACAAGATATGGTATAGATGGACCTACCCTTTTGGGTTGAGCTTCGAGTTCAACAACAAACAGCGCCATATCACTGATCTGAAAGATGGACTAGAGCTCCTGGGCCTCCCCCCCGAGGAGTCGAGGCCAGCTCGCACCACAACGCAAGGAACCATCCAAGGTGGCCCATCTGTGTCCCCCTGGTCTACAGGCTCACGTAGGAATCGCAACTGACGTACGAGATCTTCGCTTTCTTAATCTGGCCCCCAGATGGACAATGACGCTGTACATTCACGAGGCCTTACCGTGACCATGTGCTGGCAGTAACTGTCCTGTGATACACTGAAAATGCCAACACCCGCTGTTGCCACCACTCATTACGGACTAGTTTGTCCAGCACCATGGGCCGTTTACAAGGTCAACTCTAGGATCATCACCCTAAACTGATCAGTAAGCCTGAGGTCCAATCTTCGATCCGCCATGCTGACCGAACAATGTTGTACAAGCCCTTCTCCCCAGACCAGATATGACACATTCTGCACCACGGGTTTGAAGGGAGGGTCAGCTGTGGCCAACTCCTGCTGCGGCTTGGTCCCGCCCCCTGAGTATCCCGGGGAACTAGAACTCTTTGTGACTTTGTGCCCCGAGATTGTGACAGACATAGGTGGGCTAGTGAATTGTTTTGAAGACCGGTTTCATCGACAGGGGCAAAGGTGCCGCACTTCTGTAATTGTCTCACAGATTTGCTGAAATCATTAGAACCGTCCAAGGGTGCAATCTTAAGTTCTGGTCATCCCCCCAGGTTCCCGTGGGGGGTAGTTCTTTTTCCCACCGGGTACATGTTAGCAGTTATTTACCCGCAGTTTTTGTTACGGTTAACTCTTATTTTAATGGGGGGTGAGGGGAGGGTGGGAGAGGGCGACGGTGGCGGCTTTTTAATGTTTTCCTCTGACGATCTAATAAGCTCCAATGTTCTTATGGGCAACATTCACTTGTGGGATACACACATCTGTACACATACCACCCACTACGACATAAGGCCACTAGCAGCAACAGAGAGGCGCTGTTTCCTATACTAAGTAGATGCCTATAACCATTGGTTTGTGGAACGTAAAGGGGCTTAACTCACCCCAAAAACGTCAAAAAATCTGGAAATATATTACTGAACATCATCTCGATATAGTGGCCTTACAAGAGACCCATCTAGCTAAAGCTGAGGACACTCGCCTCCGACACAAGCACTATCCACTGATATATTTATCCTCCGCACTTACAAAACACAGGGGGGTGGCGCTCCTTTTTCACTCTTCCGTGAAGTTCCAACCACTGGATGTCCAGACCGACAAAGACTGCCGCCTGGTCATGGTCAAGGGCTTCTTGATGGGTAAACTTTGTACTGGTATATGCACCTAATACAGGGCAGACGGGTTTCTTTAACACGCTAGTGGGGAAAATCCAAGACTTTGCAGAGGGGTCAACACTTATCATGGGAGACTGCAATCTGACTTGGCAGAAGGATCTGGACTGCACTCATCCACAACGTTCTGACTTGGGGTCGTTCCTCTGCAGATACTAAGCAACATTTACAAGACCTGGGACTCCTGGCGCACTCTATACCCCCAATCTCGTGACTACACTTTTTACTCTCATGTTCATCACACGTATTCCAGGCTTGATTATATCTTCATTAGCCAGAACCTGCTGGGACTGCTTCAAGACGGCAAGATATTTCCTCTTTGCGTATCCGATCACGGCCTAATATCCATATGTTTGGCCTGGAATAGCAATGTCTCAACCACTCCCAAATGGTATTTTCCAGCCTCTCTTACGCGCGACAAAGCACTGAGTGCGCTGAGAGATTCAATCACTGAATTTTTTAACATTAATAAACCCGAAGACACGTCAGACTAGATCACCTGGGACAAGTTTACGGCAGTCTTTAGAGAAAAATGCATTGCTCTTAACTCAACGCTGAATAAACAGCGGACCAAGGATAGGGAAGCTCTTGAAAAAGAAGTGGCTACCACTGAACATGCACATAAGACAAATCCCACAAGGGAGACTCTTCGCAAATTAACTGCCCTGCGGGGCAAACTTAGAGCCATTTACAATAATAGGGCAGAACTTACTCTTCTTAAACTCCGCCATTCCTCCTACACCCAGGGCAACAAGATTGGTAAACACCTAGCCATACAACTAAAGGAAAAATGAGAACAAGAGTATATTGGAGGTATCATAGGGGAACATGGGGAGCTCACACACAAAGAGGAGGAAAAGGTTGCTATCTTTCGCTCCTTTTATCAGACTCTTTACACTGCGGACCACCGTGACGCACATGCTCAACATGACTATCTCCGGACATTGCACTTCCCACAGGTTTCTTCAGACTGGAATAATACACTCACTGCCCCCATAACCCCTGAGGAGCTCAGTGCTGCTATAAAAGCTCTCAAACTCCACAAGGCCCCTGGGCCCGACGGATACACTGCCCAATTCTATAAAACCTTTGCCCCAGACCTCATACCGCAGCTCACACGACTGTTCAATAAAATGGCGGTAGAGGGCGTGCTCCTAGATCAATGACTGAAGCTGTAATCTCGGTTATACTTAAACCGGGGAAAGACCCCCATTTATGCGCCTCCTATCGCCCCATTGCCCTACTAAATCTAGACGGAAAGCTATATTCCTCCATCCTCGCAACATGACTTAATGACCTTATGCCCGACCTTATACACCCAGACCAGTCCGGGTTTATCAAGGGCCGCCAAACCCACGACAACACCCGAAGTATAGTTCACCTGATAGAGAAAGCCAATAAGCGGCGAATCCCTGCTGTACTGGTGGGCCTCGATGCTGAGAAGGCCTTTGACAGGGTAAACTGGGCATTCCTTTTAACAACACTCAAATACTTTGGCTTCGATGCTAAATGTATTAACATGCTCCGGGCTAACTATGTCCAACCCTGCTCTAGAGTGCAAGTCAATGGGATACCTTCAGCCCCCTTTCTCTACTCTAGGGGCACTCGTCAGGGGTGCCCCCTTTCACCCCTACTTTTCGCCCTCAGCATCGGACCCTTGGCAATGACTATCAGGGCCATCTAGAGATTCAGGGAATCCCCTTTAGTGGAGAATCACACAAAATCACACTTTTTGCTGACGATATCCTCCTGTACCTCTCCGAACCAGCGAGGTCCCTTCCTTCTTTACAAACTGAGCTGGAGAGGTTTGAAGCAGTGGCACGTTTCAAGGTAAATCTTGGCAAATCATACATACTCAATCTTACGCTTTCAAAAGCGGCAATGCGTGAGCTACAGCCATCCACCTCTCTTCAATGGACTGCGTCCTCCATACAATATTTGGGGATCCAGCTAACACCCTGGATTGAGGAACTCTTTAAGGCTAACTTCCCCTCCACACTCGCATTCAAACAGCTCTTGCGAGATGGAAGCCTCTTTTCCTTTCCTGGCTTAGCTTGGCTTGGCCGTATACAGGCTGTTAAAATGACGCTCCTTCCTAGGCTCCTTTATATATTCATACACACTGAACAACAAAGCTAATATCAAACTCTCTTCCCAACAAAGGAAGGCCATTAAAACCAATCGAAACATCTACTTAGCAGCTGGAACCCATTTATATGGACTGGAAAAGAGTATGGTGCTTTGAGTTGAACTGGACAGAAGGCTGGCTGACTTCAGAGTTCCTTCATTTTTCTTTCAATGGGCAAAGTCTCCTTTCATCAGTGAGGTATGAGTAGAAAGAGGCCAGTCTTACCAGTGTAGTCTCTTGCATGAAGTGACCAGCGTCTTGTTGAGGTGGGGTAGGCTTGTGGCACCGGACTTGACAGCATCAAGATCGAGTGCATAGTTCCCCTTCAAGTACTCATGAGATACAGTGCTCAAGCCATTGGTGGTGCTGAAAGGAAAACAATTCAGTCAGTAACAAGGATTTCCAACAGGAATTCATTCATATTTATATTACTTTTAACTCCTTGATGCCCAGACACATTTTTACGTTTTCTTTTTACAGTAATTTGGCCACTAGAATAGAGTCAAGTCTACTCCTTTCAAAAATACCAAAGTGTGACGAAAAGAACAAGTTATTTACATTCGGTAACACATTATCTGATAGAGACTCCATCTAGCCGCAAATTGCTTATCTTAGAATGTTCCCTAGGATATGGAATGTTTTTTAGCAATCCCCATAAGTAAGTGGTGTTGTTTGGCTTTGCGTGGTGCCATGTTCGCTAGAAGTGATGTACGCGGTGCCTATATAGGTGCCAACTCAGAACGCTGACCTCAGTTCTTGACTGCTTTTCCGCACCAGAAGCACGGAGCCAAACTGAGGTGGAACGAGTAGTATGCCAAAGGGAGGTCTGAAGGATCTATTCAATGTTAAATGAAATACAGTTTGCAGAACAGGGGAGAGGGTCGGTAAAGAATCTGCAGCTATATTGAATCTTCACCGGATACACCATTACCAATGATATGTAATTTGTTCATCTGATATATATTTCTAGCCACAGATTTCGTACCTTAGAATAGATACCCAAGCAATACTATCCCCAAGGGTGGGTCTGCAGACCGATTACATAGAAGGAAGTCCTGCAGGATTGAACTGGCAAAATGGCCATCTCAATGTCACTGACTGTCCAGGCAGTAGTGTTTTGTGAACTTGTGAAAGGAGGCCCACGTTGCTGCCTCACAGATTCCCAGGACCAGAACTTCGCATGCTAACGCAGTGGTTACAGTTTTCGCTCTGGTGGAGTGAGCATGCAAACCCTCAGGGGGTTGCTTCTTAGCCAATGCATAGCATATCTTGATACAAAGCATGATCCATCTAGAGATGGTCCGCTTCTGCACGGCCTGTCCTTTCTTCACTCCAACATACCCCACAAAGAGTTGGTCGGCCACCTGCAACTATCGTGTGCGGTCAAAGGTAGAAGGACAAAGCTCTCTTTGGGTCCAGTCAGTGAAGTCATTCCTTTGGCTTGGAGGGACATGGCATATCTTAAAAAGTCGGCATTGATGGATTGGCCTACGTGAAAGGGAGTGACCACTTTCAGTGGAAAGGAACCTCTCGTACGAAACACCATTTTTTTACTGGTAGATGCTGAAGCAGGGAGGCTTGGATAATAAAGTCTGAAGCTCACTGACCCTCTGGGAATATGTTATAGCCGCAAGAAACACCGTTTGATGGTAAGGAGCCTGATGGGACAATTGTGCAAAGGCTCAAAGGGAGAGCACATAGGAAAAGTGAGGATGAGCTTGAGGTCTCTTTGGGGCATAATAAAAGGAGAAGATGGGAACAAATGTTGCAAACCTTTCAAGAATCTTATTACAATGAGGGATATGAAGAGGGATGGCTGGTCAGGGAACTGCAAAAAATGATAAATAGCAGAGAGATAGTTCTTTAGAGTGCACAAGAGAAGAGGGGGGTGGGGAGCAGAAAGGTAATCGATCAGTCTTTCTGTACACCATGTCACAAATTGTCCCCAATGGCAGGCGTATACTGTCTTGGTGGAGGGACGTCAGGCTGCCAAAATAACAGTACAGACTTCGAGATGAAGGTCGAAAGCTGTTAACTGTCACAGCTGAATCTCCATTTAAGAAGGCAAAGAGGTGGTTCAGGTGGAGGACCCTCCCATGCTGCTGCGACAGAAGATCCTCCTGAAGGGGTTGCCTGACGGGAGGTTTGAGGGCCATGCCCAACAGCTCGGGATGCCAAATTCTCCATGCCCAGTCGAGAGCCACATGGATGATTTGGGCCTGGTCGTTCCAGATCTTCTTGCGAACTCTGGGCAGGAGTGGCATGGGTGGAAAGGCATATAGGAGGCCTGAGCTCCACTTGAGATGAAAAGCGTCTCCGAGCGAGGGCCGCCTTGGAAACTCCAGCGTGCAGAACTGCTGACATTGTGTTTTCAGCAGTGGTGAACAGATCTAACCAAGGCTCTCCCTACTGCTGAAAGAGACCTTGCATCACCTACGGCTGGAGATGCCATTTGTGATTTGTTAGGCGTCTTCTGCCTGAGTTTGGCCGATCTGGCATTAAGTGTGCTTGCCAGATGTTCAACCACCAGGGATTTGCCCTGCTATTCCAGCCATGTCCAGGGTCACAGGGCCTCTTGACAAAGGGTACATGACCACACCCAGCCCTGCTTGATGCAGTACTACATGGCAGTGGTGTTATCAGTGAACGCTTGCACTAGGCTTCCCTGGATGCGGGTTAGAAAGGCTTTCAATGACAATCCGATTGCTTAGAGCTCCAACAGGTTGATGTGCAGTCCGGATTCTGCTGAAGACCAGAGTTCTATGATCTCCACCTCTTTCAGATGGCCACCCCATCCTAAGAGTGACGCATCTGTCACAACATTTTAAAGAGAAAAGGGAATCAAGGAAGTCAAAAAGGGACCTAGCTTACAAGTAATTTCTACAGGAACAGTGAACCCTTTCAAAAAAGGCATATAAAGCAATAATACACAGATATAATGATAGCTATGTTTTTTAATTCCAAATGGAACATTATAAATATATTAAATAAAAAAAAAAGAAAACCATAGTGGGACAATATATAACAAGAAAGGAAGTCAATAGAACTTCAGAACTCAGGCATTGCACAACATGTGGCTAAAGCACAAAACAATGAATGGACGGAAGTGTATTGCAGCCGGGGTACATGGCTGCCTTTTGAGCAAGCTCCGTGTGGCCTGGGGTTAATCCCCCGATAACCGTCTTGAAATCTCGGGGCATCGGTCCCGGCTCAGCGGGCACAGTGTTGCGGTGCCCCCTGGCGACTGTACGTCATGTCACGGGAGTGACAGGGCAGTCCTGCAAATGGGTGAAGCAGCATCATAAGGGTCCGGGGGGGCCCCCAGAAGATGGCGTCCACGGCCCTGCTGCCTTGAGGGCTCGGAGAGTTGTGACCCGCTCCCACCAAAAGCATTGGGACCTGGCACAGGGACTGCTAGAGAGGATTGACCAGCAAAGCCAGGATGGGTTCCACAGCGGTATTCGTACAAGCGCCTTGAGACCCTTGCGGGTGAGTAGTGCGCTATACAAGTATCAATTTACATTTACATTCACCAGTTTACGAGGTCCAGAGGTGAACTTCCATGCCCTTCCCCTAGTTTAAACCTGTTTTACACCCTAGTTCAAGCGACATATTATTCATTCGAACCCCTGGGGCACACGCATTGTCTCGTATCTGATCACTTCATCTCACTGCTGATTCTGCGTCAGGTTTTACAGATATGTGATACCGCATACTGTACTTTATGCCATAATTGCTGGAAAGATTTGAATAAAGTACAGTATTTAAATTCTGAAAATGTCAATAAAAATAAAACTCAAAAAACAAAACAAAAAAAAAACGAGAACCATTCACCAGTTACAGGGCCAGAGCCGAGACGTTTAGGCGGTGGGTGCACCGGCTCTCGAAAAAAAGGGCCTGGTGGATGCTGAAGATCCCGGGCGGGGTTCAGTGCGGAGGAGGGCTGTTGGTGGGAGCACCGGTATGGGAGTGCTGGACCGGGCCCTGCTCCTATCTGCCGCAGGGGCTCGTGGACCCTGGAGTGTGTCCTGGAAAAGCCTTGAGGTGAGGCAATTGAGCGACTGCATTGCGGGAGGCGGCCCTGTGCTATGGCCCACATGCATGAGCAACGAGGAGCTGGGTGCCACGAGTAGACAAAGCCCCGATGGGAGAGGGAGACAGCTGGCTCGCCATAAGGATACAGTGGGGACTAGGGTCACACTGGGATTAGTGTTTGGAGATCCAGCAGTGCCCGGCGCTGCTGGTGTGGTGCTCCCTGCTGGGTGATGCCGGTATGCTCCTGCTTACGGGGCTAACTGAAAGGAGTGACTCCGGTGAAATGTTAGAGGTCCCTACATTCCCCGGGCAGGGGGGACGCCTAAAGATCCCAGAGTGGCATGTGGCAGACCGGAGCCTGTGCGTGTTGCAGGCCCTAACATCTGCGCAGGTTGGGCGACAGAGGACTATGTGAGCAAGACAATTTCAGGTGGAGATTGGCCTACCAGACCCCGTGGAAGTTGGAGCGCAGAGGGGGAGCGAGAGAGGTGGAGGTTCCTGCAATTGTGAAGGGCCGCCCCCCCTAAGGCCCCTGCAACAGAACTGCATGGACAAGTACAGCATGAAGTTGTCCGCGACTGGGTCAATGGTCCAGGGGGCAGAGACCATGGCTCCGGGAGGGGATTCACAGCAGGATGGGGAACCTTCAATGCACACAATTATGGCTGCCATATAAGAGCTGAGAGGCTACTTAGCCCCTAATAAACCTAAACTGGATGCTGTAACGGTGGATGTCAATTTACTTCGAGCTGACTTCCACAAAATCTCCGACAAAGGTGGCAGTGGCGGAAACACAAATAAATGGCCTGCTCTCCACAACCAAACACCTGGAGGAACAGAACTTGACAAAACAGAGCACGATCATGGCTGCCAGGTTGGAGGACCAGGAAGGGAGGGCGAGACGGAAAAATATTAGAGTGGTCGGGGTTCCAGAAGGCTCGAAGGGCCCTAGTTTGGACCTGTTCCTCGAGGACCTGATCCTTAACAAGCTGAAACTGAAAGGTCTCTCGACTTTTTTCTCAGTGGAGAGAGCCCATCGGGCGCTGGGTCTGCCGCCGAGGCCAGTGGCTACTCCGCTAACCATAATCACCTGCATATTAAACTTTAGAGATCGAGACACAACCTGGCAGGTAGCAAGATCGCAGGGGCATCTACACCTGGACAACACTGTGATCCGCTTCTTTCTGGATGTTACCCTACAGGTGCAGTGCCAACGGAGACGCTTTGATGAAGTGAAAAAGGCTCTGTGGGCCAGGGAACTGAAATACATGATGCTCTACCCCTCCAAATTGAAAGTCATCACGGATGGAAAGGGTCTGCTGGTGCCAGAAAGAACAATCGATCCAGGAGCCCCCGCAAGAGGACTGCCCGCACCCCTCCCCCAGACAGCCAGCGAATTCTAGATCCCCCGTGTGGAGCACATGAGCACCCGAGGAGGTTGAATTTTGGGGGGATTGCTCAATGCATAATATTGATGGCATTATACAGGAATTGGGAGGGGGAAGTGGTGGGAATGGGAGGGGTCAGGGAGGTCAGATCTACTTTGAGCTGGGATATGCTAGTTTTGACATATGTCACACTGAACCCTCCTGGGGAGGAAATCTCCTAAAGTCAGCTAACATTTCTTGGAGATAGTTTACTAAAAACTGTGGTAAATGCGCCATCTCCCTAGAGAGAGTTCGGGAGAATAAGCATAAAGGTTGAAAATGGCGTTGAGGCACTAGATATGGTTGGTAATAGTGCTGCTGTTGCTCATCCTCATATTCCTCCTTTTCATCCTGGCATTTAACATGCAATTCGGACGGGCTATGTGCCACTCCATATATGCCATCGTCATCTTTCTCCTCATCGTCTGACTGTTGGAAGTCTAGCAAGTGTGAAGGAGGCAGAGGAGAAATATTTGTGAAAGATGAAGCATCCGGGTGGAAAAAGTTATTTTTTACTCTCACCCTGACAGTCGTCGACGGTGGCGTTGACGGTACTAATAACGCTAAAGACGAAATATTCATCATCATCTGTGTTACCGTCGACGGTGCCATCGGTGGCAACGTCGTCGACGGGATGTTCGTCGACGAGATGTTCGTGACCTTCGTCGACGGAGCGCTCGTCGATGGGACACTTGTTGACGACACCTTCTCATCGACTATGTTTTCATTGCCGAGGACGTCGATGGAATAGTCGTCGCCGATGAAACTCTCGCCGACGGTTAGGGACCAGAAATGGCCATCATCGTCACTGTTCCTGTCGTCGACGGAGCGGACGACGTAACTGTGGTGCTTGTCGTCGACGACGGTGTAGGAGCTGTCGTCGTCGACAATCAATTTTAGCCCTGCCTCGTTGCAGAATCAGTAGAACAGGCTCTATGGAACTCCGTTTCCTTTCCCATAGGAGATGTGGGGACGGAAGTAGTAGGCTGGAGACTAAGTTGTTTCTCCTTCTAATAGCCTTTGCTCTCCTGAGAAGGCTTGAGGTGTTTCCTACCTTTACCCAGGGTATCATTCAGTGACCTGGCTCTCTTGTGTGGTCTGGATGAGCCATCACTATCTTCATCAGAAGACCTGTGTTGCTTGGTGGACTGGAGCCACAGAAGCAGCCTCCCCTCTGTCCCTCAGAGTCTTAGAAGAGAAGGTTCGGCAGATCTTTGTCTTACCTCATGAGAGGGATGAAGACAATAAATACAATCTTTATGTGGGTCATCCACATAGACTCTTCCTGTCACAGGCCTTACATGGCCAAAGAGGCCTTTCTTATCTGACATGATGAGAAAAGAACAATCTTCAGGAAAAGATCCAGAAAGAAACACGACGTGTGGTGAAAATCTGAGGGAAACTGCCTCTGCTGGGAAGGTTCTAGAGGGTGCTAGCAGCTGATTGGCTGTATTCAACATTTAGTCCTTTTTTAAAAAAGACATAGATAAGCTATGTATAACATGGCTCTAGGCCATTATAGCCTATGGCATTATTTAAATACTGCTTGATTATGTTACTGTGGAACTCCCATCTCGACGACGGGGAATGATTCAGGCATGTGAATCTATGAAAGATATCCAAATACTGGATAATGGACCATTCCCTGGTGGAGGTCCAGCTGTTGGGTCCGTTGGTAGACTATCAGATGCCGCCTAGGCTAGAGGTCTGGTATCGGAAAGATAAGGAGAACCGAAATAAGGTACACAAATGCACTGATCTGTATTTCAAAGAAAATCGGTGTCGGTGGATTTGGCGGTGACCCTCTGGGAGTCCTTCAAGATGGTGATAAGAGGGGGAGTCCAGGCAATAATTAGGGGTAGGAAAAAGGAATCTAGTCGGAAATGTGTGGACACAGAGAAAGATATTGGAGATGGAAAGGGTAGTGCAGGAAAAGAAGGGGAGAGTAAATAGACATCAATTACTCGCCAACAAGACCTACGCGCCTTGACGGAGGACCTAGAGCGTAAGCATGCCTTGGCGACACAGTGTTGGAGATAAGGCAGGCAAATTGCTAGCATGGCTGGAAAACCGTGACAGAGAGAGTTCATGGGTACTTAAGTTACGAGATTAGCAGGGGGACACCCATACTTCCAATGTGGCTATAGTAGAGACCTTCGACTCCTACTATGAGGCTCTGTATGCCTCCCAAATATTCATGACGGACACTTAGTGTAAGAATTTTCTTCAAAATGTGACCTTTTGGGTGCGAACGTGGGAGGTACGAGTGGAAGCCTGACTGAGGAGGAACTACTGCGGGTATTGCGGGAGCTACAGTCGGGCAAGGCACAGGGGCACAATGGTCTACTGGTCGAATTGTACAAAGGGTTAGCAAGGGTGGTGGTCAAGCCAATGCTGGTGATGTACAGAGAGACAAACGCTATGGGCTGCCTCCCCATTGACCAAAGGATGGCGACGATAGTGGTCATACCTAAGGAGGATAAGCCCCCAGCTAACTGTGGGTCATACAAACCGATTTATTTACTTAATGTGGAGGCTAAAGTGTTGGTTAAAGCCAGGAGACACAAACTGTGCAAATGGCTTTGGACGCGAGGATGGCATTCGACTCGGTGGAGTGGAACTATATGTTCACTGTGTTGGAGAGGCTCAGCTTTGGTCCAAAGTTCAGGGCATGGGTCAGACTACTTTACCAGGCCCCAATGGCCAGAGTCAGGGTGAACGTCATGATATCAAGCAGTTTTGAACTACGGAGGGGTACTCAGCAGCGTTGCCTGTTGTCCCCAATGTTCGCCCTGGCGCCTGGGCCACTAGCGACTTAGATCCGACAGAACCCCTGGATCTGGGGAAAAGAAGTGCTGGGGGAATGGGAAGAAAGAATCTCCCTTTGTGTGGACGATGTCTGTTTATACATCGCACGCCCTCAATGTTCCCTCGTTAGGGTCTTGCAGGTTTTTTGCGTTTTTGGTGAGCACTCTGGATACACGATTAACTGGTCTAAGTCAGTGATATATTCCCTATTGGGTGAGACTCCCCGTCTACCTCAGAATTGTCTGGCCCCAGTGAGATCGGAAGGGACCCTTGGCTCCCACTCTGGTGCAAAACCACACAAAGGACAGGAGAGAGACCACCCCCCCTGTCCAGCTCCTCCCCTAGGGAGGTGCCCAGAGCTATACCGGGTGGCCACTTGATTCTGCCATCTTGAAAGTAAATAAGCATGACCCCATGGGCGCATCTGACTGGTCAGTGCGCTAGAGTATGTTCCCTGATCCCCCCCCCCCCCGGATAGGTGGGTCACCGGAGAAGCTGTCCAACCCACTTCCTGGGTTACTTATGGACTCCCTTGAGGGTGGGACCCTAGATTAGTCTGCACCGAGGATTTCTCGACAAGGCTCGTCGTTGGGATCCTCCAAAAGACTCTTTAGCTCCCGGACACTGTACTGCTGGTGGCTGTGCATGACTCAAAAACAAGACTGCTCCTGGTAGGAAGACTCATACTGCAACTTCGTCTCCATCCTCTGCAATCATCCTGCAACATCAGTGGCCGTGCATCCTCCAGAGTCACAAGGACTCTGTGTGCATCAATGACAGCTGGAAGGAATCTTCTTTGGAGTGAAGGAGTCGCAACCTTGCAGCCGCAGGTACCTCTACATCGACAATTGGTCTATGGATCCTGCTGTGCCACTGATTCTTCAAGGCTCTACAACACAGTTGATGGTATGGTAGTTCTCCTAAGGCCTGACCTGTCTTCTGTGCAACTTGGAAGACTGCAATCCCTTGTGGAGCTGCTGGAACTGCGTCCCTGTGCACCACGTCTGTCTGCCATTGCCAAGGTTTGACGACTCACCAGTCCGAAGATCTTCGAGCTCCAAGAAGCCCCAGCCTCAAGTATCAGCCTGCTGCAAAAGCAACGTCCTCCATGCATCTCCTGTGACGTGGGCCTCCATCTTAGCTGTGTTGCTGAGGCCTCCTTGCGACTCCCTGTCCTCCTGAGGCCTCCATCGATTCCTGCTGGCTCCCCTGCTTGCTGCAGGCCGGCCCTTGCTTGAGGTGGGTGAGTCCCTCAGACCTTGCTGGTCTGCAACTAAGCATTTCTTCCTGCAACGCGTCAGCTGCATTTGCCAAGGCTTGTTGGTGGCCCTGCTGGCCACTGACCCTCATACAATTCGTCAACCATTGTGGGACAGCTCGTATACAGCTCCTGTGTTCCTAAATCATCGCCTGGTCTCCACAGCTCCATCTCCAAGTCTCCATCCTACCGTGAAGTACTGTTGGGAAGGGTGGGCATTGTGCTCTTGCACCTTCTGGACGACTCCGGGGGGGGGCGGGGGGGGGGGGGGGGTTGGACTCTGTTTCATCTCTCCTCAGGTGCTCCTCATCCGAAATCCATGCCTGGGCTCCACTGACCTGGTCCACGGGTCAAGGTAGCAGCTGGACATCCGAAGATTCCCATTGACTTCAACAGGCGATTCCGACACCACATCAAATCTATGCACCCGGGCTCCCTGATGTAGGTAGCCTACTTCTCTGGGTATCCACGGGTGAGGGTGCTCTCCGACCTTCCCTCTTCCAACAGGTTTCCTCAAGGTCCTCTCGGAAGGGATTTGAATTCTAAAAACTCCAACCGTCACTTCCCAATGTTATCCTATTGACACCAACCTGGGGCATCACTTCTGCACACAGGCGACTAGAGACTACTGGTTACTTACCTGTGGTGGTTCTGTGCGCTCCCTGTCCTCCAGATCCTTGGGTGTTAGCCTCCTTTAGGTACTCGCCACGCATTCCATTTACTTAGTTTATGCTTTGGCTCTCCCATGGGGCTCATGTGTTTTATGTGTTTTACTTACCTATTTTGTTTCAAAATGTTTTTATTGAAATTTTCTCAGAGAGTGCAACAAAAGTATTACATATGCAACAATTCTCAGTAATATCATCCGCCCAGGTATACAGTTCGTTCAAAAAACAAAAGCTACATTTTGCCCCCCTGTCCGGGCGAATGAATTTTCCAATAGATGGCGCAGTTTCAACAGGACATGTCGCATTTCCGATAATGTGAACTAAAAACCAACTAGCCTCCCTAGAGAGTAACAGAAAAAGGAAACTTAATTATCCCTAAGAAAAAAAAAGAAAAAAGAAATAAGTCTAACTAAGATGTCATGGTGCAAATAAAAAGCGATTAGAAATGGGCGTGAGGTTGGGGTATCGAAGTATACTCCTCGATGTTCAGCGCAGTATATATACCTCCCTATGTTGGTGGGTAATTAAATTAGGAATAAGTGGAGGGCCCTAAGCCTTGGATTGCAAGCTGTCAAAGGGAGCCCCTCTGATAGCCAATGCTGACCAAGTGTAATCAAAACCTTTCCTGGTGTCCTCAACGATATCGGTCATTCGCTCCAGAGCCAAAGCCCGCCACAATCTTGCATGCCACTGGGTTAGGGAAGGGGCCTCTTGTTTCTTCCAGGCCGCAGTCCTGCCATTTTAGCGGCCCCCCAAGCGAAGCCACAATACTGATTTGTCACTCTGTGTCTGTCTTTTAAGAGTGGGTCCCGAACCCCCGGTAAGACCTGTTCCATAGAGTTGGGAATGGGGTAGCCTAAGATAAGTTTTATTTGGGACAGCATCTCCTTCCAGAAAGGTTTGATGATAGGGCAGTCCCACCAAATATGTCTGAAATCACCTAAGAGCCCACACCCCCGCCAGCACCAATCAGAGGTTCCCTGTAAAATCGTATGTAGTTTCTGATGGTACAAATACCAATCGTACATAAGTTTGTAGTGCGCCTCCCTGAGATACATGGAACGGTTGAATTTCACTATATCCCTACCCAAATGCTCCCAGTGCTTATCTTCCAAAGGGGCCTCCATCAAATTATTCCAAAAATGTTTGAAGCGCGGCGTTACCCTGGGGCTCAACGCTTGGATAAGAGCATATAAAAAGGAGATACACCCCTTTGAAGCGGACCCCGACTGAGCGAACCTTTCAAAAGGGAGCAACTCCCTGGTAGCGGCCTGCCGCACCAGAGGCTGCTGCACCCAGTGTTTCAGCTGCAAGTAGTGGTATTCTTCTTTATTAGTTAGTGCGAACTGTGTCTTGCATTCCTGGAAAGTAAGGAGTTCTCCCCTATCAAACAAGTGTGAGATCATGAGGCAGCCCCCCTCCCGCCAAGCCTCAAAGGGACCTTCCTGTAAGGCAGGAGGGAACGATGCGTTGAAGTGTATAGGTGTGTGGGGGGAAGGAAAGGTCGTAAGCTGTAGTCTGGAGGTGAGAGTGTCCCAAACCTTGAGTGTGGTGGAGGTGGGAGTGCTAATATAGGCATTGAGTGGTCTGTCTCGCTTTGGTTTCCAGAGGAGATCCCAGATAATGTGCCAAGTTATTTGTCTATCTATGTGAAGCCAATGTTTCTCCGAGACCCTCAGTGACCACTGCGTGATCACTCGCAGTTGTGCTGCTCTATAGTAGGATTGAAAGTCCGGTAGCGCTAGGCCGCCCTCCTTGCGTGGTCTAAGGAGCAGTTTGTATGGAAGTCTCGCCCTCTTTCCCTGCCAAATTAATTTGGTCAGCATGATTCGCAGTTCCCTAAATAGTCCTCTCCACTGAAATAGGAAGCCCTTGGAAAAGATAAAGTAAACGGGGAAGAACATTCATCTTAATGGCATTAATCCTGCCTAGCCATGTGATGTAAGCCGCGCACCAGTTGGCCAAATCGCTCTTTAGTTGACGCAGGAGGGGAGAGAAGTTAGCCTGATACAAGTCCCACACCCGTGGGGTACGCTTAACTCCCAAATAGGTAATCTCCTTAGAGGTGCATCGGAAAGGCGACATCCCTTCGATCCTCCGCCATTCGTCTTTGGGTATTGTCAGGTTCAGTAGGAAGGAAGTTAACCTTAAAACCCGCCACCCCTTCAAACATTTTCAGTTCAGACCGAATGGCCAGGAGAGAAACCTGGGGATCCGTCACCGGGAGGAGCACGTCGTCCACGAACAACGAGATCTTATGATCATCTGTGCCAAAACGCATACCCCGAATTTCCTTGTTACCCCTGATCCTGTGTGCCAGAGGTTAAATGCTGAAGGCAAAAAGAAGGGGAGATAAGGGATAACCCTGTCTCGTCCCAGGAGTTAGGGGAAAGGGGGAGGACGCCACTCCGTTGACAAGGACCTGAGATCTAGGAGAGTGATAGTTAGCGCGAATCATTCCAATGAAGGCTTCACTGAAGCCAAATCGCTGAAGCACTTTGAATAAGAAGGACCATTTCACGCGATCGAAGGCTTTCGCCACATCTAGTGAGAAAAGCGCTGTGGGAATATTCTTCTTTCTGGACTTTTCAATGATATGAATGACGCGCCTCAAGTTATCATGCGTTTGCCTCCCCTTAATGAACCCTGATTGGTCCGGGTCAATGAAAGCGGGAAGAATAGTTTCGAGGCGTGTAGCCAGGATCTGGAGTAAATTTTGGCATCAAGGTTTAGCAGAGCGATCAGGCGATAGGAAGAGCAGTGGGCTGGATCCTTGCCAGTCTTAGGAAGTACTGCCACTATTGCTTCTCCCATCGTAGGAGTGCCCTTATGCGAGGAAGCGATTAAATTAAACAATATAGTCAAGAAGGGGACAAGCTCCGGTGCAAACGTGCGATAGAAGTGAGCTGAGTATCCATCTGGACCGGGAGCTTTCTGGAGTTTAAGGGAGTCAATCGCCTTTTGGCGGAGATGGGTTGCGTCAATTCTTCATTGGTGTGTGCCCCTACCTGAGAGAGGTTTAGTGAAGCCAAGTAGCCCGAGGGGTCATTCGCCCCCGAGGAATAAAGGGCTCTGTAAAAATCCTCAAAGGCTCTAGCCTTGCCCTCCTCCGATCTGTGAGTAATGCCCGTTTCATCTACTATGTGTTTGATGTACTCTCGCTCCTGTTTGCCCGTAATTGGCACGCCAATAAGGCGTCCACCTTATTCCCACTCTCATGACCCCTTGGAGTGTAATTGTAAGAGAGATTTTTCAGCTCTATTAGTATAAATGGCCTGTAATTTCCCTTTTAGGGCTGTAACTTTCCGAAGGGACAAAGCTGAAGGTTGGGTCTTATGTGCCTGTTCCGCGGACTTAAGTTCACTTTCTAGTTGGAGACGCTCCGCGCAGTGCTGCGAATGTAAAGTAGTGGCCATTTCAATGCATTTGCCCCGGATTACAGCCTTAAGACCATCCCAAGTGAGAGGTGTCCTCCGGGTCGTTCGTCTCAAGATACCCTTTAATAGTCTTCCTAAGTTAGACTCTGAGGAGTCTGTCCCTGCATAAAAAGTTGAGAAAGTACCATCAGGCGTGTTTAGGGCGCGGGTTTGGCCAATTAATCGTCAATTCTAAGGGGCATGGTCCGATATACAGATAGGATGAAACTGTGTTTGTAAAACAGATGGTAGCAGGGATTGACTCAGAAAAATGTAATTGATACGGGAATACGTTCTATGGGAATGCAAGAAGAATGAGTAATCCCTCGTTGTGAGATTGGCATCTTTCCAGACGTCCACCAGCCCCAAGCGCTGAAGTTGTCAGCACAACACCTTACCAAATGCCCCCCCCTGGAGCCCTGGATGAGTGTGAAGAGTCTCTGTCCAGACTAAATTAAAGTCCCCCAAAAGCAGTATATCCCCCTGAGCAACATTTTCTAGTGCCATAAGGAAGGAAAGGATGAAGTCCTGTTGACCTGAATTAGGTGCATAGAGCGCTGCAAATGTACATAAGCGACCTTGAAGATCCCCCTGACCATGATGAACCGTCCGTTTTTGTATTCTGAGCTTGAAATGGAACCCCCGCATGAAACAACAGTGCCACCCCATTTCGTTTTGTGGAATGTGAGGTCCTGAATATGTGGGGATAAGACTTACGGCGCAGTCTCTGATCTTCGGATTTGTTGAGGTGCGTTTCCTGAAGAGCTACTATTTGAACATTGTGGTCAAGCATGTACTGCCAGAAGCGCTGGCGGTTGTTGGGGGAATTAAACCACCCTAACCGCCATATGTACGTGAGGAAGATTGTTGCCCTGGGGTGGTGGCACCCACCGACTCGACCCATTGGTGATCCGCCCCCCCGACCCCACACGAAACCAAGAAAAATAAGAGCACCATGACATCTAACCAAAATTAAAAACCGCAACAAACATGTAAAATGAGTGTGTGGAGTCCCTTGTCATAGCAAAAAAAAAAAAAAAAAAAAAAAAGGCAATCATTGCGTGATTAAACAGCCCCCCCCCCCACCCAAAAAAACTGAGTATTCGCTGACAACGACATTTAGAACTGTGCAGTGAATAAACTCGACAATGATCCAAGTAAACAACTCCAGCTCGCCTTACCAGACAGGCCACGGCTTCCACAGTCCAACCCCCCCCCCGAGGCCTCCCACCTCCGTGTGGTTGTAAGACACCCCCCAACCTGAGTTCATAATGACATTAAGCTCACGTGTTGTCCGTGTCAGGCACCAGAAGTAAAGTCTCAGGTGACGGCTGGGCACCAATATTACATCCGTAATGTCCGTCAAGGGGGCTCCCTTAAACTGTGGCCTCATTCTGGAGCTTTTGTATTTTTCCTGCCCATTCTGCGCCATTGCCTGCCATTGCGTCGATCCGGTCGGCCTTCTCTTTCATGATCCGATGAGGTTTTGGAGAGTTCCAAGCCCAGCAAGGTTGCCGCCTCCGAAAGTTCCACGCAATGGTGCTCTTTGTTTTGCCACAGGAAGGCAATCCCAATGGGATATGTCCATCGGTACCTGACGTTTTTCTCTCTTAGGTATTCAGTGACAGGTCGGAACTGCTGACGATGTATGAGAGTGGCCTAGGCTACATCCTGGTAGAGGGTACATGTGGTGTTCTGGAAGGTAAGTGAATCGGAGGCCCTAGCCTTTTGCAGGACTAATTATTTTATTTTGAATGAACTGAACTTAGCCAGAACATCTCGTGGGCGACGATTCTCTCATGGTAGGCGCCAGCCAACTCTATGTACTCTCTCCAGCCGGACCTCCGGGCCGTCTTCTCCGAGGGCTGAGGATAAGAGGCCCAGCATGAACGCCTCCAAGTCTGGACCCTCGCAATCCTCCTCCAGGCCTCAGACTTTTATATTGTCGCGGAGTGAATCGCGTAGTTGCTTGCGTAGGTCGGCCGTGCTTTCTACCAGAAGTTTAATCTCACCCGCTGTCTCCTGTTGCTGTGCTTCCAGATCGAGTGTACGTTTGCCCACGGAATCTACATCTGCTTGGACAGACACTAGTTTCTCGTGCACCTCCGTGCGGAAGGTTTCGAAGGAGGCTTCCATGTCCGCCCTAATGTCCGCCCTAATGTCCGCCCGGAGTTCGGTGCGTAATTCTTGTTTGAAGTCACGCAGAGAAGACAAGAGATACTCTCGGGTCAACGCCATGGTCGCTCCCTCCTCCGTCGTCCCTCTTCCAGCAGATGTGAAGTAGTTGGAAACCCTGTTATTGAGGTTCTTCTTGGGTGGCATAGGGGGCCCTCCGCTTGGTCAGCGCTCGGCCACCCCTCAAAATACGTGGAATCTGCGCCTTCCCGGTAGCCTCTAGCAGGGGCTCCCTTACTCACTTCGCCAATCTTGGGGTCAGACTACTCCTCTGCTCCAGGTGCCTTGCCAAGTCCACCCTCAGCGCATCTCCCGTCAAACAACGAGAGTCAGCAGGGTCAAGAAATGATGCCACCCAGCGACCTCCTCCGTGCACTCTAGTAGCTTTCCCCGAGGGGCAATTATCTTAATTTCCAGACCTCTTGCAGTGATCACATACTTACTAGGGAAGGACTCCTGGCAGCCATGTTAGGGTCAGGCACCCCTTTGCTATGCAACCTCAGTGCGAATCATAGGTTCCCCTCTTCTGGCTTCCTTGTCTCACTTCAGTGCCTACTTAAGTTCACCCTCGAGGGGAGGAAGGCTCACAGCTCCTCTAAGGATACCCCTGGGGCACCGCCAGAAACCCAAGGGCATTGAGAACTCACTCAGTCTGCAGGGGGTCGTTCCCGCCGGTCCCAGCACTGCTTTGCAGTCCGCTATTTACGATGCTGGAGGGGTATTGCGTCCATGATCAGGGTGGTTGTCGCTAGCTGAGCCTCCAGGGTTGGCCGATCGCAACCTGCTCACCGCGTCCTCCCGCCATCTTGTAAAGCTCTGTGTCAGGCTCAGCAGGCCGTCACCGTGGGCTTCCGAGGGGCCAAGCTATATGGGCACACTCCCCTGCGAGTCCCGCGACAAGTATTACAGGAGGACAGCCACCGCAGGTCGCTGCGGGAGCCCGTCAACCCCACGCTCTCGCTCTCTGAGCCCGGGTGTTCGCCATTTTCTTCGGCACCGATGCGCCGCCTTTGTTCCTTGGAACTCAACCGAGCACTCACTGGGTCACCAGGCTTCACAGCTTAGAGCATAATGGGCAGCGCTACTGCCGCATCCAGGATCAGCATCCGCCAAAGCCGGTAAGATGCCTTTTTGCTCCTCAGTCGATAGGGCCTGGGACGGAGCCGATCGGAATCACGTCCGATAGGCCATGTTAGTTGGCCACAACCCCCTACTTACCTATTTTGAAGGCTATGTTGTTGTGTATTGATATATCCGGGTAGTAGATATACAAAAATAGTATTAATGTTTATGTGTAATAAATATAACAGTATTTTTCCTAACACTAGTGTGTTTTTTTTCTTGTGTAATCTTCACTGACTGACTGTGTGGTAAAACCACCCACTTTACACCCTCCTTAATAAGCCTTAGCTGCTAACCACAGCTATCCTTTGAGAGCTTTGGTTATCAGGCACCTGTTACATTATTACTAAGGGTAGCCTGCACTCAGTGCAGGGTGTATCACCAATAGCTGTACACCATATACTGATCCAGCCTCCTACAGGCATGCGTCACAAGCAGGACGCAGGAGGCCATAAGGCCCAGCAGCCTCAGAGTCAGTCTCATCGAAGTCCAAGATAGAGGCTGAAACATTGGTATCATAGCCTGAATATTATGGATTCGCCTTTCAGGAGGATAGGCCCGAAACTGCACCGTGTCTAGACCCCTCAAATGAAAGGGAGCGTCTGAGAGGAAGTCAGGTGTGACTTTGGCACGTTGATAGTGTAACCCACTAAATGTAGAACGTCCGCCAGAGTCTGGAGAGAGCCCGCCTTCAACATCCAGTTGTGGAAATAGGGGAAGACTGGCACCTCTGATCTCTACAGATGAGCTGCAACCACCTTGGCGAACACCCGAGGGGCGGTGGTGAGGCCAAAAGAAAGCATAATGAAATGAAAAAGCTTGTGTTCCACCATGAACTGTAGGTAACACTTGTGGGCAGCTATGTGGAAGTATTCGTCGTGCAAGTCCAACACCGCCATCTAGTCTCCTGAGTAGACAGGACCTGAGCAAGAGTGAGCATCTTGAAAAGTCGCCAGGGCTGGACGGCCTACCGACTGAATTCTATAGGGCATATACACACATTTTAGTACCACAACTGCTAAAAGTATACGAAACAGCGCTTGATGACTCTACCCTTACTGTTACGCAGAATGATAATCTGATAAAAATGCCGACCTCTTGGGCTCCTACCGTCCGCTAGCGCTCCTTAACACGGATTATAAAATGTTTGCATCCCTATTAGCCAGATGTCTCTTACCTCTCGTGAAGCAGTTGGTGCACCCCGATCAGAATGGTTTTGTTCCCGCACGTTGCACTTCTCTTAAAATACGTCGATTTTTTAGAGTGAAGCAGTACGCCAACGCATGACTGGCCTCTTTCAGGCTGTCTGGTACTGGATTTGGAAAAGACCTTTGAATCATTGGAATGGCCTTATCTGGCGTCTGTGCTGGGTAAATACGAACTAGGGGAACACTACTTAAATATGGTTCATTTATTGTAGAAGCGACTCACTGTTCGGGTTCGTACTGGCAGGTTAATTTTGGATTGCATTAGAGTGAGACGCGTCAGGGATGCCCACTATCTCCGTTATTGTTCTCCCTAGCTATGGAGCCATTAGCAATGTTGCTGCGGAGAGATGGCGAGGAGTGGGGGATATTGCTGGGGAATGGGCTACACGCGGTTTCCCTGTATGTGGACGATTTGTGTTGTATCTCCGTGACATCACTGCAATCCTGACGTCAATTGCTTATATACTTAAAACCTTTGAGGAGAAGTCAGGACTCCGGGTTAATTGGGCCGAATCGGGGATTTACTTATTGAGCGCTGGCACACTGGAAGTAGACGTATCCCTGAATGGCACACCCCTCACTTGGTATCCCACCACATTCAGATATCTTGGTGTTTTTAGCCATCGACTGCCTGTAGACTTACTGGAAGGTAATTTAATGAGAGCGATATCAGCTATACGCGTTCAAATGCAATTCTGGAAGACCCTCCTGCTGAATGTAATGAGCCGCATTACCTTGTGAAAATGATTGTACTTCCCAGATTGCTATACTATTTTTCCAATCTCCTACTTTATATTCCGCCTAAGACATTCCGGGACCTGGAGCGACTATTCCGGGACTTGATATGGAATCGAGGGAGACCGCGTGTCGCTTTGTGGAAGATGTATGCTCCCACTGGTCAGGGTGGGCAGTCGGTCCCCAATATGGAACTATACTATTTAGCTGCCCAGCTCCAGTGGGTGACGAAGTGGCTGAATGGCCGGAGTCTGGAGGACACAGCGACCATGCATCAGCCCTGGACCCACTCCAAAGTTTGTCACTTGTTCCATTTCATCGCCAAACTTCCGCGCCCACTACAGCTGCATTTGGGTTTAGCCCATAAATGCTATAAAAGAAGTCTATATCTTACCCGCAAGACGCTTCCATACACTCCAACTTTATCACTGATGGGGACCGCAAGGGGTAGACTCAGTACCTCGGAGGCAGCCTTAGCGACCTGGCATGCGGCAGAGCTTGACACTTTGGGTGACTTGCATAGAGATGGTGCATTGTTAACATTTGGGACGTTAGTTGAAGACACTGAATTGCCAGCAGGCCAATTTCTTTTACACACCTCTCTCCTGAAGGCTTTGTCAGCTGCCTGGGGAGATTTGACAATCGAGCCGCCGACACATTTGTTAATACAATATTTACATGTAATGGGTGCAGGGTCCCATGTGGTACACTGGCTGGTGGAAGCACTTTTCACACATATTAAGGCGGATGCAACAACTCAGAGTAATGTGGGAGGCGGATAGAGGCCGGCCTTGGACTGACAAGGAATGGGATGCCATATTAGCGGGTGCATGAAACATAACCAGGAACTCCAGGTTCAAGCTTATTCAAACATATATTATACAAAGGGCATATCTCTCACCGGATATGATAAATAGGTACTTCCACATCGCCACCTCTGCATGTCCACGCTGTCAGCATGCTGGCACAGACCTGCTCCATATGCTGTGGGCTTGCGCATCCCTCCAGCATTATTGGCAAGAAGTGGTCACAACCCTAGCTTCATGCACAAACATGGCGTTGCCGTTGTCATGGGAAGTTTCCCTTTAGGGCTCTACACTAGATCCAAAAAAACTAAAGTCACCTCGAAGTTCCGAGATCCGGGTCTCATCACTGCAAAACGTCTCCTAACTAAAAAATGCAGTCCCTCCGGAGGTACTTAGCTGAAGGCGCTCATTCATAGTATGGGCACAGGCGGAAAGTACGGCACTACATAGAGAGGAGACAGCAGGACTTCGCAAATTTCCCATTGCACAAAGCTGTGACGCTTTGCTTATTGCCTTACAGACCGGCAATCCACTAGCAGTTGATAACGCCCCCACAGATAATCAGTGATAAACCTACTAGCCCCCATATCTCAGCCAAATGGAGCTGACGAGTCTTAGTGCAGAACAGATGTATGATGCTCACCCTGGTCCACCATAGATAGCCACTTACCTCTCATCCACCCACGGGCATAAAGATCCTCTCTATTGGCAAATCACCATGCCCTGCAACGTGCACTACCTCCACCACCAGCAGATACATGATTTTGTGGAAATGTACCGACACTACACCCTCATACTCACCCGCGCGCAATTGATATTGTTTGTGCTTAATAGATGGCAGACTTCTTTCTTTCTACGTTTCAAGTTACAGTATATTTTGTATATTTTTGAAAATGAGAATTATTTGTATTTACCGGTGATTATTATCAGTGCTCTATCATCATCATCATCCAAATACTTTCCTCTGATAAGCAGCAAATGGAGGATTAGGTCCTAAAAACACAGATTTGTATGTATACGATGCACACATGCAGGATTCTGTCATAATGGCTTAGATAAGATGTGTTAAGAGTAAGATATGGATAAAAATGACACCGATTAGCGAATACTGATGTGGTTACACTGACGGCAATGACATGCAGAGGCACCAAAACATATGCTCATGCAAGATATAAATATCTGTAATGATGAATGGCACATCGGTATTGGTTGTATGCTTCTGTGATAGGTAACGCTATTCTGTAACTGGGAATTGCATTTCTGTTTTAAGCATCTCAATCTTTTTGTACGAATTCGTGATGATAGTCATGTAAAAAAAAAAATAAAAAAAAAAAAAATCTACCAATAAAGATATTTAAACAAAAAAAGAGTGAGTATCTTGAATTTCTCCTTCTTCAGGAAGAAATTGAGAGAGGGCAGGTCAAGGATAGGACAAAGGCCTCTATCCTATTTGGGCACCAGAAAGTAGTGGGAATAGCAACAAAGACCTACTTCTGTCATCCTGTCGCAAGTAGGTGGCAAGGTGGAAGGGGTAGTCTCGAAGGGAAGGGAATAGCCCCTTTGGATAATCTGCAAAACTCACCTGTCCGAAGTTCTGTACTGCCAACAGAGCAGATGATTGCAAATCCTGTCACCCACTGGGTGCCTACGATTGTAAACGGCAGACTAAAATGTTAATGTAAATGTGTATGTACTTGTATAGCGCACTGTCACCCCCAACGGGGGGTCTCCTGGCGCTTTTACTCATACCGCTGAGGAACCTTTCCTGGCCTTTCCCTGTGAAATGTCCACTCCTGGGGACCCCCATGGTGAAGCCAGGCATCCCAGCGCTGCTGGGGCCGTTGTGGAGATTAAGCAAGCTATTGCCCAGAGTTGCAGCGTGGAACCCATGATTAGAATAGGCACCGAGGCGAGAATTATCAGGTCCGAGGAAATTGAATCCAAGACCCGCCGAGGCGGGGGATTGAACTCTGGTCCCGGGCCAGAACTCTGCTTCAGGGTCTGCCGCTCTAACCATTGAGCCACACTTCTCCAAGAGGGTATCAAAGCTGCGGGTGTTAGGGGGTAAGTGGACTGCCCTGACCACCGGCCACCCGACCAACGGGGCGGTAGGTACCAGGTCCGCAGCCACACAGAGGCTGAAAAGCTTGTGTGCCGCGGTAGCTGGATGGGTAAGGACCCGGCTGTATGCCAAGTCCGTGTTAACAAAAGGAGTAAAAGGCGGACTGAGGGTGACAAGGGGCCATAGAAAGGCCCAAAGCCCTGGCCATAGCCCTGCTATCCATCAAGAGCTCCAGTGCTGAATCTGCCTTGTCTCTGAAGAAACGTAAGCCATCAAAGGGCATCTCTATCAGTAAGTACTGGTCATTCCCAGGAAAGTCAGTAGTCCTCAACCAGGAATGGTGTAGCAGGGCCACTGTCGATGAAACTGCTCTGCCTAGTGAGCCGGTGGTGTTTAGTCCACAGTGAATGGTGACCATAGCTGCATCCATTCCATTGGCAACAGCTAGGGAAAGTACCGTTCGGGCCTCCTCAGGGACTGTTGGCAGCACCTGCGCAACCGTATCCCACAGGGCATACATAAAGCAGCACAAAAGGCCTGTTTTGATTACAGACGCAGTGCCAGGCTGGGGGAAGAAAACATCGTCTTTCCCAAATTGTCCAGCTTCTTGGATTCCCTGTCCGGGGTGCGGTAGGGAATGTGCCAAGATTTACATGGGACATTGAGGCTTGGACCACCAAGCTCTCCAGTGTTGGTTGAAAGAAGTTTTGGTCCTCTGGAGTGGGGAGAGAAAGCATGCAAGTATCTGGAGAAGTGTCCAGTCCACCAGCTTCACCCAGATCCTCACATCAGTCCATATTTCTTTCCTAATTTGGCTGGTATTGCTCAGGGCCCAGTGACCCCTCCCATTCCTCCCTGAGTCCGAGCCCCTAAGAATAGGGCTCATGACCCATCCTGGACGACATGGCTGCAGTCAGCGCTGGAGTCAGCATCTGATAATGCCCCTCTGTGTCAGGATGGGGATGGCGCCGAAGGCGACACGGGAGCGTTGGCCTTGGGACCGGCGCTGGGGGAGGTCAGGATGGTACAACCGTCACTGGTCCGGATCCATCTGTGGATCCCTGGAGTCTGCTGGCTGAAGCTAATGCCGTAAATCTAGGAATGTGCGGGCCTGAAGGTTTGCTGACAGGAACGAGTCATCCAAATATGAAGTGCATTGCCTCATAAAACTCTCTGAGTTGGGCGCTATCACTCCCAGAGCACGGAGCCGGACCAGGCGCTGGCTAAACCGCAGAGCCAGGCCTCGAGTGTTGACGCTCCCTCGTCTCATCAGTCGATGAACAAGATGAAGTCGAAGCACACTTTGACTTCTTGTGGGAATTCAACTTACTCAAATGGCTCGACGACTTGGAGTGCGTCGATGACCTGCGAGACTGCTCCTGGGACCTTCCTCTCGATCGGGAACTTCCTCTCGACCGGGCCCTCGTTTGTTGCAGGGACGCACGTGGAGCCACCAGAAACAGGATGATCGCTCCTGCAAGGCCATCAGGTGCCTGGCGGCGGCAGTTCGGAAAGGCCTTCGGGTCATGGTTCTGCTCGAGGCCTCAGAGTTAAATAACATGTGGGTCCAACAGCAATATCTGTCGGTGACAGGCGCTGCAGGGCTTGAAGGCGGCTTTCTTAGATGACATTACTGCAACACCAAGAGGTAAAACCTCAAAATGACTTTGACCAAACATTGAAAAAACCTAGTAAAAAATGACTAAGGGGTAGCTCTTTCCAGATCTACGCTAGCTGGTGCAGGAAGAAAATAAATGACATCAGCGCACCTGGGTGTAACCTATATAGGCACAGCAAACGTCACTTGCGGAGGTTTTTGGGGGTCGTGGCAATGTCCTGCGCAGCTGGCCTGACCTCACTGCATTAATATCGATGCACAACGGGCTTCGAACTACCAGGAGCCGCAAGCTGCACCCAGACCTAGCTGTGCCGCTTCCGCGGGTACCCGTGCTCCACTCAGCGAGGCCCTGGTAGATAACCCTCAAAGTGAAGGAAGTGAGGCTGTAATGTCTACAAACAGCTGCTGTGGCTCACCTTTCCTTTCGCCAACAGCTATCAGCCCCGCAACCCCTACAATCCCGACAGTCCGTCCAAACACAGGGCTCGAGGTCGGCTCTCCTGCACCCCTTCCCGTTCCTTTACGACCTTCACGGCTCGGTTTCCCTGCAGAGCCACCGCTACTCCACCAACATCTACCAAACTCCAGCCCCCCCAGGACCGGGTCCGTACCAGGATTACGGCTACTCTCACCTGTGACTCCAGTAGCTGGGGCCCTTCTGTATCTCTGCAGCCCACGTGACCGGACCAGGCTTGAGGTTTAAGGCATAAGGTACCTGCAGTTGGCCGGGGTCAGGCTTGGGGCTTAAGGTACCGGCCCCTTGCTCCTCACTTGATGCTCACGGACTCAACTGCAGGGATGGGGCTTGCTGCAGCCAACCATCAACTGCATTTGCCAACAAACATCGATGGGCCCCTACAGTCCCCAAAAGACCAGGGGACCGGGACAGGACTCGAGCAGCTACCCCTCCACTCGCAGCTCGCGGCTCACACAGCTGGTCTCCGATTGCTCTGCCTGACTTATAGACTCTTGTCTGGCTTCTGGGGGCGTTCTCCGCATGGTACTGAGATTCTCAAAAAGCTGTCATTGTACTAGATTTCCTTGTGCACGGGTACTGCTCACGACAATTTTGGGATCCAGTCTGACGCCTGGGGATAATTCTAAGGTAAGGAATCTACGGCTAGAAGTCTCTATAAGATATAGCATGGATACTAGTTCAGAGGAAGTTGAGGAAGAATCCTCAGAATTTTTGTGCTTCTTATGTGTAGACTTGGATGAGGAAAAATGTTCCCTTGTATGCTGCTTATGATGCCTAGTAGACAGACTTTATGAACGGGCATGAGGTTTAGCCTTGCACTGGGCTTAAAGTCTAAAACCTTTGCCAGAGACATGCTTCCAAAACCATGACTTCTCAATAAAAAACCATCAAATAAACACCCCGAAAAAATGAATGTGACTCTGTGATAAGTGTGACGTCAAGAAAGTCATATCATTGGCACCAGCATGCAATTGGCTTTGCTGAAGTCATTTACATAGTCCATGTGGCTTCTATCACAATGTCATTTGGTACCACCCGGCACTGGTGTTCAGGTATAACAGTAGTGGTTCATGTACTCCATCGGCGGAGGTACTCATCCACTAGACTGCGCTATTATATTATTTACCAATGGGAAAATGTACTCTTATGAATATAAAATGAAGGTTTAATGTGAAGCAACAAATCTACTACTTAGGAAACGTACGAAAATGAACGACTGCATCAATCCTACAAGTAAGACCTGGGGCTGATGTGTGAACTGACTAACACTGAATGGTTAGACTCCACAAGCTTGCAACCACCAGCACAACATACTGTCAACCAGCCTTTGGGCTACCAACATCACCATACTCACTACTAACTACACCTAGTTAGTCCTCCTTAAATCCAGGAATTCGGGTGACGCACCTTTTATTCCACCTACACTAAGCATTGTTTACTGGCAGATACACACCTGCGAGGTATCGCTGTATGATATGCTTGATTTTGTTGTAGCAAGTGACCATGAAATGGGCATAAGATTGGTGTTAAAGG
The DNA here is from genome assembly GCF_964204655.1 of Triturus cristatus. NCBI lineage: Eukaryota > Metazoa > Chordata > Amphibia > Caudata > Salamandridae > Triturus > Triturus cristatus. The sequence goes on from NC_140591.1 coordinate 1,541,584,499, forward strand.
GCACACCTTAAATACATAAATGATCTAACATGAAAAAAACTCCTTCTGCTTTCCCATCTCAGGGCTATTCTGTATTTTAAGACAGTTCACCTTTCTAGCGTGCCATCTTGTCCATTGGTTCCCATATTTGAGTTCATGCAGGTGGAGAAACTGGAAGAGGCTGAGCGTGGCGGCAGTGGGGGCTTGTCATCATCGCCATCTGAAATAAATAAGGTGAACACACATTAGAATAGTAGACCTCAGAGGATTTTACCATAACTCATCATGGTAGAATCAAAAAGAGCCAGGAGGTAGCATTGCATTCAACATTCAGAACTGACAAACTGGTTGTACATTCATGATCGGCAATTGTTCCAGAAGTGCTTAAGTTTACGGCATATCTTAGAAAACACACAACAGACACATATGAACGCAAACATAACTACAATTGTGTACCCAGATAGATCTTAATAACAGCATTGGCTGTCTACTGTACTATTACAACTAAAATAGTTCCATATAAGACTTGGTAAGCTTCTTACATACGATTCTGGTTTTGATTTTAAAATTCAATATGACGGTCCTTTGTATTGATGAGGTGCCATGCAATGACATAATCAAGCAACTTCTTGCAAATCCTCTTGTCTATTTGCTATACTCCCCCAGTAACATGTAAAGATCCATAAGGTGATCCCAGGCCTTAAATGGTGAAGAGTGACCCAGAATTAATGCCATTTTTATACAATTACTCAGCTACTCAGATGCTGGTCTATCACTTATCTACACTTCCCACTCGGTTCACCTTCAAGTATAACAAAACGCAGTTATGGATCAACCCCCTTACTCTGTCAAAAAAATGAGTCTTCCATTACCCACCAAAAAGATATCAACACAAAGGAGCCCTTACAGGCAGTGTTCCCTCTAATTCTGTTCTTCCGTGTGCGGCAATGAATTATCTCTGTGCACCAGAACCAAAGCTGCATGCACCAAAGAAATGCATCAAATCACTTTGCAAGCGAGTGCAATGTGTCGGCTATTAAATGCTAAAATGAGAACTTTTGATTGACATTGCCATCTCAGTGTCCATAAAAAGGCAAACATCTTTACATTCACTTGACAGCTGCTCTCTCACATCGAGTTGTCTCTACACTTGAACAGTGGAATGTTTAGGGTCAAGCAGTGTAAAAATCTTGGAAGAAAGGTTCTACCCACATTACTTCCCTACTTTCAGTAAATTCTGCATTGGCGGAAGCTTTCTCTGTCCAGAAATCAAAATGTAGATACACTCTCCTGGCACAAATAAGCCGCTTTCAGGAAGTTGTTGAGTTTGTTCAGCTATGGATACAACTCCAGCTTATGGTTGTGGTGTCTACCTAGGGCAATAATATCAGCAGAACTGTGGTGTTAAAAGTGTCATTTTGAGACTTCTTACAATCCCACCTAGTCTCCATCACAATAAACATAATTAAGCAATCATCTAGAGCCTCAAGCACACAAAAAACCTGGCTGCTACCTTACACGCGATACATCACGTGTAGGTTATAAGATGTAAAGGGACATCTATGCAAACTGAGATCCTGTATTTCTTTTACATTCATGCATAAGCACTAATAAAAGATAACTGCAACATGATTTCAAATCTCATGCACAACGCTAAATACACTACACATAGGCTACACTATAAACGAACATCAATTATTTTTATTTTTTATTTAGAAAGGTTTTATATAGCGCTGGCTACACCCATGGGTATCAGAGCGCTTTACATAAGTATAAAGATAGTACAGTCGAAAAGTATCATAAGAAATGCACATCGTAAAGTGAATATACAGAAGAAAAGTGCGATATTCAGATGAGATAAACACAGGTAAACATATTAAACGTAAGATTTGTGTTGGTAGATAAGCAACGGAAGGAATTGATTTAAGGCAAAGATATAATGGGTATATACATTTTTAAAACAGGAGGATTAACTGCATGGTAAGTGTATATAAGGAGCAGGTTTGATGTGAGCGGAGGGGTGAAGGAGTGGATGGGAGGTGTAGGGGCGAGGGAGGGGAGGAGAAAGGGCGAGGGGAGATAAAAATATGGGGAGGAGGGGGAGGTGGATAGGTGGGCGGGAGGGAGATAGGGAAACACACGAGGAGTGAGATGGAGTTAAGGGCCTCAATATTTGTTGAGCAGGTAGAATTTGATGTCTTGTTTGAAGCTGAAGTAAGAGGGATTGCAGCGTAAATCAATAGGGAGGGTGTTCCATATGTTGGGAGCATTACCAGAGAAGGGAGATTGAGAGGCTTTCTTTTTTTGCAGAGGGGGGACGAGGAGGAGAGTGTTGGTGCTTCTCATCGGATGGGAGTAGCCCGCTATTTTGAGTTTGCTTGAGAGGTAGAGCGGGGACTTTAGGTGAAGGGCTTTGTGTGTAATGCAGGCAATTTTGTAGGCAGATCTGCCTTCAAGGGGGAGCCATTTAAGGATTTTCAGGGCAGGTGAGATGCGGTCAAAACGTCTAGTGTCCGTTATAAGTCTGGCTGCAAGGTTGAGAATGGTTTTGAGGGGGGCAAGGTGGATTTTGGGGGTTCCAGAAAGGATGGCGTTGCCGTAGTCGATTTTCGAGAGGACAAGGGATTGGAATACTGATTTAAAATCTTCCACAGGGATGAATGGTTTCATTTTTTGGAGTTGGCGGAGTGTGCAAAGTGCTCCTTTAGCCGAATTTTTTGTGTGTGAATTGAGAGTAAGCTTATTGTCGAAGGTTATGCCCAGAGTTTTAACTGTTTTGGATAAGGAGAGTGGGCAGTTGAGAGCATTGAGGTCAGAGATCGAGGATTGGATAGGGAGCGAGTTGTTTTTGGGGGAGAAGAGAATCATTTCAGCTTTGTTAGGATTGAGTTTGAGGTGGTTGGAGTGGAACCAGGATTGGATCAAAATCAGGGTGTTATTCAGGTGCAGGACATCAAAATGGGATTTAATTTTATAGTATAGTTGAGTGTCATCTGCGTATAGGTGGTAGTTGATTCCGGCTTGTTTTAGTATGGCAGTAAGAGGTTCCATAAAGAGGTTGAAAAGTGCTGGAGAGAGAATAGAACCTTGGTGCACACCAAGAGAGACTTGAGAGGGATTAGAGAGACAATTTTGGATTTTGACTTGTTGAGTTCTATGTTGAAAATAGGAAGTGAACCAATTGAGGACAGGACCATTAAGGCCGAACCAACATTTGAGTGTGTTAAGTAGGGTTGTGTGGTTGACTGTGTCAAATGCGGCAGAGCGGTCGAGGAGAATGAGTAGGGAGGACTCGCCCTTATCACAGGGCATGGTGGATGTCATCAACTATTTTTAGCAATGCGGTTTCAGTGCTACAGCCTTTACGGAAGGGGTAGAGGGTCAAGTAGGTTGAAGGTGTCAATGTGTTTGTCCAGTTGGAGTAAAGCACATTTTTCAAGGGCTTTGGAGAGGAGGGGGAGGTTGGAGATAGGGCGGAGGTCGTTAGGGTCATCAGGATCAGCTTTAAGGTGTTTGAGAATTGGGGTGATTTGACCAAGTTGGAGGGAGACTGGAACACACCCCGATGTAAGGGAGGAGTTGATGATATTGGTCCAGTATGGGACGAGGACATGTTTAAGATCTTGGACAAGGTAAGAAGGGAGAGGGTCTTTTGAGTGAGATGACGGTTTTAATTTAGACAAGATATTAGAGACTTCAAATTCGGAGACTGGAAGGAAATTATGCCACGAGGCTTTGTTTTTAAGTTGTTGGTGGGTGTGGTTTATTTCAGGAGGGATTGCAGCAGGAAGGAGTGCGGAAGAAACAGGGGGCAAGGTGGATAAAGCGAGGAGTACAGGGGTGGCATCCGGGGTACCCTGACGTATGAGAGGGGTCTGAGTTTGAGTGAAAGATTGATCAATTTTGACAATTTTTTCAGGGAAGTAGTTGGTGATTTCTTCACATTTAGTAGTGGAGGCCGTAAGCTTAAGTGTGGTAGCGGAGGTTTGTTTTCTGACAATGTTGAACAGTTCTCTGGGTCTATATTTGGGACTTGAGAGTTGCAAACGGAAAAAAGATGCCTTTTCATTAAAGATGTGTTTCTTGTAGGAGGATCTGGCAGCTCTGAGGAGGGCAAGATGAGAGGGAGAAGGGTGTTGTCTCCAGGTTCTTTCAGTCATTCTGAGAGCACATCTTTCTATGTTGAGGTCAGAGTTTAGCCAAGATTTAGAGGGTATATTGTTTTGAGTTTAGGTGGGGCTATTTGGTCTAGAACCTCAGAGACCGATTTATTGAAATGCTCAGTGAGCTCATTGGCGATAAGAGAAAGAGGGGTGAGGCGAAGTTGAGCAAGGAGTTTGGACTCTAATACTCCTGGGGGGATGAGATTAAAGTTTCTCGTTAATTTCACAATTTTTGTGTTTTTAGGTGGGGGGGGGGGGGAGGGATCAGGGCAGCGGGGGAGATTGTGAAAAGAATGAGGTTGTGGTCTGACCAGTCAATAGGGATGATGTTGGCAAGGGAGGCCAGATCATGGTTAGAGATGATGACATCAAGAATGGTGCCCTTAGAGTGAGTTGGTGAGAGGCAGAGTTGTTTGAGGTCGTTTATCTCTAGGAGATTAGAAAGAAGTTTAACTGAGGGGTTCTCTGGTTCATTCCAGTGGAGATTGAGATCTCCAAGGAAGAGGTTTTTAGAGTTAGAGAGAGAGGATTGAGTAAACAGGTCGGATAATTTGTCTACAAAGTGAGAAGTGTCACCAGGAGGTTGGTAGATATTGTGTAGGTGAATCGGGGGAGTACCTTGGACTTTGAGTTTGGCTCCGAGGTATTCGAAGGTTGAGTAGTCCGTATTCTTGGCAAGAGAGATTTGGAATTGGTTTTTGAAGATTATGGCTATTCCCTCTCCTTTCCCTACTGGTCTGTCTTTTCTGATGATAGAGTAACCAGGGGGGCAGAGTATGTCGAGGATGGGTGATGAGTGGTCACTCAGCCATGTTTCAGTGAGGAAGGCGATGTCAATAGCTTCATTCAGTATGGTTTCGGAGATTTCGGATGCATGGCAGATGGCCGAGCGGCAGTTAACCAGCATACAAGTTAGGGAATGATGGTTGATTTTGGGGGAGAGCGGGAGTGGATGGTGATACGTTGAGTGGGGAGTCTGGGGGAGCTGGGAGAGGAGGGATTCCACTAGTCCCCAGGATAACTGGGATGAGAGAGTGAGGGGGGAGTGAGCATTGTGCGGTGTTGAAGGAAGGTAAGATTTACAAAGGGCAGAGAGGTCGGAGTTTGAGAGACCATTTGATGTGCGATGAGGTCTATGAGTCTGACAGCGGAGGGGAGTTGTTCTCCAGAGTTTGGGTTTAGCGACCTTTTGGAAGCCGGAGTAGGGAGAGGTAGAAGTAAAGTTAGAGGTCCTAGGGTTGAGGGATATAAGTTGTTTATAATCCTCTCTAAGTAGGGAGAGTTCGGTCACTAAGATAGAGATATTGCGGTCAATGTTGATGAGTGTTTGGGTAAGAAGGGTGGGTGGGGGAACGGAGGGGGCTGGTATGGTGAGGGTGTTTTTTCAGTATTGGTTGGTGGGGGAGTGATTGTTCAGGAAGGGAGGGGTGTTAGGAGTAGGTGAGGGACGGAGATTCATGTTGGGGATGGGAGGAGCGGTGTGGAGGAGGGCGGGGCACTGGGAGAGGAAGGGGGAAGGTCTTGAGTAGGGGAGAGGTCGAGATGAGTGTTGGAGGAGATGACATTTATGTTGGGAGAAGGAGTGTAGTTAAGAGAAGGGAGGGTCTGGAAAGGGCGTGTAATAGAGTGGGGGGCAATGATGGGGGTTTTGGTAGAATACTAGGGGCAGTAGGAGGGGTTGTGAGTTGGAGAGATGGAGTTAGAGAGGTGGCGTTGGGAGTTGGAGCGAGTATGTTATTAGAGGGCGTGGGATTTGGATTGTTGATGAGCAAGAGATTTGGGGGGATGTAGAGTGAGTTGGGGATGACAAGGTGGGGATTCAGGAGGGGGCAATTGATTAGAAGTAGAGGCCTGAGAAGGGGAAAGAGGAGAAAAGGAGAGGATGAGAGGAGTGTGAGGAGGAGTACCATCAGAGTTTGAGGGAAGAGCGTGGTTAAGAGGATGAAGAGTAGGGGAAAAAGGGAGAAAAGAGGGAAGAGCATTATGGAGTGCACAGGAGGTTGGGGGGGTTAGAATTGCGATTATGAGTTTGGAGGCATTGGTTATTAACTTTAGTGAGGGTAAGATTATTGGTAAGCGTGGGAGTTGGGGAGATGTCAGATGAGGTGGTGGTGTCCAGAGGTGGTGTATTGGGAAAGAGTGAGTGAATGGGAGTAGAGGAAGTGGGGACATCGATAGGGTTAGAGTTAGTTGAGGGAGGAAATGCTACAATAGGGGAAGGAGGGACGAGTACAGGGAGATCATGGGGTGGTATGGGAGTGGGATTAGAATAAGAATTGAATAGATGGAAGGATAAGTTGCTGAACTGAAGTTCAAAAATGGTAAGGTGACGATCCGATGCTTGTATGAGGACGTTTCCTGTTTTGAAGATGGAGATGTAAATGATCCCAGGTAAGATTGGAGAGGAGGAGGTGGATAGTTTAAATCCGTAGGGGATTTTGCACGATTTCGTGACCAGGAGGTGACATAAGAAAATACTCTTCCATTTCGAGGGGCGCTTGGAGTAGAAAATGTAATTGGTTTTTATGGGGGAGGAGAGGCTGTGGTAGTTATCTACAATTAAGGTTTCAGGGTGGTGGATCGGTGATGTATGCTTAAAGTTTTTCTTAGCATTGTTGGAAAGATTGGGAGGGTAAGGAATGGTCCAGGAGTTAGGGCCTTGTTTGGTTAGTGAAAGGTCTTGGGAGTCTATGATGTGAATGGGAGGTGACATGTTTGGTGACTAATTAGGAAGGAGAGGGGAGAGAGATGAAGGGAGAGTGGTGCAAGGAGCAAGGGCGGAATCAGAGATTAATGAGTGAAGGGGAGCTGAATAGAGGGGGGATATGCGCCAGTAAAGAGTGGAAGCAGCAAGATTGACTAGTACGACGTAAGGCAGGGCAGGTGGAGGAACAGGGGTGAATGCGTAAATTTGCAAAGGGCAACCATACAAGTGAATGCGTACATTTGCAAAGGCAAATCATGCAGAGGGGTGTAGAGGGTTAGTTGGGGTAACAGATTAATGTATCAGTTTACACGGAGAGCGATATCCTAGGTGTAGATAAATAACATATCGTGGACATATTTCCTAGATACAGATAAATAACAAATCAAGGACAGCGTATGTATAGGGAAACAACAAAGAGACATCAATTGACCCTGTGGTAGCACATGGGCAAAAACAATGACAGCTTTCCTAGAGATATACAAGTAACATATCAAAGACAGTGTATATTGAGCAAAATAACAGAGGGACAATAGATAATATTGAGGAAAATAACAGAGGGACAATAGATAACCCTGCGGTAGCAGACAAGGACAAAATTCCTAGATGCAGATAGATGACATATCATGGGTGGCATTTATTGTGGAAAACCAATGAGGGGCAGTAATTAACCCTGCGATAGCACATGGGCAGCTATAGCCATGGCCCACGTGGTCACTGTGAGATTTATTGAGGAAAACCACTGAGGGGCTGTAATTAACCCTGCGATAGCGCATGGGCCGCTATGGCCATGGGCCGCTATGGCCATGGCCCGCGTGGTCACTATGAGGGGATGGGAGGGGGTTTGGGGACGAGACAGATTGTGGATTAACTGATGAAGACAGTGGTGGTTCAGTTGCATCACCAGAGCGACGACAGTAGACGTCAGATGCCAGTCCAGAGGGTGAGTCGTAGCGTTGCACGCAATGTTGGGATCAGCCGGGGGAGGTCGAGAAAAGAGGACGACAAGGGGGGAGTAAGTGGGAGAAACTTACTGAGAATGACAAATTGTAAGGGTAGTGAATCCCATTAGGGAGTACAAAATCAGGCGGATCTTTGTCCAATTGCGAGGCTAGGTATCAGGGATCTAGGAGTGATGTCAGCCATGGAGTTAGGTGAAGGGGACAGTAGAAGAAGAGGGGGCGCACAGCAGACGTGAGGAATGGGTCGGCATTTCGGGGGGGGGGGGGGAATCAGGAGCAGGTCAGCTGTAGAGGTTAGGAAGGGGTAAAGGGCCGCAAACCATATCAGTAGTCAGGGGATATGGGGTAACCATACAGCAATAGCAGGCGCATTTCAGGTGATGACACCACAAAAGGATTAAAACAAGCATCCAAAATGCAATTCAAGGCAGTGATACATCAGAAAGGTTAACTCATGCACACATACCCACTATTCAGGCATAGAAAATAAACTGCTACCCATGCTCCCATAACCACAGTGAAGGCTGGGAGGCAGAAAGCAAGGGTGTATATCAAGCTTAGGTCAGACATTGGCATAACATACTGTTAGTTAGATGAGGGAATTGTCATAGGCTCCAACTGCTATGTGGAAGCTTGGAGAAGCTCGATTAGGGTCCGATAGGGCTAGGGGAGGTCGCCATTTTGGGGCTTAACGGAGGAAGACACACTTGAAGATTAGTTGAGGAAAAGCAGGCAGAGGAGCAGGGCGATCAACTACCGGGTGCCTTGAGGACACATAGAGGATGGGAAGCACCGGAGTCAGCTGAGCGGTGGAAAACAGAATCAAGGACGACATGTGCCACGGACCTACGTACAGATTTCAGGAGGGCACATCAATGCTCGGCAGCCAGGGTCCATGGGGTCAATCATGTTTACTTTCAAATAATCAACAAAATCTGTCAAGACCTGTGTGGAGCAACCCGATCTCATCGACCGGATGCAGACGGGATTTTCACCGACTGCGGGATGAGCCAAGGCAGCCCAAAGATTGAGGAGGCAGTGTTGGTGGCCCAAATCAGCAGGAGAAACCCGCGCAGCCAGACAAGAAACGAGTCGGGATCAGAGCCGACTACGGGATGGGTCTGGACCGCCCGATTCACTGGAGCAGTGTAAGCGGGGGGAAGTTAAGTGGTTCAAGACTGGGCGGCGCGTTGGAAGTCGGTTCAGTAGCAGGTTCATCGGGTCATCGTGGATCGCGGTAGGGGTCTCATGGAGCACGCCGTAGCGCTGGACCAGAGGATCGGAGGCCTCAGGATTTCTCCACGGCCCAAGGCAACCATCTTGTTCGCCGGGTCAGCAGCCGGCCATAACACACAGGCAACAGGCGGATAGGAGGATCCGGAGCATGTTCAGCAGGTCCTCGGTCGTCACAGACGGTGGGAAAAGATCAATGCGTCCATCCATCCACCCGGATCGGCTGCACGGATCAACGGGTCAGCCACGGCCAAGTCCAGGCAGGCGACAAGCAGAGGGGCGGATCCGGAGCAGGCCCACCAGGACGTCGCGGATCGCAGCATACGGTGAGAGGCTTTACGAATACACTCGGTATTTTTTACAATTGTTTTTGATTCTGTTGTTCCATATAGTGTTCAGTTCTGATTGGTAAGGTTCAGATGGTCCGGCAATACAGGGGAAAATTACAGATTTTGTAATCCCCAAGCCGGGAGCTCTTGCGAGGAGCTCTTACACGGCGGCCATCATACCACTGCTAAGCTATTCAACAACTGAGAAAGTGCTTTAGACACCTCATGATGGTGGTTATGAAGCACGTTACAAATACTATAATACAAATCTATATAATACTTTAAGTACAGATGCCATACAGTGTTAAAGGCAAACCTTTGCTATAGTGGAGACATTACTGTGGCCATTCCAATTTAGTGAGATCACTTGAAATTGTGGTGCATTTCTGAGAACTATGAAGGGGGTAGGGAATTTAACATTCATGACAGCATAGCATGAGTAGACACAGCTTCAGACAATAAACGTGGGTGAAGTCCTTAACTAGCAGACTTTCTGTTGAGACATGGCCAATTTCATCAGCCACTGAATGATGTTCCTTTTGGTTCATGTCCCAAATGAAACATAAGTGTACAAAAAAATATTCTGTTATTTAGTTAGAATGAAAGTGCCTTAGGCCTTAAGACACCAACAGTAAACAAAAGTATTAACCACAGATTCGGAGAGTTACCACCGACTGGGCTCAACCCTCTGAGGTGTTCCACATAAATGTATTTTCAAATATATTGTGCTGCCATAATTTTGTGGAATAATATTGAGCCTACAAATATCGACAAGGTGAGACTATACAGATAAGCATGTTTACTTAACTCCACCTTGGCAATATAGATATGCATATATTTGTCTTCAAGGTATTCAGATGTGGAGTTAAGAATATTAAGTCTATATTTACCAATATGCACTAATCATCTCTGATATTTTAGTGCTCGATACCATGCCTGAAATATTATGGATTGCACAATATTTTTTTCATTATGTTGAGGTACAACCACTTCATATAATTTCTAGCCATGCCATCAGAACCACCCACACTCAAATTGTGATCTTGTGGACACGTTTGAATGTGTGGCATGGCTTTTAACACTGACCTCTCCATCATTATGTGTACTTATGTCTCTGCTTCTAGTTTCATCTAAGTTAGGAGTACTTCGAATCAGACTATAGTCTTCTAGTAAGGGTATGATGAATACTGGACCCTAACATGCATGGGATGTTACACCGGGGAGCAAACAGTTCTCTGTTGTGGCATCTCATATCTTACTTTATCTAATGTTTGACCTTGTCTGTGTGCAAAGAACAATCACTGCTGATTCTTCTTTGTAGTGCTGCCTGCACCGAAACCACTAGTGATAGGAATCTGTATTTTCAGTGAGCATACCCGACAATTACTGTGCAAACAGATAATAAAATAACTGTCAGAAAATTTACTCTATCTTCCTGTGAGTTTCTGCATTGTGTGTTTGTATGGTCTCATAACTGTATAACTTACATTTTCCAGAAATAGCGCAATTCTGGACAAGTGATCTCCGGAAAACTCTTTTAAAACGGTAGTAATGGTGTGGTTTTCAGAGCAATAATGTGGAATCATCATGTGAAGCTAATGTACACTACACCAAAGCCTGAAGTGGCATCATTAACACTAAACAGAAAAAAAACTTTAATAAAAATAACTACAGACAACCCTTTGTACACTGGTGTTCCTTCACCTTAAACATAGTATGTTTTTAATGTTTGGCAATCTGTATTTGTACCTTACAAGCTGCACTTTAACACATTGACTTAAAGCTGCTGCATGGCACAATGTGCTGCTATAACCATACATTCAAGAAAAACATGCAAATCCAGCATTCCTGCCTCCCAGAACTAATGAAAAATGTACCAACATCTTGATCAACAACAGTCTATCATTGATCAAGAAAGAGATCAATGTGTTTGTGGTATTCGCCATACATTTGTGACACATTTTCAATATACTGACTAAAGGCAAATAAGGATATTTTTGACAGGATGGCATATTAGGCAGTAGACAGTCGCATAGAAGGTATGCCTCATAGTGTGTATCCTAACCATGACTCGTGGCCTTCCGAAAGACATCACCCTATCACAAGGTACAACGGAGCACCCCGAAGCAGAAAGCATGGGTATAGGCCTTTCTCTGAGCTTTCTTCCCCTCACTGAAGAAACCCTTTCTCTGCGGGCTTTTGAATTGTCTAGCCTGGGCTAAACCACATGTTCAAAAAGCCAGACATCCCTCGGGGAACCCTGGTAGGTAGATGTAAAATAGGTGAGATAAAGAGATTCCCATCTTATTGCTGAAATGCACAATGTGGATCCAGTATCACCAAATAATGTGATTCTATTAGTGCTGGAAAGTAGGGGGGAATTCCGGTTCTGGCAGCTATTTCTGGGCTGGATTTGGACGGCAAAGGGAAACATGCTGAATCTGTCCTGATGTCATTTTTATGACACCTTGACACATTCAGCAGTGCCTGCATTTTGTCAGGTGGCGAGGGGGCTTTCTGATTTTTGATTTCAACTGGGTCCAAAATAAAGGCCTGATCTAAATGGCCATGAGCCCTCCTTTTGGCTTGGAGTCATCTGGAGCTTAACATCTAGATGCTATTAAAATGGAAGGAAACAAAGGCGCATAACTTGATTCCACTTCACAAATGCTTAAGAGAAACTATTGAAAGCAGGTTTTTAGCTTTGTTCAACTCCCTGAGTAAACGCTTAACCGCGGCACAAATTCCGCCGCGATGCGGCGGATTTATTAGGTGGGCGGGGTCACGTCGCCCAACGGACGTGCGCAGCACTACGGAGGTAGTGCTCGCGACGGCCGTTATCCGACAGAAGCAGCGAAGGGAGTAAGAGATGTGCTTGCACTGTAAGAATGCAGACTTTATTGGTCTGTATGAGTGGTTATACAAATATTTATTTAAATGGCACTTACTAATTGTTTTTATTTAACTCTTTTATGGTGCTACTCATCACAGTGTACAGGGTCGGAGCCCTTTACGTCATACACAGAGGCACAATCAATCACAAGTGTGTAAACAATGTACAGGAAATGTTACATAAGAGAATTAGGGTTATTGGCGTAGAAATAACATATTATCCATACGTGTAAACATTATATGCTAAGAATGAATGGTCCTGTAAACAAAGTCAGGGTATAAAACTTAACAGGATTGTCGTTGTCTGTACTAACAGGACTTTATTCATTCCTAAAGGAACCCTTATTTGCAATCTTAGAATAACAGATTGAGAAAAAATCAGTAAGGATTTAAACCCATGACTTACAGTTTGCATGCAGCTCCTTGATGCTTATAAATAGTTCACTGTGCTATAATAGAAGGCTTGCAACTTATGAATTGGAAGTAACAACATTATCTCAGCAATAGCCCACTTACCTCTCTAAAAAAAATGCTAATGTGTGATCCTCACATACTATGATGTGTAGGCACATTAACCTTTATGCTAAAACTGTGAAAGGGCCAAACACAAAACTCTCCCAGAACTGTGCTAACCACTAGATAAATCTTCCCGCTATTACAATTCCTTTCGAATTGCTAGGCACACAATGTTCTCTGCAGCAGGTGTCTTAACCCGGTCAGATTTTTTAAATGCAGCCTCTTTGTGACAAGTAGTGTAAAATAGAAGAAAATTACAGTCACGTGTCCTTGGTGTCAATTTCTTTGCAGCAGTTTTTTTTTTATAAGTGTATAAGTCGACTTTCAGAATGTTTTTCAAGCTCTGCCCCTCATGACTCCATCAACTTTCCTCTGCCACATCTTTACCCCCTAATATATAGGTTACTATATTACATTATTTTCAGTTCTAGCAATTCTATACAAATATTTTATTTCAATGAGCCTCCTTTTTCTACACTATCACATATGAAAGTAACTTCAAATACATGAGTTCAGTATATTAGCTGCACAAAATCCTCGTGTATTGATTTAATATTAATAGACTAGGATGTTGCTCCATGTATAATAAGAGTCTAGGCTACTTACAGGATACACAAACAAGCATTTACAATGCAATGGTCTCGGCATTGGTAAAGTTAGAGCTATTGGCATTGCTCATGACATTATTTTTGTTTATGTTTTTGTTTTTAAAACATTTAAAGAAACGGCATTGTCATGAGCAATGCCAATAGCTCTAACTTTAACAATGCCGAGACCGTTGCATTGTAAATGCTTGTTCTAGCTCGTTTGGGGCAGCTTTAGGAAATTCCCCGCGTGTGGTGAACTTGTATCACTTTTTTGTGTTTCAAACACATTTTTTTAAAAAAATTGGTTGTCCCTAGCAAGTCCCAAGAGTCGATACAGTGCAATTTTTCCCAAAACAGACCACTCTTTTTAATGTTATACATTGATGAGTATCAGGTGTTGCATATGTGCCATTTTAAAACTGGGAAGAGGTATATATATTCCCCATTGACTTCCATTAAAGCAGAAGCAATTTTAGACGGATGACAGCTAAAGTAAAAGTCATTTGGACTTCAAAAATCGCGAATCCCCCGTTTGAATCGGTCTGTTGGGATGTAAGGTGTTAATTTTACTGCGTCGTTAACATACATTCAATATGAATTACTTATACTTTATACGTAAAAGTGAAGCCCTGACATTATACCCTTCTCACCAGTTTTGGTACACCCCAGGCTTCCGTCCGGCACGTACAGCGTAGTAAAACATCCTGCCGAGCAGAGAGAAGCGTGAAGGACCGCAGAGAAGGGAGCAATAGCCGATTCTAGCCTTAAAGAAACTCAACATGGGATAAGATAAGAAGCACATGCATGTCCAGCCGCTTCTCTTACCACCCCTCGAATCCAGCCCAAACATCCGGTTAACCCTAAACGGCCACGCCCCCACGGAGATGGCGCTGATTGGTCCAACATGGTAAGGCCCGCCCAGATCTACTTAATCGTGGATTTACAACACAACCATTGAACACAGTATCGGCCATATTTACCTAGTATTGAAGAGAAGGAGCTGGGCACCAGTCATGGCAACAAGTGACGATGATGGTCTAATATTGTTCCCAGTTTCAGAATGGTGTGCGCCCTGCGTCTTGGACATCTCCGGAGAGTTCATTTTTACTTAGTTTTGCAGTTGTATGTACCGCGAGTATGACTCAAGCATTAGAACGCTTTTACAAAAGAGTGGCAGTTCGAAACAAAAGAAAATCAGACATTTAAAACAAGCATTTTCAGTAGAGATAATACAACGGGATGAGGAATTGGGGAAATACATGGAAGAGACGTATTTATTTGTCTCAGGAATAGAAGAAATGTAAGTTTCCAGCTGTCCTAACGACATCTTGGTGACATTCGTTGTAGGAGAGTAGGGTCTGCTTTCTATGTTCACCCCCACTTTTTGCTTTTGCTTTACTGGTTTACGACTTAGATGTGGCTGTGGGCCTGCTAATCAGACCCACAGCCCTGCTGTTCTCTCTCTAAATTAATACTATGTACTTTAGGTGCATAACCCATTTGGATAGGATCACCTTATTGGGCCCTGTACAGTGTACCCTAGGTACCCAGGGCATAGGTGTACCCTAGGCCTACCAGGGGCTGCAGCATGTATTGTGCCACCCCTGGCCTGGCCTTCCATTTTGACACAACTGGCTGATCACTCAGCTGGGGCAAGGTCGTGTAATCACCCCTTGCTTAGGTGTAGTATTACTATACCTAACTTACATATAGACACATGTGTACCTATCAGTCACTCCTATGGCAGGCCTTGACAATCCTGGAGGCAGAGTGCTTGGTAACATGTGAGATGGTGCTCTAGCATGAGCTGAGCCTGTCTGCAGCTTTCGGAACCTTGTCCTTATAGCTGTTCTATGATATAGCCTACCATATACTCTTAAAGTGCCTTATAATCTTAGACGGTTATGGTAACTATGGTTTGGCTTTATCAAAACATGTCGTGTAAGGTGTCTAACACTTTAGAATAATACCCCCATGCCATTTCTGGACATGAGAATATTATTCCCCCCTTCTAGAGGGAAAGACATGTTAAAATCATACTTCAACTGTTAGCCTCTGACCAAAGCCTCAGCATCACAAAATGGATGCTGCTGCCACGACACAAGTCTGACCTCCTGCTGCTGGGAGTGATCCCAGCCAGGGAGGCCTGGACAATAGGTTTCCTGCTTGGGGAGGTGCTAGCACCTCCCCAGACAGCCTTTAGTGTATTGGGGCAGGGTGGGCTGAAAGGAATGAGACATGCCTGGGGCACACAAGGTGTTCCTTGCATAGTCCAGTTCAAACCGGCGCTGGGGCACTCCAGCCCCAGCTCTGGCGCGAAACTGGACAAAGGGAAGTGGGTGTAACCACCCCCTCCCAGGTCCCACCCATAAGGCGTGACCTAGCAGGTATCCCAGCCCCCCAGATTAGTATAAGAGTGGGAGTTGGGCCTCAAGACTTTAGATTATCCTGAACCTGCAAAACTGAACAGAAACTCTGGACCTTCGACATTCGACGAAAGAAGAAGACTGAAGAATCTCCCTTGTAGCCAAGGAGTGGCTACCCTGTGCAAACAGGCACCATCAAGTGACTACCCTTTGCTTTGCGAAACGTTCGACGAGGAACCGACTGCAGAGCCCGACCAGAGCCTTGATTTCCAGACTTCTCCGACCCTCATCCACATCTGCAGCAGAGCTGAGATCCGTGGAGGCGACGAGCGACGTGGGACCGGCTACCTGGGAAAAGTGGCTAGTAACTTACAGCGCAGCTTCTGAGGTACCCTCGAAGTTGTGCACCGGGGATTGAGAAGCCCCAACCCCAAGCACCATCTGCACCGAAGACCAGCCCCCCACACTCCACGAGTCCTGCGTGGGGCCCTTCAGCATTTTCCTGCTTGCCGCGTCTGTCCGGTTGCTTGCCCGCTGGCTAGTGGCCTCTGTGACGACGCTCCCTGAAATCTTCTGCGCTGGTTTGGCTCCTCCAGACTGGCTCCCGCTTCTCTGCAAAGAAGAAGCACCCCAGACCTTCCTGGTCTGCACCAGAAGCAAGTCCCTTGTTCTTCGTGGGTTCCGCTTGCCAAGGCTTGGTGAGTCCTAGTCCAACTTCGACGCCGCCGACAGCAAGAGCCTTCGTGGGACAGCTCGCCTCCTGGTCCTGGTCGCCCTCGACGCTTCCTGGTCCTCCTGGCTGCAGCGACAAGCTTCACCTTCACCTGCAACTCTTCACGACATCGCCTGGTTCCTTCCTGGTTCCACGTGGTCACTGGCTAGTGACCTTGACTCTGTCCCCTCTGCTTGCAGGTTTCTTCTCTTCTTGATCCCAGCCTTGGGATCCACCGGACACTCTCTCCTGACTGCCTGTCAGCATCTTTCTTCAGGCATCCATAGGAGTCGACGACGAAAACGACGCATCTTCACCCCTAGGCACCCGCAGCCTGTGGGCTAGGTAACTTGGGTACTCCGGTGCTCATCAGGATAGTGACTATCCTAGTGTCTAGTTTTCAAGTCTCAACTTCCTAGCTACTGCGGAAGTGTCCTAAATCTATCTATTTCTAAACTGTAACATTGCTATTGACTTTTACGCATTACGCGTGAGTGTTTCCACTCTGCACACGAATCCCGTGGGCCTCCCACTTCCTATCTAACGCTAGTGTAGTGTAGCCCCAGCGATTCCCTAGGCCTAGGCCTATTCTATTTCCGTGACAGTGGTTCTTATACCACTTATTTAGTATATGGTTTGCGTGGCCCCTAGGGCCTAACTGTATTACTTACCTGTGTGACTTACTGTATGCATTAATAAGACTGTGTTGTACTTACCTCTAAACTCATAAAGAGTGCTGAGGGTTTGCTTAGAATAAATACACTTTATTTTATATATATCTGTTGTGGTGTCCTTTCATTTGGTATTCAAGGGATTATATATGGTATCACAGCTGGCTTCACATGCCATTCAGAGTTTAGCCTAAGACTGCTCTTGTCCATGCTACCACTAGGATAGCTGGTCTATAAGGTTGACTTTACAACCAATCACCATAAGGGTATTTGGACTGATATAAGGTGTACACTATAACTAGTGACATCATACATCAGGCCAACTTCTCACATTCGTAAACAAGGGGGAATCTACATACGAGGGGGCATTGAGGGGGCAGTGCGAGAGGTGTAGCGGTAGGAGACATCCTGCTAACAAACACAGCACCGCCTTTCTCCGAGGCAGAGCAGAAATGCCTCGGAGAAAGGCAGCGTCGTTTTCGGATTCGGGGGCGTGTTTTGCTGTTGTCTCCTCCTTGAGACTTCTTGCAAAAAACACGCCCCCCGATCCGAAAAGGACGGGGCCTAATCTGAATGACTGACCTCTTCTCCAATGGCTGGCCAGCATTCAAGAGGCCAGCCAATGGAGAACAGGGGAGAAGAGGGGCGGGTTCAAGCCCCTCTTCTCCAAGTCATTAAATCTCGGAGCGAGACTGCGCAAGCGCAGCCTTCGCAACCGAGACCTAAAAACTGAGTTGCCTCTTGATTTGTTGTCAGAGCGAGAGGCCTGAATGGGTCTACGTTAATTTTTTTAAAATGATCACTTTTAATAAACATCTCACTGCGGTCATGTAATCTGAAATACGAAGCTGAAACTTTAAAGAAATACACTTCCTTTAATTTTGAAAAGGCTTTATCACATTTCTACCTTGTGTTTGTTGCATGATTAACATTTACCTCTAACATGTTCAACGCTCAGCTCTCACAGTGAAGTGAGACCATAAACTTGTCTTTGCTCTACTTATTAATTTATTGACTCGTGCACTTCTTACTGTTAATCAAAGGCACAGCTGCCTTTCTTTTCTCTAAGAAGGCCGCCCATCCGCCCCATGCATTTTCGTCACCTTCAGGCTAATGGCACAGCTTGCTCCCATCACAGTGCAGGACATTTATACACCCCCCCCTTCCCAATCTTTGCTGACGCGCCATCCAACAGGCTTAATGACTTTCACGCCCGCACCTTTCTAAAAGATGTGCATTTAGACACAAAAAGCTCTTGAATGGTTTCTGGAGCGGCCTGCGCCTCGCTAATAGACGCTGGGCTTTCAAGGAAGCAGGGAGAACATGCGCGCCCCCTGGAGGGAACATAGCTTACAGGTATCCTGCACACTGCTCTACATCAGAGGAGGACACAAACAGGAAGTCCACACCATCTCCTCCCACTATGTCTCCGAGGGACAGCATCAGAGGCACAATTCCAACCCCGCCATGGCCAACCCCAACTTGGCCTTGCACTCAGCAACAAGTCAAAAGTATTAATGGGAGGTGAGCAAAAGACTAATACTTATCGTCAGGGGACACAGGTTGGAAAACTGTGAAAGACCTACAAATTACAACAGTGCCAACAACTCTTGAAAGTACAATGAAACGGGTAAATCTATTGCATAAGATGTCCACCAATCATTTCAGGTGTAAACAATGTAAAATTACACCCCAGCCACAGCAAACTATACTTTGACACTTGCATACTATTTACCTACAGGCCTCCAGGCAAAAACAAAATCTGATCCTTTCACTGATTTCATCTCAACAAGTGCAGTAAAAATGATGTTCTACGGACTGAAAACTTGAACCTATGGGCCAATGTTCCCCTACATTACACAGCCTATTTTACCAGCCCATGAATTCAGTAACTGATCAAGGGTGTTATCTCTATTTTGGATACACCCAGGGCTTTAAGTGGGATGAAAAAATGGGGGGGGGTCTCTCAAAGGGGCGTGGCCGATGTAATTAAGGGTGTGACTTAAAAACACTTAAACTAAAAATCTGTGCTTAGCATAGTGTGCCTCCCGAACAGTTTGCTGTTTGTCATTGCATCCTGATATATGATACAACAAGTAACATCGAATCTACAATAAGTCAGGACTATTGGCTTTGTCAATGGTTGTTAGTTGCATAATATAAATAAGCAGCAACTATGGCTTGTTGTATATACTAGTGAAAAGCTTCCACTGAAAGCCCTGGTGACACAATGACAATGTTTCAATAAGAGAGGGAAATCCAGAGAGAGAGCGACTCTAAAGGATTTCCCTTCCCCTACAAGGCTCACCTGGCATGACGTCACGCTGTAACTTCTCTGCTAGTGAGAAGTGAGCAGTGTGAGCACGTGCACATTGATGCGCCGCTGGCACTGCAGTCCGGAAAAGGAATATGCTACTTAACAGTATGCATCTGTTCTTGGCATGTAGAGCAGCAGATCTACACACTTTTGCATAGATCGCCATCTGGTGTTGGGCCCGGATGTTTGCAGTTTGTTTTTCCTCTTGGAAAGTCTTTGGAAGTCACGAGGTTGGTGACTCCTCCCTTGGATCGTATTGTGCATGGGCTTCGGCTCCATCCTCAGATTGTTTTTCGCCAACAGGGAAAGATGGAGCGTAGTAATAACAGTTAAGAAACCCATGTGTGTTGTATCTAAATAAGATAGACTGGAACAGATACAGGTAGCCGGGGAGGCGGGTGAGCGTGTGTAGATCTGCAGCTCTACATGCCAAGAACAGATGCATACTGGTAAGTAGCATATTCCGTTCGAGGCATATGAGCTGCAGATTACACACTTTTGCATAGACTATATAGCAGTTCCCAACCTTAGGGGCGTCCACCAGTATCTGTTGCAGTGGTTTGAAATAGTGTTTTTAGTACAGCCTGGACCACACTAGCTTGTTGCTTGGTTTGCACATCTACACAGTAATGTTTAGTGAAAGTGTGCGGTGTTGGGGGCGTGGCTTGGACTCCACCGAGCATGGACGCGTGAGCTCCGAGCTCCGTGTCGGCTGTGCGAGTTATCCTGATTTAAATCTTCCTGGCGGCGGCGAAGTCTCAGAGGGGGACCCCCCCCCCCCGCTGATGGAGAGGTGCCGGACGGTGGATTGGGCCTCGCGCCGAGGCCCGGGGGGCCGCCCTGTTCGGCGACTGCTGTGGATCTGCTTGGAGGGGCCCGGCCATCTTGCCTGCGGCCTGTGGAGGGCCTCGCATCCCCGGTGTTGCGTGCGTAGAGGCCCTGCCGGAGGTGGGCGGTGACCCGGCTGGGGCGGAACATCGGCCCCGCTGCGGCCCTCTGGCCCGGAGGTGAGAAGAGTGAGCGGTGTCGGCCCAGGCGGGGCGTGGAGGACTGCAGCCGGCTGGCGGCACTAGCGGAGCCAGCGAAGACCGGGGAGGCGCAGTTGTAGCGGCTGCGCCGGTAGTGGTTGGAGCTGAGCTGGGCCTGGCATCGACGCCCCGGGGAGCGGTTAGGAGGGCGGACTGCGGCAAGAGCGGCGGAGGAGAAGCTGTGCGGGCACTGCGGGGATTCTGTAGCGCTGGACACCCCCCATAGCGCTATCGCGTTCCCGCCCCCCCGCATCTTGGAGTGGGAGAGCACCAGCCCACGGGAGGACTAGAGAGGACTGCGACCTTTGTGGTTTCAACTTAAAGTGGAATTGCAGGTGACATGGCACCTTCTTCGTGGGCTTCTGCTGCAGTTGGCGCAGTATGGGGAAATTAAAGTGAATGGTGCATCCCGTAGCTTGAGTCCTTTGGGCCTTTCCGGCAACAGCAGGGACCCTCTGCCAGTGTTGGCGCCGTGCCGGACGAGCCCACACAGTCTAAGCCGATGAGGGAGCCCTTAACCAACAAGAACGGTCGAGTGCATCACTGTCTCCCAGTGTGCTGAGTCAGGAGCAGCACCGGAATTGACAGCACATGACATAATCACGGAGCAGCCACAGTCACAACATACGAGCACGCTCCCATCGATACACGGCTTTGAAGCCCTGTGGCCCGGGATCGCTGGCGGGGCGGGGTCTTGGAGGGTAACTCGGTGTGCCGGTGCTGGAGGAGGCACGGATCCGCTGGCGCCTTGGGGCCGGCTGCTCCCCCCGTTACTGCTGAGCCGCTATCCTGCAGATCGCGCAGACCTGGACGTGTTGGAGTGGTTGGCTTCCAATGGCGGCAGCGGGTGACCCGGATGAATAGGTCACGGAGCGCTTGATTAAGTAGCTGGGGATATTGTAGCTACACCCGCGGATGCCTCGCCCTGATTGCAACGAAGGGCTATTGGGGTGGACAGCTTGCTGGGGGAGCAGGGTGCGGTTCTCCTTCCTGGTGGGCCGGGCGGGAGGCTCGGTTGGAGCGATGCCCCCCTGACTGGCGGTGGTCGATGCTTTCACCCTTGAGCTGTGTCTGACGGATTGGGGGAGACCTCTGTGGAGATACAGGCCAACTGGAACTGTTGCTTCTGAGCAGGGAGATCGGTGCGCATTTCTCGCTCTCTGGAGATCACTGTGAGGGCTCATCGTCCTTTGAGCTGGATTGCTGTGGTCGGGGTCCGGCCAGGGGGGATACCGCGGCGCGGCCCGGGGGCGGCGCAGGATGAGCACAGGGAGGACCCGCCTGACTCTCAGGTTCAGGACCCGGCTGGAGCCCTGGCGGCAGGACTACGGCAGCAGCAGCTGGATCAAATCCTCAAGGCCATATCGGACACGAGGGAGGCACAGTGCCGCGACATAGCGCAGGTGTCCACAAGCCTTGGATTTTTGCGTGCTGATCATGGCAAACTGGTTGACCGCGTCAAAGGCACAGAACTCAAGCATGAGACGCTGGAACCTGTCCAGAAGGCGACGGAGGCATCACTGGGTGACTTATCGCGTAGAGTGCAGATGTTGGAGAAGAGGGCCAAAGAGGCGGAAGGGCGCAATAATGTGCGGGTGGGTGGCCTCCCCGAGAGAATTGAAGGGGACAATATGGTTGGTTATCTGGAGAAGTGGCTGCGAGAGGTGGTGGCACCGGAAGGATTATAGCAGTTCTACACCCTTGAGAGGGCCCACCAAGTGCCATCTCGCCCGCTGGCTTTGGGCCGTCCCCCTAGGCCGGTGGATGCACGCCTGCTGCATTTCAGGGACCGTGACCTTATACTGCGGAATGCCCGGACATCTGGCCCATACAGAGTGGATAATGCCTCGGTCTTCCTTTACCCTGATTATTCCCAGGAGGTCCAGCGGAGCCGCTTCTCCTTTATGGCAATTAAGAAGGCCCTTCGGGCGGAGGGGATCCAGTATGCTCTGTTCTTTCCGGCACGTCTGAAGGTGATGGTGGACGGGACTTCTACATTCTTTGACGCACCAGACGACGCATGGCACTGCCTGGAGCAGTATCGTGCAGGTGGGGGCGGCACTGGACAGCGAGAACCGGAGGTTGAGGCCCAGCCAAGGCCTTGTCAGGGCCGCCGCAATAGGAAACGTGTGGCGAATGGACAGTCGCCGTCGGCCTCTCAGACGGAGCTGGAGAGGCAAGCGGCTCTGCAGGCAGTTTCCGTCATTTCTGGAGCGGCAGCTGCGGCTTCGCCGGCGGATTCAGGATCTCGACGGACATCTGAAGGGTCGGAATCAGAGGAGTTGGAGGGTTCTGGGGAGGACGAGAAAGAGGGGAATATGACGATTGAGGCCTGACAGACAGGCTGGGCTGGTGGGATCGCTGTCCGGCTTGTGTTGGTGCTGGGTCACCCCCTCTACCTCACACCTACTGAGAGACTCTGGTAGCTACCAGGGTATTTTTCTTCGTTGGGTCTGTGTTTGGATGGGTAACTATGGTTTAGAGCCTGTTCTGGGGAAGGGAGGGAGGGGGGTTTGTTGGGGATGTTTTGCAAAGGGGGGGGGGATGTCAGTGTGCCCGCTAGGCCGTATTGGCTTGTGCTCTGTTGTATCCTTCTATATGGCGACCCGACTTGAGTTAAGATGTGTCACTTGGAATGTGCGAGGGCTGAACGCCATGAGAAAACGTTATAAAGTACATGCATATTTGGTCCGTAGGGGGATCCAGGTGGCCTTCTTGCAGGAAACACACGTTGACCAGGCGGAGGGGCGAGCGTTACAGAGGAGATGGAGGGGACAGTTGTTTTACACTACCTTTCAGCCTTTGCTAGAGGGACTTTAATTTGGGTGAGAGCCGGGGTTCCTTTCCAACCCTTGAACACACTAGTAGATCCAGAGGGGAGGTTTGTGTTGGTGTTTGGCCGCCTAGACGGCAGAGATGTGACATTCTGCAGTGTATATGCCCCGAACTCCGATCACATCGCATTCTTTGCGCGGCTTTCTGGGAAGCTGGCGTCGTATTTAGCTGGCACTGTGTTCCTCGGGGGGACTTTAATTCTGTTACTGATGTGGAGTTGAACCATTCTCACCCCCCGCTGGCTCAGTCAGCGGTACGTAGAGTGGCCAAGGTGAGAAGGGACTGGCAGGAAGCTTGGGGCCTTCTGGATGCCTGGCGGGTACAACATCCGTTAGACAGGGACTACTCTTTTTACTCAGTGCCGCATGACTTACATGTCCGGCTTGACGGCTTTTTGTGTACCCTGGGAGCCCTGGAGTTTACGCGCCATAGTGAGTATCTGGCAAGGACACTCTCGGACCACAACCCCTGCTTGATAACGATACTCTGGTCGCAGCAGCGGCAAGAAATCCCGACGTGGCGTTTGAATCCGGTGACGCTGGAGGATCCAGTGTTTAATGCGGAGTTAGGGGAGGGCGTGGAGCGCTACTTTCTAGGCAACTCGGGGACGGCGACGAGAAGAGCTCAGGAGTGGGACGCGCTTAAAGCGGTGGTGAAAGGGATTTGCATCCCGTCCGTAGCCGGGACGCGCAAGGTGCTGCTACAGGATATTGACCGGGCTGAGGCGCGGCTGCGCCAGGCAGAGCTAGATGGCCACGCGACTGGGGGCGCTCGGGAGGAGGTGTTGGCGGCGCGAGAGGAGGTGGCCTCTCAGGTTGAGCGGCTTCGCTGCTATGACTATAAAGAACACATGGTGCGGGCGCATGCTGAACGGGACAAAGTGGGGTCGCTTTTGGCCTGGCTGGCTAATCCGGCTGTTCGGGGATCCCCGGTGGTGTCGCTGGCTGCGCCGGCGGGGGGCCTGGTTCACTCGCAAAAGGAGATCAATGACCAGTTCCTGGGTTATTACTCGTTGCTGTATCAGAGTAGGATGGGGGACCTGCCCGACGGTCTGGACGCTTATTTAGAGGCTGCGGGGTTGCCCCACTTGGATCCGGAACAGGGCTCTGCATTGGGGCAGCTATCTGCCTGGGAGAAATCAGGGCAGCGGTTAAACATATGGCCCGGAGAAAGACTCCAGGGGCTGATGGCCTCCCGGTGGAGTTCTATGCAGTGTATTTGGATATTCTGGCACCGCAGCTACAGTCGGTATATAGTGAGGCGTGGGATCTGGGCAGGCTGCCACTCACTATGAGAGAGGCGATCATAGTGCCGTTGCTGAAGAAGGGCGGGGTCCCCACCTCCAGGACGGCATACCGGCCGCTCTCCATGCTCATGGTTGACTATAAGATCCTTAGCAAGATCTTGGCCACGCGACTTTTGGGTCATATGCGCTCCCTGGTACACCCGGATCAATCAGGTTTCATTCCCACTAGGAATACTGCGACGTGCATTCGGCGGTTGGTGCGGATCCTGGGGGAGAGAGGGGAAGGTACGTCGGAGGCCGTGGTGCTGTCGGTGGACATCGAAAAGGCATTCAACAGTGTGGAGTGGCCGTATCTGTTCCGGGTGCTAAAGGAGTTTGGCCTGGGCGATAATTTTGTGCGTTGGACCAGTCTGTTATATATAGCTCCGCCACAGCTAGGGTTCGTACGGGACGTACCACATCAGCGGCTTGCCAGGTGGAGAGGGGCACTCGTCAGGGTTGTTCTCTATCCCCACTTTTGTTTGCGCTGGCAATTTAACCTCTTGCGGCTCATGCCCGGCAAGGGCGGTACTACGAGGGCGTTCGGCTACGTGGGGAGCTCCATCACATATCGCTGTATGCGGATGACCTCTTGTTGTATCTGGCTGATGCGGGGGGTTCCCTACGGGGCGCCAGAACCCTGCTCAGGGAGTTTGGCCGCTTGTCGGGGTTGCAGGTGAATTGGACTAAGACATGCCTGTTTCCTTTGTCCCCTGGAGCTCAGCTGCCCTCGGAGTTTGCAGACCTGATGTGGGAGCCTACCTGCTTGCCGTATCTGGGCGTCCGCATATTTCACACCCCCACTGACCTTTTTGAGGGGAATGTGGGTGGCGCGCTGAGGGGGCTCAAGGGTAGTATGGCGTTCTGGCGCACTCTTCCTCTTTCGGTAGCTGGGCAGGTAGCGCTGCTGAAGATGATAGCGCTGCTCTACTTTTTCCGTACTTTGCCGATATGGATCCCGGTCACCTTTTTTAAGACGCTTCGGACATTGATGACAGGGTTTATTTGGGGAGCTGGAAGACGGCGGGTGGCACTGTCCACTCTGATGAGGCCGAGGCAGGAGTGCGGGGCTGGCGGCCCCAGATTTTGAGTGGTACTACTTGGCGGCACAGCTGCAGTGGCTGACACAGGCTGTGGTGCGTGAGTTTCGAGGCCCTGAGGGCCCGCAGGGTAGGGTTATCCTGCGACATGTGTTGTCATTCATTGTGCTTCGGCAGAGGCTCAGGCTGGACCAGCTTATCCTCAAGGAGCGCACACTCTGGCTCTGCTGGATTCGTAGTCAGAAGCGGGCAGGCTTTGTAGTCCCGTATGCCCCAGAAATTCCTTTGGGCATGTGCACGGCCCTCCCCCATGGCGGGGATTGGTCGGCGTTGGCTGGCTGGGAAGAGTGCGGGGTCCACATGATTGGGGACTTATACAGGGATGGCGTTTTGTTGTCATTCCAGGAATTGCAGGGGGCGTATGATCTGCCGAGGGGGGATTATCTTTTGCACGCTGCCTTGGTGTCAGGGATTCAGAAACAGTGGAAGATGGGGCTGTCGGAACCCCCAACTTCTTTGGGGTGTCAATACGTCACTATGGCGGCGGGTACATTCAGGGCCATCACTTGTCTCTATGGGCGGCTGTCCACGGAGAGGTTGCCACCTATGGATGCCTTGCGGGGTAAATGGGAGGGGGATCTTGGTAGGCCCATTCCTGAGACGATGTGGTCGCAGCTGTTACGGCGGGCCTGGAAGGGCACGCGCAACGCTAGATTTCAATTGGTCCAATTTTATACTCTCCACAGGGCTTACTTAACTCCGGTCAAAATTTTGCGGTACTTCGGAGGCTCCCAATCGCTGTGCCCCCGGTGCAGAGTGGAAGGTGCTGATTTTGATCATATGTTTTGGTCCTGCCTGGGACTGGGCTCTTATTGGGCGGATGTGGTGGCGTGTCTGAATCAAGTGACTGAGCGCGAGCTGGAAGTGGAGATGGGGACTTGCCTTTTGTTATGGTTTCCGCACACCCCCAGTACCAAAATTACGAGCAAGTTTTACGATTTGGGTCTGATAATGGCAAAGAGGGCGCTCACTATGCATTGGAAGGCTAGGGACGGTCCGAGCTTTGGAGATGGAAGGCGAGTTTCTTGTCCTGGGCGGGGAGCGAAGGGACGCTTCGTCTACAGCTGGCCAGGCGAGCATCTACTGACAAGGCGCTGGACGCTGCACGGGCGTGGGGGGCTCTGGTAGAGGGGCTTCGTTCTTTGGAGGAGTTGAATGAGAGGGATAGGGATCCTGTAGACATGGACCGGAGTGTGGAGCCTGAGGTGGGGCCCTCTGGGGCTACTGGGGAGACCGCGCAGGACGGGGCCACTTAGGTACACTCAGGGAGGACTCAGCGTCTGCACTCTATATTGAGAACTGTCGAGTAGTCACGGTGGGAGCATGGGGCGCAGATGGGTGTCAATGCGGGGCCTCCTGTTTCTTGAGAACAACGAAAGTGTTCTTTTGATTGTTTTGAGTTAGGATTTCTCGGACCACGGGGCCCTAAATGCAGAAGTTGAAGACGGGTTGACGCGGGCACACTGACAGGGGGGGGGTGGGGTGGGGGTAGAGAGGGTGGTGGGTGGAGGAACTAGGGAGAAAACATGGAAGAACCGGTTTCTCCTGACATGTACATCGATGGTTGGGTCTTATATAAGATGCTATTGCATGTAGTATTGGTTTTTTGGTGCACTGATTTGAAAACTCAAAACTCTTTAAAAAAAAAAAAAAAAAAAAAAGTGTGCGGTGTTGACCATGTAGCTGCTTTGCAGATATCATCTAATGGGATGTTCCCTAGAAAAGCCATAGAAGCCCCTATCTTTCGCGTAGAGTGGGCTTTTTGTGGTAGCAAATCTGTATGCATTTTACAATCCACCTAGCTATCCCTGATTTTGAGATGGGGTTGCTTTTGTGTGGTGGAGAGAAAGAGACAAATAGTTGTTTGGTCTTTCTGAAAGGTTGTGTTCTTTGGATATAGTAAAGTAAGGACCGTTTAACATCTAGCGTGTGTAGAGCCCTTTCTGCAACAGTTTGAGGTTGCGAGAAAAATACCGGTAATTCTACCGATTGGTTTAGATGGAAGGGAGAAATGACTTTGGGTAGGAATTTTGGGTTGGTACGGAGAACAACCTTGTTTTGGTGCATTTGGAGAAAAGGTGCTTGTATAGTAAGTGCTTGTATCTCACTGACCCTTCTAAGGGAAGTGATGGCTACAAGAAAAGCTGTTTTCCATGTGAGAAATTGCAGTTCGCATTTATGCAAAGGATCGAAGGGCGGTCCCATTAGCCTTGTGAGAACTATATTTAAGTTCCACACAGGTGAGGGTGGTACTCTGGGGGGAATTATCCGTTTGAGGCCTTCCATGAAGGCTTTAATGGCAGGCACTCTGAAAAGTGATAGGTACTGTCTGTTCTGTAGGTAAGCGGCAATTGCTGCGAGGTGTAACCGAATGGATGTATATGTTAGGTTACACTTTTGTAGATGGAGCAAGTAGCATATGATGTGCTGTATAGATACGTCTAGAGGGTTGGTTGTGTTGTTATGGCAATAAACAACAAGTCTAGCTTCTCTGATGACGTTCATGCAGTCAGGGGGAAGGTTAAGGTATCCGAATTCTAGGATCTCAGGAGCCAGATCGCAAGGTTGAGCTGAGCTGAGCTGGGTCCGGGTGTCTGATCTCTCCATGGTTCTGAGTTAGGAGGCATGGTGAGCGGTGTAGCTTTTGGTGTGGTACTACCGAGAGTTCCAGCAGCGTGGTGTACCACGGTTGTCTGGCCCACGTTGGAGCTACTAGGATCAGTGTGAGGGAGTGCTGTTGTAGCTTTCGCACCACTAGTGGAATTAGTGGGAGAGGTGGAAAGGCGTACGCAAATTTGCCTGACCAGTTCATCCATATCGCATTGCCTTTGGACAATGGGTGTGGGTATCTGGCGGCGAAGTTTGGGCATTTTTTGTTTTCGTGGGTGGCGAAGAGGTCTATCTGTGGATGCCCCCACATCTTAAAGAACGGGTGAAGAACCTATGGGTGAAGTTCCCACTCGTGGATCTGCTGCATTTGTCTGCTGAGCAGATCTGCTATGGTGTTTTGGACTCCTGGGACATGTTGGGCTAGGAGAAAGATTTTGTGTGGAATTGCCCATCTCCATATGCTCTGTGCTAGTTGAGAGAGCTGTGGAGAGTGTGTGCCGCCTTGTTTTTGAATGTAGTACATGGCTGTCATGTTGTCTGTGCGAATAATGACTGCCTTGCCTAAAATCTGTGTATGAAAGGATTTTAGGGCTAGAAAGATTGCCAGTAACTCCAGGTGGTTGATATGGAGCAACTTTTGTTGCGGCGTTCATGTGCCCTGCACTGTGAGGTGTGATAGATGAGCTCCCCAGCCGGAGAGCGATGCGTCTGTTAGGATTATTTGTGGAACCGGGTCCAGGAACGGTCGACCTCTGGAAAGATTTGTGGTGTTCCACCACTGCAGAGAGCGATGGGTGCGACCGTCTACAAACACCAGATCGGTCAGTTGCCCCTGGGCCTGGTTCCATTGGCGCGCTAAGCACTCTTGGAGTGGACGCATCTGGAGTCTTGCATGAGGCACTATGAAAATGCAAGAGGCCATCATCCCTATCAGTTGCATAAACACTCTTGCTGGGAGAGAGTGTTGAGGTATGAATCTCTGACGCAAAGCCTGAATGCTTGCAATCCTGGCAGGATTGGGGTAGGCTATGGCTTTTGAGGTGTCTATGGTGGCACCGTGGTATTGTTTTGTGTGGGATGGTGTTAGCTGGGACTTTTGGTGGTTCACCGTGAAGCCTAGCTGGTGAAGTAGTTGGATTGTAGTGGCGGTGTGATGTACACATTGGTTGTAGGACGTGGCTTTCATTAGCCAGTCGTCCAAATATGGGAAGACATGAATGTGCTGTCTTCTGAGGTGTGCCGCCACTACCGCTAGGCACTTGGTGAATACCCTTGGTGCTGCTGTGACCCCGAATGGGAGCACCTTGAACTGGTAGTGTTGCCCGTCCACTACAAATCTGAGGTACTTTCTGTGAGAATGGTGTACCGGAATGTGAAAGTATGCGTCTTTCAAGTCCAGTGTGGTGAGAAAGTCGTTCTGGGAGAGGAGCGGAAGTACCTGCTGAAGTGTTACCATGTGAAAATGGTCCGAATGTATGTATGTGTTTAGAGGTCGGAGATCTAGAATAGGTCGTAGTCTTGTCTCTTTTTGGTATGAGAAAATATAGGGAGTAGACCCCTACATTTTGCTGATTGGCGGGGACTTGTTCTATTGCCTGTTTTTGTAGGAGGGAGATTACCTCCTGTTTTAGTAATGTGGAATGTTCTTGTGACATTGGGCGTTGCCTGGGTGGAATGTTTGGGGGGGTAGATGTCAATTCTAGGCAGTACCCTGAGCGAATAATTTGGGTCACCCATCTGTCTGAGGTGATGGTCTCCCAGACCTGAAGGAAATTTTGTAGCCTGAGTGGGATGGTCTGGAGGGAGCGGGGGGAAGTCACTGGGTAGGCGGTGTGGCAGAGCGGGCGGTATTTGTTTTGGCTCTGCCTTTATTGTTATTGCCCCTATAGCCGCCTCTTTGATAACCCCTTGTGAAGGTGGATTGAGCAGGGGATTTGTAGGAAGTGGACGCGCTATCTGAGGAGTAGCCTCTAGCCGTACCCCGAAAGGAAGAGCAGCGAAAGGAGCGCCTAGGAGGGTGTGACTGCAGGGCTCCCATAGATTTCGCCGTATCCGTGTCCTTCTTCATTTTCTCGAGGGCCTCATCTACCTTTGGACCGAATAGATGTTCTTGGTCAAAGGGATGATTTAGGATGGAGGCCTGTACCTCAGGTTTAAAGCCTGAAACTCTCAGCCAAGCATGGCGACGAAAGAGGACACTAGTGTTAATGGCCCTGGAGGCTGTCTCTGCTGCGTCTAAGGTACAGCGTATAGAGGTGTTAGTTATAGTCTTACCCTCTTGAATTAATTCATTGGCCCTATTTCTGTATTTTTCTGGGAGATGGTGCATGATGGTTTCTAATTCATCATAATGCGCTCTATCGTATCTGGCTAATAGCGCTTGAGTGTTGGCGATACGCCATATATTGGCTGCCTGTGACGCAGTGCGCTTTCCTGACGCGTCCAGTACTTTGACTCTTTGTCAGGTGGTGGTGCTTCGCCTGACGCCTGGGAGTTTCACCTCTTCCGTGCAGTGGAAACCACTAGGGAATCTAGTGGCGCTGGCCCTTTGATATAGGCAGGATCTGTGGGGGCAGCTTTGTACTTTTTCTCTATGCGTGGGTTAATGACCCTAGCCCTGACTGGGTCCTTAAAAACCTCTGGCGCATGTTTTATTACCCCCTTGAGCATAGGTAGTATGGAGGTAGACCTATGTGCGGTATCAAAGGGGTCGAGGAGGAAATCCTCCTCTACCGGGTCAGTGGGTAGCTCTACCCCGTGATAATGTGCCGCCCTCTGAAGTAGGTGGTGGAAACCTAATGAGTCTTCCGGTGGAGATGGCCTGGACGGGTAAAGGTCATCTTGTGGGACGTCTGGAATGTCTGGATTATTATAGTTGTCCCATGGGTCTGGGGATCCTGTAGGGGTGGGGTCTTGTGGCACATCCCCTGGATCGTAATATGGGTCCCCTGATCATCATCGTCTGGAGACTGGGTCGGGGAGCGATGAGGTGGGGGTGGAGATGGTGGAGGGGGCGGAGGTGGAGAGGGTGGGGAAGGTATTCTGAAAGGGAAGGTAGCAGAGTCTTTCCTCTTTGGAGGCGGAGCCGGATTGTCCAAATGTCTCTTTTTAGAAGAGAGTGCCAGATGTCCAGTTTTTGGATCCTTGGTAAGTGTCTTTTGCAAGGGATCCGGTGTAAACAGTTCCTGTGACAATGTTTGTTCCGTCGGCGCCGAAGGTTTCGGGGCCGATGACTTTTTAGGCTTGTCCGTGCCATGCTTTTTGGGAACCTCCGATTTCTTGGTCGGCGCCGAGGTGGGCTTCAGCGCGGAAGTGTCGGTGCAGAGGGCCTTATGGGGTTTGGTCGGTACCGAAAGGCTGGGTTTCGACCCCGAGGGCTTCGGTGCGGAGCTCGGTGTCGAGGTAGAGGCCGGTCTCTTTTTCGGTGCCGAAGTGTGTTTCTCGGCACCACTGGAAGGCTGGCTTGAGCCCGAGCCGCCAGAAGGCTTATTTGGCTTCTTCACCGGGCCCGAAGGCGGGGTGTTTGAAGCAGTGTCTCTGGTCTTGCCTAGGCCCGGAGGCGAAGGCGTGACCGAAGCCTTTTTGGCTGTCGGCGCGGGTGTGGGAGGGGGTATAGTACTCATGACCCTCTGCGCCGGGGTGATGTCCTCCACATCCGAGTCGTCGGCTTCGGAAGCACTGACTAGGTCCTCTTCAGTGTGCTGCTGTCCCGGAGCTTCGACGTCGTCCCCGGATATGTTGACTGGAACGGAGGTCGAGGAGTGCGCCATGTTTCGTCTGGCCCTTCGATCTCGAATAGTCTTTTTCGATCTGAAAGACTTGCAGGCGGGACAGTCTCGAACCTCGTGTTCAGGGGAGAGGCAGAGGTTGCACACCTCATGAAGATCGGTGTGGGGGAATTTGGACCCACATCGAGTGCACTTCTTGAATGGAGTTCTTTCCATCAGCCGGGAACGGAGCTTGGATAGGCCCGAAGGCCGCCGTCGACGACTGGAATCGAAGATGTGTCGAAGAGAAGGTGATTGTATCTGGATCTGAACAATACCGCGATGAGCGAGAATTCCTCTTCGATCGTCGAACTGGAAATGTTCGGAACCGGAGCGCGAAGTATTACATCCGAGCCCAATGGCGGAAAAAAACTATCTGAGGATGGAGCCGAAGTCCATGCGCAATACGATCCAAGGGAGGAGTCACCAACCTCGTGACTTCCAAAGACTTTCCAAGAGGAAAAACAAACTGCAAACATCCGGGCCCAACACCAGATGGCGATCTATGCAAAAGTGTGTAATCTGCAGCTCATATGCCTCGAACAGCCCCGTTTCGAGGCCCCCTTTTAAAAACTGCCGGTGCTCACACCGGTGAGACTTGGCCCACTTAAAGCACTGGATACACCGTTCATTCCAACAAAAGTAAATTATCTCTTTCTCTCGCTTGGACTGACTATTGTGTCATCCGCCTCATAATCTGCGTCATTAACCCTCACAGACGACCAACAATCACAGCCACACTCACCATTTCTCCAGATCACCTGCCAATGCAATCTAAGCACTAACACGTACAAATCTGCAATTAACATACTCCACTGTCACTGATATGAATGGTTTTTTTTTTATTGCACAACTATTTAAAATCATTTGCAATATAGCTTGCATCTATGAAAAGAACACACAAAATTCTATCTGATTGCAGTTGAAAACTTGTAGGAACTATTTTCATATTAAAAACCATTATATATGAAGCATTGTTTAAAAAATGTATATCAAATTACCTCGGCAAAGTGCATTGTACGACCAAATTGTAGGATAGAAAAGACCTCTGTATCAGCCCCCATATTATGTGCGTGCCACTGGATTTAAAGTGAGTACGTGCCGGATATCCTTTAAAACTATGGTGTTAACATAAAAAAGCGAGTCTGTTTTCAGTTTGATTGCTGCTGTTCAAACTTCTTTCGTGTTTTCCAAACATTCTTTCTAGGTAAGTCAAGTATGTCAGTACAGTGCAGGATAATAGAACCGATACCGCTTCTTTACTCGTCCGAACTGCCGTAAATAGACACATTGGCAGCAGCACACCGAATGATGCAGGGGTTCCGTTTTGTAGTTGCAGATTCTGCACCTGGGTGTAGAGGCAAGGGATTTCCATTCGGGGTTTAGTTCTTTAATTGGAAGGGGGACGGTTTGTTTGCAAGCACTGAGACACGGCATGCACACCAATCACTATCTGGCGAACCAAGATTATGGGAAGCTTCTTCGAACTTCTTGCTCGGTGCCCCACTTTCTTGCACTACAAATGCAATACCTTCGCTGTAGGATTCAATATAAACCTAAAGGAGAGGTGCAGAAGAAATCAGTGGTAGCTGGGATATGCTCTCCCAAGCATAAGTGTCTACATATTTGCTGTTCAAAGTGACATACAACAGATTAGTTGCCACGTGGATATTGAATAAGAAATCTCAAATAGCTAACAGTTAGTAGTAGAGTATAACTCTTGAAGGATTGTCAAACTTTGTAATTGATAAAGTCAAAGAACAGATGTTAAAGGACTGCAACATCACCCGGAAGTAAGAAACACCCAAAACCAGGCCCTATCAAGCTCCTTCACAATCAAATCATATTTAACAATTCGAAAAACAATGCTGTATGCACTTCTACATACTATACAAACCGAACATCTTACCCCCTTCTAGATAAGGCATTAACCACAGCACTAAGCTTAAGAGCACGAGAGTCACTCTTGACTCAATACTAACGCTAGACGTCCAGTCTGGATCTGTGATCAGTCTCAGCGTCAACCCCCAAGAGTTGCACAGTAAATGGTATCGGTAAAGAGGTCCTAGGAGTCCATCTGCCTGACTACACTGGCTTACTGTCAATGACCAAATCACCTTAAACCCCTTGACGGAGAGGACCCACAAAAGAAGATGTTGCCTAAACACCATCACAAATGAGAAGTTATTTACACTGCAACGTGATACAAAATGGATACTTTAGAGTGAGTGTAGCGAGGAACCAGTCAAAGATACGGGTTACAAAGTTTGAACAGTCAGGGAGACTGCTATGAAGATGCACTGTCTAGTCAAAGGAAGGATATTCTATAACAGCCATTTTTTTAACTGTTAAATACGGCTAACTGGTTACTGATTAGTCACGACTACATGAACATTCTAGGATGCAGCCCTTTGGGCAGCAGGTAATTATCCTCTTACGTATGTCAGCTAGCATTTTGGTGCAAAGTGATTTCCCTGGACACATACACAATGGATTTGTGCCACATTTTGGAAAGCATGGCTTTCACTAGATACCCCGATGATCACAGTAAAGTACACTCCGCTTTACTGAACGTGCAAATCTGGTGCAAAAACCTCAGTGTAGGCTGTGTTGTGTTTGAGTTACTTTCACTACACAGGCTCTATATGATCAATCAATCAGGGAATTGTAAGCGTGCTACTCACCCAAGAGGGTCTCACGGCACTGGGGGGGGGAGAGTGGGGTTAGCAGTTCCGCTCATCTGAAGAGCCAGGTCTTCACGGCCTTCCTGAAGGTATCCAGTCCGGGGGCGTGTCTGAGGTCGATCGGGAACTCGTCCACGTTAGGTAAAAGCATTACCACATCAACTTTGTTATCTGTTCAATGTTGGTACTGGGTCTTAATTTAACAACACTGCCCAGTACAATCAGACCTGTCCATATTTATATACAGTAGATAATTTAAACATTCTTTTGTATCTACGAGCAATGATGTATCAACATTGAACAGAAAACTAAGCTGATTATCTACAACCTCTTCCTTTCCCCTCCATCTAACCTCCTCAAACGACACGAGCAGTACTTTCCTCTCCTACACCCTTTTCTATTTGCAACCTATTCTTTATTATGGATAACGTGGTAATGCTTTTACCTAACGTGGACACATTTATGATTAACAAAGTAAAGACATTTTGAACAGAACTGTATACAGGTGTGTTTTTTCCTTCTTTTTCAGGGTGCTAATTGATTGATTTTAATATATAGAGATGTATGGATGACTTGCTGTTGACCTTTGAGCCAGCATTAATCCAAAAAGCTCCACCGTTTCGTTTTGCTTTTGCTGAATTGGGTCCAGGACCAATTATTTTTCATAGCATATTGTACCCAGGTCCTGTGACCTTTTCTGGATTTACCCCATTATTTTGTAATGAAAGACATATTGTGGGCTTACCAAGAACATAACAGGGGCATGCAGCCCACCCACTGATTGCCATTGGTTGACTTTACTCTCAATCTTATTTGCTTGGTGCCTATTGGATGGCTTTCCTGGTTTCAGCTTGTCCACCTAGTGTTTGTCCCTCACATAGCTTCTTTACCATCTCTTTAAATGGATAGCATCTATGCTTCCTCTGCTCACTTTTAGGGAACTACTTTTTAGGTCACACTTCAGCAGCACATGTGTTATCTGCTGCAAGACATTTTCTTACCTTACAGTGGGCTTAGATGCCACCAGTTACTGGCCATTGGTTGGCTTCATAGTCAGTCTAATTTATTTGCTTCTAATTTGTTACCTTGTGTGGGCTTCACTGTCTCTTCTGGAGTTTTTCCCTCCTCTGCAGCATGAAACCATTACTTGTGTCCTTCCAATGTTATGTTTTCAGATGCAACTTTTTTTCCTTTTAGTTAAAGCACTCTTGAAGGGTGCATGTGCTTTACTCCTGTCTCCCATATGCATGTATCCACTGTGCATGTAGCTCCTTTGTTGTGCTTGCAGCTCATGTTCTACCCCATACCCTTGTGTGCTTCTCCGACCCTGCGTTGCATTTTTAATTGTGTGCTTCCCCTAGCTTTGCACTGCACTCTCACTCGTTATTTTACTCCCCTCAAGTTCCTCTCTCTCTTGATCTGCCCCCCACCATGTTGCTTCCAAGGATGCTCTACAGCATAGCTAGAACCAATTAAAGCCAACAGGTCCCAAAGCAAGACTTACTGTCTTTATCGATGCTTGTTAGGTGGTCTGCCTTGACAGCATAGATGTCACCAGACATAATGTGATGAACCGAAATAGAGCTTTCAGGAGTACTACAAAGAGAGGCTTTGGCTTCACCCACATGCGTGTAGTCAGGAGTACATTTTTATTGTATAGAGAAACAGGGAGTGACTCCACTAGCCAAGAGACAGGGTACCTCAAGCAAGGATCAAAGCAAACCCTCTTGGACCAAATAAAGGATTATTTTACGCCAATCTCACTCAGAAAAGTTTATACTAACAACCATAGAGACATTCCAGTACCACACATTAATCACAAACTTGAACCCAGAAAACAATTGCAAAGACACACGTTTGAAAGTTACAACCATAATCGCAAAATCATTATTTAAAAAAATATATTTTTATTAACAGTTCATCATAGTATAAAGTTCTCTTTGATCAAAATCAAATCACATGAATCAAAATGTATACAGTAAATAAAAATAACATCATTAAAATATGAGAGACAACTGACATGTGAAACATTAAAAACATCATAGGCTGGTTATCCCAACGAGAATCATTTGAATTTCTAAAGGTCTACTATTCAATAGTTTGAGAGGACCATGAAAGTTCCTTGGATATAACCCTCAAAAAACAAAGCGTTGACGCGTTTCGGTGGGTAAAAAACGGATTATACAACCACCTTCATCAGGACACGATTAATAAGAAGTCTCTCTTATCGTTGACATTTTCATAGCACCTTAGCATGGTATGTCTCCTACCGCTATATTATGATACAGCGAAATTAAAATTTCTTTCTGCACTGGGAATTTATAGTCCCATCATGGTATTGGTCAATCAAAACACTGAATATTCCTCAAGTCTTTATTACAATCGGGTGTTTTTGTTGTACGTCAAAGGCAGAGCAACCGTACACCTCAATGTCATTGGTGGAATCCTTAAACAGGGACCTTTAAATTGAATAAGAAGTCCTTCAACAAGACAATCTTATTGGTAGTCTTCGGTATTTTTATAGCGTGCCGGGAAAATCTTCTGTTCGGTCACACATATGACGTTCTCTTTCTTTCAATTTGTAAAAGAGCGCTCGGACGTCGCGTCTTGCACCGTTCCGTTCTACCCAAAGGTGCGAAGACTACCAATAAGATTGGGGAGTACAGTTGCTCTGCCTTTGACGTACAACTAAAACACCTGATTGTAATAAAGTCTTTTGATTGACCAATACCATGGTGGGACTATAAATTCCCAGTGCAGAAAGAAATTTTAATTTCGCTTTATCTTAATAATATAGCTTTAGGAGACATACCATGCTACGGTGCTATGAAATGGTTAGCTTTGATCAGTACATTTTTATTGAAGAGAAGTTATGTGCTTTCACAGGAAACAAAAGTGCTTCCGAGGAACATAGCGGACTCCGCACGACTCCTCCTCGACATCCCTCGCCACAGCCACATATCCACCCACCTGAAAAACAAGCACTGGCTCCCCGTCAACAAGAGGATCACGTTCAGACTGCTCACCCACAAAGCGCTCCACAACATGGGCCCCGAATACCTCAACAACCGCCTCTCGTTCTACACCCCCAGCCGCCAGCTCCGCTCCACCAGCCTCGCCCTCGCCAGGGTCCCACGGATTCGCAGAACCACTGCCGGAGGAGGATCGTTCTCCTACCTGGCGGCCAAGACATGGAACTCCCTCCCCACACACCTACGACTGACCCAGGACCATCTCACCTTCAGGAAACACCTCAAGACCTGGCTGTTCGACCAGTAGCAGCACCCCCCCCCCCCCTCCCTTCAGCGCCTTGAGACCCTCACGGGTGAGTAGCGCACTCTATAAATGTTATTGATTGATTTATGAAGCTGCTTGAACTTTCTGGGGCACACACGACATTGTAATACTGTTAAAGTGTCTTAGATAACTAGGTAATTTACGGTGCTTGTTTTTCTCTGGCAGTAGCACAGATGGGAGGGCAGTCACAAGTAATATATTGCAGCCCAGCACCCTCCCAATCCATTATTAACTTTAGACTTCAGAGTGTAGTTTTATGTACTTTGAGAACCATATGAGATGCCCAGGGCTACACTAATCTAGATGCATTTTTAGGCCTGCATGATAGTGCAATTATTAGCAACCTTATGTGATCAACAAAAAAAATAGCTCTCAAGAGTACTACTAAGAGATGGGCTTAGGTTTGATTGAGCCAAATTTGAATGTTTCCACAAAAAAGATTTGCCTGCATTGCATTTTTTGGTTTGTGGCAAAGCTTATACTTAGTACATACAGCAGGACTGAGCTGGATTTGGTGAAAAGCCAATGATCATTGCAATAAGCCTGATTTGTGTATTATGAAATGTTATGATAAAGGCACTAGGCCTGGCATATTTATTGTTAAAAACATATGTTAAAGCCCACAGGCATTTAAGCATGGATTGCTATTACTCTCTATTAAAGCCTACAGATAGGTATTTTGTTACATGGAATCTCATAGATGATCATAGTAGGCACTGATTTTGGTGTTGGTAACCTTATGTAAAACAGATATGTGAATATAGTATGCCCTATAATAATATTTGCTGGACTTTCTCAGGAAAGATAGTATTTTGCTTGGTCAACTGTAATTTGCTGAATGGTTCCCTTGTGGGAAACAGAAGTAAAGTACAGTAGGCTTAAGTTGGTTATGGTGACAAGTCAATGATAAAGGCTATCATCTAGGGAGACGTGCTAGTGACCCTCAGGAAAGGAGACAATAGGGGCCTGCACTGGAGCTAGAGGTGTTACTTCCCTCCTGCAGGAAGCCACATGAGCTTCAAAGCTGAAGCTGCCTTTGAAGAGCAAATGGGGAACACTTGGTAGAGGGACAGCCCCATTGCTCAGGCAGACTAGCTGGCACCCGTGAAGGAGAGAGGTAACCGGATGTCAAACCGTTTTATTCAGGGCGTGTAGCCCCCTTGGTAACCACACCCTTGGGTTGGGCTGGAAGCTCTGGACGCCAACAGGGAATCTGCCATATTGGTAGAGGGCAGAATGGTGCATCTTGGGAAACCAAGATACCACAATTCCCAGGAATTGGTAATCAGGAGGGAGGGATCCTAGTAGCCCATTGGCTACTGATCACTTTTACCATGAGAGCACTTTGAGGATAAATAGTGCAGCCTCGGCACCCGGAGGTCAGATATCGTCTGGACAGGAAGGAGGACCGCCCTGCTGCACCACGAAACTGGCAAAGAGAGGCTGAACCAGCGTGGACTGCACCTGTTGAACCTGCTGGCTTGCAAAGTAGAGGGACTGTGCCTGCTGTGTCCTGCGAAGGAGAAGTTGTCTCCTGAGCCCAGCCAAAGCCAAGAGACTCCAAGGGTCAGTGATCTAGCCTCCTGTTCAGAGCACATGGACACAACAGCTAAGAAGTCTGCTGGGGCAAGTTGGTAGCCCAAAGTATTCAGCCTGCCACCAACCGTCGCCGTACAGCACCAGGGACCGGGACCCGCTGCACAGAGTTGCACCCGAGTTCGCTGAGCCAAGAAGTGCCATCGGAGTGCAGCTGGAATTGTGTGAAGGTTTGACGTTATGAAGTGTCCTGATGTGATAAGTGTTGTGAAAGACTGGTCTTGTATGTGTCTACAGGTGGTGATTAATCTGATACTTATTGTAAGTGTTTGAACATAAGACTATTTGGAGGGGTGACATTCGTCGGGATGCCGAGACTGCTCCAAGTGTCCTGATGGTGAAAGTCAACCCCTTACATTATTAAATTAGGAGCAATGTTTTTGACTATGTAGGCATCTAAAGCTGTGAGTTTTATGTTCTTTAATCAATCAGAGAAGATAACTGTCAATGAATGCAACCACTCCAGTGGTCTTTATGTAAACTAAGCCTCTCACTCAGCTTCTTATCCTTCCAAGGTTGAAATAATGAGTAACACGAAGCCAGGTGCGAGTAACCTCCTCTTTGTAGCTCATGTCCCATTCTCATCTGTGGTGTACCTACTGTAAACCTGCCCTCCGCAGAGCTATCCCTCTTGCGCCCATTTGCTCCCCACTCCACCTCCCGGTGTTGCTTCTGGCTGCCCTTGCTGCTTTCGCTCCCCTGTCCGTGTGCACCCTCACCAATTAAAAAAAATATATAATGATAGCGATTTTGTGTTTAGAAAAAAAAAATGTATATATATATTTACTAATCAGTTGGATCGGAAACAAAAAGAAAAAAAAACAGCCGTGTTATTTTGTAGGCACGCACGTGTGGTTTGGGAAACTACAAAATGACGCAAGTTTTTTGTTTTTTAGCCATGCTGCACAGTATTGGGGATGATGTATAGCAAAGTTAACAATCCCTTACAATGCCAATCGGTCCCACATGCGAGTCCTATTGGATCTGCCTGTGCTTGTCAAATGAATTTTATATTAATTAGTCATTAAAGGTTGCATTTTAGAATGCATATTACCACTGCAGGATTTAGAAACAACAATACGTTATTGGATTTGAAA
Source organism: Triturus cristatus (assembly GCF_964204655.1). Classification (NCBI taxonomy): domain Eukaryota; kingdom Metazoa; phylum Chordata; class Amphibia; order Caudata; family Salamandridae; genus Triturus; species Triturus cristatus. The sequence continues at coordinate 1,541,625,229 of NC_140591.1, forward strand.
GTTTGTATATCTAAATAGTTCTTGCCTTCCTTGTCGCACAGTAAAGCGGATATCTTAAGAGTCAACTAAATCATAGTCAATATTTGGCTTCGGACATTACTTCCCTTTCCTAAGGGTTTTTAATTCCTTGACATTTGTAGGCTCTCATTTCCAGTCCAGATGTTCAAATACAAACTTTTAATGTGCTTCGGCCTCACTCGGTACCTTGGGGGGGGGGGGGGGGGGTAGTTCTTTATTGTAATTCTATTAAAGTGCCACAACTGTAGTATTTAAACGCGTTCGCCGCCCACTGGCGGAGTTTGAGTAGACAGGTGATTTCCTTTTATACCCCAGGGCCATGCTCATTTGATCACCTCGCGCTCCCTCGGGGCTTCCGTTACCTGCGTCACGCTCCTCCTCGTCGGCTCTCGCGCCTGCAGGTATGGCAGCTTTCCTCAGCAGCACCTTTGAGTCTGCCCGCAGGCGCACTGGCGCAGACATACTACGGCAGCATAGAGGCCGGCTCCTGAGGGCACAGACAGACTGCGTCGACGTGTTCGGGTCTAGCGAAAGGACACTATACATACAGTGCACACATTCCTGATGACCTTGGGCTAAACTGTAGCACGCGCATTACTCACGCGCTAACGACAGGACATATCTCTTGAAGAAGGACATCCCGGGCTCCCTCACTGCAGTGATTCCATGCTGTTTCCTGGTTAAAAGTCCCTCTCACATGACTAGGCAGACCAATGGCTCCGTGCATAGAGCGTGTGGGCGGTCTACTGGAAGGAGCAATGCTGCCTGCCAAGAAGTCCTGCCAAAAGTAGAATGTTAACAACCTATGCAAGTCAACACCATCAAAAGACATGGGATAAAGTAAGGGATTCTACCTATTACGGCGTATTAAAAAAGTAGAACAATTAATAATTGAGCAGTAAAGCCGGCTGCCAAGGGCAGTAGCGGATGTTAAAAGCCCTCAACCAACGTTATAATTATTTTTATTGCTGTGACCCTGCATGGAATAAGGATATTGGCTCAGTCAATCACTATGTTTAACATGCTAAAACTGGTGGGGGACAGAGCCAGACAGAGCACACAAAGGCCTAGATTCCTGTGGGCTCTGAATGCAGCTCCAATCGTCTGCTCACAATTGAGTCCCAGGGGAGTCATAAGTCCAGGGTTTTAAGTTGGATGAAAAAACCGGGCGGGCCTTTCACAGGGGCGTGGCGATGTAATTAGGGGCGTGGCGATGTAATTAGGGGCGTGGCGATGTAATTAAGAGCGTGGCTTAACACTCAAGCTAAAAATATGTGCTTAGCATAGTATGCAGCCCTTCTGGTATTTTGTTGCCTCTGTCATTGCATCCAGTTATATAATACAAGTAACACTACACCTACAACAAGCCAGGACTATTGGCTTTGTCAATAGTTGTTACTTGCATAAGATACAAAATTACCAACTATGCCTTTGTTGTATATAATATTCACAATGTCTTCGTCCTTGTGAGAGAAATTGTGGCGTAACGGCTACAGCTGACCCTCGGCATTAGCTCAACATCATATAATTCAAAAAACGAATATGTCCTTGTGTAATGTAACTGGTGCTCGTGTAAAGCACTTCAATACCTTCGCGTTATATAAAACTGCAAAATAAGTTCTGAAATGATTAGACTATGAAAGAGCTATAAGAGGTCTCTTTGAAGTTACATCCAAAGCAGTGACAGGTGGTACTGCTGCAGAGTTCAGATTTTTTTTTCACCCAGAGGATGAGGGCAACAATGGAAAGCCTGATAGGGACCCTTCTCAGCACCTAGTTTTTAGAACTGCTGGTGCTGAGCACCGGCAGGACCCGGCCCCCTTAAAGCCTGCATAAGTCCATTGACGTGAGACTGGAGAATGGAATCTTGTGGACGCTAATGAGGCTGCTGCTTGCTACCATGCCCAGCCTACTGTCAGTGATCTGTGCATCCTATAGAGACAAGAGGTGATAACAGTACCGAGTATAAGGCTGGTGACTTCCCCAGGAGTAAGAGCTGGGAGAACCATCAACATTTTAAAATTCCAGGCCAGGGGAGATTCAGACCAACTCTCTGACCCCTTGAGCTGGAGCAATAGTCGTTTTCAAAAAGGTGCTTGGAGTCTGGAAGTGAACAGGCGGTGCTTTAAATAGGCAGGTACTGTGCGGTACTGAGTATCTGCACTTCTTTAATTTGAAGGAGCGAGTACCTGTACTCCTCAGCACTGCTGGAACACATTATAATGGAAGAGTACCAGCATTTCTCAGGGGCAAGGAGGTACTGTAAATACAGAGTACATGCAGTCCTATATTTCCATTTAAAGCCCTAGGCACAAGATCCTGGTAAGTTAGCCAGTGCGTTGATTGCAGATGGTCGTAAATGAATCTGATTCGAAAGGGTGCTGTGGGGTCTGTGCTGAACCAACCTGCACCAGGTGCTATCACTGATTCTAACCCTGGGAAGACATTTTGCAGGATTTCACTGGTTTGTAGCATTTCTCAGAACAGTACATGGCTGCAGCATGGACCACTGCAAACACTGAGCTGAGCCTACACGCAACACGTATTCGAGGGTCCCACCGCTTAAATGACTTCATATTTCACTATACTAATTCACCACTAATCCTGTCAGGGTTCCGGTGTAGCATGCTACTTGCTGAAAACGCGCTTCAACACATTTCATCAGGGGTAGCAAGCACTACATAAATCAAAAACCTTTTCCCTTTTTTATCCCTCTCAATTCAAATAACGAACTAACATAGCCACCGCTCAAATTGCTTTCATATTTCACTATACTAATTCACCACTAATCCTGTTTGGGTTCCGGAGTAGCATTCTACTCGCCGAAAAAGCAATTTGACACCTCGTCAGGGGTAGTACGTTATATATAAATGCAACTGCAATATAATACATTATCTGAAAGGAAGATATGCAAAGAGAATCTTTTTTATCTGCAAGGGATCAAAAGAGGGTAGCAGGGAACAAGGGGCCGAGGGAGAACACAAGAAAGGGAAGTATAGGGAGGGAGCTGAAAGGAAAGGTGAGGGTGCAAGTCCTAACAAAAATAGTGAGGAGACTAATTTGGAAATGAAATGTGAAAAGACATCACATGCAGTGACATCACAGGAGGTGATGTTACACACCACTCACTAAAAAGAGAGCCACCTATTTTACAGTTAACACTGAAATACAGTCTTTGCTACATATACAATGTAACAATATTTATTGAGAGTTTTGTATAGCACTGCAAGCCATTGGAGGTACCCGTATGTACACATTTATAATGAAACCAAACACATGCACACCTACGTCTTGTCTGCGAACACAAAAGAATGAATGTCTTAGATAATATGCAAGTGTGCATTCAAAAGAAACGCGTTACTTACCTGTAACAGCAGTTATCCAGTATTGGTGTCTTTCATAGATTCACATGCCTGAATCATTCCCCGTCGTCGAGACGGGAGCCTCCGGTACATAAAAAAGTAATGTCCTATAGACATACATAGAGAAAAATAGTAGCCTATCCTAGTCCTTATGTAAAAAGGACCAAACTCTTAGAGTCAGCCAATCAGCTATCACCTCCCTCTAGAACCTTCCTGGCAGGAGCCTCAGTCCCTCAGATTTTCGTACGCACCAAGCTAGGTAGGCGTAATATAGTTAGAGAGAGACGTGAGCCCTTCCAGGGGAGGCGGGAGGGTTGCATGAGAATCCATGAAAGACACCAATACTGGATAACTGCTGTTACAGGTAAGTAACGTGTTTCTTATCCAGTATTAGGGGTGTCTTTCATAGATTCACATGCCTGAATCAGAGTAGTTAGCAATACATTATGCACATTTCTGATGTAACATGCCATATAGATATTTGAGATAATACACATATTACCATATCAGTTTGAAACATTGGCATACGTCAAAACAGTAAATCAGTAAAGAATGTGCATACCAGGATGGCGGGATGTTGGAAGGCTCACCTCACTGGAATAGATGGCGAAGCACCGCCTGGCCCACTGCCGCATCCTTCATAAGTTCGGCATCTAGGCAGTAGTGTCTGGAAAAGGTGTGCGGTGACTTCCACGTCGCCGCTCTACAGATGTCCAAAATCGGCACTCCAGCGAACAGCGCTGCTGATGTGGACATCGCTCTGGTGGAGTGCGCTTCCACCCTGTCTCTTAAAGGCCGTCCGGCCCCGTCATGGCAGAATGCTATTGCTGAGGAGATCCACCTTGAGATGCTCTGTTTTGTTAGAGGCATACCCAACCTTGGCCTACTGTAGGCCACAAATAGCTGTGATGACTTCCTGAAGCTCTTTGTTTTGTCTATGTAAAACTTAAGACACCTTTTGAGATCCAGAGAGTGGAGTGTCCTTTCTGCTGCCGTGGTAGGGTTTGCAAAGAAGGAACGTAGAACCACCGGCTCGTTGAGGTGAAAGTCTGAAGGCACTTTCGGTATGAACTTGGGATTTGTCCTCAGCACCACCCTGTCCTGTTTGAACTGCATGAAGGGTTCCTGAATGGAGAGAGCTTGCAGCTCGCTGACTCTCCTGGCAGATGTTAGAGCGAGCAACAGAGCCGTTTTCCATGAGATGTACTTGATGGAAGCTCGATGAATGGGCTCAAAAGGGTGCTTCATGAGTTGGTTAAGGACCAAGTTGAGGTGCCACGTCGGTGGGACCCGTCGAGGTCTTGGGAAGGACCTATATAGTCCCTTGAGGAACTGTTTGATAAGCCTACTGGACCAGAGAGACGGGCCTTTGTAAGTCCTGGTAAAACGTGAAATTGCCGCCAGATGCACCTTTATGGATGCATGCGCCAATCCCGACTGTGCCAAGTGTAGTAGATATGGCAATATCTGTTCAGGTGTGATATGGAGTGGTCTCAGGCCTTTCTCTAAACACCATACGCAGAAGCGCTTCCATTTGAGAGAGTAGGTTTTGTTGGTACTGTCCGCCCTCGCTTTTGCTAGCACATCCCTGCAGTCCTGCGGGATGTTTAAATGGCAGAACTCTCTGTGCTCAGGAGCCAGGCCGATAACCTGAGCGATTGCAGGTTCGGGAATTGCACCTGCCCGTTGGACATCGTCAGCAGGTTCGGGTGCTGTTTTAGACGAATCGGTGTCCTGATGGAGAGGCGATGAAGGTCCGAGAACCAGTGCTGCCTCGGCCAGAACGGGGCAATTAGGATCAGGGTACAAGGCTCCGCATTCATCTTCCTGAGGACCCTGGAAATCATCGGGAACGGCGGAAAAGCGTACGCAAATACGCTGAACCAGCCTATGGAAAAGGCATTTCCGAGCGACCTTGGTTGGGGATGCCAGCTTGCGTAGCTTGGGCATTTGGCGTTCTCCCTGGTGGCGAACAGGTCGATTCCTGGGACTCCCCATTCTGAGAATACGTGTGTTAGCGAATTCTCGTCAAGCTCCCACTCGTGGGAGAGGGATTTTTGCCTGCTTAGGGCGTCTGCAATGGTGTTGTCCTTGCCCGGGACATAGTCCGCTCTGAGAGTGATCCCATGGAGAACAAGCCAGTTCCAGATCTTTTGCGATTCGCGTGATAGAGTGAGCGAACGCGTTCCTCCCTGTTTGTTTAGATAGTGCATCGTCGTGGTGTTGTCCGTTCTGACGAGCACCTGGGAGTTCTGGATGCGTGGTAAAAAGGCTTGCAGCGCTAGATACACAGCCCTCAACTCCAGAAGATTGATATGGAGGTGTTGCTCCTGATCTGACCATTTGCCACTCACTCTGAGGTCCTGAAGGACAGCTCCCCAGCCCGCCAGAGATGCATCGGTGGTGATCACAAGTGGCGCTGCTGGAAGCAGGAACGGCAGTCCCATAGACAGATTCCTGTAATCTTTCCACCATTCGAGGCTCTTGGATATTCGCGGTGTTATCCTCACAATGTCTACGAACGAACCCGTACTCTGAGTCCACTGGTTCGTGAGGGCTTCTTGCAATGGACGCATCCGAAGCCTGCAGTGAGGGATGAGGAGTATACAAGAAGACATCATTCCCAGGAGTGATTTGAAGGTGCGAACTCTTAGGGACTTCCTTGATGCCACCGCCGTGGCCAGCGATATTATCTTGTTTTTTCTTTCTTCTGAAGGAAATGCCCTCGCGCATTCCGTATTCAAGGTCGCCCCGAGGAAGGTGATGCTTCTTGTTGGGGACATATAGGATTTCTGAAGATTGAGAGTCAATCCTAGATGTTGGAAAAGATTGGTACAGGCGTTGGAGGATTTGGTTGCGCATGCAGCTGTGGGTGCCTTTACCAGCCAGTCGTCGAGGTAGGGGAAGACTTGGTGACCCATTTGACGCAGGAAAGCTGCCACAGGAGAAAGGCACTTGGTGAAAATCCGCGGAGCGGATTTGAGGCCAAACCGCAGGAACTTGAATTGGTAATGCTGTCCTGCCACCTCGAAACGTAGAAACTTCCTGTGCCCCCTGAGTATCGGGATGTGATAGTAGGCATCCTGAAGATCCAAGGATGTCATGAAATCTCCTTTTTCTAGAATGCCTAGAATTTCTTGGAGCGTCACCATCCTGAACGACTGACTCTTCAGGAAAGAGTTGAGTGCCCTGAGATCTAGAATGGGCCTCCACTTCTTTTCTTTCTTGCGTATCAGAAAGAAGCGGGAATAGAATCCTTTCTCCCTCTGAGCCGATGGAACCCGCTCGATCGCTCCTTTCTTCAACATCTCCGAAATTTCCCGGAGTAGCAGTCGCAGATGTTTGTGTGGGAACCTGCGGGGAGGGGTTGCAGGTGGGATGGTGGTAAATTCTAGGGAATGGCCGAATCTTAGGAGTTGGAGTACCCAGCGATCCGTGGTGATGAGGCGCCAATTTTCCAGGAAATGGGTCAATTTTCCTCCAATTTTTGATGAGGGAGATGGTATCTGGACTGGCTGGAGTAACTGGTCACTGGCGTCCGCCGGTGCCCCTCTTTTGGTTCTTACCCCTGAAGTTAGATCTTCCATACGAAGACTGCCGACCTTGTTGCTGCTTCTGCTGGTACTGGGTCTTATTCTGGAAGGAATACGAGGACCTATTCTGGTAGGATCCTCTGTAGGAGGACTGGCCTCTAGATTTGTTGCCCCGAAAGGACTGATTCCTTGCCTGCAAGGTTCCAAGCGCTCTAGCCGTGTCAGTGTCCTTCTTGATAGCTTGGAGCGCCTCATCAATTTTATCCCCGAAAAGATGTTGTCCGTCGAAGGGCATGTCCAGTACCTTCGTCTGCACTTCCTGCCTGAACGATGTTGCCTTCAGCCATCCCTGCCGGCGCAGGACTGCAGCCCCAGCCAGTTGACGAAAGCCTGTCATGGCCACGTCTATGGCACAGTCAATGATCTCGGCCGCCGAGGTTTGGCCCTCCGAAAGTAGTGCCTTGACCTCCTCCTGAACTGCGCTTGGCAGCTCTGCTAAATATGGGGCTATATCCTCCCAAAGTTGGCGGTTATAACGCCCTAACAGGGCTATGGAGTTGGCCACCTTGATGGTCATTGCCGAAGTGGTCGAAAACCTTTTGCCAATTGTGTCCAATTTTCTGCCTTCCTTGTCCGGTGGGGCTGACAGAGGAGAGGAAGGATTACGAGAATTTTTCTGGGCCGCTTGGGTCACGACCGAATCCGGTTTCGGGTGTCCATTAAGGCAAGCTGGTGCCGTGGATGGAGCTTTGTACTTTTTATCCAGGCGTGGAACAACCGCAGGTACGGAAGCCGGCGTCAGCATTAATTTCTTTCCCTGGTCCCAGAGAAAGTCAATGATTGGGATTGACTTCGTCGTCTTCTTCGCCTGCTCCTTAAAGTCATGCAAGAAGCACTCAGTCTCCGTCGATTCCATGACCATATGAAACCGCGTCGCTGCTCGTTCAACTATCTTATGAAAACCGCCAATATCCACTGGCGGTGAATCAGCTTGGCGCGGTTGTGGGGAAGGTGGGGAGGATGCCACATACTCCTCCTCATCCTGGTCCGTGTGGTCTTCCTGGACCTCCCCCTCTTCTATCTCCTCAGGCTCCTCATCCGATGACTATCACCTGAGGTGGCGGTTTCTCGTGGCAGACCTGAGTCGCTGGTCGTGATTGCTTTGGGGCTGTCGTTGGTGGATTTGTAGTAGGCACTGGGCCCCCTGTGTCCAGTGCTGGCGATTCCGGGAAATGTTGCTTGTAGTCCCGGATAAGGTATTTGAGGTCATTAACGATCGACAGGGGAAGGCATACCATCGGGGTGACCTCCGTGCGAACCTGTTCCTGGACGGGGCGTTCCTGCCCGCTCATCTCCTCCTGTTCCTCGTCCGTGCTTTGACATTTGACGTACAGCTCAGAAGGGGAAGTAGCCTGATCAAAGAGCTCTTCTTCCGACTCCTCACTCTGAAGAATCTCCATAGGCAAATTGGTTTGCACCTTACTTGGAGACGTCGTTTCCGGTGTAATCTGTGGTCTGGTCAGTTTGCCAGATGCAGATACCTCTACAGGAACCCCTGCTGTCTTCCGTGCTGACATTCCTACTAGTTCGGATTTCCCCATGGACGACGATGACTTTCCCGTCGACGATACCGTCGTCGACGGCATGGTCTTCGCCGACGGTGTCTCCGTCGACGATATTCTCCTCGTCGACGATGTCTTCGTCGACGATTCATTTGTCGTCGACGCCTTCGTCGTCTATGCCTTCGTCGTCGACTCTTCCGTCGACGGTGGGCTCCTCATCGACGATGTCGTCGTCGACGGGACAATCTTCGTCGTCGACGATGACTTAGACGCCGACGACGGTTTTAGCAGTATAATAGACGAAATAGGAGTACCTGCTGACGACGATGAAGGGGTGGTCGTCGTCGACGAGAAGACTGACGACGCTGTCATTGTGGACACGGTTGTCGTCGCTGTGGAGACATGACCTGGCGCCCTTTTTTGCGCTGAGGAAGGTGTCGCAATTTTGCTGGCCGACAGGGTAGGCTTCTTAAAAGTCAGAGAGTCCTTGTCAGACACTGAAGATTTTGAAGATCTTGCCTCTGAAGACTTCTTGTGTGTCTTCATAGGAGGAGCGTCTGAGGGGCCAGGAGACGTCACTCTCGGCCTCTTCAGGGAGACTTCAGAGGTTCCGGAAAAGCTCACCTCTGAGGATACCACACTCTCCCTGTCCTTGAGCCTGACCAGCCAGATAAGCAGACGACCCTCTCTGTCTCTCAAGGTCTTGTGAGGGAAAGACCTACATATTTTACAGTCCTTAGGGACGTGGTCCGGATAAAGGCAATATAGGCAGAGGTCATGATTGTCGTCCACATGAAGCCTCTTCTTCCCACATGAAGAGCAAGCCCTGAAAAGGGCTTTCTTCTGGGATTCAGACATGCCAGGAGTTGTAGAAGAAATAAACACTCACTGCAGTAATAAGAGGCCTGAAGTGGTCTGCGTTCAATCCTTGAAAAAGAAAGTCACCAAAAAAGTGAACAATCTGGTTTGAAAGAAATCCTGAGGAGAACTCAGGCTGGAGACTCCCTAGCACAACGTGCGGTAGAAAATCTGAGGGACTGAGGCTCCTGCCAGGAAGGTTCTAGAGGGAGGTGATAGCTGATTGGCTGACTCTAAGAGTTTGGTCCTTTTTACATAAGGACTAGAATAGGCTACTAAGGGGAGGCCCTTAGGCCTATTTTTCTCTATGTATGTCTATAGGACATTACTTTTTTATGTACCGGAGGCTCCCGTCTCGACGACAGGGAATGATTCAGACATGTGAATCTATGAAAGACACCCCTAATACTGGATAAGAATAATCCATGCATCAATGACCATCAGTTTGACACAATGGACAAAGTGTATGTAACTGGTGTGCAAATAAATATACATTTGCTCTTAAGGACGCCATCTATATTTAGACTTATCAGGTTGATAGATGAATGTTAGACCTGGCACCATTGGCGTAGGTCTCCTTTCTATTTTTTGTCACTTTTTGTCTCCTTCGTGGTTGCTGGCGTTAGACGCTTTGGGCGCTGTGCCACTGCCATTCAGTGACACAGCGCGAATGCTCCTTATTATAAATTAACTAGTCTAGTCTTAGTAGTGCCAAGGAACATGTTAGGAAAGTCGAATTTGGTATGCTTGAACTTCAAATATTAACGTGCTTCTGGTAGTGGCGATTGTCTTAGTGGTGATTGTGATAGTGTGCAACTACCGCTTTTGGGAAAGCAGGTATCTTTTTGTCTAAACCTTCCTGTGTGTTTTCTTGGTATGTGTATTGGCCGTCTGGTTTAGAGGGCCAGGGCAGGCTGAGGCCGACCTGGGTCGAATGGAGGAATCTGCTGTTAAAGTATGGGGAGGGCCCTTTGATCTGAGCAGGGCTGTGCCTGGCAAGGTGAATGATTGCTCCACCTCCCACGTCTGATGGTGGGCCCCCTCTCCCTGAAAGGGAGGATGCCGCCTCGTAAATAAAGTGACCCATGTCGGCACCAAACTAGTTCTGGCCAGGTCGAGTGATTTGGGACTTTCTCAAGAACAAAGACTTTTGGGGTATAAAGATCTGAGCTGAAACCCCTTGGTGGTGTGTAACTTCGGGATGCCAAGACGAACCTCTGTCCGCGTAACAAGAGGAAAAGGACTTTGAAACTTTCATCCATATACTGAAGCAACTACCCAAGGGCCTGATTTGAGCTTGCCTCCTGCCGAACTCTCAGGGACATTAGACTTCATTCGTCAGCAGCCCGGATTCCTCTTGAAGGGAATCCTACTTGCAGGTGAGGCCTCTTGTCGAGAAATCCAGGGTCTCTAGTTCTACTGTGGGGAGCGCCGCATTTGACTTGCTACGGAAACTATTGCTATCGCCATTGTGGGCCGCTACAGCAGAGGAGCTGTGCCGCTGAGTGCCCGCCTTTGCCTTGCTATGAAATCCATTGTCGCCGTTGTGGGCCGCTGCAGCTGAAGAGCTGTGCTGCTGAGTGCCCGCATCTGCCTTGCTACAAAAACCATTGCTATCGCTATTGTGGGCCACTGCAGCTGAGGAGCTGTGCCGCTGAGTGTCCGCCTTGGCTTTGCTATGAAAACTATTGCTATCGCTAGTGTGGGCCGCTGCAGAGTTGTGCCACTGAGTGCCCACATTGGTCCTACCACGAGGATACTACCAGAATCAGTACTATCGCTATTTTGGGCTGCCGCCGCTGAGTGCCCACCCTTGTCTTACTACACTGCTACAGAGACCATCACTATTGCTATCATGGGCCGCTGCAGCTGAAGTGCTTTGCCACTGAACGCCCATGCTAGCCCCTATGTCACGAACCTTGCCATCTTCTGTGTGTGCCGCTGGGCGCCGCCTTCCAACCCAGCCCTAGGATTAGCGTGAGTGCACGCCACAGACTGCTGCAGCCGAGGAGCTGTGGCCGCTGAAAGTCCGCCTGTCATCCCGCACCTTCCCCGTGAAGCTGTGCGTTGGGCCCCCTTTATTTCCCAGGTACATTGTGCATCACCAGGCCGCCTAGGCCCCGATAAAGAACTAAGCTCGTTCCACCCGCACGCACAAGTGCTTCCTTTGCCCCTAAATGAATCTGTAATTATGTGCATTGTTGTCCTTTGAGCATTTCTCCGTTTCATGCTTGACTTATATAAAGACAACTATTTTTCTATACTTGCTTGTGGTGTCCGTTTTGTAGCCTCTTTCCAGGGGTGTTGTGTATGGTCACAAATGCTTCACATACTGCCTCTGAGATAGGCCTGTCTGCTCGTGCTACGTTACCACAGGGTTGAGCAGGGGTTATCAAAGGGTGTAGCCCCCTTACTCTGACTTAGGAAGAAGGGTCACTATTTGACACCGGCGCCAACTGGAGGCCCCCAATTCTAACATTGGTGGTCAGCGGTGAGGATCAGGACTTGCATTTGTGATCCACATACAATAACCTGTGTGCGCTACTGGCGAGAGTTAACCGCGTACGGTTTGATTTTGTTCTATTTGCTGACTGTGATTGCCAGCCAGGTGTGCTACTGGTGAGAGTAAACCGCGTACGGTTTGATTTTGTTTTATTGCTGACTGTGATTGCCAGCCAGGTGTTTTTCGGTTCTATCAGATTGTTGACTGTGGTCGCCACTTATTTTTGTTCTATTTGCGGACTATGCTTGCCAACCAGGTGTGCTACTGGCGAGGGTAAACCGCGTACGGTTTGATTTTGTTTTATTGCTTATTGCTGACTGGGATTGCCAGCCAGGTAGTTATTTTTGTTCTATTTGCTGACTGTGATTGCCAGTCTGGTGCGCTACTGGCGAGGGTTAACCGCGTACGGTTTGATTTTGTTCTATTGCGGACTGTGATTGCCAGCCAGGTGTTTTGTGTTCTATTGATTGAATGTAGTTGCCAGTCATGTCTACACTTGGTAGGCCGACATCCAATGCTTCGGAGGATCTCCTCTTTGAGGAAGACAGGTTAGAAACCTACACTGCCAAACAGCCAAAATCTTTTTGCAAGCGATTCACCGTCCCTGTTGCGGGTCTCTAGGAAGGAGGAATATCAGAAGGCCCTTAAGGCCTGGATGGAGGCGAGAGAGTCCGCTGGGAATGAGGAAGAGAATGCTGGAGGGCAGCAGGATGAGGAAGTGGGTTTAGTGGGAGGTAAAGCACTTTCCAACCCAGGTACTAGTGTGTCCTCAAAGGGTCTGTCTCCAGAAGAGATGGAGGGCAAAGAGAGAGATAGGAGGAATAGTTTGGAGATGGCCAAATTGGAAGGTCAGAAGGACCCAGAGAGTAAAAAGTTGGATATTGAGAATAACAGGCTGGCATTTGAACTTGAAAAAATGAAACTCTAGCATCAGAGAGTATTGAGGGAGTTGGAGATCAAGGCTAAGAGTTTGGAGATCTCCCCCTCTGGTGGCAGCATACCTTTAGTACCTACCGAGAGTAGAGTGTACAGACCCAAAGATGTCATCAAGGATTTCCATAAGAGTGAGGATATCAGACAATGGTTTGCCGCATATGAGATAGCCATGGTGTCCCACCGGGTCCCTGAGAAGGATTGGGGAGCGGGGTTGTGGGGACGCCTTGTGAGTGATGGGAGGGATGGGAGGGATACCCTGTTGGATCTGCCTGAACAGAGCAGGATGGTGTATGCCCATATGAAAGAGGCCTTAATGACGCGTTATGGTTTGACCCCAGAAATGTACAGGCAGAGATTTAGAACCTGTAAGAAGCTAGAGGGTACCACTTGGGTTGAATATGTGTCTTTTTTTTGCAGAGCAATGGATCGCTGGTTAAGGGGTAGCAAAGTGGAAACCTTTAAGCAACTGTATGATCTGTTTGCATGGGAGCATTTATCTAGTAACTGTTTTCCAGAGCTACGCCAGCACCTTGTTGATAGCAAGCTCACTAACCCTAGGAAGCTTGCTGAGGAGGCGGACCGCTGGGTGAGCACCCGGGTTCGCAAGGGTCCGGTGGGAGACTTCGCCAAAGGTGGGCATGGTCCCCAGCAGAGAAGTGGGGGGGATAGGGGTACACAGAAGAGTTCCAGAGAGGGTCCCAAAGTAATTCCCCCGGGAACCAAGGAGTGGTGTCCCAGCCTCCCCCTGAGAAGAAGTGGGTGCCCCCGACAGGTAGGACTGTCCAAAGGGGGCCTCTTACGTGCTTCAAGTGCGGTCAAGTGGGCCACCGGAATTATGATCCCCAGTGTCCCCTGAGGGATACCAATGTACCACCCTGTGCACCCCCTCCCCCGCCAGATTGCCAGTGTAGCCCTGGGAGGGGGGAGATGGGTGTCCAAAGTGGGTGGGACCCCGTAGAATTGACCCTTGTCTCACTAGGGAACTTCAAGAAGGTCCCTAACCCTGCACTGCCTGCTAACACTAAGAAGTACAGGCAGTGGGTGACCATCAATGGCCATAGGGTAGAGGCTCTGAGGGACACAGGAGCTAGTGTGACGGCTGTCAGCTCCCGGATGGTGTGCAAAGAGCAGATTGTTCCCATGCATTCTGCACAGTAGAGCCAGTGTGAGGTGGCTCAAGTTCCCTTTGAGTGGGGGGTGGTCTCAGGAACTCTTCAAGTAGCTGTGAGGCCAGCCATGCCGGTAGATTGTCTGTTGGGCAACGATTTTGAGGTAATCTCACTTGGAAATGTTGGGTCTGCCTGAGTGGGCGTGCGCGACCACTCGGTCCATGGCAGCTAGTCAGGATGTTCAGAAGGACCTGGAGCCTGAAAGTATGGCCCAGGCCCCTGCCTTAAAGAGAAGGGGTAGGGGGCGCAGAAAACCTTCCCCCATAGTTCCCATGGTCCAGGAGGGAGCAGATCTTGAGGGGGATGCCCTGGAGCCTACAGGGGAACAAGTAGCCGAACTGGGGGACCTGCCTGAGCTGCACCAATGGCAGCAGGAAGGGGGGTCCACCAGGGAGGAATTTTGTGAACAGCAGAGAACGTGCCCTTCTGTTGAGGGACTGCAGCGACAGGCCACAGCCCGGCAGCAGGTGATCAGTCAGGGTCACACCTGATCTATTGGGAGAATGATCTAATTTACAGCGAGCCTAAGGAGCCTGGCTCAGCCCATGTGCTGGTGGTACCCCAGCACTTCAGAGCCTTCCTACTGGGGTTGGCTCACGATGTGCCATTGGCTGGACATCTGGGGCAGACCAAGACCTTTGAGAGGCTGGTCACCCACTTTTATTGGCCCCAGATGCGCAGGAGCTCAGATGCTCACTTCAGGACATGTGAGACTTGCCAAGCAAGTGGAAAGAGCGGGGGGGGGGGAAGATCAAGGCCGCACTCCAGCCCTTCCCAGTTGTCAGTACCCCATTCGAGCGAGTGGACATTGACATTGTGGGGCCTCTGGACCCCAAGACAGCCATGGGCAACAGGTTCATCCTGGTCTTGGTGGACCATGCCACCCGGTACCCTGAAGCCATCCCCCTCAGGACAGTGACGGCCCCCGTGGTGGGGCGTGCATTGATGGGGATTTTTTCCCGTGTGGGTTTCCCCAGAGAGGTGATGTCCGATTGGGGTACTAACTTCATTTCCAAATATATGAAGTCTCTGTGGGAGGAGTGTGGGGTAACTTACAAGTTCACAACTCCTTACCACCCCCAAGGTAATGGGCTGGTTGAGAGATTCAACTGGACCCTTAAGGGCATGATTATGGGCCTAGAGGAGCCCATGAGGAGTAAGTGGGACGTCCTCTTGCCATGCTTGCTGTTTGCTTACCGTGAGGTGCCACAGAAGTCCTTAGGGTTCAGTCCCTTTGAACTGCTCTATGGTCACCCAGTAAGAGGGCCTCTGAGTGTGGTCAAGGAAGGCTGGGAGCAATCTCCCAGGAAACCTCCCCAGGATGTATTTAGCTACATGCTAGCCTTCAGGAACCAGACTCGGCGTTTCAGAAAACTTGCTGAAGCAAATCTGGAAGCCAGCCAGGAAAAGATGAAATGCGGGCACGATCAGAATGCCACTCCGAGTTTCAGCCTGGTCAAAAGGTTTGGGTCATGGCCCTAGTGGAGCCCTGTGTGCGCTCGAGGATAAGTGGATCGGCCCCTTCAAGGTGGTGGAGCGCAAGAGTCCTGTTACCTACATGGTGGACTTGCAATCTCCCAGGAACCCCCTGCGGGTCCTGCATGTCAATCGCTTGAAGCCCCACTTTGAGAGGTCTGAAGTGGGCATGCTTCTGGCTACAGATGCTGGAACGGAACAGGAAAGTGAGCCTCTTCCTGACCTCCTGTGGGCGGAGGAGAAAGATGGGTCAGTGGAGGGTGTGGTCCTCTCCACCAAACTGACCCTTGAGCAGTAGAGTGATTGTCGCCAACTGTTGGGGCAATTCAGTGATCTGTTCTCCCTGGTGCCTAGTGTCACTGACTCGTGCGTCCATGACGTAGACACTGGGGACAGTCCTCCTGTAAAGCACAAGGCTTACCGAGTGACTGACCGGGTCAGAGCGTACATCAAGGAGCAGGTCTCCAGGGAACGTGGCCAAGCCGAGCTGCAAGATGGCCACCGTGTAACGGGGCTCTGCCGGCCAAACGCCGAATCCGTCAGCCCATCCGGACTATGCCTGAATTTTTTGCGTAACGAAGCTGCGGCGGGGGCTGCCCAGACGTAGAGGCATCGATTCCTGCCTTCTGGACCGAGATCGGTTGTGGCGATCCGGAGCGGTGTCTCCTTTCCGACCCAGCGGCCAGTCTGCAACCTCCTAGCCGGCGTTCCCCGCCACGCAAGTCCCCGGTCGTGGGCCGAGGACCGGAACGCGAGGTGGAGTCGCCGCGACCGCCGGCGGAAGACGGACTCTGCTGCCGTTGGTGCCCTAAGCAGCCGGGTGGGATCCCTGGTCAGCGGTGATCTCCCTGCCTTGTGGGACTTGAGGGGGTGCGAGCTGGGCTGCCCGGGAGGCTGCGGGTGCCGCGCCGGCCTTGCTGCCTTCGCTGATTCTCCTGGCGGTGGGGGGCGCTGTCTGCGGCGCCCGGAGGAAACGGCACGCTTGCCTCCTGCCTGTGCCCAGTGCCTGGATATCGGACCGCGGAGCTCCACGACCTGCGGGGTAGGGTGTCTGCCGGACGGGGCCCAGCTGCGGTGGCTGCATGGAGGGTGCCGGAGGCCGACCCAGGCGACTCCCCGACTGCTGGACGCTCGCTGTGTGCCTTTCTGGGGAGCCCACAACGGCCACAGGCCCGCATTCGAAGGGCACCGAGGACCTGCTGGGCCTAGCTACACGTGGATGTCCCTGCTAGCGGCGGAGGCGGCGAGGACGGCCGAGAGGAAGAGTAGATTGCTGGCCTGAGAGACCCGTGAGTTTGGCCGAGACCCGGAGGCCTGTGAAGATCCCGTTGGGCCCTCTTCCACCCCCCCCCCCCGTTGGGACCCTGGTGGGGTGGCTCCCTCACTGAGCCATGGGGAAAACAGATGCAAAGCAGAGGAAGCTCCAGTCTGAGAGGCAGATGGCCCAGAACACTGAAACTGTCCCGGCGTCGCAAACGGTGGTCCCTGAAACGCAGCTGGAACCGACGCAGGACGAAGATGTCAAGAATATGTTTCGCGATCTTAAGGGCTGCCTAAAGGAGATTGACGGCAAGCTTGACTCCATGGCCCAGCGACTAGACGGAATATCGCATAAGGTCGATCAACATGAGGAGAGACTGGCGGCGGTGGAGGCGCGGATTGCCGACTGTGAAGAGAGCAACGGTGCTACCCAGGAGAAACTGCTGCGCATGGACAGGGTCCTGGAGGTGATAAGGGGGCGCAACGAGGATTTGGAAGCCCGCTCCCGCAGAAATAACGTAAGAATTATTGGTATTGCGCAATTCACATATATTGGCAATATGGAGCACTTCGTTGAAGGTATGTTCCGCGACCTGTTTGGGGAGGCCCTGTCGGCCATGTTCCTGATCGAGCGGGCGCACCGCACACTGGGACCACGCCCGGTGCCGGGAGCGCCGCCACGCCCGATCCTTGCCCGAGTCCTAAACTATCGGGACAGAGACACAATCCTGCGGCTGGCACGTGAAAGAGGTGAGCTCACATTCCAAAATATGGCCATATCCTTATTTCCCGATTTCACTCAGGCTGTGCAAGCTGCGAGGCGTGAATTCCTACCGGCTAAAAAGATTTTCCAGAAAGTGGGGTCAAAATATGCCATGCTATATCCTGCCAAGTTGCGGATTAACCACAAGGGTGAACCAATGGTCTTCACGGCGGTAACGGAGGCGCTCAAATTTGCGCGGCAGGCGGAGCGGTCGCTGCGGGAAAAGCGAGACGGTCAGGGGACTCCCCCGCAGGACCAGCTAAGTGACATTGAATAGGCAGAGCATCACTATGTGACTTCGTGGGCCTGTGACACATTGGGACGCCAGACAGCATGATTGTTAAGTATACCACTTGTTGATGCATTAGGGGGATCCTGAGCCTACAGAATGCAGGGGTTGCCGAGGGGAGCGGCAGGGGACAGTTGAACTCGCTTCGGGGACTATTCCTGATCTTTGGCAAAGTATTGTGAAGGGGGAGACGTTGGGCTTACCCCGCTGTAGGCAGACAGACTACGTACATGTAGGGCGGAATTGTTCGGCCACCCTGTCGCCTTTAGGCAGGGGAGAGTGCCGGTGACCCCACGCCCTCGCAGGGATGATTCCCGTAATATCACTGCTGAAAAGTTGTTGGGCTGGGTGGTGGGGGGGGGAACTGTGTCTCAACCTGATTGGGGGGTTGGAGTGGGTGGAGGGGGGTTTTGGTTATTGTTGAGTGGTTTTCTTACACTGCACTATTTTACTGCACCACTACAGGATGATGCGGCCCTGCCACTGGCCGCTGCACTGTTGTTATTGCTTGCGAGACATGCTGTGCGAGAGTTTTCCCTGCGGGCCCCGAGCGCGATGCCGCTGATGACCACACTGCTGCGTAGGATACACCAGTATACACATACCTGACCGCGCTGCGTTGTCTTACCTGGAATATTCGAGGTCTGAATGACCACCGCAAGATAAGATTGACCCATGCACATCTGACACGACACCAGATTGACATCTGTTTCCTACAGGAAACGCATCTGACCCAGGTTGCCGGGGAGAGGCTTAGACATGCTAGATGGGGCGAAATACACACCTCCGGCTGCTCCAGCTACTCCCGGGGAGTGGCTATCTTAATTCGACGAGGCCTACCCTGGCAAACATTTCGGGTGCATGCCGACACTGAGGGGCGCTACATAATAATGCAGGGGAAGCTATTTCACATGCAGATGACACTGGTTAACACATATGGCCCCAACACGGACGACCCTGATTTTTTCTGGCACGTCTGGCACAAGGCGCAGTCACTAGGAGAGGGTGCATGCATGTGGGGCTGATACTTCAATGCGGTGCTTTCGCAGGAATTGGATAGGGAGGGGGCTGCTCGCATGCATCACCCGCATGCGGCGGATCTTCTCCGTGGCCTACTGGCGGACTATAATTTATTAGACCCGTGGCGAGTACTGCATCCCGCGATACGGGAGGGCACCTGCTTCACCCCACACAGAGGAGCCTGGTCCAGATTAGATTTTTGGCTCTTAACCCCACAGATACATGCATGGGTGTCCGATGTTACGCACAAGGCGCGCACCCTCTCCGACCACTCGCCAGTGGAACTGACACTCCACGTACCAAAACCGTATATAACGCCCTTCGCGTGGCGATTGCCAGCGCAGGCCCTATCCGATCTGGTGTTTCGGGACGACATATACCAACGCGTGACGGAATATTTTGAGCAGAACACTGGTTCTGTTGCGTCGGAAGGCACCCTGTGGGACGCATTCAAGGTGGTGATCAGAGGTCACTGCATTGCGGGACAGGCCAAAGTACTGAAGGCAATCAGGGGAGCGCTAAAGCGGCTGGAGGACAGCCTACATGCTCTGGAGGTGCAGTACTGCTCGGACCTCTCGGCGACAACATTGGCGGAAACACGCACCAAACTCACGGAATACCAGACTGAAGCAGATAGGGAGCTTAAATTTCTGACCAAACCTGCGGTAGCCCGCAGATATGGGGAAGGTGACCGCCCGGGCAGAACGCTCGCTCTCCTGCTGCGATCGCAAAGACCATCCCCCTTCATCTCCTCAGTGGCGACACCGGGAGGTGGGCATGCATATACTCCTCCAGAAATTCTAGATACGTTTCGGACTTTTTATAAAGAATTATACCGTACCCGGGGAGCGCCACCGCTGGTGGAGCTATCAAGCTACTTGGATACGATCCAGCTCATCTGGTTCAATGCACACCAAAAGGGATACTTCGATCGCCCCTTCACGGTAGAAGACGTTAGGGACGCAATAGGCTCATTGGCAGCCGGGAAGGCGCCAGGACCGGATGGTTTACCGGCACAGTTCTATAAGGAGTATGCGGAACTGCTGGCCCCCAGACTACTGGCAGTATATGCTGAGGCAGTTATACTCCCGGAGTCGATGAGAGAGGCGGTCATCATTGCCCTCTTGAAACCTGATAAGGATGCCCAACACTGCGACTCATATAGGCCGCTGTCCTTAATCAATACTGATGCAAAGATCTTCGCGAAAATGCTAGCAACGCGGTTACAACCGGTGCTGCCACTTATGATACGCCCCGATCAGTCGGGCTTTGTGCCGGGCCGCTCGACATCTCACAACCTTCGAACCCTATTTGGGGTGCTACACTATTTAGCCCCGCATGTTAAGGCCGTGGCGGTGCTGCTGGACGCCACAAAAGCGTTCGACTCCCTGGAATGGGGATTCCTGTTTCCCTTGCTGCAGCGAATGGGTATGAGTGAGGCTTTTATTGGATATATTAGATTACTGTATACCAACATCACTGCTCGGGTTAGAGTGAACAGGCTTATCTCTGCGCCCTTTGCCATTGGGAGAGGTACGAGGCAGGGCTGCCCCTTATCGCCCCTGCTATTTGCAATCGTTACAGAACCCTTGGCAGCCCGCATCAGACAGCATCATGCAGACAGGGGCATTGGTTTTTCATCGAGGGCGCTGACCGTCTCCCTGTACGCGGATGATATTACTCTATATATGATCGACCCGCAGGAAAATCTTTCACCCATGACTAGAGAATTGATAGAGTATGGCTTGCTATCGGGAGTAAACATAAAGTGGGAGAAGTCGGTTATTCTACCTCTGACGACCGGGACGACTCGCTTTGCTCCGGACTGCCCGCTGAAGTGGGCTGACAGGCCGGTGCGATACCTGGGGGTCTGGATAAGCACGGACATGCAGCAAATATGGTCGGAAAATTATGGGCGGGCACTGGGTTGGGTGGAAGAGAGGGTCGGTCGCTGGAAGCATTTACCCCTTTCGCTAGCGGGCAGGATTGCTGTGGCCAAAATGGTCATCCTACCAAAGTTCCTATATTTATTTGGGAACATCCCGCTGCCCCTGACTGCTAGTTTTCTGCGCCAAGTGCGCTCGCAGATGGTGGAACTGGCGTGGGGGGGTAAGCAGCCGAGGGTGGCGTGGGAGACCCTCATTCTCCCGCAGCGACAGGGGGGCCTGGCGGCACCGGTTTTCTCACTTTATGCCTACTGTGCACAGGCACAATTTTTACACTACTGGGTACACCCCACACCGTTTCAGCCACATGTGGCGATAGAGACTGATTGAGCGGCACCACTGCCGCTCGCCGTGGCTGTTTATGCGCAGCACAAGCGGAGATGCACTGACATCGACCCGGTGCATGCACTTAAATGGGCCTGGGATGGGCTAAGGCGCAGGGCCGGGCTGGACCTCCTCTACACCAGATCGATGCCTCTACGAGATAACCCGATGTGGCCCCCGCTGCAACATATGCGCACCGGGGAGCGAGCTGCGGCGCGCGGCCTTTGCACGGGGGGAGATTTGTTCCCGGGAGATCCCTTCCTCACGCCGGAGCAGATGTGTGGTGAGGAAGCTCCGACGCTGCTGGACACACTACTTTACTACCAGCTACGCCACACATGTCAAAAGCTGTTTCCTACATTTCCGGCACCTCCGCCGGATCTACTTGCCCTGGAGAATGTGCTAACGGTGGAATCGGGACGCAAGCTCATATCCCGATTGTACCAGCGTATGCAATACAGCCATCCCGGCGGCGCCGGGGTTGTGGTCCGCGGAACTGGGTGCCGACATCTCTGATGAGCACTGGGATCTCTGTTGTAAGCTCCTGGAGATCTTATCCCCCAACTACAGGCTTCGCCTGATACATTTCAAATATATCCATATGACATATCGCACCCCTCACCGGCTACACCGCATGGGTTTGAGAGATACAGATAATTGCTGGCGCTGTCACGCACGTGGGGCTACTTTCTTGCATATGGCGTGGGACTGTC
The DNA here is from genome assembly GCF_964204655.1 of Triturus cristatus. Lineage (NCBI taxonomy): Eukaryota > Metazoa > Chordata > Amphibia > Caudata > Salamandridae > Triturus > Triturus cristatus. Next base: position 1,541,646,961 of record NC_140591.1, read on the forward strand.
CCCCGCTGGCGTCCTTCTGGGCCAGGGTGATGGAAATAATATGTACAATCACCGGCCTGCTGATCCCATGTACACCGCAAGCTGCACTACTAGGAATCTTGCATATGGTCAAACCCAAGCACCGGAAGTTGCCAGCGATGCTCATTTTGCTGGCCAAGCGCCAAATTGCGATGCATTGGGGGGTGGCTACGTCGCCTAGTATTAGGGAATGGGTAAAAAGAGTAGTATATTGCCAGTCGCAGCTCGCTCTATATTGGGAGCTACTGCCGGTGCGTTCAAGGCCAAAGGATATCTGGGAGCCCTTCACACACTGGTTGGCGCAAACCACGCTCCAGGCGCTGTAATTTAAATGCTCATTCTTGGGACTGTCAGGAGACGGATGCAGTTCAGATTGCCTGTGGGGCACGTTGGTCTACACCGATGGTTTTTGAGACTGCACGAAAGGGGGGGGTGGGTGGACGGATGGGTCAGGCGCATGTTGTTCAGACATATTGAGGTGGAGCAGATCTACCATATTGCTGGCAGTGGGTTGGTGGGGGGCTGTCTCGTCAATAACATGTCATGTATACACGGCAGTGAGTTGAATTGTTTTTTGTTGCTAAAAAATGCAAATAAAGGGAGCGCTAGGTGGCGCCTGACCGACATGGCTGCTCTGCCGTGAGGCTCCGGCCGTGAGACCCCGCCGATCCTTTCTTCTTCGCCTGATCCTGCCCTGGCCGGCTGATTTCGGCAGTTTTGGGGCCCGGGCCCGCCTGGCTGTCCCTGGTGCGAGTTTGGAGCGCGACCGCCCCCCCGGAGCTGTGATTGCTGCCTGCTGTCGGCGCCCGGCGGGAGGCGGCTTTGATCCCTGACGCTGGCTGCGGGCGCGCGGCTACTCGAGACCGCGGCGCCCACGAGGGTGCTGGGCCTGAGAATCCTGGCGGCCCGGTGAGATCGTCGCTGCAGCAGTGGCGGCCCCCCCCTCGGTGGGGCCCCGACCTGGGATCCTGTGGCCGGCGGCGAGGTGCTGTGGAGCCCATTCCGGGCTGTGGTACCAGACGGAGGGCCGGGCGGTGAGTGGGGCACTCCCTGGTGGGACGACCTGAGCTGCTGTGGGGCTGGAGGTGGTGGGGGCCCTCCCCTTCGGGCCGGGTGTCGACGGCCGGGGCACAGTCTCCCCCCACTCTCCCCCACCAACGCTGCTGGACCTGCCCTGGTGTCCCGAGGCCTGCGGCGGAGAGCTGGTGCACCGGCTGGGTGCTGTCCTACCTCGCGGCTGCAGCCCGAGGCCCCCTGGAGGGCTGCGCTGGGACCCCCCCCGAACGGAGCCTGAGAGCAGGAATAGGCGGTGAGTGCGGCGGCGGAGGATCGTTTCTGAGAGAGGCCCGCGGCCACGGCCGAGGCGAGGGATCGGACTCGTTGCCCCGCTGGGGACCCCGCCGGAGGCTGACCACTGGGGCCGGCCGTGTCGGGCCCTGTCCGGCTGCGGGCTCCCCCCGCCGCCCCCGTGCTGGGCCCCTGTCCGCTCGAGCGCCCCTTGACGCTCTGCGGGTGTGACGTTCGCTCGCTGCCCTGATTCACGGACGGCCGCCACAGATATGGGCAAAGACATGGCCGGCAAGCCAGCGTCCGGGGCCACCCAAACCAGGATGGACAAATTTACTACTACCGACAAGGGGCCCGGCTCCACGGCCGCGCCGGCCCCGGCCCCTGCCACGGACCTTGCTGCCATCCTGCAGGCCATCAACTCCTCCCGCGCCTCCCTCGAGGGCATGGTGGGAGAGGTCAAAGTGGACGTTGCTCTTCTCCGACAGGATCTGCGGAATGCCACCGCCCGCATTTCCGAGGCCGAATCCCGGATCTCCACCGCCGAGGACGACATCCGCCACCTACAGGACCAGGTTCGGGAGTTGACCACCCACTCTAAGGAACTACACCGCCGGGTCGAGGATGCAGAAAATCGCGCCCGGCGCAACAACCTGCGCTTAGTGGGATTTCCGGAGGGAGTTGAATCGGGCCGAGCGGACGACTTCCTGGAGCGATGGTTCCGGTCCTGGATGCCGGCGGACAGCCTATCTCCCTCGTTCGTGGTGGAGAGAGCCCACCGCTCCCTGGCCCCCAGGCCCCCAGGTGCGCCTCCCCGGCCGTTCATCCTCAAACTTTTGAACTTCCGCGACCGGGACGCCATCCTCCGCGAGGCCCGCTGCCAGGGCGCCCTCCTTTACCAGAACCACAAAATCATGATATTTCCGGACTACACCCGCGAAGTCCAAGAGCAACGCCGCTCCTACACGGAAGTGAAACAAAAGATGCGCTCTCTGGGACTCCAGTATCAGCTCCAGTTCCCGGCCCGCCTCCGGGTCGTCTTCCAGCACAAGACTTTGTTCTTCGATACCCCGCGGGCGGCCTGGGCCTGGTTGACGGAGGAGCACCCCCTGCAGTGCTCTGGGCGCGGCTCGCCTGTGGGTATGCGGAGGGGACGAGGAAGACCCCGGACATCGAGGACCCGTCGGCGGCACCGCACGTTACCCCGGGAGCGCACAGCGGAGGAGGTGATCACCACGCGCTCTGGGAGAAGGTCACGCCGAGGGTCGAGAGCCTCCTCTGCCTCTTCGGCCGCACATGCCAGTCCCGGGGCAGATGGACGGCGGACCGTGTCGCCCCGGCCCACGGGCCCTGCAACTCAGCCGGTCGAATTGGTGGACTCTTCGGACCTCTCTCGCAGCCCCAACATTTGACTCTCTTTGTTTCCTTTGGGGGGAGGGGGGGCTGGGGATGCCTGGACGGGGATGGGATGCCCCGTTATCAGTGTTGCTCTTGGCCAGGGCAGGTAACTCAGGTCTGAATTCATCGGTCTCAGGGGTCCACTAGCGCTCAAGCCCAAGCGTTTTAGCTTGGTGGTTCTTCCATTTGGTTCGGGCGACAGATGCTTCCGTTTTCGAAGTGTAGGGTGGGGGGGGGGTTGGGGTTGGTTTGGGGTTGTTTCTTCCCCGTTGGGAAGACTTTGTTGGTGGGGGATGACTCCCTCTTAATTGTTGTACTAAGGCATCATGTGCTGTCTGGCTTGCTCTCCTGCCCGATGTCCCGTTGTCCTTCCTCTCTGGGGGCCTGCTCAGCCGCGCCCCTACTGGCCCCCTCTCCTGTCCTAGACCATGGCTGACCCGCCTGTCCCTAGGGCCGCCATGCGCATACTATCCTGGAACGTCAATGGTCTTCTGGACCGTTTTAAACGTATGGCGGTCCTCAAATACGCGCAACGCGCTGAGATCGATGTACTCCTCCTCCAGGAGACTCACCTGTTGGGTAACAACTGCCCCTTCCTTGGCCGCTACGGTTACGACAGGGTATGGCATTCCGGTTTTGTGCGGGGATCCCGAGGGGTGGCCATTTTGCTCCGCAAGTCCTTCCCCTTTGTCCTGTCCCGGGTGCATTTGCACCCCCAAGGTATGGTAGTGGTGGTTTCTGGCAATCTGGAGGGGCGACCCCTTACCCTGATGTCCCTTTATGCGGCGCCATCCCTCTTGCAGTCGGCCCTCTCCCACGCGGCGGGTCTCCTCCCGACACTTCCGGCGGGCTCCCTCATTCTCGGCGGAGATTTCAACGCCGTCTACTCGCCTCCCCTGGACTCGACGGGCCCGGTCTCCCTGTCCCGCGTCGCCCGCGCAAAACAGCTCTCATCCTGGGCCGAAGCGCAGGGCCTCTGCGATGTCTGGCGGATCTGGCACCCACAGGCACGCCAATACACCCACACATCGGCGGCCCATCACTCCCATGCCCGGATCGACCTCATCTTCGTACCATCCACCGACTGCGCGGGGGTGCGAGATGTACGCATTCTTCCGAGGGGCCTTTCGGACCACTCGCCTGTGCTCCTCGCTCTTGGTCCCCCACCCCTCTCTGCCCGTCCGATGTGGCGTCTGAACGCCTGGTTCCTCCACGACAAGGCTTTCCGGAAGGCGGTCGGGGGCGAGATCGCCGACTACTACTCCCATAACGAGGGCTCTGTCACCTCCCCTGCCGTCTTGTGGGAGGCCGGCAAGGCGACTGTCCGGGGCGCCGCTAAGGGGCATCTGCAGCGCCAACGGCGGGCACAATCCCAGAAGCTCGCGGAATGCGAAGCCCAAGCCGTGGAATTAGAGCGCGGTCTGGGGGAGTTGGACGATGCCGCCCGATCTCGTCGCTTGGCCTTCCTGCGGGAGGAGATTCGCCTCCATTCCCTGGAGGCGGCGAAGATTCTATGGCGCTCCTCGGTGGCCCGGGTCTACGGGTGGGGAGACAAAAACGGCACTCTTCTCCACCGGCTGGCGACCTATCCCCGGGCGGGACGGATCATTCCGGCCATCGCGGACCCAGCGGGTGGTACTCACACAGCCTCGGTGGCGATAGCCCAGGCGTTCGCTGACTATTACTCCCAGCTATACCGCCGCAGGCCGTCCACGCTCTCCCTTGAGGAATTGCTGGGGACGACCGCGGCTACACTTACGCGGTTGCAGCCCGAGGTTTCCGAGACCCTTGATTCACCGATCGAGCTGCAAGAGATCGAGGAGGCCATAGGCCGCTTAGCACCTGGGAAGACCCCGGGACCCGACGGGTTCCCCCAGGAGTACTACGCTCACTATCGGGAGACGCTGGCCCCGAGGCTTCGGGACCTGTTTGCAGCCGTGGTGGACACGGGCTCGTTCCGGCCCGAGACGGACACGGCAACCATAGTTGCCCTCCCCAAGACTCAGCCTCCCTCGCGGTCCTGCTCTGACTATCGGCCGATATCCCTTATCAACACCGAACTCAAAATCTATGCTACGGTCCTAGCACAGCGGTTGCGCCCGTCGCTCGCCTCCTTGGTCCATCCGGATCAATGCGGCTTTATGCCGGAGCGGGGGACCAGACACTGCCTGCGGCGCCTGCATCTTGCGATGGCGCACCGCGGCCGCCTTTCTCCCTACCTGGCCCTCCTTCTGGTTGACTTTGAAAAGGCCTTCGATTCCGTGGGATGGGCGTACTTGGCCGACGTCCTGGAACGCATGGGTTTCGGCCCCCGGTTCCGTGCCATGGTAGCGGTCCTATACGCGCACCCGCGGGCCCGGGTGTTGGTCAACGGGGCTCTCTCTCGCCCGTTTCCCATAGGTCGGGGGACGCGCCAGGGTTGTCCGCTCTCGCCCCTCCTTTTTGCGTTGGCCATGGAACCCCTGGCAATGCTGATTCGCGCGGATCCCGTTCTTCGCGGTTGGGAATGGCCAGCTGTGGCCCCCGATAAGATTGCCCTATACGCGGACGATGTCCTCCTCTATCTTTCCGACCCAGCGACCTCGGGGCCCCGGGTCCGCCGGATCCTCCATCGGTTTGGCCAGGCGTCGGGTCTCCATCTGAACCCAAAAAAATCTGTTCTAGTCCCGCTACACCCGTCGCGGGAATGTTTCGACTGGCAATCAGATATTCCCCTCCGGAGACTCTCCTTTAAGTACCTGGGGATCTGGGTCACCCTCCTCCCGGAACTCTGCTGGGCACTCAATGTGGCTCCAGTAGTAAACAAAGCCAGATCAGATATGCTCCGGTGGCAGGCCCTCCCTTTGAATCCGCTAGGGAGAGTCGCCTTATATAAGATGATGATCCTCCCCAAGTTTCTTTACATGCTGCAGAACACTCCATGCCCCTTTCCGCGCCCGTGGTTCCGGGACCTGGATAAGATGGTGACCAAATTCCTTTGGGGCGGTGGTCGACCTCGGCTGGCCTTGGACCGCTGCAGGGTCCCCTCCTACAACGGCGGCCTAAGCATGACCAACCTCTACCTCTACTATCTGGCCACCCAACTACTGGTGGTCCACGATTGGTTCTCAGGGGGCTGGGGCGACCCGGCTTATCGACTCGAGGTGAACTGCCTCGGGTTCCCCTCCATCCAAAACATGCTCTACGGCACAACGATCCCCCTGTCGCTCCCCGGCGTCGTGCGGGCTCCCTTTCTCGCGTGGCGCGCGGCCTTGCGACACACCAGATGGTCGGGGACGTCCACGCAACTCACTCCGCTTTGGCACGGGACGTGGCTGCGGGAGGTGGTGGGACTCACGGGCTTTCGGCAGTGGGATCTTCTCGGTATCTCCTGTCTGGGCGATATATGGCGTGGAAGCCGCATGTGTTCTTTCCAGGAGCTTCGGACCCGCTTCTCGCTGCAGCCTTCTCAATTCTACCGCTACCTTCAATTGCGCCACGCGGTTCGGGCTCACGTCCCTCTAGATTCCAGACTGCCTTCCCATAGTCCGCCTGAGGCCCAGGTGATGTTGGGGTATCTTGGGAGGGGGGGCATATCCCGCATTTATAAATCCCTAATTAACAATACACCGGTGGATTGGAGCGGGCTAAAGCAGCGATGGGAGGCTTGGGTGGGACCCCTGGATGAGGCGGACTGGAGGGACGCCCTTATGGGCCCTCGGTCGCTTACCACCTCCGCGAGGCTGCGGCTTATCCAACTTTATTACCTCCACACTGCCTATTTGACCCCGGCCCGCCTGTATCGTGCGGGACTCCGCGCGGACGCCTCTTGCACTCGCTGCGGGGAGGTTCCGGCAGATTTTTTCCACATGGTGTGGTCTTGCCCTCGTCTGGGGGACTACTGGGCAGCGATCGAGGCCGATCTAGCGGAGGTCCTGGGTTGGGAGGTCCCCCACGAGCCTAGAATGGCCCTGCTGGGCATCATGGACGGGATGGACGGGTCCCGCAATGAGAAGTACTTCCTCACCACTGCCCTTATGGTGGCTAAAAGAGACATAGCGGCGGCGTGGTCACAGCCAGACCCGCCCAGAGTGGCTACCTGGAGTAGAGGGGTGGATTGGTGTGCAGCTCAGGAGCGGTCGCTATACACTGCACGGGGCTGCCCAAAAAAATTTCGCAAGATATGGGGGAAATGGTTGGGGGGCCTGCTTTGAAGGGTGGGTGCGCAGGGGGGGGGGGGACGGGGGATGGGAGGGGGCGGGAGGGTTTTTGCACTTGCCTGTTGATGCTTTCCTGATTGCCGATACTGATGCCTTGTTCACTGCACTGCTGTATATTATTCCTGATATTGTTCTTTATGCCGCAAAACACAATAAAAAGAAGTTTATCAAAAAAAAAAATGCAAATAAAAAGAATTAAAAAAAAAAAAGGAGCAGGTCTCCAAAATGTTTTCTTTAGGGGTGATTGAGTCCTCTAGCAGCCCTTGGTCCAGCCCCGTGGTCCTAGTACCAAAGGCTGCAGCGCCTGGTGCCACCCCAGAACTTCAGTTCTGCGTGGACTACCGAGATCTCAATTCGGTCACAAAGACTGACGCGCACCCCATCCCCAGAGCTGATGAGCTCATAGATCGGCTAGGGGCTGCACGGTACCTCAGCACGTTTGATTTGACGTCTGGGTTCTGGCAGATCGCCTTGACCTATGGGGCAAAGGAGAGGTCAGCATTCTCCACACCTGACGGGCACTACCAGTTGCGAGTGATGCCCTTTGGGATGAAGAATGCCCTTGCCACCTTTCAGAGATTGGTCAACAGAGTGTTGGTTGGGCTGGAAGGTTTCAGTGCCGCCTAACTGGATGACATTGCAGTGTTTAGTTCCTCAGGGGAGGACCACCTGCGCCACCTCTGGGAAGCGTTGATGGCACTGCGAAAGGCAGACCTCACAATCAAGGCAAGCAAGTGCCAGATTGGGCAGGGTTCTGTGGTGTACTTAGGACACCAGGTGGGGAGCGGCCAGGTGGTGCCCCTACAACCCAAGATTGAAACCATCCTGGATTGGGAGCCCCCAAGGACCCAGACACAGGTGAGAGCCTTTTTAGGACTCACAGGTTATTACAGGAGGTTTATCAAGGGGTATGGCAACATTTTTGCACCCTTGACTGAGCTGACTTCTAAAAAAGCAGCCAAAGATTGTGAACTGGACTGACACCTCAGAAAGCTTTTGATGCCCTGAAGACTGCCATGAGCACCGCACCAGTACTTCGGGTGCCCAACTTTTCAAAGGAATTTGTTGTCCAGACAGACGCCTCCAAGCATGGTGTGCGGGCCGTTCTGTCACAGGTCAATGAGGAAGGCCAAGACCAACCTGTGGCCTTCATTAGCAGAAGGTAGCTCCCACGGGAACAGAGGTGGAGTGCAATTGAGCATGAGGCATTTGCTGTGGTCTGGGCACTGAAGAAGCTGAGACCATACCTGTTTGGGACTCACTTCTGGGTTCAGACAGACCACAGGCCCCTCAGGTGGTTGATGCAGATGAGGGGGGAGAATCCAAAGTTGTTGAGGTGGTCCATTTCTCTACAGGGTATGGACTTTACAGTGGAACACCGCCCTGGTCCAGAACACGCCAATGCTGACGGTCTGTCCAGATTTTTCCGCCTCAGTGATGAGAACTCCCAGGGGATGGGTAGTTCTCCCCACATTTCAGCTGGAGGGAACGCGTGTTAGACCTGACAGCATTGGCGTAGGTCTCCCTTCTGTTTTTTGTCACTTTTTGTCTCTTTCGTGGTTGCTGGCGTTGGACGCTCTGGGCGCTGTGCCACTGCCATTCAGTGACACAGCGCAAATGCTCCTTATTATAAATTAACTGTATAAACTAGTATAGTCTTAGTAGTGCCAAGGAACATGTTAGGAAAGAAGAATTTGGGACGCTTGAGCTTCAAATATTAACGTGCACATGGTAGTGGTGATTGTCTTTATATTCTGAGTGTGCAACTACCGCTTTTGGGAAAGCAGGTATCTTTTTGTCTAAACCTTCCTGTGTGTTTTCTTGGTATGTGTATTGGCCGTCTGGTTTAGAGGGCCAGGGCAGGCTGAGGCTGACCTGGGTCGAATGGAGGAATCTGCCGTTGAAGTATGGGGAGGGGTGACCCCTTTGATCTGAGCAGGGCTGTGCCTGGCAAGGTGAATAATTGCTCCACTTCCCACTGGACGTCTGATGGTGGGCCCCCTCTCCCTGAAAGGGAGGATGCCGCCTCGTAAATAAAGTGACCCAAGTCGACACCAAACTGGTTCTGGCCGGGTCGAGTGATTTGTGACTGTCTCAAGAACAAAGACTTTTGAGGTATAAAGATCTGAGCTGAATCCCCTTGGTGGTGTGTAACTTCGGGATGCCAAGACGAACCTCTGTCCGCGTAACAAGAGGAAAAGGACTTTGAAACTTTCATCCATATACTGAAGCAACTACCCAAGGGCCTGATTTGAGCTTGCCTCCTGCCGAAGTCTCAGGGACATTAGACTTCATTCGTCAGCCGCCCGGATTCCTCTTGAAGGGAATCCTACTTGCAGGTGAGGCCTCTTGTCGAGAAATCCAGGGTCTCTAGTTCTACTGTGGGAAACGCCGCATTTAACATGCTACGGAAACTATTGCTATCGCCATTGTGGGCCGCTGCAGCTGAGGAGCTGTGCCGCTGAGTGCCCGCATTTGACTTGCTACGGAAACCATTGCTACCGCCATTGTGGGCCGCTGCAGCTGTGGAGCTGTGCCGCTGAGTGCCCGCGTTTGACTTGCTACGGAAACTATTGCTATTGCCATTGTGGGCTGCTACAGCAGAGGAGTTGTGCCGCTGAGTGCGCGCCTTTGCCTTGCTACAGAATCCATTGTTGTCGCCGTTGTGGGCCGCTGCAGCTGAGGAGCTGTACCGCTGAGTGCCCACATCTGCCTTGCTACAAATCGCTAGTGTGGGCTGCTGCAGAGTTGTGCCGCCGAGTGCCGACATTGGTCCTACCATGAGGATACTACGAGAATCCGTACTATTGCTATTTTGGGCAGCTGCCACTGAGGAGCTGTGCCGCTGAGTGCCCACCCGTGTCTTACTACAGAGACCATCCCTATTGCTATTGTGGGCCGCTGCAGCTGAAGACCTTTGCTGCTGAGCGCCCACGCTAGCCCCTACGTCATGAACCTTGCCATCTTCTGTGTGCCGCTGGGCGTCGCCTTCCAACCCCATCATAGGATTAGCGTGAGTGCACGCCACGGACTGCTGCAGTCGAGGAGCTGTGGCCGCTGAGAGTCCGCCTGTCATCCCGCACCTTCCCCGTGAAGCTGGGCCCCCTTTATATCCCAGGTACATTGTGCATCAGCGGGCCGCCTAGGCCCCGATCTCAAACTAAGCTCGTTCCACCCGCACGCACAAGTGCTTCCATCGCCCCTAAATGAATCTGTAATTATGTGCATTGTGGTCCTATGAGCATTTCTCCATTTCGTGCTTGACTTATATAAAGATAACTATTTTTCTATACTTGCTTGTGGTGTCCGTTTTGTAGCGTCTTTCCAGCGTTGTTGTGTATGGTCATAAATGCTTCACACACTACCTCTGAGATAGGCCTGTCTGCTCGTGCTATGTTACCACAGAGTTGAGCTGGGATTATCAAAGGGTGTAGCCCCCTTACTCTGACTTAGGAAGAAGGGTCACTATTTGACACCGGCGCCAGCCGCTGCCAACTGGAGGCCCCCATTTCTTACAATGAAGTTAAAGGCAAATATCAGTAAAACATTAAAAATGAGACACAGAGGATGAGGTCTGTTATTATATGAAGCAGACCCCCTGAAAGCATGCTTGCTTTACAAAAATATAGAACACGCAAAAGGTGATGGGAGGAAGGCTTACAAATAAGTCCAACCACTGGGCAATCGCTCGGGGAGTATTTCAACCAATCATTCTTTTCCCCACCATGTCACCTCTGTTTGGACCAGTCATATGCAAATCAGCCTTGATCCTGCTGCAATAAAACAGTCCAGCTGAACTGCCCGACCAAGTCCTCCCTAAACTGGAACACAAGCAACGCAAGACCGGTTTAGCCCTCACTAAGAATCATAAGTCCGGTATAGTTTTGTTTCAGTAGCATCGTGAGCATGGGGCCCACGTTTGGGCATACCCTTGCCACTTAAGGCGTTACATCAAGGTTCAAGACTGATTTGCATATGGCTGTGTCCAAACTGAGGTGGCATGGTGTGCAAAATGAGGATGGACGGAGATGCAGCCCAAGTAAGCTCCAGTGGCTGAGATTAATTCCACCATTCAATCCATCACTTTTTTGTATACTTCAAGGTGACGCCCTAAGTGTGACAGGTATGTGGGATGCAAGTGTATGGAGTGTCCCTTATCTAAAAACAGTGGGGGCACTCCATGCTCCTGTGCCAACCCCGACTTGTGACATAGGAAGGGTCTGTGAATTCCAAAGACAAACCTGGGCGTACGCAAGAGAACAGGACCATTCTGTGCTCCATCAATGTACCAAGCAGTAGCTTGACAGAGGACGAATTCCATCAAAACTACAATTAAGACTGTGGCAGGAAAGCTTGATGAGCAGATTTGTAGGAATAGAGAAGGAGGACGAGGAAGAAGTGAGCACACCTTGGTTACTAGGAAAACAGTCAAAGGACATGGGCACAAAACTAGTGTTCAACTAGCTGGACTCAGCCAAGAGGTTGATAGAAATCTTCCTGCAGTAAGAATGTGTGGCAGTGCTGGCCGCCCTGGAATACTCAAGGAACTGTTAACTAACTAGACCGCAATCGCCTCTTGAAGGGAGTTGTAGCTAGGGAAATATGCATTTTGGTGAAATTGTTTTCTTATACCTGGTCTCTTGTCTTTGCCCCTTTCCTCATTCCAGGTGCTCCCACTATCAGACGAAGGCAAATGGTGTGCAACAAGTTACATTGCTTTGGCAGGATAACGTGTTCTAGCTGTGCTGTGCTTTACTGCTGTGTCAAGCACGCCAGTGCTTCCTAGCAGGCACTGGATACATAAATACCTATATATCATATTATTTAACAGTTTTCTATAGAGCCCATCATCAAGAGATATGGGAGGGCTTTACACAGTAACACTGAGGAAATATGAATTTTGTGATCAGTTATGTCCCCTATCGTAGACCCCAACGGCTCCATGTACATGCTATAAGTACATGTATGTTCCCTCCTGCTCCAGTTTTGAAGACGCAAATATATGTGCGTCCACCGTCAACATGTCCTCTTTCAGATCCACCATGAATGGGTCAGATATTCCTTTCCTAAGTATGAAAGGCCACAGACTTTATGTGGTTCACTTTCCACATTTTACAGATTCAGGCGAGTAGGCCCGAATTCTGTCATCAAGCCTTTTCCTGCCTTCTCTCTCTGAAAGCTCCAGTCTGAGCCTGCATCTGTGACCATGAACTTTGTCTTATTCCCTGCGCGGCTAACGGTGCCTGATCCAGCCCGTCGCCTGCCAAAAACTGTATTTCACCTTCAAGATTATCTCCTCCGCCCCTCATCCGATGCATTCCTGTCTAGCAGTTTAGGTAAACATTCCTCCAGCTACCGTGCAAAGGGGCCAGGCCTCGCTGTCCTCGTGCAAGTAATTCATATCCCTGTTACCATGGAATATTCCTACCCCCTCGCATCTAGTGTAGACACTTAGACGCTTGTACACGCACTAACAGTCAGTATAGTCAGTATAGAATAAGATTCTATCCTAAGAGACCTCTCTTTTTGGATAACGTAGTTCTTTAAACATAGGATATTAGATATGATTTGGGATTAGGTTGACATAACCCCAGACTTCTGTCTCCACATGTAGAGCTAAATGTCAAGTCCCTTTCTCCCTCTAGTTGCACGTCAATCACACGTCATGCGGCTGCGCACGCATCTCTGCCAAATATTTCTGCTGACATTGCAGGATTCTCTTATGGATCCACCCACTTATGACATCATGTATAATGACGTTTTCTAGTTACGCCTATTCTAGTTATGCATGCATATTATATTTTGTCTTATCAGTTGATACGCCTACTACATCTGTTTCACTGTAATGCCTTTTCTATAAAAATGATTACCTGTCAATAATAAATGCCCTTCCTTCCTGAACTTTCGTGGTGATGGAATAGAACGCCAACAATTCGAATTGTATTCCTTTGTATAGGAATAAAGCCTTTTTAAACCTCTAATACCACGGATTCTGCCTCTCATTTTACTGAGTTATTCTTAATAGACTTTACCGCATAAAAAATAGTACCGGTAACGAAATATTTACCACATAGATTGGCGCCCGAACAGGGACACTTTCTCATCTCACGCGCCGGCGGTGCGTTGCAGGCCCGGTCTCCTGCCACAGCTGAACGGACAAAAACGCGTATCTGCAGGATTTCCTGTATCTCCCTCCGGCCAAGCGGGGACGACTGAGGCTGCGATCAACACCCAGACGAGGCGGTGAGAAGTGCGAAGTATCCCGACCAGAGCCTAGCTGAGAGAGCAAGATCCGAGGTATACAGAGACCCGCCAGGTTCCGAAGTTCCGAAGTTCCGAGTCCAGTCGAGTCCAGTCCGGTCCAGTCCAGTTTCAGTTCCGTTCCGAGGCCTTCCGTTCCGAGCTACCCGGTGAGTACCATTACCGGGGAGGCATTTAACGTGCACATAGTCTGTGCCGGTCAGGACGGGTTTGGGTACACAAATCCGGTCAGCACTGTTTTAGCAGTGTATCTGTACTGTTTAGCAGTATATATAGTATGTTTTGCATATAAATAAGTATTATCTAGTGTCAGTATTATGTCAGTAACTAGTTTTCTATTAGTTATCATTGTTCGTAAAACTGTTAAGTGTTAAATGTTTTAAATACGTTCTATATATTGTGGTGTGAATGACTGTTCATTATTGTGTTTTCTTGTATAAAGTGTGTTCTAGTAATAAGGTCTAAAAATGCCGCTCTTTTCGAAACTAAGACAGATCAAAACTAGAAAAGGTGTACTCAAAGAAGCTGTTCCCATCCCACCTAGGGACACTCCAGGGTACTTTATGTATCATAAGCATGGCCTAGATGCCGTATTATTTCTTGATTTATGGGTGGACTACACCAAAGAATTACCAGAGAGTCAGAGATGGCCCGCAGCGGGGACCTGGGATGCAGATTGCATCATGAGAGTAGAAGAAGAATTATGGAAAAAGAAATCCAGACAGTCACAGAAAGATGCCATTGAATTATGGCGTAAAGAATCATATAGACGTACAGAAAAAGCACTCAGACAGGAAGATAAGGGTAAGGAGAATTCAAATAAAGTCCGAGAAAATCTATTACTTGAGGAAGGTACCCGAGTAAAATCAGAACAAATAGACAGACAAAGAAACGCCCTTATGAATGGTATGTATCCACTTCTGGCCGAAGGGTTACCTAAGGCTACTCCGGAAATACCAAAAGACTTGCCACCTCCATTGTTTCCGATAAAAGCACATCCCAAGGGGCATCCTAGAACCGCAGATGTTTTCCTTTCCTCTTATTTAGATGACGCAGCTCCCGAGTATGCTAATACCGCACCACATAGACCGCTTGCCGATGATGCTCATCGCCAAGACTCTCCGTCTGTACCTCCACAACAACAAGCTTCGACACACATTCCGACAAGCACATCTGTTTCTACAGCTTTTCCCGCAACGACGGTTGCTGTCTCACCTTCAACAAATCCTTTCACGTCCAGCATCCTAGACGGTGCTACAGGAGGTGCGACAGACATTTTTTCTACGCCACCCAGAGGAAATAAATTTTCCCTTAGAGAATTAGCACACCAACGTACGCCCAAACTAGCAACTCCCGACATGCTCAAGGAACTTCTAGTAGATTGTAGATATGATCCTGTACCCGGTAAACGGGACGAAATGCTGCTGTCATCATTACGTATTCGACGAGCTGCAATATATTTAACGAAGCTACCAGGAATGGCTACACATTTAGAAAATATATATCACTTTGTCCAGTCAGGACGAGGTCCTGAAAGTATTAGCAGAGCCATGGAGTACCAGAAAGCGGAGGTACAGGGACAATTGTTACGTTTCCTTATAAACTGTGTAATCAGAAATCAAGACCGGCCTGGGGTAAATCCGGAAGAAATGCAAAAACTTGTCACTTGGGGCCAAAATATATCAGACGGAAGACATGATAAACAGTTATGTATAGTAGCTATGTACCGAAAGATCCGCACAGAAGTAGAACGAATACACGAAGAAAGATTAGAGATAGACGCCGCTGACCTAAACAGAGAGGAGGGGGAGCAAGAATCAGACCAAGTAGATACAATAGCTTATGTAGGTAGAGGAAGATCCCATAATAATACCAGAGGTTTTAACGACCCAATACGTCCAATACGTCCAGAATGTAATAGACATCTTCCAAACCCTATGCTAAATACAAAATCCCCTGAATACTTATTCCAAGCCGCCGATAAATTACTCCGAGATCGAAGGGGGTACCACGTGCTTGATTCCATGGACGAACAAGAATTAGCCAGGTCAGCAGTACAATGGGCTGACAGTCCCGGCGAATACAATGACGATGTACTTGCACACACGTTTCTGAATCTAGACCCATATGAACAGCGTTTAGCTAGTATATACATGATTCAACACCTCTTTATATTATATAAAGGCCAACACTCCGATCCAGGACCCTTACCTGACATATTGACAGAACTGCTCACGAATATATGGAGAGGGTCAGGTACTGATTTGATTAAGGAAATTCTAGAATCTCGAAATCAATATTTAAATTTCGTATGCCCAGAACACGTTCCAGTTCCCATCATGGGAAGAAAAATGTATCACATAGATAGACAGAATCCGTTACGCGAAGTACACCCAATTAGAGGTGCCGGTGATAATTTTACACGCGTGTTTGTATACACGCCTATAACTAAACTGGAATTATTAGAAATGAAGAAAGTAGTACCCAGCCATGACAAGGACCCAGCAGGTTTCCACCGTGAGATAAAAGACATGTTACTCATGGGAGAGTATACTTACCCCGATATTATGAAAATATTAAAAGTCCTATTACCCGCCGGTGTTTATGAGAAACTCAAAGAAAAAGAATGGGAGGTGGGAGACCAAAAGATAGATTGGACAGCATTAGAAAACGAAGAGAAGGCCCGAGCTGCAGGAGCAGGGCTTGGGGAAAAGACTACAGCACTAGCAGGATTACTAATACAGGTACTGCCACGTTTATTAACTACGAAAAAGGAAGACTGGGGTGCAATCTCAGCCTGTAAACAAAAATCAGATGAAGACACTAGTGATTTTTATTCCCGATTTGAAAAATGTTTTAGTATAAATAGTGGCATAAAAGCCAGTAGTGAGTCATATCCACATCTGTTTGTGACAAAATTAGTTGAAAATTCTCTGCTACAAGTCAAGAATAGAGTATTGAAATTCGAAAGTACCTGGCAAGGTAATACCCCATCACAGATGCTACAGATGTTACAATATCACCACAATAGAATTAGAGAAGAACAAGAACACGAACAAAGACGTATGAAAGATACGAAAATGAAAATGCTTGTTGCACAATCAGTTCCAGCCGATAGTCATCAAAAGGGTGATTCCGCAAGTCCTGCGAAAGGGACATGCAACTACTGTAAACAACCAGGTCATTATATACACGATTGTCCAGTCCTGAAACATAATATTGCCACAGGTAGAACACATGAGAGACCACGTCCACCTAGACAGGATCAGAATCAACAACAAATCCCTCAGAATGCACAACCTAGGTTAGCTCCGCAACAATTAGCTCCGCAACAGGCAGCTCCACAACAGACCGTAGCACCACCACAAGCGCAGCCTGTCGCTGCAACACAAGCAACAACACAACAGATGTATCAGTACGCACAAACAGATTATCCCGATTATCAACGATACTCATGAGATAGCCTAGAGAGGGAAGTTGGCTTACCCCTTATTGAGGTTCCTGTAGACCAAGAGGGACCTTATGTACATAGTGAACTATTAGGGGAAGACAGAAAGTTTTTACTTGATACAGGGGCAAGCAGAACAACTATAAGACGCAGTGAAGTTCCAGGGGCACCCCTCTCAGGCTCACAAAATATTTCCCTTGGATTCTCAGGAAAACCGATAATAAATGACGTAACACAACCTCTTCCACTTACAGTCGGTCCATTAACACGTACTACAGATTTATTGCTTACTGAATCATGTCCAGAAAACTTGTTAGGTATAAAAACATTGAAAGCTCTAGGAGCCATAATATGTTGCTCTCCGGAAGGAGTACGACTATTTTTACGTGACTTTAAAGGTCACTACGTATCCAGAGACATGGATCACCGACTGCAGAATTTACCTACACATTTATGGGCACAAGGCCCCACTGATGTTGGTTGCATGAACATTACACCATATCGAGTTACACTAAAGACAGGAGTGGTACTACCACGAATGCGACAATACAAGTTACCTCCAGATGCTGTAGTGGCTTTACTGCAAATCATTGACGAGCTTATTGCCCAAGGAGTGGTTGTCGAGACCGACTCCAATGTATGTAATTCCCCGATAATTCCGATTCTTAAAAGAACGGATCCAAAAGCTCCACCAGTATATCGATTAGTTATTGATCTGCGCGAATTAAATAAATGTATTGTACCACAATACCCTGTGGTCCCAGATATCTCTTCATTATTGACAGCTATTGACTCAGAAGCAACGTTTTTCACTGTAATTGATCTCAAGAATGCTTTCTTTAGTGTCCCAATTGATCCAGAAAGTCAATATTTATTCGGTTTTAGTTTAAATGGACGAAGTTTTAAATTCACACGCGCACCTCAAGGATTTACAGAAAGCCCCAGCATCTATAGCCAAGCACTGAAACGAGAACTTGACAGTATACACATGCCAGTTAACACTGCCTTGCTTCAATATGTCGATGATCTGCTGATCACCGCCCGAAGCGAACATGAATGTGAAAAAGCGTCACTGACGGTTTTAAAATTTCTGGCTGACAAGGGGCACAAGGTGTTCCCTTCCAAGCTGCAATTCTGTGTCCAGCGAGTTGTTTATCTTGGGCACTCGCTGTCCAAGGAGGGAAGGCAGCTTACACCCGATCGCATCCAGTTAATTGCTAACATGCCACCACCCAAGACACAAAAGGAGGTGCGGGCTTTTATAGGCCTCACTTCATACTGTAGGCAGTGGATCCCTCAATATGCATTTCTAGCAAAACCACTCATCCAGTTGACAACACAGGAGGCAGCCACATCGACTGTCCTCCCTTGGACTCCAGAACATACACATACCTTCGAAAGCTTAAAGAAAGCTTTATGTCAAGCACCTGTCCTAGCAACACCATGTTACAGTAAACAGTTTACACTCTTTGTTACAGAACGCGAAGGTACTGCTTTGTCAGTACTCACTCAGGAACAAGCAGGATCACACAAACCATGTGCTTATTTCTCTAGTACATTAGATCCAGTAGCTCAGGCTCTTCCAGCGTGCCTGAAATCAGTGGCAGCAACAGCTTTAGCAATCAGACAAAGCGATGCCATAGTGTTAGGACACCAATTGACAGTACAAGTACCACACGCAGTAGAGGTTCTCTTGAACCGCACACAAACACAACACTTGACTATAGCGAGACTCACCGGTTACGAATTAACATTGTTTCAGCCACACATAGAAATCAGACGTTGTAATACGTTAAATCCTGCCACACTGTTACCAGTAGGCGGAACAGATCCATTGGCACATGATTGTGTCGAAGTCATTACTATCACGACGAAACCCAGACAAGACTTGACAGATATCCCTTTGTCAGATCCAGACTTGACATTATATGTAGATGGGTCATGTATGAGAACAAGTACAGGAGAGTTAGTGGCCGCTTACGCAGTCACAACAGACACTGAAGTCATTGAAACAAATTGTATTAACACTTTGTCAGCTCAAGCAGCAGAGCTCATCGCTCTGACACAAGCCTGTATTCAAGCCACAAATAAAAAAGTCAACATATACACAGATTCACGTTATGCATTCGGAGTCGTCCATGACTTCGGCGTACTGTGGCGAGAGAGAGGTTATTTAACTTCTCACGGTGCCCACATCCAACACGGACCCCTCATTCAAGCCCTATTAGACGCGATTCATTTACCTACTGCAATATCAATTATGAAATGCAAAGCCCACACAAAAGTTACCGATATCATTTCTCAGGGTAATGACCTAGCTGACAGAACAGCTAAACAGACTGCTCAGAATCAGACTCACACAACTGACATGACAAAGACAATAGTCCTGACACCAACACATTGCATGACAGTTAAGGATCCCGCCCTTGATGTAATTGACATACAGACACATGCGACACCAGAAGAAATAAAGAAATGGACTGAATTAGGAGGGATCCAAACAGATCAAGGATGGATGACGAAGGAAAAATCTATATGGTTTCTTCCCGACTCAATGGTCCAAGTCATCATTAACACTATACATAGTCCAGCGCACCTAGGAGAAAAAGCTATGCTAGACAGCATTCAACACATTTGGTTCAACAAACATTTGCGAGCCGCAGCGAAACAAAAGGTTCGTACCTGTATGATATGTTGTCAGTTTAATCCAGGTAAAAGCATCCCCGTAGAACAGGGTGGATTCCAAACTCCCGATCATGCTTTTGAAGTCCTCCAGATGGATTATATCCAGATGGAACGATGTCGAGGATTCAAATATGTTCTCGTAGTTGTCTGTGCTCTTTCCCGTTGGACAGAAGCATACCCGGTTTCAGATTACACTGCCCCGACTACTGCCAAACAGTTAGTTCGAGAATTCTTCCCACGGTACGGTTTACCACGTGTTGTCTACTCAGATAACGGCCAGCCGTTCTCATCCGAACTAATGAAACACGTTTCCCTTCTATTAGGATACCAATGGAAATTCCACTGTGTCCGACATCCCGAGGCGGCAGGTCTCGTGGAACGCCATAATCAAACTCTGAAAATTAGATTGTCCAAAATATGTAGAGAGAAAGGAGTCGATTGGATAGTAGCCTTACGAGTTGCGCTCTTTTACATGAGAATGGTAGCACATTCTCGAACAGGGCTATCTCCGTATGAGGTGATCTTCGGTAGACCACCAAATATGTGGGGGACGCCTATACCTCGTAAAATAACTGACGTTGACTGTAATATGCTGACAGATTACCTGGCTTCCTTGATGTCTGCACTACAATCTTGTCGTTCACAGGTATCCGCAGCTTTTCCCGACAATACTGAGGTGAAGCCCCATGACGTGGTTCCTGGTGACCTGGTTTTGGTCAGGAATTTCGACCGGAAGACCCAACTGGATCCTAGGTGGAAGTCACCGAAGTTGGTTCTACTTACCACAAGGACAGCTGTGAAAATCGAGGGAAGGAAAGGGTGGTTGCACTCGAGTCATATCAAGAAATTTTATGGACTACCATCCAGCGTAGAGACTCAACCCTGTATTCCCTCACAGACAGACTCAAAGCTTCCTTTGGCTGAATTAACGAAACCAGAACTGTATAAACTAAAATTGAGGTCCAGTAAGTCAGACAATTTGATTGTTTAAGTCCTCTCCAAGGTGAATCGGTTGAATTTGTCTCTGACATGTATCCTCTGGACCGGAATAGAGAAAGAAATAATCAAATGCTGCTCAAGAAGCATGCGTATTGTAAATCATTTCGTAGTCATTGTACAGTAACATTATTAATTTTGTTTTTTCTAAGTCTTTTGATCATCATTGTCAGCATCCTATTGCACATGTATTACCCTATTCCTAAGCGTGCTTATAATATAACTGCAGAACATTCTTTTAGTGAGTTACCTCCACATGAATTGTCTTATAGATTTGCGCTGCGCAATAACACTTTCATTAGTATGCTACATCATTCCCATCAAACCAGCAATGCCACAAATTGTTGGATATGTGGCCGACTCCCTCCCTATCAGAACTATAAGGGAGTTTTGCCCCTCTTTCCCTATCCGTTCACACACAATGGCTCCTGTGGAGCATGGTTTAGTTTGATTAATTCCCTAGATTCGAATTCCGCAGTTTATCAAGACAACTGGGTATGGGGAAACCTGAACTTAGTTTTGCTTAAAGTCTGCTACCCTAACAAGGAGGGACTTCCCAAAAGAACAGGAACTGATCTAGAAAATGAAGTATATGGATTAGGTAATTTTACACTTAACCTCATGATCCTGAACGTTGAATCTGAAGCTACACCAATCTTGCCCGCCATGTCCGTATTCCCAGTAAAAGGGGAACTATGTATAAGAAAGAATGGCTCCATACACATGGGCCATAGTAAATGCACCACTGTAATAAAATTCAGTGATCAAGGCAAGTCTACATTTAGAGCTTCTCGTCATTCCTACTTTATATGTGGCCAGACCGCATATATACGCCTGCCTTTAGACTGGGATGGTACCTGTTACATAGCATTCCTTCTACCACCTGTTTTCCTAGCTCCTCCTGATTATCACAGAAATACCCATTTAGTACACAATAGACAGCAGAGAGATCTCCCAATTGTTGATTACACTGAAACAGCATGGGAAAAATACACAGATTTCAATAAAGGTTTCTTTCCCTATATAGGCACAGTCACTAATAGTAAGCTGATACGTAGATTAACCAGAACCCTTGAAGCAGTAGTGAACGAAACTATTTCCGCCTTAGGCAATTTAACAGAAGAGCAGTCTGCTATGCGGATTGTTGTGCTTCAAAATCGTCTTGTCCTTGACGTCATCTTGGCCGATAGGGGCGGAGCTTGTAGGGTCATCGGATCAAGTTGTTGCATTTTCATACCAGAAAATTCGCCGTCAGTATATAAAGCCATAACCCGCCTTCATAAGATTGTAAGCCAGATACACCAGAGTCCAGGCACCTGGACTTGGTCCGGTTGGTTCTGGGGCGTGTTGTCAGCCTGGGGATGGAGAATGCTCTCCTTCCTAGGTATTGGCTTTCTCATACTATTCAGTTGCTGCTTATGTCTACAATGTGGGCCAGCGATTTGTGGTCTGTGTGCCACCTCGTGTATCCCACATCCAAGTTTTCGTTCGAGATCCCGGAAGAAGAAAGAAGAGCAAATGATGCTATATGAACAGATCGATGGATTGATGAAGATCGATATCTCCTAAGGGTCCGAAGGGGACAAGGAGGGAATGAGGAAATATGAATTTTGTGATCAGTTATGTCCCCTATCGTAGACCCCAACGGCTCCATGTACATGCTATAAGTACATGTATGTTCCCTCCTGCTCCAGTTTTGAAGACGCAAATATATGTGCGTCCGTCAACATGTCCTCTTTCAGATCCACCATGAATGGGTCAGATATTCCTTTCCTAAGTATGAAAGGCCACCGACTTTATGTGGTTCACTTTCCACATTTTACAGATTCAGGCGAGTAGGCCCGAATTCTGTCATCAAGCCTTTTCCTGCCTTCTCTCTCTGAAAGCTCCAGTCTGAGCCTGCATCTGTGACCATGAACTTTGTCTTATTCCCTGCGCGGCTAACGGTGCCTGATCCAGCCCGTCGCCTGCCAAAAACTGTATTTCACCTTCAAGATTATCTCCTCCGCCCCTCATCCGATGCATTCCTGTCTAGCAGTTTAGGTAAACATTCCTCCAGCTACCGTGCAAAGGGGCCAGGCCTCGCTGTCCTCGTGCAAGTAATTCATATCCCTGTTACCATGGAATATTCCTACCCCCTCGCATCTAGTGTAGACACTTAGACGCTTGTACACGCACTAACAGTCAGTATAGTCAGTATAGAATAAGATTCTATCCTAAGAGACCTCTCTTTTTGGATAACGTAGTTCTTTAAACATAGGATATTAGATATGATTTGGGATTAGGTTGACATAACCCCAGACTTCTGTCTCCACATGTAGAGCTAAATGTCAAGTCCCTTTCTCCCTCTAGTTGCACGTCAATCACACGTCATGCGGCTGCGCACGCATCTCTGCCAAATATTTCTGCTGACATTGCAGGATTCTCTTATGGATCCACCCACTTATGACATCATGTATAATGACGTTTTCTAGTTACGCCTATTCTAGTTATGCATGCATATTATATTTTGTCTTATCAGTTGATACGCCTACTACATCTGTTTCACTGTAATGCCTTTTCTATAAAAATGATTACCTGTCAATAATATATGCCCTTCCTTCCTGAACTTTCGTGGTGATGGAATAGAACGCCAACAATTCGAATTGTATTCCTTTGTATAGGAATAAAGCCTTTTTAAACCTCTAATACCACGGATTCTGCCTCTCATTTTACTGAGTTATTCTTAATAGACTTTACCGCATAAAAAATAGTACCGGTAACGAAATATTTACCACAACACAACAGTAAGGCAATAGTAGTACAGTTACCATAGACCAGGGAGTCAAATATAACAAGCATTGGCATAGCCAATAGGTCTCGCCTTTGGGACCTTAAATGTGTTTAGCCATGCAACAGTTGATGTTGTTGCACAAAGGATATTGTGCTGGATAACTAAACACATATAAGGTCCCAAAGGCGAGAACTATTGGCTATGCCAATGCTTGTTCCGTTTTTTTTCTCGTAAAGGCAGAGGACGAGATACCAGCATGGAATCAATCATCAGCCAGTTGACACAGGGTCCATTCCTAAATCAGCATGCTTACATTGGTACGGATAGCAGCACGGCCTGTGTATGTTGCGAGTCTTTCTTCCTGCACTCCGAGGCCAAACACATATAAACAACAGAGTGGTTGATGTCCTCTGCGAAAACAACTCTGCCAAAATCACAGGAAGCCTGCTAATTGGGAACTCATACAATCTCACCTTCTTTCTCCGAGTACAGGCAACTGCACTCCCCTCTACACTTAGACATGAACAGCATCTGTTAATAAATGCCCTTTGCCTTGCGCATCTGTGCCAGTCATTGCCCTCCGTGCCCAACAGTAAGCTTGGCAGCGCACGCCAACAGCTTCCTTCTTGCTCAACGCAGTGTTGAGTTATTTAAAAAGCTGCGATAACTACTCGACTTCATTTCATTTGGCTTTATTCGAACATAAAACAAGTTCATAAAAGCACCACATTAATAAACAGCAATATGAAAACATTCAGAGGCAGAAAATTCATTAGCTTGGAATTGTTAAAATAGCATACTTTTCCTAGCATTAATGGATTTAAGAAGAAAAGTAGCCGTGTAAAAACACACATCGGGATGATGTAAGTTAAAAAGTAAACACATACAGTCGCGTAGTGATCTGACCCCAAATTTTACAAACAAGGGTTTCAGATAGGCTGTCCGGAAATGTTTATACAGCTGGCAAAGCAGAAGAAAGTGCACGGTGGTTTGGGGAGTGGAGTTATCACATGGACATGGACTCGACTTAAAAAAGATAGGAGTTTCATTTACCTATGCAATTTTATATTTAAACTGTAACCCCTGTGGGCTAAATTCCGTTGTTTTTTTTCTATTTGTAAATGTGACGCATTGGTGTTTTAGGAGTGACTTACTCGTGAATTTTCAGTAGCAAGTTTGGCCTACTCAAAAAGAATTGTTTATGTGACCCTATAAACAAGCAAGCCTTTTAATAACCATAAAACGTGGCCGGGTGCCAGGCGGCTGGGGAATTGAATCAAAGAAGAAATACGGTTGACAAGGGAGGGTGAGACAGGCAGGGGAGCGAGAGTAGAGAAATGTTAACAAGCGCGCGCGAGCGCGCTAATTGGAAACAGATGGCCCCTGCCCGCCGCTGCCCGCTCCTGCAAGGTAGGACGCCGCCACAAGCACAAGTGCATGAAAAGTGCAGACCGATTCCAAAAGGTCATCTCCTAGCACAGCACATGCGTGCTGCGCTAGGCTCGACCTAAAAAGGACCTGTCCAGTAGATTCTACTACGGAATATCGACACCAACAATATCATTACATACTAATACTGAGGACCGAATATGGGACAAAATATTGAAAAGTGAGTGCATTTGGGGAACTATAGATGCACTATTCCTAACTCCACATCTACATACCTTAAAGATATATGTACTGCGTAAGTACATATATGTGGAGTTAGGTATAGAAAATCTAGACTTACCTGTTGATATTTTATTTTCAATATTCTGTCTTCAATATTCTGTACTTTGATAATTCTGTCAGGGACACACCATTCAATAGTATAATCTCAAAAAACCAGTATGCTGCTATCACCCCTTTATGTCAACAACTCATGGCATGGACAGTAATTTCTTGTCAAGACAGAATGCATGCTTGGTGTGCCCATTCAGGTCACAGAACTGGTTTTGGATTCTGAGTCATCATGGATGGTGCTAGGCCTCAGTACCCTCGCTAGGTTTGCTTGTTAGCTAGCTATAAGAAAAGTCAAAGTACCAATTTCACATGCAGTCAGGTCCCTCAGGTGAGGAGTATGCATCTGTTCAAAATTAAGGCGACATTCCTGTTCCAACAATATCCTTACGAAAGAGAGGAGTAGTCATATCCCCTGGCAAAGTTTGACAGGAGACGTTAATGGAAAATATCTGCCACCATATTGCACGGGAAGGACCATGAAGGTGAAGCCTAACAGCAAGACATTTTTCTCAGGCCCCCTAAAAAACATCAGTATACCACACACCATGTCCAGAAACAATCAGTGTTGCATAGTGTGTAGGCGGTGAAGCTTAAGCTGACAGACTGGATATGGTCAATACACCAGCTATATATCCATGTTCTGTACGTGTTGCAATTGGTACACATGTCAAGAGGAAAGGCCTAGATAACAAACATTATAACACTAGTGAAGCTGTGACAAAATGCAAGCTGCAGCAACAGGAGTCCGCAGAGCTTGCTGAATAACAAAGAGAACTTTTCTCAGGAGTTTCATTTCAAAGATACATGCTGACAACAATGCATTAGTCTGTTCGACAAAGGAAAGTTCCTTGTCGATACAAAACCTCAAATGTTTTTACTTTCTTAACCAGAATCGTTGGATGCCCAATATTAAAAGAGAGAAGGAATATTTCCATAAATTATCATGGCCAAGAGCCAGAATCTTCAGTTTGATTGCACTGAGGTGCAGCAAGTTGTCGCTCATCCACCTCTCTATGAAAGTCAAACTAGAGCAGAGAGCATGTTGGAATTTAGTTTAAGCGTGGGATGATTTGGGTGACCCCAATGAAGGCAACTGAAGGCTTCATGTGCATGTTTAAAATCGGCAAATGACAGAATCCTAGGGGCTCTACAACGAAGAAAAACCTGTTGCTAGCACAACAAGCATTGGCATAGCCAATAGGTCTCGCCTTTGGGAACTTATAAGTGTTTAACCATGCAACAGTTAATGTTGTTGCACCAAGGATATTGTGTTGCATAACTAAATACTTATAAGTTCCCAAAAGCGAGACCTATTGGCTATGCCAATGATTGTTTTATATAGTTATTACCCCAGGTCCCCAGTGATCCTTGGGACTCCCTTGTTAAAATTTAAACTCTATATAGACAGTTAGACTAAGGCAGCAGCTTCAACAGCACACATTCCAAAATGTTACTTCCAGCATACAATACATGTTAATGCAACTGCATTACTGGGTCCTTGCTGATTTCTGTATGCTCCTGATTTCTATACAAAATTTCAACTGTGACCCCGACTGAGGCAACAACAGATCACATATTGTAAAGTATATAGAGAGAGACTTTTGGGGCAGAAGTATATATATCTGTGTCAATGCTTCAGTGTTGACATTATCTGAGAATTCCCTGCACTGAATTAATGAGTAATCCCATGATGGGAGCTAGCGTGGAGTGCAGGGTACGGAACTCTCTATTATTTTACTCCATGGTTTCTAGGAGAAAAGATGCTCTATCAACAAGCTTCACGTCTCAAGGAACAGGGCCACACAAAAAAGAAAGTTGCATTTTTGTGAGTTCAACAGTGAAAAACTGTGAGGTGAACCAAGAATTTAATATGCGATTACAAGCTCATGAAGGTTTGGACGTATGTATACTCAAGCTTGAGGCTAGGGGATGTTGCTGAATTGCAAACAATAGCTTCTATGTTCATTTATCTTGTTTTGCTTAGATCGAACAGTCAACTAAGACTACATGTAGCGATCTGTGTGTGGCAGATAGGCGATGTGTGTGATACTCAATTTTACAGTTTCACTGTAAAGAAGAACAATATCACGGTAGAAGATTTCAAAACCTGGCAATGGCGGAAGGAAAAAAAAAATGAAACAACTGTAAACAAACCAAATGAGGTTAATGAGTCAATACAATAAACCAATAACTGGGCTAAAAGAAACAACACTAATGCAAGCTGTAACGGTAATTAGAAGACCTTCCTTAACAGCTTTTATGAAAGTAGGTAAGAAATGTGGTCTAAAATCATCTTTATTGAGAACCACTCAATAATATTAAATCCGAATATATTACTGCTACTGGTTGTGGAAATGCTGCTTGACAATGTAAAATCCTGTGTCAAAATAACAACAATAAAAAAAGGTAATGCACATTTTTCCCTGACTGCTGCTTTAAACTGAAAACTCCCCCGGTTATTATGAGAGTTAGAAAGGCACTGCTCCATCGCTACAATACATATCAGTTTCCAGTTAGTAATCTCTCTTAACCTGCCTATGCACTCCCACCCACACAGAAATAGTACTGCGACTTCTTCATTTCTATGTTTGCATCTGTTTCTCACTAGAGCTAGGGGTTGCACACGCTTACCCTGACACAGTAGTACTCCTTTAACATACTGGATGCTACGCTTGCCCCCGTCTCACACCGCCCTGTGAAGCCCCCAGAGACACTCGGATGTAACCCCACCCTCTCGCAGATGCTGGACTGCGGGGACAGCACACATGGACCTTGGAATGCCAGGGAGTGCACGCGCGCCTCTTACGCTGAATAAGAAAACACGGCTCACCTGCCCCGAGTGCAATGCCTTTCTGAAAAAAATGCACCATAGAAACATTAACCCTGACGACACCTTGTAAGAGGCTGGCATGCGGAGAGAACGCTGCGATCGCCCACCCCATCGCTCTCTTCCCGTCAGATACACGATAGGCTTGTAGCCACGAGAGCCACTTGGGAAAGGTTTGGTTGTATACGAAGGCGCCTGCTGTAGGTTGTTTTTGTTGCAGTTTTATATAGCGCGAACTCGACTCGAAGGTAATGGAGCACTTTAAACAAGCACCAATTATGTTACACAAGGATACATTCATTTTTGGTATGCACCGGGAGATTAGGTAATTTGTAGGGGTGGGCGGAATTTGCGAAATCGCGTTACGCAAATCTCCGCGAAACGGTAAAAAATCTCCGCGAACACGCAGAAATTCCGCGAACACGCGGAATTGCTTGTTCGCGATACTTTTTTCCTGTTCGCGATCGCTGTTTGCGTGCTCGGGGTGAAATATCTCGCGAACACGCATATTGAGAACGCGAACAAGCAAAAAATTTCGCGAAGTCGCGGAAAGCAGATTTTTGGGCAATTTCGCGTTTTCCGCGGAACGCGAAATTACGCAAATTCCGCAAATTCCGCGAGCGGAACGGAATTTGCCGCCCAGGCCTAGTAATTTGCCCAGAATCGTAGGATGGTGAGCCTACTAAAGGATCCATCAACTCCTGAATACGGGTTACTAAAGGACTTGTAATGCAGTCTGTTCTCTAGAAGCGTTTTACCATCAAGTTCAATGGAACAGTATTTGAAATGTGCAGCAGTGGCCGACTGCATCACCACATGCCGCCGGAGCTTAACGCAGGAACTTTTAACCACAGCTGGCAGCACCTAATCTGTTACTCGTTATGTAGTGAAATGTGCGACAGGGCTGGGAGGCAAAATTAAGGATGGGTTTGTGGCAAAATTTTAAATGAGGGCAGTCGCTCTACACGCATGGCGTTGACATTCTAAGCACTGACTCTTTAGGCTAGAACCAAAATCATTCATAGTGATGATATGAATGTCACTGGTTCAAATCCAGGCATGGCCATCCCACCCTTTCATCCAGTCAAGGTCAACCAAAAACAAGCATTGGCCGCGCGGCCCGCGAAAGTGAAAGTGATCGCGATCAAGCGCAGCGAGTTAAGCGATCTGTGGTGGGGGAGGGGGAGAAGCGATCAACAGAGGAAAGACAGATGGCGGCTGCGTGCGTGCACGCAAGCTTTAGGCCACCAAAAGCCTGTCACAGCACTTCGAAATCCCACCTACTAAATGTCTCGCAGAGCAGCGCATGTGCTGGCTCAGGCGAGACCTAAAAACTGAAAACACAGAACTGATGTACATCAAAAGGGAGGAAGACTAGATGGGACAGAATGAGAAAAATTAAGGGGGCAGGCAACAAAACAAGAATGAGAAAAAAGAGGGACTGAGGGAAGAAATTAAGGTAGATGTATTTGAGGGGAAGAAGGGAGAACTAGAGGAGGAGTGAAGTAGAAAGGAGTTAGGAGTGGGAAAGCAAGAGGGCGTGAGAGAGAAGAGGGACAGAAAGAGAGAGAGGTAGGAACGTATGAACAAGACTCGGGATAAGATGGTAGGAGGATGGAAGCAGGGACGGCAAAGCGAGGCAGTGGATGCAGAGGAGGGAGTGGGAAGTGCAAAAGGAAAATAACAATAAATGTAAGCAATCAATAAAATAACTAATGTAAACTTGGAAATACTGACACAAACTACCTTTGTTTGCCAAGCAAAGAGAACATGCAGCAGAGATAGAGGACTTGTCAGCCTGGGGATGAAACTGGGGACTGGAGTTAAAAGTCTTATTCCCCACATACTGTCAGGTATTCACGTCATTGCGCACTCTTGCCTTCTTCGGCTTGGGTCTGAATTGCGGGAAACATTATTACAAACGATAAACACCCCAGCAATAACATACAATTAATAGAGTTACTAATTATCATTAGTCTTAAAGTAAAATACCCATAACATTAATAATACTCTAGAGCCATCGTTTAAATTACCAATACCAGCAACACTATTGTTGTTACCACTACTACAATCAATAACACTTCTAATATAAACAATTCAAAAATATCCTCACCACACATTTGAATGGAGCTTAAATAATAAGCGCCATTATTCTGCTCAGTAGTATTCATTTTATATGCGAAAGGATAAAAAACGTTATTTCTATGCTATGTAGCAGGGTCTGATCTGGTGACTGCAGGCTAAGCACAAATCACAGTAACAGGTACTCGAGCTGTCCCACAAACTACAACTCTGTATTTGACCCAGAATAATCTCCCCCCAGGCACCTCCACCCAAAATTCTTGGAGACAAGCCCACTGTGGGACGGAAGAACAAGAAAAACAGGGTTGTGACTTCACTAACCCTTGTATTTTCTGTAATTTGCCAAGTCTGACGAAATGTTAAATGAGAAAAAACCCTTGTTTGTTTGGGTTCTTTTTAACTTCTCATGTGTGCAATCGGAGAGAACTACGATGGTCTTCCTGTTCCCTGACCCCATAAGGCCACCTCTTAACAACTCACAATGCACACATTTCCTACTGAGCTCAGCCCATGATCATAGTTCCAATCTACCACTTCCTGCACCAAGAAATCATTGCGTCTGTCCCCCTGCTTGTATGTACTATATGTGTGAGAATGCTTTCTCAGTCTAAGACACAGCTTAGATGTTGTAAAGCCGCGAATGCTTCCCAAATACAACAACATCAATGCAAGAAATTGTACATGAATTCTTCACTTTAACCTGTGAATACTAGGATTTACGAAGCAACACGTGTCAGTTATGTCACAATCAAATGACTATCTGAACTCCTCTTCACTGGCCAAAAACGTCGCTAACCTGCACTCAACTGATAAAACTGTCTCAAGACATTCACATGTGATTACTTTATAGACCTACACCGAAACTGAATTTTAAAGTCACACTCAAGATCCAGAACTTCGGCAGCCTACCCTAGGTTCAAACAGATACAACTGAGGCACTAAGTAGGTACACTAACATACATCATATACTCCTTAAAACAGAAACATTTTTCAGAATGTTGTTGCAGATCTAAGAAAATGTCAAACTCCTGAGCCAGAGGCTCCCCCAACTACTGGCACCCTTAGGCCCACCTGCTCGAATTGTGATTTCTGAACCAATTTTTCGGAATCGGCTAGCGCCTCTTAAACTCTACACAAAAAACCCCAGTAACATTTATCAATTTGTATTGAATGTACCATGAAACCACACAAGGTAGTTATATTAGGAAAGGGATATTTGGCACCACCTTGTAGGTTGTGTTTGCACAGCAGCCTCTTGTGAGGTTTTTCTGGCAGATGAGCAAGTTGGTGTACCACCACTGTCTCAGCTGTTCTGGAGCAATCAGGATCAGCTTTGCCTGTCTGAGTTGTGGAGTGGCTGGAAACAGAGGAAAGGCGAACAAAACTCTTTTGACCAGTTGATCAAAGAAGGGGACATCAGACAGGGACCTTGGGTGTGAGAACCTGTGTACAAAGTCTCAACATTTGGTGTTTTTCGCTATCATAAATAGATCTATTTGCAATAAGCCCCACTATGAAAAGTTCTCTCTTAGAGCATTGCCGAATAAACCCCACTTATGGTTTTCTTCAAACAAGCTTCTTAAAGCATTCGCTTAGTTGTTCTGTGCTCCTGGGAGACTGATGCATCACAAGCCTCTCAGAATTAACCACTTCCAGTCTGCTTGCACCTCACTTGATAGAATACCTAGATCCCCCTTGTTTGTTGAGGCTGTGGTTGTATTATCTGTTTGAATCAGGTTTTTGTCTGTTTTAGAGAGAGAAAGAAAGGATTGGAGAACCAGACAAACCATCCCGAGTTTTTTTTTTTTACCTGGATCTGCCTTGTTAGAAAGTCCATGTGCACTCCACAGATACTGAGTGATGTATCAGTGACTCTTGACTGAGTTGGATGATCTTGATGGAAAAAGACTCCTTGGATGAAATGAAAAGAAATTAAATGAAATGAAAAGGGCATTTGTAAAGTGCATGGCTACCCGGAGGCCTCCCAGCGCTAGGCATGACTGGTGATCAGGCAGAAGAGAATTATTTTGGAACAGAAGGGTTTTTTGTTGTTTGCGGAAGGCTGAATGGCTAGGCTCTTTCCGGAGGTGGAGTGGCAGTGTGTTACACAGTTTTCCTACATTCACAGGAAAACTTCTGCCGCCACTTCTGGATCGTTTAATTCTGGGTATATCGATTAGGTTGAGTTCGTCCGAGTGAAGTGTTCTCCTCGCTTTGCAAGGGTGAATCATAGCTGAGATAAGTGGAGGACCCATCCGCTGCAGAGATCTGTGGACAATGCAGAGGGATTTGAAAGTAATTTGCTCTTTCACTGGAAGCCAATGTAGGCAGCAGTGGGCCGGTTTTGCGGAAAGGGATTTGGATGTTCCCGACAGTAGTCTAGCTGCGTAGTTTTGGACGGTCTGCAGCTTGTTAATAACTGAAATCGGGGCTCCTAAGTAGAGCGCATTCCCGTAATCAAGCCTCGAGAGCACAAGGGATTGGACCATGGTTATCTTAGCTTGAAGGGGGGGGGGGGGGGGGGGGAGGAGGATTAGGGGAGCACTTTTCTGGCCATTCTGATCAAGCCAAAGCAGGTTGCGACGGTCTCCCCGCTTGCGACTTGAATGTCAGATTTTGGTCTAGCCAGATACCCAGACTCTTTATTTCAGGCTTAGGTGCTGGGATTGGGCTCATGCATACTGGCCAGATGCTTCTTAGTGTCACATTGCCAACGTTACCCAGAGTCATAATCTCTGTCTTTTCTCCGTTCAATTTCAGATGGGATGCCCCTATCCATTTTACGACTTCCGTCAGGCACGCCTTTAGAGTTACTGGGAGTTGTGTGGTTTGGTTCAGAGCTACGACCAATTGGGTGTCGTCAGCGTAGGTAACTAAGTGGATCCCGAAAGGGGCCACGATCGAGGCCAAGGGGGGCATATAGGTGTTAAAAAGTGTGTGGCTCAGTGATGAACCCTGCGGCACCCCACACCAGGGGGGCAGAGGTTTAGAGCTCACGCCTTCTTCAAAAACCTGGAAGGAGCGTCCCTCCAAGGAGCGAAGCCAGTTCAGTGCGTCCCAGCTACTCCCAGGTTACTGAGGCTATGGATCAGGACATGGTGGTTAACCGTGTCGAATGCCGCACTCTGGTCCAAAAGTATAATGGCCGAGCCTCCTGTATCCAGGATCTTCCTGCTTTCCTCCACCACGGCTAACAGGGCTCAGTCGTGGCCGGAAACCAGTCTGGGAAGGGTGCAGCAGGTTAAAGGTTTCCAGATAGTTAGAAAGAATGTGGTTAACATATTTTTCGGTGATTTTTGCGATCCCCAGAAAAAGGATGAGACTGCCACAAATGTCCCCGGAAGAAGGATGAGACTGCCACAAATGTTCGACAATGAAGGTGGCTAAAATTATTCTATCACCCCAGGAGTTTTGCTTTCGAGTCCACTGACCTTCGACACTGTTGTAGGAGCCACCTATACAACCTGCCATTCGGAATTATGAATATGGTCATGGACCCTCAGAACACAGCTGTTTAATTGTGCATGAGTTGGAGTTGACAACACTTCAACTCTATATAGCATATGCTCTCGCCACCTATGGAAACACTCTTTTCTGTACGATGTCCAGAAATGAGCCCAAGTATGTTAATATTTGAACAAGTTCTATATGTTGATTTCTGTAGAGTGATAGGAGAGCCAAATTGTGCAGGTGTTTCAGAGTGGACTGGAAACTTACTTCACTTTCTGTGGGTTTCCGAATGTCATCAAACAGTTGTTTTGGGATTGAAATATAAAAATTCACCTGTTCCTTATATGCACCACAACCACTGCAATAGATTTTGAGACTGTTTTGGGGCTGATTTCAAGTCAAAGAGAAGATGGGAAAGGGCCATTGGACCACCAAGCTCACTGGGGTAGGGTGTTGCGTGAGGAATTTGGGGTTCCCAGGAGCAGGGCAGTGGCAACGGGCAATCATCCTGTTCACAGGAGCCACTGTGTTGGGTTTGGACCAGATCCCAAGGAGAACATTAGTAAGAGCTTCATTAAACGGGTGAAGCGGTTCTGAGCGGGGCTCTGCCGGTTGAGCACTTCTGTCAAGATGTTCGTCGGCTAAGGTCCAGGACCGTTGCCGGCATGTATCCAGTAGGGGCCGATACCAAACCTGCGGCGCCCAAAGATGCACCAGAGCGAACGGGTGGTGCAGGGAACACCAGAGAAGGTCTAGGTGGCGCAATTGGTGCCAGTCCGGATCCATCTGTGGACACAAGGGGACTGACTGGAACCGGGGCCAGAGCCACCGGCGTGGATCCAGCAGAGGCCCCTCCCGAACCCCAGGGCCCGAAGACGCGCCAGAGGGAAGGGGCTGCTTAAATATGAGGTGAATTGTCTCTTAATATTCTTTTAATTGGCCGGGTGTCGCTCCGGCTCCTGGAAACTCGGACAGCCACGGAGACAGCCCAGGTGCTGGCTCTACCATGGAGCCAGGCCTCGATTGTTGACAACCCCTTGTGTCGTCGGCCGACAAACTAGGTAATGTCGAAGAACACTTCGACGACGACTTCTTATAGTGGGATTAACTCAAATAGCCTGACTACTTTAAGTGAGACGAGGATCTTGGGCTCCATGACTGCTCCAAAAACCTTCTATTAGACCGGGAACTGGATTGTCGCGGTGTCGCACGTCGAGCTCCAGGAGCTTGAGGAATCACTCCCTCAAAGCCTTTGGGTTCATGGCACCCCATTCACAACAGACCTTGAGGTCGCGCTTGTGGCACCACAGGCATACATGGTGCAGGTCGGTCACTATCATCGAGTGATGACAGGCACTGCAGGGTTGAAGCCAGCCTTCTTTGATGACTTACCTGCCACACCTGGCTTTTTGGAAACTAAGCCCTTGTCAGTTTTTCAGAGCCGTCTGCAAGCGCCATGAGACTCTTGGGAGTGATGTGTGCGCGATACAAATGTCCCTGACTTGACAGGAGGAAAACCTCAAAAAGACTTTGACAAAACATTGAAAAAAGTTAGTCAAAAATGTAGTATGGGATAGCTCTTCTCCTTATCTGTACTGATTGGCGCAGAAAGAGAAAAACTGGCGTAAGCGTGGTGAGGTGGTGCCTATATTGGCACTGCGCACGTCACTTCTGGTGTGGATGACACCAACGACACCACGCGGAGCCGAACGATGGCACCAAACAGCGCGCAGAGGTACTGCTCATGAAAAATTTCCAGATCCAGTCTGACACATGGGGATAATTCTAAAGTAAGGCATCTGCGGCTAGAAGTCTGTCAGATAATCTTGTAGATGGAGTGTTTATGGAGGCCTTTCCTATGTAACTTTAACAGCCACTCTTGAGACGTAGTGGGGGTTGTCTATTACCAATGGTCAAAGATACGCAGTTTCGCCACTGCCAAAGAGGCGGCTATCCATTTAAGGGTGTGGATGTTCAGATCAGGAACATCAATTCCGTCATGTATTCGGGCCAGTGGTGCAGATGGGGTAATAACCAGGAAGCAGTGCAGATGTATACACAACCGCACTTCCGGACAATGGGATTGTAGAGCCAGGCAGACCCAGAGGAAGTGATAGAGGTTATAGGAATTCACCTTACAAAGCCAGCAACAAGTGTCCATTACCAGTTGTTGAGGACCTTGAAGTAGAGACATTTTTGTCTAGATTCCCTTACAACTTTATCATGGTCTAAAAGTAGTGCTGCCTAGTCTTCAGGTGAATATGCCTTGCCCAAAAGGGCCTGCCAGTGCAAACTATTAGTGCTAAGAAATGGGACAGAATGTAAAGTTTTAACAAGGACACCACATGGCCCTGATTCCACTCCCTTAAATTGAGTCCAAACTGTTAGTGAAGAAGTGGAAGGTCAGTAGATCTGCTGGCAGAGGGCTATTCAAAGACTTTAATTTTATTTTTTGCATTGGTCCCTCCCCTGAATGATATTCTCTTTACCATCCTTTAGATTGGATGGCTTGTATTCTTCCACTGCTTACATTTATGAAACTACTTTTTTCTTCTTCAGCACTTAGAGTGCACATGCTTTCTAGCTCGTGAGCCGTGTCCCCCAATACACACACTTGGATGCTGTGTGGCTTCCCGCTCCCTCCTCTTGCTTTCGCTCCTTTGTGTGCTGCTGGTTTTATGCTATACACGTATGCTTCCTGTTGCTTCCTTCTTCCCCAGCACAGCTTTTTAAATTTTTTTTAGTTGATTCCCTCACTAACATGAATGTGAGAAGTTGGCCTGGTATATGATGCTCACTAGTTAAAGTGATCACCTTGTACCATGCCAAGCAACCCTTATGGTGTGGTTGTAAGTCAACCTTTTCGGACTAGCTGCCCTAGTGGTAGCGTAGGCTAAGCAGTCTTTGAGGCTAAACTCGTGATGCGTGTTAAGCAAGCTGTTTTACCAATAGTAACCCCCTTTTATACCAATGAAAGGACACCACACAGATATATATTCAAAATATATATGTATTTATTTATCAAAGTAACCCCTAGTCTCTTTATGAGCACAGGAGCACAAATCGTCAAACAAGATTATCACAGAATACACAGAAGTTGCACTTTATATGGATAGGCCCTGGTGGCCACTCGAACCATATACTAAAATAGTGGTATAAGTACCACGAACAGAAAAGGGAAAAGGCCTAGGGCCTCTAGAATCGCTGGGCCTACAAGGAGCTAACGTCAGTTAGTGACCAGGAGGTCCACGGGTGGCGTGTGCAGAGCAAATAGTCACACGCGTGCTCCCATAGGTTTCAATGGGTGCGTAAAAAGTACAAAGTTACTGCAAAAGGAATCTTCCGGATGACCTAGGAACTTAAGATTTGGAACACAGGCACTAGAGATGTAATACTACACTTGGGCACAGGAGTGCCAGCTTTACCTCACCCACAGGAAGCGGGTGCATAGGCCTCGAAGTGCGTCGGGTTTCTTCTATCTGTTCCGTGGGGCCTGTAGACAAAAGTGCTGCAGGCGGTCGGTCGGGAAGAGATGCAGTGGATCCAAGAGTGGATTGGAGATGTTGCAGACCTGTAAGCAGAGGGGACAGTGTTCACAGTCACTAGCCAGTGACCAGCGTGGCACCAGGTGGGTACCAGGCGATGTCGGGTGCAAACAGGAAGGAAGGTGTAGCTTGACTCTGCAGCCACGTGGTCCCTGAAGGTCGACGACGTCCAGGAGTCGAGTCACGAGCTGTCCCACGCAGGCTCTCGCTGTCGGCGGTGTCGGCGACTTGATTGAAGCAAACAAGCCTTGGCAAAAGCAATTGTTGTAGGCAAGGAGTTTAAGCTGATGGTTCGGACCAGCAAGGTCAGAGGAACTGCTCCTTTGGAGGGGAGCAAGGGCCAGTCTGGAGCAACCAGACCAGCGGTGTTTGTCGTAGATTTCGTCGCCAAGATGGCCACTAGCCAGCGGGCCAGCAACCGGTTAGGCGCGTCGAGTGGCAAAATGCAGAAGGGCCCCACGCAGATCGTGGAGATGCTGGAGGGCTCACCTTTGGTGCAGATGCTGCTCGAGGGTTGGGCTTCTCAGGACCCAAAGCACAACTTGGAGGGAGCCTCGGTTGTTGCACTTGTCAGCTTGTCGTAGTCGTTCCAAGATGGCTGGCTCCACGTGTCTCGGTGCCTCCACGGGTCTCCTCTTTGCAGGGACTGTGGATCGGGCGGTGAGAGGTCTGGAGGTCCAGGTCTTGTCAGTCTCTGGGCTCGGGCTCCGGCGGGAGGCGGCGGCAAAGCAGACGTTGATTCGCTGGATGGTGCTTGCGTTAGCAAGGTGGTCACTCCCTGACCACAGGGGAGATTGGCTTCAGTCCTCTGTGCAGCAGAGCGTCGAAGTTCCCGTCTTCTTCTTAGTTTTAAGTTGATTCCAGGATGTCTGAAGTCTTAGGACACAGCTCCTACCTTTATTCGGATTCTAGGGGCCGGACTACCTGCTAGGTCCCTCCCTATGGGTGGGACCAGGAAGGGGGGTGGTTACACCCCCAATCCTTTGTCCAGCTCGCCCCAGGCCCGGGACTGGTGTGCCCCAGGACCGGTTTGAACTGGCATATGCCCCGAGGCTCCTTGTGAGCCACAGGCATGTCTGGTTTCTTTCAAGCCCTACCTGACCAATCCACAAAATCCTGTCTGGGGTGGTGCACGCACCTCCCCTGGCAGGAAACCCTTTGTCCACACCTCCCAAGCTGGAAGGACTCCCAGCAGCAGGAGGGCAGACTTGTGTCTGTGGTGGCAGCATCCATTTTGTGGAGCTGAGGCTATGTCTGATTTTACCCGGGTTTCAGGCACTGTACATGTCGTGTCCCTCTAGAAGGGTGGAATGCTAACCCCGTCGCCAGAATTGGCGAGGGGTTAGTATTCCAATTCGTATGACACCTTACTCGACATGTTTTGATAAAGCCAAACCAAAGATAGCATTTAACCGCGAGGTTCATAATGCACTTAAGAGTATATGGTATGACGATATCTGGAAACAGTAGAAGGAAGTTGTTCCGACCACTGCAGACAGGCTCAGCTCATGCCAGAGCACCATCTCACATGGAACCAAGCACTCTGCCTTCAGGATTGTTAAGGCCTGCCATAGGAGTGACTTATAGGTTACCAGGTGTCCCATTTAAGGTTAGGTATAGGTATACTACACCTAAGTAAGAGGTGATTACACCAACTTACCCCAGCTGAGTGATCAGCCAGTTGTGTCAGATTGTTAGGCCAAGCCTGGGGTGGCATAATACATGCTGCAGCCCTTGGCAGGCCTTGGGTACACCAATGCCCTGGGTACCTAGTGTACACTGGTACAGGGGCTGACAGGGTGATCCACTTCCAATTGGTTATGCACCTAGGGTGCATAGTTTTAATTTAGTAGAGAGAACAGCAGGCTGGGGGTCTGATTGGCAGGCCCACAGCCTCAATATGTCAAAAACCAGTGAAGCAAAAAGCAAAAATTTGGGGTGACCATAGGATAGCAGACCCTACTCTCCTACACAACCCCCCCCCAAACGCTGGGACATTAAACTAGCCTTGACCAGTCTCGTCTTCATGTCCTAAGTGGAAGTACCTGGAGAGACCATCTGCATTCCCATGGTCAGTACCTGGCCGGTGCTCCACTGTAAAGTCCATCCCCTGTAGGGAAATGGACCACCTAAGCAGTTTGGGGTTTTCACCCTTCATCTGATTTAGCCACAAGAGGGGCTTATGGTCGGTCTGAATCTTGAAGTGAGTGCCAAACAAGTATGGCCTCAGCTTCTTCAGGGCCCACACCACAGCAAAGGCCTCCCTCTCAATAGCTGACCAATTCTTCTCTCTGGGGGTCAACCTTCTGCTAATAAAAGCAATGGGTTGGTCTTGACCATCTACATTAAGTTGTGACAGCACAGCTCCCACACCCAACTCAGAAGCATCTGTTTGGACAATAAACTCTTTGGAGTAGTCAGGACTTTTCAGGATAGGTGCAGAGCACATGGCCTTCTTCAGGTCATCAAATGCCTTTTGACAGCTTACTGTCCACTGAACCTTTTTGGGCATCTTCTTGGATGTCAGATCATTAAGAGGAGTCACAATGGACCCATAGTTCTTAACAAACTTCCTGTAGTACCCAGTCAAGCCCAAGAAAGCTCGAACTTGAGTCTGGGTGGTTGGAGGGGACCAGTCCTTGATGGATTGTATCTTACTCTCCAGTGGTTGAACTTGGCCTCCACCTACAAGGTGGCCCAAATATACAACCTTACTCTGCCCTATCTGGCACTTAGTAGCCTTGATAGTGAGGCCTGCCCTCTGCAGGGCCTCAAGAGCCTTCTTCAGGTGGATCAGGTGATCCTCCCAGGTGGAGCTAAAGACAGCAATGTCATCAAGATATGCTGCACAAAAGTCATCCAACCCAGTAAGGACTTGGTTCACCAGCCTTTGGAAGGTGGCAGGTGCATTCTTCAGACCAAAGGGCATCACCACAAACTGATAATGCCCACCTGGGGTTGAGAATGCTGTTTTGGCCTTAGACTCCTCAGCTAATCTGATTTGCCAATAGCCAGCTGTTAAGTCAAATGTGCTCAAAAACTTTGCAGAAGCTAGTTTGTCTATGAGCTCATCTGCCCTTGGAATAGGGTGTGCATCTGTCCTGGTGACAGCATTGAGTCCTCTGTAATCCACACAGAACCTCATCTCTCTCTTGCCATCTTTGGTGTGAGGTTTGGGGACCAGAACCACTGGGCTAGCCCAGGGGCTCTCTGAGGGTTCAATGACACCTAATTCCAGCATTTTATGTACCTCAGCCTTTATACAGTCCCTGACGTGGTCAGGTTGTCTGTAAAGTTTGTTCTTTACAGGCAGACTGTCACCAGTGTCCACAACATGGGTACACCAGTCAGTTTGACTAGGTATCAAGGAAAACATATGTGAAAATGATTGTAGAACCTGTCTACATTCAGTCTGCTGATGGGCAGTGAGGTTGCCTCCAAGGGTCACTCCTTCAACTGAGCCATCTTCAGGGTTCTGAGACAACAGGTCTGGGAGAGGGTCACTCTCTTCCTCCTGTCCCTCATCTGTAGCCATGAGCAAGCCCATGTCTGCCCTGTCAACATATGCTTTAAGCCTGTTAACATGGAGTACCCTGTGGGGACTCCTGGGAGTTCCTAGGTCGACCAAGTAGGTGACCTCTCCCTTCTTTTCCAAGATTGTATGGGGTCCAGACCATTTGTCTTGGAGGGCTGCTGGGGCCACTGGCTCCAACACCCATACCTTCTGTCCTGGCTGAAACTCAACCAAGACAGCCTTTTGGTCATGCCAAGCTTTCTGTAAGGCCTGGCTTGCCTCAAGGTTTTTGGATGCCTTCTCCATATACTCAGCCATCCTGGAGCGGAGACCAAGTACATAGTCCACTATGTCTAGCTTAGGCTTTTTGAGAGGTAACTCCCAGCCTTCCTTCACCAAACACAGTGGGCCTCTCACAGGGTGCCCAAACAACAATTCAAAGGGGCTGTAGCCAACTCCTTTTTGTGGGACCTCTCTGTAAGCAAACAGAAGGCAGGGTAGAAGGATGTCCCATCTTCGCCTGAGCTTTTCAGGTAATCCTTTGATCATACCCTTTAGGGTCTTGTTGAATCTCTCAACAAGCCCATTGCATTGTGGGTGATAAGGGGTGGTGAACTTGTAGTTGACACCACATTCCTTCCACATAGCTGTTAAGTATCCTGACATAAAGTTGGTACCTCTGTCAGATACTACCTCCTTAGGAAACCCCACTCTGGAGAATACTCCCAGCAGGGCCCTGGCCACAACAGGTGCTGTAGTGGTCCTAAGGGGAATTGCCTCTGGATACCTGGTGGCATGATCCACTACCACCAGTATAAATCTGTGCCCAGATGCAGTGGGAGGATCCATGGGACCCACTATGTCTATTCCCACTCTTTCAAAGGGGACCCCCACCACAGGTAGTGGTATTAGGGGGGCCTTTGTTGTGCCACCTGATTTGCCACTGGCTTGGCAGGTAACACAGGAGCGACAAAACTCCTTTGTATCTTCATTCATGTGAGGCCAGTGAAAGTGAGGGACAAGTCTGTCCCAGGTCTTATTCTGGCCTAGGTGTCCTGCT
Organism: Triturus cristatus; assembly: GCF_964204655.1. NCBI lineage: Eukaryota > Metazoa > Chordata > Amphibia > Caudata > Salamandridae > Triturus > Triturus cristatus. The sequence continues at coordinate 1,541,688,226 of NC_140591.1, forward strand.
AAAGGAATGTCATGGGCCAAGGTAAGAAGGAAGCCCCTAAATTGCAGAGGTATGACCAACCTCCTGGTAGCACCAGGCTTGGGGTCTCTAGCCTCTGAATAAAGGAGCCCTTCATCCCAATACACTTTATGGGTACCTTGAGCATTCCCAGCAGCCTCAGCAGCAGCCAGCTGTCTGAGGGGTTCAAGAGAGGGACAGGATAACTGAGCCTGCCTCAAGTCAGCCCTTGAAGGTCCCCCTGTCCCCAGAAACTCAACCTGGTCAGGTTCAAGCTCTTCAGGGACAGTTCCTTCAGGGTCCTCTAGATCAGCTTCCTGGGAAGGCTGATCATCACTCTGAGGCAGGGGGGAAGGCACAGCCTTGACCCTCCTGTTCTTCTTCTTGGTAGGTGCTTGGTCCATTGTTCCAGGATCCAAGACCTGTGGTTCAGTGAGGCACTTTTTGGCCTGTGACCTGGTCACAGCAAGGACATGTGATGATATACCTAACATCTCTGCATGAGTCCTGTACTCCACTTCTGACCATAGAGAACTCTCTAGGTCATTGCCCAACAAACATTCTACTGGGAGGTCTGCACTAACCACAACCCTTTTGAGGCCAGTTACCCCTCCCCATGAGAAGTTAACAACTGCCACACTATGTGAAGTAGTGGCATTGCTGGCATTGGTCACCAGGTAGTTCTCACCTGGTATGTACTGTCCAGGGTCCACAAAGCCTGGTGTCACCATAGTGACACTGGCACATGTGTCCCTGTAGGCTTGAGCCACTTTGTCATTAATTAAAGGAGTCTGTCTGTACTTGCCCAGGTTACTGGGGCTCACAGTCAGGGACAAATCAATGTCCCCATCACAGATCAAGACTGCCTGTGTCAGGGTTCTGTCTAAGTCAGAATCTCCTTCAGTTCCCATAGTGATTCCCACTACACCCTTTGTCTGGGGACCAACACTGCTAACAGTAGTACTGGGAGCAGGTGCCTTAGGGGCAACAGTGTTGGGGGCTCCACCCTTTTTGCAATCACTAGTCCAGTGAGTTGTATTTTTACAATGATTGCACCAGGGTTTCTTTTGACCTTCTTTCTTCTTTTTGGACTGTTGTTGGGACCCACCCTCCTTAGCAGTAGTTTGGGGCCCTGTTGAAGACTTCTGGTCTTTAGATTTCTGATCTCCACCCTTTTGGTCTGTTTTCTTCTGATCACCCCCTTGGCCCTGGTTCTGGTTCTTTTGCTTAACCCTGGTTCTGACCCATTTGTCTGCCTTCTTTCCCAATTCTTGGGGAGAGGTCAGATCAGAGTCAACCAAGTGTTGATGCAGTTGCTGGTTTTGACAGTTATTTAAAATCTGTTCTCTCATCATCAAATTATACAATCCTGTAAAATCAGATACCTTACTTCCCAGCAACCAACCCTCCAAAGCCTTAGTGGCACATTCAATGTATTCAGACCAGTCCTGAGTCTGTGTCTTTTGGGTGTCTCTGAACATTAACCTGTACTGCTCAGTGGTTAAGCCTAACCCATCAACTAGAACACTCTTCAGGACTCTGTAGTTTCTGACATCCTCTTCTCTAACAGTGAGGAGTCTGTCTCTGCCTCTTCCCTCAAAGGAGAGCCAGAGGATTGCTGCCCACTGATCTTCAGGAACCTGCTGTACTTTGCAGGCTCTCTCAAGAGCAGTTATCCACTTGTGGATGTCATCCCCACTTTTGTAGGGGGGCACAACCTTAGACAGGTTTCTATTGTCGAAAACCCTATCTTTGTCCTTAGGGACAATGCTGCCACCAGTGGGTATAGACCCACTCTCTTTATGCTGTCTAGCCTTGCTAAGTTTCTCTTCCATCAGGGCTACTTCTAGCTCCTGCTTCCTGATCCTCAGCTGAGCCTCTTGCATCTTGGCCTCATGTTCCCTCCTCTGAGGGGTGGTCATCCTTCTCCTGGAGTGACCTTGAGAGCCTCTAGAGCCATGGGAAGCATTGGAGTCACCTGAGCGATTCCTTTGCCTTCCCAGCCCTGTGTTAAGTCCACTGGGGAGATCCAGTGGGTTGAACCCACTGTCAGTCCCCAATAGCCTTGGTTTAGCTGGGCCAAGTATAACACTTGGCACTGGGCTAGTTCTCCCTTCATCCTCACTACTGTCAGTATCCTTTTCACTCTCCTCCTCTGTGGTAGGCATCCCATCTAAGGGGTGACTATTGGGAAGGGGTACTTCAGTGGCATCTTCAGAAGGGGGGCCTCCTGTTCCTGTCCCTAAGGGGGCTAACTGGGAAGCTTTCTTGAGTGCTCTCTGATTCTCATCATTCTGTAAGAGCTCTCTGAGCTCAGCAGAGTTTGGGTTCTTGGGCTGTTTAAGGCCTCTAAGAGTTGCCAAATGCCTGAGCTCATTCTGATTAAGGGTAGCAAAGCTGGTTGGTGCCCTCTGGGGGTCACTCTCGACAGAGATGGGTACAGTGGACCCCTCTGCCCCGGCCATTGCTCTTAAGTGTGGGTGGATGTGTTGCAATCTACCTACACTTGGGTTTACCTACTAAACCTATCTAGTAGTTGTAGTCAGGGTGTGCTACTCCCTTTGCTCTACAACAACTAAGTTCAGTAGAACTTAAGTATATCTAATCTTGTTTTATATGTACCTACAGGTACCTATGTGATCTTTCAATTGGTAACCAAGAGATTACCATGGTAAAACACAGCAAGCTCAAATCCAACCGCTGCTCACCAATGTGAGAAGTTGGCCTGGTATATGATGCTCACTAGTTAAAGTGATCACCTTGTACCATGCCAAGCAACCCTTATGGTGTGGTTGTAAGTCAACCTTTTCGGACTAGCTGCCCTAGTGGTAGCGTAGGCTAAGCAGTCTTTGAGGCTAAACTCGTGATGCGTGTTAAGCAAGCTGTTTTACCAATAGTAACCCCCTTTTATACCAATGAAAGGACACCACACAGATATATATTCAAAATATATATGTATTTATTTATCAAAGTAACCCCTAGTCTCTTTATGAGCACAGGAGCACAAATCGTCAAACAAGATTATCACAGAATACACAGAAGTTGCACTTTATATGGATAGGCCCTGGTGGCCACTCGAACCATATACTAAAATAGTGGTATAAGTACCACGAACAGAAAAGGGAAAAGGCCTAGGGCCTCTAGAATCGCTGGGCCTACAAGGAGCTAACGTCAGTTAGTGACCAGGAGGTCCACGGGTGGCGTGTGCAGAGCAAATAGTCACACGCGTGCTCCCATAGGTTTCAATGGGTGCGTAAAAAGTACAAAGTTACTGCAAAAGGAATCTTCCGGATGACCTAGGAACTTAAGATTTGGAACACAGGCACTAGAGATGTAATACTACACTTGGGCACAGGAGTGCCAGCTTTACCTCACCCACAGGAAGCGGGTGCATAGGCCTCGAAGTGCGTCGGGTTTCTTCTATCTGTTCCGTGGGGCCTGTAGACAAAAGTGCTGCAGGCGGTCGGTCGGGAAGAGATGCAGTGGATCCAAGAGTGGATTGGAGATGTTGCAGACCTGTAAGCAGAGGGGACAGTGTTCACAGTCACTAGCCAGTGACCAGCGTGGCACCAGGTGGGTACCAGGCGATGTCGGGTGCAAACAGGAAGGAAGGTGTAGCTTGACTCTGCAGCCACGTGGTCCCTGAAGGTCGACGACGTCCAGGAGTCGAGTCACGAGCTGTCCCACGCAGGCTCTCGCTGTCGGCGGTGTCGGCGACTTGATTGAAGCAAACAAGCCTTGGCAAAAGCAATTGTTGTAGGCAAGGAGTTTAAGCTGATGGTTCGGACCAGCAAGGTCAGAGGAACTGCTCCTTTGGAGGGGAGCAAGGGCCAGTCTGGAGCAACCAGACCAGCGGTGTTTGTCGTAGATTTCGTCGCCAAGATGGCCACTAGCCAGCGGGCCAGCAACCGGTTAGGCGCGTCGAGTGGCAAAATGCAGAAGGGCCCCACGCAGATCGTGGAGATGCTGGAAGGCTCACCTTTGGTGCAGATGCTGCTCGAGGGTTGGGCTTCTCAGGACCCAAAGCACAACTTGGAGGGAGCCTCGGTTGTTGCACTTGTCAGCTTGTCGTAGTCGTTCCAAGATGGCTGGCTCCACGTGTCTCGGTGCCTCCACGGGTCTCCTCTTTGCAGGGACTGTGGATCGGGCGGTGAGAGGTCTGGAGGTCCAGGTCTTGTCAGTCTCTGGGCTCGGGCTCCGGCGGGAGGCGGCGGCAAAGCAGACGTTGATTCGCTGGATGGTGCTTGCGTTAGCAAGGTGGTCACTCCCTGACCACAGGGGAGATTGGCTTCAGTCCTCTGTGCAGCAGAGCGTCGAAGTTCCCGTCTTCTTCTTAGTTTTAAGTTGATTCCAGGATGTCTGAAGTCTTAGGACACAGCTCCTACCTTTATTCGGATTCTAGGGGCCGGACTACCTGCTAGGTCCCTCCCTATGGGTGGGACCAGGAAGGGGGGTGGTTACACCCCCAATCCTTTGTCCAGCTCGCCCCAGGCCCGGGACTGGTGTGCCCCAGGACCGGTTTGAACTGGCATATGCCCCGAGGCTCCTTGTGAGCCACAGGCATGTCTGGTTTCTTTCAAGCCCTACCTGACCAATCCACAAAATCCTGTCTGGGGTGGTGCACGCACCTCCCCTGGCAGGAAACCCTTTGTCCACACCTCCCAAGCTGGAAGGACTCCCAGCAGCAGGAGGGCAGACTTGTGTCTGTGGTGGCAGCATCCATTTTGTGGAGCTGAGGCTATGTCTGATTTTACCCGGGTTTCAGGCACTGTACATGTCGTGTCCCTCTAGAAGGGTGGAATGCTAACCCCGTCGCCAGAATTGGCGAGGGGTTAGTATTCCAATTCGTATGACACCTTACTCGACATGTTTTGATAAAGCCAAACCAAAGATAGCATTTAACCGCGAGGTTCATAATGCACTTAAGAGTATATGGTATGACGATATCTGGAAACAGTAGAAGGAAGTTGTTCCGACCACTGCAGACAGGCTCAGCTCATGCCAGAGCACCATCTCACATGGAACCAAGCACTCTGCCTTCAGGATTGTTAAGGCCTGCCATAGGAGTGACTTATAGGTTACCAGGTGTCCCATTTAAGGTTAGGTATAGGTATACTACACCTAAGTAAGAGGTGATTACACCAACTTACCCCAGCTGAGTGATCAGCCAGTTGTGTCAGATTGTTAGGCCAAGCCTGGGGTGGCATAATACATGCTGCAGCCCTTGGCAGGCCTTGGGTACACCAATGCCCTGGGTACCTAGTGTACACTGGTACAGGGGCTGACAGGGTGATCCACTTCCAATTGGTTATGCACCTAGGGTGCATAGTTTTAATTTAGTAGAGAGAACAGCAGGCTGGGGGTCTGATTGGCAGGCCCACAGCCTCAATATGTCAAAAACCAGTGAAGCAAAAAGCAAAAATTTGGGGTGACCATAGGATAGCAGACCCTACTCTCCTACAATGAAGCTCAACCGATGCGCACCCTGCTAACTCCCCGTTGCTTCCCACCACCCACTCCTTCACCTCTTGAAGTCCTTAAGAAATGTATTTTCTTTACCATTTAGGCCTAGCAGCTCTTATTTGCTGCATGGCCACTCCACTTTAAGAAATGCGTTGTGTGTACTAGTGAACATTTATTTTTTATGTACGACTCTAAGTGGCATCCACCAACTTGGATCATAAAAATAAATAAATAAAACAGAGGCTGTGAGATTCAGTAGGCAAGCACATGCATGGTGACCCATCTGCATGCATATCACACATGTGCATGCCTTCGAAATGATGCAGCAGCATGACGTACAAGTGCATGTTGCATATTGTTTAAAAAGCGTTTAGCTTTCACCATAGGCAATAGGTCACATAGGTGAGGCCTATTGGCTTTGCCACCGCTTATTCATACTTTTTTTTTGGTGAGGACTTTCTCATCATACTTAATAATCATTTTCAGCCTTAATTAGAACGGCCTATTCATGTTTCTGACAATACTAAAATATATTTTTCACCTGGAAAATAACTTTTAAGATTTTATATAAGTGACGACGGCAACAAGTCGTGTTTGGTTAGACAGATTAACATGAGTATGAGATGAACAAGAGCGAACAATATAACAAATATACACAGCCCGAAAAACAAATAATTGCGAACAAGTGGTAATCAATCAATCAATCAATCAGTCCATTTGTAGAGAACACAGTTATTCCAGTGAGTGTTCCGACATTATGAAAACTGGCTCCCACCATACCCAAAGATGTCAGACATCCATGCTCAGAGAGAAACCCTGAAAACCACTCTCTAAGGGAATTTCTGAACTGGCCATCGACCCTGTTCTTCGAAGAGGCTAGTCCGCAAGATAGGAGAAAGATGAACCTCCCCACTCCTTGCATTTGATTTTGGGGATACAGAACACCTCTGCATCAGAGGATCACAGGGCTCTAATCGGGAGATAGTGATTTAGTAGATTTGAGAATTAGAGAGGAACCCGAGACATAGAATGCTCTGTGTGCCTTAACAAGGGTTTTGAAAAGAATCCTCTCCCAAAATTGGCAGCCAATGGAGCTCCTTCAAATGAGCGGGGGAATTGACAATTGCCTCGGGATCTTTAGCAGTTACCTTGCTGCAGCGTTCTGTACAGCCTGCAGCCTCTTCAGCAGGCAGACCCAGGGACAATACACTGCATAGTCCAAACAAGATTTAATGAGAGCATGATCACTGTTCTCTGGGACTGAAGAGGGATCTCAAAGATCTCAATAGAGCAAAACATGATCGAACTACAGCCACTATCTGCGCAGACACAGTCAGTTGACAGTCTATCTTGACACCTAGGTTGTAAGCCACAGTGTGGGTGGCAGAGCAGCTGTATGCGCCGTCCAACAATCCAGCCCCTGCTGAGGTGAGGAAGAGCCAAACAGCAGGATCTCAGGTGCATCAGCAGTGCATAGTGAATAAAGTAGGGCTCAAAGATGAACTGTGTGACACTGCAAATTTGAGCATTTTGTAATCCAAAGAATAAGGGGCCATCCAAACCACTTGGCTTCTATTCTCCAAGAAAGAAGGAATCCACGCCAATGCCAAGCTCCTGACTCCGACGCTTTCTAAGTGCTAAAGAAGGATGATGTGCGTCAGTATCGAAAGCTGACGATAGGTCTAATAGGATAAAAAGAGTGAAAGCCTCATTATTATGAACACTGCTTTTTAGTTGGGTAATAAGTGCTGAAGTTATTCTGCAAGGGCAACCATAAAGAAGACGGGTCTTTGGGTCCCTTGGTTGAGGAGGGACCAAATGTCAGCAGTCTGTACTTTGATGACCGTGTTGGAGCGAATGCGTTTTGGTTACAGAAGCCCACACAGATGGTGTAAGCATAGTTGGGAGTTATCTGGAAAGACCCCGAAGAGACAAATGACTGAATAATGTGGCTAAGTGGAGAGGGTTGAGATACATTTTGAGAGGAGAGAAATGGATAACTGTGGGACACATATAAAAGAGGAGAGTTTGAATGAAAGGGCCAGGATTGGGAACAACAAGATCTACAACAATCAAGGTAGAGTCTGAGCATCATGACACTGTAATGATATGACAGAAACATTTACTGAAACAGCATCTCAGAGAGGATCACCTAAACCACTAGGGAGTACAGCCTCTTTAAGGTTTGTAGGTTTCAAACAAGGCCTTTCGTGATGTTAAAGAGAGGCCATGCCATAGAACTGGGAGATGGGAGTGATGTGAGGAATCTGCAGTTGGAGTATCTACCAGAAAAGGGATTACTGGAGGCAAGTGACTAATTCTTCCGATAGATATTTCCAACTGCAGATTCCTCATGTTAGAATGGATACCAAAGCACTACCTCCCCACCTGGAGGTTCTGTGGAGTGGAATCAGTCCAAAAAGTCCTGCAGGACAGAATGGGCAAAAAATCCTTCATGCCGGACCTGGCAGTCAAGGCAGGAGTGCTTCATGAATGTATACACTAATACCCCTGTCGCAGCCTTGCAGATGTCAAGGACAGTCAGTGCACTTGTCAATGCAGTGATAGAGGCTTTACCTCTGGCAGAATAAGCTCCTAGACCTTCTAGGGGCTGATTCTTAGCCAGTACCTTATCAGGACTTTAGGACTATCCACCTGAACAGAGTCTGCTTCTGCACAGCTTTGCTTTTCCCCAGAGAACGCCACAAAAAGATGATCCTCAACACGGTGTTCCCTAGTAGGGTCAAAGTAAAAGCTTAAAGCCTTTTAGGGCTCCAGCCGATGGAGCCTCGCCTTTTCTTTTTCGGGGTGACAGAGAGCAAGTAACATAGTCAGGGTGAAGGACTGCCAAACATGGAAGATTCACAACTTTTGGTAAGAATGCCACCCAAGTCCTCAGCACAAACTTGTCTGGAAAAAAGATGGTGTACATCGGTTGCACTGAAAGCGCCTGGAGTTCACTCATATTACGAACTGATAAAAATGCGAAGAGGAAGACAGTCTTCAAAGTCAGGAGATGCACCGAGCAACTATGCATGGGCTTGAAGGGATACACGTGAGAAAAGTGAAGCCCGAGTTTAGACCCCAGTGGGGCATCACAAACAACTTAGAAGTGAACATGTGTCAAACCTTTAAGGACTATCACCATAATATGTGATTTAAATAAGGATGGATTGGTTCGGTAACTGGAAAAAGAAGGAAAAGGTCCAACAAATAATCTTTAATAGAGCCGACTGCAAGGCCTTGCTGGACTGAAGATAAAACAAACAAAAGGACATTTGACAGCTTTGCGTACAAGGGATTAGTCTTACAAGCGCCACACCGGGCCACAGATTTGTCTCAGTGCCCGGCATAAATGGATTTCATGAATGGCACCTGGCAGCAAGGATGACATCCACCACTTTAGGTGGCAGGTCAAATGCAGTTAGTTGCAACACCTAGTCTCTACACATTTGAGCTAACTATGACAGACCGCTACGCTGCTAGGAAACCATCCAAAAAACAGATGGAGTGTAGAGCGTGGAACAAGGTAGAAGCTGAGGAATTTAATGAACTATTATCCTATACGTCGTACGATCTACCTATAGGTCTTGATGAGGCCACTACTTTGGACACTAATTGGCTGGAGTCAGCTGGCAATAAGCTAGCACTAAAGAAGGTCGTCTTTCCCAATAGGGCATGACCATCTGCTCCTTGGTACCCCCAGGAACTTAAAGATCATAAACTGATATGTAAACGCCTAGAAAGGAACTGGAGGAAAGAATATAACAAATGGGAAAAGAACGAGTATAAATAAAGTCTTGTGTGGTACAAACAGCTACTATTAAAGACAAAACAAGAGTTTTATTGCCAAACGAATTAACTCTGCCAAAAACTCGGCCGAAGAACTGTTCAAAACAGTAGCTAACCTGGCACACCCATGTTCTTCCACTATTCCGGCCAGCCAGGGACTCTGCAAGGAAATAACCAAGTTCTTCTTCGATAAAGGTGAGGCTATTTATTCCACATTTATGGATTTAACGACTGACAAGAAAAGAGACCAATTAGTAGATCATAAGTCAGAAAAATGCCCTTCTCTCACTTTTGATGAAATCGCACCACTGACCACTACGGATACACTTAAGCTCATAATGACGGCTAAATATGGCTCCCCTTATGATCCGTGCCAAGTATCTATATTAAAACTAGCACCGGTGCCTATTACCTTAGCACTGACCTCCCTCATGAATGCAATGTTCGACAAAGGATACTTTCCCAAAGCGTGGAAATGTGCATCTATATTGCTTTTACTAAAAAAGCAGAGTTTGGATCCCAAGGATCCAAACAGCTTTAGGCTAAACTGGTAGAGAAAAACATGAATGTGCAACTAAGTGTGTTCCTAAAAGAAGCACAAGTGCTGGACCCCACTCAATATGGATTTAGACAGGGACACAGCACGGAGTCCGCTCTTCTAAAATCTACGGAAGAGATCAGGGCAATCCTAGACCAGGGAGATAAAGCCGCAAAGATTATGCTTGATCACTTTGCGGCCTTTGATACGGTCCATCATTATTTATTGATGGACCGGCTGCGAGAGGGTGAAGTCCAGGGTACAGCCTAGAAATTGCTTCGATCCTTTCTGTCTGATAGAATGCAAACCGTCTCACTCTGCGAATTTTGTGCCAAACCATTTTCACTGCCATGCGGAGTCCCTCAGGGGTCATCCATGAGCCCTACGCTCTTTAATATCTATGTGTCGTCACTGGCGCCTCCGATTGAGTCGTTTGGTTTTGGCCTGACGTCATATGCAGATGACACCCAGATTGTGGTGTCGCTGCTGCCAGGTAAGGAACTGGGAACAGCAAATCTGCTCCATGACTGCATGGCAGCTGTGGGTAATTGGATGGCCCAAAATTGCCTCAAACTCAACTCCGGTAAAACAGAGCTTGTTCTGTTTGGGAATGACCCCAACTTCGGGGCCCCTGACTGGTGGCCGGATACGCGGGTCCGCTCACTACCCCCCATTAAGAAAGTGAAAAATCTGGGAGTCTGGATTGATGACAAACTTAACTTTGGGGACCAAGTAAAGGCAGTTACTTCAACCACATCATTTGCTCTTAGATCCTGTAAGAAAATAATGCTGCTCTTGCCAAATGACAGTCAGCAAACGGTTATTACTGCATTGACCATGTCCAGGCTGGACTACTGTAATAGCCTATACCTCAACATTCAGGAAAGGTTTATGTGCAGACTTCAACTCCTACAGAATGCAGCTGCCAGACTACTCACAGGCATACCAAAATATACTTCAGACGCTGGGGAGATTAGAATGCTGCACTGGCTACCCGTCAAGAAGCGAGTACAGTTTAAAACTCTATGCATTGTATACAAAGCCATTCATGGTGTTGGTCCTGACCACCTGAAATGTCAATTTCAATGGTACGTACCAAAAAGATCACTTCACTCCTCAGAAGCAAAACTGGTGATAGTGCCCTCTGTAAAAAATTAAATAAACAGTTGGGGTGGCAGAAGCTTTGTGGTCTGTGCAGCCAAGGCATGGAACGGTCTGCCTTTCCATCTTAGAAGTATGACAAATCTATTGGCTTTCAGGAAGGCCCTGAAAACCTCGCTTTTTAATATATAACTCCAGCCCCATTCTCAGTTTCCATGTGCTTCAGTTGGAGGACTTACACAGCGCCAGGACACCTCTGGGTAACAGTAGCGCTCTATAAATGTCTTTAACATTAACATTGCCATATAGGGGTCGATTGTGCAGATTTGGATGGAGGACCCTGCCCTATTTCTGCAACAGAAGGGCCTCCCGAAGTAGTAGCCTAATCAGAGTACAGACGCAAATTCCTAGAAGTTCCAGGGGCCATACCCTCCTGGCCCAATCCAGAGCGATTAGAATAAAATAGGCCCAGTAGTTCTTTATATTTTTCAGAACTAGGAGCAGGTTACACAGGGATAGGACGGAATACAGGAGTCCTGTATTCCATCCCAGCCAGAGTTTATCTTCTAATGAGTGTGCTTGCAGAAACTCCATCATCTAAAACTTTTGACTCTTCGTATTCTCGATGGTAATAATAATAATGGAATCTGTAAAGCACTTGGTTACTCCCAGTAGAGCATCCACATGCTAGGATAGCGGCTCAGCAGGCAGCCTAAAGAAAGAGCAGATCACTTACTGATCATAACAAGAAATGGCTAACAATACGCTTTAAAGAAGAGCTGCAGGAAGGAGCAGACCACTCATTTCCAGAACTTAAATCTGTCTAAAGAGCCATGTCTTAAATTTCTTTAGAAAAAAAAATTTCGAGCACTCCTGTCTCAGATAAGAGGGTACAGTGTTCCACAATCTTGGGGATAAAAAGCTAAAGGAACAGCCTCCCATACGTACTCTCTTAACACTGGGGACCACAGCAAGCTCCGTTCCGGCCGACCCAAGTCTTCTACTAGGCTGGTACAGCCTCACCAGGGGGAATAAGTAGCTGGGTCCTTTACCATCTATGATTTTGTGAGACAGACACATGGCTTTGAAGGAAACTCTTTTGCTCATCGGGAGACAGTGCAGTCTGGAAAGAGCAGGACCTGAGGGAGAAAGCCTCGGGAGATTTAGCAGTAGCCGAGCAGCTGCATTCTGTACTCTATGAAGCTTTCGTAGTCTTCCTTGTGTAGCTCCAATGTATAATACATTACAATAGTCCAGCCTAGCCACAACCAGGGCCTGGACTATTGTTTTCCTGGCCGCTTCGGGGAGGAGGCTAATGATTTTGTTAAAAAAATTAAGAATGCCAAAACATTTCCCTGTCAGGCAAGTCAATTGACTGTTGAATGTTAATTTCGCATTGAACCATATCACCAGGTTTTTCACTTTTGGCTTAGGATCTAGTACAGGACTCAATACATCTGGCCACCAAACAGAGGACCAGATTTAGGGCTGCTTACCAAGGATGAGAACCTCAGTTTTGCAATCATTAAGCTTAGGGCAGCTTTGATCCATCCATTCTTCAAGTTCAGCCATACAAGATCTGAACCAAGCTGCAGCAACTCCCTAATCCCGAGATAGAGTGATGATCAGCTGTGTGCCATTGGCATATGACACAATGTTAACACCGTGTCACTCGACGACCTCTGCAAGGGGTTACATGTAAGGATTAAATAACGTAGAGCTCAAGGCACAGTCCTGGGGCCCCCCTGCCTCAGCAATAAAACATCAGAAGAGAAAGGTTGTTAAACTACCTGAAAGGTACGATTTTGAAGGAAGGAAGCCAGCCATCTCCTGGTTGTGTTCCTGACACAGCAATTCAATTGACAATTTCAGAAGGCCATGGGAGTAGGTGTCAAATTATGGGCTTAAGTCCAGCATTATCAATGCCGCTGTTTTGCCACTATCAGCAATGAGTCTAAGAGACTCAGAGGCCAATAGCAGAACTGATGATGTGCTATTTTAAGCACTTAACCCTGATTGGGTCTCGTTTAGGAGACCCTTGGTCTCTATCAAATTCATCAATAGCTTGTTCATATGTTTCTCAGCCACTTTCGAAAAAGAAAAAAAAAGGGAGCAGGGTAATAGGCCTGAAATGTTCTGGTAGAGCTGGATCCAGAATAGACTTTTTGAGAAGTGGCAGGACGGTAGCATATTTTCATCTTTCAGGTAACTGGCCAAGTGAGAACAAGCTGTTAATCAGGTCACATAGTCCCAGTAGAATTGCCTCTATCCCAAGGAATAGGATCCTGGGCGGGCTGGGTCAGCTGGTGAACCAGAGTTCACCTTGGTGGTGAAAAGTTGTAACCACGGTTCTCCCCACTGTTAGAAAGGCACCCAGCGCCACCTTAGGAGGTAGATGCCACTTGTGATCTGCCAGATCCCCATTGCACAACATATTCACTCTGACATCCGGTACCCTGCCAGGTAGGTTCACGATCACGGAAAATGGCTGGCGCTCCAATCAACTCCAGAGGCTGAGAGCCTCCCGGCACAGGGCCCCGCTCCATCCTGTTTCCTGCAATGCCACATGGCAGTAGTGTTAAACATGACAAACAGCACCAGCCTCTCATTGATGGATGGCAGGAAGGCCTTGAGAGCCCGAAGAAAGGCCCGCAACTCCAACATACTGATGTGGGGTCAAGCTTCTGTTTGAGGCCAATGTCCTCTGAACTTCACCTCCCCTAGATTACCTTCCCAGTCCAGCAGCAACTCATCCATTACCACCTCACCACCATCAGCTGTGAATGGGGAAAGGAGAGGGCCCTGCCACTGGACCAATTTAATTTGATCTGCCACCACTGTAGATAGTGAACTGTCTCCTCCAAATTCTGGATGACCTTGATTATGGGCCCTGACTGCAGAACCTGCATATGCTGCCTGACATAGCTAATAAAGAGGATTCTGGACCCAAAGAGGCCAAGAAGACTCAGTGCTATTCTCACTGTGACCCAGAATGGAGACAGACGCATTAGGATCATAGCACCAAGTTTCTCAGACTCGCTGCGGTGGAGAGAAGGTCGGAACTGCACTGTGTCTAAGACAGCTCCAATGAATGGAAGCCTCTGCAAAGGAGTCAGGTGTGACTTTAGCTGGTTAATAAACACAAAAAATTTCAGGAGTTTCAGGTTCGTTGGAAATGGTCTACGACAGCCTGCAGCAAGTTCGCCTTCAACAGCCACTGATCGAGATAGGGGAAGACTGATATCCTCAAACTCAGAGGGACCGCGACCAGTGCCACTTTTGTGAACACCCAAGTGGCACTGGAGAGGTCGAAGGAGCCCAGCATAGTGAAAATGCTCCAACCTTACTTTAAACCATAGGTAATGGCTGTGGTACTGCAGGACTGCTGTATGAAGTTACACCTCCTGCAGATCCAAAGACACCATCCAATCACCGGGGTCCAGGGCAGACAGGATGTGGGCCAGCGTGAGCATTTTGAAATTGTCTTTCCATAAGAAGGCGTTCAGAGGTTAAAGATCCAAAACAAGCCGGCGACCCATGTTCTTTTTCTGCACAAGGAAATAAGGAGAGTAACAACCCTCTCCCCTTTCAGAGTCCGGCACCCTCTCAGTATTATCCTTGGAGAGTAAAGCTCACACCTCCTGCAGAAGAATGGACAGATGCTCTTCTGTAAATTATCTCTGATGTGGAGGAAATGTTTGACAAGGCAAAAAGAAAAGGCAGTGCATAACCATGCTAAACAATTTTGTAACACCCATCTGCTGGATGGGTTAGATGGCTACCCTGGGAGGAAGTGCTGATCCTGACCCCACTGGATAGGCATGCACCACTAAAGGCAAACTAAAGCGGTTTGGTGGATGTTACCACAAGGGAGGGGGAATGGGAGGACTGTTGCTCCTGCTCACTGCCTGCTAGACCAACATCCACAACATTGGAAAGACTGGGGCGACTGCTATCCAGGGTGGAGAGACCGTCTTTGCCAATATTCCAACCCTCTCCGATACACTTTGAACTTTTTCAACTGGTGTGAAAATTGTTTGGCAGGGATCAACAAACCCAAGGAGCTTGCTGTGGCTCTACTTTCTTTAAAGCACTCCAATGCAGAATGTTCCTATCCGCCAAAAAGATGAGCACCATCACAAGGCATATCCATGAGGTTTGTACAAAGTCCGATAATCCTGTAGCGCACATTCATGTGTGCCTCCTACACACAACACCCGGTGCCAACTGCCCTTCCCAGGAAATCAGTAGCATCTAGGCCAGCGCGGATAACATAACTGGTCACATCTTATCCATCAAAAATTATCTTAGCCACCGAGGCCCTAAGGTCTTTATGGACCGCCAGCTAAGTCTTGCTGGCCATGTCCCATGTGGAATGTGTGTAGTGACCAATAGACAGAAGGCATTAACCGAATGCAAAGCTAGAGTGATGAAGGAAACCACACCCTGACCAAAAGCCTCAATCAGACACTATCAGAGCAGTCATGAGGAACAAACTGGGATTATCTTACTGGTTGAAGCCTGCACCACAAGGCTCTTTGGAGTAAGATATTTAGTAAGAAAATCAGAATCGTCAGGAGCCGGTTTGTAACGCCTACTACTTCCCTATTAACTGGTGGGCAGGAAACGGCCTTTGACCAAGTGGCCATCAAGGTGTCGGTGAGGACCTCCTTATAAGGGAGAAAAGTCTCAGGCATGTCTGGATCCTCTTACTGCACCGGTGTGTCAATACAGGAGTCGGCATGGATGTTCACAGTGCAGGCCTTGGGAGCCTGAGTGGAAACTTGTACTGGAGTCGTTACTTGACCCGAATAGAGTCCAAAGGGGTAAGCCGTGCCAAGAAAAGCACCCAATTGGACGCCTCTTCAATTCCTTGGGGCCTGAAGGTGCAAGAGAGGGAGCCGAAAGCACACCAAAATCTGCAGCATGGTCTCCTTTAAGGCTACAATCTGCTGTAGCATCGAAAATGACCAGGGAAAGGCAGGCGCATAAGGATTAACTGATGATTCGGCTGCACGGCCAGAGACTTTGAGGTCTGTAAGCAGCTTTGACTCAGCTACGAAGAGAATCTGCCATTTGGCTCATGTGGCTCTATTTTTTCTTTGCTAGCTTTAATCCTGAGAGCGTAATAGGTCCATAACGTTGTTTTAGAGGACGATTCACAATCCTAAGAGGAAGTTGTTGGTATTTCATTTAAGGCATGGCTTTTATTACAGATGGGCCCAGATACCATCTGGTGAGGCTGAGGGATCAGTTGATAAAGACATTCAAAAGTTGGCCTTGTTGTTTTGAATATCACTGAGGCCTTCAAACAAAGGACGGGAATCTTACAGGAGCTTGCAGGACTACTGAAGGTGTAGCATCGTTAGAGACCATCAGGATGGAGATAGGTTACCTGGATACCTGTATGGTGGATCACCACCATACAGGTAAGGGGGACATACGCACTGCTAGGAAAATTCACAATTAGGAAGGATACAAGTCTGTTATTACAGATCTCCTGTGCATAAGATTGAAGCGCTGAGATGTCCTCTCAAGTGTGTCCAGATCCATGAGGGGGGAGGAGCTGGACATGGAGTGAGTCCATCTTCGGGGCTTGTGTGGAATTTAATGCTAATTAACACTACATGGGGGTTAATGGGCCGTCGGAGTACCAAATAGAAGTTCTAGTTTCTATGTTTATCTAAGGAAAAAAAGTTGAGTCACTGGCACTGCTAGGCTCATGAGCTCCAATAAGAGCGAAAGACATATCTGGAAAAACACGGGAGGGAATGTGTTTAGGGTGACCAACCGTCCGTAAATTTCACGGACAGTCCGTAATTTCGGCCGTCTGTCCGTTGTCCGTAAAGGATTCTTTAACGGACGCCATTTGTCCGTAATTTTAACCGGGCAGCGGTCGCACCACCCTAAAGCCGGCACAGCTTCCACCCACCTCCCTTCTTGACTCCGATGCTGCTGAGGTCGGGTGTAACAGACTCCGATGCAGTACCAAAGCTCAGATTCCCAGCAGCATTGGAGAGGCACAGCGGGATGGCAACCCTCACACCTTCAGCCCTTGATGAGCTGTTAAGAGGTGCTTGAAAGATCAGATACCCAGCAGCATTGGAGAGGCACAGCGGGATGGCAACCCTCACACCTTCCGCCCTTGATGAGCTGCTAAGAGGTGCTTGAAAGCTCAGATACCCAGCAGCATTGGAGAGGCACAGCGGGATGGCAACCCTCACACCTTCCACCCTTGATGAGCTGCTAAGAGGTGCTTGAAAGCTCAGATACCCAGCAGCATTGGAGAGGCACAGCGGGATAGCAACCCTCACCCCTTCAGCCCTTGATGAGCTGTTAAGAGGTGCTTGAAGGTGACAGAGGGAGGGGCTGCAGCTTCAGGAGCAGGGGCATCTATTCAGCTGCAAACAGCCCTGAATTCCTCATGTCTCTGCAATTCAGAGGGGCCTCACACATTCCCTTCTTGCCCAGGGCTCCAAAAATCGTATACCCGGCCCTGATTACCCCGAAGCAGCACATGGTTCTCTTCACAGAGCTTAATTCCTGTTACTAAATTGTAAGCAAACCTCGGTTCTTCGAACATGCAGTCTATAATGTAATAAAATAAAGAAATGGCACAATTGCACCCACACTGATTAACAAAGTATGGAGAACAATCAGTTAAATCAGTTCTCTTGGAGTATCTCCTTTAAGTACTGTACATCACAGTGGGGGGTGGCAAAACTAACATTTTGGAAAGAGAGCCTGTCGTCTCATTGTCTTGTCCAGGAGGGGGTGAGGAGCCCTACCCCACCCTGGAAGAGACCAAGATGATACTAGAATACTGCATGCCCACCCCTGTGCCCACCCATGTGGATCCTGTTCCCCCTCCTGTGATGGCTCCTGTCCCCCCATGTGGTGGCTCCTGTCCCCCCCCCCCCCACCGCCTGTGGTGGCTCCTGTCCCCTCTGTAGTGGATCCTGTCTCCGCCCTGGGTGGCTTCTGTCCCAGTCCTGGAATGGCTCCTGCAGCGAGGGTGAAGTTCTTGATGGGCCTCTTCTCAAAAAGGCTCACCTCAAAATTAATATGAAAAGGTGGGCGAGTGAGTAAGTGAATGGATGGGTGGATGGCTGGATGAATTAGTGAAAGAGTGAATGGATGAATGAAAGATTGAATAGATGGAGAATGAGAGGATGGATGGATTGATGAGTGAGTTAAATGATGGATGAGAGAAAAGGTAAATAGCTGGATGTATGGGTGGAAGGGTAGCTGGATGGGTAAAAGGGTGGATGGATGGGTAAAAGGGTGGATGGATGAGTGAAAGGATGGATGAGTGAAAAGGTGGAAGATGAGTTAGTGGGTGGATGGATGAGTGAAATGATGGATGGATTGATGAATTGATAAGTGCAAGGGTGAATGGATGGACGGATGAGTGAAAGGGTGGATGTAAGGATGGACGAGTGAGTGAAAGGGAGGGTAGGTGGACAAAAGGATGAATAGATGGGTGAAGGAGTGAAAGGATAAATGGATGAGAGAAAGGATGGATGAGTGATAGGGTCAATGGATGGATTCATGAGTGGATGAGTAGATGGGTGGGTGGATGGATGGAAGGAAGGATGACTAAGTAAAAGGGTCGATGGAGAGAGAAAGGGAGGATGGATGGATGACTGAAAGGGTGGATGGGTGGAAGGATGAGTGACTGGGTGGATGGATGAGTAAGTGAAAGGATAGCTGGATGGGTGAAAGGGTAAATGGCTGGATGGATGAGTGAATGGATGTATGGGTAGAAGAGTGGATGGATTAGTGTACAGATGGATAGGGTGAAAGGGTGGATGGATGGATAATGGATGGATGAAGGGATGGATGAGTGAAATGATAGATGGAAGGATACATGATGGATAGGTTTGCAAATGGTTGAATATGTTTGGATATGGCAGGGCTTACTTATATACTATTGCGCAACCTCCTCTGATGTGTCAGTAAAACTTACCTATTGTCCTGAAGTTTTGTCCTGAATTTTGACCTCCTGTCCTGAATTTGTGTCCTGAATTTTTACCCTTTGTCCTGAATTTTTACACTCACCGTCCTGAATTTGCAACAATGCCAGTTGGTCACCCTAACTTCATCATCTACTATGAGCAGAAAGCATCGGGACTGCAGTATACAGGCGAGAACTGGATGCAGCAGACTGACCAAAGGCCCCTGCATGAGTCAACGGGAGAGAGCAGAGAGGGAGGGAAACACGCCGGACGGGGGTGAAGATGACCACGTGGAGTCTGGGCCTTCGACTGCGGCTTCCTGGGGGCAGGCGATCCCTGCAGAAAATGATGTTAATAAACAGTGCGCGGGGCATTCTGCTGTAAATGGCTTCACATATCAGGGGTTGCACTGGAGCAAAATGTATGGAAATATCTCACCAAGAATAATTACAGTGACAGAAAAAGGACTGCCTCGAAGCAAAGCGTGGTGAGCGATTGCCAAATGAAAAACTACAATGACCATAGTGCACTGGGACTTGGCCACATGGTGTATTAAGCCAATGACCGGATGGAATTGTGAAGGAGAAAGTTAACTGCGCAACATAGAAGTATTCTGTCCGAAACGCAGCGGCGGGCCTGAGTAGACGTGTTCTCGAAGCCGAGAAGGCGGATCTGATGCAGCCCCCCCCCCCCCCCCCCTGTGATGGGTGAGACCGTCATCTGCCCCGCAAGGGTTTGTGGGCAGTGGCGGTGCAAACGACGCACAGCTCGCACTGGCATCTTCAGCAAGTAGGCACTGCGGTACATACAATATAATACAATCCTCCCACGGACTTCGCAACGTTGTTCGACGGGATTCTAGCCGGATGTAGCTCCTAGTGGCTTGGGGGTGCTCCAAGGCACACTGTGGCATAATTCACTGCAGATACGTGGCCCGGAGAGCTGTGTTTAAGGGCAACAGAGGGCGTGTAGGGGCACACAGGCCTTACCTCCGCTCCGTCGGGGTCCGCGCCCCCTGCTGCCGCGGGCTGCCACTCTTCTACAAACGGCTGCGGTGTCCCCGACCCTGACGGTCTCTTGTCGCAGCGGGGGTCCCTCTGGCCTTACAGTTGTCCCTTACACTCGAGTCTGCGACGGGAAGGTGCGGCCACGCCTTAAACATGAATACATAAATCAACACGTCTGTGACAGCAACGAAGGAGCAAGTATCTTGGAGACCAGAAATACGCGAGGAATGCACAAGGCATGCAGCACGCATCGCTACAAACCGGTAAGTTAGCTCGGTGGGCTAATGCGGAAAACGCATACATCTGTGCTCAGATGTCGCATCCTCTCCTGGCGGTGGTGTTTACCTCTGCTCTGTGGTTGATCTTAGCGAAGGCAAGAGCGGACGACCTCAAAGCTGGGGAACCGGGTTCGAGTCTCGGCAGGGACGCTCAACATCCTGCTATTCTGGGCAAATCACTTATTCTCCCTGTGCCTAACAAAAATGAATGTGTCCTGTAACGAATCTGGTGCTCGTGAAAAGCGGATACCTGATATCTTCGGGTCGAGTAACAATCTCGGATGCTTTATTAGACTTTCATCCTTCTGAGACAGACGAGTACCATTCAGCTCTAAAGCCCATTGTCCACACGGCTACTAAACTCAAAGACTGTGGCAGCAAGCACTATGGGATTGTTTTCTGAGTGAGGTACTGGCAGGTACCTGCACTTCTTTCATGTGAAAGGCAGAGTGGGGGCACTTCACATAAGTAAACAAGTGCTCCAGGATAGCGAGCACCTGCACTTCTGTGGCTCCATTTCAAGAACTGTTCCAAACAGAAAACGGCCGAGGATGTGTAAAATGCAATGCTGCAAAGTAGTGAACTTGGAGCCTAGTTGGAATTCCGATAAGACTGTGAGATCTCGGACGAAACTCGTTACCCCCAACCTCGGCAATTCTAGTCTGCTGTATACAAAAATAGCTACAAATAAAACCTACATTGATTCCAAGCATGTTGTTTCCTTGTACTTGAATGGGAAGCCGCCATGCCCCGACGGTCAGCATCCAGACATGAGCCTGAATACTGAAAGATCAGTGCGCCTTGCCCGCCCCCAGGTACCTGACACTATCACTCGGCCTGCCTGTGCCCTTCTAAAACCAATCCACTGGTTTCCCTGGCGCCGCTTCTACGTCACAACAAAAACAAAATGGACATTTCAGTTTCTTTTTCAACACCCCAGCTGAGCCGACGGTCTCCTACGGGTGCTGACATGCCTAAAGAGTGCTTCGGCACAGCGAGCAGTGCACTTGTGACGTACCCACCACCCACCAGAAAGGAATTCAGACATCATTAACTCTGGAGACTATGGTAAGGATGGGGAGGACCCTGTGGCTGCTCTGGGCGAGGGGTCTCCCGTTTGGAAACTTACTGTTTTGGGTATAAGGAAGTGAGTCTTACTCAGAATCAGGTTAGGCCTGGGCGATGAACTCTGCTTCGTTCGTAGTGTTTGGGGAGTTTTCCGCACTTCGCCGACCATGCGGAGTCCTGAAAAACTCCACTCCACACTCGCCCACATCAAGTGGCGAGCAAGTAAAATCCACTTCCCTGCGAGATTTCTCAACGTGGGGCGGGCAGATTTCTCAACGCAGGTGGTCGTGCATGGTTGCGACCGCCCGCGTTGAGAAATCTTCCGGACACGTTGAGAAAGCTGCTGCTCGGGTAGAAAATCCACTCGAGCAGCAAGAAAAGAAGCAGCGCCCTCTCAAGCTGCGCATGGGGTCGTTCGAGCTGACTTTACAGCGAGGGACAAACACCCGGCGCTGAAGATCAACGTAAACGGCATGACCAAACGCACTCCGCTGCTTGCGAAACTCCACGTAGTGCAGCAGAGTTTCACGGAAATCCGTGAACTCCGCTCAGGCCTAATCAGGACCCTAAGGCAATACACAAAACAATCCATCTTGCAATGGCCTGTTTTGAAGTTGCTAAACCTGGACGTGGCTTACGTTAGTTGACAGAGTTAATGAGTCTTTCTAACATCTTTTATTTTGTCTAAGTGGAAACAGAGAACCCTTTTAATGTCTAGAGATTGTAGAGATCTTTCTGCTGCCTGTATACGGATTGGGGGAAAAAGGAAGGTAATGTCATAGATTGATTAATGCGAGAATCAGACACTACCTTTAGCAAGAAAGAAGTAGTACGTAACACTACCCTATTGTGATGAATGACAGTAAAAGCTTCTACTGCTCAAAGGCTTGTAGTTCACTAGCTCTGCCTGCAGAGGGAATCACTATTTAAACAAGCATTGGCATAGCCAATAGGTCTCGCCTTTGAGACCTTATAAGTGTTTAGCCACAGCTAGTGGCTTTGTTAATGTCTTTAAGCTCTGTTGTAGAGCATTGTGGCTGCTGTGCAGCATCTTGAAATGTTATTATTAAAATGTGTTCTAAGCATTTTTGTTACCTTATATATAACCAAGAAAACATTTTCATCTTCAGAGTTTGACCTAGGGCTAAAGAAAGAAAAAGCCTACGAAGGAGAAACAGAGGAAGGCAATGGCATAATGGAGAATGTAGGGGTGAAAAAGAACCTTCAAAACTGATATTTGAAATGTAGAGTGGAGGAAAAAAGAGGCCCCTAGGGGAATCACCGTTCAGGCAGCCTTGATATTATGTAAATCTATCTTAACTGGCTCCCTAGAAAAACTGCATGTATTTATTTATAATAAACTAAGGACTGAACAGTTCACACGCCGCAGCTGGGTAACAATCTGTGCAAATTCCAGGAAACAGCAGTGACTGCCGCTTGTGGCCAGTCAGCAGGGAACGATGCTGGTTATGGACGGTGGGTGTGCATTGAATGAGTGCGAGGTGTGCGTCTTGTGTGTGCTGATAAGCAGCCAGCGGGGGGAGGAGTTGTGAAAAAGCAGCAGAAAGAGGGCTGTAGTCGTCTGGAGGTGCGGATGTCATGGGGCATGATTTCCAAGACAAGCATCAGCCTGCTGTCAGTTTAGTTCCGTTGCTCACCCAACAGGGCAAGAAAACTGACTCAGATGCCTTATGACTTACCGGCCATATCACTGCAGGAACACTAGGAAACAAATGATCAAGGCGAGCTGCTTTCAAGCAATGTGTCAGGTACAGGCTGAGCACACTTTACACGAAAACCCACCGTGATTTCAAATGGAAGATACAACACCCACTGCCAACGTTTTTAGGATCTGAAAGAAACTCTCTCGGCAGACACGCCAGGCTTCAATTAAAATTTAGCGCAGCAGCTCATGCTAATAGGAGGTGAAATGTTTAGGGAATTTAGAACACACACACATGAAAAAGGGAATTTTTCCTTGCATAGGGGGTCTCAAAAGTATAATTTACAAATTAAAAAGCGCCATTCTTATTTTACACACACTAACTCAGCATTAACATTCGGCGGATAAACGTAGAAGCTGGCTCCTGGATTCAAAGATATTTGAAACACTAACCGCCTAACCGGCTCGCTCCTTTTATCGCACTTCCACACAGAAGAAAGTGGAGCTCTGGGGCCCAACGATGTTGGCGCGAGGTACTACCACGTTTGTTGCTCGCCACCCTTTGCAGTCGGAACATCAGAGACCAAATTCCAAATCAACCATTTAAGCAGAAGCGACCACGCCAAGTCCCTGGCAGGGCAAAGGTGCACGAGACAGCCGGGGCAGGCAGGCAGCGCGTGCATCATACAATGCATGATGTTCTGATGCCATCATGTGGTCACTTTTGTTATTGCAAGCATCGGTATAAACACACTGTCTGCTGCGTAGGCGAGACTTAACAATCAGTCTTCACTTTTCAAGCACTGCACTCTTGCTTGTGGCGCGCCGCTGCTCGCTACCGCAAGGTGGATGCCGCCACGAGTGCAGTGCTTGAAAAGTGAAGACTGATGGCTAAAGGCCCTCCTAGAGCAGCGCATGCGCGCTGCCTAGGCGGAACCTAAAAAAACAGTCTTCAATGACAAATGTTGTAGGGTTGCTGGATGAATCGGTTCAAAAGGTGGACCCATCAGTTTCGATAGTACTAGATTTGGTACCCATGGCGGCAAAGGTCTCTTAATTGGAGGAAAAACATTCTTAAGTCCTTTGAGAAAATCTTTTATTACAAGGATTTTGAAGAAGGATGGTTGCGGAGGTGATTTCCTGGATGCAGTAATGGCTGCCAGGTGAACATTCCTTGATGAAGACTCTAGTTTGGATTTGGCCAAATGAAGTAGATATGGAAGAATTATGTTTTCTTGACCAGTAATAGGATTATGCCTATTGTTTTGACACCACATACAAAATCTTGCCCACTTACATGCATTACATGATCTTGTGGAAGGGCACTTAATTCTTTAATAATGTGCATACAAACAGTTGGTAAATTTAAGTGACCATATTGTGTGATTTCAGAAGCTATGCCTCCAAATTCAAAGATTGTAGGGTCGGATGCAAAATTTGGCCCTGAAGTCTGGATAAGAGATCTGGTATAAGTGAAAGTTCTTTGTGGTGTTTCATGAATAGTTGAAGTAGGTCCATGAAACACCACTGCCATGGCCAATCTGGCGCTATTAGGATCATTTTCATGTTCGATTTCTGCAATTTGTGAATCACTGGTGGTATTAGAGGTATTGGTGGAAAAACATAAGCAAATGGAGTTGACCAGCTGATCAAAAGGGGCATTACCCACTAAGCATGGTTCTGGTAACCTGGATGCAAAGTCTCTGCATTTTCTCTTTTGTGTCGCAGCAAACACATCTAATGTTGGAGTGCCCCACTTTGTGAAAATATCTTGTGTTATTTCATCGTTGAGAACTCACTCGCTACAACAAGTGAGAAAATCTGCCTGGACATTTTGCACTCCTGGTATATGAATAGCTGTGAGTGACACACCTCTTGATAGTGGCCAGTGCCACACTGCTTGAGCTTGAAGTTACAATTGTCTCAATTTGATTCCTCCTTGTTTGCTGATGTAGTGTATCAGTGTGGAATCATCTGTTTGAATTTGGAGGAAAGAGATGGTAAAAGGATTTGAGAGCCAGATATACTGATTTCAGTTCCAAAAGATTGATATTGTAAGATTTTTCCTTGTGCGACCACAGACCTTGAATTGTTAGATGGTTCATATGTGCACCATATCCTGACCAGGAGGCATCTGTGCTGATAGTTTGCGATATAAGTTGAGAAATGGCACTGGCAATAGTAAATTCTGTTCTTTGGACCACGAGGCCGAGCGTTGTCTATTAAGTAAATGTGATCTTCCAAGTGTTCTGTTTTCTGTGACCATTGGTCCTCTAGACGGCATTGAAGAGGTCTCATGGATAGTCTTACATTTGGAACTACGAATATGCATGACGCCATGGATCGTAAGAGTGACGAGATCCAAGGAACAAATGGTTTTATCATCTGGATCAAATCTCCACATTTCTTTTGTATGGATGATACTCTCACCTCTGAAAGATACACTCTTCTTTTTGGGTAGCTATTTTTGTGCCTAGAGAAGTCAGACATAGTAATGTTGATGTAATTGACGTGTTGAAGTTTACCTGTAGACCTATTCTGGGCAGTAATTTCGCAGGGTATTTGAAGTCTTGTTTTTTCGCCTTTGACTGTGAATCTGGCCTTATCAGCCAATCGTCGACATATGGGTATACAAATACTCCTTGTTTTTTCAAGTGAGCTGCGATCACTGCCATTCATTTTGGAGCTAGTTTTAGGCCAAAGAAGAGTGCAGCATATAGATAGTGATCATTTCCTACCAGTAATCTGAGAAAGTTCCTGTGAGAACAGGAAACTGTAATGTGAAAATAAACGTCCTTAAGCCTATCTGCATACAGCTAATCGCCTTTCATTATATGTGGGTAGATTTGATGAAGCGCTAACCTGTGTTCGACCTCATGGTCACAGGTTCAAATCCTGGCAGGTCCACTCAGACTTTCATCCATTTGAGGTCGATAAAATGAGTACCATTGAGTTGGGTAACAATATACAACTGTTATTCAGCGCCAAGATGCCCCGTTGCTGGGGTGAACGTGCGCTTTACAAATACACACGTTATGTAATTAAGAACATCCTGAATTTTTTTTGGCAATACATTTGTTGAGGAACTGAAGATCTAGGATCGGTTGAAATAGTTTGGCTTGACTTTTCATTTGGACCAGAAAATATCTTGACTACATTACTCTGTTGTGTTAGTTTTAGGGAACCTTTTCTATTGCTCGTTTCTGTAGCACTATGCGCGTTTTGTGATGCAAACTGGCTAGACGACAGCTCATCAGTGGTTTTGGTGGGACGGGAGGAGGACTATTTAAATCGAATTGAATATCTGTTTTGTATGATATTCAAATCCCATCTGTTCGTTGTTATATTTTTCCACTCTTCCAGAAAAAGTCACTGCTCCGTCTACAGGAGTGGGGCGATGTAAAGGGGGGGGGGGGGGGGGGGGGGTTTAATTGCTGGGGGAATTTCATCCTCTGGAGCATGAGGATTTTGGTAGAGTGGACTTTCTTTTCTGTTATCTCCTTTGTTTTTTGGGGGGGTCTGCCTTTGTTGGTGTTGCGGCTGGTATGGCCATCCGGGGCTTTGAAGCCTTTGATAGTGATACCACCTTTCTCCGGGCTTGTGTGTTTGTTTGAAGATTTTTCAATCCTACAGCTTTGAGAGTTGCTGCTTTGTTTTTCATTCTGACCATTTCTTCCTCAGTATGCTTCCTGAAGAGTGAGGAACATGAAAAAGGTAAGTTTGCAATTTTTTTTTTTTGTTGAATATTTTTATTAAGTTTATAAACAAAAGAGAAAGTAAACACCGCTCATTCAGTACACGGCTTAGCATACAAAGGCTCCAAATGTATCTAAACAATCCAGCACAGGTATCACAGAGACATAGAGGCGGGATAAGGGCACAATACAGTCGTTCCCATCCCCCACCACTGTTGGCGATAGAGCAACTAGTCCTGGTCACTGAGGCCAGATTCTGATGTATCGGGTGGGGGCTCACAGATGTTCCCTCTATACACATTCCAGCCACCCCACACCAGGGACCATTTCTTGGGGCATCCTCTATGTACATATACGGTTTTCTCAGTCACCATTACAAGGTCCATGTCTCGAATCCACTGCACCAGGGTAGGTGCCTGCCCCGATCCCCATCGCTGGGCTATATTACGTTTTGCGAGCATGAGCCCTAGTGTTACCCACAGCTGGGCCACTCTATTGTGGTCCGTCTGCTCCCAGATATTTAGGAGACAAAGCCGAGGTTCCGGCAGCGTGGGGACTTTGGTTACCTGGGAAAGAACATGCAACACCGCCTTCCAATAAAGCACTATGACAGGGCACTCCCAAAAGGTATGAAGGAAGGTTCCCTCGAGACCACAGTTCCTGAGACACAGCGGGGACTCAGCCCGTTGCAATTTGAATAGGAGTGTACGGGTATAGTATGTGCGGTGCAGAATTTTAAGTTGGACCAGCCGTAATTTGGACGATATGCCCACCTCCCTGGGGGACGATAGCGCGGACTGCCACTCCGTCTCATCAAAGTCTCCAAGTTCTGTCTCCCATTTCCCTTTAAGGGTCGAGAAAGGGTCAGGGCGATTATTTATTATTTTTGGGTACGTTAGGGACGTCGCTCTTTGAATCAGATGTTCCGTGAGGAGCCGATCCTCCAAGGGCGATGACTCAGGGAGCCGAGTCCCATGTGGAATCGCCGTCCGAAGTGCGTGATGGATTTGTAAATATCGGAAATGTTCGGTGTACGCCAAGTCATAATCTGCCTGCAATTTGGCAAAAGGGATCACCTCTCCCCGCTGCCAGAGATCCCCAACCCTAGAAATGCCAATAAGATCCCACTGGTGGAATCCCTTGGTAGTGCGCAGTACTCCAAGCTGTTTAGTGTCCCAAAGCGGCGTTGCCTGGGTAATCTTCCCCGCCCAGCCCATCGTCCGCTGTGCCGCGAACCATATCTGGAGGGTATGTGCTGCGGGCCCTGCCGGGACGCGACCTCTTTTGGGGTTATAAAGGGCTCCCATCACCCCTCCGGGACTGAGCAGTTGTCTATCCATACGGTATGCAGGGTCGTCCCCCGGCGCATGGAGCCACTGATTTATCATCATGAGGTGCGACGCCCAGTAATAGGTTTTAATATCTGGGAGGGCTATACCTCCATCATACCAGCCACTGGTAAGCTTGTGGAGAGCAATCCGAGGCGCCTTATCCTCCCAGAGGAGACGAGTGAAGTTTGCAATTTTTAATTAAACGTCGGGTTTTAGGGAGGAAAATCAAAGCCAGGACGATCCTCTTAGTGAAACCCCATGGCAGAATGATGTAGCTGAGAGTTCAACGAGTCAAATGCAGCACTTCTAGATTGTTAAAGAAGGCTGTCTAATCGCGAACCAATTTCAAGAACATAAGAGTTGCATATGTTATGGTAAATCATTGGCAAAAAATGTTATACCAACCCAAATCTCTCTATGATACCTCGCTAGAAGGACATCTGCATTGGCATTTTTTGAATGAGTTTAGATGTACCACAGATCTTATTCCTCGCAGCATCCAATCTCTTGCTTGCTCTGTCAGGAGGAACCATGGATTCTGGAGCAGAAGCGCGTTTCCTTCTTACTGCTGTAACAATGTCAGTCGGGTTTTGGATCCATTCTGAGGAAATTAGGATATTGTTGGGGTGGTTTGTATTTCTTTAGAAGCCTTAAGTGGCGGCTTTAACCGTGGCCGGGTTAAGACATTTTTCTTCTACAATGTCCAACAGACATGGTAGGCGTGGCAGAAGAGGTTTACGAGCTGCTCTTTGTTGTAGCTTCTCCAGCATGACAAAAACAGTGGGCTGAGGAGTGTCCTTGTTAATATTTAACTTAGTTGCTCCTCTAATTAAGGCATCTTGAAAAGTAAGAATATCATCTACAGGAGATACTCTAGAAGGTGGCTATGGTGTAGACTATATATGTGTTGAATAAGAACAAGGAGATCTTGATCTGGAATAAGATGCATCCCTTCTGTTAGAGGATGTTCTCAATGATGTTGTCCTAATTGGTGAAGGAGGTTTTCATTTTCGGATTGGGGACATGGAAGTTGCTTTTGAAGCCATTTTAACTGGTGAGAGGACTAAGGAATCAAAGTTTGTCTCTAAGGGATCCTCTGGAGGCATGACTGTTCTCAACGGGCAGAGAGGTTTGTCCATTTGATTACTTGGATAACAGAACGCTTGAGATGAAGTGAAAGGAGCAGAAGGTGATCCAGACCACCCTCGTGATGAAGCGAGTACCACTTGTATACCTCTCGATGTTTAGGGAGAAAGATTCAATGTTGTACAGGGTCTATTTTTCAACAACGTCGGATGTAATGGTGAATGATGCATGTCTTTTCGACGTCGTGTGTTACCACGGACGTCAAACAAATGGTCTGCGGCAGTGAACCAGCTAGTGCCGTCGAGATTTTTGGCATTGATAGTGATGCTGATATTCTTGAAATTGATTTTGACAGTGAGCATAAACGGTGATGTGTCGTCAAAACTTCTTTTGACGGAGAGCATGTTGGCACTGACCCTCTCGATGGCGACGATCGGTGTCGATGAGAAGGACGTTGATGGCAATGTCTTGAAAAGGAATTTTTGCCTGTAGAGCTCTCTCTGTGGGAGTTTTTGCCAGATCTATGAATTTTACCAGAGGAAGGGCAAGAGGCAGGCATTTCCTATCTTCTTCTTTTCTTCTTCTGCCCTCATATCCTGCATCAGACATCTTAATCTGATACCCTCTCAGTCTTTACGAGTCGTTTTTAACATTTTACTACAAATTTCACATTATTTTGTCTGATGAGATGGTGACAGGCATACCACACAGACTTTGTGTGCATCAGAAGATGCCTTCTTCCTTCCACAAGAAAGACAGTTGGTAAATAGAGAAGGCATTCTTACAGAAAAAATAGGTCGGAGGAGGCTAACTTGAGATCAGATATGGAACTATGTCAAGCAAACATAGTTTTGAATGGAATGGATTATTCAGCATTTAGGAGTATCAATGAAGATCCTACACTACAGAAACTATGTTACTGAAAAGAATAAACACCCAATCCCTGGTAGGTGCCTCAGTAATATACAACCAGTAAGGAAAAGAGTTGGGAAGTAACAGAGTCAACAGCATTTCATGCCCACAAGGTGGGGCGGCATATGAGGCCGGCAGATGGGAAAGGAATATCAGAGCCCCCAGGGCTAAGGCAGAAGAATCAAGTATGGACCAACATTCATTTGGCCTTGGCTACAAACAGCTCTTGTATCTATTACCAAGACATATTGTCTCCAATACATTACATATACTTAGTGTGAGCTTTCAGCCAGCCCCTTCTTCATGACTGGACGGCTTTCTTGTCTATCTCACTTCCCTGCTCCTGATTCAATGGTTGTTTTCACTATACTTGACTAGTCCTGCCCAAGACAAATCTTGTCAGTGTTTTGGCTAGATGAGGTATCCTTCCACTCCTGATGTCACACCTTACTAGTCAGTGCACTGGAGGAGCTCTTTTCAGTGACTTTCTTTCTTTCCTCTCCCTCTCGTTGCATCCAGGGTTCGATTGCTTTCGCAGTCTAGCCTCCTATGGGTTCTAAATGCACGCAGTGGTATCATCCAGTGTGAAAATGGATTTGTGATCCTTCTAATATGGCGCCTCATTTGTGTGCCTGTACACTTGTGCGTGGCTGGCATCATTAAGTGTGTTTGATTTTATTTTAACAAATCCCATTCAAATATGACTGCCACGGATGCACACGCATCCCCAAGTAGCCATCCTTGAACAGGATTTGATAAATAAAACAAAATGCATTCGAAGATGGCCATCATGGATATATGCACATCCAAAGCAGCTATCTTTGCATGTATTTTGCAATAAGTAAAAATGCTGTTCAAAGATGGCTGTGGATGCGCACTTATTCACAGCGACCATTTAGAAATGGCATTTTGTTAAATAAAACAAAATGCCTTTTAAGAAGGCCCCTGCGGATGTCTGCGCAATTCCCGCAGTTAGCTAGGATAGCAACAAGCGTTGGCAAAGACAATAGGTTTCAAAGCTGAGACCTACTGGCTTTGCCAAACTTGTTTTTAAAATTACTGTAGGTCCAAAAACTATGAGTGTTGCTAATGACCTATAAAAGCTAACAACTTCTAAAAGTCTCCTATTTTTCCATCCCACAACACTTTAGCCTACTCCGCCTGGGCCCGGTCTGTACCTATGTATGGGCTTGTGTTTATATACAACAAGCTTAGCTGGAGAAAGGGGTTGGGAGACTATACAGGTTTGTGTACATTAAGCGGGAATTTTTACATTTTGAATTATACAATTACATTACATTTACCATGTCCACTCTATTAGCAAAGAACAAATACAAGACCTGTAAAATCTGGATGAGTGTTGTGTTGTGGATTAAAGGCTATCCACAATCAATGCACATGGATGCCCACATTCAAAAAGCCATTTATAGTAAACTGCATCACCACATTAGGAAACTTTGACACAAGTGACTGACATAGATAATATTTTCCCATATGAGCTGGCTCAAGCGACTGACTTAGATTACCTCGGAAGCATCAACATGGCTAGTCTTCCTAGTCTCTTCACTGCCAGACAGTGATCCCAATAGATGTACAATGAAAATTGAAAACGAGGCTCCAGCACCATGTGGGATTAGATCAAATAAAGCACCTGAGGGGAGGGGGGGGGGGCTTCTCTATCAGCACTCTTTGCTGCCAGATGGAGTCCAAGGAAATAAGAACCTAACAAGGACTACATAAATGAAGTAAATGGCTAGAGTGATAGCCCCTGAATGCACTCTCCTCTCTCTACCTACACTCCTGTGTTTGAATGGTATTTCCACCTATTCAACTCTATGGTAATAACTCTTTCGGGCCTAGTATCTAATGAGGTCTCAACTTGTCTTAGTGAATGGCATCATATGTCTCTCAGATGAGATGCCTTGCCTGACCTCTAGACCCAACCTCAACATCTCATAGAATGTTCTATGAATGCTTGGCTGAACCTTGGCTTATCTGGTCTGTTCAAATGTTTACACAGAGGTTCACAATTGGAAAGCACAATGGCCTACATTTCCTCTGGATGGCCATATGCATCTGACATTACCTAATCTAAGTCAGCATGGAGGGGCAAACAACGACAGAATGGCCCCAAGCACTTATCAGTGGCTGAGATTAATTTACGCATTCCATCCAATTTCTTTTTGTATTTTTCAATGTGACGCCCTTAATTTGACGGGTATGCCCAGATATTGGAACCAAGCTTCACCCAATTGAAGAGGTCCACCGAGGACGAAACCAGTCTTGGGTTGCTTGTGTTATGGTTCTGAGAGGCCCTGACGGCAGTTCGGGCTAGACTGTTCCAACTGGAGTAGGGTCAAGACTGATTTGCAT
The DNA here is from genome assembly GCF_964204655.1 of Triturus cristatus. Taxonomy (NCBI): domain Eukaryota; kingdom Metazoa; phylum Chordata; class Amphibia; order Caudata; family Salamandridae; genus Triturus; species Triturus cristatus. The sequence goes on from NC_140591.1 coordinate 1,541,720,488, forward strand.
CTGGCTGGGTCTAATCTGAGGTGGCATGGTGGGAAAAAACAATGGATTGGGATGTGGCTCAAGTAATTATAGTCTGATATTAATTCAAACATTCCATCCACCACTTTTTTGTATTTTCATTACCCTCTCTGGTGGCACTTACTTTTCTGCACGTTGTTGGCGAGTATCTCATGTCCTAGGGGTTGCTGTAATTTGCACAGCACTAGAGTTGTCACCTTAAACTGTTTCAGGAAATGTTGTTGGGTTGTGTGCAGGTTTCTAGTTGGAAGCTGGTGTGCACACCTGTGTAGCTGATCTCATCCTGGTTTTTCTTTGTCTTTGGTTTTACTTGAAGGGTGGTTGGAAGGAAGATATACATTACAAGTCATTGACCTTGTCTGTGCTTTTCTTTACTTGCATATGTTCTAACACCAAGGAACAAGAAACCAAATTGACTCATCTAATCTCACTGTTCTTGAAGCTGAATGAGTCACTGAAAAGAAGCCAGGTAAAAGAGCCATCTGAGATCTACAGAAATGTGTCGTTGATACACCAAGACAAGAATTGGGACTGTTTTAAACACCTGCAGGACGCAAAATGGCAGTACTGTATTCACAGAGGATTCGGACACCATTCTAATTGTTGTTTGATGTCTCTTGCATTAGAGTCATAGTATTGCTACATTAGCTTGACCTAGGAATTCCTTCTTCGCGGCTCTGCAACTATCAGGCTGGACGGAGGCCGGGCTTTTGGTGGTCAGTGACTGTTACCACCTGGGCACCCTCATATCCTTGGAAGAACTGATGGCCTAGCATGCTTCGCCCCTGGGACAATTCCGAACCTAGGAACCCCTGGTGCAGACTTTTGACAATCTCTGGGATGAGAGGAACCGGTGACACATGCAGTGCCTTAGTTCTAGACGTCTATGTTGTGGGCATGGAACCTGGTGATGTAGTTCAACAGTGCCCTGAATGAGATGGTGCAAAGAGCATAGACGGCGCTTACGACTAGGTGTGGGTAGTGTTGGGTCGCGATATCATGGGCCTGGAATGACGCAGAATACTGGCATATCCGAAGAAAGTCTCCAGAAAACCGAGACTGAATTACATCCAAATTAATTACACTCTCATGACTTACCCAACGCCTTACAGACTTATGGTCATTTATGGGGGGGAGCCACATGAATGTCCCAGGTGTAGACAGTCAGATGCAGACTTTTGCCATATGACTTGCGGCTGCCCCATCTACAGCTGTTCTGGAATGCGGTCATCCTCAGACTCCACACTACACTGGGTCGGACTCTTCCATGTACAACTGAGGCAGACCTAAACCTCAGATGGAGGGCACTAAGTATATTGGCAAACAGACTAATTGCGATGGTGTGGAAGTCTGTAGTGGGGCCCTTTCTGGAGACCTGGGAGAGAGATATCACCATGTGGGTTAGGCCAGAGGAGATGCCGTTGGTTATGGAAGACGCACGAGGGGTGATACGACGCCCAATAGCTGGTCTGTTGACGGAGGTGTTGGAGAGCTGGGAACAACCGGAAGGTGATGTGGGGTCAGAACCCGAGGAGCGGAATGGGTCTGTCTGTGGAGATCGGGGCAGAGACCTGGGAGATGGTGTATAAGCGAGTGCTCTCTGAGCAGAGTTGGTCCCTTCTTCTTTAGGGTACAGCACCTCCCACCTGCTATGGTCTGTCTGCCCATGCGCCCCCAAACCCCCCCCCCCCAACCCCCCCCCACCCGCCCCTTCCCTTGGATGTGGCGAGATTGCCCTTACATATTCTGGAGCTTTTGGCCCACTGATACCCTCTTAGCCACGCCTCCTCTGAAATTATTCATAACCTGTAGCCAAAACGCACCCTGAGACATTGTTAGGTTTTCTTTTTACCTAAGTTACTTCCCATGTTTCCCCCTTCCCTCCTCCCTGGCCCACGGTCTTATGGGCCACATGGGAAGTAGATTTTTGATGCAAATGCATAGGCTGGTTTGGCAAACACGTTATAAGGAGGGTCCGGAGCAGTACATTAGTATTTCAAATTTAGGTTTTGTGCCTTTGTAACTTCCTGGGGATGCTTATGAGATAATTTGCCTATCATAACACGTTTTTGTTACACATGCATATTACATGTTGTTTAGGAGGCCTTGCAGAGGTATGGTCTTGAATACTGTGTATTTGTACTCAACAAAATGCCAATAAACATATGTTTGAAGAAAAAAAAACTTGGCCTTGGAATTTTGTCTTTTGGATTGTAAATACACTAAGAATGGTTTATCTTTTCATGTTGGCAAACATGAAATTACTCATAATACCGCTACCAACATTACAGAGCCCTGCACAAGGCTGTACCTGAATAGTCTCGGTCCTCAAAGTTCTCTTTCTCCTTCTCTCTGTCGACAGGGTAGAGTAGTGTGCAGACCAGGCCCTGGCCTGGCTGCAGGTACTGGGTGATTAGATCAGCCAACGACTTGAAGCGCCTCACCTGGACTCCTTGTGACGTCTGGAAGAGACAAAATGGAAGGAATCAAGAGAAGATGCCGATGGGCCAAACAGGCAACATTTTAGACTTAATATCAAAGTAACTAAAGCAATAGTCTTCATGGTTTTACTGCAAAACACTAACATGCTATAGAAACCCTACAGATGCAAAAAGTGATGAAAAACAAGTTGTTCGCTCATACTTTACGAGTGACACTTCGGTCCTGTTTGATGACATGTTAGAGTTAAAGGTGCAGTAAACATGAGAGATCTACGTACCTGCAACATACATGGCCCAAATTCATACAGCACAGATTACATACGTGTTAACAATATAAAATGCCATGATAAAGTCGAGGACTCTAGAGATGCTGACTCGCTGTGAAAGATGATGGTTTGTTGCCCTCAGCTATTGAGCTGCATACCACAGTCGGGAAAGAAGGTCCCCTTCATTTGGTGACTGTTGAAATGGGATATTGTGGATATTAATTTAATGAATGAGCTTTTAAAGAGGCTTTAATTGGACCCCCTCAAAAAACACGAAAATGAATGTTTACGGTGAACCTTAACCATAAAGGACGCTACAAAACAAGTGGAAATAATCACAGTGTTTCTGTGAAACACACTATTAGGGTCAGGGGAAGGCGGGAAGGTTTAAAGAGCCAGGAGATTAAGGAAGCATAGCATTTGACTAAAGGTGCACTGGGTCCCTGCTAATCATGTTCCCAGTGCCTGTGCTCTTTCCCAAAACTGTACCGTTGTTTCCACAATTGGCACACCTCTGGGTCACCTATAAGTCCCCTGTCAAGGGTACCACTGGTACCAAGGGCCTTGTGACCAGAGAGGGTCTGCAAGGGCTGCGGCATGTATTGTGCCACCCTCAGAGACCCACCACCAAACACATACACACTGCCATTGCAGACTGTGTGTTTTGGTGCAGACAAAACCTAAGAGTCGACATGGCACACATCCCTGTGTGTCATGCCCACCAACACTGCCTGTGGCATAGGTAAGCCATCCCTTTAACAGGCCTCACAGCCATAAGGCAGGGTGCACTATACCACAGGTGAGGGCATAACTGCATGAGCAAAATACCCCTACAGTGCCTAAGTCCATTCTCAGACATTGTACGTGCAGTAAAGTCATACTGAGCACATGGGCTGAGAGTTTGTCATTACGAACTCCACAGCTCTATGATGGCTTTACTGAATGCTAATAAGTTTGGTATCAAATGTCTCAGCATAATAAACCCATACTGATGCCAGTGTTGGATGTATTGTAAAATGCACTCCGAGTGCATCTTAGAGATGCCCCCTGAAAAACTACCAACTCCCTCGTGTTCAGCTGACTGGTCTACACCAGCCTGCCACATTCAGACATGTTTCTGACCTCTTGAGGTGGGAGTCCTTGTGCTCTCGTGGGTCAGGACCAAAGCCTACTTGAGGTGGAGGTGCTTCTCACCAACCCCCAAGCAGGAATAGCATTCACAGCGGTGAGAAGCAAAGGCTTGTCCTTTGTTATGCTGACCAGGGCCTCTCCAGCTAGCAGAGAATCCCGCCCCCCCTGACCAAGTCCCACTTTTGATGGCAGGGTCGGCGGGAAAATTGGTAAGGAGGGGTGTGTCCCCACACTGCCAGGACCACCCCTAAGGTGCCCTGGACCGAGGTGCCTCCCCACCCCCCATTTAGAAAATCCTCCATCTTGAGTGGAAGGATTTTAGCTAATCAGGTTAGGGGTTGCCCCCTCCCCTAAGGCAGAGGACATACAAAGGGTGTTTAGGGACACCCCTGACACTTGATCCTCAGATTCCTGCGACTTCAGAAGAAAAGTATTTAGAAGACGCAGTGCAGCGGAGTCTGAAGAGGACTACTGATTTGGCCCCAGCCCTGCCTGCCTGTCTCCTTCTCAAAGACCCTGCTTAGAAGACGGCACCTGTCTTGTGGCCAACTACTTCCAGAACCCGAAATGGACAGCCCACTCTTCAATAAAGACCAGATCTCCTGAGAACAGTGGCCCTGTCCAGAAGAATCCAACTACAAGGACTCTGGATCAACTGAAAAACCGTGTAGAGAGCGGTGGGGGCAGGTGAGGGGCTAAGGAGAGCAAAGGGGGGTTCAGGTTAGTGGACACTAAACAAGTAGTAATTATGTACCACTCTTCGCCGAGATTGTGTAGTTCTGTGTATATGGTAACATTGCGATGGTTTTTATAAACTTAAAACAATAGCGTTTGATTGACATCTTGAGTGGCCATGCAGGGAGCTGAAAGGACGTAGAGATCCGGTGGCAGAGGTGAGGGGTCTACAGGCAGCCAGCAAGACAAATGAGAGGCCTGTTAGGGACTGGGAGGAACAGATGAGGCCTGTTAGGGACTGGGAGGAACAGATGAGGCTTGTCAGGGGCTGGGAGGGACAGGTGAGAGGCCTGTCAGGGGCTGGGAGGGACAGATGAGAGTCCTGTCAGGGGCTGGGAGGGACAGATGAGAAGCCTGAGAGGCCTGTCAGGGGTTGGGAGGGACAGATGAGAGGCCTGTCAGGGGCTGGGAGGAACAGATGCGGCCTGTTAGGGACGGGGAGGAACAGATGCCGCCTGTTAGGGACTGGGAGGAACAGATGAGGCCTGTTAGGGACTGGGAGGAACAGATGAGGCCTGTCAGGAGCTGGGAGGGACAGATGAGAGGCCTGTCAGGGGCTGGGAGGGACAGATGAGAGGCCTGTCAGGGGCTGGGAGGGACAGATGAGAGGCCTGTCAGGGGCTGGGAGGAACAGATGCGGCCTGTTAGGGACTGGGAGGAACAGATGCGGCCTGTTAGGGACTGGGAGGAACAGATGAGGCCTGTCAGGGACTGGGAGGAACAGATAAGGCCTGTCAGGGGCTGGGAGGGACAGATGAGAGGCCTGTCAGGGGCTGGGAGGGACAGATGAGGCCTGTTAGGGACTGGGAGGAACAGATGAGGCCTGTTAGGGACTGGGAGGAACAGATGAGGCCTGTCAAGGGCTGGGAGGGACAGGTGAGAGGCCTATCAGGGACCCGGAGGGACAGATGAGACGCCTGTCAGGTGATGGGAGGGGCAGATGAGAGGCCTGTCAGGAGATGGTAGGGGCAGATGAGAAGCCTGTCAGGGACCCGGAGGGGCAGATGAGAGACCAGGCAGCGAACCAAAGGAGTAAATGAAAAACCGATAAGAATCAATAGAGCAACGAGTGCCTTGACAGCAAATCTAACTGTTGTATCTTATATACAATGCATTTTCCTAGTTCATGGTCCTTGCTGCTCAGCCAGTGTGGATGTTGTAGAATGTTGGTATGAGTGTGAGGTCACAGAGTGTTGGGATGCCTGGGGAGTGTCAGTTGAGAGTATGGGCTGAGCAGCAATGGAGCTGCTCCTGGTGGGGCTCACACCATAATCTACAGGACTCTTGATTACTTGATTATTTCCATCTATAATCCATCTTCAATAAATATTATCTTCTTCATCTACACCTCGGCTTTCACTGGACTTATTTTATATTACCACACTAACAAAGTTTAGATTGAAAAAAATTGAACCCTCACAAATTCCCAGCTTTTGAATTTCTTTACAGCTGCATTTTCCTGAAGTCCTCGCTTCCCAATTCTGCTTGGCATTTAAGTTAAGGAAATATTATAAACCACGCAGGTGATGTGTGTCCCCCTTCACTTGGTTCTGCCTTTTTAGCCAAAGGCCCATTCTTGCAGTATATAAGAACGAAACTACAATCCCAGAATTCAGTTGCAGCTGTATAAAAAAATAGTATTGGTTAATGGTTCCAGGCTGGCTCTTTTAGAAAAGAGGAAAAAATTATGCTTGCCCCCATTCGCATTTCAAACAGTAGACTCTTATTATTTCTAGCCAGAAATAGGCTTCATTTTAGCTTTGAACTCTTAAAATTCCCACCACCCCCTTGTTAACAGGGAGAGTAATGTTAACCATATTTTTTCCATATCTCGCTCTCGGCTTTGTTCCTACATAGGGGCGTGTGTGGGTTATAACCTTCCACAAGCACTGCAGGACGGCTGCGGCTTTAACTTTTATGAAAAGGCTAATTTATAAAATATACCACACTCTAGCATTAGAATTGCTTTATGTTGTGGGGGGGAGGGGGGTTGCAGGAGAGTTGTATCTTATTTTTAAGATATATTTGTTGAACTTGTTTATTCAAACTATGGACCGCATTGGAATCCTTACAAACACATAAATAAAATGTGTTGAAAAAAAGAATTGCCTTATTTTTCTTGATGTACCTGGGGCTTCACCTGACTGGGTTGGGGGGATATTTATGGTGTTTGAACACACTGTGCCGGGCTGATTGGATCAGACTGGGAACAGGTTACTGGATGGGGATTAATGGGGCTAGAATGGACTGTGTGGGGCAAAACTGGTTCTGATTTATGCAAATGTGGCTAGAAAGACTTTCAGCTGGCTGGGCTAGCTCTGGAGGATGTCAACAGGGGTTCAGTGCATTGAGCACGTGTCGATGTGCGGGAAGTGTCTAGGGTTCCAACACACTGGATGGTGCTGGCTGTTTGATGCTGTTAATGGAGTTAGGATGCAGTGGGTGGGTCACGCTACTTCGGATGGGTGTTAATGGTGTTCAAATTGACAAAATAGTCAGGCTAGTGCTTTTCATTGCTCAAAAGGTGGTCTTTTGTGAAATGTATCTCTCAATATGAAATTAATTGCCTATTTTTACTGGTAAGAAAGTGTCACTCATTGCGCCATACATTAGGCACTAGAACGTCACTCATAAGTACACTGAAACTATGGAAATGTCACACATAAGCAAACTGCAAACTTGGCAGCTATGCACAATCTGCACCTATAGACCTTACCTTGAATTCTGAACCTAAGGTGTGGGGGGGCTCAAAGATGGGTGAGACCTGCAAAGGCCCTACTGTCCCCTTCCTGTCCACCGCCCCACAACAGTACTCTAGTGGCTGCTAAGACTGAACACCAGTGACACTGCCTACTGGGTCGTTTCTCCTTGAGAAGCACTTCAGAGACACCAGAAAAAAACTTTTTATTTAATATAAAGGGTGACAGTCTTTTGGGCATCACTGAGCATTTTTGTCTCATTGTAATGCGCGCGTCAAGTGCATTCTTGTGCACAGTTCAGTCTCTGGAACTGAAAAGAATATGACCCTTAGTTCTGGCTTGAAATGAATCCTGAAAACGACGCAAGCAGTCTGAAGCGAAATACTTCAGAACAGACCTTAGACTGCAGGTGAACCTTTACCCACAAAACAACCTAAGCCATAAGGCTCAGTGTTAGTCTAAAATCTTGCATCGAGAACTAAGGAAGTGCAACCCTGTTTGAGTCCATTCTCCCGTCTTAAAGATGCTAGGCACTTCTGTGTTGTGTGTCTGTCTTGCATATTTACTGCAGATAATCTTTTAGATACCTATATTAATGTCCTTTACTTTTCTAAAGTTGGGAACTGCCCGAACAATTCATGTGCCCGACTTTGTACCAAGTGTGCCAGTGTCTAGTTCTACACCACTACTTAAATCAGGCTTCACAGCTCGATCATGCTACTCTGAGAGCGTCAAGTGGTAAAATGGAGTACATGGTCATCCAGTTGGAGTGCAATAGCATTGTGGCCACAGGACAGCCAGTGGTAAACAACATTAATTGTCACAGTTAAGGCCCAGTAACATCTGACTTCCCTAGGACCCAAAGAAAAGGCCCCACTGTAGGTTGTCCCGATCCTCCGTGAATTACATTCTTTCTGCATTCAAACGTTTTGGACAATTTCCGGTAGCACTACTACCTTGAAGAAAATACGCTGAGAAAGTTCCTGGCTCTGAACTCCAGTAAATATATCCCTGTTTCAGCACGTCCTCATAACTCTGCTTTCAGAAAATGTCCAGTTACAACTGATGCACTGGAATTCTTCCAGGTAGGCAACAGCATACTTTATCATAGGGCCATCTTCACTGTCCAGCTACAAGCAGACTTCCACAGCTGTAGCAGGTTTCACTGGCAGGTCCTTTCCATCCCACCTTTAGTCTAGCGGGTCACCAGAAGACAAGTGCCGCCAATGGTGACGCTAATAAATAAAAAGAAGCGAAAGACAGTGCTGAGAACAACACTCTCCAATACTCAGGCCGGCAGGAATTCGTTCAGTGAAGCAGGCAGCGGTGCTTTCACACATCTTCAGTTGGAAGCAGGTTCCCTCCTTGGACTGTGTCAAGGATTGCCATTTTTTATTTTATTTTTATTGAGGTTTGTTCAGGCATATATATTACAACAGTAGATTTGCATGGATCTACACAGCATAGTTTTGAGTAACATTATTACAATACTGTGAGGTATCATTATTAAACAATATCAGGTTTACTTCTCTATCTCTTCTTGTCCTATTGAAAGCAAAACCAGTACATCTATACAACACATTAGTACAATTCACACAAGATTATGGACTGTGACACAGCAGAGTTAGCAATGGACTAAATAAACATATAGAATGTAGGTCCAGTAAATTGGGGAGGAAGGGATGGCCCTATGTGTCTATAGCCTACAGTTCAGGTTCGGCCGTCCCAATGAGAGTGATTAAGAAGGGAAGGTAACCTAAATCGGACCAGGAGTATCCAGGGGGGGCTGCACCTTGTCCCCTCGGCTAGGTGGTGAAAGCTACCCATATATCCTTCGGGCGAGATGCTGTCGGCATTAGATCCCAAAATGTCGCCAGCTGCTCTAGACAGTAAGCGATATCGCGCACCCACGCAGCCCCACGGGGTGCTCTAGGGGCACCCCAGCGTATGGCCAGCCTGCGCCTAGAGAGCAGCAGCATCATGGCCACCAAGGAGCGCCTCAGGGTGGGATTTCTCCCACATAACCCAGCAGCGCCACTACTGTTGGAGGGAGATTTGTTTAAGGGTCAAGAGGGCAGGGGGGTGAGCACAGGGCTCAGGGAACCTTCACCGTATGATCGAGGGAGTGCGTTAGGGACAAAAGGGGCACCTTAATTTGAGCCGGGGTGTCTGGGAACGCTCGCTCTAAAAATGAAACCGATATGTGAGCCATGGAAACTGAGGCTGAAAGCCTTACAGCTTTATTAAGAAGATGCAACTTCAAGAAACTTCAAGAAAAAGGCATAAAAATACAAATATAGTGACCTCGCATGAATCAGAAGGCATTGAACTCGTTTGGAGAGAGACACTTCAGAAAACCTCAAAGACACATTTATAAATGCATTTAGAGAAACATAAGTTACAGCAAGGAAAATGCTCCCAGAATACAAAACACACTTGATCTAAAATACTGAGAATACTCACGTACCTACCTAAAACCTAAAAGAAAACAACTTTGCAAATGTAATATAAGTATGAAATGCTCAATTAGAAAACACCAATTTAGGGACAAAATAGCATAGCAAAATAGCATACATAGCATAAACAGCAAATATATTGGCAAGTTAAATTGTATCTTAAAAACAAAAAACAAGAGCTCTTGGGGAGCACCCACACCCGCCTGCCATCTACTAACAGACGGGTGGGGTAGTCCGCCGAGGACTGTGTGATCTCCCCTTTTATATGGTTTTAGGCTATGAGAAGCGCCTACAATAACGTTATCTCACGCCACTTCTACCTAGGAGGGGTCAGTCTACCCTAAAAGCTTGGTCTGCAACTTTTATCAGACGTGTCGTCGCTATCCCACTAAATGCGGAACGTAGACTAGGTGAAAAGGTTATTTTCTCAGGCCAAGCGCGTGTCGTAAATTGCATAGGGCAAGCAGAAAATATGTAATGCAAAGGAATAAAATATACATATATGGATATGTGTCTTGGTTATTCATCACCTCAGCTTGACGCGGTTGCGGTGGGAACTTCTGTATTGCTCATGTACAGACCCAGGATGTGATGTGCCATATGTCGACAGAATAGAGAAACGGTGAACTCTGCGCTAGTGAACTTCGCACACAGTAGGGTGGGGGCTCTTTAGTTTGGAGCAGGAGGCCTCGCTGAGAGGCTGGCAGGGATTGGTCAGTCAAGCCTAGGGCCTGCTGTTCAGTAAAAAGGGGTGCAGAACTCTGGTCAACTTAACAAAAGGCCTACAGATCAGGCTGGCAGGGCCTACGTAGGGGTTCATGCTGGCTGAGTGACAAGGATGGACCAGGGTATTTGTTATATAGTAACACAGGACCCTCTGGTCAATTTAACACGGCCAACAAATTAGGCTGGCAGGGCAAGGACAAGGGTCTCGTACCTCAGGTGCGGACAGAACGGGCCTGGGGTACCCTATGATCAAAAATAGACCCTCTCTCATTCCCTCCTCTTGTTCATTCTTTTTTTTTTTTTTTTTTTTTTTTTTTTAAACCGTTTATTGCAGTTCGTAAAAGTTACAGGTAGGGGCCTACAACCATCCGGCCGGCCGCTAGAATGACAAAAACATACTGCACACATACAGTAAAAGTCTCTAGGCAGTGCAGAGCAGTGAAACAGGAGTAATCAATGGTGCAGGCCACACAGCTCCAAGCCCACAGTACGGTTCCCTTTTCTTGAAACAAAACAACACCAAAAAACCACACCCGCAAGGCAACCCGCGATCCAAAATAACAGCACGTGCTCCATAAGTGGGGGATCCAAACCAGCAGCAGAACTCTGGAGAGGGGAATGGGAATAGATCAGGGACTGGGGGACCGCGCGCCCGCGGCTGAGGGAGGGGGGCCGTCTAGGGAGACGGAGCAGGCGAGGCAGCCGGTAGCAGTGGTGGCTCACAAATACCCCCGCGGTAGGCGTTCCAGGGGCCCCAGAGTTTCACCCACGCCCCAGGCTTACCTCTCGCCACATACACCACCTTTTCACGAAACATACACCAATCCATATGCTCTTTCCAGGCCGACACCGCAGGGGGCCTCTGGGATCCCCACAATTGAGCAATGTCGCGCTTGGCTATCATGTATCCCAGAGTCACCCACCGCGTCTGCGGGACCGAATAGTCATTCGGTTCCCATACATTCAGCAAGCATCTCCTCGCTTCAGGCAGCAGCGCAACACGCGTCACCACCCGCAGGACCTCATGCACACCACGCCAGAATCGCTCCACCTTCGGGCACTCCCACAGTATATGCATGAAAGTCGCCAACGCACCACAGCCACGCTTACACATTCCGTCACCAGCAAAACCCATACGCAGAAGCCTTGGCCCCGTCACGTAAACCCGGTGAAGGATCTTGAGCTGGACGAAACGAAGGCGAGCCGGGATGGCCACCTCTTTCGGAGAGGCCACCGCGGAAATCCAATCCTCATCGTCCAGCTCCAGCCCGTCGGCAACCCAAGCCTCGCGGAGATTAGTCAGCAGGCACGATCTATCGTTGATCAGTTTTTTGTATATGAGGGAGATCGTGCTGTCCGGGACATGGCCATCTAGGACTCTGTCCTCCAGGGGGGAAGACTCCGGAATGGATGCGACATCCGGGAAGACGGAGCCCAGCGCATGGCGGACCTGTAGGTACCGAAAGTACTCACTGCCCTGCAGCTGGAACTCCGCCTGCAGCGTCTCAAAAGTTTTGAATCCCCCCCTCGTCCAGAGATCTCCCACCGTGCTGATTCCGATCGTGTCCCACTTCTCGAAGCCCTTCGACGTCCACAGGGAGCCCAACCTCTCAGACGCATACAGCGGTGACGCCCGGGTCAAACGGTCCTTCCACCCCATAGCTGCATTAGCCGCGTGCCAGACACGCACCATGACACGCGTCGGTCCCGTCAAACGGGAGTCGGGCGCGCCCGCGTAGAGCGCTCGATTGTAATCGCCACCGGGCAGGAGCATCTTATCCATCTCAAATGCCGGGTTCAAGGCGGGCCCGTAAAGGCCATGATTAATTGCAGCTAGTTGGGAGGCCCAGTAATACCGTTTAATGTCAGGGAGGGCGACCCCCCCATCGTACCACGGGAGCGTCAATTTAGCCAGAGCAATGCGCGGCCTCCCGTCCCAGAACAGGCGCCGCTGGAGGCCCTCCACCTCACGGAAATAGCGTGCCGGGACCAAGTCCATAGTATTCTGGAGGGCGTAGAGGAAGCGTGGCAGGGACATCATTTTAAACAAGGCCGCTCGGCCGAGCGGCGAGAGCGGCAGACGCCGCCAGCGCACCACGTCCTCCCTCAAACGCCGGAGGGGGGGTAACAAATTCCGCTCATAGCGGGCCTCCGGGTCAAGAGTGATATAGATACCCAGGTACCGAAAACCTTGGGAGGCAATCTGGATCGGACAGTCCCGTGGTAAGGCCGGAGCCTCCCCGGAAAGCACATATACACAGGATTTCGCCCAGTTGATGACCAGGCCTGAGTTGCGACCGAATGAACGCAAAACATCAACCAGGACGATCAGTGATTTACGCGGGGAGGCGAGATACAGAAGGATATCGTCAGCATAGAGGGACACACGGTCCTCATGCTTGGGGGTCCAGCGGAGACCACGGATAGAAGGGTGCCACCGCAGCCACTCCGCCAGGGGCTCCAGGGCCAGGGCAAACAGGAGAGGCGACAGGGGGCAGCCCTGTCGCGTACCCCTCCCCAGCGCGAATGGGGCCGAGACTCGCCCATTCACTACCACCTGCGCCAATGGGCCCGAATATAGCAATTTGACCCAGCTAATGAAACCCGGGCCAAACCCGAATTTTGCCAGCATCGCCCAGATGTATGGCCATTCAAGCGTATCAAACGCCATGGTGGCGTCCAAGGACGCCAAGATGGCCGGCTCCCGCACAAATGGGACACGCGCGAGCACCCCGTGCAAGCGCCGCAGATTGAGCGCCGTGTTGCGGTGCGGTATAAAGCCAGATTGGTCTTGGTGGACCAAATCGCCCACCACGCCAACCAACCTGTTGGCCAACACCTTGGCGAGGATTTTGGGCTCCGCGTTCAAAAGCGAAATCGGCCTATAGGATGTGACCCGTTCACGGGGCCTCCCCTCCTTGTGGATCACCACAATTGTGGCTAGACGCTGGTCCGGCGGGAGGGAACCCCGCGAGTGGGCCGCCAGGAACATCCCGCGCAGGTGGGGCGCCAACACATCCGGGCGTAGCTTGTAGAGCTCGATGGGAATACCATTGGGGCCCATGGCCTTGCCGGATGCAACCGAGCGAATAGCCAAGGCAATTTCGTCCGAGGTGGGAGGGGCGTCCAGCGAATCCCTGTCCTCCACCGTTAGGGAGGGCAGTGCGATGTCCCGAAGCAGGGCATGGGAGTCTGCCTCCGAGCAGGGGGAAACCGGGGAGTAGACTTCGCGGAAATAATCCGCGAAGCAGGAGACAATGGCTTCCGGCTCAGTGACACACGCACCATCAACACTCTCAATCAAAGGCACCACACGGCTCGCTCTCTCCCTCTTATCCAACCACGCAATCAATTTGCCAGCCTTATCACCCACATCATACAATCGCCCCTGCTGCTCTCTACTGAGGCCCCTGGCCGCCTCCGTGACGAGGGCCCGATAGGCCGCCTGCTTTAGGTGTAGAACATGCAACTTGTCGTCTGTTACCCCGCTTCCCAGGTCACCCTCCAGTTCCGCAATCTCGGCCTCTACCCGGGTCACCTCCTCCCGCTCGCGCCGCCGGGCATGGGAGATAAAGGAGAGGGCCTCCCCTCTAAGGACTACCTTGAAAGCCTCCCACAGGGAGATGGCCGAAGAGACCGACCCCACATTCTCATCGAAATATCGCTGTAGGGATTTGATCAAATCAGCACGAATAGTGGGGTCGCGCAAATACCATGCATTGATTGGGGCCACCCTGCCATCCCCCCTCGGGAAGACATCGAGATGCAACAACAATGGGGAGTGATCTGAGATACCCCGCGCCAGATGGCGCACCTCCCCCACCCTCCCTGCGTGGGCCGCCGGGACAAGGATGTAATCAAGCCGCGAGAGGCTACCATGGGCACCCGAGTGGAAGGTGTACTGTCGCAATACAGGATGCTTTAATCGCCAGCAATCCACCAGGCCCAGCGTATCCAGAAGGCCGGGCAGCCACGCCTGTGCCCGGGGGAGGTCCCTAGGGGGATGGCGATCCATAGACCCAGAGGCTACCGCATTAAAATCCCCTCCAACCACCAGCAGGCCACTCGGAAGGTCCAGAAGGAGGCGCCCCAGGTCCGCAAATGTGGTGGCTTGTAACCCAGGCGGGACGTACACTGATATAAAGATAAACACTCTACCCTCCATTCTTCCCACCAGAACCGTGTAGCGTCCCCTCTCATCATGGCGCACCTCATCAATCTCCAACGGGAGCGAGTTCTTGATCATAATACCCACCCCCCGCGAGCCCGAGGTGAAGCCAGAATGGGCCGCCAAACGATATCCCCGCCGGTTCATTGCATGAAAGGAGTTACCTATAAGGTGCGTCTCCTGCAGGAAGACAACATCTGGTGAAATACGTTTTAAGTACTGCAGGACCACACCACGCTTAATCCTATCCCCCAGGCCGTTAACATTCCATGACAACACAGCCAAATCCCTACCCCCCATCATACGTCGAAACAATCGGTCGTCCCCCATCGAGCATCCTAAAAACAACAACATAGTAGCGGGTTTGCCCTGCGGTGCTAACAAACAACACACCCCCCCCACCCCCCGGTCCCAACAAAACTCCCCCCTCCCTGCACCCCTGCATGAGCCCAGACAGCCCCCCCAAAGTGCAGTGTGCCTGTCGCCCCATAGCTAAAATACTAACTAGTCCCCCAGAGGAGGAGGGAAGCCCCCAACAGACCCCGCACGACCTCCATAGGAGGGGAAAATACGCAATCAATAAATGGTGAAGGAACAACGTCCAGAGCAAGGCCTACGCAGTCACCCCTCAATTCTGCTCCGGCGGGCCCTCCTCGCCAGCCGCGCCCCCCCCCGCCCCCCCGGCCCCGATCTCCAGGCAGAGTGTCCAGCCAGTCCCCAGCCGCCTCGGGCCGATCGAAGAAGTGCGTGCAACCATCCACCTCCACCCTCAGCTTAGCTGGAAAGAGCATTGAGTACTTGAGGTTCAGGTCCCTTAGGCGACGTTTAACACCAAGAAAGCTCTGCCGCTGCTTCTGGACCGCCGGGGTAAAGTCTGGGTAGAAATGTACCTCCATGTTGTCAAGCTTGACCGGTCCCTGTTGTCTGGAGGTCTGGAGGATAGCATCTCTGTCCCGGAAATTAAAAATCCGGGCAATGAGAGGCCGCGGCGGGGCACCAGTCTTAGGTCTGCCCCCGGGGACCCGGTGAGCACGCTCCACCGCAAAAAGCTTACTCAGCCCCCGGGGCTGGAGATGGGTCAGGATCAACTCTTCCACGAAAAGATCCGCCGCCTCCGCCTCTCGTCCCTCCGGCACCCCCACAATACGGACATTATTCCTCCGGGCCCGACCCTCGGAGTCCTCCAGTCGCCGGTCCATCAGGGCGCTCGCCTGGCCAAGCCGGCGCACCTCCTTCTGGAGGGCCACCACGTCTGTCGTGAGGCTCGTTGTGGTGTGGGCCAGGGAGTCGACTCGGTCGTTTGTTTTGGACAAGTCTGCCCTCACAAGGCTCACATCCACCAGGACCGAGTCTATTTTTTGCGCTAAGGTGTCGAAACGCTGGTCCACCGAGGCCTTCATCTCTGCGATGGCGCCCATGACGTCCCGGAGGGTCAGATCCACCGGATGAGCGGATGCCTCCGTCGGGCCCACCGGGGATGCACGCGATGTCTCCGGAGAACCCTTCTGGAGCGTGTAGCGGTCCATACTGTTGGCCTGGTGCGCCGTGCCACGGCGGGTCGTCTTCACCTTCGCCCGGTCGCCATCTTGTTTGGTGGACATGCTGGCTCTTCCACCGTCGTGCCAAGCACCCCAAACGGGCCGCTATACCAGGTCACGGGTGCCAGGGGGGGGGCAGGGGCGACCACCGAACCGCGGGTCAACCCACTGCCGGCGGTTCAGCCGGGCTCCTGGACAAGGCCACACCACCACACCCCGCTCCGCAGTCCGACCCCGCTTGAGGGCCAGGAGGGCGCAAAAGCGAAAGTGAAAGTGCGGGGTACGCCAGTCGCCCAGCCCCGTTCGCCGCTGTTATTCACTTTGTCCCCGGATCGCCCCACTACTCCAATCCGGGGGGCCGGCGAGGAGAAGGCCACAACCCTCGATCGATGCTCCCACCGGCGTCCGGGGTCCGATTCGAGCCCAAAAAACGGGTGGCGCCTCAGCTCCGGTTCCCCAACACAGTCCCCTCAACAAGGACAGGATATCGCCAGGATTAATTCAGGAGGTCGCGGAGGTCCTCGGGAGCCTCGCACCTACGCGGCCATCTTGGTTGCGCGCTAGGCTCCTCCTCCCCTCTTGTTCATTCTTGAACAAAATCCTTACAGCATACCTTTCAGGTCTTTGAGGTATTTGGTAATGGTAGCAGGCTGCATTTAGTGTAGTCCTATTGTTACTTCTACAACTTCTATAAGTGCTAAGTTATTCACATTCCCTGTTCTATCCTTGCTCTCCCTTTGCTAATTATGCTTTTCTCAGGAGGTGCAACCACTACGTACTTGGTGTGCTTACTGGAGAGCACATTGTACATTAGGACAAACAGGTATGACATTGTAACGCATGCTGCTCTCTGTGTCGGTAGGCCGGTGTGTGCAAACATAACATCCTGCTCTGTCAACTGTCCCTCTTGTCCCGTCTTTATCAATGGCAATTTATTCAATGTGGTACAAAAGTCATTATAATAGCAGCAATGGGGGTCAATGCTGCTAGTAGCACCCATGATAATTTTCTCTAATTGTTCTGAAAGTCTTGAGCAAGTCTTGAGGCATTGTTCCAATCGTTGGTACATGTGGCTAGTGTTACTAGTTGGAGAAATGTCTTATCTTCTGCTGCACTTGTACTATGTTCAAAAACGTCTGCTGAATAATAATGTATAGCCTCAGAGATGATACCTGTAAACAGAAAAAGTAACCATTGGTGCCTGTCTTCAAGTAATTTGAGAGGTTTGCAAGCGCTTCTATTACTTAGGCACATTCGATATGAAGAAAACAAAGTGATGAAAAGGTAAAGATGTCTCGTTGTCACAACTTGTATACTGAGCGGTTGGGGTGTTGATGTTTCCAGACGTTCTTTAGGTGATGTATCCTTGGGGCCCACTTACACACTCGTCCTTTCTCTTCTGTGTAGCACGTGCAACCCTTCAGGATGAGCTTGGGATACCATTTCCACTTGGTCGTTTCCGTGGATCACATGTAGATTCTGTGTGGCTTCTTGCCCCTTGCACAACCCCTCAATCACATGTGAGATGAACGCCGGTCCATTTTCAGAACCCAAAAGCACAGGTACTCAAAAGCGTGGTATAAACTCTTTCAGGAGGCATTTTGGCAATAGTTTGTGCATTGCTGTTCGTGAATTAGCATGCCTCAGTTCATTTGCTGATCATGCACACAATAACCAACACGTACTTGTAGTTTTAGTAGGGGGGTATGTTGATGAAGTCCATTTAATGTGGGGAAATGAAGTGGCCTGAGGCAGTGGAAATACAGCTTTAGGAAAACAGTCTGATCTTCCTATCACGCTGTACAAGTGATGAACCATGAAAAAGACGGGCCATGGGAGCAAGCATTATCGTTGGTAAACATTTCTTTCCATTTGGGCCTATTCATATCCCTTTTCTGTTTGCATGCATCCTCCCCTGTTTCCTTCTTCCTTTTCTTCCACCCAGCCTCTTCAATAATGTACTTAGTGTCATAGTACATATCATCATCCTTTATCTTTATATCATGATATCATGTGTAGTAGAAGCAATTTGAACCATTGTGTACTCGCAATCAGTTAATGCTATTCTTTGTGTACATCTGCATCAATTAATTCTTTACCAATTGATACACAGTCCTTGGGGGAGGTGTGTGCAGCACATTCTACAATTTAAACTTTGGTAATGACGGGCCGTCCAATAGTTGGGCTATCAATGGTGCACGCTGCATGTGTTGTCCAGCTGAGGTAAGGAGGGAACTCCAAATGAAGGAAAGAAGAATTAAAACATTGTACTATAGCTTGACCCAACCACAATCACAGATGAAAATCTCTGTCTTAGTAGCACCTTTAGTAATCAAAAACACTCATAGTTTGTCAAACTGTGCCCAGGGATGTGGATTTCCCGTAGCCCCACGCCCAGGACATATTTTTTTTTAGGTCAAGGGCAACAAGTTTTCATGCGTATTTCGTCCTTGGGACAAGTAGTCCCAACCCCCTACAGCACAAACCCCTTGGCTGTCAGTTTACAGTACCACACTATGGATCATGGAAAGGCATTGTCTGCAATAAAGGTAATATTTGTGTCCATGTGTTAATGCTATTCAAACTTGTATTTATTGTTCATTAATGCAAAGGCTTTATTATTAGGGTGAGCGCTCTAAGTAAATGTTGTAAGCTCAGACTGCACTACTGACAGTGGTTGGAGTATAAAAATGTGTACACACCTCTTCAATATTTAGCAATGTGAGGCCATGTATATTGCTCTCAGAATGCTCTTCAATTAGATGCAAATATTTGCAGAAGCTTGATAGTAAGACTGATAATTCTTTGCTTTCAAAATAAAATGTTCACAAAAAATAAAAGGCAAAAACATTTCGCTAAACTACTAGAATAAGGTAGGTACCATTTCTTTGCAACATAAAAATAAACCAGCATTGGTAAAGCCAATGAAATTGTTGGTCAGCCTTTTGGCTTTGTCAATGCACAACTTGTTTTGGCAATATTTTTGTGACACCTCGTTGATGTGGGAGCTGCTGTGCCCTCACCATTATATGAAACATTGGCAAAAGCAGAAATTGTTTTGGTCTAAAAAAAAAAAAATCACACATTGCACAGCAGTTCATGGAACTGGATAAAACAACTGTGTGTCGATATGCTCCTTGTGTTTAAGAACAGAATGAAGTCACTCACAGTGAAGCTAGCCAAGAGAGGGAGGGAGAGACAACATTTTACTAAACATAAAAGGTCATTATTAACGCCAGACCTAATTAGGGGCCAAATCATGAAATAAAGTGCACCCATATCCTTGTATTAAGTGCAGATATCCAACTGTTGTAAATTCACAAGACAACAGAAGTAGGCCAAGAAATAGTACTCCTAGAAAATATTTGTGAACTGTATTTAAGCATGAGCAAATATGCAGGTATACTATACTGCTCAAGCAAAAATTTGAACTATTGCAAGTTCATTTCTCCTTCAGCCACTTTTTTTTTGTGAGCCAGGGTAGAATCCAACAATACTCCAGTGACAGCCTGAATAGTGTCATAGCATTGCATTTTAAAGTACAAACTCATCAGCTACAGGTAATAAAGCCTAGCCAATGCTAATACAATTTCCAGGAATCCCACTCCCAGTTTTGCAGCAAAGTGAAGCAGTTCCTGCCCTCTGTGTAATCACTGTGGCAACCCCACCATCCCAGAGCTCCATGCATTCATGTCCAAAATAGCAAATACCTGCATCAGCTGTATTGAACTCTATCCCGACCCCCAATTCTAACACCTTGTCCTCTCAGTATAGTCTACTGCAATTCAAAGGAAATCTCCAACCAGAACACACCCTTCTCAGATATGAGAACTGCTCTTCATCTGGGGTGACAACGAGACCTTGAAGTGGACGCTCCATACAACTAAAAGTAAGCAAATTTAGAACATCCCTTGTCCAGAAACACACGTAATAATGTTGTCTGGAACACTCTTCTTACTGATATCAGAACAAAACCTAAAATTCCCACCTAAACCACCTGGAAACGTACATCCTTCACCTATTCCTAAGCTCACTGGTTATCCTCTCAAAGGTTTACTTTACTGTCTTGCTGACAAAATTCCAAAGCCATTTCATGAGGGATCTTCCTTGTGACGCACTGTATCTTCGTCAGCTGACCGGCTTGCTGTTAATTTACTGTCTACTGCATTCTTATAATTTGATCAAAGGAGTTTGCGGTAAAGCCACCCAATAAATCCTTGTTGCTTGAGCACTCTTTAAAGCTGTTAAGTATCTCTTACTGCTTCATGCGAGCATGACTCCACTGAATCACCTCATGTATTTTAACTGACAGGTAAAGATGCTATGGGGACCTCTTCAAACACAGATGTCCCTCTCGGAAAAACCAGGGGTATCCCCTCTTCCATACTGGGCAATGTCTAGGCAGTTTAGGTGGGAGAAAGAGGGCAACACAAAATTGTGAATAAGTTGTGATTAGGGATATAAAAGTATCTTTTGGAATGCACTACAGCTGAGCTTAGGCATAATATATTTCATTTTCCTAAATTTCTATGAAGCCAATAGATGGAAAGACGGCCAAAGAGGAGACCAGAAATACAGATATCATCAGGCAGATTAAACTTTGCAGCATGTTATCTGCATCTGCCCGCTCTGGCACTACAGTGATAAGGCTTTTTAAAAGAATAATTTGATGCATTAGGGATAAGGTCCTGCAGATCAGCCTAAATAGAATCATTAGATCCAAGGAACCTAAAAAAGAGGAGACCTCCACCAACTGCATGCTCATAAACTGCAGATCTGCCACCAAACATGTAACTGAGCTGGCAGAAGCAATCCTCACACACGACATAGACATTACATTCATCACCGAGACATGGTTAAATGATCTCTCTTACCCAATCATGGATATAATGGTACCACCCGGCTTCACAATCATTAATAAAGATAGAAAGAACCAACGAGGAGGGGGCACAGCAATCTTTCACAAGAACAAAATCTCCATAACGGAAACCGACTCCTTCAACTACAACTCATTTGAATGCCTAACCGCCAACATTAAGACAAGTAACAAAAAAACACTACTTTGTCATCTACTCTGCTATCCACCAGGCAACACCAACACATTCGGCGAACACCTATCTGACTTGATTGCCAATTGCTCACTCCGAGACGCAAACAACCTGATTCTGGGGTACCTCAACCTACACTGGAACAAAGAAAACAACTCGCTAATCCAAACCCTGAAGGATCTCCTCCACACCAACAACCTCACTCAACACTGCTCAGAGGAAACTCACAATAGAGGAGCAATCCTAGATGCCACTATTGCCCAAAGAGACAGTCACGATAGACCACTTTCTGCCTGTTCCACTAAGAAGGGGGACCCCTGAAAACAGATACGGGCAGGTATACCAGGGGAATAAACAAGTACCAAAGAAAAACAAAGTACCTGCCACAAATAAATAGTGAGTACGGCCCTGAGGAGGGTCCGGATACTTAAGAGCTTCAACCAAAAGGCAAAACCAGGACACAAGAAGAACAAGCAGACAGAGTCTAAACAGATTAAGATATTTTTAGAAAAGAGTCTTTTTATTTCATCATAATTCGTTATATGGATATAGAATTCATTTTTTTGGAGAGAGTTTATAGAGAGGATTAAAGAAAGTTAACAAAGTAAATTCAACAAAGTATTAAAGAGGATAATTGGGATAATACAATTTCCAAATAACAAATTACTAACAGTCCCAAGAACCACTCCTTCAGACAACCTTACACTCAGATTCTCTCACATCCGACAACATCAATAAACAACATACAACATAAATGTATGTAGATTAAAAACATGTACAAAATAGAGATAGTCATTTTAACAAATCAAATTGGAAAGGATGGACTTTATGCAGCCCATACAGCTAAAAAGCACCAATAGGCACGTTTACAATAACAAGAAATGTGGTGACAGAGTGCCGACGCGCGTTTCGGTGAACAAGCCCCAACAGGGGCTGCACCTTCATCAGGGCGAAGGAGGGCAGAGATGGTGGGACAAGCACACCTATAAACAAACAAAAATATAGAACAATAAGGGGAGAGTTATAACAGGGATAAACAGTGTGTGGTTTATATACATCTAGGGCTCCAGTTGCAAAAAACATTAGCAATTACATTGAAATACATAATACAATGTTAGACTCTGAACAGAGGTTTATAGAGGATTAGACCTATCATAATAAATCGGGTCTAAATAGGGTCAATCATAAGTCATGAACTGGTTAGCCGCAAATGGTTGAAGCAATAATATGAACATATAAGCGATATGGATATAAATATGGGAACATCGGAATAAGGTGCAAACATGGAGATCTAATCTCCGTCCAATAATGAGAGAGGGAAAAAGTATATAATAGACATTTGGTACATATGACTCAACATACCATAATAGTGAGGAAAAAATAAAATGAAATAAAGGATTACTCTCTAGATAAGTAAGGAATAAATGCATGCTGAGACAGCAGAAAGGAGAAAACGTGAGCCATAGGGCGTGGTCTAATAACACTTAAGATCTATCAGATTTGGAAGAACAATAGAGAGGGTGCCAAAAAGAATAGTGCTCTCCTTATAACCCTAGGTGATCGTGAGGGTTAAAATGGCCTCCTCAGAGTGGAGGAAACACATCGGTGCCCTCCTCAGGGAGAAAAGGCCAATACCTAGCGGTCAGTGGATCTCAGGCTAAAAGTAGTAGCCAGGGTCTGGCGATACGATGATCAAATGCCGGCCAGCGGTAACGGGGTTTCTTCACAGAAATAACAAACGTCTATGGACGTGAGGAAACCTGAAAATTTATAATATATATATATGTCAGGATGGCAATGGTTAAATAATCATGATAAACCCCCGCACTTGTGGCTGCACAACTAATAAACTGAGCTAACATGGGGAGGAGGTGGGGATCACCTACCCGAATAAAATCGAGTTTGGTCATCCAATGAGAAAGGTATTCCTTTTAGGCAAGGCAGCGGCTAGCCGCTCGATGACATCCTCAATACGAAGGACCAAGTCAGGTGTAGGGGATATCGGCGGAAAAGATGGTCAAGCCTAAAACGAGGCAGAAAGATAATGTTATTATACCTGTAACGAAACAGGTATTGCAAAAGGGGAACTGAGTCACAGGGGATAAGTGGGGGGGGGGGGGCCGCCGGCGGCGGGGGGGTGGGAGTGCGAAAACGGTAAGCGGACAGGACTTAGCCGAATTACTTCGGTACAGCGATAATCAGGCAAGCTGGCGGCACACGTCCTGGCGGGAGCACGACGAGTGAGATGTCTTCCAAGATAGGCGGAAACAAACAAGGTATAGCACCTCCTTATAAGAAAGGATAGGAGGTAAACTGGCCAATAAGGGGCTAGGGGTGGGAAGTGCTAATCAAGAAGAAACGGAAAGGGATGGGCATAGAGGAAGGACTAGAGGGGAGGCAAATGCGGCGGCCATCTTGGAACGGCCCGAAATGGAAGTGTCTAAAGATAGGGAAATGATCAAGTTGAATCATAAGTGGGCAGAGAGGGAAAACGGAGGACCCCACAAAATAGGCAGAACAATAAGGGACTAAGATGCAGAGACCCAAACACTATTATATAGAAAGATGAGAACAGAGGAAAGGTCCAAAAAATGAACATGGACCAACAGAAGTCGGGAATACATCACGCATATGTGAGTGCCCAGAGATGGCAAGGGGAAACAACCGAGAAAGTTTCTACTGAAAAACTTTTTAAATGATGGCATTCTCCCAGGGGCAGTGCTCGTTAAGCCCTTTGTTTACTGCATTCAGGAAATAAATCCAAAATACCTCTCTTTTCTTACGGATCTGTGTGGGATCTTTTCCAGGGGGAGTTGTAATTCTCTCAAGGATAGACCACTTAAGGTCATGTACAGAATGGTTCATGTCAAGCCAATGCTGAACCAGTGGAGCCAGCAATTTTCCATTTCGGATGTTGGATTTGTGTTCTCCTATCCTGATTCTGCATTCTCGCCCAGTTTCTCCAACGTATATCATTGAACATGGGCACATAATCAAATATACAATGTTGGAGGTGCGACAATTGGTCATGTTGGATAGTTTGATTTTGCGCTCTGGGGTATCAATAGTGTCTCCTGTGATGGCGTTGGGGCAAGCGTGGCAGTTGCCACAACGGTGATTGCCTAGAATAGGACCAAGATTGGTGATGCCAGTTTGTTGGGGGGAAGGAGCTCCCTGAAGTTTACCTTTGACCAGATAGTTTTTGATGTTCCTGTTCCTTTTAAATGCAAAAATGGGCTTGGGGAGAATAAAATCCTCATTGCCCATGTTGAGAAGAAACCAACACGAGTTTATCGTCTGTCTCAGTTTATGATTGATGTTCGAATGTTTGGTCACACAGACCAGTTTGTCAGCCAGGGGTTTTTCTTTTGGGAGAAACATCGACTCTCGATTGTAATATCTGGCCCTTTTGAGGGAGTCCTTAATGAGTTTGGGGGGATATCCCCGATGGATAAGTTTACTCTTAAGTACACTGGCCTGGTCCAGGAAATCGTTGATGTTGGAGCAGTTTCTTCGAATTCGAAGAAACTGACATAGATGATATTTTCTTTGTGTGGGAGGGCGATCAAACCTCTTTGGATACGTTCCTTCTATGGATTAACGCGGCTGATACCAACTTGAAGTTCACGGCCCATTCCAACAACCTCCAATTGGAGTTTCTTGATGTTTGGATTAAACACAGGGAAAATCAAATCTATGTGTCCCTATTTACTAAGCCTACTGCCAGGAACACACTTTTGCAGTACGGCAGCTACCATCCCCGCTGCCAAAGGGACAGTATCCCATTCAGTCAGTTTCTTCGAATTCGAAGAAACTGCTCCAACATCAACGATTTCCTGGACCAGGCCAGTGTACTTAAGAGTAAACTTATCCATCGGGGATATCCCCCCAAACTCATTAAGGACTCCCTCAAAAGGGCCAGATATTACAATCGAGAGTCGATGTTTCTCCCAAAAGAAAAACCCCTGGCTGACAAACTGGTCTGTGAGACCAAACATTCGAACATCAATCATAAACTGAGACAGACGATAAACTCGTGTTGGTTTCTTCTCAACATGGGCAATGAGGATTTTATTCTCCCCAAGCCCATTTTTGCATTTAAAAGGAACAGGAACATCAAAAACTATCTGGTCAAAGGTAAACTTCAGGGAGCTCCTTCCCCCCAACAAACTGGCATCACCAATCTTGGTCCTATTCTAGGCAATCACCGTTGTGGCAACTGCCACGCTTGCCCCAACGCCATCACAGGAGACACTATTGATACCCCAGAGCGCAAAATCAAACTATCCAACATGACCAATTGTCGCACCTCCAACATTGTATATTTGATTATGTGCCCATGTTCAATGATATACGTTGGAGAAACTGGGCGAGAATGCAGAATCAGGATAGGAGAACACAAATCCAACATCCGAAATGGAAAATTGCCGGCTCCACTGGTTCAGCATTGGCTTGACATGAACCATTCTGTACATGACCTTAAGTGGTCTATCCTTGAGAGAATTACAACTCCCCCTGGAAAAGATCCCACACAGATCCGTAAGAAAAGAGAGGTATTTTGGATTTTTTTCCTGAATGCAGTAAACAAAGGGCTTAACGAGCACTGCCCCTGGGAGAATGCCATCATTTAAAAAGTTTTTCAGTAGAAACTTTCTCGGTTGTTTCCCCTTGCCATCTCTGGGCACTCACATATGCGTGATGTATTCCCGACTTCTGTTGGTCCATGTTCATTTTTTGGACCTTTCCTCTGTTCTCATCTTTCTATATAATAGTGTTTGGGTCTCTGCATCTTAGTCCCTTATTGTTCTGCCTATTTTGTGGGGTCCTCCGTTTTCCCTCTCTGCCCACTTATGATTCAACTTGATCATTTCCCTATCTTTAGACACTTCCATTTCGGGCCGTTCCAAGATGGCCGCCGCATTTGCCTCCCCTCTAGTCCTTCCTCTATGCCCATCCCTTTCCGTTTCTTCTTGATTAGCACTTCCCACCACTAGCCCCTTATTGGCCAGTTTACCTCCTATCCTTTCTTATAAGGAGGTGCTATACCTTGTTTGTTTCCGCCTATCTTGGAAGACATCTCACTCGTCGTGCTCCCGCCAGGATGTGTGCCGCCAGCTTGCCTGATTATCGCTGTACCGAAGTAATTCGGCTAAGTCCTGTCCGCCTACCGTTTTCGCACTCCCACCCCCCCGCCGCCGCCGGCGGCCCCCCCCCCCCCCCCCCACTTATCCCCTGTGACTCAGTTCCCCTTTTGCAATACCTGTTTCGTTACAGGTATAATAACATTATCTTTCTGCCTTGTTTTAGGCTTGACCATCTTTTCCGCCGATATCCCCTACACCTGACTTGGTCCTTCGTATTGAGGATGTCATCGAGCGGCTAGCCGCTGCCTTGCCTAAAAGGAATACCTTTCTCATTGGATGACCAAACTCGATTTTATTCGGGTAGGTGATCCCCACCTCCTCCCCATGTTAGCTCAGTTTATTAGTTGTGCAGCCACAAGTGCGGGGGTTTATCATGATTATTTAACCATTGCCATCCTGACATATATATATATATTATAAATTTTCAGGTTTCCTCACGTCCATAGACGTTTGTTATTTCTGTGAAGAAACCCCGTTACCGCTGGCCGGCATTTGATCATCGTATCGCCAGACCCTGGCTACTACTTTTAGCCTGAGATCCACTGACCGCTAGGTATTGGCCTTTTCTCCCTGAGGAGGGCACCGATGTGTTTCTTCCACTCTGAGGAGGCCATTTTAACCCTCACGATCACCTAGGGTTATAAGGAGAGCACTATTCTTTTTGGCACCCTCTCTATTGTTCTTCCAAATCTGATAGATCTTAAGTGTTATTAGACCACGCCCTATGGCTCACGTTTTCTCCTTTCTGCTGTCTCAGCATGCATTTATTCCTTACTTATCTAGAGAGTAATCCTTTATTTCATTTTATTTTTTCCTCACTATTATGGTATGTTGAGTCATATGTACCAAATGTCTATTATATACTTTTTCCCTCTCTCATTATTGGACGGAGATTAGATCTCCATGTTTGCACCTTATTCCGATGTTCCCATATTTATATCCATATCGCTTATATGTTCATATTATTGCTTCAACCATTTGCGGCTAACCAGTTCATGACTTATGATTGACCCTATTTAGACCCGATTTATTATGATAGGTCTAATCCTCTATAAACCTCTGTTCAGAGTCTAACATTGTATTATGTATTTCAATGTAATTGCTAATGTTTTTTGCAACTGGAGCCCTAGATGTATATAAACCACACACTGTTTATCCCTGTTATAACTCTCCCCTTATTGTTCTATATTTTTGTTTGTTTATAGGTGTGCTTGTCCCACCATCTCTGCCCTCCTTTGCCCTGATGAAGGTGCAGCCCCTGTTGGGGCTTGTTCACCGAAACGCGCGTCGGCACTCTGTCACCACATTTCTTGTTATTGTAAACGTGCCTATTGGTGCTTTTTAGCTGTATGGGCTGCATAAAGTCCATCCTTTCCAATTTGATTTGTTAAAATGACTATCTCTATTTTGTACATGTTTTTAATCTACATACATTTATGTTGTATGTTGTTTTTTGATGTTGTCGGATGTGAGAGAATCTGAGTGTAAGGTTGTCTGAAGGAGTGGTTCTTGGGACTGTTAGTAATTTGTTATTTGGAAATTGTATTATCCCAATTATCCTCTTTAATACTTTGTTGAATTTACTTTGTTAACTTTCTTTAATCCTCTCTATAAACTCTCTCCAAAAAAATGAATTCTATATCCATATAACGAATTATGATGAAATAAAAAGACTCTTTTCTAAAAATATCTTAATCTGTTTAGACTCTGTCTGCTTGTTCTTCTTG
This sequence comes from Triturus cristatus, assembly GCF_964204655.1. Lineage (NCBI taxonomy): Eukaryota > Metazoa > Chordata > Amphibia > Caudata > Salamandridae > Triturus > Triturus cristatus. Next base: position 1,541,748,585 of record NC_140591.1, read on the forward strand.
TGTCCTGGTTTTGCCTTTTGGTTGAAGCTCTTAAGTATCCGGACCCTCCTCAGGGCCGTACTCACTATTTATTTGTGGCAGGTACTTTGTTTTTCTTTGGCACTTTCTGCCTGTTGACTGGTCCGACCACCACATCATCATATTCCACATCAACCAAAGTTTCAATAGCAATCCTCACGCCTAAACCCCACAAATGGGTGAGAAATTTAACTCAGATTCCCGTGGCCGACCTAGAAGAAAAGGTAAGCTCTCTCCTTCACATCCACACAGAGGATATCTCCACAGCAGAACTCACCTCTCTCTACATCACAAATATGACTTCCATTCTAGACCAACTAGCCCCCTGGAAACTAAAAAGAGTAAGGAACATCCCATTCAGATCCTGGTTCAACACAGACATCAATGATGAAAGGAGACAACTTAGAGCTGCAGAAAGACTCTGGCGGAACAACCCTTCCAAAATCGTCCACAACCAACTCAAATCAGTTCGTGAGAAGTACAAAAACCACATTAAGAACGAAAAATCTGCATTCTTCTGCAACGCTCTGAACAACGCAAATAACAGGCCCAAAGAATTCTTCAACCTCAGTAGGCAGCAAACTTCCAAGCCCCCTGCATCCTCAGGACAGGCCTCCAAAAGAGCGATGTGACAACTTTGCCAACTTCTTCAGTGACAAAATCACCAAGATCGAGCTTTCACTGGATAACAACCTCTATCCCCCTCAAAAGATCCATCTTCCATGGACAGAAGAACCCATACCCAAACTCCCCCCTAAACTCTGGAAATCCTTCAACCCCATCCCGGAGGAGGAGATAGTCAAACTAATTTCTTCTGCCAAACCTTCTTCTCATGTCCTCGAACCAATACCCGCCCAAATGGCCCAAAAACTTAAACTCTGCCTAGCCACGCTCTAGAGCAAGATCATAAACAGCTCTCTAAGAACCGGAGACGTACCAGACTGCCTGAAAGTCGGCCAAGTCACACCATTACTGAAAAAAAAAGGCCTGGACACCAATGATCTGAACAACTTCAGACCCGTCTCCAACCTCCCTCTCATATCCAAAATCTTAGAAAGGTGCGTCCTACTACAACTGACTGAACACATGGACAACGTCAACCTTCTAGACCCCCACCAATCAGGTTTCAGAAAAGGCTGCAGCACAGAGACCGCAATCCTCAATGTCATTGAGGATATTCACAGGTCACTTGATACGGACCAATGCTGCTTACTCATTCTCCTTGACTTATCGGCAGCCTTTGACGCGGTTGACCATAATCGACTCATTAAGGTCCTTCAAGAAAGGGTAGGTGTGGAGGAGGTGGTTCTACAGTGGTTCTCCTCTTTCCTCCACAACCGCACCCAAAGAATAAAAATCCAAAACTTCACGTCTGACTTACACCCCGTCAGCAGGGGTGTCCCTCAAGGATCCGTACTTTCACCGCAACTTTTCAACATCTACATGGAACCCCTCACCAACATACTCAAAAAAGGCAACATCCCCTTCCACCTATATGCAGACAACCAGATCTATCTCGAAACCTCCTCCATTGCCGGCATACAGATACTCAATGATACTCTAAGAGAAGTCCAACACTGGCTAACAATAAATCATCTAAAACTTAACCGAGACAAAACAGAAATCCTCCTTATTTCCAACAAAGAAGAGAACCCCAAAATCTTAGAATGGCTTAAAGCTATTGATGCTCCCAACGGCAATCTCACCCTGGCTGACCATGTGAAATTCCTTGGGAATCACCCTAGACCCAAGACTCGACATGGCAAAACACATCAAGAACTCCACAAAAAGTACCTTCCTCAAAATTAAACTACTCAACAAAATAAAACCCTTCATTCCGCACAAAGACCTCAAACAAGCAACTCAATCGCTAGTGCTGTCGACTCGATTACGGGAACGCAGTGCTCACTGGGACAGCGAAATCCCAGTTAGCTCCCCTCAGAACAACTCAACGCAGCAGCTATGGTTACCGGAGTTAAGAAATTCGACCACTGGTGGGTGAGCCTCTTGTATGTACTATGACCCTCTGTCTTCTGGGGAATGTGTTAAAGCTCAAAGCTAGCAATCGTAAGCTAGCAGCCTTGGCGCTACTCTTGGCTAAACGTAGGGTCTCGATTCATTGGGATGGTAGGCCGGCGCCGCAGGTAGCACAGTGGCTCAAAGATATAGCATATTGTCGGGACCAACTTCTATGCTATTGGGAGGAGCTGCCGCAAGCTTCGAGGCCGCGAGACATTTGGGGACCTTTCACTGCTTATCTATTGGCTCATTCCACTGCTGAATAGTGCTTCCTGGGTGACTGCTGGATGTGATATGTGCTTTCTTCCTCTGTCGTCTATTGCTATGATGTACTTGACATTGTTGATACTGTACCAACTTCATGCTATGTGTTCTGCACTATGATACCCAGAGCCATCAGGCGCTGTTTGTGTGTTTTTTCTGTTACTGTGAAAACTTTATAAATAAAAAAAAAAAAAAAAAAAAAAAAAAAGACATTCGACCACATCTCACCTGCACTCAGAGAACTAAAATGGCTCCCTGTCGAAATGAGTGCCAGCTTCAGAACCGCCTGCCTTACGCACAAAGCCCTGCACACAGGGAAACATGAATACCTGGCCTCCAAACTCAAGAAAGCCGGCCAGGCAAGGAACCTCAGGAGCACCAACACTCTACTCCTCATCCCTTTGAAAACACGCAAACAAAAAACCGCAACACGGTCCTTTGCTGGAAATGCACCAAAAATCTGGAACTCCATTCCAGTCCCTATAAGGACTATCACCTCCTTTGTAAAATTAAAGGGACAGCTCGAAGACCTCTTCCTCAATCGTTAGCTCCCGAACCGATAGCTGCCGTCGAAGCTCACAAGCCAACACACTACTGCATTCTGCTATTGGGACATTAAGTCTTCTACCGCCTCCACCTCCGCAAGCCCTGCCGCTATCACACCTCCCCAAAGGAGGCTCGATGCAAGTTAACAGGCACACAACCTGAATAGTACCGGACCTTCGTGCATTAATACTGTACATTACGCTGAATTTTCAAAGCGACATGAGCCTATATGTATATTTTCTGCTAGACTGTATGACTCTCGAATGACGACTGTTGTAAAGCGCTCCGATACCTTTGGATCTGGCCAGCGCTATATAAAATTTCTAAATAAATAAAGACGGAACACAATGCTGAACATTAGAGTGGTACAGTTCCTGCACATTTTTAAGTCACTCGCTAAGGTTGATCTGCGGACTTAGGTTGGGGGTCACGATGAATAGTGAAGAAGGCCCTTCATAAGAATTGAAACATATTTATACCATGGCGGGCTGCTAGGGGACTCCTTTCGGGCTCCTATTCCACTAGGGGATTACAAGTCTGATACACCACCAAATGCATGGTTAAATATTAGCACTTTAAACACATTCGCATACATTTGCACACTGTCTAGGCTTGCGCCAGTTTTATATATCAAACATTAGCGCTCTGTAATTTTTGCATAATTTAGCTCACCATGGAGGCCCCAGCAAACTCAGTATTAACTGCCTTGTTCAAATTAAAAGGATGATCCGCACGATTACACTTTATGCTCTGCTTTGCACATGCTGGTAACTGGCCAAAGTGTTCTCCTCGAATAATACTGCACATTATATAGGCCTTGGCTGCTAGTGGCCTCTAGCCACTGACTAAGTGAAAAATTATCCTCTTGATTGGATTCTATGCATTATCTTGCACACTCCGACAACGCTAGAACCACCCAAACTACAATTATAGTCACTGACTATATATAACCGATTGTGTAATTCTAGTTTTTGTGTATTTGCTTAGATTCTAATTATGAATGATGTTTATGGTTTTTATTGACTAATAAACGAATATTTCCTGTTACCAAAGAATTGCAGTAAGGAATGCTGGGCCTCAGGTATTCTAAAATCACAGTCCACGTTTTAGAAGTAGGATGGGCGAATATTGTCCGAACTCCTACTTTCCATATATTTAATCTGTGCAACTGTGAAGCGATTCAAGAGTACCAGGGTGTTAGTTATAGTAATTTGGAAATACAAAATGCCTACCCCTTTTAAACAGAGTACATGTGATTGGCCTAATATCAGGCCAAGGACACAGCAGAGGAAAAACACCAGACATCCAGAGCATACAAGCAGAGTTGCAAGGACAGAGGACAAACGCACTCTGGCTAAACAGACTGCACCGTCTGGTTCAGAGGTACAGATCCATACAAAGAGACTAGATCCTGAGGCTTCCATCACACAGTGAAACGTGATCTTTCTTCACACATCTGCTTAGTGCAGGATCTTGTGGAGACCAACATGATATCACAGTAAACTGCGTGAACGACACGTAGCATGATACATGTACATGGGTTCTTTCTGAGCATTCAGGTGAGGATATAATGGCTGTATCTTTTTTAGTATGTAAAGAAAAAGTCAATTTATATGCGATAATGACTGGCAGTTCTAATTGCTATTACAACCTTGACATAGTCTTAATCCACGCAACACGAGTCGGCTGTTGGCTGTTCCTTCTAAACTGATCTTATATTAACACATAGAATTGATGAAATACTGAAGAGAGTACAATGAACTCTTCCTGGTCTCCGAATGTTTAAGCACCAAGAAGAATGAAACAATGAATAATTTTATTTGGAAGATCCATGGACTTTAATTCTTGAAGTTTCATACATGAAGAACAGACTTCCAAGAACTGCTGTATCTCCAACTATCAGTCTTTGTTAGTGAACAGAAAAGCATCAGCAGGGTAGCTAATAAAGGGGGTGGTTAGAGTCAGGAACACCCCCCTCATAACCATGTTGGTTGAAATTGGTGCAGGATACTCCCTATTTCTGAGAAATTAGGGCTCACTACCGTGTCTCTTTCCACTGTGCGACACCTTGGGTTGTCGTTTCTTATGCACCTTTTAGGGGGAATGCACTTTTTGTCATCGTTTCTCATGCACCTTTTGGGGGGAATGCACTTTTGGAAAAAACAATCACTATGAAGTATACCAATTTGTGAGGTTTTTCCTACATATGGTAATAACATTGTCACTCTACATTACAGTGGCTGTTTGCCCACACCTGGTCTATAGGTGAGTGCTGGTGGTCTGTCTTCACCTTATCTTCTGCCAAACTTCCCCCTTTTAAAACGGCAGCATACTCCAGTATTTGGGATCCACAACTTATGTATTACCAGGGTCCAGGGCTGTAAGCAGGTAACAAAGTGTCATCAGTTTCTGCATCAAGCCTCAGGTTAGAGCCCGACACCAGCCTCTGGTGCGCCGGTGCTGTATTATTATAACCTCATCCTGTAAACTGGTCTAACGCTTTGTAGTTATGCTTGTGCTACATAGGGCCAAATATGTCAACATCCCGCAAAATGACTGTGCACAGATTCAGTGTACTGGCAGCAAAATGTCCTCATTTACTCTTCACAAGTTAGCCCCACTAGTGCCCTGGGCACCAAGCATTCACCCACCTTAACCAAATAGCTGAATCTTCCACTTGTATCCACTTTGGCATTCATTAGCCCCCAAGGACTCTGTCACTTGTCTCATGGCTGCTTCAGTCACTCAGCGTCAGTGCAGCCCTGCATGCACTCTACCTAAACATACAATGGACGACTGTCTCCCCATCCCCAGGAACACTATTTACTTTTGTCATAACCCTTTATGGAACTGCGAAAAATAAAGATTACCTATCAGTTCCTCTCTTCTCCCACCGAAACAACAAGATGAGGACTAACAGACAAGTCCAGTCAGCCTCCGATATTCTTTCCCTGAAGGAGTCTTCGCGGTAGACCTCTTTCCAACAGGACAGAAAGCTTGTTTCCACTGGCGCAAGGATGTATTGCCTTCTGTATTAGTCTAGGTCTCTATCCCTAGCCTTGCTGTCAGTTTAGAGACTGGCTGTCACAGATGCTGGCTCTCATTGCCTCAGTGATGTAAACGGAGGTCAACCCCTCTAAAAAGCAGATGTGTGCAGGAATGAGAAAAGAACACTGCTCGAGTACAGGGGACAGCTTTTCAATACCGCCTTAGAAGGAACTGATTGTCAAATGCTCAAAGATCACACATGATGATTCAAAACATAAATCATCTGATAGGGAGGTGTAAACGTCCGCAGTGCAGAGATTCAAGACTATGGCCATGATTATGAGTGGCTTTGAATTCTGAGTTGTGAGATAATAAAGGCACCTTAGTATTTACTGGGTGCGTTAAATGCCTCACGCTTCGTTACATTTCGACCGGTCTGAATTTGACAGGAAAAAGGGAAAGGTATTTACCGTACCTTGGATTTTGGTGCACTGAGCACCAAAGTCCGCATGTTACTCTCCAAAAACACCCAACAGGCACTATTTATCAAACCAGTTAAATAACGCATCCAATGGTATCATTATTTATCAGGTGTGATAAATTACACTTACTGCTCCCACAAACTCTATATATTCTGTTTTATAAGGAGCTAAGCATATAAAACGGAAGCTTACTAATTTCATGATTTTCCTGACATACTTCACTCTTTCCAATCTTTACGACTGCAGGCATACAAAAAAAAAAAAATCAGCAGCTGTAGAGTTAGTATATTTGAGACATTTTACATATATTTTTAGTGTTTGTTTTACCTTCACATAGATTTTTTTCCATGAGAAGGTCTCTTTCATTCACATCCCCATAAAAAATAGATATGTTCAGAAATTTCGCACACAAGGTTCAGTAGCTTTTGTTGTCTTTCAAAGAACAAGTTTAGAAGAGAGGAGATCTATGGGAACAGCTAATGTTGGTTAATGCCCACAAAGTAAGAATTCTGTGGGTTTCACCCACACCCCACCCATTTTCATGAATTTGCTGATACCCGGTGAATAGTTTCAATTACTTAGTAACTCTCAGTTCGATAAAACGTTTTGAAACCTGTTTGAACAAAAATTAATCTCCCCCACTGTTTAGTGTATGACCAAATGTATTGTAATTGGTCCGGGCAAAGTTCTCAGCTTGGGGCACAGGTCAGTGTTAATGTCTATGGACTTATTCATATTCTGAGACGTGTTCAAATCAAAATCAAAATGGTTAAAGTGTGTGGTGGTGTTCAACAGTAGCTTTGGAAATGGATAGTCTCAAACAAAGGTAGTTCTGATCAGTATGGTGGATTAACGCATGCCGTGCAAAGGTGATTGCGACCAGGAACACAGCCTTGATGGTAATGAGCCGTAAGGAACAGCCGTGGAGTGGTTGGGGTGGAGTGCACATCAAATAAGTGAGGACCAGATTGAGGTCCCACTGGGGCATCACAAAAGAAGAGGGGGGAACATGTGCTGTAGTCCTTTAAAAAAATGGCATCACAGCAGGTAATGTAAACAATGAGGGAGGGCCAAAAGGATTGGAAGAGAAGCTTTAACCATGCCCAAAGCAAGGTCTTGTCGGGCAAGAGATACAACAAATAACAGGACGTCAGACAGTTTGGAATGGAGAGGATCAATCTGGCGTTTTCCACACCAAACCCCAAACTTGTCCCAACAACAGGCACATACAGTTCTTGTCAAGGGACGCAGGCGTGCCAAGAGGACATCAACCACCTCGGAGGAAGGACAAAGGTATTCTGCTCTCGCCCCTCAATCTCCAGGCAGGAAAGTGTAGATTGCGAAGACCCAGGAGGATAATCAGACCCTGCTGCTACAATAGCAGATCCTACCGGAGGGGCGGGCAGATCAGAGGCCAGATGCTCCAGCCTGGGAATTCTGGATACCATACTCTTTATACCCAATTCGGAGCCAGTACGATGACTTGGGCCTGGTCTGTCCTGATGTTCTTGAGAACTCCTGACAGAAGAGGAATTGGTGGAAACGCATGCAGGACTCTCTGGTTCCACTCAAGACAGAACACGTCTCCAAGCGTGAGACTCCTCGGAAATTCCAACGTCCAGAAGTGCTGACATTGCACATTCCCGGCAGTGGCAAACAGATTGAGCCCAGGTTCTCCCCATTTGTGGAAGAGATCTTGCACCAGTCACTCGTGATTCACTAGACACTGACTAGACACTGACAGGCTGAGTTCAGCTGGCCTAGTGTTCAAACCTCCTGCCAGGTGGTTCACCACCAGGAAGATTCCTTGGTGGTCCAGCCTTTTTCAGAGGCACAGGCCTTCCGGCACAGGATCCAAAAACCCACCCGCCCCATTTGTTGCAGTGCCACATGGCGGTGGTGCTGTCTGTGAGCACCTGCACCAGCCTCCCCTTGATGGACAGCAGAAAGGCATTCAGCAACAAGCAGATAGCCCTCAGATCCAGAAGACTAATCTGGAGCTGGGACTCTGCCAGAGACCAGAGGCCTCTGAACCCCCACCTCTACCATGTGGCGACCCCAGCCCAGCAGAAGTGATGCACCAGTCACCACTGTCAGCTCTAGGTGGGTAAGGTAGAGGGCTTTGTTGCTCACCCGATCGGGGTCCAGTGACCACCAGTGCAGATCTTTTGCAGTCTCTCTTCTGAAATCTGAACGTGGTCCTAGAGCTTCCTTGATGCTGGACCCACTGGAACTTAAGATCCCACTGCTGAGCCCACATATGCAACATGGCATGCTGGACAAGCAGGATGCAGGAGGCCATCAGTCCCAGCAGCCTCAGTCCCCCTCACTCGCATCCAGGACCAAGGCTGAAAGATCTGGATAACCTGAATGTCCTGGCCTCACCTCCCCGGAGGAAGGTACAAAACAGGACTGTCCAGAATGGCTCCAATAAAGGGGGGCGTCTGAGAAGGAGTCAGATGTGACTGCGGGACGTTGCTAGTGAACCCCAAAGACGATAGGAGGTTCACTGTAGTGTGAAGGTGGTTGACAACTGCCTGTGGCGAGCCCACCTTCAACAGCCATTCATCGAGATTGGCAAAGAATGGCAACCCTGACCTCAAAGGGGCACTGCTACCACTACCATCACTTTCCTGAACACCTGGGGGGCACTAGTGAGTCCAAAGGGGAGCACCGTACTGAAAATGCTCCTCTCCCACCACAGGTAGCACCCGTGGGCCAGCAGACAGGTATGTGGAAATAGGTATCCTGCAGGTCCAACACCACAATCCAATTTCTATGGTCAAGACCTGGGCAAGGGTGAGCATTTTGAATCAATATTACCAGCACATGCAGGCGTGAAGCATCCGGAGCTCCAGAGTGTGTAACGTCCGTGGGCGCGTGGTGCAGCAGCAGCTGAATTTAGGTAAATTTCGCTGTACACCTATGGCAGCAAGTTGCAGATTAGGTTGCACTTCTTGATGTGTACCGGCGATCCCCCTCTGGCATACGGCGTTACCATATCTTCACAGTACACAGGTTCCAGCCCAATTGGCACAGTGAAGTCTTTGTGGCGGCCACTCCTGACATACAGTGTCACAGCCCAATATAGCACAAGGCTACAGCCCCTACCGCAAGGCAGTCTTCTCATGGCGATCACATCTGGTATATGGGGTCACTGGCTTAGCACTACGCACGAGCTTCGGCCCAATAGCACAGCACTGCTTACAGCTTAATTCACTGCAGCCCTCCTCTGGCATACGAGGGTCACTGACTTTGTCCTGCAGACAGGCAATGAACCGAATCGGTGCAGCTGTCTCCTCACACCTTGCAAAGGGGGTCCAGTCAACAGGGCTCCCAGATGGACCTTGCTCCCTTCAATGCTCTCCTCTTCCTTGCAAGGCACACAGGTCTTGGCAAGCAAGCAAGAGCTGGTGCTCCAGACTCCAGGGCAGGTGGTCTACGATTCCCTGGGTGATGTCCCACCCAGCGCAAGTACACCACTAATGCGCTGCACAGTACTACACCAAACAGATGTAGGCCAAGGGTGAGTTAAGCACAAAGCAGCGGAACTTTAAATCAATGCGCCTGTAGGTCTCACTACAGTAACAGGTTAAAAAGTACCTGTTTACCACTACTGATCACTACACTGTATGCTGCCACCACTGAGCTGGTGCTGCTTAACTCCTGGTTTAGGTGGTATCCTCTGATCACTATGAGGGTATTTCTTTGGGTGCCCCTCTCGGTCCAAAAAGACAGCAAACCACGAGACGGGCCTATGTCATGGTGCACACGAGTGATCCATGTTTGACTAAGACAACCAAAATCAGACATCATACAATGAGGCACTTAGGTCAAGGGGGCACGTCCATTACCATGCGGAGGACTGTTCCACCCCCACAGTCATCACACGAGTCAGTCCCAAAGATGGAGTGCAAGGAACATTGGATGCCTTCTGGTAAATCAAATGCCGGTCGGTCTTGGTCGGATTCAGCAGAACATTGAACCGGCATCGATTCACCATCAATTCACCATCTGAGAGGACAATCAGGGCGGTAACAGCCTTGGGTGCGCGGAGAAGAGAGGAACCACGGAGGAAAGAGAGAGGTAAGTGTAGTTTTTTATATCGTGCAGGGGTAGTCTTTTAGGTTGTAGGGTTGTGTTTGAGTAGTGTAGGGTCGTGCTAGGGCTAGTGGTTTAGGGTAGTGATGTGGTGTATGTGTAGTGTAGGGTAGTGTTTTAGGGTAGTGTTTTAGGGTAGTGTCGGGGGTCGAGCAAGGTAGTGTTTTAGTGTAGGGAACGGACTGGGGTAGGGGCAGGGTCGTGTTGGGGGTGGTGTTTTAGGGTTTAGGGAAGTGTAGTGGTGTAAGTGTAGTGTAGGGTAATGTATTAGGGTTTAGGGTAGTGTCAGGTTTAGTGCAGGGTAGTGTTTGGGTGTAGGAACAGGAGTGGGGGGTCGGGGAAGGGTTGTGCAGGGGGTAGTGTTTTAGGGTTTAGGGTTTAGGGTTTAGGGTAGTGTTGTGGTGTTTTTGTAGGGTAGTGTTGGGGTGTCTTGCAGGGTAGTGTTGTAGTGTAGGGAGCAGACGGGGGAAGGGTTATTGTTGTGCAGGGAGTAGTGTTTTAGGGGTCAGGGCAGTGGTGTGGTGTTTGTGTAGTGTAATAGGGTTTAGGGTAGTGTCGGGAGGGTGGTGAAGTGTAGTGTTAGAGTGTAGGGTCCAGGCATGGGGGAGGTCGTGTAGGGGGTAGTGTATTAGGGTTTCGGGTAGTGTAGTGATGTTTAAGTAGTGTAAGGTAGTGTAGTGTAACCCCTTCCCTGCTCATGACGGAACCGTTCCGTCATGAGCCACGGTTGGCGTGTGCTCATGACGGAACGGTTCCGTCATGACAATCCTGTCGGCGGCCGCTCCGCGGCGCTGTTTCCCCGCCTGTGCGGGGCGACAACGCAAATGGGCGGAGTCATGACGGAACCGTTCCGTCATGAGCACAGCTCAACTGTGGCTCATGACGGAGCGGCTCCGTCATGAGCACAGGCCCACCACGCTGCCCCCCTGCCCCCCCCAGCGCTGCAGCGGAATGTCCGCAGCAGCGAAGGGGTTAAGCATGATTTTAGTGCAATGTTTTTAATTAGCATAAACCATAGTACATTTATAACCATTTGCGTTATAAATGCATGCGCAGTTAAAACTTGCGAAGTAATGGTTTATGCTAGGTAAAAACATGCGAAGTAATGGTTTATGCGAAGTATCAACATACACCCATCAGGGTACCTCTTCGAGCACCTAGGTCGGTGTAGACTTATCCAGACCCTACGTGGGTTTGGGCAAGAGGAACAGCATCTGGTCCTGACACTTGATCATCTTATGCTGGTGAAGTAAAGCTTTGCCTCGCGTTCCCTTATGACCTTCAGGTTCATCGACGCGCAGTCGCCACAGGTCTTGGGAGTCATGGCTGATCCCAGACACCACAGGTATACAGGATGGGGATCACTCACAGACATCTGTTTGTAGCAGTCCCTACAGGGTTTGAAAGCTGTTATTTTATGGGGTGACATCCCTTGCAAACTGAAGAAAATTTGTGAAGAAAAATCCTAAGTGTCTCTGAGAAAAGATGCTCTCAGAGAGGATGCTCAGGATCAGGGATCTGGTAGCACAGAAAGAAAGAAATTGACATCAGTGCATGAGATTGGCGCCTACATAAGCTACGCATGTAATTTCCAGAGCAGAACAGCATCAGTGTGGAGTCGCACAGCGACACCATCCGGCGTACAGAGATACTGCGAAAACGTTTACGGATCCAGCCTGATGCCTGGGAAATACAAAACGTGAGAAATCTGCAGCTAGAAGTCTATCAGAACTAAAAAAAAAAAAACAACATAACAAAGGACAACAACAGTACAAACAAAAGCTAAAGAAGCAACATCAAAGATGTAGTGGAAGCCAACTGGAAAAGGATACACATAGGTAAGACATCAAAGAGGGTGCAAATGAAGCCATTGAGTCTACCTGCTCTACAAAAGGTGATGCAAATTCCTTCCAAAAAGAGAGCAATAATGCCCCACCAAAAACCTATTCTTCTACTTTGGGACCAACTTGCCAGGAGAGGAGAACTATCGTGGACGCTCGACATTTATTCATTTCTCTTGAATTTCCATCTTGATTATGATTTATCAGCAATATTACTGCATCGCGTACTGCCAAACTATTTAACCGTTACAACAATGGACTCGGCTACCTTCTATACTGTGTACAATCTGTCATTTATTCATATTAATCAATATATTACCTCTCCTGTGCATATATCTTATGTCGCTAACATCGCATAATACATGCCGCCATTCACTTTTCTAATGCCTATCTAATGGCAATCTTACATATGATCCCTTTCCATTTATTAGCTTGTATACAAAAGTCCTGACAAGAAGCCTGGCTAACAAAGGAAGCAATAGTCTGAGTGAGGCAGAGGGTGCTAGGGAGGCCAGGCACCGGTGTTGACTGCATTCCTCCCATGGGAGGCTGGTGCGAGGCCCAATGGCACAAACCCTAGGTCTCTCTGTGCTCACTCCACCTCTCCTCCTTCACTGCTGCTCTTTCCACTCCGACTGAGCACAAAGGGGTCAATATCAGTCTATGAATACATCAACTCATGCGTCTCCTACCAAGATCAGCAGTGCCTGTGCTTACCAAACAAGGACACATTTAATAAGAGAAAAACAGGCTCCCTATGTACTTGCTCGTTCATTCTTACTTTTTCAAAAGGAACCCTCTGAAAGGAGTAATTCTGACAAAGCAGGCAGTAAACCATCTCTTGGCCGAGCAGAAAGCACCTGTACGTGCTACGGTCACTAAGAACAATTGTTACTTACCTGTAAACAGGTGGTTCTCCAGTATTGGTGTCTTTCATAGATTCACATGCTTGAATATTCCCCGTCGTCGGAGTGGGAGTCCCACGGTAAATAAAATAGCAATATATACATATATATATATATATAGTAAAATATATACATAAGTAATCATATAATTAGTGCATATAGGTGTAAAACACACATAGTGTACCTATAAGAGAGAAACTCCATAGGAATACAATGGAGAGAGACAAAAGACCTTTGTAGTCTATCTCTGTCATTATGTAAGTCCGAACTCCAGCCAATCAGGCGTCAGCCCCTCTCTAGAACCTTCTCCTCAGAGCTTCTCACCTCAGATTTTCGTAGCACAAGTGTGACTGTAAAGTGCATGAGGAGAAGAGAGCCTCTGAAGGGAGGAGGGAGGGTCGCATGTGAATCTATGAAAGACACCAATACTGGAGAACCACCTGTTTACAGGTAAGTAACAATTGTTCTTCTCCAGTATTAGGGTGTCTTTCATAGATTCACATGCTTGAATATAGAATAGCTAGCAGTAACAATCACCATTGTTTCCATGCCAAATAGATTCAACATATATAGATAATCAATCTTCTTATGCATAAAAACAGTATTGAACAACTGTAACATTGTAAATGCATAATATATATGGAAACAATATGGAGGCGGGAGGAAGAGGCTCACCTTACTTAAAAAGATTGCGCAGCACTGCCTGTCCCACCGCAGCATCCTCCTCGCTTAAAGTTGCCAAGCAGTAGTGCTTAGTAAACGTGTGTCTGGTCGACCACGTAGCTGCTCTGCAGATGTGTTGCAAAGATACTCCAGCAAATAAGGCAGTAGATGATGACACTGCCCTAGTGGAGTGTGCCCTCACTGGAGACTGCAGAGGTTTATTTGCCCTTTGGTGGCAGAAGACAATAGCTGCCGAGATCCAGCGTGCAATCGTTGGTTTAGTAACCTGACGTCCTTTATGACAGCGTCCATAAGCTATAAAAAGTTGATCGGATTTCCTGAAAGAAGCTGTCTTACTGATGTAGAACTTAAGACACCGCTTGACGTCCAAAGAATGTAATCTTTGTTCTGCAGGTGTCTGAGGATTGGCAAAAAAGGTCTTTAATATTACTGGCTCATTAATGTGAAAGTCAGTAGGCACCTTGGGTAGAAATGATGGATTGGTGCGTAACACTGCAGCATCCGGTTTGAACTGCAGGAACGGAGGTTTGATGGTGAAAGCATGGATGTCACTGACACGACGAGAAGACGTTAGTGCCAGAAGTAGAGCTACTTTCCAAGTGAGATATTTTAGGTCGGCCTTGTGAATGGGCTCAAACGGAGGTCTCATCAATTGTGCCAACACAACGTTGAGGTGCCACAACGGAGGAGGACGCCGAACTGGCGGAAATTTCCGGAATAGGCCCTTAAAGAATTGGCGGATTATTCTTGAGGAACAAAGGGAACTTGATCCATCTTGCCGGAAACGGGAAATGGCTGCTAGAAAAACCCTTAGGGTTGCATGCGACAGTCCAGAACTGGCTAGGTGCAAGAAGAATGGTAGCAATTGCTCTGCCGTGGAATGTATCGGATGAACTCCGTTAGCAGCACACCAATGGCAGAATCGTTTCCATTTAAACTTGTACGTCCTGATTGTAGAAGGTGCTCTTGCCTGGGCCAAAATATCCCTACAATCCTGCGGGATGTCTAGGTGGGCGAACTCATGGTGTTCAGGTTCCATGCTGATAAGCTCAGTGAGGAGGGATTTGGATGACAAATTCTCCCTTCGCTCATGGTAAGCAGATCCGTCCGATGTTGCAGGAGGATTGGCTGGCATTGGGACAGGAGGAGCAGTTCTGAGAACCACGCTTGCCGTGGCCAGCGCGGGGCTATTAGGATCAGGTGGCAAGGCTGTCTCCTCATCTTCCAAAGAACCCGAGGTATGAGGGGTATTGGAGGAAAGGCGTACGCAAATAGATTGCACCAGTTTATCAAAAGGGCATTCCCTTGTGATTGCTTGTGGGGATGCCAGCTTGCGTAATTTCGGCATTTCCGGTTCTCCGGTGTGGCAAAGAGATCGAGTTGCGGACGGCCCCATAGTTGGAATATCCTCTCTAGAGTGGGTTGGTGTAACTCCCACTCGTGGGTCGACGAGGAGGACCTGCTCAGGGAATCCGCTAGGACATTGGATACTCCTGGCAGGTGGACTGCCGTAAGCAAGATCTGATGACTGAGAGACCAGTCCCAAATTCTTTGAGCTAGCCTGGAGAGACTTGGGGATCTTGTTCCGCCCTGTTTGTTGACATAGTGCATACAGGTTGTGTTGTCTGTCTGTATTAGCACTGACTCTCCTTGGAGCAAAGGTAGAAACGATTTTAGAGCCAGAAAAATCGCCATGAGCTCCAACCTGTTGATGTGCCAAGATCTTTGATGTGTGGACCATCTTCCCTTCACAGAGAGATCCTCCAAATGAGCGCCCCATCCTTCCAATGAGGCGTCTGTTGTGAGTGTTCTGTCCGGTGGCAGAGACAGAAAGGACATGCCTTCCGTCAAGTTGGCTGGAATTGCCCACCATGCGAGTGCTGACTTTATCTGATCTGTGACACATATCATGTCGTGGAAAGATCCCGTTACCTGACGCCACTGAGCATCCAGAGCTTCCTGGATAGGACGTGTCCTCAGCCGGCAATGAGGGATCAAGGCAATGGATGATGACGCCATCCCCAGAAATGATTTTAATAGTCTCACAGAAACTGACTCTCTTGATCTGATCAGAGCCACCAGTCGCAGCATCTTTTTGAGACGCTCCTGGGAGAGGAATGCCTTCGCTGAGACAGTCTCCAGAGTTGCGCCCAGGAAATCTCTTTGTTGGTACGGATGAAGTTGGGATTTTTCCACATTTACGGACAGGCCTAAAGAGCGAAACACGTTCTGGCACAGAAGAGTGTGTTGTCGCAGGTGAGTGCTTGACTGAGATTTCAGGAGAAAATCGTCCAGGTATGGAAATATTTGCACTCCCTGGAGGCGCAAATACGCTATTACTGGAGCCAGTACCTTCGTGAACACTCGAGGGGCTGAGCGCAGGCCAAATGGTAACACTTTGAATTGGTAATCGTGTTGACCCACTCGAAAACGCAGGAACTTTCGATGCCGCTGTAAAATAGGGATATGAAAATAGGCATCCTGAAGATCTATAGTCGCCAGAAAATCTTCCTGCAAGAGTAAGCGCAAGATGTCTACCAGCGTCATCATACGGAAGGATTGGCTCTTTATATATTTGTTTAGTGCTCTTAGATCGAGGATGGGCCTCCACTCTCCGTTTTTCTTTGTGATCAAAAAGAACCGGGAATAAAAACCTTTTCCCTTCTGAGACACTGGTACCAGTTCTATAGCTCCTTTTTGCCTTAAAAGTCGGACTTGATGCAACAGTTCTTTCATGTGAGCTGGTGGCGGTCCGGAGGGTGGAGTGGGAGGAGGGAATTTGGTGAATTCTAAGGCGTGTCCCTTCTTCACAATGTCCAAAACCCAACGGTCCTTGGAGATGGAGGACCATTGGGAAAAGAACAGAGAGATTCGACCTCCAACCTTTTCTGTCCGGTAAGAGTCACTGTCTCTTTGATGCGGATCCTCTGTATGAGGATTTTCCTCTATAAGACTTGGAGGTTTGCTGCCGTGATGTTTGCTGTTGCTGTCCATAAGAGTAACGGTTGGACCCTTGATTGTAAGGTTTGTATTGTTTATTGTCTCTTCGAAAACTTGAGGAGGTGCCGCGTCCGCGTGCACCACGAAAATTACTCCGCTGAAATTGAAGGTTTCCTAGTGATCTAGCTGTTTCAGTGTCTTTCTTTATGGACTGTAGAGCTTCATCGACGTGGCTCCCAAATAAAGACTCGCCGTCATATGCCATGTTTAAGATCATAGACTGAACCTCCTGACGAAAGGATGTAGATTTTAACCATCCTTGCCTACGCAGAACAGCCGCTCCGGCAAGCTGACGGAAACCCATGCAGGCGATGTCCACTGCACAATCGATTATTTCCGCCGATGCCGCTTCTCCCTCTTGGAGCAACTTCATTGCCTCCACTTTAGATGGCTCTGGTAACTCCTGAACCACATCCGAGATATCAGCCCAAACTTGTCTGTCATATCGTCCCAGGATGGCCAAGGCATTAGCTGCTCTAACCACCGTAGAGGCCATAGAAGAGAATTTACGCCCTATGGCATCCATCCGACGTCCGTCACGATCCGGAGGCGAGGTGATAGAAGATGCCGGATTTTTCGCCTTACGTTGCGCTGCCTGCGTAACGACCGACTCAGGTTTAGCCTGACCCGTGAGGCATGCTGGGGTTCCTATCGGTGCCTTATATTTCTTTTCCAATCGAGGCACCTGAGCTGGCAAGGTATTCGGTGTCTGCATTAATTTCTTGCCTTCTTCCCAAATAAACTCAACTATGGGAATAGCATGAGTCTGTTTGTAGGGTTGATTCTTGAAATCATAAAGGAAGCAATCTTCCTCCCTGCGCTCCGTTGTTAACTTAAAACGGTGTGATGCCCTTTCCATCAGTTGGTGAAAATTGGCTATGTCCACTGGAGGTGAATCCCCTGTTACTATCTGTGAGGGGGATGGTGTTTGTGCCTGGTAATTGTCCCACTCCGCCATATCATCATCATTGTCATCTACATCCCCATCATCATCTGGGATTTCACCCTCCTCTGGGTCCTGAGGGCCTTCCTCTACAGGCTCATAATGAGGCAACACCCTTTCCGGAACCTGTCGTGGAGGTACAGGCGGCATCTGTGGAGCAGGATTTACAATAGGTACCGGTGGAATAATTGCTGGAATCACCGGGGTTGACGGAACCTCTGAACGTTGAGGGGATAGAGGGAACCGTTGGTTGTAGTCGTCCAACATGCGTTGGAGATTAGTAATGAGCGACAGAGGAAGAGTCGCCGTTTTATGCTTCGGAGGGGCCTGGTGTATATATACCGGATCCTCATCCTCACTACTGACATCCTGGCACTTAATAACCAAGTCGGATGGACTTTGTGCCGTTCCGAAAGACTCCGGTAACCCCTCGGATTCCTGATCCGAATCTGTAGCGAATAATGGTGAGGGAGGCTGTGCAACACCCAAAGGAATATTATGTTCCTGGCTCTCCAAGCCCACAGTAGGAGGTAATGGTGTCCAAGAAACTCCTTCCCTTCTTGTTTTCTGGGTAGTCGCCACACCGCGTATTCGTACTCTTACGAATGTCTGTGGGGATGTACTCGTCGACGGAGCCGTCGTCGAAGGAATGATGGTCGACGGAATTATCGTCGACGACGTCTGTGGCAACAAGATTGCCGTCGTCGGATTCGCCGTCGACGGGGCCGCCGTCGACGGAGCCGCCGTCGACGGAGCCACCGTCGACGGAGCCGCTGCCGACGGAGCCGTCGTCGAGGTCTTCGTAGACAAGGCTTTCGTCGACGGAACCACCGTCGACAGTGTCGTCGTCGGGATCTTCTTTTTCTTCGCCGACGGAATGGGCGTCGACGAGCTCGACGACGTCTTCGTCGACGACACAGTCTTCGTCGACGGAACCTTTACCTTCTTCGTCGACGTCGAAGTAATGGGCACAACAGAAGTCACCGCCCTTGAAGAAGTGATGGTAATCGTCGACGAGGATAACGTCGACATAACGCTCGTCGACGACGAAGCAGCTGACGTCGTCGTCGGGGTCACCGTCGACGAGGTAGAAACAGCAGATCTCGTCGTCGGGAGCATCGTCGACGAGGCTGACAAAGTTTTCCCCGAGGAAAGGGAAGTAGACGCCTCAGCAGCCTGAGAACAGTGTCCCATAGGCGACAAAGCAGTAGGTGAAACCACAAAGGTGGCAGTTGTCAGAGGCAAAGCCAGCTTCTTTTTCTTCAGGAAAGGAGATGGTAACTCCTGCACACTACTGCGCTTAGAGGCTGGTTGAGAACGACCAGAAAAGAGACTTTCCACATCAGAGGGAGAGTTATCCTTGTCCTTCAGTCTCTGTAGCCATAATAGCAGGCGGCCTTCTCTGTCCTTTAGAGTTTTTGTAGAAAAAGTTCTACAAAACTTACATTTTGCCACCTCATGGTCAGGATATAAACAGTAAATACACTTACTGTGTGGGTACTCAGAGAACAAACGCAGTTTTCCACATGAAGAACATGGTCTAAACAAAGATTTCTTACTAGAAGACATCCTCACTGACAAAAACTGAGCAGAGCTCAGGGAGACTCCCTGTCACACGACGTGCGGTAGAAAATCTGAGGTGAGAAGCTCTGAGGAGAAGGTTCTAGAGAGGGGCTGACGCCTGATTGGCTGGAGTTCGGACTTACATAATGACAGAGATAGACTACAAAGGTCTTTTGTCTCTCTCCATTGTATTCCTATGGAGTTTCTCTCTTATAGGTACACTATGTGTGTTTTACACCTATATGCACTAATTATATGATTACTTATGTATATATTTTACTATATATATATATATATGTATATATTGCTATTTTATTTACCGTGGGACTCCCACTCCGACGACGGGGAATATTCAAGCATGTGAATCTATGAAAGACACCCTAATACTGGAGAAACCCTCTACCACAAATCCATGCTCATCTGGACTTCATTTAAATATCTTACCATAAAGACAGTCATCGACCTGCAGAATAACTAAAATCCTCTAATATTTTTTTAAATCCAAAGAAAGGAACCTAAGCCATGACAAAAAAGAAAATAAATTACGGTAGATAATCCCTTACAGTCCCATACAACAAATATTCTACGTCTACAGTGATGGCTTTTGCAACTCGCCTTGAACTAAACTCACTTAACCTAACACAAACTCCTAACTTTAATCAGAACTCTTGACCTTAGTGAAAATGTAGCACTAACCTGAAATTTACATATAACCCTTAGCGTTACCTTAACCCTACAGCCAACCTCCACCATCACTCTTTATTAACTCTTAAGCCCAGTGCTTTAAATGGGCCGGTAGTCACCGGTACGGAGTACCGGCACTTCTTAGATTTATCGTTGGGAGTACCTGCACTTCTCTACTGCCGCGCAGAGTACCGCTACTCATGAAAAGTAAGGCTCATTGCCGGTGAGCAGGAGTGGAACGTGTCTCTGGCAGCCAAGGCGCCGCTTCTGCAGCCCCCAATCTGAGCCCCAGCAGAGCTATCCAGTAGGGCTCATTTGAATAATATCCGGCTACTCACCATCACGCTATGCTTGATAACATATCTCATCTTTCATTTTGTGGAATGAGTTAACCTGCTTTGTTTATATAAAAACATTTCTCATGTGTTTTGGTATGTGCTGCAACTAATATAGAAGATGTTAAGTATCATCATGTCTTGCCCTTAGCCCCGCCCCCTTACTACACCCCTATCTCATTTTAATGGGTACCTGCACTTATTTTTTCCCCATTTAAAACACTGCTTAAGCCTAACTAAAAACTGAAATGTTACATACCACTAAATGTAAAGCACTTCCATTCCATGAGAGAACCAGAATGCAGCCTCACAGCACCTTCACAGCGCTCTTCAAATAAACAACCACTTTGAGCACTAATAGCTATCATTTTTAGTGTGGGTACAGTGGGCCAATAGCCCAATTAAGGAAACTATTCCATTGCGTTGTTTATCCTCCTCCAAGATGCAATCCG
This sequence comes from Triturus cristatus, assembly GCF_964204655.1. Classification (NCBI taxonomy): domain Eukaryota; kingdom Metazoa; phylum Chordata; class Amphibia; order Caudata; family Salamandridae; genus Triturus; species Triturus cristatus. The sequence goes on from NC_140591.1 coordinate 1,541,769,410, forward strand.
CTCAGATGTGTCTGAAGGAAACGGAGCGAACCACCACCTCCACCACCACCTCCACCACCACCACCACCACCTCCACCACCACCTCTAACCCTTCTCATACGCATTACATCTGAAAATGCTTCAAATGGCCAGGTCGGCCTCTGTCACTGCAGGCTTGTGTAAATGATGTCACTTGAATGGCCTGGTCCTTATTGAAGGTGCTTCTAGGTGATGAAAAAGAAAAAAACAAAGCGAATACAAGGACCTGCAATATAAACTCCTTCAGACAGCACCTCTACTCTAATGTGGCACGTAAACGACCAAAAGATGGATTGGATTTTTAAAACCAATACAAAACTGCTGTCTTTACAGAGTTTGATAAACAAATGATGTCCAGCTTCTGCTCACTGCCGCAAGTCGCTAAAGATGGATTTTATTTTCATTCGATTTCACCATCAGGCAGGTGTCAGCAGATCAGGTCTCAAGAGCCGATTTCTTTCGATGCTCCCACTGACTCACAGCAGTGAGCTGTGTGCTGGGCGCTGGGCTGGCATGGCGATGAGTAGCACTAGATCGCACCACACCCGCAAAAGTGGCATGTGAGTCAGACCCTCTGGATGTAGATTTGGCTGGTTCTCAACAAACTCCCAGGCAGAGGTCGAAGTGGGCGGGGTCGGCAGGGCACGGCGTGCCCCTACTTCTTACATTCAATAAATTCCGCTCTACTACTTTTTACATTTTAAACATGCGTCCCAGGATGGCAGTAATAGCCACAGCCTACAGAAAAGGCTCTGGGTTCGTGGCCGTTCGGGGAAGGACGGGTGGACAGAGAAGGAAAAGGACTCCGTCTTTTTCTTACTGCCCAGAGCGATAAGGACAGTGTCCCCTTCTGCTCCGCTGCTGGCAGCTGCCCCCCTCTTTTTTCTTCCTCGTATTCCCGCTCTTTCTGTCTTGCTCCTCCTCACTTACTGAAAACCGTGACTTCAAGGAACGGTTCTCACCCTCTCTTTCCTCCTTTCGTTTATTTGTTCCCCTGTAATGGATCCAAAAAAGAAAAACACTTTTGATGGAAATGTATTTTTTGACATTTTTCTATTCCAAAGTGCAGCTTCAGTAATAAAAGGTTCAAAATATAAAAATAAATAACTAAATATAGCAAGCCGGAGTGGTCGCAAAGTGGCTAGGTTGATTTTATTCATACCCAAGCACGTCAGCGTCACTTTACAGAGTTTGCCAGTGAAGCCCTACTTTTGTATTTTGGTCTTTCGTTGAACAGCATTGTTTTCCCCGGGTGGGGAAGTGCACCAATCCTGGAGGTACTGCAATGCCTGACTGATGGGTGGGCTGGAAAACAAAATGTGTACTGTGGCTCTGTGTTCACAGATGTGGTCTTTTTAAACTATACTGCTATGTTTTGTAAGGATATAAACAACTGACATTGAAACAGGTCCCTTCCGGACCCTGTAGTCATGTGCTTAACTTTTCAGGCAAAAACACTCCCTGATTTCTAAATAGTGAATACAAAAGCGTTAAGGTAACCATGTTCTTCCTGCTTATATTTCACATGCTTTACTTAATCTTGAATGCTCTGAGTGTTTGCTTTTTCCAGGATGTTGTTAGTTTTTTTTTATAGGCAGCATATTGCTCTGGTCTAGTGCGTAATTTGAATTGAGTCACATCCAGGTGTTCATAGCGGGGCAAAATGGGTTGTTGCTGAAGGTACTGCAAGTTTCTCTCAGTGGGGCACTATGGTGTTGAGTGGGGGAAAGGATGTGGCACTATGGTCAGAGCTGCCAAATTTGGAACTGGGGAACCAGGTTCAGCCTTCATGGCCAGTCCCCCAGACCACTCTCCTGAGGGAGCACATTCCCAAACTAGACCTTAGAAGGTCCCGCAAGACCTTAGCAGCCCTGGTGTCTTAGCACCTGCAGGTGGGCCCTAGCGGTGGCAAGTGTGGATTAAACAAGAAGGCCTGTCCACCACAATCCATACTGAAGTTCACCTCCAGTCTTGCGGGCAAGCCTACGAAGCAACAGTGACTCCTTCACTGAGGTCACAGGACCCTTGAGAAGGGCCGGCTCTAGGGCAGTGCGACTGGTGTGACCGCACTGGGTGCTGACTTTGGGTGGGGGTGTCAGCAACAAACAACATGTCATACCAGCTACAGTGATTAATGTTCTTCCTAGAGAGAGATCAGAATTTTGTCTAGTGAATAGTTTTAACTCATGTTCGTCTCACCCATTGGTACCTCCATTGGGCTTGTTTCAGCAGTAGTAGCTGCAACTCACCAGGGATCGGTAATGCAGGATTTGCACGCACACCAAACTAAGTTCGCACATTTCACAGTCTCTCTACTTCATGCACAAGCGCTTTTAACATGTGCTGCCTGCTTTGGGCCACTGGAATTATGCAGCAAAGTAGGACAAAGTGATGCCGCAGAGTTGACTAAATTATGCAGCAAAATAAAAAAGGCTGCAGCATAATGCAGTATATTTTCTGATACCTTATTATTTTGACATTTTTACACATGCTAACAGTCTGGAAAGATTTTGCCTTATTAGTACCAGTGTAACATGCAAATGGAGCAGTGAGATAGGTGATTGGTCAAACTTTGCAAAGGGCAGCCCCCTTCGCAGCAACACAAGTCATATTTATTAGTAACTTTTGATCCGTTTGAGCTACAAACAATTTATTAGTTAAAATTGTCAGATTATGCAGCAGATGTTGTATTATGTGGCAAATATGGCAGAACCATAATCATATAAAAAAACATTGCAAACTAGGATATTTTCCCATTCATGTTTGAACTGCTCTTGTGGAAAACGGGAGAAGTGCTGATGACAGAAACTTCATGGGTCGGAGACAAATGGCTTGTGATTCCACTTTTTAGCGTATTTGGGACATTCTGTGATTGGAAACATATCCCACTTTGTGAATGTATTTAATGTCAATAACTCATAGTAAACCTTAAATAAACATGTGTATCCATTGTTTGAATTAAATAACCTAATAAGCTGTAACTGGTCACTGAAATGCCAAACAAATACTAAAAATGTGAATATTTTGCGCATTCTGGCCACACCTCTGATTCCATCCACTGATCTCATCCTTGTGTAATTTCCGCCCTCTGATTCTTCGACCACTGCCCCCAGGAAATATTTTAGACGGGGTCATTGTGAGAAGTTGGCCTGATATATGATGTCACTAATTCTAGTGTACACCTTGTATCAGTCCAAACAACCCTTATGGTGATTGGTTGTAAAGTCAACCTTATAGACCAGCTATCCTAGTGGTAGCATGGACAAGAGCAGTCTTAGGCTAAACTCTGAATGGCATGTGAAGCCAGCTGTTATACCATATGTAATCCCTTGAATACCAAATGAAAGGACACCACAACAGATATATATATATAAAATAAAGTGTATTTATCCTAGTCAAACCCTCAGCACTCTTTATGAGATTCGAGGCAAGTACAACACAGTCTTATTCAAGCATACATTAAGTCACACAGGTAAGTAATACAGTTAGGCCCTAGGGGCCACGCAAACCATATACTAAGTAAGTGGTATAAGGACCACTGTCACGGAAATGGGATAGGCCTAGGCCATCGCTGGGGCTACACTATACTACCCAAGGTTAGGAAGTGGGAGGCCCACGGGATTCAGGTGCAGAGTGGAAACACTCACGCGTAATGCGTATAATCAATAGAAATAGTACAGTTTAGAATTAATAAAATTTAGGACACTTCTGGAGTAACTAGGAAGTCGAGACTTGAGAACTAGACACTAGGATAGTCAATACCCTGATGAGCACCGGAGTACCCAAGTTACCTAGCCCACGGGCTGCGGGTGCATAGGTGTGAACTTGCGTCGGGATTCGTCGTCGACTCCTATGGATGCCTGAAGGAAAGATGCTGACAGGCAGTCAGCGAAGAGTGTCCGGTGGATCCCAAGGCCGGGATCAAGAAGGAAGGATACCTGCAAGCAGAAGGGACAGAGTCTGGGTCACTAGCCAGTGACCACGTGGAACCAGGAAGGAACCAGGCGATGTCGGGAGATTGCAGGTGAAGAGGTGAAGCTTGTCGCAGCAGCCACGGGTACCAGGAGACGTCAAGGACGACCAGGACCAGGAGGCGAGCTGTCCCACGAAGGCTCGTGCTGTCGGCGGCGGCGAAGTCGAACTAGGACTCACCAAGCCTTGGCAAGCGGAACCCACGAAGAATGGAGGACTTGCTTCTGGTGCAGACCAGGAAGGTCTGGGGTGCTTCTCTTTTACAGAGGAGCAGGAGCCAGTCTGGAGGAGCCAAACCAGCAGTGGAAAATTGAAGGTGTGTCGTCGCAAAGGTTACTAGCCAACGGGCAAGCAACCGTACAGACGCGGCAAGCAGGAAAATGCAGAAGGGCCCCACGCAGGACTCGTGGTGTGTGGGGGGCTGATCTTCGGTGCAGATGGTGCTTGGGGTTGGGGCTTCTCAATCCCCGGTGCACAACCTAGAGGGTGCCTCAGAAGCTGCGCTGGAAGATACTCGCCACTTTTCCCAGGTAGCCGGTCCCACGTCTCTCGTCGCCTCCACAGGTCTCAGCTCGGCTGTGGATGTGGATCAGGGTCGGAGAAGTCTGGAAGTCAAGGCTCTGGTCAGGCTCTGCAGTCGGTCCCTCGTAGAACTTCAGCAAAGCAAAGGGTAAGTCTCTTGATGGTGCCTGTTCGCACAGGGTGGCCACTCCTTGGCCACAAGGGAGATTCTCCAGTCTTCTTCTTTCGTCAAATGTCGAAGGTCCAGAGTTTCTGTTCAAGTTGCAGGTTCAGGATAATCTAATTTAGCAGGGCCCAACTAGCTACTAATATACTGGGCTAGTGTGCTGGGCTACCTGCAAGGTCCCTCCTATGGGTGGGACCAGGAAGGGGAGTGGCTACACCCCCTTTCCTTTGTCCAGTTTCGCGCCAGAGCTGGGGCTGGAGTGCCCCAGCACCGGTTTGAACTGGACTATGCATGGGACACCTTGTGTGCCCCAGGCATGTCTCATTCCTTTCAGCCCTCCCTGCCCCAATACACTAAAGTCTGTCTGGGGAGGTGCTAGCACCTCCCCAAGCAGGAAACCTATTGTCCAGGCCTCCCTGGCTGGGAGGGCTCCCAGCAGCAGGAGGTCAGACTCGTGTCTGTGGCAGCAGCATCCATTTTGTGATGCTGAGGCTTTGGTCAGAGTTAAACAGCAAAGTAGGATTTTAACATGTCTCTCCCTCTAGAAGGGAGGCATAATATCCTCATCACCAGAAATGGTATGGGGGTATTATTCCAAAGTGTTAGACACCTTACACGACATGTTTTGATAAAGCCAAACCATAGTTACCATAACCGTTTAAGATTATAAGGTACTTTAAGAGTATATGGTAGGCTATATCATAGAACAGGTATAAGGACATGGTTCCGAAAGCTGCAGACAGGCTCAGCTCATGCTAGAGCACCATCTCACATGTTACCAAGCACTCTGCCTCCAGGATTGTTAAGGCCTGCCATAGGAGTGGCTGATAGGTACACATGTGTCTATATATAAGGGTAGATATAGGTATACTATATCCAAGCAAGGGGTGATTACACGACCTTGCCCCAGCTGAGTGATCAGCCAGTTGTGTCTGATTGGAAGGCCAGACCAGGGGTGGCATAATACATGCTGCAGCCCCTGGGAGGCCTAGGGTACACCTATGCCCTGGGTACCTAGGGTACACTGTACAGGGTCCAATAAGGTGATCCTTACCAATTGGGTATGTACCTAGGGTACATGGAGTCCATTTTAAAGAGAGAGCAGACAGCCTGAGACCCTGAATGGCAGGATCTCAGGCCAACTAAGTTGAAAAACCAGCTAGACACTAGGCAAAAAGTTGGGGGTAACCATAGTCAGATATCCACCTTCCTACAGTCATACAACTCACTTTCTGAAGAAACCTCATCGAAGACCGCACTACTTTAAGGTGTGCTGCAGCACTCTGTAGTACTACTCTACCGCAGCACCAAATTATGCTTCCGAGTACATGGATATTGCCACTTACTCAGTCCTGCCTGGATGGAAAATCCCATTCAGTTCTCACCCAGACAGCGGCTCCCCCATCCCACCGGGGATCTTCCAGACTCATAAATGACCAGTGAAGCCTTGACAAAGTGATAATAGTTTCACTTTTAAACAGAATTGCAATATTTAGACTGACAGCTTTGAAGAGCCATGAATTACAAAACAGGAAGGGCACAACTGCTCGTATGTACTGGAAAACGACCTTTCACAAGTGGGAAGTGTTTTCTTGGGTTAAGCCCCTGAGTTTCCTTCCCTGTAATTCCTCCCACGCCCCACTGCTATTGCCCCTCCTTTCGGATGAAAGGTACCTTGGGGCGGGGGTGTTTGTCCAGGGTTTACGGTGTTTCTCCACAGAACAAGGTCTCTTTATAGTTCAGAGCTTTGCCAGGATTCCTCCCACTTTACTTTGCATCAGGTGCTCTGGCCAGGCCCGTAACATCTTCTTTGCCCTACAGAAGGCCTGACCCCCGAACTAAGGCCAACACTCACACCATTCACATCAGGCACCAGGAAGGCAATCCCTTACAAACCCCCCTGGAGACACTCATTGCCGTGTTCCGTTCTACTGCCCAGCAAAGGACACCCCTTACTGGCCTCCGTCATTCCCTCACTGTCCACTCACCTTTCAAACACCTCGTATACAGGGGTTGGTAAAAGTAAAGTGAGGACTGGAGAGGGCAGGTTCTACTCACATCTGTGTGTGAAGCTTGCAGTACCACTGCTCACGTAGGATATTTATTTGTGAGGCAGCTTGGACTGCTGCTGGCCATGCCTCATCTGGGTGGGTGTCTTGGCTTGAACTGCAGATGCAGGTGTTTTGCCCAATTGTTTGTTTCATTACTGTACATAACATAATAAATAAGTGGATTAAGAGCACCACCCCTACCCCTTTCTTGCCTTATTCCGTGCTGGAGGGACCGCTGGGGGAACAGAAGGGTCACTGACATGTTTTCAGTGATTGATTGCTAGTAAATAGATACACAGAGCATTTTTAATGCTAAGCCTTTTTTTTTAAATAGACTTTCTACTGCAGGGTAGGTGGTAGGGTTTAGATAACGGTCGAGGTTAAGATTAGATTTGGCTATGAATGATGGAAGGTGTAACTGATGGTTTAAGAAGGTGAGGGAGAAGTGTGTCGCGGGTGGGAGCATAGAGGCAAGGAGGTCTCCATCCATGCAACGACAGTGACAGCAAGGCGTAAGATTATAAAACAAAAACAAAATGTTCTGCTAACAAGGGAGTGTCACCTATGTATTAGAGTATTAGGGCAAACGTTAATGTAGGTCTTTGTACAATTAAACTCAGTGGAAACATTTTTACTTCTCCATTTTGATATTTTCCGTAGACGTGTTAATCACAATTTTTCCCTCTGCTTTTTTGTACTTTGGTTTGCTACGAATAATCGTGAGCGCTTAAGTTTGAGAAGTGTGAAATAGCAAAAAAGATCTGCTACTGATTAAAGCAGGAGGTTCTAGATATTTTTGTAATACCGACGACCACTCACTTTCCTCAGTACTTTCATATTTGTACACTGCACTCAACAGCTGATTCACAACATAGTTATGCAGATGACAAACAATAACGTTGATTTTGATCCAATGAGTTTTCTACATCTGCACATGGCTTAGATCAAATATCTATTTGGTTGGAGTGGAAATGCCTCCAGTTCAAAGGCTAAAAACCACACTTTAGATGCATTTCATCTGACTACATTGTAAAAAAAAAAAATGTATAAGTGACCCACGCTCTCCTCGGCAAATTCAATAATCTCTTACTCGTGGGTGAGTAGGAATGTGGAAAAAAAATTGAACCCGTTTATTTAATAACTAGATAGATCAAATACATTAGTATAAAAGGAGAACTTACTGAGCGATCACTCAATTAGGTCAAATCCAGAACATGGCTCTTCACATTGGTCCCCTTCGCTTATGAGACACGCCATACAAACACTCTTTTCTAGATATCCTGCTCATAGGAAGAGAAGGGCAGGTGCAACAAATGGGCGTCCAAATAAAATATTCTCCTGCTTCATCACAACTATTAAATCATCTCACTCCTGAAGCACACAAACTCCGCTCCACTAAGACAAAAACCTTCAGCCTGATTCAGAGTTTCGGGACAGATCCGGTGTTCTCGTTTAGCATGGTCATTCCAATTTCTGAGCGGTGGTTCCCTACCACGGTTTTAAGTTGCTTACGAGAGGCTCTGCTTCTCATTTGGATATGTATTGGCTGGAAGAATGAAAACCAATGCTGTTCTCAACCTCTACACTTTTTTTTTCTTTTTAATTACCATTTGACTTCTATTCCCCTGCTACTCCTTTCAATGCAGCTGTTCTGAAGAATAAATTGTTTAGATCCTATCTTTCCAAGTGCCATGATCTTTTGGAGCCTCAAGGCTCCCTTCTCCTTGTCCACCTTTATTTACCATATTCATGTTCTTCTGAGCTTTTGCATATGGTAGAGTTGCCGCTGACTCTAAATGGGGGTCAGGGCGCCCCATCATCCATGTAACTATATCCATTTCACTAAAGCTCAAGTGTCATTTCTCACAAAGGGATCTAGACTAGTTCTACAGTTTGCTACAAGTAAATCCTCACTTTACAAAACACTGGGACTCCCCCTGTTGGGCACAGAACCTTGCTACCGACCTTGTGTACATGCTGCCATGTTCATCCTGCCCTCCTTACATGTGTGAACACTGCTTTGTAAGCATCCTGGAGTCACACCCTTGCTTGCCACACACTCCCATGGTTTTAGGACATGGTAGGGCACTGTGATATTTCTTCAAGCTTCTTCAGTACACCAGCTTTCTTACTTTAGCCACTGGTGTGTAGGGTCTGCGGTCTCCACAGTCTTTGACTGCGGGACTGGATCTCAACCCACAGTAGCTCACAATACTATCATCTTCCGGAATCCTGGGATTCTAAAAGGCTATCATCTGACAGACGATGCTTGTTGCAATACAAGCTTCTGTTCTCGGCTGCGCTCAGAAGTCTAACTCTAAGCTCTGGCTGCAGTCTCCTGCAAGCTTCAAACAATACTCAAGAGGATTCAAAAGTGAACACTAGATGTACTTTGGATATAACTACATCACTCCACAAAGCTCCTACCTTTAAAGCACCACACTGCTATGCTCATCAAAACTTGCACACTATTTAAAATTCAAACAACATTTTACATATACAGTGTGCATAGTGATGCTCTTTTCTTTGGCTTACACCTTGGTGGAGAACAACTCTAGTTACTATTGCAGAGTTTTATAAAGCTCAGAGAATGCCATCTGCCATTGAAGGATTCCTTGGAACTAAAGAGGAGTCTCTCTGCTTCATTCCCCTATCAACACTTTCATAAGAATTGTTTATGCCGGATCACAGTCATACAAAAAGTGCACACAAAAACAAAAGGATCAATATAACATTACTGTAAGTGGTGGACATTAGTGTGGCATCTCTTAAGTTTTCCTGGGTAGCGCTGTCCTTTCTTTAAATAATTCATCCTGGTCAACTACACAACACTTGGACATGATATGGTTTCCAGGTGGTTATATGTACCAACCACACCAAGACCTGGTCACCTAGCACTCCTCTCAGTGCACTTTATTCTATATAGTCAATAGTATCCATCCTAAATAAGCCATTAGCTAGTAGGGCCCAGCATGAGCACAATCCTTATGATTTCTCAAAATGGTGTAATTAAGATATTGGCTGTGACAAGTGAAACCTTGTGTGACATGAGTGAATGCACAACTGCTATCCTGTGCGACAAAACTGAGAATAAGGATTACATAACGAAGGTCGGGAGCACCCATTGGCCGGATGTGATGCTTCTTCATCTGGGGAGGTAGAAGGGGATGCAGGCCTCTCACCGTGCAATCTTGTGCTGACAAGGGTGACTTATAGTGGTTTTGCGGCAGCTGCCGGGACGATGTGGAGGTGCTGGATATTGGGTCTTATTGAAGGAAAGTAGAGGTTCTTAGTTCATTTGACCCAAGTTGAGCACTTCAGTTAAATCGTTTGTCGTCACCTCTGTTGTGGGGAAGGAGAGATGCAAAATTTCAGCTGCCCTCCTGATCACTGTAGCAAAGGAGTCGGACTCTACTGTCGCCGAAGTTGAGTTGCGAGAGAAAGGCCAATGTCTAGGGAGGTGTCCAACCCACTGGCATCAATCAGATCCAGAAATAGGTTGTTGTTGCATAAGGGGTGTTGGACCTGGCCCTCTCTGCAGAATCACCAACAAACTTTTTGCCCTGACCCCGCCTGTTTTCTGAACCCATTTTTTGTTAGATTTTAGGACTCTGTGCATTTTACCATTGCTAAATTGCTTGTGCGGTCTCCTTTAAACATGGTCAAACTGGCCTACACCAATTTGCCTATTTAATTTACTTATAAGTCCCTAGTAAAGTGGTAATACAGGTACCCACAGCCTGTAAATTAAAAACTACTAGTGGGCCTGCAGCACTCATTGTGCCACCCACTTAAGTAGCCCCCCAAAAACATGTCTCGGGCCTGACATGGCAGCCTGTGTATGCAGTTTTAAACTGCCATTTCGACCTGACAAAATAAACCTTTTGTCACAAATCACTAGGCAGTCAGTTCAACCTACCATAACTTATAGACAACACAAAAAGAACTAGCTGCAAACATATCTGGAAAATATCCTGAAAATCAGGCTGATCAAGTGGTTAACCCCTTACCTGTTGAAGGACAAAGACCCTCACCCACCCAATGGGTTGCATGCTTCATTCATTGGGCCACCCCGGACATCTTTAAGGAGTGGGCGAGAACTACTACCCTTCAATATATAGGGGAGCTTGGGGGGGATAGAGCGTAAATGGTTAGCTAGGCAACTTGTCTGGTCTAAGGGGGTCTGAGGGTGCGCAGAGGGGAATAATGAACTGGAAAGGGATAAAACTTCCTACTAGGTGGAGAAGTGAATTTTAATGAGTACCCAAGTGGAAGGGTAAAAAGAGTGGGGTATAGTTCTACCCACAAACAGGTCGACATGTTTCAACGTGTATCAACACTAAAAGGAGGTGTCCGTGGCATTCGTCAAGACTCAAGTCACCCTCTCTGCTACGGAAAATACATTTGAAACGTAAAGATTTTCTAACTGTAGGCCTGCAATAGGGAAGAAAAGACTCACAACATCAGATAATGCATAAACTATAACTTCATAGATCTCATCAAAGTAGTGTGCACAGTGGTAAAGTGAATACACGCGTGAGGAATTCACTACAAACCCATACTAAAATGTGCATGCTGATATATTTCTCTCACCAATATAATTACATGGTTTCACTTCGTCCTCCAAGTTGCAGTAAATATGGCTCCGACCTGCTGAACTTACCAAAATCCCGAACACATGAATCTCTGGCTCAGGCAATCAACAGACTTTACTTATACAATGTACTTCTCATATGAGTTACTCAGTGGGGAACTAATCAAACTGGAGCATTTTTGTTGTAATACTGTGTAGGAGCACACATTGGAAGAATAAGGACCTGGTACAGCCAGAGAGACGTATGGGTTAGTGATAGTCGATTAGTATTAACACACCAACTCTAGGAGCAAACGGAGCATGGTGCATGAGAAGTGTCCGTCCAAATCTCTAGACACATACATAGTCAAGCTCATCAGGCTCTTGAGAAACGTACAGTGAAGTAACTCTTACCCTCAAATGTACTACGTAATGCATGATGTATACATGCCGCACCTGTTTAAAAATAATGCCCTTACCTGATGGTAGCCGGCTGTGGAGTACTCACGTCGCCTAACAAATGAGGGAAACATGCGCCATCCGACCTCGGCTGCTGAAATGCAGCAGGAGCGCGGCGTTTTGACGTCATGGCACCGCTAATCAATCAATCAGGGGTTTTAAAGCGTACTACTCACCCGTGAGGATCTCATGGCGCTGGTGAGGGGGTGGAGGGGTGCCACATTCGAAGAACCAGGTCTTGAGGTCCTTTCTGAATTGATGCAGTGTCTGGCTTCGTCGGATGCCGTGGGGGAGTTCGTTCCAGGTCTTGGCCAAGAGGTAGGAGGAGGATCTGCCACCTGGTCTGGCACTGTCAATGTGGAGGACCATGGCTGGGGTGAGGTCGGCAGAGCTTGGAAGGAGATTCGTTTGTTGAGGTAATGGGGTCCGGTGTTATGGAAGGCTTTGTAGGAGTGTGTGAGCAGGTTGAAGGTTATTCTGCTTTCGACTGGGAGCCAGTGGAGGTTGCGGAGGTGTTGGGTGATGTGGTCATGTCGTGGGATGTTGAGGGTAAGTCTGGCTGCGGCGTTCTAGATGGTCTGGAGTTTGCGGACAAGATTTTTGTTTTATTCTGGCGTAGAGGGCACTTCCGTAGTCCAGTCTGCTGGTGATGAGTGCGTGGGTGGGTGACGCTCTTCCTGGCATTGGGGGGGATCCATTTGAAGGTCTTGCGAAGTATGCAGAGGGTGTTGAAGCAAGTGGAGGATACGACGTTGATCTGGTGGTTCATGATGAGTGAAGAGTAAAGTATGATGCCGTGGTTGCATGTGTGGTTTGTTGGGGTGGGGGCGTTTCCGAGGGCAGGGGGCCAACAGGTGTTGACCCATGCAGAGGGGGTGGAGCCGTAGATGAGGACTTCCATTTTCTCCGAGTTGAGCTTCAGGCAGCTGCTGCTCATCCAGGTTGCGACATTCCTTGGCAAGGGAGAGGATGAGCTGGGTGTCGTTAGCGTTTGAGACTATGTTGAGTCTGTGTTATCTGACAATGGATGCGAGTGGGGCCATGTAGACGTTGAAGAGCGTGGGGCTGAGGAAGGATCCTTGGGGTACTCCGCATCTGATCACTTCTGGTTCGGAGAGGAAGGGCAGGAGTCTTATTCTTTGTGTTCTGCCTGAGAGGAAAGATCAAATGCAGTCTAAGGCTGAACCCTGGATGCTGGCGTCTGGTGGCTAGTGTGCGGTGGGAGACGGTGTTGAAGGCTGATGAAAGGTCCAGGAGGATGAGGACTGCTGTGTGGCCTCAGTAGAAGAGGGATCTAATGTCATCGTTGGCGGCTATGAGGGCGGTCTTGGTGCTGTGGTTGCTGCGGAATCTGGATTGAGAGGTGTCTAGGATGTTGTTGGTTTCTATAGAGTGTGCTAGCTGGGTTTTGACTGCTTTCTCGATGGCTTTGGTGGCGCAAGGGAGTAGTGAGATGGGCCTGAAGTTCTTGAGATCCGTAGCTTCTGCGGAGGGCTTCTTAAAGAGGGGCGTTTCCAGTCATCGGAGAATGTGGTGGTCTCGAGGGAGCAGTTGATAGTTCGGCGTAGTTAGGGTGCGATGGTGATGGCAGCCATGTGGAAGATGTGCGGCGGGCAGGGGTCAGTAGGTGCTCCGGAGTGGATGCTTTTCATTGTCTTTGCGGTGTTTTCTGTGGTGAGAGGGGCCCAGGTGAGGAGGGTCTGTAGGATGGCATTGGTGGGGGAGTTTGAGGCGGTGTCGTAGTCTTGGTCGTCAAAGTTGTCGTAGAGCGTCTTATTCTTGAGATGGAAGAAGGCGCGGAGTTTGTTGCAGAGGTCTTGGGAGGGAGGGACGTCGGTTGTTTTGCTGTTGGGTCCGGCAAATTCTTGTATGATGGCGAAAAGTTCCTTGGAGTTGTGGGAGTTGGAGAGTTTTCTGTCTTGAATGAAGTTTCTCTTTGTTGATTTGATGAGTTGGTGGTGTGCCGTGGTGGCAGCCTTGTGGGCGTAGTGTGCTTCCAGGGTTTTGCTGTTTCTCCATGTTTGCTCAAAGTCGTCAGCAAGAGCGCTTGGATTCCCGGAGGTCCGTGGTGAACCAGGTGGCTTTCGTGTTGTGTCGTCACGTGGAGTTCTTGAATGGGGCGAGAATGTTGGCACAGTTGGCGATCCATTGGCGGAGGTTGCTTGCTGCTGTGTTGGCGTCTGTCGTAGTAAGGGGGGGGGAGGAGTGCAGAGCGTGGAGGTGAGGTGTTCTTCAGAGACATTGTTCCTGTTTCCGCATGAGAGGCAGGGTGTGTGCTTGTGTGCGGTGGGTTTCGAGAAGGAGAAATGGATGCCCTGGTGGTCTGTCCAGAGCAATTCTATGGTGTGGCTGAAGCGAATGTTTCCTCCGGCGAAGATGGGGTCGAGTGTGTGTCCCGCTGTGTGTGGGGTGGGTGGAGACAAGTTGCTTCAGTCCTATATTGGTGAGGTTCTCCAGGAGAACGGTGGTGTTGGGATCGCTGAGGTTGTCTAGGCTGAATTTCAGGTTTCCGAGCAGTATGTAGTCTGTGGAGGCATGGGCATGGGGAGCGATGTAGTCTGCGATGATGTTGGTGAAAGGGGTGCGGAGTCCAGGAGGTCTGTAGGTGAGCGTTCCGTGGAGCGTCGTTCTAGGGTTGGGCTGGATCTGGAAGTGGATGTGTTCTGGGAGGGGCGAGGTGACTTCCGAGTTGGTGGTTGTTAGTCGGAGGGAGCTTTTGTGGATGATGGCAAGGCCTCCTCCGGGGCGGTTGGGGCGGTCTATCCTCAGGATCTTGTATCCATCAGGGATGGCGCTTGCGATGTCGGGAGTGGAGCTGGCGTTGGTCCAGGTCTCTGTGAGGAAGGCGACGTCGGGCGAGTGAGTGTTGAGGAGGTCCCAGATTTCTACGGCATGTCTGTGCAGGGAGCGTATGTTGAGGATGCAGCTCAGGGTATTGTGTACGGTGGTGTCTGGTGGGTTGGGGGTAGCTGCCTGGGTCCAGAGGTGCGTGAAGGTGCAGCGGTAGTGTCCGGAGGAGATCGGGCCATGGGTGTGGCTTGGTGTCGGGAGCTGGCAGTTGTTGTTGCGTCCAGGGTTGAGTTTGTGAAGAGTGCTGGGATCGTAGCGGCGTGGGATCGGGAGACCAGGGTCCCTGGTGCTGGTCGTGGACAGGCGCAGACAGGCTTGCCTTTAGCGCGGACACCATTAAGTAAGGGTCGGCAGAGCGGGAGCAGCTGGAAGGCAAGAACGGCAACACGCTGGGGGGGAGGGGCCACAGGGGCAGCAGCAGCGGGGAAAAGGCAACAAAAAAGGCAAAACAGAAAAAGATAAAAAGAGGCAAAAGAGAAAAGGCTAAAGAAAAAAGGCAAAAGACAAAAAGAGGCAAAAGAGAAAAGGCAGAAGAGAAAAGGATGACACGCACAGAGCGGACCAGCAGAAGAGCAGGCTCTTCCACTAGACCACCAGGGATGAGGCGCAGGCAGGAGCCCGTGGGTGGATGAGGGCCTCGAACACCTACTTGAAGCTCAAGTTGGCGCTAAGGGCAGTGCCTTAACGGTTGGGCTGCGCAGGGGAGAGCAGTGACTCTGACCAGAAGGTTAGAGATCTTGCTCTAAGAAGCTGAGAATTGAAGTTCTGTGCGTGGGTAGTGAATTAAATCCATGGGCAGCTAGAGTAAGGGAAACTAACCCGAGAACCTCAATCAGTGGCAGGCTATCTTTATAACTAAATATCACTACCTCATGGAAGAGGGATGTATTCTTTTAACATATTAAATACATAAATGGTACTGTCCATATTTCCATAATGCTGCTCGCAGGGTGATAAAAGTGAGAGTAGAAAATGAAACCGCCATCTGTGTGACAGAGTCTCCCGAAGATTTGTTCAGCTGAATCATAAAATGTGTGTGTTGTTAATGTGACTCAAAAGGTCACCTCAAAGCAGACAGTGATATTAGATCTCAAACAATGACATCATTAGTATGTGTAGCGTTCTAAGCAACCTTGGGCAGAATGTTGGTGGGTGGCAGGGTTCTTGGAATGCGGGTTGGGGTAGGTTCTTGGTGGACGGTTGCAGAAAGGCTATTGGGGAGCTAGCCGTCTGGATGTTTAACTGCCTTCCTTCTATGCAAATAAACTCTACTTAAATGACCCTGTGTAGACTCCTCACTACACAGACTGGTGAGGAGGATGGGAAGAAGGAAGGAAGGCAGTGCTCACCTTTGCCCTGGTGTGAAGGAGGGTTTGACTGCTATGCTGACGGTCACCGCTGTGTGTTGTAATGCTGTGGCGACTTAAGCGATTATCCGGCGATTGACCTGCAGGTCGTGAGTATTCCTGGCTAGGAATTTTACTTGAAGTATAAAGCGCTTTCATTGTGGAGCGAGAAGTGGAGAGTGCCTAGCGTGTTATCATCATGCTTCTTCACTACGGTATGTCCTTGTTAAGCTCATCTTGGACAGTGTGCAGGCGATGAACTCAACATTGTTTTTTCAGGCTGAGTAACTGTGTGAAATTAGTCAGTTCTACTTTCACATCTAGTTTATCAATGACTACCCATAACAAGTCATTTTCTGTGTGCTTCATGCTGAAATAATAGTTAGTCAGTTTGGTGGTACTATATCTGCATCGTATGGTGCTTCGGTGTTCACAAATGCGAACTCATACCTTCCAAGTGATCATGCCTCCACAGTGCAGGGAACATAGGCAGGTAATCAGGTAAATCACTCCCTTACTATTACAATTAGTGCATATCCATAGCTCCCATGGAGTATTCAGACCCAGATCAACAGATGGAGGTGTCATAGTAAGGTGACACATGGAACATGATCTACAGGGGTAATGTCTGCTCACTTTTGGAAGGCACCAAAGTTCCGTTTGTGAGGCTGCCTTGGCCATCTTGCATTGTGTATGAACCAACAGCTCTTGTAAATTACTGCTTCTCCTAAAGCAAATAAAGGTTTCTTTAAGTTTTGCTTGCCAGTAATCAGAATGTGCCAATGTATAATGATTAGGTTTTTAATAGTGTTGGAATGACTAGAGTACATACTGACACATGCCAATCTGTCTGTAGGGGAAACCTTTTGCCAGGCCTAAACCCACTGGTTATTTTATAAAAAAATAAGTGCCAGAGCCCTCATCAGGAGACAGCTTGCACCAGCCCATTTCTCCTGTTACCGCCGCCTAAAACAGAACCAACTACTAATCATGAAAGTGGGCAGACGATGCGGCGTAATGGCCAGAGCTGCCAACTTGGGAGCTGGGGAAGCGGGTTTGAGTTTCGGCGTCCACTCAACATCCTATGGTTCTGGGCACATCACTTAATCTCCCTGTAAATGAATGTGTCTTTAACTGGCGCTCATGAAAAGCGCCGGTGTAGGTAATTAAGTGCAGGTGCTGAGCAGCGGAACCCACCGGCTCAAATTAAGCACTGCCTAAACCTTCCTTTTTAAAACATATAACTAATCCCTAGGGTAGGCTCTAAACGGACCATAGGGCAGGGTGTGTTGTATGTGAAAATATGAACATTTACTTTTAAGTTTTATATGTCCTGGTAGTGAAAAACTTTGATGTGAGTCGAAGGGTCAGCTGACTGACCTCCTGTTCTGAGCTACAGACTACAGAGGCCCCTCTGCAACTTACCAGCTGGCCTGCTGAACTGGACCTGCCTGGGCCCTGCTGGCCACTGCTGGAGTCAGTTACTGATCCCCCCAAGAGGTGCCTCCCAGTTCCTGGACATTTGGTGTGGCATCAGTTGACCACCTCCTTGAATAAAGGAAGAAATCTTAACGTTTTGGGCTCTTCACGACATGCGAAAAGGTCCGTTCGCACTGAGATCTTGCCACCCTCCGTTCCAATTGCCAACGCAAAGCTTCACGCTGCAGTGACCGCCAGAATCAACAGGCAACGAGAGATCTGCACTTTGTGCTACAGCATTGACAGCCCGTGGTGACCGCCAAGGTGAATTTCCAACAACGACCGTCACCTGACAAAACACAGCAACAACCGTCCAGCTCTTCGTGCTACAGTGACAACCATCTGTGACGCTCACCCTGCTCCTCATGTCCACCTCCGCCGCAAAACGAACTCCTCATGCTGGCTGGCGGTTAAAAGGTAACTTTTTCAGTGGGACTAACCTGGTCCCTGCTCCATTGTGGTCAGCCTGAACTTGTGACTTCCATCCGGTCTTGCATAATCAGATACTCGCAAGTGGTGCTTTTTTTGTGCTTTTTACTTGCTATACTTACCTGAAACCTTTCAAACTGCATATCTCCGTTTCTGATGATTTGATTTTTGCCGTTTTGGTGTCAAATAAGTGATTAAAATATACTCTGTCTAAATTGGTATGGGATTTTTCTTGTGTTGGGTTTCCACTTTATTACTGTTTGTGTGCGGTATAAATCGTTTACACGCTGTCTGGAAGTTAAGCTGGACTGATTTTGTGCCAAGTTACCAGAAGGTTAAGCACAGGTTAATTTAGTGACTTCTTGTAGTTCACATTGACAAGAATTGTGGCTGTTACTTGAGTAGGGTTTCACACCCCTCAACCACCAACCCAATTTATTACAAGGGGTATCATCAACACTTGTTGAAAACAACCAGAGAGGGAGGGAAATTAAATAAGGAACACTCTCAGTCCCCCAAGATGAATCTGATCATAACAACAAAAGAGTTTGCCTTTCAAACAATGGATGTAGAGCACGACAGAAGAATCCAACTAGGTTCTTTATAAAGCCCTCACTCACCAACCTAGTTGGTGACATGCTTCATCATTGGGCCCCACCAGGAGAGGCCGAGTGCCACCCTGGTGTGCTACAACGCCAGAATTACTGCGGAGCTGGTTGTTCGTGTTTCATGAATAGTGAAAGAGTGAATGTTAAAAGTATCACGATTGTGTCAAAAAACAAATGTATTAGAAGCCAATCGGACACAGTAAAAACAAAGTGTGGGACAATTGGGCTGAATAAATTGTTCAGCGAAGTCCACTTAAAAGTTGGTCAACATGTTTCTGCCTATGTGTTGTAAATTAAACTGGCACTCGTCAGGACCGTCAAGTGTAAACTCCGGCGGTATGGGCGCGCTAAGGCCTGTTTAATTTACTACACATAGGCAGAAACATGTTGACCAACTTTCACTCTTTCACTATTCACGAAACACGAACAACCAGCTCCGCAGTAATTCTGGCGTTGTAGCACACCAGGGTGGCACTCTGCCTCTCCTGGTGGGGCCCAATGATGAAGCATGTCACCAACTGGGTTGGTGAGTGAGGGCTTTATAAAGAACCTAGTTGGATTCTTCGGTCGTGCTCTACATCCATTGTTTGAAAGGCACACTCTTCTGTTGTTATGATCAGTATCATCAATACTGTCATCGCCATCATGAGTTTGGGAGGTTTCTGGGTCAGAATAGGCAAACATTGTGTGGTTTGCAACCGTGTGGTGCCAATCGCAGCGCTGGTGTCGGAGCCGTGCTGGAGATGAAGTCAGCGGAGCGAGGCTCGTGAATGAGACTAGTCTTGAAGCAAGGTTGAGTGGGGTAGTCCGCTTCGGGGACGAATCAACTGGGGGTAACCTGACTAGAGGCCACCTTGCATCCTTAGGGCCCAAAGGTGCTCTAGAGGCATTGTGACTACCAAATATTCTGTTACCAATTTAAAATTCTAGGGCTGTTGAGGAGTCGCCGGTGACCAGAGGATGTCAGGGAGCATCGGGATAAACTGCATAATCAATATAGGATGGGGAGAACGAGCCTGTGGCTTGGTGGTACTCAGGACTTAGCGCAACTTCGAAAAGTGGGAGTGGTGGAACAAAGGGGACCCGTGATTCAACTTCTTGTACTTATTTCTTCTACTTACCTGAATTCCTGGACTTCGAAGTTGAATGGTCACAAGGGCAGCCCAGGGAACGAGAGCATGTCCAGGGCCTTCTTTGACTTTCTGCACTGTTCTACGACAGCAAGTTAGGCTTCACAGTCACAGATGGCCTTCTTATTAGTCTTCGCAGACAACCATACCTATCTTGTTCTCATGACTATTCTGGTGGTGTGTTTGCAATCCATAGACACGTGAAATCTTTATGTCCCACCAAACTAAACTGATACTGAAGCAATTTTTCAATAATAAAAAAAATGTCGTTATTCATCTCAAGCCTAACTTAGCAGAAAAGGACTCCTGCGTATGCAAGTTAAACTGAATTACCTAAAACTAAGACCTTATTTTCAAAATCAACACATACTATCAGTATCAGGTAAGATTACATAAAAATCTGCCTCACAGAAATCAACATATATCCATAGTCTTTAGATCAATGTAACAATACTGGAAGACATGGAAAAAGCAAATAATGTTCACTGCTATGAGGTGTATAAAATACATGGCAGCACATTTGGCAATAGTGGAAATTACGGGTCAGCACAAACTGCAACAAGATTGTAAATGGACAACATTGAGTATAAATAGATATAACATACAAAGATGCACTCGATCAGTATTTCACTTTTTTGCTGTATTTTGAGTAGTGAAAGGCACAGTTGAAATGCACTGTGGGTTGTATGTTAAAATTTAAAACCACGGTGGTGGAAATAAAGTAAAGCCATTTACATCCATGACAAAGATTTATTTTGCGGTCTTTCTTTGGTGGGTCGTTGTTTTTTTTCTTTCAACTCCTTTCGCCTTGTTTTCCTGACAGGGGACCCCCTACATGCTTTTTTAACTTTTATTTTTTGAAACCTAGCTTTTGGCACTGCTGGACGCATTCGAGCTCATTCGGCATGGTTTTCTGCTTCTGCCACATTGCATTGTCCTTTGGTTAAATTCAGTGCGAGAAATGCTATTTGGCATTTCCCCAAACTGCAGTTTTAACACTGCTCTGAAACCACTGAAATGACTGGTGTTATTGTTCGGGTGTTTTCAGAGGTCTTCTCTTTCTATAGGTTTCTTTTCAAGACTTAGCCTGTTGCAATTTATGCACGTTACACATCGGGAGTTACATGAACACTTGGATATCACTTGTTGCACCACTGCTCACTCGGTGTGATTCGTGCAATATCAAGACAAGACTGTTATTGTACGAGTCTAGCTCACAAATGTGCACTTGCTTAATTAAAAAATGTCTAGACACGACAGCAGTCATCATCACATTCCTTCTCAAATGAACGCCCCACCCGCTAACGTTTTCTACTCTCTTGGACATATAATGAATGCCAATGTTCAGTTTCTGTGGGTTCATTCGTACTGCACAGTAAGTACACTACGGAGTGCCTTAGCGAAGCTGAGCTGTTACACACCAAGACCTTAAAAACATTGCGGGGTTTTTCGACTAATTGTAATTTAGCGCTTACTACGGAACCCAAAGTGGATTAGTGGTGGATTACTCATGATATCCCAAGGTGCACATACTCAGTGCTTTAAATGGGCCGGTACTCACTGGTACTGAGTACCGGCACTTTTTAGATTTATCGATGTGAGTACCGGCACTTCTCTACTGTTCTGGAGAGTACCGGTACTCGTGAACAGCTAGGCTCATTGGCAGTGCTGGTGAGCAGAAGTATTAAGTGTTTGTGGCAGCCAAGGTGCCGCTTCTGCAGCCTCCGATCTGAACCCAGTTGAGCTATTCAGCAGGGCTCATTTAAATAATGTCCGGGTGCTTGCAATCACGCTGTGCTTGACAGAGAAGGGTCCATTCAGACCCTGTGCTGTCAATCACATTCACACTATCCTGTGCATTCGTGCAAGCACAGGAATCATGGCAGTGTCAATGAGGCTACGGCCAGACTAGCCCTGGTGGCAATTAAAAAAGCCATGGTAGGTGAAGAGAAAAGATGGCTTTTATCATACCTGAGTCTTTTGTGTGTCTGCTATGTTTGTGTGTATGCCTGTTTTTTTAAGAAAAAGTGAAAGAAAGATTGAGAATCAAGACACTCTCAGGAGGTATTTTAAAGAAAATGTGTGGCACTTTGTTTGTACATGTCTGCTCTGCGACAAAGATTCATAGATAACGTAAAAGGGAGGGTTGGTGGGTGGGTAAGTGGATGAGTGAGTGGATGGATGAATGAGCAAGGGTGGATGTATGGGTGGATGGATGATTGAAAGCATGCATGGGTGAAAGAGGGTGGATGATTGGATAAAAGGGCGGATGATGGGTGGATAAGTGAAAGTTTGGATGAATGAAAGGTAGGGAGGATGGATGAAAGGGTGGATGATGGATGAGTGAAAGGAGGGATTGAGTGAAAGGGTGGATAGAATAAAGGAGTGAAAGGGTTGATGGATGGATGAGCGAAAGGATTGATGGATGAGGGAAAGGGTGGATAAAGAGATGGATGAGTGAAAGGATGAATGGATAGGTTTGGAGATGGATGGATGGATGAATATTCAGATATGAAGGGTGGATAGACGGAATGGTGA
Source organism: Triturus cristatus (assembly GCF_964204655.1). Classification (NCBI taxonomy): domain Eukaryota; kingdom Metazoa; phylum Chordata; class Amphibia; order Caudata; family Salamandridae; genus Triturus; species Triturus cristatus. The sequence continues at coordinate 1,541,791,551 of NC_140591.1, forward strand.
AAAACTGAATGATTGATGAAAGACTGAATAGACGATAGAATGTAAAGGTTAAATGGTGGACATCAGCAGGTGAATGGTAGGATGAAAGGATGAATGGATAGATTGATGAAAGAGACAAGAGATATCATCTGGGGAGGGTCATGATGAGTTGCTTCATTTGCTTAGTGCCATAAAAGCTTTGGTGCGATGTGGGGGTATTTTCAGTTTCTTCCTACTCGCATGCTCAAAAATATATAGTATTGTGCCAAACAGCAATTAACAGCGTGACATTAAGAAGGTGCAACTATTGCAAAAAAAGAAAATGTTAACATATCGCATTTTTCTTTCATTTTATGTAATGAGTTAACCTGCTTTGTTTATATAAACACATAATGTGTTTTGGTGTGTGCTGCAACTAATATGGAAGTTGTTAAGTATCATCATGTCTTGCCCTTAGCCCCGCCCCTAGCCCCGCCCCCTCACTACACCTCTAGCTCATTTTAATGAGTACCTGCACTTATTTTTTCCCATTTAAAGCACTGCACATACTTAAGAATATCTGCTGCCATTCTACACTTACAGATTAGAAAATGGGGGAGTAAAAAACAAGAGGTGCCTGGCTCATAAAAGGGCCAAGTATAACAAGATTAGGGAGTGTAGAGGTGAACGCTAAGGTGGATACATCCTCCACTTAAGTATCAGTTTATAAACAAAAGGATCCACCTTAAAAAAGGAGGTACTCAAGAGACCAGACAACAGGGGTAGTGGTGAATGAGTGTCCCTAAACGTGGTTGGGCACACTCAGTGTTGTTTAAATACCCCTCACACACCAAGAATGGCCCATGGTGTCATGCTTCATCATTGGGGTCTTCCCGCCCCGCTGCGGGACGGGGCGTGCTACGACCTACGACTACGTGGGAGCACTTTAGATGAAGTACTATGTGTGATGTAAAGGGAGGGTCTATTGTAGTTGTGAAAATGTGTATGTTAAAAAGCAAATGGCCCAGGGAGACAGAAAAAACTTTAATTCAGGACAGGAAAAAGATCCCTCCCAACTTAGAAGCATGTGCTTAGTAAATATACAAACGTGAAAAAAATGCAGTAAATAGTGCACATCTATACAATACCCAATCGTATGTATGTAAATTTATATGTATATGAGGATAATGCCTCATGAACTGGCTGACGATCTCAGCTACGAGTCTGTCCCTCCCGCGGTTCCGCGGAACCGCGGGAGGGACAGACTCGTAGCTGAGATCGTCAGCCAGGGCACAACTAAGGCTCCATTACGATCCTTCCCGTTGTAGGTTCATGAGGCATTATCCTCATATACATATAAATTTACATACATACGATTGGGTATTGTATAGATGTGCACTATTTACTGCATTTTTTTCACGTTTGTATATTTACTAAGCACATGCTTCTAAGTTGGGAGGGATCTTTTTCCTGTCCTGATGAAGATGCCTAGCATCGAAACATGTTGACTCACTAGGAGTAACCACACATTACGTAGGCAAACTCCGCACTTTTGTTTTGACTAGCACCAGCCCTCCCGGGACGAATTAAAGTTTTTTCTGTCTCCCTGGGCCAGTTGCTTTTTAACATACACATTTTCACAACTACAATAGACCCCCCCTTTACATCACACATAGTACTTCATCTAAAGTGCTCCCACGTAGTCGTAGGTCGTAGCACGCCCCGTCCCGCAGCGGGGCGGGAAGACCCCAATGATGAAGCATGACACCATGGGCCATTCTTGGTGTGTGAGGGGTATTTAAACAACACTGAGTGTGCCCAACCACGTTTAGGGACACTCATTCACCACTACCCCTGTTGTCTGGTCTCTTGAGTACCTCCTTTTTTAAGGTGGATCCTTTTGTTTATAAACTCATAAAAGGGCCTACAAGGACTGCGGACAGCTTTAAATCGTAACTCCTGGGCCACCAGTCTGAGCTGATATGCTCCCAGTATGTGCCTACGAAATAATTCGAAACAAAACTAACTTAATTAAAACTGCAAATAGCATGCGTCTCTTCTTAGTAAACAAAAGATACCTCGCCCGGTCGGGACACAGGTAAGGCGTCTCTCTCTAGGACCCAGAAAGCCGCGGTCTGCTCACCTGCACTGCCAGGTAGTCCTCTTCGTCAGGAAGGATCCGGTATGTGTGCACGTGCTTCTGGAACCTGTGGAAGGGACAGGCAGGATCAGTGAGAGGACATTTTGGCTGGCAAACAATTCAGAAATATCTCCTGCTGCGGTTTCCCCTACCTACATCCTACGCCTCTATAAAATCAATCCCGCCTCCCCACACCAAATGTACTATACACCTCGGAGAATGGCCACACCTCCTTGTTCCTGCTGGAACTTCCTTACAACAAACGCAATGTAAGAACACGGCCCCCTGTAGCACCCCACTCCCTCTACAAAATGATGTATGGACATCAGTGCACTGCCGGGGCATGTCACTAGTGATCACGTGGGGTGTAGGGAGTAAGGGTCTCCATGCGCTGGCCTAAGGAAATATTTTAAATGCGTATTTATCAGAAGAAAGCAGAAAAATGATGTCCAACCTATAAGTAAAACCTTATCCCTTGTATGTACGTATTAATCGTTTCATACTCATACATGTATGCTTTGGAACAGGCGCGCAACACCCATTGGACTCAAAGGTCTTCAGCCCCCCGCCCCCGTCGTGTGGCAGCCCGGGATGAGACAGCTCCCGGACGCGTACACAGCAGCACCCGAGGACTTCACAGGTCTTTAAAAGACCATTTGCATGTTAATGAGGCCTTGCTGTTGTTTCACCCCTTCTAATGCGGGCTGACCGACAGTCCCCGCAGGGGACCCTCATAAGAGGGCGGCCCCTTTAGTGCCACAAGATGGCACACTGGGCAGCCTAGTGTTTGGCCTGAGACCCCTGCGCGTCATTTCTGTCCGGGGGGGGGGGGGGGTCAGGGAGAGGTATATGGTCCTCCCCCCCCCCCCCCCGCCCCTGGCGGCCTCTTTGTCCCCTCGCCCTGACGCCGACTCGGTCCTGTCCCCAGGAGCTGCCTACTATCGCGGTGAGTGATTTTCCCTCCCCCGAGGCTGGGTTACTCAACCCGGCTTCGGGTGTGGCGGCGGCCCGCCAGTGAGGGGGGGGAGGCACAGCTCCTGGAGGGCTATGGCAACGGCACCCCTCCGTTCAGGGCCAGCCCACGGTGGGGGGGGGGGGGGCAATGAACTCCTGGAGGGTCCAACTAACGCTGGCCTGCGGGAGTAGATATGGGGGGGGGGGGGGGGGGGGGGGGCAGTGGCGTACGCCACGTTGTCCGCTCCCTGCGACTGTGGAGTCATTGTAAAAGTAATCTTTACAGTCGGGATGCCGGGCGCCGAAAGGTCCGCATCGCTGTGGGCTGCGGGGCGGCGCTTACCTCGGCTTCCCATGGTCGCCAGGCCTCCCGGGGAGGAGGTGCAATGCACGGCAGTGGGGGGTGTGGAGCGCCTGGGGTGCGCAGTGCTCCGAGGCTTAAACTGTCGACTTTGGTGCAGGAAACCAGGGATCGAGCCTCGAGGTCGCGTCCACATCCTGTGATTGTGGGCAAATCACTTAATCTCCCCGTGCCTGAATATGTAATGTAAATACGGTGCTCATGTACAGCGCTCCAATACCTTCAGGTCGAGTTTGCGCTATATAACAGATGCAAAAAAAAAAAAAGTTCATTTTCGAGCCAACGCGCAGTGTGGTCCTCAGCGCGCCCACTCAGCCGACAGGCAGGGCTCCACGCCACCCGTACGTGTGCGACAAACAATCCCTTTGTGGCCTCGCTGGCATCTGGGGAATATTTACCGGACTTTAGAGGCAATTCCTGCGCGCACGCCGTGTCCTCCTGTATCGTGCATGATGAGTCAGGGCTCTCTGTCTCCCCTGGGACCTATCATCCTAAATCATGAGGTCACTGTTAGATTTTAACAGGTCTAATGAGCAGGCCAGTTTTCAGTAGTTATGGGGTGGTGCATAATTAGTGGCCAGCTACCGAGAATGTCTCTCAGCACAACCGGTGGGTACCGCTGGACGGTCATCAGTAGAAGGGATAAGCGGGCGCCACGCAGCTGGCAGAGGTGTAAGTCTAGCGTGCGATCGCCATGTTAGGAAGTGGCCATTTAAAGTGGATGCCCCTCAACAGAAGCAGTAGGGTAGGAGCGGGACCTTAGAGGGGGGCAAGGTCCTCAGGGTGTGGGGTACACTTGTGGGAAAACTCTGGACGATAAAGTGTATTAGTGCTCCTACTTTTCCTCTCCTGCATCGAATGGAAAGGGCAGGCAAGCCACTTGACTCTCTTGGGGAAGAGGGAACTGTTGCAAGAGATGAAGTCCTCCATGTGTAAGTAAGGCTACAATTGGGGGCATGTGAGTTTGGCTTGCCAGTCCACAGGGTGTTATGAAGAAAATGGGGTTACACCTGCGGAAAGTGTTTGCTGAGCAGGGAGAGGCACGTGTATCAGCTGGATGTAGGTAAAGATGCCTACCCTTTTACTGAGGGGGCATGGACAGGTTTGCCGGACCTGGAGAGGGGCTCGAGCAAGCAGGATGTAGGTAAATAGGCTTAGGTGCAAACAAGAGTGTATAGAAAGGTATGCAGTGCTCAATTAAGAACACCATTCTATGTTCGCCAGGGAGCAATCCAAAAGAACTGTAAAATGGTCTGGTCAATGGGGCAAAGTAATGCACCCTAGAAGAAGACCATGAAGACCACAATGTGCAAATTAGCAACCAGTTGGGGACAGGTGAACTTTTGTGGTCTGAAATCACCCCCAGCTCCCGTGGCATGGAGCTCGATCGGGGGAGGCGTTGGAGCCTGCGCGCAGGAGGGTCATCTGCACCATGCGTTAATTCGCTGAGCAGAGGGGATTTGGCTTCCTTAGACATGGGTTGCTACACGCCAAATTCACAGGGTGCTTTGAGGACGATGGGGGACATCTGTCCAGTTTAGCACGCACCTGCTCTTGCTGGATAGGGGGAGAGGCACTATAAATAGCTAAGATAAGGCCACTACTTTGGGCAAAAGGACACTGCTACAAAACATGAAGCCCACAATTTGCAAATTAAGCAACCAGTTAGGGACATGTGAACTGTGGTGGTCAGAGATCACTCCCCGGCTCCTGTGGCAGGGAGCCCGACCTGGGGAGGCAATGGAGGCTGCGCGCAGGAGAGTCAGATGCGCGATTCGTAAATTCACCGAACAAATGGGGTTTGGATTCATCAGACATGATTTGCTTCATTCTAAATCCACAGGGTGTTTCGAGGACGATGGGGTACATCTCTCCAGAATAGGCATGGACTTGTTCCTTCTGGACCTAGGGGAGGCCCTGGAAATAGCGGGATGTAAGTAGGAGCGCCGGCCTTGGTGGGGGGCCCTAGCTGCGACGGTCGCCACACCCAGGGCTGTGGCGGAGTTACATGGCGATCCAGAGGCGGAAAGGTACTCAGGGGTACCCTCTTCAGGAGCACAAAGGGTGCTGAGGCCGAATATCCCCAGAAGTCTGTGCGGTGGACCCTGGGGTGCGACGGCACCCCATCTGTCCTACGGGAGGTTGGAAACCTGTACAACCGGGGGTCGCTTGAACGCTCCGCCCCTCGTAGGGGGGGGGGGGCGTGAGTTATATGGTGGACCAATGTTTCACCGGAAGTGGGAGGGGCTATCCCCTCACCACAACCGCTAAGCACCGATTGGCTAAGACCACGATGCAAGTAGGCCCATCAGGTGGTAGGCCGCGAGGGGCGGCTTTCATTTGGATCGCCTGTAAGATAACCCACCATGTTGGTATTATTTGGTATGCTAATAAACCTGCGGCAATTTTCTCCACCAAAAAGTTGTCTTGTCTGCTTATTATGCTATCGGTATGCTGCTGCGGGAGGGCTGGTGAGTGTGGCCGATATTGGCACTAAAGCCCCTGCAGCTCCACTCTGCCTATTGCTTAAAGATTCAGCCCCCCCCCCCGAAATTTAGCTCTAGTTGTGCCTCTGCTTTGGAACACAAATATTTCCTGTTGAATGTCTTTATGCCGTGACGTCATACCGCAGGCTCCTGCGGCACATGCGGACGCCAATCCTCTGAGACAGTGGTGTAACGCAAAATGATGGGGCTCTGCACATACCTCACATATTCGTTGGACTTGGGCTGAGCGTGAAACCAACCCCCGCCCCGGGCACCCACCACCAGGTCTGTTGCCCCTGAGCTGCTGGGGTCAGTGTTACTTACGCTCCTGCTTCAGGGGACCCCATTTATCCCCGACCCTATCTGTTAAATATGGGACTCTCAGGGGCCCTCACAACATTCTGCAGAGGGCCCAATCATTTCAGGCAATTGCTTGGGTTTGCTGTAATTTTCTTGTACTTAACGATACATATAAATCAGTGCCTTTAATTTTAAATATATTTAAATGTGCATTTATTGAGAAATTTATCAAGCAATTGCTAAAAGCAGCTCGCTGAAAGGAAACACTTCCGAGGGATGTCATTTAAAATAAAATCAATGACTGCCGAGGTGCCTAAAGAAAATGTAGACCACCACGAGGTGGTTAGCATCTTCAAAAAACACGTTTACATTCGGCTGAAAAGTAGAGTCTGAAATTCAGGCCCTGAGGAAACGTTGCAGGAGCGAAGACTTCCTGCCTACTCCTTTTCCTGTTCACTTCCTGGTTTAGGACAGGCCTTATACGAACCTCCTCCCTTCGGCACAACAAATTATATCACAAATTGCCGCTAGAGGGCGCCGCACTCTAAGTAGCCATTCAACTTTTTTTGTACACAAGAAAATAAATATTTCCCACAGGAGTCCTCATTTCTCGGTCCAAATATCTATTAATAGACCTTCCAATAAAGTAACATTATTAGCGCCTCCTCTGTTTTCTCTGAAAAAGCCTTGAAGGCTCCTTTCTTCCAAAAATGTGGAAATCAGGCTGTCTGACAGGAAAACGTAAGCGTCATGCTACATAACGGGGAATATGCCTTATTAATTAATAAGTTGGCATACAAAATAATTCCTCTAGGAAAAAATCCTAGATATTGTTTGGGTCGAATCACATGCTGCGACGCATTACATTAGCGGTCAGAAGTTCTCGCGCTTTACAAAATCTGGGATGGACTCTATAGATTTACAATGGCTTTTGGAGACCAGTGCATTCCTATCAGCTGCGCCTCTATCAAGCCTGGGAAAACTGCACACTGAGTGAACCGAGCTTTCCCATTCAGGCCTGTAACCGATGGATTCCTGTGGGATGCTTCTCTGTCACTCCTGAGAAAACTGTACACAGAGTAAACTGAGCTTTCCCCTCCAGGCCTGTAACCGTGGATTCTATCCAGTCCTGTAACCGGTGGATTCCTGTGGGATGCTTCTCTGTCACTCCTGAGAAAACTGTACACAGAGTACACTAAGCTTTCCCATCCAGGCCTGTAACTGTGGATTCTATCCAGGCCTGTAAAGGTGGATTCTATCCAGGCCTGTAACCAGTGGATTCTATCCAGGCCTGTAACCAGTGGATTCTATTCAGGCCTGTAACCGGTGCTTTGCTGTGGGATGCTCCTCTGTCACTCCTGGGTAAACTGTACACAGAGTAAACCGAGCTTTCCCATCCAGGCCTGTAACAAGTGGATTCTATCCATGCCTGTAACCAGTGGATTCCCGTGGGATGCTCCTCTGTGTACAGTTTTCCCAGGAGCGACAGAGGACCATCCCACAGGGATCCACCGGTTACATACATGGATATAATCCACTTGTTACAGGCCTGGATGGGAAAGCCCGGCTCACTCAGTGTACAGTTTTCCCAGGAGTGACAGAGAAGCATCCCACAAGGAATCTGCCGGTTACAGGCCTGGATAGAATCCACTCATTACAGGCCTGGATGGGAAAGCTCAGTTTACTCAAAGGACAGTTTTTCCAGGAGTGACAGAGCAGCATCCCACAGGAATCCACCGGTTAAAGGCATGGATAGAATCTACTCATTACGGGCCTGGTTGGGAAAGCCCGGTGCACTTAGTGTACAGTTTACCCAGGAGCGACAGAGGAGCATCCCACAGGAATCTGCCGGTTACAGGCCTGGATAGAATCCACGGTTACAGGCTTGGGTGGGAAAGCTCAGTTTACTCAAGTGTACGGTTTTCCCAGGAGTGACAGAGGAGCATCACACAGGAATCCACAGGTTACAGGCATGGATAGAATCCACCGGTTACAGGCTTGGATGGGAAAGCTCAGTTTACTCAGTGTACAGTTTACCCAGGAGTGACAGAGGAGCATCCCACAGGAATCCACCGAAACCAAGAACCAAGAAAATGGCTGCCCCCCTGGTGAAACATTACTTAGAAAAAGGACATAACCATGAAGAGATTCAATGGCTAGTTCTGGAAAAAAATAAACAACTCAGAGGGCATGGACACGGATTCCATTAGAAAATGCAGAGTCTTTTGGATTTTTATCCTAGACACAGTCAAAAACGGATGAAATCAGGAAATCCCGTGTGACCAAGCGATATGATACAATACTAGCTAAATCCTTCGTTAGCTGTCTTTTAGTGTCTCACCCAATTTTTGGTTATGCATTCTTTTATATACCATACTTCAAAGGCATGAAGGTCATTGACATTTCACAGTGGCACTGTACTTCTTAGCCACTTCAGCCCTTCAAATAATAGTCCAGCATCTCGATGGCGGTACCAGGCCATCGTATATTCCCTCTCCTTGGTGTCATCTTTCCATATATTTGAGTCTCTGGCCCCCACACTGCATTATCATTAAGCTCCATACTCAACAGACTACACTATCCTGCAGTTAGTAAAAACTGAATAAATAGCGTTCTAACGGATTGAACAGTCACTCCTTACCATCTATAATGGGCAACTACTGTTGCACCATTTCAGAGAGAGGTTTCAATGTCACTTTATTTTTGTGATGGCTTTACCTTGAGTATTTTGAATTTTCAATATCGATTTGTGTATATACTTCACTGAGTGATATTTAGTCACTTTAACACATCTGTATCATCATTGTAACGACAGCGCACGAAAAAGCCATACATCTTTCTTAATAGTGGCATTCAAACCATGATAAAAGGCTTCGTTGTTGCTTCATCTTCTTGGAGATAATGTGCCCATTATACAGATACGCGACAGTCTTTTCCAGAAAATACTATGCATTATATACATAACCGAGGACTGTGTGTCGTAACTTTGCAACATCATCAGCTCACACAATGTTTCGTGGTAAATTTCATCACGCTGGCTCCGGCAAGCCATACCACTTGTTGCCTAGTACAGCACGGCCGTGCTACCTTCACCAGTTTAATAAAGCTTAGTTGAAACATCTTCACCATTGGCCACTCGTAACCACGTGATACGGCAATTTGCGCTTTAAGAAGCCGTAATCAAAGCGCGCCGGGTTAGTTACCAGGCATACATGCATACAAGAAAGACTAGTCAATTTGTTGCGGAACCTAGAACTAATTGCAATACAATTTCTTTGAGTGGATTGTTATTGAAAATTTTCCGTAGAAAACGATGGTGAAAAGTCTACCACTATCATGATGCGTTAATCCAATATGGCGGATTTTTCAAAATGGCTGCCCATTATTTGAGATATAGGGTATAACTGTTTATATGCCCATGTGTGGTATCATTTTATATGTTTTTAGGGACAGGAAAGTCAAAAATAACATCAAAAATTGTTTCTGACGACCATAATATCAAATAATCGCGGAATGTGTCAGATAGACAAAGTTTGTATAATATTTTCGTTGACTTATATGACACAGTGTGAAGGAACGTAGATATTACAATTAACCTTTGAAATAAAAAGTTTGCTATTGTTTGTGTTTTGTTTTGTAACTTTGTTGTTATTGTTTGTTTTTTTGTTAATCAAAAATGTTTCATTTATGTGTTACAGGTTCTTGCGAGTTGCTGTGAGATACAGTGAAAATGGACGTAGAAAAGTGTTTAATTTGTGATGTGGTGTTTCAAGAAGATGACGATGTATCTGAAAGAGGAGTGACTGGAATTCAAAAAACATGCAAGGAGAGAAAAATATCTAAGTTTCACGTTTGTGTTGGGCAGAAAGTTCACAAGAAATGTAGAGCGCGTTTTGTTAACTTGAAAACTTCGTTCCAGGACAAAGAATCAGATCCCACAACTTCTCGTGTTCTACGGTCGTGTGAAACCCCGTTTGATTTTAGAAAAAATAGTTTTTTCTGTGGTACGGAGTTACATTTATACTTCAGGGAGAGGAAAAAAAATGCGTGGTTTAATGCACGAACAGTTGAATTCAAATCATCAGTTTTACAAAAATGCAACGAACGCAATGATGAATGGGCAGACAAAGTTAAGAGACGTATCCAAAATGTGTCTGATTTACATGCTGTAGATGCATGCTACCACAAACAGTGTTACGTCAATTTTTATACTGGGAAATTCATTCCCGGGCAGTTCACTTATAACCCTCAAATATCTTCAGGTCGACCAGAGGACTCAGTTCGCCAGGAAACTTTTCTTCAAGTAGGTAAATACATGGAGGCAAATGATGAAGAACAAACTACTGTTAAAGAACTTGTTAATAAAATGCGAGAATTACTGCCAGAAGATAGCGACCCATACAGTTCGAAGTATATGAAACAAAAACTCAGAGAGCATTTTGAAGATGAAATCTTCATAGGAACAGTTGCAGGGACTGCTGATGTCGTTACATTTAAAAGTACAGCTGCTCATGTATTGCAAGAGTACCACAGTCATAGCCATGAAGATGTTGAAGAGGATCGAAACAATCTCCTTATGCCAGCTGCTGAAATAATAGGAAATTATATTAAAGACATCCCTGTAGAACCAGAAACATATCCACCCATTGAAAACATGAGTAGCGTTGACTATAATGTGAGCTATATTCCTGATTAGTTAAGGCTCTAATTATCAGTTTTTGTTACTGATAAAACCAACAGAGAGAAAAGTCGCTTCTATAGGACAGGCAATTATGCAAGCTGTGCGCCCACGAGTCTTAGTTGCACCGTTACAGTTAGGGCTGGCAGTTCAATTACATGACAACACAAGCTCGAGATTTGTAGTTGAAGCAGTAAATCATATGGGATTCTGAAGCTCCTATTCAGAAGTTCTTTGTTTTGAACGTTCAGCTGCAGCAGAAAGAGAAATACTATACCTGTCCTTGTGGAACCTTCTGAAAGTTCTCCGAAATTCGTTCAATATGCAGCTGATAATATTGATCACAATATTATTACAATAGATGGCCATGGTACTTTTCATGGGATGGGCATTATCGCCACTGTGACTCCAACTAGAACATTTTCAACGGTCATTAAGAAACGTCAAGCTTCATTTGAAGAACTGAGGAGGTTGGGGCAAATCCCAATAAAAACATATCATTCACAGGCCAGTGGGATGCGTTTCTTAAAGTATACCATTAAGGAAAACGCGTACAGCGACCCCTCTGCAAACCTGGATATTTTATTGAACATCTCACATCTACTCAGCAACAGTGTTCCAGGATGGCAAGGAGTATGCCAACTACTACATAAAGGTAACCATCCCGGTGTATCATCTGTCATCTTTCTGCCAATGATTAACATGGATCCAACAAATGAGACGTGTATTCTCTCAACACTGTTTTTTGTTTCTGACCATGCCAAAAGATACAGCCAGACCCCTATTATAACATTCGACCAGCCTCTTTTCCACAAAGCACTTAGCATCATAGCCAATGTATCACAGGATAGTCCTTTGAAGAAGGTCATTCTGAGACTAGGAGGCCTGCATACAATCATGAGTTTTCTTGGATGCATCGGTTTTTTGATGAGTGGAGCAGGCTTGGTTGATATACTTGAGATTATATATGCAGGAAATGCTGTAAAGCACATGCTTTCTGGTAAAGCTATTGCAATAGCTATTCATGGTCATATTATTGTTTCATCAGTTTTCAACACGATTTGATAACGACGATGATAACGACGATTTACAGGCAGCTAGATCATTGTTTAATAATCTTCTTAATGGGGAGCTTTCTGTTGAGGATGTTACACATAATGCTGTTGTCGAAATTGCAACCAAACTGCTGAAGGCCAAGGAAGAACTTAAATTTTACAGGACTCCTCGACTTTGGTTGCAATATTTGCAAATGGTCAACATCCAGAACAGGAAATTGGCATCTACATCTTGCAATGGTAAAGGAGATGCTACCTTTTTTTGCAGCATGTAGCCATAATTTATATGCCAGTTCTGCATGACTGTATTATGAGAGAATGGTTGAGCTTTAATTTGAAGCTCCTGATGTATACACTGCATTTACAAATGGTCTGCATGTTTTCCGAAGAAGTGATCGGTTTTGGGGTGGCCTTTCCACTGATTTGGAAATTGAACAAGTTCTAATGAAGAATATAAAAGGATTCGGCGGAATGACCCATGGAAAAGGTATTACAGAACAGCAGCAGCTTGTCTGGGTTATGTCACGTCCTATTTGCGCCCATTTGAATGAATGCATGCAGGACTTTGCTTCAGTGAAGCATGCAGCAAGTGAGCAACATGTTACTATGACCAGTTCAAGAATTGAACGCGGTAAAGGAGATACACAGAAAGTACTGGTATATGTAGAACAGCTCAATGTTTTTGAGCGAGAGCAACCTGCGTAACATTGTCACAGGTGTTACTTATGGCAGTGATATTAATCCTGAACTTGCAGAAGAAATTGGAAATAGAATTCTTAATGAGATGACGAACAAAAGAGTCTTGGAGTTCTCTTTCAGAAAAAGCAACCAGGTGAAGGTAATGATATCAGTTCAATCTGTTAAATTGAAAGAAGAAACCTTTGTTATGGATCCTGAACTATTGTTTCAGCGCTTGTTGCTCAGACTAGTGGCGTGGATTTGCAGGAGGTGTTTCGTTATGAGCTTGGCTCATACCCAGCTAGTTTATTCAATAAGCATGGACTTATGAGGGAATCTGGGAAGTCGCAGCTTGCCAATTATATTAAAGAGCAAGTACCAGCAGTTGCTAACATACCCGAAAATATGCAGTTCGTCATTGATGGTGGGTGGTTACTACATCGCCTTCCTTGTGGTCCGAATCAGACATTCCATGAGCTGCTTTGTGCCTATGAGAGATATGTGCTAACAAAGATACAGATACATCAATTGCTTCTATTGTGGCCTCATTCCTGACGAAGGCACCTCGGTTGTGCCAAAACGCGCGTAGAGAATTCCAGCAGTCATTCGAATTTGTGCCACTCCTCTGACCGTGTTCTACACATTTTGTGCTAATTTATTGATCCATGACAATGTGTTGTTATTCCAACAATGTTTTTAATCTGCATCATGTATGGTTGTAAATTTGAATGATAGATATGAAAGAGAATGAATGATTCTTCAAAATATTTCTCATTGTTCTAATATTGAATAAATGCTAACTTTTCATTTTTTGATAGATTTGCAGTCGTCTTAGGTTCTTTTAGATAATTGTCACGCTGTAGAAATATCATTCAAAGGTCTACATTTTGGTTGCCTTAAATCTGTACACCTATTGACTCATTCCCTACTTTAAGGAACCTCATTGGAAATGTAGGGGGCCTCTTCTTTACACTTGTTCACTGTGTACTGTTTCAGTTAGTAAATGGGTATCTATTTGGCTGTTTTTATAATGGGGCTTTATTTTTACCTCTTAGTGCATTCTTTTGCAGTTTTTAAAATATAGCGTAAACTCGAGCCGAATGTACTGGAGCACTTTACATGAGCACAAGCTACATTACAAAAGGGCACATTCATTGTTTATAGGCATGGAATGATTACGTGATTTGCCCAGAAGTACCGTGATGTTGAGCAGACGTTGAGGCTCGAACCTGGTTTCCAAGCTCCATAGTCGTCAGTTCCGGCCGTAACACCACATCCCGGGTAGAGGGAGGGAGGCAGAAGCCACATGAAAGCTCAGCTGGAGGTTCCAACAGGACCTCGACCTGAGCTAGAGCCAGGCTCGAGCCTGCCTCGAGCTTTCATTGGCTAGCCCTCCTCGAATTCCTGTTGGTTTTTCCTCTGTCACGCGTGGGTGGGCTATTCACGCATTTCCATGGTTACATGCATCAAGTGTTTTCCTGTGGGTTGCCTCACTGTCTCAAAAAACCACCCAAGATGCTCAAACCATTCCCTCTACTGTATGGGAAACAAAACCTCATTTGCATCTATCTCTCTCTGCTTTATTTCAAGTATACCTGCAGTTGTACAACTAAAGATTCCATTCACTTCTCACTATACTTGATACCAAAACCCTTCCCACATAGGACACACTAATAACCAAAGCCCTTCCAACCAGATACAGCATTACAATAGTGTAAATCACAGGTGCTCTTTTCTTCACTGCTCTTCATTAAACTACAAGCAAAGGTGCATTGATGGATGTCAGGATAAGTGCAACACACAGCACTCTGGCCATCGGACACAGCACCACACTACTTCCCACATAGGGTACGCCGCAATTCGATACTCTTTACTCTTCTTAACAAGCAGCTCCTAAAGTGTTGTGTGCTACCCATCTGCCTTTGCACATCAGTGTCTCATTAGGGGGTTTGAAGCACTAAATGTATGCAAATGCAATACAAAACCACAATATAATACAAAATGGGAATGATCTCTTTCTCCAACTCCATTCGACTCTCCATCACTATGCCCAGGTGGAGGGTCTTCTGCAACAAGCAACAAAGCGATGGAAGGAATGCTTGAATTCATCTCAGATACTGGCAATTACTCAGGGTGTATTCTAGCTCATTGTTTTTACACGCTTTTGGCGCAACTGGCCTGCCCAAACATGGGTCCTGTGCTTACTGTGCCACAGGGTTCAAGCTTTACCTCTCCGACAAGGCTTAAGTAGCCTGGTTTGAGGTTGCTTGTGTTTCGGTGTGATGGGGACCAGACTGTTTCTACTGAGGCATGGTCAAGATTGATTTGTTATGGATGAAGTCTTTCTAGAGAGGCATAGCGGGCGAAAGACAACAGACATGTTTGCCAGTGGTTCACATTAATTCAAAATTCCTTCCATTGACTTGTTTCTTTGTTTGCTCTATGAGTATGTGCTATAGGTAGGGGTGCTGGCAGTGCTACAGATGAGACTGGTAGTGTAATGTAAGGCTGACCCACTGACAGCTAGGAATCTGGTGTGCTGTTGTGCTTCAACATTGTGTTTTGGGGGTGAATGACAGCGAAGAGAGAGCAGAAGCAAAACCTCTTTCTTTGCCTTAATTCACCTGCCTGCCACAGCAGCTGGGGACCTTTAAAAGCAGTGAGGCATAATCTGTGGCTCGAATTCCAGTGTGCGAGCCCAACTAATCAGTGAGTTTGAGGGGGGGCTCACTCATTCTCACTCTGACTCACTCACTTAGTCTCGCACATTCTCAGTCTTACTTAATCTCATTCATTCTCACTCAGCCCCACTCTCTTACTCAATCAATGTCACTCTGACGTACCTAACACTCAATCTCACTGACTCCCCAAGTCTCACTTGTTTCCAATAAGTCTGAATCATTCTGACTCACTTTGTCTCACTCATTCTCTGACTCACTCCATCTCACTCACTCAGTCAGTCAATCAATCAATTTAACTCTGATTCATTCGGTCTCACTGACTCACCTAGGCTCAATCACTCTCACTCATTCCTATTCTGTTTCAATCATTAAGACTCACTTTGACAAAATCAGTCTCATTGATTCTCACTATGTCTCACTCATTCCGACTCCATCAGACTGTGCCTCATTAAGTCTTACATATATTGATGGAGCAAGGTTTCACATCTAAAGAAACTTGCTTGTATGCAATCCTCTCGAATAATATGTAATACTGTAACCAACATGTCCGTGTGTACTAAAATTGCACCACATTTTACATAATCCTATCTAAGGGAAGCTTTTCTATGTGCCGTCTTAATAAGTAACCCGAGTGTCCTAAAAATGGCCGCCAAAACGCGGGAACTCTTCTGCGCACGTGTCTACCACATCTCGTGGTGTGACGTTCTTCTGTCGCTAGGGGGGAAAATCTTTGCAGCTGCGTAGTAGCTTCTAAAATGGCCGCTTTAAATAAAACACTAATGCACATGCCGAGCTGAAACTAACCTATGCACGTACTACTAAGCTATTAATGCAAAAGATTTATTAACTAAATGGGGTTAGAGTAGAAGTGGTATACACTGAATTCATTTATTTTTGTATTCCAACATGTTCTTTTCTAACTTTATTAATAGTTTGTATTTGGGCCTTGGAGGGTGACAACGTCTCTGTTCCCTTGTGATTTCTACACATGCGCAAAACGACTGCTTGCCCTGGAACAAGTGATGCAAATTGACTGACTGCCAAAGCCTAAGCCGACAAGGACATGAGAACCCAAACTTCTGACCCTACTAGAGGAAGAAGGGGCAACAATGTATAAAGACTTTCCGATCCACATATGAAATGCTTGTGGAAATAAAGCTTGTGGTTATTAAAATTAAGGGGCGGGGAGTTAGACAATAGACTAAAGAAAAATATTGCACTTGGTATGGTGTGATGTCCTCACCCCACTGCTTGGCCCAATCAAATTGCGGGTGAACATAGAATTGAAACATTTGGGGGTGGATCATGCACTTGAATTTGGTATAACAGAGGTAAGTTATAGATAGTTAGACACACTTGATGCTGAGATGCTGATGCTATGCGGAGATGCTGCCTGATTTTGCTGCAATTTGACTGAAGAATCCTACACTAGGGAAAATTCGCGGAACAACCGAGGAGGCACATCTAGGGAAGGGTCCGGACGTGCCCGAGCTGGAGAGAGTAGCACCAGAGAGGGGTTTAACGTTGGCGTTGCACTAGGAGGTCACCTTTCCCTGTCCCGAACCGGTCCTGAATCCTTGACTCTTTGATGTCGGGGTCCTCAGACCATTCTAGGTAAATATATCTGTAGGGTAAATGCTCCGTACTTGTTCTCTATTCATTCTCTCCTCAAGTGCTGTCATTGCAAGAATTTATTAATGCAAAATTGATTATGAGCTAACTGTACTATTTTCCTGATGGAGATTTCTGGTCTATTCATGTGTATTTGATTCGACTCACAAAATTATTAATTCACATAAACTTTTAAAACTCCTTCTGAGTCAATGGTTCTTTAGAATAAAACGCATTGTTGAATTTTCCTTCCTATTCTAATCTACTACTAGATCCGTCGACAGTACATTTTACTCAGGAGACAGGATTGGTAAGAATACTGGTGTAAAGGTTTCCTAGGGTAAACAAATTGATGTCCAGTGGATATTTGCCAGCTCATTTGCGTGTATGAATGTATATGGGCCCAATTGAGTGTTGTGTGTATGAATGTGTCGAGCTGGTAAACTCCGCTGCATCAATAGTATAACTGACTGTCATTCCCCTTCGCAGTAACACCGACTGTCATTGTCCCTCACAGTTACAGTCACCGTCATCCTTCCTCTCTATTATTCATCACACTCTTACTCATTCTTCCTATCACTCATTGTCGCTCACTGACTCCTTCCACTGATTCTCTCACTTTCCCTTAAACACAACACATGTTGATTCTCACAGACACACTTTTCCCTACAAACACACACACTTACCCATATGCCGTGCACACATTTGAAAACTTTAAAGCTTTTTACTTACCTTGCCGCAGGTCCCATTTGGGGTTTGCTACTTTCAGCTGGGGAATAAAACTGAAACTCGAACCTGCGCAGTCTCAGATTTGAGGTTTTAATCACTGTGCTTTCGTCCCACTCTTTCCCAACTCTGTGACGAGCTGGGAAAGGGTGGGGTGACCGGCTGATTGGCATGTAGCCATGGGCATTGTAGGGCTTAAGCCAACAGCGCCCTTGTCTACCTTTAGCTGAGGCCTAGCAGGCTATTAATGGGGGAGGCACATAGGTGCCCCAGGGGCCCAAGGGCAGTGATGAAGTTTCTCCGGCCCTGGTGATCTCTTTCTGAAGCTGGTGCAGGGGCCTTTGGGTCTCTGTGCCAGCCACCAGCCAGAGACTGTTGCCGGACAAGAGAGTGTATTTCAGATTATTATGCACTCTTGGTGTAATAAAAACATGGGGGCGTTGCCCCTACAACCCAGACTGGGGAGGGGCTTGTCACTCCTTTAATGTATTAACCAAGGTGGCTTCCTTCCACTTGGCCATCTCTGTTATGGTTCACAGAATTGCACCCTCTATGTGGCCTCATTTCTGGCTATAGGCATTCGTAAGCCGTAAAAATTCAGCGGTTGTACTTTTAACAACCAAAATATCCACGTAGTCCCCAAGCACGGGCTATGATGATCATGGTCATAAATCAATTGCTACAGCCCCATAATTCACTGTGAATGACGACTGAAGTGTATGCTGAGAGGCAGCATTACAGTTGGTGTTTCGCATTCACAACTGTGCAGCCACTACTCTGTGCTGTCAGAAGAGCACAACTTCAAACTTCCTTCAAGTGCCCTTTTAGTGTGCTCCAGTCTGGCCTAAGCTTCGTGCAAAAGCCACCTATTGCTACAAAGGCGTCAAATATTAAACAAAATGAGTGCCATAAAATGATCTAAGCGTACATTTATTGACTTCAGCATAAGGAGAAAAGTGTGTGAAGCTAGCCCTGGAAGAGCAACCCCTACCCGATTCCAAATCACACCACAAAGAAGGCAGACACCAGAAAGACCAGGATGAAAATATCCTGCCAACAAGCACTACTTGACTCTAGCAGCGATATCAGCTACTGTCAGAGTACCAGCAAATATTTCAAAAATGTCTGTATTCTCTTTCTGAACACATACCTAACATACTGTCCCTGCCCGCACAATATTCGATGCTACAACCGCCTAGCTCAGTTGATTAGACTATGTGGTAAGATCTAAGTGCACCACAAACACCCAAAAGATCCAATTCTTAGAAACTCGATGAAGTGCCCTCAAAGGCAGAGGTGGACTGGTCTGTAGGGAGATTTCACAAAGAAGTAGACAGAAATACGCAAATGACTCAGTCAAGTCTTACTGACCCCCAGGCCTGTTAGGACAACAGACACCTCAAACTATAAGCAGTTTCCCAAAATTACAACTATCAATTATACATTTCTTTTCTACTTTTAGTTGAGAAGGAAGTACATGTTAGGTGTATCATAAATTACCCCTAAAGTTTCATGGCCAGGAATATACGCTTGTAACAATTTATACTATTCCTATAGCATGAGGTTCTAAACTATATTGACACATATCCAAGATCTAGTAAATTTCATTTTTCTTTAAAAATAAAAAAATAAAAAAAAATACTCGGGATACAGCAGATACACGTACATGTTATGTTGTTTGAAAATAAGTCTGCAGACAACATGTTTGAAATGAAATGAAAAGAACATTTGTAAAGCGCGGT
Organism: Triturus cristatus; assembly: GCF_964204655.1. NCBI lineage: Eukaryota > Metazoa > Chordata > Amphibia > Caudata > Salamandridae > Triturus > Triturus cristatus. The sequence continues at coordinate 1,541,810,921 of NC_140591.1, forward strand.
AGCTACCCTGAGGCGTCCTGGCGCTGCAGACAAACGCGGGGAGGGAGGCTGTTAGAATTTATACAGGTTTGTTAAGGAGCAGAGGTTTTAGAAGTTTGCGGAAGGGAAGCAGGTTGGGCTCTGCTCACAGGTGGAGGGGGAGAGAGTTCCATAGCTTAGCTGAGTTGTAGACAAAGGAGCGGCCACCACACCTAGCTCTATTAATCTTGGGGACTAGGGCCAGGAAGGAGGATGCTGATCGGAGCGGTCTGTTCAGTTGGTAGGGAGTGATCAGCGATTGGTAAATGGCCGACCCGTCTTCCAGAAGACCTTATGAGCAATGCACAGGGTCTTAAATTGAATTCTTTCCCTGACCGGGAGCCAGTGCAGGCTCTTTAGTGGTGGAATGATTGAGTGCCAACGGGGAATCTGTAGGAGTGTGCGGGCTGCATAATTTTGAATAATTTGGAGTTTGCGGGTGGTGGATTGAGGGGCCCCTAGATAGAGGACGTTCCCATAGTCCAGGCGTGATAGAATAAGGCCTTGGACCATGATTTGTCTCGACTGCCCTTACATGCAATACAAGGAGTAACGATACACTACATATTCACGAGAAACTACTACTGTCTTTCTTTGAAAATGCCCTTAAAATGGACCATAAACAAATGCACAGAAGTGCTGAATCAAACACTTGTTTTTATTAAATATATTATTTACTACTTACTGAAAAAATTATGAATGTACAAAAGGCAACCACGACGGTACAAGTAAGGGTGTTCAAAGACACACAGAAAGGAAATTATCGAGAAGTGTGCACAAGACACGGTTCCTTAGTAAATTTTTACACGATATCCCATAGTCATAGGGGGAAAATGCAGAGAGGGAGATGGGCGAAAATGCAGAGAGGGAAATGGGGAAAATGCAGAGAGGGAGATGAGGGAAAATGCAGACTTTTCTATCTAAGGAAGTTGAGGTAGGTTCATCAAAGCAAAATATGTTACATGTAAAAACAAATGAACTAAGTTCTGAATCCTCTTGTAAAGGGCACTTTTACCCTCATAGAGAGAGAGTGGCCTGGCTAAAGAGACAGCTGGCTATTTAGATGGAGAAAAGCAGGGTCTTTAGTCTTTTCAGAAGTACGGATCTAAGTGAATGAGGGCGGCTCTATCACCTTGATCTAATATTGCACGGAGGTCATCAGTGGCTGCAAGTAATGCGGTTTTAGTTTGAGGGGAGGAACGAACCGAGATTTACCTTGATCCAACAGTTTACTGGTTGCTATGAATGGAGCCCTCGATATTAGTAGTAAAGGGGAGGGGGGGAAAGGGACAACAATTGACAAGTACTTGGGAGTTTGCCGGAGGCTTTTCTTTTTCAGGAAGTGGAACCACCAAGGATTGCCCCCGTCCTGGAGGGACTACTGACGAAGTAACTGGACATGACAACTGAGCATGGTGCAGATCTCAGCTCAGACGCCTTAAAGCAAACCTTCGCCTGTGACGATGTAACCATTTGTGCAAGCAGAATCCTCAGCAAGGAAAACTAAAACTCAGCAAATTCAAACAAATGACCTGAACCAGCGTCGCCAAACCGGAAGGGTCTTAGACATAATCCTACCAGACGAGTCAACCTAGCATCACTGGGAGAAACACATGGTGATGTTCCTCTACCTGGCACAAGGAAACACAAAGGTCTGCACAGATACGCTCTCAGCTTCCTGGTATAGGTAAACTTGAGATAAGAGGTTGTGAAGCATGGTGCCTGAAAATATGTACGATTTTGCTCACCTCTACATCTTCTAATATCGAAAACATATTAACAATCATACTAAATACTAGGAATAGTTACAATAACCTTCACAAACAAGTTCAGGGGTGATTTGTGATCATGTCTTAAAGGTTTCCAAGTAGGAAACATCCCTGACAGATATCTTCACACAGGAGCCCACCCCTATAACTAACCCCTTTCAGCATCTGTAAGAATCCTCAAGTATGTCGCTGTGTTAGACAGAAACTTACCTAATTCTAAAGAAAGTTCTTATTCTATAAATATGAGCGTAGAGATCTACAGATGTCTCCTCTTTGGCAGCAAAGAGAGAGGGGGCAGCTGATAATGGATTGACCTAACCAGGACCCATTTTTAGGTCTCGCCTGAGCCAGCGCTTTAGCGCTGATCTCGCGAGAGCTTTTGTAAAAGGGGGATTTGGAAGTGCAAACCAGTGCTTTCAGGCCGCCAACTACAGTGCATGTGCGCCGGGCGCGCGCACCATTTGGCAGCCTGCTGATCACTTTCGCGGCTGCTTTGATGTTCTCAGTGAGTCGCGCGGCCACTGAGAACATCAAAGCGGCAGCAAAAGTGCACACCATTTGACACCCCCTCCCTTATCCCACCATGTGTTACAGGAGTTCTCCTAGATTTCTCCAACTATTTCAGGCAAACGAGGGTCATTCATTCAGAGTTGAGGGGTCTCAAGACCCACTTGATGCTTTACCTCTCCTACATCAGGGGCACGCGCCACACAAAACAATGTAATACATAGCAAATGACACCAGCACATAGCTGTACTTACAATATATTGTTACTTGCCGATGACTGGAGTCAGCTCTCGCGGTAACATTCCTAACTACGTGCCCCATATCAACTATTGGCCCTAATCTTGCCCTGGGGAATTGTGTGCAAATACCCTGCCCATATCAGGCCCTCGTGAAGCGTCCCTTTAAGTCTGTGCACAGGCGGAAGCACCGGCCCCTGTCACCCGAAGACGCAGGCTGCCGGGATCCAGGAACAGCTTCAAGCTTAAAGCTGCCTTACCTGGAAGTCATAATTACTGTAATTAAGCGCATCCAAATTGCACACAAATTAAATTAGAAGCAAGTCATTCTGCGTCGAAATCAAACGTGTTGATGACAAATTAATCAATAAGAACACAAATAAGGAGCTTAACGAACATTCGCCCTGCACGCTGATTGACTGCAGGAGTCACGGCCGGAAAAACAGCCGTTAGGATTCGCGTAAATCGCGACATCTTTTTAAAAGCAATTTCGTGTACTTTAGAAGAGAGAGGTGGTTCTCTGCCCAGTACAACCCCCTTAAGCGGATGGCTTTCCAAGGCTCCGTTTGACAAACACACCTTCTAGTAGGATTGTGTGTGAATTGCGAAGTGTGCGTTTCTGAGTGCTGCAAATGTTGATGCAGGCCAGAGGGCACAACACAAATAAACTGGCAAATGCAAGGGAGTCCTCCGTTTTCAAAGCAGTTCACACGGGAATGGAGGCATTTATATCCATGTGGCAGTTGGAGTCTGCAGAGACATGATTGCATCCTGGATGTTTTGATATGATAAAGCAGCTAGAATAATTATTTATTTTTCATACACACATTGTTTCAGTTTTGAAGCGCTACAGTTTTGTAGCCTGTTCTTTTCGATCTTCGGACTGAACTCTGGTTGGCTGTGAGCTCAAACTTGATCAGACAACCCATATTTGCTAACAAGCCATATAGCGAAAATGCTTACCTTATCTTCTTAGAAGATCACGACCCGCGTTTGTTTCGGCATTCGCACATTTTAAAGTGGTATTCAATTTAGAGGCAGATAGTTCCTTCCTTTCAACATACTGCTGCTTGATGCTAGGAGATGGCAGTAAGGCGGTAAGTCTGAACAAATCATATGTTATTGCTGCTTAGCTCTAATTACTGTTAGGATGGTGTTTGCAACTCAATTCCAGAGAGAAGATAGTCTGCAATTCCGAATGACATCACAGCACCGTACACCGCCTAAGAGGCGGGCCGAGCGTTCTGACAAAACACTGCCGCTGAGTATCTTTGTGCGGCATTCTCCTGTGAGATACATTTCCATTTTTGTCCGATGTGGGCGGAGTTCGCAGTAGGGAGACTGCAGGAGGTTTTGCCAAAGCGAGAATTTCTTTTAATGTATCCCATTATGATATGAGGGTTACGATACAGAATACATTTCCATAGCTGTGGTCGCCATTTCACCAGGAAAACAAGCTGGTCGCGTTGACTGTGCTTCTTGGAGCTACTCATGCTCAATGATTATTTTGACAACAATAATGGCACAATCCTTGCGCGCTGCTTTCATAGAAACCGCGGCTCCATTTGCCTGCAAACATATCAAGCATTTGCAATGCAATAGGTCTCGCAGTTACACGAGTTAAAGCTATTGGCATTGCAATAGGCATTGTTATTTGCAATATCAATAGCTCAAACTCGCGTAAATGCGAGACCTAATGCATTGCAAATGCTTGTTGTGTTTAGTAATGCAGAATGACCTTGCTCAAGCCATTAGCTTTGGTTTTGTCTGCATTGGCTTTTGTGAGCTCATTGTAAGGTTCCACATCTTTTTATTGCATGGACTATTTTATATTTATTTTATTGAAAGTTGTATTTTTGTAATTAACATTACAAACCAAATAAACCTTATTTGTAGTCAATGAAGTGTCATAAACCGTGCAAAATATTTAACCATGCTAGGGCAAGTGAGAAGACGAAACCAGAGAATCTGTAGTGGAGAAAGAAGTGACACATCTCTTAAAGGTAGTGGGCACCCAGACACTCTTGTGGAATGCAATGCCCATATTTGCCATCCAGCAGTAGCAAAGCACAAAATGTTGTACCCATTACAAATTTTGATGAGGCCTCCCAATTTACCCTTAACTTATGCTTCCCACTTCTGATATGCAAAAGTGTCTTGGTTCTGGAGGGGGTATACTGCACTAACAACGCTGAATGGGCCAATGGTCTGTACTGGCATAGTGTTCGGTCATTTAGCCACCTATAACATTTGGTAGAAACTGGAGCTTGGCAGGAGATATGTCTGAAGGCCAAAGAGCACACCCTTTCTGTTGTCCAGCCAGGAGAACCTATCCCCGCTCTATTCCTGTAGCTTAGAAGGGAAGAGATGTGTGTAGCCCCTCCTGAAATTTAAGAGGGAGTTGAGAAAATTCTGAAACAGTGACCGCAGGAATCAGTGACTAGGCTTCTGATTACAAATCCTTCTAAAACAGAAGTTTTAAATCTTTTCCAAAATGAGGACAACATTTGATCAATTAACTCTTGTGCTCCTAACAAATATCCCTGTTATGATAGTGATCACAGTGACCGTAGGATTACAAAGAAAGACTATTTACACGTAGGATTACAAAGAAAGACTATTTACAACATCAGACAAGTGACGGCAAGGACAAGATGACAGGACACATTTCACACACGACTGAACGGGACAAGATTCACCAAGCACTGGGTCATTCAAGGCTGTTGGCATTGGGCATGCCAATAGGACCTACCATCCCCACCCATAACCTGTTGTGAAAACAAAAATGCACCCAAGAGACTATAAAAAGATGAGCATTAAAAGTAAGCAGAACCCGAAGAGCTTGTTTACAGTAACATGCACAATCTCAGCTTTGTTTGCAGCTGCAACACAACAGTGCGAACAGGTCTCAGGCAGGTGTACAGCGGTTCAGGCTGCACTCTGGCGCAAGCCATGTCAGCAGCAACCATCCACGCCTGCTCTCAGCAGGAATCGTGTTCTTATTTTGAGATGTGTCAATACAACACTGTCAAGGTTACTCAACTGAAGCGGCAGAGGGTAATCCTGTTAACATGAAAGAAATATCAATTTCATTAGTCGGGTCTGGTGGCTTAGTGGACTAAGTATGTCCACTGTGTTGGACCTCATGGTCACAGGTTCAAATCCCAGCTGGTCCACTCAACCATTCATCCTTCAGAGGTCGATAAAATGAGTACTATTGAGTTGGGTAACAATAAACATCTGTTATTCAGCACCAAGTTACCCTTGGGTGAATGTGCGCTTTAGAAATACACATTATGTTATTAGTTCAGCACAGACTGGGCAACTGAACGGAGAATTAATATCACAGAACAAGAGTGGGACGAGTTTTTGACGGGTATCCCAAGGTGCAGGCAGATATGTCCGGGAGCTAAAATTGCTAACAAGTGATTGGCATGACAGCATGATCAGCAACTGAGTGGACACAACATGGCTAACAAGTGAGTGGTGTGAGACAGCATGATCAGCAAGTGAGCATACATGGCTAATAAGTGGCAAGCATGATCTGCAACTGAGCGGACAAGACATGGCTAAAAGGTGATAGGAATGACAGCAGGGTCAACAAGTGATCGGGATAATTGCATGATCAGCAACTGAGCAGACAAGGCTAACAAGCAATCTACATGACAGTGCAGTCAACAAGTGAGTGGACATGGCACAGCTAACAGGTGACAAGCATGACAGAGTATGATCAAACAGCGAGAGACACTGCAAGGCCAACAAGTGATGTGCAAGATACAACATGGGCAAAAAATAATAGACACAAAACGTTGAGTCCCTTAGGGCCATTAACAAGTGGATGAGTCAAATGGTTAAATGCCAGAAGCACAGGGCCTATTTAGTCCGGATTTTAACAGAATGTGGTGTGGAATGAGGCAGAGGAGGAATTTGTTTGCAGCTGCCGGTAGGGTTTTCGATTGGAGGCATTGCCGGCTTTCGAAAGTAGGATGTGAAATAGGTGTTTAGGCAACTACAAATGTCCTGTCATTTTGCTTGTGTATTTTTTTTCTTACCAGATAGCCATGCGTGTGTATTAAAAAACGTTTGTAGGTGGATGGCCCGCTCTAGAACGGGTGGAAGCAGCAGCTGAACACCATGTGGTGTGGTGCTGATGCTGGTAGTGGTGCCACTTTAGGCCAAATCAACACAGAATTACAGATATCTGGAAACCTGCTCATTGCCCGACGTTATGAGTATCACCTTCACCCAGCACTCTGGGCCCGGTGCACTGGTATGTCAACAGCAAACTAGGCAGAAAGACGCTTCATTACAATTTCTGAAATTGCCACACTATTCGACACGTCTACCATTTAGCAAAACTACTTACATGCTAATAAAGATTTTGTGCAAAAGGATGGTTGTTGTTTAAGAACTTCTACGTCTGGATTGCTAAATACAGCACTGAATCAGTAGGAGAGCTGCCCCGTAGGCTTTGATGCAGCTGCCCTAACAAGTGTTTGCCAGTCCTCCACTGCTGCAGTCTTTTGTAAAACCTACATCAAAAAAGGAAACTTCAACTCCCAGAATCCATAGTGCTGTGGTCTAGAAAGTTATGGGGGACTAAAATTGCCCCTGGTTACTTGGGGGCAGGTGTGTAACTAAGGGTCCCCGTTCTGTGGCTGGAGCCAGTTTAGGGACTACATTTGGCTAGTAATCCACGTCTCTCGATCCAAGAGGTATCCAGTCTCGGGGTTTAGTAGAGAAGGTGGCGGACTGGGTTAAGGAGAGGTGGAAGGTAAGTGCTCAGTAAAAAAGCAAATGGATTCCGTCACCAGGCAGAGACGGTACCAGGTGGATAGCTGCAATGCTTGCCTTGCAGCCCTTGGCGTCTGGCACATGCCACACGAGAGATTCTTTAGGGACAGGGAGACCGTCAAAAGACGTCTGAGGGGCCTAATGCATCCGTTCTTTTCGACCAGGCATCCCTGGTGCTTTTCTGGAGTAACAATGAGACAAGCGAGTATTTTGAGAAGTACACTTGATTTTACTCAGTTTTTCTGTTTAGAAAAAAGTGTCCTTGGAAGAAAAGACTATAAAAGGGTGCCTTGGCTATTAAATCAGTGTTTTCCGTGGGGGTGTGACTGTGGAACAGATAATAGGTCACTTCAATAACTAGCCTGCCGTTGTTTTGGGTCCAGACTTGTTAACTGTAACAAGTGCGAGACAAGCCCTTCCCACGGCGAGAAAAAAGTGAAAACGGTGCAGGAAAGCAGAGCTGGGTGCGTACATGAGTGCTGCCTCCCTCGTCTGCACAGCCTGTGGGGAGCCAGCACACATGCAAGCCATTTCCGGTTTACATCCAGCAGATGACTGTGGGGAGGAAGTGCCTCACTGAGACAGGGGAGAGGCCTAACTAGACAGCTTCGACGTTGGGGAAAGGGACTCATTTACTGTCATAGAAGACAAATGTTTACATTGCCTGAAAATACATTAATTGAAGATTGAATGATAATCATAAAAATAACTGAGATTATCCAGGTAGGGTTAGTAGGGTTAGCTACACAAACATATCTCCTCTGCACTACTCAGTACCTTACACATGACACCGCAGATGACGCCAATGGTGACATCACCGATGACATTACAAGCAACGTCACCAATGCCAACAAAGGCGCTTCATATAGAATATAGGGCACACAGGGAATGGTTTGTTACTACTCGCCCAGGTCCTCCTCACGAATATATTTTGCACCTATAGCCAGTTTACACAGGGCACGGCACATGGCCAATCACTGACCTTGCGACATCTAGTGGTACAGGATCGACAGTGCATGGCTGGAGGCCTTCCTAGTACACTGAACCCATGCAAATTCTTGCCACCTACATTTTGTAGGTATCTGTCTATTAACCTCAGAGCCTGTCCCACATCAGAAAATGATGGTGGGGTTAAACAGGTTCAGCCCACTGAATTGTCATGTTTCCATAATGCACTTTACCAACTTCAAAGCACACCAGATGTTCACTTGCAGCTGGCTCTGATGACACATCTCAAGCCGTGCAGAGACCTTGTAATGCTAAAACCATGCACTGGTTGTTGGTCGAGAAGTTTACCACCATATTCCACAAAGCCCAAAGTGCTCATGAGTCTTTTTTTTATTCTTTTTTCCAGAAAAGCTTGAGCACTAACTTGTGGTGTGCATGTAGCTTTGTGTGACTAAGTGTGGAGAGGGTACAGGCATGGCTTGGCAGTCTCAGGCAGAGAGAGTCTGATTCTAGAGCGGAGTCAGCCCTTACCCACCCGAGCAGGTATGACACGCATGGATTATCAACAGGAGAAGCCACCAGGCTCTTCTCAAAAGAGATGCCGTACTGTTAATGCAACACAGGCAGCACATGTTAGAAGTCCTGTTGTACCATGTAGAGTGCAGAACCAGCACTGTGTGGTGGGGTCACCAAAACAGCAAAAGACAGTTTGGACGTAAGGCCCCCAAGTCTCCTTTACCCTTCTGCATGATCCTACCTCATGTGCGACACGTGTGATGGACCCCACCGTAGCTCTACCACCAGCTCAGAAGTAACATGCACATCACAGCACAAGCTTGTCCTTAGCGCCTACACTCAGGACAAGGACTGAGGAACAGTTCTCTACCACCACTCTCAGATACTCCATTCCCTTAACACAGCACACAATTCTGGGGAATGACACAACTTTAACCCAAGGAACTTTCGTGAAATAACCTTTAGCCCTGGCATATGCAGTAACGTGATGTACAACCTTTACAAAAGTATTCTGTGGAACCACAACACTTTCTGCCAGAGGCAAAGGACCATTTAAGCCAAGCCTAAATAAAAGAAAACAAAGACCATTAAAAAAAACAGTATTTTGCACTTACAAAGAACAGTTAACTAATAAATATTCAGATAAAAACGGATGCACTGCCGGGGCAAGAGTTTAACTTGTGCAGTTTTGGCCCGCAATATAATACTTATTGGTATTTGTGTTAATAGAAAAATCATTACCTTTTATGAAAAGATAATATTTGGTGGTTAACCACTAACAATGGCACAGAAAGCACTTGTCTGCAGAGAGGGAAACATATTGAACGATCTAAATACTCCTAGGTGGCATGGTGAAAGTTTAACCAGTGGTGGAAGTGTCTACGGGGCCGAACCCCTTCACCCTCATACTGTTAAAGATAATACCGACATTTATAAAGCACGAACAGCTACCTCTACAGAGGTGTCCCGGTGCTCCAGCAGTGGCAGCATGCAGCAGTGACCGAAAAAGCAGACCCCCGAGGCGCACGGGAGTCTAACCCAGACTAAAGAGACAAGTTGTCACCGCCTTCCTAAAGAATGGCTCGGACTCAATCTGACGAAAATAAGTTGGCAGAGTTTTCCATAGTTTAGTAGCTCCCACCGTGAAAGATCTGCCACCCAGCCGCGCTTACATAAATCGTGGCGTCCAAAGCAGATTTTGAGAATTAGATCTCAATGAACACTTCTGTTTATAATGACATAGCCGACGCTCCAGATAACTAGGGCATGTGCCAGGACATGACGGAAAAGCCAAGGTCAGAGCCATAAACTCAATTCTCCTTGCCACTGGCCTCGGTATCCGAGGATGCCCTTTGCTGCTACTCCTCTGTTTGGCGCATCCCAGGTTTCACAAACCAGTTGTGAAGCCATGCCTTAGAAACACTGCCCCAAGAGGTCCGTGTGCTCAGCGCCATGATTTCCGATGACTCTCGCCCTTGGGGCCTGATGTGCGGTTCCTGGGGCACTCTGGGACAACTGCCCTGAGTGCACATGCCCCGGGTGACACACAGAATACATCAGACAACACTGTGAACACGAGTCTACTATATTCGAGGGAAGCAGAACAAAGGCTGCAAGCAAGCGTGGGGGTGATCCTTAGTGACCACACCGTCATCCGCTTCAGTCAACACACATACACAGACGTCACCCAATGATTACACTGACACTTTATTTGTGGGTGAAGAACTGCTGCAGGTTTATTTCATACAACACAGTATGATAATAAAATTGGGTTATCTTACGGGCGATCCAGGGCAGGCAGCCCCTTGCTGCTCCGCCCGCCTGGTGAGCCAGCACACACGGTGGGTCGATGCCCGGCAGTGTGGCACATAATTATTTACAGATCATCCACTGGGTCACGTGATCTGTCTCCTACTCCCGCCCCTTCCGACAGGGGCGGAGCGTGTTGTGGCACACCCCCGGTTGGTCAGGCCCCCCAACCGCCCGAAGGACTAACGGGGCGCCGTCGCGGTCTTCCCAGAACCCCCTTCGGCTCCTGGACCTTGGCTCGGGCACCCTTACTGTGCCAGACAGGGGTACCCTTACTGTACCGCCTGTCGCAGAGGTACCCTTACTGTACCCGTCTGCATCCAGATCGCCCTGTAACTCCGCCTGCAACGCAAAAAGAAAACATTAAACATTCCAATAACGCGCTGTGCCTGACACGTGGGGTAAGTGGAAAGGGTGGGATAACGCGTGTCCAGGCTGGAGCGGCGCGCAGGGAACCGAGGAGGAACTGGGCGAGGGGGCCTCCTAAGTAGGGGGGGCAAGCCGCGCCCCCCCGCCCCCAACGGCCTGCCTCCAGCTCCACACTATTGGAGGTCATAACCCTAGCGGGCGTAGCCTCGCACGCGAGGCAGCAAGGGGGAAGGCTCCGACGGGCGGCCACTAGAATGCTGCCCTGCTGATGTCCCACTGCTTGGGACGCGGGCAGCGGCATAGTGACCACACCGTCATCCGCTTCAGTCAACACGCATACACAGACGTCACCCAATGATTACACTGACACTTTATTTGTGGGTGAAGAACTGCTGCAGGTTTATTTCATACAACACAGTATGATAATAAAATTGGGTTATCTTACGGGCGATCCAGGGCAGGCAGCCCCTTGCTGCTCCGCCCGCCTGGTGAGCCAGCACACACGGTGGGTCGATGCCCGGCAGTGTGGCACATAATTATTTACAGATCATCCACTGGGTCACGTGATCTGTCTCCTACTCCCGCCCCTTCCGACAGGGGCGGAGCGTGTTGTGGCACACCCCCGGTTGGTCAGGCCCCCCAACCGCCCGAAGGACTAACGGGGCGCCGTCGCGGTCTTCCCAGAACCCCCTTCGGCTCCTGGACCTTGGCTCGGGCACCCTTACTGTGCCGGACAGGGGTACCCTTACTGTACCGCCTGTCGCAGAGGTACCCTTACTGTACCCGTCTGCATCCAGATCGCCCTGTAACTCCGCCACAGCTCTGGGGAGGCTACCGTCGCTGCCAGAGCCCCCCTTCCTCCTTTCGCTGTTTATAGGTGCCCGCCCCTGCGAGCCAGCTTTTAGTGGGCTAAATAATGGGTCCTGTTCTGTAACCGTAAATATACGGCATTAAGTTGCAACATTACTCAGAAGCCCAGGGCAGACTAACCACGAATGACTCTTGGCCCCAATGCCGCTCAGCTGAGGCGTGACTGGAGTTACTAGCCTTATAAGCGATGCCACTGCAGATCTTCCTATCGTAATTATGGGAAGATCTAGCACCTACAAATGGAGTCAGAACTAAACCATAGCTGAATTCGTCAATCCATCGCTTCCCTTCATATCCTAGCACTAAGGTGTTGATTTCCGCTTTGTCTACAAAGGTGATGTATAGATAGCGGCATGGTACCTAAAAAGCAGCTGCTGCTGCGGGGAATTGCATGATTTCTTTAGCAGGACAGAAGATTTTTATGTAACTGCTAAATGGACGTCTTCTTCTTTCATGACTCCGGATAAAGCCGATATGGCTGACTGAGCTGCCGAAGGTACATCGCTCAGCTCGAGGACCCAAATTTGTGAACGTTTCCCCCCCTCCCTGGCTCCAAGGAAAGGCTGGGCGAGAAGAGTAACACCTAAATCTGATTTTCAGGCTGGAAATATGGCATCGGTAACAAGGCATTGGTGAAATAGGCGCTTATGGACCTGCCATCCCCTTAATACTTTCCAATTGGCCAACTTAGGTGCCACCTGGCACGGAATTGTGTTCCCAACAGCTACAGCACCATAAGCAGGGTGAAGGTAACGTGTGAGTTAACCCCTTCACCTACGTATATAATCACAAGCTGACATCACTGTTACCTAAATTTGCTCCCTTTCACATCGTATTAGTCTATTGTTTACTACAAACCGGCCCATATCTTAGCAACATCTCCCGGTTTTGGCCTCTCTACTTGCAAATTAAGTTACCTTAAATTGGACGATAGAGTCTTATACTAGTCCCGCTGTTATCCCACTCTTTCCTTACTCTCCACTGGGACAGCGTATCCAATTCCTTGCTTGTTGAATAGCAGCTAGCTTTGGACTCTATTGCTGCTGAAAGGAGTTAATATCTTTGCCTACAGTCCTTGTTACACCGGTGTTGCAGTGCTGTAGGTAAGTCGTGGCACCGACATCATGGCTTGAAAAGGAAACTTCATTGCTATCAAATAATTTGTTGTGAGCCCCAGTTATAATTTCGTTCCTAACCCATAATTGGCAGTGTCTCTATCTTGCCAGTGCCTTTTTTTTTTTTTTTTTTTTTTTCTTCACAATTATTTGTGGTCGATATGCTCTCCCTCAGTCTGAACAAATCAGAGCTCATCGTACGCCTGCCTAATTCCTGGGGCTGTCTGGCTTAATGCTTACGCCTGGAATTGCCCCACCAAATGAAGCCTCGAAATGAACTTAACTTGGCTGTCTCAACTATCCTTTTAGAGCTTGGAACGCCCCTCGTGCTTACTAAATACCTTTGTCCTTTGTACTCCTGCTACCATAATAACACACATATATATATATATACACACCTATATATACCTCCCCTCCCTTGTCCTGTTGCCCCTCTCGGGACACACAAGGTTCTTCACTTCGTGAGAATGACTACGGATGGTTTGCATGACTCCAACCCAGACCCTCCGCTTGTCTTAAAACAGCTCAGGCTGCTGACTGTCCTGTATAGACTAGGCTGAACATTACACCAGCTGTTTCCGAATAGCAAGGCTAAAGATGTAAGGCAGCAGCATCTCCTGACCTAAGCGTGGAACTCACAATAATAAATCCGTATTCCGAGACCAAACATTTTAACCACTACCCAATCTCATGTGACTATCTTATCCACCATCAGCCAGGCCTACTTCCTTAATAAATCGCGGGTGGCTGGCAAGGGGTACGTTCGCAATATCAAAGACATGCATGTTCAACATGCAGACAGGAATCGGAGGAAAGCTTGGGGGCGATGGTGGGAATAGTGAAGGGGCATCTGGTTCACGGCTTTCAGGAATGAAAACAGCCTCCAAGGTAAATTTTTAAAGTGTATGGTAGTGCTGCACGACCAGCAAGGTATCGAGTGTTTGCGCGCTTTACCTGCACACCAACTAACGCCACCCCAGGGACACACACTTTTCTTATTAGGCACGGGGAGATTAAGTGATTTTCCAGAATCACTGCATATTGATAAGGCGCTGAGACTTCTCTATTCTTATGCAAATCAACAGTTGTCTAGAGGCATCACACCAGAGTTGTTCGATTGCCTTTCCACATAATGAAAACACGCTTATATGTGATTAGATATTATGGGTTTTCCTAGCGCCACTTGTGTTTAAAACACATCTAGAGTGAGTGAACTTATTTGAGAAGCGGCATTTGTTGTAGGAGTTGTGGCAGTCTGAGATTTAGAAAGTAAATATGTCCCCCATTTCCAAACACGAGAAAATATATGTTGAGGGGTTCACACGGAAGGAATTATGAATAAATACGGGTGGATTGCTTATACTATACGCTCAAGGCCAATATGTTCATTGACTGCCCCTGGTTCTTGCCCTTTTGATATCTGGCTTGACAGGGCATTTTTCTTATAACCCCATAGCTACAAATGCTTCAAAATTCGGAATGGGATAAAATGTTGGTTCCCCCAGAGCAGCGTTACTCACATCATGTTACTGGCTGCTCGGTGGATTATTCCACCTCCAAGTTAATGCTTTTATTGAAAGTATCAGGGACTACTTAAACGCTCCAAAGTACAATATATCCTCACACTCTTTTTTTTCCCATAAAAGCATAAACTAGGGTGACCAATCGTTATTGCTTTATTTCCTCTGCCTATTACGTTTTGTAGTTAGGATACAAACTGAATGCTCGCCAGGCATATCAACCGGTTCGCCCAGAGCACCCCCCGCGCTCCAAAACCTTGAAAGCTGGACCTGAACAATGTCGCAAACGGGCGGCGCACTCGAACCTGGCATACCGCTCCCAGTCGGCACCTCACAGCTTGCCGGAAGGCATATGAGCTGAGAACGTTATGGCTGCAGGACGGACTGAATTGCAAAGCTCTGGACTAGCCTAAGGTGAAAGCAGCCTGGCCGGAACGCCGCACATCCGACTGTTTTGCCAGCGGCACCTACATTGTTCCTGCTTTCTTTATAGTCATGTCTCCAGAAGGGTATTCCGGTATGCCTCACTTGCAGTCACTAGCTGAAGATTAAACACTACTCTGTATAGAGGATTTTTTAGCAGGGTGTATCGGAACATGGAATGTAAATGCGAATCTCAATGAGCCAATCAACTATCAAACGGACATGTGATACTGTAACGAAATTGGATCTAATTATGGAATGCCATTCCCCAATGAGAAAACCGATTGCAATTCAACAAGGATACGTCCGGAGCAGAGAGACAAGTGTCTTTATTACCATGCCTAGCAATCTTGCCCTGGGGCCAAAAACTGACAACATTCCGATACGAAGTCTTCGCCTGGCGAGGATAAGCGTAGTTTATACCAAGGTATGTTACTGAGACTCCTTCCTGCTCCAAGCTATGCTATTGAGACTCCTTCCTATGCAAATAGTGTCCCCTTCTGCGCAGCGTAGCTCAAGCCGATAGGCCGTATCTTCTCCCTTTTAAAAGCATTAGAGCAACTACAGGCATGTAAATCATCCTAGAAAATAATGCAACAAAGTGATATAGTAGGTGTGTCATAGGATGTTTTAGTGGAATATTATCTGATATTGCTTGCACTACTGCCGCCCCTCCTCACGGATGCACTGCTGCTTGAGAGAGAGAGAGCTCGCATACACGCATATGCGTAAAGGAAGCTTGTACCGTAGAATGGGCTGACCCCCCTGATGGAAGTGGTGCTTGTACCGTTGCTGTTAAATCATCCTCTAAATATACTAATGGTTTGCGCAGACGCGCCCTTATGGACAAACCAAACCACATTGGAATACACGTGTAGGGTGTCTGAGAACTTTGCATCTCACACAAAAAACCGCCGGGCCAACCAATCATATGCATGTGAATCTGTGTACAGGAAATGTTACCTGAGCCAAAGGACTCAAAGTGTAGGAGACTCATGTCATCCCTACTGGCAGGCAGTATAGTTTAAGGCTGCTTGGTATGGAGAAGCACAAACTCAGAGTCTAAAAAGAAACAGCCCAGATGGGAGTTCTGTTTTATAATAAGAATCAGGGACGCTGCTTGTTGCTTCTGGCTGGCGCTACATCGCTGTGAGGGCTGTTCACATCTACGCTGTGAGGGCTGTTCACATCTACGACTTGCGGAACCTGCTTCGCGGGTCCCGCTGCGGATCCCCCTCACCTCCTCTTGCCGCTGCTGGTCTCCTGCCTGTCTGGCTGCTTCGTGTGGGGCTTGTGAGGCTACAGGGCTGCGAGCGTGAACCGGGACTCATTTTCCCAGGAGTCCCGGACCCGGAGGCTGAGTCACCTGGCCCCGCTCTCCCTGAACGCCCCGCCCACACCTTGCTAAATTTAAACTGCACCTGGACCCTCTCTTCGTGGGACGCTGCTTGTTGCTTCTGGCTGGCGCTACATCGCTGTGAGGGCTGTTCACATCTACGCTGTGAGGGCTGTTCACATCTACGACTTGCGGAACCCGCTTCGCGGGTCCCGCTGCGGATCCCCCTCACCTCCTCTTGCCGCTGCTGGTCTCCTGCCTGTCTGGCTGCTTCGTGTGGGGCTTGTGAGGCTACAGGGCTGCGAGCGTGAACCGGGACTCATTTTCCCAGGAGTCCCGGACCCGGAGGCTGAGTCACCTGGCCCCGCTCTCCCTGAACGCCCCGCCCACACCTTGTCACAACACACCTCATTGGTCCTTGGGATATAAATACTGGAGATTGACGCTGCGCGGGAGCGCGCGGGAGCGACCGGGGCGAAGACCGGGCAAAGAGCGGGCCGTTTGAGGCCGTTCGAGTACGTGAGAGTCCGGTCCGGGCCCCCCCTCTTCGCCTGGATCTAAAGGTATTTGAACTGTGAGTAAAATGTGCACACGGGAAACCAGGAGTAAAACTTCCTCACAAACTACATCGGGGGCCGTTAAAGGACCTATTGACACTTACTTTGCCAAAGCTGGCTCCCTTTTGTTTGAGGAAATAGAGGTTCTCGAGCGCAGAATCTCACAAGAAATAGACTGGGTAAGAAGGTCCTCATTGGGCCCCATGGCCCACGTTAGAACCCCAGAAAATAGATCTGGTCTTCCAAATAACCAAAGTATAGACCCGGCAATATGTCCTATCCCAGCCATTAATTCCACCAATCCCGAGTTTACTACTGAGGCCCCGAGTTACCTCGACGACATGAGCCTTATGGCCCTACCCAACACGCAAAACCCCCAGCTTACACCCATAGAGAACACTGAGATAGCTAAAGTTGCAGGAACTAACCTAGACAACAACAGGGGTACTAGGGAAGGGGCTGTTCCAAAAAAGAAGCAGGGCCTCCAAAATAAAGTAGATCATAGGACTAAAACTTCGAAATCTAAGCAAGCTAGAGGCAAAAGGGAGATGGGTGCTTCCTCCGAGCACACTGGGAATACATTAGGACCGCCGTCTCCCCTTAGAACGAGTAAGTCAACTTCTTTACCACAACCTATTAGCAATGCTCCAGCAGATATTATTCTAGAAGATATAGGCACCTTAGTTAGGTCTCTGTTGAGCCCTCTTGAGGCAAGACTGATTAAGATGGAAGCCAGACTAGTTAGTATTGAAAAGGCTACCGTGCAACTCGTAGACTCAAGGAAAACGGCCAACAGTGGGACCAAATTAGTTAGAGAGGGACCAGGTTCAAAACTTACCAAAGACAACTTCCCTCCCACACCAACTACTAATAAACCCCCGCAAATTAATCCCAAACCCCTACAACCTGTACCAATCAACGCTCCGGCACCATTGGTTGTAAATTTGGCTCCCACTCCCATCCAACAATCGGCTACCACTATCTCAAAATCAACCCTCCCGCTGAAAGACAATAATACCCAGCCTCCGGCCAAAGCTAAGAGTGACCCTCCTATTACTGGAGAGAAACCTGATATTACTTCTAAATCCAAATTCATAAACCTCCCCCCAGAAGTAGCACCTTACACTCTGGTTCTGGTGGGGGTCCCTGAATTAAATTCTACTACATCTGAATCCACCATCTCACTAATAAATAAAGTAATTAATTGGCTCTCCGTAAATAGACCGTTACCGAGAGGTACTACTAGCGATATAACCATGGCTAGGAGGGCAGCGTGGGTGGGCTATACTAAGAAATCCATCGGTGGCGACTGCATTCTGGTCACCTTCAGAGATCCGAATGCAGCCGCATATATCTGCACCCGTGCTGCTGATGGGGATTTTGCGAGCACCATCCAACCATTGCCCCTCTCATTCTTTTACCCCTCAAATTTTTACAATCTGGAGGATCATAGGTGGAGGTATCACCAGGAGCAGTTGGAGGGTTGGGAAAATAGTCGGAGGAAGAACAACAATTATCCGCCATACAGGGAAAGACCAACAGAGCAGTTCCCTACTTATGGGAGTGAGGCCGGCTGGGAAACTGTTGCAAGAAGGAGGGGGGGAGGCGGTGGACAGAGGAGGGGAATTCCAGGGCCACATAGAATTCACTACCCCGCCCACCTATCTACCCATAACCGCTTTAGTAGCCTTGAGATGGTAGACTGACATGCGGTTGATGAGGGGAGCGCAATTCAAATATCTCACATAAATGGGCTCAAATTTGACCCGGTTGCTGATATTCATCCTTCAGCATTTGGTACAGTTGATCCTGTATATGTACCAAGTGTCGCGCCCTCCTCTCCCATCCATGATAATAACCCCATGGGCACGTCCCTCGTTCCCACAAACCTTCGGCGGCCCCACGAGTGCACCACCACTACTTTGGCTCATATGGGCACGGCCTCCACCCAACCACCAGAAATAATAGTGATTTCATGGAATGTGGCTGGCCTTGCTAGCAAGATAGATTGCACAGAATGGGGTACATATATCAGTTCGAAGGACATAATTCTATTACAAGAAACTTGGGCGCGTGATGAAATAGTATTTCCGGGTTTTGCCTCCTTCTTCAAAGCAGCTAAATGGGGGGGTAGGGGCAGGCCATCTGGGGGACTAACTACATGGGTAGCCACGGATTTGGGTTGCCAAGCTACTTATCTAGAGACCGCTTCTGATGATTTACTGGCTGTCTCACTCGAGTGGCCAGACTCATCGAAGTTGATAGTAATTAATATCTATTCAAGGCCGGTTCCAATGCATAAAGAATCTGGCACAGTGGATGAGCTAGCCAAGCTCCTAGAAGGTATCCCAAGCGAACTGGCTTGCCTGGTAGGAGGCGATTTTAATGCTCAATATGAACCACTGCCGGGGCTACGTGATGGTCCTTCTCTGGAAGAAGACTCATATTGGCTCATACCTGAGACGGCGGCACCTTCCCCATGGGCTTGGACTCCACTAGCCCTACAGATAACCGCCCTCACCCTCAACCTTGGTCTAAGGGCATGCAACGGTCGCACTAAATCAGACACGCCAAGTATTTATACATTTAATAAACCCGGCAGCGAATCCAGATTGGATTACATAATGGTTAAACTGTCCATGTGGTCAGCAATAGTGGACTTCAAAGTTACCCCAAGACTAGACAGTGACCACAACTCCCTGGAACTGACCTATTGTCTACCTGGGAGAGACCCAAGAATCAATGGGTCGGTTAAAGATAAAACGGGCCTCCTACTTGAAAATAATCGTAGGAAGGTCAAGTGGGAGAAATTGGCCAGCAACCCAGATCGAATATCCCACCTATATGCAAGGATAATCCCATTACTGGAGGATGCCTTCCAGCTAGGATCTAGGGTTTTAGACGACGTTATGCGAGGAGAGCTTGCACAAATACATGCAGGCATCCTCACTACCCTAGAGCAGGATCTATTTTCATCTTCAAGGCAAAGGAATGGCCTTAAACCAAAGACATCTTGGTACAATGCTGCTTGCAGGGAAGCCAAGGCCAACTTGCTACTTGCCATAAAGGAACATCACAACAAAGATGAAATTCGCGCCAGGAGAAGATCCTACAAAATCCTCCTGGAGAATGCAAAGGCAGAATGGGACCATGATTACTGGGAAAATCTCACTAATGCTTTAACAACCAGAGATTCCCGTAAATTTTGGCGTGTAGTGGCGAATGGCACGGAGGATTTATCTTCCGCAATAGAGCCCAATATAGCCCCCACGGTATGGCAGACCCATTTTGAAGCCCTGTACGCAGAGGGTGGGGGCGAACAGAACAGAGATGGTCCCACAATTTCATTCTGCCCGATTGGGGTTGCTTTCACTGAAAAAGAAGTGAGGGAAGCCATTAAAGGGTTAGCTGCTGGAAAAGCCCCTGGTCTCGATGGGGTGCCCGGTGACCTGTTTAAGCAGGAACCTGGAATATGGGCACCCTATCTCACACTAATATTTAATGCTATCGCCGGGGGACTGGAGGTGCCTGATACTTGGAGGGGAGCAGAGGTGGTCCCAATCTTTAAAAAGGGATCCCCCTTGCTCCCCTCCAACTATCGTCCTATCAGTTTAATCGATATATCCCAAAAATTGTTCGGTAGACTGATTCTGAATAGATTGCAGGCCTGGATCGAAGAAATGGAAATCTTGTCCCCTTACCAGGCAGGATTCAGGGAGGGCGTGTCAACCATAGACCAAATCTTCAGGTTAAATCTCCTCTACTGGAGAACAGCCATAATCGAGGGCGGCAGTCTATACACCATCTTTGTAGACTTACGCGCCGCCTTTGATTTGGTGCCCAGAGCGAGGCTATGGAGAATTATGGAAGATTTGGACGTACCTACTGACATCCTGACAATCCTGATGAGACTGCACCACAATAACTACGCTCGCGTAAGGTGTGGCAAAGGTGGCAAACTAACCGAAAGGTTCCCCGTTCGCAGAGGCGTGAGACAGGGTTGTGTGCTTGCACCGACCCTGTTCTGCATCTTTGTGAACGGGGTAGTTGCCCACCTAAACAGGATTCACAACTCGGATGCTCCAAAATTAACCGGCAGCAGGGTGCCTGCAATTATGTTTGCAGATGACACCCTGCTGCTGTCTAAATCCCCTATGGGGATCCAGCGCATCTTGGATGGCTTTCTAGATTTTTGTAACGACCGGGGACTGGAAATCAACCCTCAAAAAACTAAGTTCATGATTCTGAACCCCAAGCCCCAGAATCGTGCCCCACCCAGGCTCGGCACAACACAATTGGAACGTGTGCACAATATTGAATATTTGGGGATCACGTTAAACGAACATCTATCGTGGACGTCTCATCAGGCCAAAGCGACCATCAAACTGGCACAGTTGGCGGGTGGCACTTTGCGCTTGGCGAACAAATCTTTCTACCGTCCACTGACCCCAATTATTCATATATACAAAACCCAAGCAAGGGCGGGTGTTACATACGGGGGTGAAATCTGGGGTCACACTCATGTCCCAAAGTTACAGTCCACCGAAAACAAATTCCTGAGACAGGTAACTGCCCTCCCTCAAAGCACTCCATTACTCCCCCTTAGATTAGACCTGGGAGTAAGACCAATATCAGAGGAGCTAGGTCTTAAACCCCTAACCTTTTGGAGGCGTTTGTGGTGTAGCTCCGATCTCTCAATTTATAGAGAGGAACTTCAGGAATTCTTACAGCTGCGGAACGCCTCGAGGATTCCGTGGCTGACCTATGTCAAGGGCAGGTTTGAGGATCTGGGCTATCCGGAACTATGGACCGATCCTTCCAAATCCTGTGTAAAGATTTCAAAGAAGGCACTCGCAAGAGCATACTACAATTTGATGCTCACAAGAGCCATCAACGAGAGCCGTGAAGGATCCTTGACCCACTTATTCCTGAAAGCAAAAGACGCCTACTGCCTTGAAAGTACTCTGGATGCGATCTCCCCCCTGCTAACGAGGAAATTATTCTTTCAATGGAGATATGGATGCCTTCCTCTAGCTTTTTTCACAGCGTCTTGGTCTCCATGCTCCACCACAGCAACCTGCCCTGTTTGTGCTCATCCGAAAGAAGACGAAGTTCACGCCGTTTTTTTCTGCAAGGGCTACAAGAGGAGCAGGAAACGCTGGTTAGTCCCGTTACTTAGGAACTTGGGCTTCAGATCCTTCCAACCAGCCTATAGGGTCTTAAAGTCAGACCTTTCTCCCATTGTCGTTTTTGCAGTTGCGAAATTCTTAACTTCCATGTGGTTTACCCGCAGCAGCGTCCTGAAAAGACTTGTATAAATTGACTTATTGTTAGATTTTAGTACAGTACATCACATTTCCTTTTTTCTCTTAATGTATTTTAATGTCTTAATTCATTGGATCACATCATGTTTAATACTTTTTTAATTGTCCATATTTTACCATGTATCTTTTATGATCTGTGATCGAAATAAAGATTTCTGAAACGAAACGAAACGATTCCTAGCCAAATTAACCCTTTTTGCAACACTGATCAATGTTCTAATAATGTATACTTTGCATTGTGTATGCAGTTCTAGGATGAAAGTTGATAGCTCACTATCCTATATTGGGACTTAAAGTTATAAATTGCAAGTAACCAAAGGATGTCCCTTTTGAAAGCAGTAACCGGCTGATCTGTTTACATCATATGCACTCTGTAATCTACTTAGCACACGTTCTTTGCAGCAGGCATATTAACCCTCTGCACTAACTTCACCTAAGTCAAAACCTCAACTATCCAAAATGCTGATCTCTCTCCAGAAAGATAATTCACCGCAGGAGTTATCTTGACATTATGTGAGGCCTGACAATTGCCGGGGGCAAGAAACGCTGCAGCAGGTGCTTAAAAAGCTTAATAAACGTTCAAACACGGCGCCCCCAGGAAGCCAACACCCGGTGCGGGGGCACCGGTCGCACCGCCCTAAAGCCGGCCCTGAGGAGAGGTGTACCGAGGGGTCATGTGACTACGGCGTTCCAACGCCCGAAGCATAACCTCCTGCGCCCGCATCATCTCCTTCAGTGACCGACGCACACTCCTGCCTGAACGACGCAGTGACCTCAGATTACCATTTTAAAAGCCTCTCTTGAAGTCATGACTGATGCTCCACAATTTCCTCAATAATACAGAGCACAGCAAGTCTCGACCAAAACATTTGCAAACAAGCATCGAAAATGCAATAGGGCCCAGCAACCCGACGCTCATTACACCACAACCAAATTATAATAGCATAGCGATACACAAAGCTGGGCCGGGGACAAAGCACACGTCCCACCACTCCCAAC
Organism: Triturus cristatus; assembly: GCF_964204655.1. Lineage (NCBI taxonomy): Eukaryota > Metazoa > Chordata > Amphibia > Caudata > Salamandridae > Triturus > Triturus cristatus. The sequence continues at coordinate 1,541,834,031 of NC_140591.1, forward strand.
CGTGCATGGAACCTCCAACGGCAAGAAGTACCGCCCAAGTTAGCTGTAAGTTCGCAATGAGACCTACAAATTCCTCTTAAGTTCCCCTTACCGCCGTGGCTGCTGTCGTACAAGATTAAAATCTCCCGTCTCTGCCTGCTCGTTAATGGTGATCTCTGATGCCATTCGGGAGCTGAGTTACATCCGACTGACGGAGTCACCGCAGCTCAACGTCAGCAAAGTGAAAGGGACACTGTGTACCCGCCGCGTGTGCCTTTGCTGGTCTTGGATCGAGGCAGAAAGGGCCCTGAAGGGAGCAGGCCACTGCACAAACATTAAAGCAACATAGCTGGACGGATACCTCCCGCCCCCATATTAAACTCCCCGTGTGGGCAGCGTGCCTGTGAGTGAATAGTGCTGTGCAAGATATTCTGTCATCGAGGGGATGCTGGCCTCTTGCGAAAGGGGTTTATTTTCTGTTGGGGGATGGTAAAGCCATACACTTGGATGTTGTCAGCTGGCTCGGGCTTGTGAGAAACTTCTGGGTGCCCACGGTCACACGTTTTGAGACAATTGGTGGGAATATCGTCTGAATTTTCTAACATAGCATCTCATATCTATCAAACGGTTAATTCAAGCACACATTTGGCCCAAAGCATTGATGAAAAATATGATCTACAGGCAAGTCTAAAGGAGGCTAAATTTGAGAGTGAAATCTCGTCTCTGATTGGTGACCATGAGTGTGAGATCCCCAAAGACACCACAAAGGCAGTGCCCGATCGCGGGCCTTCAACCCCTACAACACACACACTGCCAAAATTGGGGCCTAGCGCCACATAGTATGGGGAAAGACGGGAGGCGGCACTGCCCTGCACTCCCCAATGAACACAGCGCCAGACCAAGGGCACAAACCGCGTGACCGACGCCAGACCAGGAGGCAGGGGCACAGGAACTCGCGCGGCACAGGAAACCAGCGGCATGAAAGCCCTGCACCACAAAGACCCCCCCCCCCCCCCCCCCCCCCCTGCCTCGCACCCACACTCGGCGTCCCCTGCACCCTACCCCGCCGCATTTACGGCAAACGATCGGTAACTAGGGTGCAGGGTGACCAAAGCAAACAATCCTTTCCACGCGCGTTATCTTAATCAATCGCGCACTGGGCAGCCGCTGGGACAATCGGCGTGAAAGGGGGGGGCACCCCGTTTACCACGAAACCATTTAAGGCTACCTCCGCAACCGCCCTGCCCGCAACCGAAGAAACCCCGCACTGTTTACCGCCGTTCACAAGTACACCACCAAATCACCTCCTTCTAGGCTGCGCCGCACTTCCGGCTCTACGGGAACGCCGCTGCTCTCCACTTCCTTAACCCGCAGTCCTGCTATCCCTCAGCTACCGTCCATCAAAGACCATGCGCCGATCCTCTAACAACGCTTAACTCGACGGCCTGCACAGAAAACTGCACCGAAAGATTAAACGGAGCCATCACGCGTGTCCAGGCTGGAGCGGCGCGCAGGGAACAGAGGAGGAACTGGGCGAGGGGGCCTCCTAAGTAGGGGGGGCAAGCCGCGCCCCCCCGCCCCCAACGGCCTGCCTCCAGCTCCACACTATTGGAGGTCATAACCCTAGCGGGCGTAGCCTCGCGCGCGAGGCAGCAAGGGGGGAAGGCTCCGACGGGCGGCCACTAGAATGCTGCCCTGCTGATGTCCCACTGCTTGGGACGCGGGCAGCGGCATTCTCTCCGGGATTGTGAAGTGAAAATGGCGCTTAGGAGGCAGCTGGTGTGAGCTGGAAAACGACTACAAAGTTAGACTAAGTTCTCACTCCCTTTTTATCTGGGAGTTTACTTAACATTGAGAAGTAAATAGCTGCAACAATATAAATATGCCTTCGGAGTCTAAAAATGTGAGTTACGATTCTATTACAATGCCTGAATCGCAATACCTTTGAGTTTCAAGTCGTGCGGATGAGTATTCACTATTGTAATTACCTCCGTTTTTGACACGCATTGTTACTTCTGTGAGCACACATTGTACAAAGTAATGTTTCAGAGGAAGGGCTTCCAACGTGGGACTCGGAGGGGCGGATCCAGGTCAGATTTCAGGGCTGCACTAGTGAGCACCATTGACTGAGTAAACTAGGTCTATTTACATTCATAGCGGATTCATTATTTCTAGTGGCCATCCTGAAGATCTGATACATCTCTGCAATCCTGGAGATACTATCCTCCTGCTTCCAAGACTTAAATTAAAGAAACCTTAAAAAATAGAAACAGAATTGAAATGTACTTTGATACAACCCACGAAGAATGACCGCAAAGTAGTGAGTACCCTGGAGTGCTGTTTTACATGCACCTTTATGCGCACCGCATTGAGTAGTAACTCTTTGCCATCTCCTGCTTCTTGTGAGTTAAGTCTAATTTGGGGAATTTCTGGGAAATTACTCAGTGACTCTTAACATTTTAAAAACCTTCATGAAAGAAGGAAGACCCTTCGTCATGCCGGGGTTTTATTTTGTTGGTGTGCCAGCCTCCTAGGGTGTCGTGTTTTCATTATTGTGTTATAATCACCTTTTCTGTATTGGAAAGTATGTTCAAGTTTTTTGTGAGGCATTTATCCAGTTCCTATCAGCGGATTTATACCCCACAGCCTGAGGTGCTGCTGCTGCCTCACTACTAGTGCATGGAGGGCTGGGTGTGTATAAAGACCCATCCGACAGTACTCAAGGGGATGGGTCATTTTAGTATTTGGTGAAGTGCTGCTGCCAATATACAATTCCAGGGAGCTCACAAGTCCTCCATGCTGAGGAACAGTACTGGGCCCTCCAGCCTTGCATCTATCTCATGACCAGCCTTGCTTGCAGCACCTCTGCCAGATTGACAGACTAGACCACACCACATCAAACCCCAGAGCACAGCCTGTAGAGTGATTTATCAGCAGATAATTCAAAACTGCACAGATATCAAGAACTCACTCAGGATGTAGTGAAGCAATGAGCTACGGCTTCCACAGAAAGACATTCCAAACTAAAACTAAGCGTCAAGAAATAGGTCAGTGCTCTCTAAACAGACAAACAGATGCTGGTCCCTGATCAAACCATCAGAAATGTCCTTTCCACACAACTAGAGAGGATATCTCAAGTTTCCGCTTTTGAACTTGACTGTTCATAGCACAGATTATTACTACCTTTACCCTAAAATCACCTGGTGTTAAAAGGTGATGATGGCCTCAAGGAAAACTACAACATCCAACACAACTTTGTTAAACTAATTACAAACATACTTACTCCTTGTTCTCTGGCAGAGACCAACCAACACAGTCTCAATGTGTAAAACCTAAAGTCAGGTAAGCAAATCCTCTTGTAATGTACCAAGGACCATTGTCCAAGGAAACACAGGTTACAGATCCTCAAAAAGTGGAAGTCACAATAGTTGTAGACTATATACATATGAAATAAAACTACCTTACATCCCAGACATTTTCAATGAAACTTTCCATACTGCTGAAAATAATTAGTACATGGCCCTGGTGGTACTCTGAGTTAATTGGAATTAAAGAGGCACGCGTAAATTGTAATAATATATATATATCTGATACCCTTCTACCATGTTGGTAGCGATTCAGGTGTCAAAAATCTGAAAATCCATACATACTTTGGTGATTTTTCATAGGAATTCTTCCTTCAAGGAAATTTGGCAGACGCAGAGAAGTACTGGTGCTTTTGCATCTGTCTGCGGCCTTCAACAAAGTTGACCATCAAATGCTGATTGTGTCTTCAGGTGGTCAATGAGAAGCAAATGCAGTCTTACCTGGACCATGAGGAGGGAGGTGGTGAGGCCTCACTCACAATCCATCATAACAGAAATTCTAAATTGGGGCGTGCAGGACTCTCTGATCTTCCAAACCTTCGATGTGTAGTAGTAACCACCGGATGGGATCATGCATGAGTAGAGGTGGGTGCAACAATCCAGAGATAACTATAAAGTTAACTATTCAGGGTATTCTTTTCTACTCACCCATCCACAGAAAGCACCATGGTCTTACTTCTAATCTTTGCCTCTGCCCCCGTTAGACCAGGAATAAACCTTACTGGCACAATTACTTGGATCAATGGGCTAAGCAGGTGACTGATAAGTGGGGCGTACAGCTTTGCCTTGAAGATGTCCCGGAACATTGATCTCAGAAAATGTGAATCACAGCTCTGCTCTTCACACTTCTTGACTGGGCAGATTGGCTTGGTTTCTCCCGCCCCAATTCGAAAGCATCAATTTGATATTCAGAAGTAGCCTGGGCTGATATTCAAGTGGTGAGGGAGGTTATCCGAATGTGTATCATTGAAGCGTACTCTTCAATGGGACGCACTATTTTGCCATCGAATGAGATCACAATAAATGTCACCACCACCATAAGGGTGTCCAAATAAGGTAGGATCATCATCTACTTGTACTAAAATAACTAGGAGTTTGGGTTAATAAAGATACGTCCATGCACAGGCATATCTCAAAGATGATTAGTGTTTGCAAATCAGACACCTACTAGATAACTATCAAATACATTGCCTGATTAGACCGGCCATACGATTTTAAGTGGACCAATAGCAGATGCCGCCAATTTACTCTGCTGACAAACACCAACCCGTATAAAACGGGGATGGGAAACCGCTTTCCCATTTAGACTGAGGCAGTATCTCTTGCCCAAACAGTCTTGCTTGCACGGGCTGCACATGGAGCAATCCCATGGAGTACACAGTCTTGATTATTGCCTACAGAGTGGTTCGGAGCAGAAGGATGGGACGCTTTCAAAATGCATGATTAAGACATTCAAGTAGACAACATGTGGACATCCACCCATCCTGTGATCATGGTCCTTAAATTTAAGAAGGTGAAATAAGGGGAGTCGGCAGAGGTGTTTTTCAATCAGAAGATAATCCTTTAAAGCTTTGTCAGACACTAAACACTGAACTGTTCCTTGGGAATTTGGGGTAGGTCCAGACTACTTAGGAAAGTATTCTACGGTTTCCCTATTATGCAACAGCCAATCTGGTCTGGAGAGCCATACACTCGGGAGATTACACCCCAAGTCTTTTGATTTTCCGCAAGTTGTTTTGCATTACAGCCCACTCCTTGCATCTCCCATCTTTTGTGAGATGTACAGTTACCTCCTCTCTTTACACCCCAATGTCTCCCACAACATTCAGCAGGGAAATGAAGACCGTTCTAATTTTGGGCTTCCTTGTACTTTTCCATTGTGTTAGCATCACAGGAGAGCCACAATCTCTACCTGTCCTCTCTCTTTGATTGGTTTAGAGCTTTATTGTTTTATTGTAGCCATAGGTCTTTCGTTCCTCGTTTTGATGCAGTCATCAGTTTCATTACATTTTGTTCTCGTCATCGGACTCTTACTTCTGTCTTTATTACTCGACTCCTCTTTAGAAATGATAAAATGCATTATTTACCTTTTGATTTTCCCGTTTCCTGGCCTTGTCTTCGTGTCTGCTTATTATGCTTCTGTAGCCTGAAATCTTTAATAAAAGGTAAAACAACTCAGATGTTTTTGGTGTGTCACTAATTTATAGGAACAGTGATGCCCAAGGTCCTTGCTTACCGCATTGGGTCCCCTTGTTTTTGTTGAAACTTTAGTGTCACTGGCATCATAAAACAGTTCATGAAAAGACTTCTAATTAGGGACCATTACTCTTAAAGCTGGTGGTATGCTAGAAGAAACTGTCAGTGTATTCAATGGGTTACAGAATACTCAAAGTCTAAATCCCTCTATATGATAGACACCACTCATGTAACGAACAAGTTACTTACCTTCGGTAACGCTTTTTCTGGTGGATACAGTATCTGCCTGTGGATTCCTCACCTTGTGAATATCCCCTGCGCCAGCATTCCACGGAACTTTTCTTCCCCAGCATTCCACGTCGACGTGGGCGACGTCACAATACATCGGCTCCGCACGCGACTCCGTGCGACGTCATCGGAGCCATAAGAAGCCCACGTCGGCGTGATGACGTCAGTTCCACCCATTTTTTCCGTGCCTTCGAGGCGAACAGGTGAACCAACGACAATCCCAAGTATACACAGTATATAGAAAAACCAATACATATACATAGCATACAAAACAAAGGAATGCTAATCAAACAAGCATTACCTACAAATGTACAAGCGAAAATATAAGCATTTCAAACAAGACCAATTTCATGGTATACAAAAGGTGGACAACGGGGAGGCGGGTGGGTTGGTGAGGAATCCACAGGCAGATACTGTATCCACCAGAAAAAGCGTTACCGAAGGTAAGTAACTTGTTCTTCTGATGGATACATCTGCCAGTGGATTCCTCACCTTGTGAATAGATTCCCACAGCAGTCCCCACTCCCGGAGGAGGGTGTCCACCTTCCTATACCAGAAAGTCTTGCAAGACAGAGCGCGCGAAGTGGCCCTCCCTCCTCATCTCAGAGTCCAAGCAATAATGCTTTGCGAAAGTATGGAGGGAGGCCCAAGTCGCGGCCTTACAAATATCTGCCACAGGAACACCCCGGGCCAGAGCAGATGTTGAAGACTTAGCTCTAGTAGAGTGAGCACGAATACCCTCAGGAGGAGTCTTACCAGCCAAAGCGTAGCAGATCTTGATGGTCAGTATAATCCACCTTGACAGCGTGCGCTTGTGCACCGCTCTACCTTTAGAACGACCAACGTAGCCAATAAAAAGCTGGTCATCAACACGAAAGTCCTTGGTCCTGTCCAAATAAAAACTCATAGCCCTCTTCGGGTCAAGGCGATTGAGTCTTTCTTCTTCTTTGGAAGGATGAGGGGGTGGATAAAAAACAGGGAGGGTAATAGACTGCCCCAAATGGAAAGGAGTAACAACTTTTGGCAGGAAAGCAGCCCTGGTCCTGAGAACCATCCTTTCAGCATGTAAGGTAAGAAAAGGAGGTTTGGAACTAAGAGCTTGAAGCTCACTTACCCTCCTTGCCGAGGTTATGGCTACAAGAAAGACCACCTTAAAGGACAACAGCCTCAAAGGACAATTATGAAGAGGCTCAAATGGGGACCCCATTAAAAAGGTTAAGACAAGATTAAGGTCCCACTGAGGCATTACAAATGGAGTGGGAGGAAACATGTTTGTAAGGCCCTTGATGAACCTCAGAACAACCGGAGATTTAAATAACGAAGGTTGATCTGGAAGGCACAGAAATGCCGATAAGGCCGAAAGGTAGCCCTTAACCGTGGCCACCGCACAGCCCTGCTGAGCCAAGGAAAGAGCAAACTGAAGCACATCAGAAAGATGAGCCTTTAAAGGGTCAATGGACCTCTCTCCACACCACTTTACAAACTTAGACCACCTGTAGGAGTATATGGACTTGGTGGAGTGTCGCCTGGCCGATAAAATAACGTCCACCACATCAGGTGGGAGAGAGAAGGAACTCAGGTTGCCCCGTTCAATCTCCAGGCATGAAGGTGTAAGCTCTGGAGGTGGGGGTGTAGAACCTGCCCCTCCGACTGCGAGAGGAGGTCTGCCCTCAGAGGGAGACGGAGCGGAGGGCACGAGGAGAGGTGGAGAAGATCTGTGTACCACACCCTTCTTGGCCAGTCCGGGGCGACCAATATGACTTGGGCCCGGTCTTGGCGAATCTTCCTCAGAACCCGAGGAATCAAGGGTATGGGAGGAAACGCGTAAAGGAGTCGTGAGCTCCAACTCAACTGAAACGCGTCCCCCAACGCCCCCTGCATCGGATACTGGAGACTGCAGAATGACGGGCAGTGCGCGTTCTCTCGGGTGGCAAACAGGTCCACCCAAGGAGTCCCCCACGTCCGAAAGACGTGACGAACCACCTCCGGATGGAGCCTCCACTCGTGGTCGGCGGAGAACTGCCGACTGAGACTGTCCGCACGCACGTTCAGCACCCCGGCCAGATGATTTGCCATCAGACAAATCCGATGGTCCTGAGCCCAGGACCACAGCCGCAGGGCCTCTCTGCAGAGACAAAGAGACCCTACCCCTCCCTGTTTGTTTATATACCACATCGCGGTCGTGTTGTCCGTCAGGACTTGAACTGACTGACCGCGAAGGGAAGGGAGAAAGGCCTTGAGTGCCAAACGAATCGCCCGCAATTCCAGAAGGTTGATATGAAACAACCTCTCCTCTGGAGACCAAAGACCCTTGATCTCCAGATCCCCCAGATGAGCCCCCCACCCTAGGGTGGAGGCATCCGTTATCACTGTGGCCACCGATGGAGGTAGATGGAAAGGCTTTCCTTGGGACAGATTGCCCTCCACGCTCCACCAAGACAGATCCGCTGCAGCTTCTCCGGAGATCTTGATCGACTCCCCGAGATCCCCGTTGTGCTGATACCACTGCTTGCGGAGGCACCACTGGAGCGCCCTCATGTGCCAGCGTGCATGGTTGACCAACAGAATGCAGGAAGCGAACAGACCGAGCAGGCGAAGGACCTTCAGAACTGGAACAACCGCTCCACTGTGGAATAAAGGGACCATCTCCTGAATGTCGAGAATCCTTTGAGGAGGAGGGAATGCTCGACACACAGTAGTGTCCAGTACTGCCCCTATAAACAGGTTGCGTTGAGAGGGCACCAGGTGAGACTTGGGCACATTGATCGAAAAACCCAAGTCGAATAACAGCTGAGTTGTCACCTGCAGATGACGCTGCACCATCTCTGGGGACTCTGCCTTCAGAAGCCAGTCGTCCAGGTAGGGGAAGACTGGAATCCCCGACCTCCTGAGATGAGCAGCCACCACTGCCATCACCTTTGTGAAGACTCGAGGTGCAGTAGTAAGACCAAACGGGAGGACCGCAAACTGATAATGCTGCGACCCAACCGTAAAACGGAGATACTTCCTGTGCGACTTCAGGATTGGGACATGGAAGTACGCGTCCTGCAAGTCGAGCCACACCATCCAGTCTCCTTGCTGCAACGCTTGAAGAACCTGCGCAAGGGTCAGCATCTTGAACTTCTCCTGTTTCAGGTAAAAATTCAAGATTCTGAGGTCCAGAATCGGACGCAATCTGCCGTCCTTCTTGGGGATCAGGAAATACCGGGAGTAGCATCCCTGACCCCTTTCCTGCTCCGGAACCACCTCTATTGCGCCCTTCTGAAACAAAGCTTGAACTTCTTTCTGCAGGAGAAGCAGGTGGTCCTCCGAGCAATAACCTTGGCAAGGAGGGTAAGGGGGAGGAAACTCCCGAAAGGGAAGGGCGTACCCAGTCTCTACGAGGTTCAAAACCCAAAGGTCGGTTGTAACAGATTTCCAACCCCGTAGAAAGTAGGACACCCGACCCCCCACAGGTCTTACATGATCCGGGATGGGGGATCTAGGGCTGCTTCCCTGAAGCCTCATTTGGAGCAGAGGAGGAGGAGGAAGAAGAGGGGTTACGACCAGAACCTCTCCGACCCCTTTGCTTCCCTCTATAGGAACGATAGAGGGGATTTTGCTGCTGTTGTTGCTGCAGTTGTTGTGGCTGTCGGAAGGAGCAAAAGGATGACCTTCCGAATCCCCTAGCCTTACGGAAAGTTGAACCTCTCACAGGAACCTGCAGACCCAAGGACTTCGCCGTTAACCTACTGTCCTTAAAACGTTGAAGAGCAGAATCTGCCTTCTCCCCAAACAACTTTTGTCCATCAAAGGGCAGATCCACCAGCGTGGCCTGGACATCTGCAGAAAACCCTGAGGAACGGAGCCAAGCTTGTCTCCTTGCGGCAATGGACGACCCCATAATCCTCGCCACAGAGTCCTCCGTATCCAGCCCAGACTGGATCACCTGCCTGGCAGCTGCCTGAGTGTCCGCCACAACCTCCATGAAGGACGACTTATCCCCCTCAGGTAACTTAGGGGCCAGAGTTTTTATAGAGTCCATCAGGGCATGAACATAACGCCCCAGCAAGCACGTAGCATTTGATGACTTCAACGCCATACTTCCTGAGGAGAAAGACTTTTTGGCCGCCTGATCAACTTTCTTTGACTCCCTATCAGCAGGAGATTGGGGGAAAGCACCCGAAGCATGTTTAGAACATGAAGCCTGCACCACTAGGCTCTCCGGAGAAGGATGCGCGGATAAAAAATCCGGGTCTCCTGGCGCAACCCTGTATCTCCTTGCCACCTGCCTGCAAACTGCTGGAGCTGATAGAGGCTTCTTCCACACCTCCAACACTGGTTCCAAGAGAGCCTCATTGAAAGGTAGCAAAGGCTCCGAAGCCGACGTCGGGGAGTGCAACACCTCTGTGAGCAGATTGGACTTGTACTCCACAGAGGGCAGCTGCAGATCTAACAACTCCGCGGCCTTCTTGATCACAACATGGTAGGGCGCCAATTCCTGTGGTGGAGAAGACCTTGAAGAAGCATGCTCCCACTCCGGGGTGGTATCCAAACCACTTGCTACCTCTATACCTCCAAACTCATCCGAAGAAGAGTCGACCTCACCTTCTTCCACCTCAGCACGAAATCTTTCCTCCTCCAAAACCCTTTGGGCCTCACGCCTCGATCGATTCCGGGGAGCCGGCGTCGTCGACGTCGTACGCGGCGTCGGTGGAGCCAAAGGCATCGGCGTCGGAGGCGCTACAGGTGGAGTCGACGGCGCCGGATGCGGCGTCGATGGAGCCGGCCTCGGCGTCAAAGAAGGCTCCGAAGATTGACCATCCATCCGAGGTCGAGCCGGATTCCCAACCGGCGCCGGAAACTGCCAAGAAGGCGCCATCGGCATAAAAGGCAGAAAAGGAGCCTGAGCGTATTGCTGCGGCACTCCCAGAGAAAACGCCATCGGACCCACGGGACCTGCTGGTGCTCCGGATGGGAAGGATGCTCTCTGAAAAATGCCATACATGGCATTCAGAAATCCCGAAGGATCCGTACCTGGAGCCGGGAATTGGGGATAAGGAACTGCCCCTGTATCCTCCTGTGGAGCCACCGGCATCGGCTCCTCCGAATCCTCCACCGGAACAGCGGAGTCATCAGGCACCGGGACAGACTCTTCCTGCTCCTGCTCCACATCAGATTCCACCCGACCCGGAGTCGAAGCCTTGGACGGCGCCGGCGTCGGGGAACGAGCCAGAGTCCGCTTCGGAGAGGGAGACTTCGAAGACTTATCCGGAGAAGGCGAAGGAGACAAGATCTTGCTCTGACGTCGACGAGGCGAAGCCGACCTCGACCTCTTAGACTTCGAGGACCGACGCCGAGAAGAATGCTTCCTCTTCTTATGGTGCTTCTTCGACTTCGACGACCTCGAAGTCGAAGACTCCCGCCTGGACTTCTCCTTTTTCCTCCCTCTCTTCTCCTCACCGATCTTCTTCATGAAGAGTTTGGTCTTCCTCTCCTTCAGTGCTTTAGGATTCATGCTCCTACAGCACCCGCACTCATCCACATCATGATCAGAGGAGAGACACCATAAACAATTCTGATGCGGATCCGTCATGGACATCAGGCCTCCGCACTCCCTACAGGGCTTAAAGCCCGACTTCCTCGTCGAAGACATACCGATTTTAACAAGAATACACCACTAGACTACAAAGTATCTAGAGAGCACTGGGAAAAAACCATTGCGCGTCGACGGCGCGGAAAAAAGGGAACTGACGTCATCACGCCGACGTGGGCTTCTTATGGCTCCGATGACGTCGCACGGAGTCGCGTGCGGAGCCGATGTATTGTGACGTCGCCCACGTCGACGTGGAATGCTGGGGAAGAAAAGTTCCGTGGAATGCTGGCGCAGGGGATATTCACAAGGTGAGGAATCCACTGGCAGATGTATCCATCAGAAAGACAAAATACATAGAATTGAACATGATAAAGGAACACGAAAATTAACAAGAAAAAATAATGCAACTGATCGTTTGAAGAGGCGGAAAGTCAGGACTAAATGAAAAATCAAAGAACAGAAACAAAGTTCTAAAGCAAAAACAAATTGTAACTGAAGTTGGTAGCTTGGTGCCACTTCTCTTCTCTCATCAAACATTTCGCTAAAAGGGCAGAGTTGTGTACGTTGTGTGTAAGATAGCGTTCTCCGGCACGTCCACAACCCGTGCAGGACACTGTCCTCTCACAGGAATAGACCATTTGGGACTCGTCCCAGGCTGGCTGCGACCAAAAATGTATACAAAACAGTGATGGATCGAATGCTTGAATTATTCTGAGCCACTGGTAATCACTCGGAGCTGCATCCAAAATCATCGCTATTCTGCACACCATGCTACCTCAGTTTGCAGCAAGCTATATGCCAATCAGCCTTGACCCTGCTCCAATCGGAACAGTCCAGCTTGAACTGCCAAGCCAGGTCCTCCCTGAACCGGAACACAAGCAACCCAGTAGCAGCTCCGCCCCAGTTATGGGCTCATCAGTCGGGTACAGCTTGGATCCAGTGATAGTGTACACGGGACCCACGTCAGGACATATGCGTCCCACTTAGGGTGACAAAATAAGAATTCAAAACAGTGATGGATGGAATGCTTCAATTAATCTCAACCACTGGTAAACACTCAGCCTGCATCACTCGTTCTATATCCTGTGTATGTGCATAATTAATTCTGGTCCAGTCCAGTTCCACGCGGATCCTCCACACCAAGGCTGAAACTCGTCACCAAATTCTGTGACCAAACTTAACATGACAAAGTAGTATTTATTACAGCCCTTGTTGAGCTGAGGGTATCCATACAATGCCTGTGTTATAATCTTCCTAGTTGGTACTTTCCCTGCACCCCCTCCTTCTGCCACCCGTTGGTTCCATCTTAGAACGCTGTAAGGAAGGCTCTTATGGAATGTTGATGAGAGCACCTGACTGAATGACTCGGTTCTGTTGTTGGCAAGCTGAAGATGCAGTTACGTATTTCTACCAATAAAGAAGATTGAACCTACCTTCTGCGTCAGTACTTACTTCAGCCTTTGCAACTGAGACACACAGAATCTCAAGACAAAGGATTGTGGGGACAAAATACTCCAAAGGTATCCATGGTTGCCAAAAAGAAAAAATATTAAAAGATACCAGATATCCCACACTCTATTTCCCTACTACCCTCTCTTATACCTTCCTTTCTCCAGGCTCAGAACTTCCTTTCATACATCCAGCCTCCCCATCTAATGTCCCACACCAGCATCCTTTCTCTACTATACTTACACACCTCCTCTCAGTTCATCTCATGTCTTACTTCTAAAATGTCTGTGCCTCCCAGCCCTTGTTAAGTTATGTGCATTTGTACAGTGTGCATGTCACCCATGAGGGTATCCTGATGCATACCAAATGGACATTTTTTCAGTTTCTTTCAGAGTTCTAGAACTGACCTGGTGGTTGTGATGTAAAGGAGGGTTGGGGCGGGAAGCCTGTGCGAAGAAGCCTGTGCTGGTGCACGTGCGCCGTATGAATAAAACAATCTCTCAATGAAGCTCGATGCAGCGCCCTTCTAAGCCTCGTGCATTCCTTCCATGGGCCACAGCTGTGCTCCCACAGGCCTCTCGGGACGTCTGGGACTCCGAAGCAGGGCCCCTGTAAGCCCCCATGTTATGACTGAGCTCTTTATAGAATGATAAAGTCCTGTTGTGGCGCAGCGCGTCCACCCTCAAGCACATTGGTAAAACGACAGGCAAAGATGCAGTCTGATTGGTAAAACGACAGGCAAAGATGCAGTCTGAAGCAGACTGAACCAGCACCTCGACTCACATTGAACAGGATTTCAAAGACCTGTTTGTAAGAAGTACAGGGGCTTTTACAGCACAGAATGTTGATACATGAACATTAAATTGTGGAAGTATACTAAGCCAATGACGACTCAAAACTGATATCGGAGGATCCTTTTGGTGAGTGAGGGATGTTACTCAGGTTGTACCTCAAAACTTGCGGCGCCTTCCAAATGACGGCCTGATAGCTCAATGGACTAGTGCTCATCCTGTAGAGGCCTGGGCTTAAACATCTGCCGCAGGTTCGACTCCCGGGACCTTCAACCTTTTACCTATGGTCAGTGCACGGAGTACCACAGAGTGGGGTAACAATAGACATGATGCAGACACTAGGGTCTGCGTCTGTGTGCACGCACAGTGAACACACATACTGCAACCCACACCTGTAATCACACAAAGGCAGTGTGTTCCAAAACAGAAGGGCTGTGAGGCATGTCACTGGGAGGACCACCGAATCAGAACTGTGACAGAACGGATGTAAGGGCAGGGCAGTATACTACTGCAAGGTGGAGCACATAAGTAAGTTTTACAGCATACCCTGGAGTGTGAAACACCACTGCACAGTGCGTGACGAACAAGTTACTTACCTTCGGTAACGCTTTTTCTGGTGGATACAGTATCTGCCTGTGGATTCCTCACCTTGTGAATATCCCCTGTGCAAGCAACATTCTGAAACTTTTGTAGCAGTCCACGCCGATGAGGTCGAAGACGACGTCACAGAGGAACGACACCGCTCGTGACTCCGCTGACGTCACCGGCTCCATAAGAAGACCTCGCCGGCGTGATGACGTCAGTTCAGCCCCTTTTTTCCGTGCCTTCGAGGCACACGGACGGACTGACAGCAATATATACACAGTATACACAGTACACAATATGCAGATCAACACACATAGTGTGGAGAATGAATAGAAAGGCCAAAGAAAAATACAATGCCTTTGACAGTAACATACACATTTTGAAATACCATCATCAGAATAGCAGACTAAAACATTATTAACAGAACCTTAGGCATAGAAGGATGGACAACGGGGAGGCGGGTGGGTCAGTGAGGAATCCACAGGCAGATACTGTATCCACCAGAAAAAGCGTTACCGAAGGTAAGTAACTTGTTCTTCTGATGGATACATCTGCCAGTGGATTCCTCACCTTGTGAATAGATTCCACAGCAGTCCCCACTACCGGAGGAGGGTGTCCACCCTTCTACACCAGAAAGTCCTGAAGGACGGAACAAGCAAAGTGTCCGTCCCTCCTCACCTCGGTGTCTAAGCAATAATGTTTTGCGAAGGTGTGGAGGGAGGCCAAAGTTGCCGCCCTACAAATGTCCTTCACCGGAACACCCCTAGACAAAGCAGACGTGGAAGACTTTGCTCTAGTGGAATGAGCTCTCAAACCCTCCTGAGGTTCCTTACCAGCCAGGGAGTAGCAAATCTTGATGCACAAGACAATCCACCTGGAAAGGGTGCGCTTGTGCACCGCTCGACCTTTCCTGCAGCCAGCAAAGCCCACGAAGAGCTGGTCATCAACCCTGAAGTCCTTTGTCCTGTCAAGGTAGAAGCTCACCGCCCTCTTAGGGTCCAAGCGGTGAAGCCGCTCCTCCTCCTTGGAAGGGTGAGGGGCAGGATAGAAGGAAGGAAGGGTAATGGACTGCCCTAGATGGAAGGGAGTTACCACCTTAGGCAAAAACACAGCCCTGGTCCTAAGTACCATTCGTTCAGCATGAACAGTCAAGAATGGGGGTTTTGAACTTAGAGCTTGAAGCTCACTTACCCTCCTTGCCGAGGTGATTGCAACGAGGAATACAGTCTTAAAAGACAACAGCCTCAAGGGACATTTGTGTAAGGGCTCGAAGGGAGAACCCATAAGATAAGTTAATACCAGGTTTAAGTCTCATTAAGGCATAATAAAGGGAGTTGGAGGAAACTTGTTTGTAAGGCCCTTTATAAAACGAAGAACAACAGGTGACTTGAATAATGACGGCTGATCCGGCAAACAAAGGAAAGCAGACAAAGCCGATAAATATCCTTTCACAATAGCCACAGCAAAGCCTTGCCGTGCTAGAGAAAGGGCAAACTGTAAAATGTTAGATAGACGAGCCTTCAAAGGATCAATGGACCTCTCTCCACACCAAAGCACAAATTTAGACCACCTATATGAATATATAGACTTGGTAGAGTGTCGCCTGGCCGATAAAATAACATCCACCACATCTGGCGGGAGAGAGAAAGAATTCAGGTTGCCCCGTTCAATCTCCAGGCATGAAGGTGTAAGCTCTGGAGGTGGGGGTGTAGAACCTGCCCCTCCGACTGCGAGAGGAGGTCTGCCCTCAGAGGGAGACGGAGCGGAGGGCACGAGGAGAGGTGGCGAAGATCTGTGTACCACACCCTTCTTGGCCAATCCGGGGCGATCAATATAACTTGGGCCCGATCTTGGCGAATCTTCCTCAGAACCCGAGGAATCAAGGGTATGGGAGGAAACGCGTAAAGGAGGCGCGAGCCCCAACTCAACTGAAACGCGTCCCCCAACGCTCCCTGCATCGGATACTGGAGACTGCAGAATGACGGGCAGTGAGCATTCTCGTGAGTGGCGAATAGGTCCACCCGAGGCGTCCCCCACGTCCGAAAGACGTGACGAACCACCTCCGGATGGAGCCTCCACTCGTGGTCGGCGGAGAACTGCCGACTGAGACTGTCCGCACGTACGTTTAGAACCCCGGCCAGATGATTTGCCAACAGACAAATCTGATGGTCCTGAGCCCAGGACCATAGACGCAGAGCCTCTCTGCAGAGACAATGCGACCCCACTCCTCCCTGCTTGTTGACATACCACATCGCGGTAGTTTTGTCCGTCAGGACTTGAACAGACTGACCGCAAAGGGAAGGAGGAAGGCCTTGAGTGCCAAACGAATCGCCCGCAATCCAGAAGGCTGATGTGAAGTAACCTTTCCTCTGGAGACCAAAGACCCTTGATCTCCAGATGCCCCAGATGAGCACCCCACCCTAAAGTGGATGCATCCGTAATCACTGTGGCCACCGATGGAGGTAGATGAAAGGGCTTTCCTTGGGACAGATTGCCCTCCACGCTCCACCAAGATAGTTCCGCTGCAGCTTCTCTGGAGATCCTCACAAACTCCCTGAGATCCCCTTTGTGCTGATACCACTGCTTGCGGAGGCACCACTGGAGCGCCCTCATATGCCAGCGTGCATGGTTGACCAACAGGATGCAGGAGGCGAACAGACCGAGCAGGCGAAGGACCTTCAGAACTGGAACGACCGCTCCGTTGTAAAATAAAGGAATCATTTCCTGTATGTCGAGAATCCTTTGAGGAGGAGGGAATGCTCGACAAACAGTAGTGTCCAGTACCGCACCTATGAACAGGTTGCGCTGAGAGGGCACCAGGTGAGATTTGGGCACGTTGATCGAAAAACCCAATTTGTACAACAGCCGAGTTGTATCCTGCAGATGACGCAGCACCTTCTCCGGCGACTCCGCCTTGATCAGCCAGTCGTCTAAATAAGGGAAAACCGAGACCCCCGACCTTCTGAGATGGGCTGCCACCACTGCCATCACCTTCGTGAAGACTCGAGGTGCCGAAGTAAGACCAAACGGAAGGACCGCAAACTGATAATGTTGCGACCCTACCGTAAACCGGAGATACTTCCTGTGTGACTTCAGGATGGGGATGTGAAAATACGCGTCCTGCAAGTCGAGCGACACCATCCAGTCCTCCTGATTCAGCGCCTGAAGAACCTGCGTAAGGGTGAGCATCTTGAACTTCTCCTGTTTCAGGTAAAAGTTCAAGATTCTGAGGTCCAGTATCGGACGCAATCTTCCGTCCTTTTTGGGAATCAGGAAATAACGGGAGTAGCATCCCCGACCCCTCTCCTGCTCTGGAACCACCTCTATCGCACCTTTTTGAAACAGCTTCAGGACTTCCTCCTGTAGGAGAAGACGGTGGTCCTCCGAGCAAGCACCTTGAGAAGGAGGGTAATTCGGAGGAAACTCCCGAAAGGGAAGGGCGTACCCATTTTCTACAAGATCCAGAACCCAGAGATCTGTAGTTACAGACTCCCAGTCTTGTAGAAAATGGGTAAGCCGGCCCCCCACAGGACCAGCATGATCCGGAATGGCGGGTCTAGGGCTGCTTTGCGGTGGAGGGAGGGGCTGAGGAAGAGGAGGAGGAGAGCTGACGACCACGTGAGCGAGCCCTGATTCTTCCTCTGTAACCTCTAGACGAGGAACCTTGCTGCTGGGTCTGCCTATAGGTTCGAAAAGATGTCCTTCCGAACCCTCTATATCTCTTAAAAGACCCCCTCGACTGAGACTGCAGGCCCAGAGATTTAGCTGTCGCCTTGCTGTCCTTGAATCGCTCCAGAGCAGCATCCGCCTTCTTGCCAAACATGCCAGATCCATCAAACGGCAGGTCTAATAGAGTCGATTGCACATCCTGCGAGCACTCAGAAGATCTTAACCAGGCACTTCTTCTGGTTGCGACAGACGACCCCATAATCCTTGCAACAGAATCTGCAGTGTCCAGTCCACTCTGGATCACCTGACGTGCTGCCACCTGAGCATCAGCCAAGATGTCACTGAAACCAGTCCTCTCCTCCTCAGGTAGTTTTGGCGCCAGTTTTTTAGCCGAATCCATCAGTGCGTGCACATAGCGTCCCAAAAGACAAGTGGCGTTTGTTGATTTAAAAAGCCATGCTGGCCGATGAAAATACTTTTTTGGCAGACTGGTCTTGCCTTTTAGCCTCTATGTCCCCAGTAACCAGAGGAAAAGCCCCCTTAGACTTTCCCGAACAAGCTGCTTGACTCACCAGGCTCTCAGGTGAAGGATGAGACGTCAAAAATTCAGGATCTCCTGGGGCTGCCCTATATCTTCTTGCAATCGTCTTGGAGACTGCAGGAGCAGAAAAGGGCTTGCGCCACACCTCTAACACAGGTTCCACAATGGCCTCATTAAAGGGAAGCAAAGGCACTGATACCGCCGTGGGAGAATGCAGTACCTCAGTTAAAATGTTCGACTTAAACTCCGTAGTTGGCAACTGGAGATTAAGCAGCTCCGCAGCCTTCCTGATAACTGAATGGTAGGGAGCAACGTCCTTAGAGGGTTCATCTGACGGTGGAGTAATCTCCCACTCAGGAGACAGATCCAGCCCACTAGCTTCTTTAAGCTCTTCGAATATTTCATCCGACTCCACCAATTCCCCCTCTTCCGCTTCCTCCTGAAGGTACCTCTGCTCTTCAATAATCCTCTGAGACTCCCTTCTGGAACAAATCCTAATCATCGGCGTCGGCGGCGCCGTATTCGAATCCGATGGCGCCGGTGCCAGCGTCGAGCGTGGATCTGCCGGAGCCATCGGCGTCGAACGAGGTTGAGCCGGAGAGGATGGAAGCGGCGTCGATGTCCTCGGAGCCGGAGGATTCCAAGACGGCGTCGTTGGAAAGAATGGTATGAAAGGGGCCTGTGGATATACTTGCGGCACCCCCAAGTTAAATGCCATTGGACCCATCGGACCCGCAGGTGCACCATAGGTATACATGGCTCGAGCAAACACCCCATACATCGCATTTAAGTAATGCGAGGGGTCCTGACCTGGTCCAGGGAAGGCAGGGTACTGGTCAGGCCTCACCGGACTCGGGCCAACCGGCGCCGACGGTGGAATCAGCGGCGTCGCAGGCTCACCCGGGGCTTGAAGATCTTCCGGGGCCGGAGACGGAGACGGAACCGGCGCCGGAGATGGGACCGGCGTCGGAGTCCGAGCTGGAACCGGTGAAACCGTAGACAAGGAGACCACTGGAGATGAAGGACCAGCAGGCGAATCCAGCACAGGAGAAGGAGAAACAGAGTCCTTACGACGCCGAGCAGGTGACTTCGGCGCCGAGCTCTTATCAGAATGGTGTCGAGACGAGTGCCTTCTCTTCTTCTTATGTTTCTTGGCCCGAGAAGTATGTCCCGAAGTCGATTTTGACGCCGACCTCGACTTCGATCTAGACCTCCACCTCGTTCTCGATCTTCTTCTCCCTCTCTTCTCCTTCTTCATTTTTGCAATGAAGAGTTTTGCCTCCCGTTCTTTAAGAGCCTTCGTGCTCATCTTCCGGCAGCTGGTACAGCCATCCACGTCGTGGTCAGACGATAAACACCACACACAATCCTGATGAGGATCTACAATGGACATGTGCTTGCCACACTACCGGCAAGGCTTAAATCCAGACTTTTTTGTCGACATCCTCGAAAGAGAACAGGAAAAATAACCAGAATACACAAAGTATCAACAACGCCAACAACAGCGATTCCCGAAATCCGTTGGCTTCGACGGCGCAGAAAAAAGGGAACTGACGTCATCACGCCGACGAGGTCTTCTTATGGAGCCGGTGACGTCAGCGGAGTCGCGAGCGGTGTCGTTCCTCTGCGACGTCGTCTTCGACCTCATCGCGTGGACTGCTACAAAAGTTTCCGAATGTTGCTGGCGCAGGGGATATTCACAAGGTGAGGAATCCACTGGCAGATGTATCCATCAGAAAGAACAGATAGCAGGGCCGGGCTGCATCCTACTGCAGAGTGGAGCACATAAGTAAGTCTTACAGCATACCCTGGAGTGTGAAACACCACTGCACAGTGCGTGACAGAACGGATAGCAGGGCCGGGCTGCATACTACTGCAGAGAGGCGCACATAAGTAAGTCTTATAGCATACCCTCACCTTATGAATACCCCCTGCGCCAGCAATCCGCGGGAAATTCTTTCCTAGCTCTCCCATGTCGACTAGGACGTCACAATATCACGGCTCTGCTCGCGACACTGTATGACGTCATCGGAGCCATAAGATCACCTCGTCGGCATGCTGACGTCAGTTCCACCCATTTTTTCCGTGCCCCTGACGCAAACGGGCAGACCGACACATTTTCAAATGCAAACATAGCATACCAAATATACACACATAGATAAATTCACAAATACATAATCAATAAAGACAGAGAAATCGCAACTGAATAAGAATTTCTCATTATTAAAATATCAATATGATTAAGGCATATTAAGATAAAATATTTTTTGGTAGAAACAGGTGGACAACGGGGAGGCGGGCGGGACAGTGCGGAATCCACAGGCAGAAACTGTTTCCACCAAAAAAAGCATTACCAAAGGTATGTAATTTGTTCTTCTGATGGGATACTTCTGCCTGTGGATTCCTCGCCTTATGATTAGACTCCCAAAGCCATACCTCTCCTGGAGGAGGGTGTCCACCTGACTAGACCAAAAAATCTTACAAAACAGAACAAGCAAAATGGCCATCCCTCCTAACCTCAGAGTCCAAGCAGTAATGCCTTGCAAAGGTGTGGAGGGAGGCCCAAGTTGCTGCCTTTCAAATGTCAACAACAGGAACACCTCTAGCCAAAGCAGAAGAAGTAGACTTAGCTCTGGTGGAATGAGCTCTGATACCTTCAGGAGGGGCCATCTTGGCCAAGGCTTAGCAAATCTTGATGCACAAGATAATCCACATGGAGAGTCCTCTTGTGCACAGCCTTGCCTTTTATCTTTCCAACATAGCCCACGAAGAGCTGATCGTCCAGCCTCAGATCTCTTGTTCGATCTAAGTAAAAGCTGACAGCTCTCTTGGGGTCCAAACAATGCAGTCTCTTCTCCTCCTTGGAAGGGTGAGGGGGAGGAAAGAAGGTAGGTAAAGTAATGGAATGTCCCAAATGAAAAGGGGTAACCACCATGAGAAGGAAAGCAGCCCTGGTCCTTAAAACTAACTTATCCGCATGAATTTTCAAGAAAGGAGGTTTCAAACTAAGAGCCTGAAGCTCACTTACCCTCCTAGCCGAGGTAATGGCAATCAAGAAAACCGTTTAAAAAGAAAGAAGTCTGAACGGGCAAGTATGAAGAGGCTCAAACGGAGAACCCATTAAAAAGGTAAGAACGAGATTCAAATCCCACTGCGGCATAATGAAAGGTGTGGGAGGGAACTTATTTGTAAGGCCCTTAATGAACCTCATGACAATGGGGGACTTGAATAAAGACGGCTGGTCCAGCAAACATAGAAAAGCCGACAAGGCCGACAAATAGCCCTTAACAGTGGCTACAGCACAACCTTGTTGTGCCAAAGAAAGTTAAAACTCCAGAATATTAGACAAACGGGACTTCAAAGGGTCAATGCCTCTCTCTCCGCACCAAACAACAAATCTGGACCATCTGGAAGAGTAAACAGACTTAGTGGAGTGTCGCCTGGACGATAAAATAACATCCACTATATCCGGCGGGAGAGAGAAGGAACTCAGGTTGCCCCGTTCAACCTCCAGGCATGAAGGTGCAGGCTCTGGAGGTGGGAGTGTAGAACCTGCCCCTGCGACTGCAAGAGGAGGTATGCCCTGAGAGAGAGACGGAGCGGAGGGTGCGAGGAGAGGTGAAGTAGATCTGTGTACCACACCCTTCTTGGCTAATCCGGGGCGATCAATATGACTTGGGCCTGGTCTTGGCGAATGTTCCTCAGAACCCGAGGAATCAAGGGTATGGGAGGAAACGCGTAAAGGAGTTGTGAGCTCCAATCCAACTGAAACGCGTCCCCCAGCGTTCCCTGCATCAGATACTGGAGACTGCAGAACAACGGGCAGTGCGCGTTCTCGTCAGTGGCAAACAGGTCCAACCGAGGAGACCCCCACATCTGAAAGATGCGACGGACCACCTCCGGATGAAGCCGCCACTCGTGATCGGCCGAGTAACGCCGACTGAGACTGTACGCATGAACATTCAGCACATCGGCCAGATGATTTGCAAACACACAAATCCGATTGTTCTGAGCCCAGGACCAGAACCGCAGAGCCTCTCAACAGAGACGAAATGACCCTACACCTCCCTGTTTGTTGATATACCACATCGCGGTAGTGTTGTCCGTCAGGACCTGAACCGACTGACCGCAAAGGGAAGGGAGGAAGGCCTTTAGTGCCAAACTAATCGCCCGCAATTCCAGGAGGTTGATATGAAGCAACCTTTCCTCTGGAGACCAAAGACCTTTGACCTCCAGATCCCCCAGATGAGCTCCCCACTCTAGAGTGGAGGCATCCGTGATCACTGTGGCCACCGGTGGAGGAGGCAGAAAGGGCTTTCCTTGAGACAGGTTGCCCTGCACACTCCACCAAATCAGCTCTGCTGCAGCTTCTCTGGAGATCTTGACCTTCTCCCCGAGATCTCCGCTGTGCTGATACCACTGCCTGTTGAGGCACCACTGGAGTGCCCTCATGTTCCAGCATGCATGGTTGACCAACAGAATGCAGGAAGCGAACAGACAGAGCAGGCGTAGGACCTTCAGGACTGGAAAAACAGCTCCATCGTGTAATAAAGGAATCAATTTCTGTATGTCGAGAATCCTCTGCGGATGCGGGTATGCTCGACACACAGAAGTGTCCAGTATTGCCCCTTTAAACAGGCTGCGCTGAGAAGGCACTAGGTGAGATTTGGGTACATTAACGAAAAACCCAAATTGAATAACAGATGAGTGGTTACCTGCAAGTGGCGCAATACCAACTCTGGAGACTTCGCTTTCAACAGCCAGTCGTCCAGCTAGGGGAAAACAGGAACCCCTGACCTTCTGAGATGAGCCGCTACCACTGCCATCACCTTTGTAAAGACTCGAGGTGCGAAAGTAAAACCAAACGAAAGAACCGCAAACTGATAATGTTTCGACCCTACCGTGAACCGGAGATACTTCCGATGCGACCTCAGGATGGGAAGATGAAAATACGCATCCTGTAGATCGATGGACACCAACCAGTCTTCTTGTTGCAGCGCAAGGAGAACCTGAGCCAAGGTCAACATTTTGAACTTCTCCTGTCTGAGGTAAAGGTTCAAAATCCTGAGGTCCAGGATTGGCCTTAAGCGACGGTCCATTTTGGGGATCAGGAAATACCGGGAGTAGCAACCCTGTCCCCTTTCCAGCTCCGGAACCACCTCTATTGCACCTTTCTGAAGCAAGGTAAGAACATCCTGCTGTAAAAGCAGTAAGTGGTCCTCTGAGCACCAACCCTGGCGAGGAGGGTAAGGAGGAGGGAACTCCAAAAAAGGGAGGGCGTACCCATTCTCTACAAGAATCAAGACCCAACGATCTGACGTGATCAGTCTCCACTCTTGTCGAAAATGGGACACCCGACCCCCTACCGGACCAACATGTTCTAAGATGGGGGATCTAGAACTGCTTTCCTGATGTACCAACGGTGGCGGGAGGGGAAGTAGAGAAAGAGGAGGATTGTTGTCGAGCTGAACCCCGGGGCCTCTTTTATTCCTCCCTCTGTATGACTTAACAAGGGGTTCTGTTGTTGCTGACCCTGTTGAGATTGCGGACGGCCACAAAAGGAAGCCGATCTCCCAAATCCACGATACCGCTTGTAGCCGTACCCTTTGGACTGCACCTGTAGACCTAGAGACCTTGCAGTAGTCCTGCTGTCCTTAAAACGCTCTAAGGCCGAGTCCGCCTTTGAACCAAAGAGTTTTGACCAATCAAAGGGCAAATCCAGCAAAGTCACCTGAACATCCGGTGAGAAACCAGACGAACGAAGCCATGTCTGCCTCCTTGCAGCCACAGAAGATCCCATCACACGAGCTACAGAGTCAGCAGTGTCCAGGCCTGATTGAATCAACTGACGTGCAGCAGCCTGCAAATCAGAAAGGACTTCCATAAAATTAGCCCGATCCTCCTCAGGCAACTTAGGAGCTAGCTGCATGACTGAGTCCATTAAAGCATGAATATATCTTCCGAGAAGAGAGGTAGCATTAGTGGATTTAAGAGCCATACTTGAAGAAGAGAACACCTTCTTTGCCGCCTGCTCCATCTTTTTAGAATCCCTATCACCGAGAATGGTAGGGAAAGAACCAGAAGATTGTTTCGAACGAGAAGCCTGGACAACAAGAATTTCCTGCGTAGGATGAGAAGATAAAAAAGCCGGATCACCAGGAGCAGGCCTGTACCTTCTAGCGATGGAGCGAGAAACAGCAGGAGCAGACAAAGGCTTCTGCCACACCTCCAATATTGGCTCCATCAAAGCATCCGTAAAGGGAAGCAAAGGTTCAGTAGTAGATGAAGAAGTACTAAGAACTTCTGTAAGAATGTTAGATTTCACCTCAGCCGAGGGAAGCTGTAAACCAAGCAAATCAGCCGCCTTCCTTATGACCACATGATAAGGAGCAATGTCTTGCACAACACCAGCATTAGCAGATGGGAGATTAAACTCTGAAGAAGTGTCCAATCCACTAGCCTCACTGAAGCCCTCAAACTCATCCATGGAATCAACAATCTCCCCTTCCTCCTGATTCTGTGCATACTCCTCCTCTTCAAGAATCCTCTGCGCCTCTCTCCTAGAGCGCGACGTCGGTGAAGCCATCAACGGCGTCGACGGAGGAGCATCGGCCTCGAACCTCGACTCCGATAGAACTCGAGGCGGAGCCGAATCAACAGCCGAAGGAGTCCATGGAGCTGGAGTGGAAGACCTCGGCGCCGGGAAATGCCAAGCCGGAGACGATGGCAATAAAGGCATAAAGGATGCCTGTGGATAAAATTGAGGAACACCCAAGTTAAAGGCCAAAGGACCCACGGGGCCCGAAGGCGCACCGGATGGGGCAGAGGCCCTGGCAAACATGCCAAACATCACATTAAGGAAATGCGAAGAGTCTGAACCAGGAGCAGGAATAGCAGGATATGGATCCGTACCTTCCTGAGGTCGAGCTGGAGGCTACGGAGCCGGGGACGGCGCCCGCACCGGAGACGACACTCGGCCTGGAGTCGACTCCCTAGGCACCGGAGACATCGCTGGAGTCGGTGAGTCTTCATGTTGTGAAGAGCCTTTTGAAGCCGGCAATGCCGGAGATGGAACCGGCGTCACCCGAGGAGCAGATGGTGAAACGAAATCTTTCCTTCGAGGCCGTTCAGTCGGAGTCGGCGACCTCGACCTCGAGGCCCTGGCCTTCGAAGAACGGTGTCGAGAGCCATGCCTCCTCTTGGACTTGTTATGGTTCCTTCACTTCGATGTATGGGACGACGAAGACTTCGCCCTCTTACGACCTCTCTTCTCCTTTTTGGCTTTGGCCATGAACAATTTAGCCTCACGCTCCTTAATGGCCTTAGGATTCATCTTCCTGTTGTTTCGACACTCCTCGACGTCATGATCCGAAGATAAACACCAGAGGCAATATTCATGCGGGTCTGTGATTGACATATGCCCGCCACACTCTCTGCAGGGTTTAAATGCGGTCTTCCTGGAAGTAGCCATCAGGAAACAAACAAGAGATACAAATAAGTAGGGCTGGATGTCAGGTTGTCCGCTTCCATGATAAGAAACCTTATCATGGAAGCGGACAACCTGACATCCAGCCCTACTTGCAGCCCTGAAGAAGTTCATTTCATGAACGAAACGCGTTGGCTAGCACCTCTTTTTTGAAAATAAAGAATTACTCAAGAATTCTCAAACATTACAAGACTCTGACTAATTGATTACCATTTATCACAATAACGAGTAGTGCACCACTCCACAAGTCCTATTTCCACAATTTCCAGTTCTGCCTCATAAAGGGGGGAGATCCTGTTAAGGTAATGAGGGGCGGGATCATTCACAATATCAAATGACAAGAGAAAACCTCTCACACCATGGATATAATCGCAAATTTCAAAAGGCTCCCTTATTTTTTTGTGCCATTATTGTGCTACCTTAGGATAACATTAATACTTCGTGATTTGTTTTAACGTAAATCCTATCACCAGTATTCCACACGCACATGCTAAGAGACGTAGGACAATCTTTTTTTGTGTGTGGGCTCTTTACTCGCCAGAATTATGTTAAGTGCAAAAACACAACACATATAGTACAAAATTACAAGACACCGTTGCAAACAGATAAAGATTGTACATAAATAAAATAAGACTTAGAACAACCGAGACCACTGCCAAATCATACATTGACTTGAAGGTATGCTTCAGATTCAAGGGGTTTTCAAATCAACGTTTTTTATTTGGTGTTAGAACTGTAGGAAGTAGAAGTGGCTGCCTTTAGGGCTGGTGGAGCCCTGTGCGACAATGTTGGTGCCCCCCAATGACTCGCTCTGCCACGGATTCCCTCACTACCACCCTTTAACAGTGCCCCTCAAGTCTCCATAACCACATTCTCGCTCAGATGCATTTAATTTGATTTACAGCGCCACTGATACCAGTGTAGGGTGTCAAAGAACTTTATATCACACATTACACAGAGACAATCAATCATACGTGTGTAAATCACAATAGGTGATGTTACATAAGACAAAGGACTAGGAGTCACATGACAATCATACTAGTAGGCAGTATAGTTTAATAGTGATTGATCTGGAGAAACACAAACTCTGAATTTAGAACGTAATACCATGGTTGGGGGTTCTCTTTAATATTTATAAACAACTGGGACGGACCTAACTAGCAGTTTGTCCGACATTGCAGTGCCTGGCACCGCAAGGATTTTATAGAACAACCCTCACACACCAACCTAGTTGGAGTCATGCTTCATCATCGGGTTCCCAGCTGAGTGACCGACTGCTACTCAGCTGTGCTGCGACACCTGATTACAGTGGAGCTGGTTTTTTTTGGTGTACGTATGATGAAGTGGTGTGTTAAAAATACCTCTGGGGGGGCGTGGCCTGCAGCCGACAGCAATGGCCGTGCGCTAGCGAGGCTCTGAGGGCGAAGTAGATTCCCCTGACAATCCGTCCCGTGATCCGTCCACTTATCCTGCCCCAAGACAGCGGAAGGCACCGGAAGGTTGGGGGAGTCTATCGGGCTGGCCCTGGACCGTGGGGAGACCCGGGAGACGGCGGCAGCTGGAGGACGGGAGGCGGCCTGGGTCGGCGCCTGCAGCCACGGACTAAATTTCGAGGTCCCAGCCAACGGCCCTAGGACGGGCATGGGTGGCGGACGAGGAGGCGTGCCTGCGCCCGCCGCTGTGTGAGACGCGGTGCCAACACTTCATCGTATCGTCAAGGGGCCCGGCCAGAAGCTCCGCAGTGTGCAAGACGAGGAGCGGCGCCTGAGGGGCTGAATCGGCGGAGCCGGCTCCCAGATCCGACATTCCGGTGAGCGGGTGCGGGCGGCAGACCTCCCCCCCCCCCCGGAGCCATCGACGCAAATGGAGGCCTGAGGTGCGGGTGGAGCCAGTGTGGTGCTGATTGAGGGCCGCAGATGAGCAGGGGACCCGACAAGCGACCAGTACGGAGTCCCACTCCCCCCCCCCCCCTCCTGGCGGCAGCGATTAGAGTCTGGCCTGCCGGGCTTTGCAGCGCGGACCGAGGCGCCACGGGCGCGAGTCGAGAGACCAGCAAGACGGCCTAGTGCAGCGAACAGGGCGCTTCCGCAGGTGGTCCGGGGCTGGACTGACTGCTGCTGGGGCGGGGGTGCCCGGTGCCCCCTCGGACCCGGAGAGTCCCTCCCAGAGTGTGGGCCCGACGGCGCCGTTGACTGCGGTGGGATACTGGGGGCGCCTCTGCTTGCCCCACCTGCTCCCGGCTCTCAGTGGGGGCATAGCCGTGGAACCGGGCTTCTCGCTCTCCCTCACTACTCCTGGACCGGGGAAAGCCGACAGGCCGCGCTGGTGTACGTGACTGGCGGCAGGCGGCGGGGACTACCTGGCAATGCAAGCCGAACTAGGAGACGATGGGGGGAAAGGGCCCACGCGGGTCAGCACAGGCCAAACTCGACAAATATGCCTTTGCCAAAGACTCAAAAAGCCCGCCTGGGCGTAAAGACCTCTCGGCGGGGGCTCCGGACTCCGGGGAAGTGGCCAAGGTGACATTGGAGGATATTATGGCGGC
The DNA here is from genome assembly GCF_964204655.1 of Triturus cristatus. Taxonomy (NCBI): domain Eukaryota; kingdom Metazoa; phylum Chordata; class Amphibia; order Caudata; family Salamandridae; genus Triturus; species Triturus cristatus. The sequence continues at coordinate 1,541,862,500 of NC_140591.1, forward strand.
TCTGGCTAGTGTGCAGTCCACGGTGGGTTCAATCTCTGCTGATGTATCTTTTCTTCGTGCGGATTTCCAAAAAATGAACGCCAGAGTGACCGAGGTGGAGCAGGTGGCGCAATCCCTCACGAAAGACACCGCTTCCCTGCTCCAGCGAGTTGGGCAGCTGGAGACTGATAACAAACTCATGGCGGCGAAGCTCGATGATCAGGAGGGTCGTTCTCGGAGGAACAATGTTCGTATTACTGGGGTCCCGGAAAGTGAGGGGACCCATGCCATGGACCTGTACGTCGAGAACCTCATTCAATCTGAGCTACAACCTCGGGGACTATCCGCCCTCTTTGCAGTGGAGAGGGCGCACCGTGTGCCGGGAGGCAGGCCCAAACCCGGGGCGCCGCCACGACCCATCCTGGCCCGCATCTTTAACTTTCGGGACCAAGACACTATCCTCCAGGCAGCAAGAGTGGCACCGCCGGTGCGAGTCCATAATTCTCAGGTCTCTTTCTTCCCGGATTATACGGCGGCGGTGGCTCAGCGCCGCAGAAGCTTTCTGGACGTCAAGAAAGAACTTCGTAAACGGGAACTGCCGTACGCAATGCTCTTCCCCACAAAACTCCGGGTGGTGGCGGACGGTAAGACGCGCTTCTTTGAAACGCCAGAGGAGGCCCACGACTGGCTGGAGGGATGGCGGCGAGCAGGGGGTGAGGAGACCTCGCGCAGACATCAACGACACACGACTGCAGCGCAGCGGGACAACACAAGCACCGCGCCGGAGCGCCAGGGCCCACCCTCCATCGATGGAGACACGGGAGACCTGCACGGCCCTGAGTAATGAATGCACTGCGGAGTGGTGCTGCGGGGGGACACACACGTTTGATGTGCTGAGAACTCGGGATGTTAAACTACCAACCCTCGCCGCTTAGGCCTGTGCTGCGGACGAAGGGTCTGCCCGGTGAGATCCGCGGGGCCCTGTGCTGGCGACGGCCGGTTGGACGGCTGTCTTGGAGGCTTGGGGACTACAGTTTGGACTCTCGGACTCTTATCCCCCGGCACGCAAGTACACGTTATGGGATCAAAGCACTCTGCTCGGTTGGGGAGGCGGGTAGTTGGGGATCCGTCTAGCAGGGAGGCAGGGAGGGGGGTGGTAACGGGGGGGGTTTCGTTTTAGTGGTTTGCGGGGCTGTGTTATTGTCCCCTGAATTGTTGTTTCTTAGTATGCACCTGAGATTGGGAGGGAAGGTACACCCACTGGCAGCACGATTGCACCTCACCCATGGCTTGGTGGTCCAGAGTCTACCACAGGGTTTGCTCCTGCCACGTATTTGCACGCACCCACGAAGCGCACCGCAACGACCTGATGGCGAATGTATCGGCGAATGATCAGCAGAGCCCAGGCGCCCCGCTGTCAGTGATGTCCTGGAATGTGAATGGCTTGGGCAATAAGATTAAGCGGGGTCTGGTCCTACAGCATATTAAGAGACACGTGCCCTCCGTAGCTCTCCTCCAGGAGACTCATTTGGCTGGCACTGCCGTGAAGGCGCTGGATAGATGGGGATTCAAAATGGCAGCGCACTCCGAATTCACCTCAGGGTCCAGGGGAGTGGGGATCCTCCTCCGCAAAAGCTGCCCCTTGGTGGTGACCGGGACCTGGGCGGATGATATGGGGCGCTTTGCAGCGCTGTCGGGCCAGTGGGAGGGCTGTCCTTTTAACTTCGTCTCGGTTTACCTCCCCCCTGCGCTTCATACCCTAGCCTTTCCTGCCCTTGGAAAGTTCCTACTGGGCCTACCCCAAGGAGAACTAATAGTAGGGGGCGACTTTAACGCCGTAGTGGATTCGGACTGGGATAAGCAACCCCCGCGGCCTAGCGCGACCCCCACACCCCTGCGAGGCTTCCTGGACGCTATGGGGCTGATTGATTGTTGGCGCATGCGACATCCCGCCACCCGTCAATTCACACATCATGCTAGCGCGCACAACAGCCTTTCGCGTATTGACCACCTCCTCGCCTCTCCTACGTGTGTCACCCGCGTACGGGAGGTTAAGCACCTCCGCAGGGGCATCTCCGACCATTCCCCGATGCTGCTAACTTATTCCTCGGGTCTCTTGGGCAGGAGGCGCACCTTCCCACTCCATCCTGGCTACCTTAGGGTCCCTAATGTGAAAAAAACGCTGCATAAAACTACAATACAGTACTTTACGGAGAACTTGCACTCGGTCGCCTCGCCGATTGTTCTCTGGGAGGCTTACAAAACAGTGCTACGTGGGCAGGCCATCGCAGTAATCACAGCCCATAAGCGGGAAGCGTCACGGCAAGTGGCTACCTTGGAGGTGGCGGTGGAGGTGGCGGAGGAGGCACACGCCCAGGACCCCACCGAGGCGACCGCGCATACACTCACACTAGCGAAACAAGTTTAGAGAGATCAACAGTGGGAGGCGGCCCGGTTGCGTCTGCTGAAAACACAGCATACGATATATGAGCTAGGGGACAAGGCGGGTCGCCTGCTCGCGTGGCTTGACAAAAAAGAAAGGGACGACCGCTGGGTGGCGAAGCTGCGCCTACCATCGGGAGTGGAGGTGACAGACCCGGACGACATAGTATCAGCCTTCGCGGCCCACTATGAGCAGGTCTATACCTCCGCAGTGACAACCTCGGTGGAAGATAACCTAAAATTCCTCGCAGATATCCGACTTCCGAAACTGGCCCCTGATGACGCGCTCAAACTGGAGGGGAGTCTCTCGGCAGAGGAGATTGCCCTCGCTATCCGCGACCTTCAGTCGGGAAAGGCACTGGGACCTAATGGGCTTCCAGTGGAGCTGTTCAAACGAGAGGCAACCACAATAGTGCCGCACCTGCTACGCATGTTTGAGGCCAGTCTGGCAGAAGGGGCGCTTCCACGAGATGTTAGGGTAGCGACGCTGGTCGTAATACTGAAACCTGGTAAACCCCCCACCGAGTGTACCTCCTATAGGCCTATTTCACTCCTGAATGTGGAAGCCAAGATATTGGCAAAGCTGTTAGCGACCCGTCTCCAGGCGCATCTGCACACACTCATTCATCCCGATCAGTCCGGTTTTATGCCGGCGCGCAACACTGCAATGAATATCAGACGGTTGCACGGCATACTGGCCAGTGGGCCGCACCTCCAGGAGGATGCGGTTATACTCTCGCTGGACGCGGTTATGGCTTTCGACCGAGTGGAATGGCCCTTCATGTTTGCGGTACTGGGGCATTTGGGCTTTGGGCCCAAGTTCTGCGCCTGGGTGAGGCTACTTTATACGGACCCACTGGCACAGGTAACGGTGAATGGCCGACTGTCGCGAGACTTCGCGTTGGGACGAGGCAGGGGTGTCCTCTGTCCCCCCTGCTCTTCGCCCTGGTTCTGGAGCCTTTGGCGGCCTGGATCCGGCAAGATCCGGTCATCTCTGGGCTTCGCTGGTCGGAGGGCTGGGATGATCGAATCTCCCTCTATGCGGATGATATCTTGGTCTATCTGACGCGGCCGAGGCAGTCCATAGCTGCATTGCTAGACATTTGTGATTCCTATGGTCGCTTCTCGGGCTATTCGATCAATTGGGCGAAGTCTGTGCTCTACGTCCTACAGGGGCCCCCGCCGCAACTCCCGGGTGGAGTATTAATACCAAGGGCGGAGGATGGTTTCAAATATCTAGGGATTCACATTGCGTCGGATCCAGCGCTTTACCTGGAGCGCAACTTATTGCCACCCCTCAAAAGATTGAAAAGGGATGTCAAGTATTGGCATTCCCTGCCGCTGACGTTGCTGGGAAGAGCGGCGTTATTCAAAATGATGGCTCTCCCTCGCTTCCTCTACGCGCTACAGAATGCGCCCGCTCTAGTACCAAACTCCTACTTTCAATCTATTAACGCGGAAGTAGGTTATTTGCTCTGGGAGGGTAAACCTCATAGGATATCGCTCTGCAAGCTCATGCGGAGCTGGTACGACGGGGGGATTGCGCTGCCCAACATCCGTCTATATTATTGGGCGTCCCAGCTTATCATAATTAATCACTGGATGCACGCTGCGCAGGATGAACCCGCTTTGAGAATGGACAGGGCGCAGCTGGGCCCCCACGGCGTCCTCCAGGCCCTTTATGTTAGGTCAGGGTCGAACAGGCTGCAGGGCCCCACGGCACACACGGTCCAGATCTGGCACACGGCACAGCGGCGGCTGGGATGGGAGGGGGTGATTACGAGACACACACCTCTATGGATCTCCCCAAAGATAGGTGTAGGTCATCTGCGTAAGGAATTTGAAGGGTGGGATCGCATAGGCATCTCCAGGGTCGGGGATCTCTGGAAAAGGGGCGGGGTGATACCGTTTGAGACTCTACAAACAGAATATCAGATGAGGCAGACCGAGCAATTTAAATACTTACAAATCAGGCATGCACTGCAGAAAGCGATACCCGGTGGGACCATGCCGCCCGAGTCCTCCCCGCTAGAGGACCGGCTCCTCACGGACCACCTCACCAAGAAAGCGATCTCCCTGACCTACCGTAAACTAGTGAATCACCAAAAAGACCCCACGGCGCTCCTCAAGCAAAACTGGGAGGCGGCGGTGGGTCCAATGGACGAACTTGAATGGTTTGAGGCGCTAGCATCTCCCCGGGAGGTGGCCATCCCGTCCACACTGAAGCTGGTGCAGCTAAAAATACTACACCGGATATACTACAGCAGAATTACACTTCACAAAACGGGAAGGGCACAGAGCCCGTTGTGCCTACGGGGGTGTGGACTGCGGGCGCTTTTTATCACACACTATGGGACTGCCCAAACATAGCTGCATATTGGAGGGAGGTAGTGGAGACGCTCTCACGGGTCACCGGGCGCGAGGTCCCACTGGAACCCCGGATGTGTTTGTTGAATGTGTGGGATACTACTGACCTTAACCAGGATGCTCAAACCTGGGTGACTATTGGGCTAACACTGGCGAAGAGGTCCATTGCGCAATACTGGGGGGGCGCAGGCAACCCCCTCGCACGGGAGATGGGCCCGGGACATGGACAGTGCCATGACAGCGGAGAGGGTGGTGTGTAAGAACAGAGGCTGTCCCAGGCGCTGGCAACGGATTTGGGGAAAATGGAACACGTTTAGAGGCAATATCTGTGAACCTCCGGTGGCGGACTCAGAGTCCAAGCTCAGTGACTGAAACTGCATCTATGCCATTATTGCAGCCGGGGGAGGGATGTGATGTGATGAGAGATGGAGGTGCGGGCGGGAGGAGGCGAGTAGTGGCTAGGATGGGAGGGGGTGGTGGTGACTGTAAGGGTGCTTTGCTACATGTCAGGACAGGCTCCTATGCTACCAGAGGTACTGCCGTGAATTATACTGTAATGTTCAAAGGTGCATCTTTGGTTTTTCTTTTGTTTAATAAAATGTTTTCAAAAAAGTAAAAATACCTCTGGGTCTCTACCCGATAATTACTTTATTCCCAGTGGTACAGGGTATATTAAAAACGAGTGGATAACAAAAAAAGGACTATTAGTTGCGTCTTAGTTATCAGCTAGGTCGACATGTTTCAGCACGTGTAAAAATTTGGTAGGGCTTTCATCAGGACCTTTCTGACAGTGAATGTAAAATAGTGGTGTAAGTGAAAAAGTAAAAAGTGGCAAAAGGAGTTTACGCCACGTGTGTATGTAGGACACAACGTAACCTTCCTGTTCCCGTGGAGAACAGAGTAGGTGCAGATGCGGGTGAGCTCCTTGTAACAAAGAGTGAAATAGGGGTTTTCCCCTACGTTATATTTCTGTAAACAAATGTAACTTTTACAGAGGTGGATACGAATTACGGTTAGTCCACTAAGCATAATTTAACACACCTTAGCGCGTGTGCTATAAAATGCATGCACACGTGGCGTAAACTCTTTTTGTCACTCACTTTTCACTTTTTCACTTACACCACTATTTTAAATTTACTGTGAGAAAGGTCCTGATGAAAGCCCTACCAAATTTTTACACAGGCTGAAACATGTTGACCTAGCTGATAACTAAAACACACCACTTCATCGCACGTACACCAAAAAAAACAGCTCCACAGTAATCAGGTGTCACAACACAGCTGAGTAGCATTCGGCTACTCAGCTGGGAACCCGATGATGAAGCATGACACCAACTAGGTTGGTGTGTGAGGGTTCTTCTGTAAAACCCTTGCGGTGCCAGGCACTGCAGTGTCGGACAAACTGCTAGTTAGGTCTGTCCCAGTTGTTTATAAATATATACAGAGGGACAAGGATGGCCCACAGAAAGTCCTAGCTCTCCCATTTGTTTATCCTGGTTCTCTTTAATAACCAGGATTGATTTCTGTCCAAATGAACCCTTTTTGCAACATTAGGATAATCAAAGACCGGGGGGAAAAAACAGAACGCTGTAATTTATACCTTGCAGTTTGCATGCAGCTCTTAGGGGACAGTTAATAGCTCATTGTTATATGTTAGGATTTTGACTTATAAACTAACTGCAAGTAACAATATGATCTCTCTGACAAAAGCAGTAACCCACTGGCCTATTTACATTATGTGGACTTGGTGATCTGCATGTTACATGTTCTTTGCAACAGGCACATTAACCCTCTGCGCTACCTTTCCACAAGTCAAAAACTACCACTTGACAAAACTCCATCTCTCTCTAGGAAGAACATTAATCACCGGAGTTATCATCCATTTTTATTGTTGCCGAAAATTGCTGGAGGCCAGTGTTGGAAGGCGAACCTTGGGGAGTCGGAGAGACCACCCAGAGGGGCCCCCACACTGTACGAAGTAGCCGAGCGCTGCTGAGAAGCCTCCGGGGAGATCCTTCTCCTATCTTGTACTAGCACAGTAACACCACCACACCGGACTCAAGGAGGTTGTCTCAAGACGAGCAATTCTTTATCAGCACTTAAAGGTTACGAGATCAATATTTACACAAAAGGGATCAAGGGATCCACAAAGTCTCAGTGTCTCTTTAAAAGGGAAGGGGTAGCGGGACAGTCTTTGGCCGGGGCTTGGTACGAGGGTACCTGGGGCCCAGTTCTTATCCTCAAGCTGGAGGACCTCCGGGGCTCGGAGGGGTCGAACCGCGACGGCGTCAGCAGGGCTCTGGCGTTCAGTTCGTGGAGAGCCGCGACCAGGTCAGCGGGACTCTCAAGATGGTTTCTGCTCAGCTCGAGCCGCGACGTCGTCAGCAGGGCTCCGAGGGAGGTTTCAGCGAGGTTGGGCCGCGACAGCGTCAGCAGGGCCCCGATGTTCCGGGGGGCTTCAAGGTTTCAGCAAGAAGGAGCCGCGACGCAGTCTGCAGGGCTCGTGGTGGTTTCAAGCAAGAGTTCTTCTCCGTAGGTTCGTCCGCGATTCGATCAGCAGGACTCTCGACTCCGGGATACAACTGCCGGTCTGTTGCGGGGTCGCCCCAGATATAGGCCTGGGGCCCTTTGATGTCCGGACCCTTGTGCCCGGGGGGCGGAGAGGCCGGGTTGGGAGCGGCCAGACGCCCAGCAGGAGAGGCGCCCAGCCCAGGAGAGATGGAGGCCGATCGCACCTCAGTGTGGGGGGACGGTTGGGGGTCCCATCGATACCGCCCTCCGCCAGGGGCGATGAAGTGTTCTCGTGATCCCCCCTGGCCAGTTCTTGGTGCCTCAATGTCTGGGCCTTGCTGGGGCCGAGGCCGGGTTGAGCGGGGTCATGCGGGCTGGTGTGCAGGGTCACGTGGCAGGCAACAAAATGGTGGGGCCCTGAGGTGTAGGTGACCTCGTGCGGCTCGAACGGGTAGCCCGTGGAGGCCAGGGCGGGGAACGGGCCCAACCCCAGGGAAGTCAGGACCACGCCACGAGGCCGGGTCCAACAGGCGTCCCCCCCAGCCGAAGGCAGGGAGAGTCACCCATCTCCTTGGGGATTCTCTTCGTCAAGGCGGAAGAAGCGGGATAGTCCGTCAGCGTTGGCGTGGTCATGGCCGGGCCGGTGCTCAACAGAAAAGTCCATCCCTTGCAGGGCAATGGACCACCGCAGCAGTTTGGGATTCTCGCCTCTCATTTGCATTAACCACCGCAAGGGCCGGTGGTCGGTCTGGACCCGAAAGTGGGTACCGAAGAGATAGGGCCGGAGCTTCTTAAGGGCCCACACTACTGCGAAGGCTTCGCGCTCGATGGTGCTCCATCGTTGCTCCCGGGGCAGCAGCCGTCGGCTGATGAAGGCCACTGGTCGGTCGAGTCCCTTCTCGTCAACCTGAGACAGGACGGCCCGATCCCATATTCGGAGGCGTCTGTCTGCACGATAAACTCTTTACTGTAGTCAGGGGCCTGGAGCACAGGGGCAGTGCACATCGCTGCCTTGAGAGTCTCGAAAGCTGATTGGCAGCGGGGAGTCCAGTGCACTTTCTTGGGCTGTTTCTTTGAGGTGAGCTCCGTGAGAGGCCCAACAATGCTTCCATAGTCCCGGATGAACCGCCGGTAGTATCCGGTGAGGCCCAGGAAGGCCCGTACAGCGGTCTGGGTAGTGGGGGGTTCCCATGCCTGGATGGCATCAATTTTTGGCTGGAGGGGGGCCACCTGACCGCTTCCCACCTGATGGCCCAGGTAGGTCACCGATCCTTGGCCGATCTGGCATTTGCTGGCCTTGATCGTGAGCCCAGCCCTTTGGAGGGCGGCCAGGACTGCTTTGAGGTGAACCAGGTGCTCCGCCCAGTGGTTGCTGTACACGGCAATGTCATCCAAATAGGCCGCGCTGAAGGCCTCGAGCCCGGCCAGAACATTGTTTACGAGCCTCTGAAAGGTGGCCGGGGCGTTCTTCATGCCGAAGGGCATCACCCGAAAGTGGTAATGCCCATCAGGGGTAGAAAAGACGGATCTTTCTCAGGCGCCGGGGGTGAGCTGGATCTGCCAGTACCCGGCGGTGAGGTCCAGCGTGCTCAGGTAGTGGGCGGACCCCAAGCGGTCGAGGAGTTCGTCGGCCCGGGGTATAGGATGGGCGTCCGTCTTGGTCACAGCATTCAGGGCTCGGTAGTCTACACAAAATCGTAACTCCGGGGGATGGCCTGGTGCTGCGGCCTTCGGTACCAGGACGACAGGGCTGGCCCACGGGCTGTCGGAGGGCTCGATGACCCCGAGGGCCAACATCTTTGCTACTTCGGCCTGGATGCATGCCCGTACTCGGTCGGGTACCCTGTAGGCTCGGTGTCGCACGGGGGGACTGTCCCCGGTGTCGACGTTGTGGACGCACCAGTGGGTCACCCCCGGGGTGAGGGAGAAGAGGGCTGCGTAGTCCTGCAGCAGTTGTTGACAGTCGTTACGCTGTTCCAGGGCCAGGGAGGAGGCGAGTTGGACACCCTCGATGGATCCGTCGTGGATGTCGTTCTGCAAGAGGTCGGGTAGGGGCTCGGAGTCGTCCTCGCCCCCCTCGTCGGTCGCCAGCAGTAGGCTCAGTTCGGTGCGGGCAAAGTGGGGTTTGAGCCGGTTAGCGTGTAGAACCCGGAGGGGGTTCCGGGGAGACTCTAGGTCGACTAGGTAGGTGACGGGGCTCTTCTTCTCCACCACCTTGAAGGGCCCGGTCCACTTGTCCTGGAGGGCGCAGGGCTCAACAGGGGCCATGACCCAGACTCGCTGGCCTGGCTCGAACTCGATTGTAGAGGTGTTCCGATCGTACCACCGCTTCATGTCCTCCTGGCTGGCCTCGAGGTTGGCTTCGGCCATGGCTCGGAACTTGCGGGTCTGGTTTCGTAGGGTCAGGAGGTATCGGTAGACGTCAGGAGGGGCGCCTTGGAGCTTCGTCTCCCAGCCCTCCTTGACCAGGCTGAGGGGTCCGCGGACCGGATGCCCATACAACAGTTCAAACGGGCTGAACCCCAGGGACTTCTGCGGGACCTCCCGATAGGCGAACAGGAGGCATGGCAGTAGGACATCCCACTTCCGCGGGAGGGGCTCTTCCAGGCCCTGAATCATCCCCTTTAGGGTTCTGTTAAAGCGCTCGACCAGTCCGTTCCCCTGAGGGTGATAGGGGGTGGTGAATTTGTACGTGACCCCGCACTGCTGCCACAGGGACCGCATGTACCTGGAGATGAAGTTTGTGCCCCGGTCGCTCACCACTTCGCGGGGAAATCCCACTCTTGAGAAGATTCCCATTAAGGCCCGGCCCACCACGGGGGCCGTGACAGTTCTCAGCGGGACAGCCTCCGGGTACCGGGTGGCGTGGTCCACGAGGACCAGGATGAAGCGGTGGCCCAGGGCGGTCCGGGGGTCCAGGGCCCCACAATGTCGATCCCGACCCGTTCGAACGGGGTGCTGACGGCTGGAAAGGGCTGGAGGGGGGCCTTGACCCGACCCCCTGTCTTCCCGCTGGCTTGGCAGGTCTGGCAGGACCGGCAGTGGTTGTCCACATCTCTCCGCATCCGGGGCCAGTAGAAGTGGGTCACCAGACGGCTGTAAGTTTTGTCCTGCCCTAGGTGTCCGGCGAGGGGCACGTCATGTGCCAGGTTGAGAAGGAACTCTCGGAAGCGGAGGGGGACCACCAACACACGGCTGGCCCCGAGCTCGGCCACTTTCTGTTCACTGTACAATAGGCCCTCGGCCCAGTAGACCCAGTGGGTGCCGGTCTTGTCACCGTTGGCTTGTGCGGACGCCTGTTGTCGGACCCCTTCGAGAGAGGGACAGGACTGCTGTTCTTGTTGGAACTGCTCTCGGGTGGGGCCCCCTTCGTGGCGCCATTGTGCAAGTTCTGGGAGGACGCCGAGGGAAGCGATCTCTTCGGGGGAGGGTTCCGTAGGTCCAGGGTCGGTGTCCGCCTCCCCCTCGCTGCAGGCAGGGGGTGGTGCGAGCCCCGCGGGCTTGGCGGAACCGAAGGCCAGAGACGAGCGGGGGGCCTGGGCGGCCATGGACCGGGTGATGGCGCAGGCCCATTCCGATAGTCCCAGCATTCGGAGGTGCTCTCGTCGCTCCACTTGAGCCCAGGGGGAACTCTCTAGGTCGTTCTCCAGGAGGCAGTCCACTGGTGCGTCGTCGCGGACAGTCACTTTTAGTAGGCCCGTCACCCCTCCCCACTCGAAGGGGACCAGGGCCATCTGGCACAGGCTTTCGCTGTTGTCGGCCGTCCGGACGGGGCACAGCACATTGGGTAGGATTTGTTCGGGGGTTACCAGGTGGCAGCGGACAGCGGTGACACTGGCGCCGGTGTCGCGAAGGGCTTCGGCACGTCGTCCATTGATGGTGACCTGCTGCTGGTATTTCTGGGTGTTGCTTGGGATGGGTGTGCGGGGCACCATTTCTCGGCTGCCCAGGCAGACCAGGGACATGGCCGCCGGCTCCCACTCGGTGGTTCCTCGGTCGAGGGGTTCTTCCTCTTCCTCTCCTTCCCCCAGGGCGGCGGCCGCCAGCTGTCGGGGCAGGGGCCCGCCGGCCCCGCTTCTTCGGTTCAGGGGGCAGACCGGATCGCTGGCATAGTGTCCGGTTTGTTGACAGCCGTAGCAGGTTACTGGGGGCCGTGGTCCGGTTCTGGCTGGGGTCGCCCCTCTTCGGGCTAGGTTCGGGGAGAGGTGTTGCTGAGGCGGCCCTCGAGGTGGGCTCCGGGGGGCCCCGGCGGGGGGGTCCCGGTTCCGGTTCGGCCCTCCCCCTCCACCGCGTTGGCGGGGAGGTCCGGTGGGGTTCCTCTGGTACTCCCCCATCGAGTTCCGGGGGACTCGGGTGTTGACCCATCGATCAGCCTCGACGGCGAGTTTTCGGGGGTCGGTCATCTTGCTGTCGAGGAGGTGTTGCCTTAGCTCCACGAAGCAGTTGTTGGAGAGATGTTCCCAAATAATGAGGTCGACCAGCTGCCCGTAGGTGGTGACCTTGCTAACCTTGATCCACCCTTCTAGGGCCCGGCTGAAAAAGTCCACATATTCTACCCAGGTGGTACCAGGGATCTTCTTGCAGTCTCTGAACCGCTGGCGGTACATTTCCGCGGTTAGCCCGTAGCGGGTGAGCAGGGCCTCCTTCATGTGGTCGTAGGAGGTCATCACCTCTTCTGGCAGCTGGAGCAGTGTGTCTCGACCCTCACTAAGGAACCGACCCCACAGGCCGGCACCCCAGTCCTTTCGGGGCACCCGATGGGAGGTCATGGCCACCTCGTATGCTTTGAACCATTGTTGGATGTCGTCATTTTTATAGTACTCCTTGACGACATCTTTAGGGATATGTACCTTGGCTTCGGCTCTTGCTCAAGGGTCAGTCTCTTTTCTTCCAACTCTCGATGCCGTCTCTTCTCTTCTATTTCCTCTTGTAGCCGTAGTTGCTCTAGGGCCAGTTTCTTTTCCGCTAGCTGGAGTTCGCCGTCCAGCCACAGTCGTGCGAGCTCTAGTTCGTGGTTCCGGACCTTCTCCCGTTCTCGTATCTCCTCTTCGGAGAGGCCGGTTTCCAGGCTGTTTCTTCCTCCGGTTGCCGGAGTCGGTGCGGTTGATGTGGCCACAGTCAGGGGCAGGGGATCTTCGTCCTGGGAGGGGCCTGCCCCGGCCTCTATCCAGGTCCTCAGGGCTCTCTGCATCTCCTCTTTGGTACCTAGGCCGGTGGTTGCAATGCCCTTGTCCTTGCAGAACTGTTTCAATTCTTTGTGCGTGTATTCCTCCAACCGTTCGGGCTGGAACTCCGTGGTCGCGTTGTTCTCTTGGGTGCTCATGACTTCCGTTTGTCTGGATGGGTAGCTAGTGGGTTACTGGCTTGTACGTACTGCGTTCGGCTCGGATCCCGTCGCTGGCCACCAAATGTTGGAAGGCGGACCTTGGGGAGTCGGAGAGACCACCCAGAGGGGCCCCCACACTGTACGAAGTAGCCGAGCGCTGCTGAGAAGCCTCCGGGGAGATCCTTCTCCTATCTTGTACTAGCACAGTAACACCACCACACCGGACTCAAGGAGGTTGTCTCAAGACGAGCAGTTCTTTATCAGCACTTAAAGGTTACGAGATCAATATTTACACAAAAGGGATCAAGGGATCCACAAAGTCTCAGTGTCTCTTTAAAAGGGAAGGGGTAGCGGGACAGTCTTTGGCCGGGGCTTGGTACGAGGGTACCTGGGGCCCAGTTCTTATCCTCAAGCTGGAGGACCTCCGGGGCTCGGAGGGGTCGAGCCGCGACGGCGTCAGCAGGGCTCTGGCGTTCAGTTCGTGGAGAGCCGCGACCAGGTCAGCGGGACTCTCAAGATGGTTTCTGCTCAGCTCGAGCCGCGACGTCGTCAGCAGGGCTCCGAGGGAGGTTTCAGCGAGGTTGGGCCGCGACAGCGTCAGCAGGGCCCCGGTGTTCCGGGGGGCTTCAAGGTTTCAGCAAGAAGGAGCCGCGACGCAGTCTGCAGGGCTCGTGGTGGTTTCAAGCAAGAGTTCTTCTCCGTAGGTTCGTCCGCGATTCGATCAGCAGGACTCTCGACTCCGGGATACAACTGCCGGTCTGTTGTGGGGTCGCCCCAGATATAGGCCTGGGGCCCTTTGATGTCCGGACCCTTGTGCCCGGGGGGCGGAGAGGCCGGGTTGGGAGCGGCCAGACGCCCAGCAGGAGAGGCGCCCGGCCCAGGAGAGATGGAGGCCGATCGCACCTCAGTGTGGGGGGACGGTTGGGGGTCCCATCGATACCGCCCTCCGCCAGGGGCGATGAAGTGTTCTCGTGATCCCCCCTGGCCAGTTCTTGGTGCCTCAATGTCTGGGCCTTGCTGGGGCCGAGGCCGGGTTGAGCGGGGTCATGCGGGCTGATGTGCAGGGTCACGTGGCAGGCAACAAAATGGTGGGGCCCCGAGGTGTAGGTGACCTCGTGCGGCTCGAACGGGTAGCCCGTGGAGGCCAGGGCGGGGAACGGGCCCAACCCCAGGGAAGTCAGGACCACGCCACGAGGCCGGGTCCAACAGCCAGGAAGGAGGCAGCAAGTGCTTTTAGAAACATAATATACTCGCAAACATGACGCCCCCACCCAAAGTCAGCACTCAGTGCGATCTCATCGGTCGCACAGCCCTAGAACCTTCCTGCTCAACGGTCCTGTGACCTCAATGACAGAGTCCCTGTTGCTCTAGGGTGTGCTGCTTTGCAGGCTTGCCCAAAAGACTCGAAGTGAGCTTCAATAGGGGTTGCAGTGGACAGGGCCTTCAAGGTTAACCCACACTTACCACCGCTATCGTCCACCTGCTGGGTCTCAGACACCATTCTTCTATGGTCTTTCGGGGCCTTCTAAGGTCTAGCATGGAAATGTGCTCTCTCAGGAGAGTGGGCTGGTGGACTGGTCATGAAGGCTGAAACTGGTTCCCCAGTTCCAAATTCGGCAGCTCTGCCCATAGTGCCACATCCTCTCCCACACTGAACACCATACTGCCCCACTGAGAGAAACTCGCACTGCCGTCATCTACAATCCAATTTTGTCCCACTATAAACACCTGGATGTGACTCAATTCAAATTAGGCACTAGACAAGAGCAATATGCTGCCTCAAAAAACAAAAGTGACAACATCCTGGAAAAAGCAAACACTCATAAGGAATGTAAGATTAAGTAAAAGCATGTGAAATGTAAGCAGGAACAACATGGTTAACTTAACACTTTTGCACTTATTATTCAGAAATCAATGAGTGCTTTTGCATGAAAAGTTAAGGCCATGACTACAGGGCCGGAAGGGACCAGTTTTAATGTTCATTGCTTATTTCCTTACCAAACATAAGCAATATGGTTTATAAAGACCACATTCGTGAATACAGAGCTGCGGTATGCATTTTGTTTTCCAATCCGCCCATCAAGCAGTTATTGCAGTACATCCAGGAATGTTGCACTTCCCCACCCGGGGAAAACGATGCTGTCCAGAGAAAGACAAGAAAACAAAAGTAGCGCTTCACTGGCAAACTCTGTAAAGTGTCACTAATGTATTTTGGGTGTGAAAAAAACAGTCTGGCCCCTTTTCGACCCACTCTGTCTTGCTTTAGTTATTTTTTACATTTTGAACCTTTTATTTCTCTCCATCCCAAGGCTGCACTTTGAAAGTGAAAAATGTCAGAAAAAATATGACCTTTCCAGCAAAAGTGTTTTTATTTTTTGGATTCATTTCACAGGGGAACAAATAAAGGAAAGAGATAGTACTGGCTACAAGGCCCAGGTAAGGGGGCCCCCACACCTGGACCTTCTAAGCAGTAAGGAGGCGTTTCGTAAATTCTGCCCCAGCACCGGCAGTTCTACATACATTTTAAATACACATTCCCATAAAAAACAAGCATTGAAAATGCAATCGGTCTCGCCTTTGATTAAGTTAAAGCCATTTGCTTTGCTATACAATACCATTAGCAAAGCAAATGGCTTTAACTTAATGAAAGGCGAGACCTATTGCATTTTTAATGCTTGTTTTAAAATACTGGAGGAATTCTTATCTTTCCTCAAAATATTCCAGAATTGAAGTCAGACTAGTACATATGCCTCTTGGACTTTTTTGGCTAAAGTTGCACTGTCCTCAAATAATCTAGTACTATAGTTAAAATAGTAAATTTGCTTTTCCAGCTTCCGCAAGCGCCTCTGCTGCACAAGCACACCATGTCAAACACTAATAGTGAAATGCACAGTAAACAAAAAATCTTTTTTTGCATGCTTGTTTCCATTGCGCGTATTCCCTTTAAACCATCTGCACTTACATTGCCAGACTTTTAAAAATGCTTCAATGTGCAATGCATCAGAACAGGCCATTTTCCATAGCTCCCAGATTCCTCAGGTCTGTGCGTGAGTAACTCGTCCAGTCAGGTTTTTGATTTGCACTCTGGATATTTGTAGCCCCAATGTTATACTCGGATAAACAGAACTATCAGTCTCAGACTGCAAACATAAACTACTGAAGTATGCACCTGGAAAAATTAAGTGCTATGTTTCCTGAGCAACCAGAATCCAAAACATAGACAAACCGTGCTAAAACATACTCTCACCTGGAATTTTGCGCACAACAAAATGAATATAGAGGAACCAGCCCTTCACATGGACAATGTTACTTTCCACGGGAACACGTACGCTTGTTTCAGTTTAAGCATGGGGATTTTGTCTGAAAACATGCAGGGGCAAATAACTTGGTTTTCCGGTATTTGTGGTGGTCTGAGGTGGAATGCAGTAGCTGTAAACACATCCAATAGCCTGTTGCAACTCTGCCCCGGGATCCGCAGTGAAGCCAATTAACGCCTCATTGGCAGAGCTCCGCGTTGGGGGGTGCAGCTTCAGACCGAAATTGGCGTTACTGGAGTTCAAAGTGTCCCGCACTCTACCCACCGCTAAGCAGAGATCAAAAGGAATCCACAGCAAACAATAAGCTTAGTTAACAATAGCACGCAGGAAACATCGGGGAGGACTTAAAATGACAGCAAACACCTCCACACAATGACGTGTGGGGCAGGGATTCCTCTTCCTTTTAATTAGCCGGCGGTCATAAAGGCCATTCTAAATTCATTCTGCTTCTCCTGTGCTGTTAACCCCTTCCATGCGGGGCGGATTCCCCTGCTGTGCTGAGCGCTGCTTGCGCGGGCGTGGTCATGACGGAACGGTTCCGTCATGAGCACAGCTAAACCGACGCTCATGACGGAACCGTTCCGTCATGAGCGTCGAAGGGGTTAACAAAGCTGCGAGGTGAAACCAGTGGTTAGCAATTCCATTAAGTGCAAAAATACAAATCCCTTCAAAAAATACAAGTCCCTTCAAAAGAGAGAAAGGATATGGCCTAATGGCTAGAGTGGTCGACCTCGAAGCTGGAGAACTGGGCTCGAGTCTTGTCAGAGACTCTCAACATCCCGTGATGCTGGGCAAATAACTAAATCTGACCGTGCATAAATAACGGATTGTGTCCGCCTATAATGCAACTGGAGCACGTGAAAAGCACTCTGATGTCTTCGGGCCGAGTTCGCGCTAGATAAAACTCCAGAAAAACAAGATAACGTTGTGCAAGGGGGCTCTCAGCACACCTTCATTCATAACAAATCACAATTTTTCTATGAAGTTCCGGTCCGTTGCCAGGTAACGCATCTGTGAAGATGATAAAGGCAGTTTATGAATTTAGAACTGGGCTAAAAGAATCATTATTGGTTCATTTTCCAATTGTGTTTCAATCCGAAAGTATCAAAACTCTTAAAAACAAATGTATATAACTGATGGTAGAAAAGCTGACTAAATAGGGTTTGGCGCTCCAGTTAAAGCGAAATATTACTGGCCCTTTCTGGTTGGTGATAGGTTATTTGGGCGGTCCACGCGAGAGGGGAAGGTTAAGAAAGATGCGACGGCGCCGGACAAGAGAGAGTAGAGAAAGGGTGAATGGAGGAGACTGACACGAAAGGGCAGGGAAAGAAGGGAGACATTGACAGCTGTTGAAAGGGAGAGTACATAGGAAGATTGGGAGGCAAAGGATACGAGAGAGAGAGAGGCAGATAGCCACAACAGGGAGACATAGACGAGAAGGAAGAGACAGGAGAATAGACAGAGCGAAGAAGAGCATTGAAAATGACGTTGATTAAGTCAGGTGCTGCTGCTACCCTGAAGATTGTCATGAGTCCACTAGAGGGCAGCACATCATAAGTTAAGCTGCATTCAAGTAAACTCTGGGCCGGAATTTAAACAAAATGGGGTCGGCCTGTTCACATCGGTGTGCGCGTGCACATATTTGTCCATCCATACACATGCATATTCAGCTTTGGCTGAATTGATTACAAAAGGCCCTCGCAATGGCGAGAGCAGCGCATGCGCGCTGCTAACGCCAGGCGAGACCTAAAAATCGGTGATGCAAAAGTTAACAAAAGCCAGTTGGTCTGGCTGCTCCCTCCTCCCCTCACCCACCTCTCCTTACCTGTGTCTGGCTGGTCCTTGAAACAAAGGGGCCTTCTGTCACCTAGCAACAAAATGTAGAAAGGGAATGGCCGGTACTTAACAGAGGTGCTGCCCCGCCCCTGACACTGTGAGCCATAATTGCTGGCCTGGCTACTGTGCCTTCCCCACTCTGTTTGTCCCTTCCCCCCACCCCTGCACCCCCAGGAATGCCAACACGCCCTGACCAGCAAGATCGACTCGAGACATCTCGCATGTCTATTGTGATTGGGGAGGGGGCCCTGGAGGAGCAGGTGGGCAATCTGTGAAAGTGTGGCATTTCACAGTGAAGGAGCCCCCTGTCTTTCAGCTGAGCACGAGGCCCTGGGCTGCTGCCCACACTGCCCATGCCTAGCGCCGGCCCTGAAGTTACATACAACCATAACTCACCCGTCCCTGACCACCACACACTTGATGGCCTGCATGGTGGCTGCGGCGGCCCTACTCTAGAGGATGGCGCCGACACTGGTGCACGAGTGGGTTAGCAACCCTTCTGATCCGACCTCAGATGCAGTCGCTCCTAGAGACAGATTGCACACTCAAGCAGCCACCACCCTAAACCAGGACGCACCTGCAGAGAAACAAAGTGCCGGGCAGGCGTACATCCGGCCTCACCTATCAGTGCGCGCGGGTACTCACTGCCGCACTATGGAAAGAAAAAGGGGACTGATCACTACGCCCTACTGCTGATATTCAGTCCATCATTCACCTAGCGTGTACGTGACATCCATCATTGGGTGATACTTTTTAAAATATTTATGAACAATTGATCTCACCAACAAACAAATAAAAGATACGTTTCTTAATTAACTAAATTGAAAAGAATAGAAACCACTCAGCAAAATATTAAGTCTACTAATAGATCATGTGTAGCAATTTATTATGAAATGTTAAAAATATGCTCTTTGTACTATAGTTTATGTGTTATACAGATGTGGCTGTCGCAAGTAGGAAAACTTTTCCCATCACAGCTTTTTAGAAACTCGCTCGCGTTCTTTTAATGAGTTCTAACGAGGGATTCCCCATGCTCCACATGAAACGCTGCTACCGATGCAATAAATCGCGGTGGCAGTCGCGTTGATTATAAGAATAATGTACTTATTGGAAAACGCACGTGTTGCGTCTGTGAAGCGGGCACAATGCTGATACACAAGCCCGAGGCAGACGACAAAAAACAACGGTGCGCACAATGGAACATACAATAAAAAGTAAGACCACGTATAGCAGGGGCAGTCTGCTGGGAGGTCCGAAACAGCAAAAGGCGGGACTAATTAAGCATGCTGACCAAATAAAAGCAGGCATGGCATTTATGAAGGGCACGAACATGCAAGGATGGAGAAGATAGGAGGTGCTTCAAGCGACAGTCTAGATTACAGCATGCCTCGCAGATCAGCAGATGCACTGCCTAGGCTCGACCTAAAAACAGGTATCCTGCGGGGAAAGAAAAACACTGCAGTTCCAGAATGTCATTCAATCTAGTAGTACATCAGATCCCACAGGAACTCCCTCCATTTTGGACTAGCCTGTCACCTGTCTTTAAACCCCAAAGAGTTTAGAGGATTAAATTATATACAAACTCTAACACCGACCCACTGGAGTACTACAAGAAAGCCCAAAAGCAGACAAATCTTCATACAACTGCTAGTCAGATGAAGAATTGGAGTCAAGTTTCTTCAAACACCTAACAAAAAACAGGTGATAGGAGGCTCCTGAAAACTTCGGAACGTGTCAAAGACATCTGCAAAATGGCTTGTATCTCACCTGAATGAGCAGCTAAATATTTGTGGTGGAATTCACTGCTTCATTTGAGATGGTGTTTGGCAGAGCTCAAGACAGGTTCTCAAACTCAGGCCCGGTACTCATTTTAGGGTAAAGGGGCTTAATTACGCTTGCTTTCATGAATGCACTGATTGTGCATTGACCATATAATTGTACATTTTGCACAAAAGAACCACTGCTGCTGAGCACTGCTACTAATTCTGAGAAGCACACACATTTATTATATTTTAAGAATGCAATATTCCCGCGGCAAAGGGGTAATGGCATCCAGCCAATTGGATTTCTTATGGATTTGAAGATCAGATCTTCAAGTTCAAACAGAAAATTAATCTTCGCCGACAAAAAGGGTGGTTTGCAGAAAAAGTGGTCAAGTCAAAACAGGCTAAACTGAATCTTGGGCGACAATGGAGATGTGATCATGACCCTCTAAAACGTTTATAAATTACTGTAATATATACGTGTGCAAGGAGAAGAGAGTTTTTATGATAACAGTTTGGCCTCTTCCCTCGCAAAGATTTCACAATGCTACACTTATGAGAGCTGTGTGCTATACATGTGACATATAACATAACTCTATAGCTCTGATGTCAATGCATCATCTATTCCGACCTTTCAAAATCTGTGCAATGAAAATCCTGACATTTACAGTCTCGAAATAGATAAGATATTTATTTATGTGTTTTATAGAGCGCAAACTTGACCCGTTAGGGTATCAGAGCGCTTTACAGGAGAGCAAAGCAATATACAGACAGACATAGGATCAAGCCAGTACCAGCTCGATTAGTAAGGGGAGGGATGTCAGATACATTGGGGAAGAAGAGCACGTATTTACAGTTTACATAACCAGTTACTCAAGGCGAGATATCAAATTTACAGAATACTTTTACAATTATTCGAGCCAGGCCCCAGGTTTCTGATGGGGTGACACGGTAGTCCGAGAGGAGGTAGGGGACGGATCTAGGTCGGGCTATGGTGGTGGTTGAGGCAATATTTAGCAGAGAAATTTGCCCATAAGGAAGGTTTTGGCATCCTTATTGAAGCGAGTCAGTGAGGGGATTCTTCTGATGTCGGGTGGAGAGAATTCCATATTCTTGGAGCAGCCCCTGAGAAGGCCCGGTTGTAAGTTTTTTTTTTCCGAAAGCGTGCAGGTTGGAGCAAGAGGTATCTGGCAGATCGGGAGATTCTGGTTCCTCCGGAGATCACAAGTTTCTGTGTCAGTAATGCAGGGGAGTTAGAGTATAAAGCTTAGTGCGTGATGCATGCTAGTTTGAGCTGTATTCTTGCATCCAGGGTAAGCCAGTTGAGAGCTTTCAGGTGTGGGGAAATATGATCATATTTCCTAGAGCCGGTAAGTAGTCTGGCGGCCGCATTGAGGCAGGCTTTAAGAGGTGCCAGGGAGATCTTCGGTAAACCAGAGAGGGTTGAGCAGCCGTATTCCAATCTAGAGATGACGAGTGCTTGGACTGCCATTTTTAGGTCGGGAGCTTCGAGGAAGGGTTTCAATTTCCTAAGGTAGTTCAGGTGGAATCTGGCTGGTTTGGCCATCGAATTGATGTGGTCCCGCAGGTTCAGGTTGGTGTCAAGGGTAATTCCCAGGGATTTAGCAGAGTTCACAATGGTCGTGGGCAATTTAAGGCTGTGATAGCCTTAATCCATGATTGAGACTCGAGGTTAGTATTGGGAGGGGAGATCAGGAGAAATTCAGTTTTCTTTGCATTGAGTTTAAGTTGATTGGATGCGAGCCATTGGACGGTGAGTTTCAGGGCTTCGTTCAGGAAGAGAGTCTCTTCGAGAGACGAGGTTTTGATGTAGATCTGGGTGTCATCAGCGTACATATGATAGGAGATGTTAGCTGCATGTAATATTTCGGTAAGCGGTTCTAGGTAGAGGTTGAAAAGGGTGGGGAGTAGGGTTGATTCTTGAGGGACTCCAACCGTGACCGGGGATGGTGATGAAAGGTTGCCATTGATTAGGAATCTCTGCGAGCGGTTGTGGAGGATGGACCTAAACCAGTCTAGAACAGTACCATCCAATCCCAACCTGTGTTTGAGGCGATCGAGTAGTTTTTCATGGTTGACCGTGTCGAAGGCCGAGGATAGGAGACAGGATTTGCCTTGGTCAAGGGCTTGGAGGGCATCATCCACGATGTGGAGCATGGTGGTTTCGGTGCTGTGCCCTGGTCTAAATCCGGATTGGAAGTCATCAAGTAGGTGGAAGTTATTGATGTGGTGACTTAGCCAAAGTGCTGGAGAAATGTGTGCAACAGCAGCTAAGAGGGGGATGTTGGAGATAGGTCTGAAGTTGTCAGGGGAGGCTGGATCCAGCAATGGCTTTTTCAGAATAGGGAGGACTTGGCCGGCTTTTAGAGAGTCCGGGATCGTTCACTGCTGGAGGGAAGCGTTGATTATTGTAGTCCAGCTGGAAATAATGGATTGGGCGACGGCAGCTAGGCAGTTGGCCGGGAGCGGGTCATTGAAATGGTTGTTCGGGTGTAAGGCAAAAAGGATTTTAGAGATGGAGTCTTCGTTATAGTCTTTGAAGACAGTCCAGTGATCATGATTTTTGGGTGGAGCCTGAGAGTGCGTAGGGGTGGGAGCAGGCGGGTCAGAAGGGGTTTCTGTCTGTGTGATGGAGACAAGTTCGTTTCCAAGGGCCAAGATTTTGTCAGCGAAGAAGGAGGAGAATACCTCTGAGGATATAAGAGACTTGGGGGTTTCTTTCGATGTTTTGGCCAGTTTATTAGATTGGTGTTTGACCAGTTCGAAGAGTTTGTGGGGTCTGTTCTTGGCTTTCTCTAGTCCAGTTCTGAACTAAACCTAATCAGAAATGTAATGAACCTAAAGTGGTGGACTATTTCCTCCCCAGTGTGACTGTGTCTACCTTTTCTCAGCGCTCACAGATGTCCACTACTGATATCAGTCAGATAATTGTAAAACCTCATGATCTCCCCTTGATAGCAATCCGCAACAAACTTCTAGGAAATCTTGCTTCTTCCGATGAATAGGACGTGTTACAACGCAAACATTTACAACGCATGCCTTTACAACGTGGTTTTTACATGGCAACATCTATTACAACGCATGATTTTACAACGCATGCCATCACAACGCATTTTTAGAAACTACACTTACAACACATACCATTACAACGCATAATACTTTTAGGGCAACATTAGTGTAAGTGTTGCATAGTGTAGCGGTACAAATTACTATTCCCACTCCAGTAAGTGCAACAGTAGGCTAAGTGTTGGATAGTGTAGGGGTAAAATTAACTATTCCCACCCCAGTGAGTGCAACAGTAGGGTAAGTGTTGAATAGTGCAGGGGTAAAAATTACTATCTACCATTACTTACCTTATAATACGTTGTAATGGCATGCGTTGTAGTGGCATGCGTTGTAGTGGCATGCGTTGTAGTGGCATGCGTTGTAGTGGCATGCGTTGTAGTGGCATGCGTTGTAGTGGCATGCGTTGTAGTGGCATGCGTTGTAGTGGCATGCGTTGTAGTGGCATGCGATGTAAAGGATATTGCGTTGGAAAGGTAGTGCGTTGTAATGACTGCGTTGTAATGGTTGTTTCCCCTTCCGATATCCCGCTTCTAACTGTAGAAATTAGCCATTGGCCCTGGTCATGAATGTTCTCATTTGATTTGAAGTTGGCTGTTGCTGCTTCCCTTTTGAAAGCCAAACAGACCTGGCACACTTGCTGAATTACAAGTATACTCTGAATCTGGAGAAGATTTTGGTTAAGTACCTGGAACAAACAGCTAGTACTGCGCTTCAGACAAAACTTCAAGCCTAATAACATTCTCGATCATCAAGCTTGTCTTGGTCTCTTCATAGCACTGAATCTGTCACCACAGTAATCAAGCACAATTTGCAACTGATGGCAGATGGTGGTGCAGTCAGAGCACTTTTTTTTTTAATTACATCTATCAACTACCTTCAACAACATCAACCATGCTAGAGTAGAACACTGACTAGCCAACATTGAGTCAAGGACTCTGCGCATGTGTGGCTTTCTTTCTTACCCAGAGAAAGATCTCAGGTAGTAACACATGGCACTGTCATCTTAAAGCGAAATCCCCTTGTTTGTGGTGATCAGAGCGGGTGGTATTATGTTCGCCTTTGGTTAATCTTCACCCTCCGTTGTCACTGCCCAATCCCTGAGACATTCTATTACACAACTAAATTGATTGTATTTCATTGTATTGTGATTGCACTTTGTAGCATTCACTTATCCTCTCTAGGTGTTGTAGTGCTTTATCCTGGGCAGCCTGGTGCTGAGGAACACAAGGTTAGTGGCTAGTCCAGTGTTACTGGACGGTTTTTTCCCTATTGGAATGAATCTTTTGGTCTCAACCAAATTATTCATGCATCCACTCTAATTTCTTTGCAGTAGATTAAATTAATAGGAGTTAGGTATGATATGTGGGATTATGCAGATGGTTGTTGGGATTAACAGATGAGCTAGCTAAAGGAGGTTTGTTCAGTATTGTTAGATTGCAGGGGAATGGCTTTCAAGAAAGGAGAGGTTGTGATCTTTGACGCTAGTTGTGGACAGTATGCAGAAATCCAGCATTAGAGATAAAGGCAAGCTTGCATGTGACAGAGTAGATTGTGCTCAGAAAGACTAGGTATGCAGAGGAGGGAAGGGAAAGAGAATTGATCACAACACGGATTTCAGAGAGGGTTGACCGAGCCCCAATTAAGGCACATTTTCACATGTTCCATTGCAGCATTAGATAGCAGCCCTTTAATGGTTGTTAACAAGGAAGAATATATTATATGTAAAAGTCACATTTAAATCCCCTAACTACTACATTTAAGGTGAACACGTGTTCATTGTCCGCTCGAGCATTCAGTCTGCTGTCTGGTTGATGACCGTTTTAAAAACCATTCCTACCACTGCAGGAGAAAGAATACCTTTCACAATATACCTTCTAAAAACGGATAAATGTTCCAGTCAGTATCAATCATTCAAAATTAAGACCCAGCAAAATGGTGATGATCCTGGTAGCTGCTGATGTGTTGGTTCACTGCCCAATGCCCACTCTTAAGTTTTAAAACCTGGGAATCCTCATAAACCAGGATCCTTCAATGCAATATCAAGTTTCAGCAGTTGTAAGCACATGCTTTTTTCATTTGTACTTACTGAAGAAAATATTTAAGTTGCTTGGCTTTCTCCAAAACGATCACGTTATTTTGGCTCCAGTAACCTCTTGACTTCACTTCAACAACTCAAAATGCTGCTGCAAGTGCCTTTTTAGGACTCGCCAAGGCAGCGCATGCATGTTGTCTCTTCGAGACATGATGTCTACAATTTACAATATGAGCTTCACGCATTGTCCGTCTTTTTCATTGTTCCTCTTACTGTCCTTTGTAAATACTGGCTTTTGTTTAGAGAATATGCTTAATAGTCCCTCCTTTTGGACTTTTGTATCCTTACAGGAGGACTGCCCCCGTTACATGTGCTCCTTCTCTTCCGGTTATTTAGGATACCTTGCGAGCACTTTTTTTTGTTGTTGGCATGCCTCAGCTCGTGTTGAGTGTGTGTGTTTTGTTTACTTCATGCACTGGCTTCATGAAAGGTTTGCGGACGCTTCATTTGCTGTGCTAGATCTTTCTTCACAGCCACCGCGCCCTCTTGTTTTTTATTTAATTTGGGAGCCGTGTTTGTGTTTTGGTTACTTTAAGCGGAAAAGAAATGCATGCAGCTGCTTTATTTGCTGTGCCCCTCCCCCCCACGGGCTTGTTTAGGACTTATTAACTCTGGTGTTCCACTTGATCACGCTATGTGATCATCAATCCTATATCAGACCAAACTAGCAGAGCTTAGATTAAAGAGGAAACATGTTTACTTATAGAGTCTCAAAGCCCCCCCCAGCCCGGAGGACCGGCTGGACTGTTATCACGTTCCAGCGCAGGCAATTGGTACTTTCCTCTTTTAAATGAAACACAGAAGCCCTCCTCTTTACCTCACTGCATGGTGGGCAGGTCGTAGGCTTGCTAGAATGTGTTGTATGAATCGACAGGAACACAAAAGTGTTTTTTTCAATGCTTACCCTCTAACCGTCTAACCGTCAAATAGAAGCATTTTGTTATTGGTGTTCCAGTGCCTCCTATACCCGGGGGCCGAGAGAGGGCATGGTCGGAGCTGGTGTGGTCTGGTGCGAGCAGCATTTTCAAGGGAAAACTCTGGAGAGGGGCACCTGTTGAACAGCGACTGGGGGGTGGGCTCGGAGAGGTATACTGGAAGAGGTGCAATCCCAGGTAAGGGCTTCTATCGCACATGACTCTGCCGTTATGTTCTATTTTGTTATGTTATTTTTATAAGCATTGCTCTTTATCCACGTAGAACATGTGATCTAGAGGCTAAGTTTAGACAAGCTCATAATCCTGTCTTCATCTGTTGATCCAATTGTGTGATCTTGAGCAAATCCCTTTAGCGCCCTTTGCATTATTTACTTTCTATGCAAAACCAGGTAGTGCGTAGAAACCATTTAGTCTGCTTTCGCATGCTGTAGGAGCGCATACGTTCTTTAATCTTTATAGTATGCTGCTGCACTCATGCATACTAAAAGCGACCAATATAACACCAGCATAGGTGTTTACCTGCACACCTCAGGCTGTGAGAGTCATGTCTGTCAACCATTCTGTTTCTTAGAAAGGTTTATACACCTTCAAGTTTTCTGGACTATTGTTAAAATTCTAGCCCTTCTCTAAAGCGGCGTATATACCTTTTTTGAGGACTGGTTATTTCTGAAAAAAGGCACACTTTTCAGCGAGTTCTTCAAACTTAAAATAGTTAAGTAAACTTTTTCAAAATAGCTGCATGCTTTTTGAAGTGTCTAGCTCAACAGCTACCTTTCACAAACAATATTATGAGAACTTGCTGCATGCATAAACACCTATAAGGTCCCAAACGCGAGACCTGATGGCTATGCCAATGCTAGTTTGATTTTCACTGGCAAGACTCTTTAATCCCAGCTTGTAAAAGCCTGTATTGGTTGTCAGTAAGGGAACACAATTCAATTTAAATCGCCCGTCTGGTTCATAACGCCTATTGACCCAGAGGGTCAGACTTCCCTCAACAATACTTGCAAATATTTAACCCCCTACAGAACAATGTGGACTGTAACTCAAGATATGCTGTGTTTCTAAGTTTAGATAGTTCCCCTAGGGTGGCTGCGCATCCTCAGTCAGGGCAGTGGAACTGCGAAATGCACTTCCATTGCTCTCCTCTTGACATAGTAAGAAAATTATGCTCATTTCAAATGCAAGCAAACAAAATCCATAACTCAACAAGTTTACTTCAACTCTTATAACATCTTTAGACCTAAGCATTCCAGTTTAGTTAATCCATCAGCAGCATTAGCAAAGATATTACGGGCCCCTAATGCATGCAAACAAATTGCCCATTCTATCCCCCAGGGTTAGTACTAAAATTCACCCATAGTTGAGGGTACAGGGCACCTAATATCCTAGGAGTGTGGTGTCACTGCACCTGCTGCACTCCTTATAGCTACACCACTGCTCAGCAATAATCACAGCCTTTGCGGAGCTCTGCCACATACACCCAAGTATGAAAAACAATTCACCAGCCTACCACAGCTGGGTGAAAAAAACAAGTGCAATCGGCCGAGGGGCACATAATTAACTAATTCACAGTGCTCACCAACACAGACAATGAAGCACTAAATGGTAATTAAACGCAACTTTTACACACACAGTGTTAAATTGCTTTCAAGTAATACTGCACTGGAACACTTGAAAACGTGCCTCCATCTGTATTCAGACTACCCTCTCTGAGAACCGGGGTGAGTGCTGAACTTACTGAAAACGGACAGTACAGATGGTTATAAAAACAAGCATTTGCAATGCAATAGGTCTCGCATTTGTTCGAGTTAGAGCTATTGGCGTTGTCAATGATAATGTTTTTTACCTTTGTGTTTTGTAGTGTAGTGGATGCATGTGGTGTGTAGTGGATGTATGTGTGTTGTATTGGAATTCTTAATTGTTTATTTGTGTGTTGTGTAGTGTATTTGTGTAGTAGAATTATGTGGCATGGTGAATAGATAGTGGTGAGAGCTGTAGAGAATAGATGGAAGGAAAGAAAGAGGGGGATTGTTAGTTTGTGACGGTAGTGGTTATTGACACTGAGATGGAGGAGGAGAAATAGTGTGAGAGAAAGAAGGGGAGAGCAGGCAACGGATGCCTAAAGAAGTATTTTTTGTGTGTGTAGAAGACACCCTAAGAAGAGAAGGAGAGCATGTGTGTAGGGGAGTGAAAGTTTAAAAAGGCACGTTTTACGTTTTTAGCCAGTAAAATTGTCCTAAAGAACAAAAAAGATTATTTCCGGTTTACATGCACTGTTCCCTTAAAGAAGCTGATGTACAAACAGGAGCAGAACTCTTCCGAGAGAGCCGGAGAGCATACACAGCCACGGTTTCGGTGTTTCCATTCTGTTCAATGTAGTGCTGCTTTTTTCTAGTAAGCATAGGACTACAAGTCCCATAATGCAAAGGTAGAATGAGTGTATGAGCTCCCGAGGTGTGGCTTGAGAAAACGTGTGATATGCAGCCAACCTGTTGGGGAGCCGAGAGTTGTGCTTTCCTACAGGCTGTTGCACCTCTCTGATTTATGTATTGAAATGTAAGGAGATACGCGAGGCCCCTTCTACAATTAAATTCACCCAGTCTGCACCAGTGGAACTCTGCTGATTGCTGCCCACCCTGGATGAGAGTGTTGTGAAGAGCTGAAAGACTTTCCATGGACGTATTCCCCTAAATCCGTCCTGAAGTGCAAAGGTGAATGTTTCCTGTTTGTGTAGCGTTCCCTTAAAGAAGCTGATGTACGAACACTAGCAGAGCTCTCCCGAGAAGGGGGATGACTGAGAGCTAGTGCGCGTCCGAAAAAAAGAGAGAGCATGACAGAAGAGTTGTGAAACAAGCAGGAGTTTTGTGCGTGCTAAAAGAAGAAAAAAAAAAAGAACGCGAGTGGTGCGCGTGCGTGACGGCAAAAGTGAAAGCAGGCTGGTGAGTGGTGTGCGATGTGCACGACCATGACGAGAGAGAAAAGCCGCCAGATGACGCCTCTGCTCGTCACTGTGCGCGTAACAGCACGCTCTATGCCAGCCAAAAAGCTGTGGCCGGACTTTTTAAAGCCCACTGACTAAATGTCTCGCCAGAGCAGCGCATGCGCTGTCTCAGGCGAGACCTAAAAACAGTCCTCCAATATGGGACCGACACATTGACGTAACCAGATCCAGATTTAGAACTGCAGCCAAAACCAATAGGACAACCCTGGTTGACCAAGATAGTCAGGTAAAACATGAATTCATGTTTTTTTCATTGAATTCTGGTACCTGTGTCTGTTCTTCATTGTAAATGCTGGACTACAAATACCATAATGCAAAGGGTGCTGAATAAGCTACTCACAAAAGATGAACAACTCAAGACCAGTCTATTAAAGCCTAAACGTGAGCTCCACTTGTCTGAAATAAATGGCAACATGCGATGTATGTGCTGGTATTTCTATTGTGCTGATCTTACCTACGTGGGGATCAATGGAGCACAGTACACAGTGATTGCCTGACATGGGAACTGCGGTAGAGAAAAGGACAGAAGCCCAGAAAGGGTACTAGTGATTGGAATGGGCAGGGCCAGTAGTGGGTGGCGCCTTTAGGGGCCTTCTAAGTACATCTCTGAGCCCTGACATTTCTTTTTTGCAAATTAATTACTGGTGGAATCTTCCAATAGCCCTAGATCCGACACAGCCTTTTCACAGCACAGTCTGAGGAGAGACACTTCAAGGGGGACAGTTTTTAAGTTCCTCTTTTGGAGTGGGGCAGCGCTCTTGTTAAACTCCATAAAAGGTGAGCGCCTGGGCAGAGGTATGTCTTGGTCCACAACTCTCACACAGTGAATTACTGAGGAGGAGGGTGATGGGTCTTTAGAACTCATGGAAAGAGTAGAGTTTTATAAAACATCTTGTACCCTCTATCAGGGAGTAGGAAACTTCTTCCAGTGAGAGGAAAAACATCTTACCATACCCTGAAGGATGGCAGGCATGGCTTCAGTACTTCCATACAAGTGAAGGACATGCGACATGGGCAAGAATGCCACCTTCTAACAGCTTCACACTTTGTCATGGGAGTTGTGTTACACTTCATGCAGAGCCGGTACAGGAGTGAAGAGGGTGACAAGGTAGTATCACCCTGATCCACCTACTGAAGGTTAAGAACTTGGGCCAACAGGCTATGCCCCAGAAAAGTGAGATTCATACAGAAACATCTCACTCAATTTCCAAGAGAGTGAGAGATAAGGGCAGGAGTGGACCACCTTCCCACGAGTAAGGGATTTTTTTCTAACCCTCTCCGGAGGAAGACACCTGAGCAACAAATGTCTGTAGCGCCTCCAGATGTGTAAGAGGCTTGTGGAGTACAGAACTGTGGTTGTGCGCTTTAGGGTGGATATTACACTCATTTCAACAGTGATGAATCTTGGATGTATTCTGACCTCTAATTTCTCAATTACACGACAGATCACTGTGGTCAACCTTTACCTGTATTTCTACGTTCGTTGCCTCACTGGTCAACTATTGCAATTCTCTCAATCTGAGGCTTTCAGCCCATCTTCTAAGACCGTTGCAATTAATTCAGAAGGCTGCAGCTAGCTCATCTACCGATGAAAGCTCTTAGGCAGAAGCATGCACACCCCTTCTCACCTCTGAGCTCTCTACTGGCTCCCTGTGGCCGGGATATTTAATGAATAGGCTTCTTCTAGCCTTATTGGACCATACACACACAGCACTGGGTGGAAATTCCTAAATGATTAATCTCTAGTTGGCCACAGCTTTTACACTGCTCACAGCAACAGCTGCTGCTGCAAGGCAAGAACAGGTGCACTTGTTCTTAGTTATTTGGCACGCACACTACAAAGATGCTCTCAAGGTGTTAAGGGGGATAGTGCAGATACATATAAACCAACCAGAAAACAATCCACAAAATGGGGTCGATGGCGCAATTCGTCAAATGGGAAGAAATTTTGAGGTTTTAACGAAACTAAGCATGACGGGGGTTCGTGAATGTAGCCGGGCAGGCTGGTCCAGCGTTTAGGGCCTTGTAATGAAATGGACCTGTTCCCCTGGATCAATTTTCTGGATAGGCTCTCAATTTTTTTATTTTTTATTATCTTTATTGGTATTTCAGTTTTTTACATGACTATCATCACGGCTTTATACAGAATGCTCAAATATGCAAGACAAAAATATAAAGCACATATATATAAAATAATATTTTCCCATTGCAACAAAATAAAGGGTGACATTAGTGTGCCATTCCCAATCCCAGATTTGTGTATCTTGCGAGCATGTGTCCTGGAGTCACCTCTTGTCTCTGCTCACCTTTTTGCTACTTCAAGTATTACATATTACAGTCATCTCCGTCTGCATCTTATTTGTGACAATTCCGGGCTGAACTCTTATGACAGGACCTTGTTATAATACATCTTACACATTGAAAAAGAGAAAAAGCTTATCAATCAAACCTGGTCAATCATGCACTGCTGGATAGGCACACAATATCGCACTTAACTCTGAACTTAAGCCGATGTGGATAGCTTAGTGCTGTGCCAAAATGATCATTTTCCAAACCTGTGGCCAGTCCAGTGGCTTCATCATGTATTTTTTAGAGCCAGTATCTGGTATTTATGTAGCCTGATGTCAAGTGCACAGGTACAAGCACGTTTGGGATTTTTCAGGGAGCTCATGGCAGTAGCAGGGTGTTCGAAAGAAATACATGCATTTTTTTGGAGCAGCTTTAATTGGTAAGTTGCTCCTTGGACAGCACCGCACACCTGTGGCTACAGCATGATGTTGTAGCACATCCAAGTACAACTCAGGTGTTAGGAGATAGTGACTGACAGTGAAAATTAAGGAAAATGAGGGATCGAGGAGAACCTAGCTGGGATCTGGAGAAAGCTGGGATGGATGAGCAGTAAATTTACATCAACTGCTTCACTGTCTTACCCTCAGTTTTATAACTCTTTACCACTTTGACTGTGAACCACTGAAATTTCATGATAAAGGCCCCCCTAACACCCATCTATCCTTTCCAACACTGTAAAATGTGTGTGTGGAAGTGGCAGATGGACAGCTTGCTACGCCTGCCTGCACTGCCATAGCCTTGTTCTTCTTGCCAGAGAATGAGCTGTGGTTTCTTGCGGGTCTTAGCCTTACTCAAAGCTGCTGGACTGAAATCAAAATACCACTCCTTTCCTGCTAATTACTCCTCGGCCATGTCCCTTCTCTGCTGTAGGGAGTCGCAGCGATCCGGCTGTGTCGAATTTATTGTATATGTTACTGATGTCTTCGCTCCTTGGTACCTCTTCCTATCCACTATGTTCCACTAGCTCAAATTCACTCACCAGCTAACATATATTCAAACAATCACCTATACAGAAGGTATAATGGCGGTCACTTGTGGATAAGATAGGCCGCTAACAGACTGCTTTGCCCTCATTCTCTGAACTGAACTCCGCTAGCTCACACGTGCTAGCTCACACGTACAGCGTAACAAGTCCCCAGATGAACAAAGCATGGCTGATGCGAGTGGAACAAGAGTCTGAGGTTGCAGTCTGTACCTCATGTTCAAATGGTTCCAGCAGTGGCAGGGCTGTGAGTAGGCTGGGGATCTGCCCACAAGTGCTGGACGAAAACCCAAGAGGTTCAGCACCATCCTGGACTGGGATACAACACACCTTCGACTACCGGATCAACACCTCTGTGGACCACAGCACGCCACTGAAAGCCCCATAGAAGAGAGCCTCGAGAAGAGACTGAGAAAGGACAGTGAAACATGGGATTGGAGTCTACCACTTGAGCCAACTCATCTCCATCATGGCAGGATTTCTGCGGGTGGTGCCTACAAGGACAGGCCTCCCAGGTAGCATGTTTCAACATGACTGTGTACATTTGTCAACTGGAACTCGGGGCTGCCCAGGTCCCTAACTGCTGGCACAACCCTGTACACTGCGGTCCCTTCGCAAACACAAGGAGATGATAGACGGAGTGCTGAAACTTTTCAGACACTCGCCCCCAGTCACAGATCCAGGTTGAATCCATCATCATTCTTTAGCTCACTTCGCCACCTCAGTTCAGACCCAGCTATATGCAAATCAGTCTTGACCCTGTGCCTCATGGGAACAGTCCAGCAGGAACTGCCAAGCCAGGTCTTCCCTAAACCAGAAACAAGCATCCTGGGACTGGTTTCTAGGTAACACCCTTCATCAGCCAGGCTAGCTTGATTCCAGTGGCAAAGTGAGCAAAGTACTCACGTCTGGGCATACCCTGCCAACTTAGGCCGAACAAAGCAAACACAAGGAGAGGATGGACGGAGCACTGAAACTTTTCAGACACTCAGCCCCAGTCACAGATCCGGGTTTTCCTGTTTGAAAAATGAGGCTTGAGCTGTACACAGCGTTCAATCCCTTAGCGTGTGCACAGTCACCAAGTTTAAAAGTATATCCGGCGTGTGCACTCTTACCTGTGTCATGGTTTCCTGGAGTTCCTTCGTGGGATCTTCTCAGACGATGTGGTATCTTCGAAGTCTTTGGCTGCTGACGGACGCACTGCTGCGCAAGCGTGCCGTGAGCCAATCAACAAGACGTTGACAACATGCCGCCATTTTTTTGTTGGCTGCGGTACGTGCGACCAGTTGGTGATCAGCTTTCACTTCGCCAACCACGTTCTCTACGCTTATTCAGTTGCGGGAAGTGCGGCGCGAGCGCGTGTTGGTCGGAGAACATGTGGCTGACTCCTGCTCCTTCCCCTCAGGTGTCCTGCATTTTGGGTGTGTTCTCCTGCCCTATCGACTCTGTCACGCACCCGTTTACAAAAGGTACATTACTTTTAGTCTGTCGGCGGCCCAGTTGGTTGTTAGCTTCAGCTGTGTTCTCTTCTACATCAATAACTGGCCTACAAGACACACTGCATGCACCTGCTGAGACTCAACACTACTTCCAATGTGTAGTTATTGGAGTAGCTGCCTGTGCGCTATTGCGTTATGTGTCAATTTCTACGATGTTGCATTTTCTTTTAAGTTTATGGATTGACAATACAGTTCAGTTGTGTTTTTTTTTTTTAAGTGAGTTCTACTCAGGTGAGGGGTCACTCACCTACGTGGTTACTGGTTTTACAAATTTCATCAGTAATTGATTTGGATGTATTGCGCATTATTTAGAGTTTATGCTAGAGAAATTTTTCACGATGCCACAGCTACTGCTTGGTGAGAGTCCGCTCACTGGCATAGTTATATAGATTTTACAAATTACAACAGTCTGTATTTTACTTGGTTTGAGCATTTCCTTACAAAATAAAAACATAAGAGTTTGCGTTGTCTAGAGTTTAAGCTGGAGAATTATCTTTTTCAGCGCATGGGGGGGTCCTAGTCTTCTAGTGGGTGTCAGTCTCTGTTTTGTCCCATATCCTCACTTTTACAATTTATGTGTCCCTTACTTTGAGATGGGAATGGGTTTTAGTCCCATATCCTCACTTTAAAACACTGTACCCTTACAGGAGGGTTGGGTTGAGGGTTTTGTTTCCCTTTCACATTTGTTTCCAGTTCACGCAGGGATGGGTCATTAGTCCTATTTCTTTGCTGTAAGCCATGGTACTCTTACTTGAGGGTTGGCTTAAGGGGTCTGTTCCCTTTCACTCTCGGAATGGGTTTTAGTCCCATGTCCATACATTACGTCACAGCACCCTTACATGAGGGTTATCTTACAGGTTTTTTTTTTTACAAAGAGAATGGATTTTTAGTTCCATTTGCTGCAAGTTCTTGTTCCTTGTGTGCGTAAGCCACCAGGTGCCGCACGTTCGCCCTACACAGAGTGTGTTGTCTTGGGTGTTAGTGCCATGTATATTTTTGGCCATATGTTGCAATATTTTGTTCCTTGTGTACGTAAGCCACCATGTGCAGCACGTTAGATTTTGTTGTAGTGGATGCTTTTCTTTTTTTGACAACAAACTTTATTGGCATTTATAAGGACACCGGGGAGCTCGTCCCCATACACGGTACCAATATGGATAGAAGAACAGTGAGAATTGGCATCCTTATTCAACCCCCCCCTGGTCTGCAAAACATCAGACCCCCAAACCCTCCCCCCCCCGCCTGCACATCACACCAGTCCAGATTCCAACACAAATATGCAACATTTCCTAACAGCATGTGCTCCATATTCTGATTACTCTCCCTCAATTCCTAGGGCCCGGGGCCCCGGAGGGGAAGCCACCGGGGCTCTGATTAGCCTCTCTATTGGGTCCAATGGCGTAGTGGATGCTTTTCACTACCTTTCAATGGGGTTTGGTCCCTATGGTCCCTTATTTGGGGCAGGGATTTGGGTTTTAGACCTTTCTTTCCACATTTTTTCATGTTTGTTCTCCGTACATGGGGAGTTTACACATTACTCTTTAATTTTTGTTTCTTTATTAAAGGAGGAGGCTGGG
Source organism: Triturus cristatus (assembly GCF_964204655.1). Lineage (NCBI taxonomy): Eukaryota > Metazoa > Chordata > Amphibia > Caudata > Salamandridae > Triturus > Triturus cristatus. The sequence continues at coordinate 1,541,897,565 of NC_140591.1, forward strand.
TAATTCTTATGTATCTTTCCTCCAGGTGTGGTTCTTTTCCCTATCGTGATGTGGTTTCTACTGTTCATCCCTGGGTTATGAAACATTTACTTCTATGTACATCGTTGTTTATAGTTTTTAAAGTTTAGTTTCGGTATTCTTCTATTTTATAGGAAGGAGATAATGTAGTATCTTAATGTTGTGTTATTATGTACTGTGTTATCTTGTTCCCAGCTGCTCTGCCAGTGTGTGGGCCATGAGTGGAATGCTTGAGTGACTGGTATGAGTGGTGACAGTTGGTGGAAGGGCTGAGCAACTAGCAGGCTGCTCCTAGTGGGGCTGCTCTACAGAGCTTAACTACTGCTTTGTGTAACTTGAATAAACCTACTTAAACTACATCTACCAGCGTGGACTACGTTACTACACACAGGGTCAAGACTGATTAGCATATAGCTGGGTCTGAACTGAGGTGGTGAAGTGAGCTAAAGAACGATGGATTAAACCCAGATCTGTGACTGGGGGCGAGTGTCTAAAAAGTTTCAGCGCTCCGTCCATTGTCTCCTTGTGTTTACTGCGGTCCCTTCACCATCAGGGGTAGTGGAACGCAGACGAGACAGAACAATTAAGATGATCCGAAATGCTGCGCTACATGGGAGGGCTCAGAGTGGGCCACCCACTATGGTGTTTGCCTGCATTCTTCCACAAGGTGAGGACAACAGATTCAACTGATTCGAAATGCCCCCGACAAAGAAGTAGGACCGCGCATCTCAACACTGTACCCGCTTGGTCTCACAGAAGAAGGAATTTACCTGCAAGATAAAACCAGAGACATTTAGGTCTCCAGGAATCTGTTTGCTTCACAGTCCCCGTGTTATTATCAGACTTCCATTGTCTTAACTGTCCAAACAAACTATACAACTGCAAGCACCTCATTCTAGTGACCAAGCTCGTTCATCTAATGATGCCATCAAGTGGACACCAATGAGAGAACCTGGGCCCCAGGAGGACCCTCTCCAGATCTTCAGCTACACTACTCGCGTCACTGGGCACTGCTCGCGTTCAGGCTTGATAGCCATTTCTTTCCCAGTATAGGAAAAATACGTAAGGTTTCAATGTATATATTGCACATTAGCCCAGTATCACTATAGTGCCTGCATTGCTACGGTCAGTACACTGACTTCGAGGTTTGCACGCTAAGTCCGAACTCTGAACAAAATTCTCCAGGGGCCTTTACCAGGCGCCCTACACAACCCTTACTGTACTACATATAGGCGTCATAATATTGCTAGTGAGCAGGGGCGGGTTGTCCTTTCATGCCTGAAGACACTACTCAGCACTCACACACACAGGCAAACTTGGTTTCATTGTAATGTATAGCCCTTGCCCCTCCCCCCTTCCTTTTTTACAGACCTTTCATAAACTCAAAGCTTCGTTGTCAGCAAAATCTCAAAAGCCATTCTCTGTGGGTTTGTGGTGAGGCCAGAAACAAGGGTCCCTGTGCAGTGAAGCCCAGGCAGCTGTGGTGAATGAATACACACTTACTGTCCTCAAGTGAACGAGACGCGGCTGCTGTCCTTGAAAAGGAGCCCGAGGTGGGGAGCTTGTGTGATCGCGGTGAACACACCTCAGCTTACTGTGGTCACAGCCGCACGATGTAAAGTGTGTTATGGAAACATGGCCAGTTCGCAGTCACAGGCCGGTATAGTAAGTACGCCGTGTTCTGAAGGGAGCGACAGAAGCGGATCTCCCGCCTGTGGGCACTCCCTCCCTCCACTGTGTCACGCTGAGGCGTGTGGTGTTTACTCGAGGCAGCCAAAGCGTCAGCGAGGGTCACTTCTCGTCACACACACACCCACACGATTTTCGCAACACGCAAGGTCCTACACATGGCATATTACACTTCAGCTATTTTACATAAAATCTACCTGTCTCAGTCGGATAGTTGCTCTAGATGCTCTGGGAGGCATGCCTATTTTTTTTTATTTTTTTTTACACATGATCTTATTGTGTCCATGGTGGAATTTTTTAGGGTACAGCCATAAAACTATTACAGAGCACCACTTAGGGGATCATTGTTGATCACTGAAGCACTGTGTATTGGGTTCCCACCGAAGACCCAAAAAGGTGAAGGTTAGTGTAACAGGTGTCCGATGCACTCAAAATAAATCAGGTAGGAATCATCTGAAGTGGAGTGCAAGTCTTCTTTATTTGAAACAGCACACAGCACTCATGAAGAGCAGCGGTCAGCTCCGGAGGTCTCAGCGCAACTGCCGAACCTCACCGCTAGAACTTAGAATACATTTCGTAAAGATTCTAATATCCACTCTATGAAATGAACAAAAAGTAAACACAACACATCTTCCCACTTTAAACGGAAAGAAGAAAAGCTGTGATAAGAAGAAGAGGAAAAATATGAAGGAGAGTACAGAAAAGAGGAAATAAAGAGGAAAGAAGGAAAAGGTGAAAAACACAAGAAGTGAATTCAATGTAAAACGTAATCTTTAAGATAGTAAGGAGCACAAATGATTCTTGTGCTTCACCTAGGAACAATAGCTGTATTATCAGAAGAAGAAGACAATTCCGACCTCCCCCTTCTTTCCGAAAAGGATAAATCAGTAAAATTATTCACAACAGATGAATCATTATTGATAAAATCTTGTGAAATAACAGTATCGCCACAACCTGTATTATGAGGTACAATGGTTTGTTTAGGACCAGACAAATTGAGGTTAGTGGAGAAATCTTCTCCTGAAGAGTTTTCAAGGTTAGAATTGGCATGTACACTATTTACTAGGACCACATTTCTTTTGTTCCACCATTTTCCATTAACACTGCATATTTGGAGAATAATGCGTGTCAAAGGAAAAAATTTAGATCTGCCACTTTTTAAACCAAGTGGTATCTTTATCTTAACCAAATCTCCAACAAGGGATTGGAGGTCTTTAACTTTCATGTTTGTGTCATACGGCAATTTCATTTTATTTTGAGCTTTTTCTACAGAAGAACGCACTTGTTTAAGATCAGGGATGTTACTTGCAGAATTGGTATGTTCAAGAACCCAGATGGGGCTGAGTTTAGAGGAACCACAACGCCCTTTAAGAAGTACAAAAGGTGGAATGCCTGTGACAGAATGGGGAGCGTTATACCTCCAAAGTCTTTCTTGTACAGCTTCGTGAATAACCTCCCCTTGTAAGGATGCTAGTTGAATCGTTTCTTTAATCATTTTGTTGACCCTTTCTACCATGCCATTACCCTGGGAACTATAGAGAGCAACCGTCAAATGCTTAGCACCCATATTTTCCATAAAATTTAGCACAAGGTGAAATTTGAATTGGACACCATTGTCCGACACTAATGTTTTGGGGACTCCTTCACGTCGGAATAAATCACGGAGCATGTCGACCACAGCAGTAGTAGAGGGTTGGGAAATAAATTTGCATTCCACCCATTTGGAGAAATAGTCAACAACAACTAAGGCATATCTTAAATTAGTGTGAAGATTATACATGGGACCAATGAAGTCAATGCCTAATTTTTCCCATGGACCTTTAGGAAAGTCAACGGGATGAAGGGGTGTATTACGCACCTTTAACGACTTGTCAGACATGGTACAACTAACACAATGACCAACAAACTTTTCCACCTCAGCATCCATACCAGGCCACCAATAAAAGAGTCGTAAGCGTTTTTTTGTACCAGTCATTACAAGATGACCTTGGTGAGTAAAATTAATAAGTCTTAGTCTGAGCTTCCCAGGAGGAATTAAGTTACCTCTCAAAACGATATCACCTTCAATGATAAGATCGTCTTTTATTTTGGGAAAAGGCCGTAAGCCTTCACACAAAGTTCTTTCTTCGGGCCACCCATTGGTAATGAAACTTTTAATGGTAATCTGTAAGTTGTCTGTTTTGGAACATTGAATCCATTCAGGCTAGGTGATGGTTCCTTCTAACACCACCAAACCATCAACTAAACCAACCACACATTCAATATCATCATCATTGGCAGATGAATTCTCCTCAAGTAAGGGACATCTAGAGAGAAAATCGGCACGAGTATTTTTCCCTCCAGGAATGTGCTTAATGGAAAAATTAAACTCAAACGTTTTGGAGAGTAGTCTACCAAGTCTAGGGCTAAGTTTGTCATGATCACTCTTTGATAGAAGAAAAACAAGAGGTAATCTAAAGAAACTTCCTTCCCCAAAGAAAAGTCTCAATATGTCTGGCAGCCCAAACACAAGCCAAAGCTTCTCTTTCGATCGTACTATAGTGTTGTTCAGGTTGAGAAAGGGATCTAGAAGCGAAACCTATGGTGTGCTCAGTACCTTCAATCAATTGTGTAAGGACAGCACCTAAACCAACACCACTGGCATCCACAGTAAGAATTGATTGAACATCATCCCTAAACGAATGTAAAACAGGCGCTTTTAAAATTAGTTCTTTTAAATTGGAAAAGGCTGAGGATTGAATTTCACTCCAGGTGAATTATTCGCCTTTCCTAAGAAGTTTCCTCAACGGTTCAGTTTGCAAGGAAAAACTATCAATGAATCGCGAATAATATTCGCACAGTCCAAGGAAGGATCGAAGTTGATCCTTATTAACAGGTGCAGGGCTGGACAGGATTGCTTTGACAAGATCAGACTTAGGTTGGATGCCAGCTTCTGAGATATGGTGCCCTAGATAGTTAACACTATTAAGAAGAAATGTACACTTTTCTTTCTTTACTGTAAAGCCCTGAGTCTCAAGAATATTTAGGACATCACGTAAAATTTGAATGTGTTCATCAGACGTTATAGAAAAAATGAGAATATCATCTTGATAAGCCAACACATTTTTGGATTCACCAAAATGTTTAAACATCAACTTTTGAAAGACCGAAGCAAGGCCGGAAGGCATTCTCAAAAATTGAAAAGCACCAAATGGGGTGTTGAATGCTGTAAGGGAGCATGATTCTTCAGCGAGCTCTACTTGGTGGTATGCTGATCTTAGATCAATGCAAGAAAAGAATTTGGCATCACCTAAACGAGCTAGCATTTCTTGTATTTTAGGAAGAGGAAAACAATCAAAGTGTTCTTATTTAGGGATCTCAAGTCTATGCAGAGCCTGATGTCATTTGTTTCCTTTTTCTTGGCTACTACGATTGGAGAAATCCACTCTGATGAGTCAATTGGTTCTATAACTTTCTCAGAACATAACTTCTCCAAATCTAGTTTCAATTGGTCTCTAATAGATAAAGGAACATTTCTTACTTTGTGGATGACTGGTATTGCGTCATTTTTTAATAAAAGTTTGTGTTCAAAATTATGTACTAAACCAAGTCTTTCTTCAAAAAGAGTGTGATGATCAAGTAAAAGCTGTTGTAAGGTAGGATTAGAATTGGGAAGATCAACCAATTAGATGGGACAAGTGGTGCCAGGTCTTAAAATCATGCCAAATTTTCCTTGGTCTTTCCATCCCAAAATATTATATCCTTTTTTTGCCACATACATTTTTGTGAAGATTAGTCTGTCTTTGAATCTGAAAAAACCAACATGTCGATGTTATGTCCACCAAAGGCAATGGTGCGGATATGCGGAGGATCAAGTTGAATACGATTCCAATGTTTATAAAATTACTCATCAGTAATGAAAGTAACAGGAGATCCAGAGTCTACAGTCACTTGTAAATTAACATCACCAATAGTAATGTCACATAATGGACCACCATCAGTAGCCTCAGAATCAATAGCAAGAACAATTTTCTTGGTACTTCTAATAGCACAAACATTGGAATCAGAAACTTGTTCTACATTTTTAACAGTTGCAATTTTGCGAGGAACCTTACACATTCGAGACAAATTGCCAACTTTGTTGCAATTTAGACATAATTTTCCCAAAGCTGGACAGTTTTTTGCATTAGCCCAGTGGTTCCCAAACTTTTGACTCCTGAGTAACCCCACTGAGTCACCACTGGAAGCCGGGGACCCCCAAGCAATTTGTAGGAGGATTTAAATTTCAAACATTAAAACAGTAATTCGAAAAAATAAACACACACGTGCACATAAAACAAATACTCAAATTACTAAGGATTTTAGGGGCATATTTACAAGTCCCTATCACCTTGGAAACGTCACTTTTTGCGATGTTCCTGTGGCAATAGGGGCTTTGCCTTATTTACAAGGCAGCGTTAAGCCACTTATTGTGGCTTAAGGCTGCCTTGTAAATAAGGCCCCCTTTCACGCAATGCTTAGCGTGAAAAAGGTGGGCAGTAGGAGTTGCAGTGGGCGTTCCACTCCAATACCCATTGATTTTGACGCTGCCCTCTATTTACAAGGTCAGCTTAAATAGGAGACAGCACCAAAATTAAGCCCATGAAAACCTGGTCTTAATTTGGCGAAATGAGGAGAAATGCCTTATTTCTCCTCGTTTTTGCTTTTTCCAACGGAAAAAGCAAATCACCTTTGATTGTTTATGTTCAGGAAGGTGGCCCTTCCTGCACATAAACAATCTTTAATAAAAATGACGTTTTGTAACTTTCATGTGTGCTGTATTAGGCAGCACACATAGAAGTGACAAAACGGCATTACAAAATTGTTCATGTGCAGGAAGTGGGAACATAGCAGCATCAGGATAATGATAGACTGGGAATAAACATATGTAGCTAACTTTTACCATGCAGTTTGCAAGCAGCTCTTTGATGACAGTTTATAGGACACTGCTAGATTACGATTGTCCCTTATGAATTGCACAGTGACAAAAGAATCTCTGTGACAAAATCAGTAACCCACTGACCTATGCACATAAAATACTGTTTTTTAAAATGCATGGTACACATTCTTTGCAGTAGGCATATTAACCCTCTGTGTCACATTAGATAAGTCAAAGCTGCCACTGGACAAAACTCTCATCTCTCTCCAGCAGGTACATTAATCACTAGCATTTTCTTGACACTTTTATAGTTGCTCAAAAACTGCTAATTTTACAAGGAACTTTGCAGTGCTTTTAAAATTGCTGCCTGCGGACCCCCTGGGAATGTGCCACGGACCCCTGGGGGTCCTCGGACCCCAGTTTGGGAAACACTGCATTAGCCAAATGTGAAATAGACCCACATCTATAATAAACATTCTGTTTCTTCACATCTTGAGTTTTAAAATGTGTAGGTTTAGTACTTATGGCAACAACAGGTTCACTGACTGTTTCATTTTCATTTCTGTTTAACTCTTTTTGTGCAAGAACTGACCTCTCAATGCCTCTGGCTAATTCTAAAGTTTCTTCTAAGGAGGGATTTCTACAACAGAGAAGTCTTTCTAGTACCTTTTTATTATAGCAGTTAACAACTTATTGATCTATTAAATAAGAATCAATATTCCCATCAAATTCGCAAGTGGCTATTAATACCCTTAATTCAGCTAAGAAGGTATCAATTGATTCAAATTCAAATTGACGTCTGGTATAAAATGTATGCCTTTCGAAGACAACACTTGCTTCATCTTTGAAATGATTGAAAGTCTACAAACAGCTTCCTTATAAACATCCCAATAACTTTCACCAGTTTGGTTCATAACTGGTAAGTGGTCAAAAATACGTTGCCCCTCAGAACCCAAATTATTATAGAGGAGAGCTAACTTTCTGACTGGATCAAACTTTGGTTCAGGTAGAAAATGAGGAGGACACGTAATATTTTGCATAGAGGTCATAAATAAACCAAAATGAGAAATGAAAAATGAAATAAAACGAAGTGAATCAAATTTCAAAGATGTGCATTAAAGGTGTGCACATCACCGTGTAAAAACGATATTTTGAAGGTGTTAAATAAAATTCAGAGAGTACCTTTAAGGTGTGCACATTACCGAAGAAGCCGGAAATTCAAAAGTGCCAAGAAAATTGTATGTGCAGGTTTCAAAGATATAAAAATGGCTTATAATAAACAAATATGGTGTGCGCGTCACCGCGCTGAGATTGTATTTAAAGTTGGAGCCTTTTAAAATGGCGGCACGTAAGGACGCGTAAACGTGACCCCATCGTGGATGCTTGACGTGGTTGCCTGGAGAACAATGAGCAGGAAATGATTCAGAGGAGAAGATTCCAATGCGCGTGCGAGGTGAGGAATGCTCGCGCAAGCGCTCGCAGTGTAGCGGTGGAGGGATGAAACGAATACCAATTAGAAAAAAAGTATGGTAACGAAAAAGATCCATACAACATGCCAGTCACTGATGGGTTCTTCGAAGCAGGCAAGCAGAGAACAATTAATGTTCGATACGTAATAAATGTTGTAAAGGTGCTGAACAAAAATCCCGATCATCGCCAAATGTAACAGGGGTCCGATGCACTCAAAATAAATCGGGTAGAGATCATCTGAAGTGGAGTGCAAGTCTTCTTTATTTGAAACAGCACTCAGCACTCATGAAGAGCAGCGGTCAGCTCCTGAGGTCTCAGCGCAACTGCCGAACCTCCGAACCTCACCGCTAGAACTTAGAATACATTTCATAAAGATTCTAATTTCCACTCTATGAAATGAACCAAAAGTAAACACGACAATTAGAAATACACTGATGTTGTTCTCCTGCTTCTGGTAAAGAGACGCTTTGTTGTTCAGAAGCTAGAAAACATAGGACCATCCATTCAGGGTGGGCTGCATGATTTGAACAAATGGCCACTGCCTGAAGGAGTCCGCAAATCAAGAGACCACAAAGATGACAGAGCGGCTGCTTGTTTGATCAATATTACACAATTGTAATCCCCCATGTCCTAATTATGACCTTAGAAAGCTGTTGAAACGCTGTCAACACAAACACGAGGATCAACTGCTATTCAATTATGAATTTCTATCATATTGATCACTCACTGTAACAATCAGACTGTGCTACCATCATTACCGAACTAATGTTGTTTTTGTACGTACACAGCTGTCACGTTATTTTCACTCACTGAGTAATCACTAGAGCACTAAACACGTTTTAAAGGTTGATTTCTTGAGACCTCCAAAGTATTAGAAATGCTCTAACCTTTGTGTATGGTGCTGTGATTGGTACTTTGGAAGTATTTCTTGCTCCAACAATGGTTTATTCGCTGTGATTGGTACTTTGGAAGTATTTCCTGCTCCAGCAGAGGATTAATCACGAACAACTGATTTGACAAGATTCGGAATGACCCCTCTCTCAGCCACTGTTCTCGTGTTATATGTATGCCCAGGGCTCGTGGGAGATCTATTTTGGGCTGCTCCTTTTGTATTCACAAAGTGGATTCCAGTGCCTCAGTGAATGATCCGAGGCAAAGGGGGAGAGGACATAGTGTGTGTGTGTCTGGGCAGCTGGGAGCCGAGAGACAAAAGGATCACTGTCAGGGTCCTGGGGCGCACAGTAGTCCATAGTGGACGACAAGCCATACATACCCTCAAGTGCTTGCAAACCTATTGGGTACTACAGTTCAGGCAAACCTAGGCAGCGTGTCTTTTGTACACTTTCAAACACACACTCACTCTTTCTACACTGTCAAGACATGTTCTTTGGCATGCACAGGCCCACTTGGGCAGAGGCTCCACTCTGTAAGGACACCTAACACCTAAAAAGATGGAAGACCAACTATGGAAAAGTAAAATGCAAGACCTTTCACAAACAGAGGTAGGTCTACCATGTTGTATTCACCGAAGGGGACAGAATGACTTAACTGTAACCACTTATCAACATAGAAAACACAGACAATGAGGCACAAGCAACTTTTATATACTGTATCATAGGTCATATCGTATCAAATTGCTTTCTGCTGCGGCTGCCACCTAGTTTTGCATTAGAACCCCTGAAATTGCCTCCCTCTGTATTCAGTCAAGCCTCTCTGAGATTAGGGACGCACTGTATTTATTGACATATGCCGGGACAGGATGTGTCAATGCAGAGCTGTCTAGGCAATTCGGATATTCCTGTCAACCTTCTGAACACCAAAGGTGCGCGGAAGATGACAAAAAAAGGTACTCTTTATTTTAATTTCAGGAAGTAAATTGGTGGCTCAGGGTCTGGCACTAGCGTAACTCTACCTCTCAGGCACTGGGTTCGGTTGCACTATCTAGGGTCTCAGACAATGAGGAGGACTACCCTGGAAGGTTAGAGGGCTCTAAACGGTGTGGGCGAGGGCCATCCTTTATCTGACAATTTCACTCTAGTTCGGGAGGGATCTACACTCACCAGCTACTGTGAGTGGTACCCTTCGCTGGCTGCTGTAGGGGAGAGGTGTAACAAAAACCCCTGTGGCACAGGAGAGCCCCAATCCTTTCAGCCCCCCCCCCACACACAAACCATTTATGGGGTCACCATTCGGGCCAAGGCTAATATCTGTGAGATAAAGGAGAATCAGGGGCCCTATTCATATTCTGCAGGGGGCGTCATCAATTTTCAATACACCACTGGCTGCAGGGAGGGAGGCCGATTCTCAGCAAGATCATAAGCAGAGCAGAGGTTCTTTGCTGCACAGGACAAGACAGAGTCAGAGCTCCAGGAGGCCAAAGTGTAATCTCCTAAGGACGCTGACTACCTTTGGAAGGGGTGAGCGAGGAACTAAACAGAGGTAGAGGACATCAATCAAAAAGGCCCTAAGTTTTGAAGACCAGATTCTACACAGACAGACCAGTCACTGAAAACATAAGAGGTTGAGGAGGAATGAGAGGGTGGGGATTCCACCCACATAAAGACGGCCTCCAAGGCCTGCATTAGAGAGAAGCTGGAGGCCAGACCAATCCACTAAATGCCCCTCTTAACTCGTTCAGGCAAGTGGGGGTTCAGAAAACAAGAAGAGGGGAGGAAATACTCCATGGAACAGTAGCCACAGACCAGACCAAACCATGGAATGACTCACTCTATCCTTTCAGGTTCCAACCCTTTAACAGAACTGAAGGAAAAAAATATAAGGAACCCCAGTGGTCAGTAGAGAACCACAAAGTGGGAAAATTAGCTTGGGGAGGGAGAATACTGCTCGCCATGAGAAAAAAGGATTTTATACAAGTAACATCGCCAGGGGAAATAATTTTCAAGACACTTACTCCTTTGCACGAGGAAATAAGAAGGGAGAAAAGGCACTGAATCTATACTAATGATGGGCAGTTATGCTTGCCTTGCGAGGAAGTGAAGTGAAGCCCGCACTGCAGAGTAACTACCGTTTAATACTCGTTTACCTACAGTAAGGGGATTTATTAATTAAGTCTTTATAGAACTAACACCCCTGTAAAGCCATGTGGCTGAAACGTTCACCGTTATAATTAGTTACAAACTGTGTGTGTGTGTGTGTGTATATATATATATATATAGATATATATATATATATTCACTGAAAAAACCATAGGTTTCACACATGTTATAGTTAGCTGTACATTTTACTGATAAAAAACCAATGAAATTCCCCCGTTATAGTTACTGTAGTCAACTATAACTCACGCGACCGTAATCCTCTGCTGATGCTAATACTGTATTTAGACACTTATTTGCCCATGTCTTCTTCCATTAAATTTTAGCTATACATATATTACAAATATTTTTTTTTCATAAAGACACATATGTCATCAGCAGAGGATTACGGTCGCGTGAGTTATAGTTGCCTACAGTAACTATAACGGGGGAATTTCATTGGTTTTTTTATCAGTAAAATGTACAGCTAACTATAACATGTGTGAAACCTATGGTTTTTTCAGTGAATTTGTACGGTTTTTTAAATGCTAACTTACTTTACGCCATTCGTGGCGTGCGTGCCCAGTTAACGCAGCTCGTTCCGTGCGCGCACGGTGCGCTTCGCGCACCGTGCGCGCACAGTGAGCACGCGGTGCGCTTCGCGCACCGCGCGCCCACTTTACGCAGTTAGTGCCATGCACGCACGGTGGTCACGCGGTGCGCTGCGTGCACCGCGTGCCCACATTATGCGGGATGGGCCATGTACGCACGACGCGCTTCGCGCACCGTGCGCACATGGGGGACATATTATGCGCATCGTTGTGAAATGTTTTGTTTATTATTTTCATTTGTTTGATATGCCATGCACAAATGGTGCCCTTAGGGCACCATTTGCACTTGGGGTGGGAAGAGTGTGGATAATTTTTTTTTTTTTTAAACCAATTTTTACCGTACGCGTACGGTAAGCGTAATCGGCGATTTTTCGAGAAAAAAAAAAAAAAATTTTTGGCCTTGGGGGTTGTTTGGGGGCCCGTATATCACTGCTGGGTGAATATTATCTCAATAAACTGCTCCTTTACACATTTTTGGGCTTCATTTATGCTGCCCCACTCTGAGTGCGAGAGAGAAAATGGCGGCCGCCGCTTCCTGGTTTCGGCCGAATCGAATGTTTACTAAGATCTAAGAGCCAATCAGAATCGCGCTCGCGCACGTCACCGTACGCGTACGGTAAGCGCACCGTAAGCGCACCGTAAGCTGGCTCAGATATATATATTGATTTAAAGGCTATTTTCTCAGAATCTACTGAACAGATTTACACCAAACCTACAAAAGGCACTTCCTTGACCTGAGCACTACCTCTCTGCCAAATTTCAAGTAATTCTGTTCAGCCGTTCGGGCTGTAGCTGTGTCTAAAGGTCCTATGGAAAAATGCATGGGAAAAACGCGTTTTGGGACCCCCCTTTTATCTCAGCCCCCGCTTGACGAATCCCCCCCGAGACTTTCAGGGTAGGAGCGGAGCGTAGCGCCCCACCTATTTTGAAAAATTCGCGAGGATTCGTCGACCGGCGCAAAAGTTATTCAAAATAGAATGTTGCGGATTTCCTATGGAAACGTGGTCCTAACTATAACTACCTACTGGCGACCGCCAGTAGGTAATATAGATATATATATATTTTTTTTTTAATATAAGCATTTGTACAAAGTCAAAACCACATCCACATGATGCATCAGCCTGCTTGTTGAATAGTTTCCCCCACACCATCTGTGGAAAGAGGAAGGCTTCCAATGCAGTGATTAATGGTTACAGCTTACATTTCTGATAATTACCATGCTTTCTAAACAACCCAAGATAACAGAAGCAGAGCTATTAAATAGGACTGGGCACCATGCTATTTTCAAGGTTATTTAGCACGTTCCTTCCCTTGGCGACGTTCAAAGCCCTTTCTGGATTGTCGAGTAAAGCTTAAAGTGCATGGTTGTTAGAGCTCTGGTCACAGTTTGAGTTTATGTGAAGCTATGTTACAGTGTGAGAGACATGAAGGTGTGCGTAAGCATGGGGTGTTGCATAGCGTGTGAGAACAGATGCAGCCACGTGTGCCACTACTCACCATCTTTGCATAGTGTAATAACTTGCAGTGGCTATTGAGGGTATCGGTGTGGTCTGCAGGTTAATATTAAATAGGCCGCTCCTAGTGGTGAAAAAAATGAGACACCAGCATTCTGTTTAGCCACTGGTGTTATGAGACCTCATCCACTGGTAGACTTTGGGAAGTCAACAGGTTTTATGCAGCTAATTGTTTTGCAACTTTATTCCTTTATTCAAGTGTTAGGTGCGGATGTGATACAGCACCGTAAAGTCCACGTAGATAGACTGTAGAAGAAATGAGTACCAAAAAAAAAAAAAATCGCATTTCAATGAGTAGTACAATATGAAAACATTCAGGTCAACAAGATTGGTTTACTAATCAAGTGATTCACCACAGCCATTATTGGCCCATTCGGTGTCGACCATCTACGCAGAATGGACTTGTGTAATGTAGTAAATACATACCAGCTTTACACAGCTCTTAATACTAGGAATGACCTCAATACCGGTGTTGTCAGCTCAGCAATTCATCCTTTCGAGTTTGATAAGTCATTTTGTGTGATTTTGTGTGACTGTAATTTTATTACAAACTTTGTAAATCTTCTAAACACTTTAGAGGCAGTATTCTGTACTATCCAAGTGCATTTGCTAGCAACGAGAGATCTTGATAGAACTGTGTAACCCTAGAAAATATATTCATTGGTTTAGAGTTTTTGTAGAGTACTGCCCGTCTCTCAAGTAACTTCATAGTGCTTGGTAAGAAACAGAATGGGGAGTTAAGAGTTCAGTCAGTGAGGGTAGGGTCTTTGCTGATATTCTTCAATCAAACCATCAGGTGTGAAAGCTTTAATTAAATTGGAGCTGGCACGGACTACTCACTCTATATGCTCGATCGCAGTTGATTTTGAAAAGCACTGTGTGGCTGCCATATATGTAGAGTAGCATTGAAGCCTTTGATTCCTGGCTTTGCAAAAGTACATGTTAGAAACGGTAGTGCAGGATGTGAAAAGCTGAAGTGATCTCTGTCAGCAGAAAGGATGAAGTCACGCCTGGCTAGTTTTATACCAGCATGGCCGGTATACGTCCCTGGCGATACACAAATTTGAAAAATCACACATAAATGGTAAATTCTCTTTATTTATACAAACTTTAAAATGTAATAAGAAAACAAATTCCCCGTTGACCCCTAAATGAACATAAACAAAGAAAGGCCAGGGTCAAAATAAATACACATTATTCACATAAAGTTCTGCTAATGAATCTCCTCAGCGCCTTTGCAGAATGTGTTAATGAAAAGGGATGGCGTGGGTTTTTTCCCTGGGAAAGGTGGAAACCCTAGTCACAACCCACACATTCCTTATGAACTGTATGACCTACAGTGATGCGGCTTGGATGGGCCAGGCCAGTAAGAAAGTTCACTCCTCCTGCCCGGTGCCCACCACAGGATTCAGCCACAGAATGCAGAAAGAGGAGCATTTACAGTAAAGACATTAACTGGTAGCAGAGAGTACAGCTCCCCCTGCCCTGACTGAACTCTTGCGTGATGACGTCACTGCCAGCAGGGGACGCACGCCTTGCGCACTTTCCCTCCCAGCTGGACTGGATTATGGGGAAACCATTCAAGCAATGCAGGGGCTTCCACTCCTATGGTGGCCTCGGGGGAGTGCAATGTGGGGCGAACCACCACGGGCATCGCTGAGCGGCGCTGCGTGGGCGCGCGAAAGGAGCCCAGGCTGCTCATTTCTTTTACACAGTGAGGTGTTTCCAGTTGTCGTTGAGCCGTTGCATGCCTACGTGCGCCAGTGAAAGGCATGTGCGGACGCAGTAGTCGAAGTGGGCGGGATCGGCAGGGCACGGCATGCCCCTACTTCTTTAATTCTATAGATTCCGTTCCCCTACTTTTTTATTTTGAACATGCGTCCCTGGACGTAAGAAATATCCAAGGCC
Source organism: Triturus cristatus (assembly GCF_964204655.1). Lineage (NCBI taxonomy): Eukaryota > Metazoa > Chordata > Amphibia > Caudata > Salamandridae > Triturus > Triturus cristatus. The sequence goes on from NC_140591.1 coordinate 1,541,912,704, forward strand.
TGCAGAGAAGTCTCGGCATTCGTGGCAGTTCGGGGACGGGCGGGGAGCAGGGAAGGAAAAGGTCTCCATCTCTTGCTTCCTGCCCAGACAAGACAAGGAAGGTGTCCGCTTCTGCTCTGCCGCTGGCAGCTGCCCCCCTCTTTCTTACCCTTATTCCCTCTTTCTTCTAGCTCCTCCTCACTTACCGAAAACCGTGACTCAAGAAATGGTTCTCACCCTCTCTTTCTTCCTGTCGTTCATTTGTTCGCAAGTGAAATGGATGCAAAAAAGAAAACAACTTTTGCCGGAAATGCCGTTTTGACATTTTTCTATTCCAAAGTGCACCCATGGAAATAAAAAGGTTCATAATATGAAAAATCCATAACTAAATAAAGCAAGATGGAGTGTTATTAAAGTGGCCAGATTGGTTTTATTCAAACCCCAAAAACATTAGCGTCACGTTACCGAGTTTGCCAGTGAAGCGCTGCCTCCCCCCCCTTCCATGGGGAAGTGCGCCAAACCTGGAGGTAATGCAATACCTGGTTGATGGGTGGATTGGAAAACAAAATGTGTACGGCGGCTTTGTGTTCACGAATGTGGTCTTTTCAAACCATACTGCTTACGTTTTGTAAGCATATAAGCAGTGGACATTGACACGGGTCCTTACTGGGCTCTGTAGTTTTCAGGCAAAAATACTCGTTGATTTCTGCATAAATGTAAAAGCGTTAAGTTCACCATGTTGTTTCTACTTACATTTCACATGCTTTATTTAATCTTTCATTCCCTATGAGTGTTTGATTTTCCCAGGATGTTGTTACTTTTTCCTTTAGGCAGCATATTGCTCTTGCCTAGTGCGTAATTTGAATGGAGTCACATCCAGTTGTTTATAGCAGGTTAAATTGGATTGTAGTTGAAGGCAGTGTGAATTTCTCTCAGTGGGGCAGTATGGTGTTCAGTGAGGGAGCGGATGTAGCACTGGGGGCAGAGCTGCCGAATTTAGAACTAGGGAACCAGGTTCAGCCTTCATGAACAATCCCCCAGACCACTCTCCTGAGCGAGCACATTCCCATGCTAGACCTTAGAAGGCCCCCGCAAAACTGGAAAAGCCCTGGTGTCTTAGCACCAGCAGGTGGACCCTAGCAGTGCCAAGTGTGGGTTCACCTTGAAGCCCACCACAATCCATACTGAAAGTCACCTCCAGTCTTGCAGGCAGGCCTACGAAGTAGCAGACCCTAGAGCAACAGTGACTCTGTCACTGAGGTCACAGGACCCCTGAGAAGAGCTGGCTCTAGGGCGGTGCGACCGGTGTGACTGCAACGGGTGCTGACTTTGAGTGGGGGCATTGTAAATTATGGTTTTAAAAGCACTTGTTGCCTCCTTCCTGGCATACAGCAATTTTCGGCAATAATAAAAATGTCATGATAACTCCGGTGAATAAACTTCTTCCTAGAGTGAGTTCGGAGTTTTGTCTGGTGGAAGTTTTGACTCATGGAAAGATAGGGTTAATGTGCCTGCTGCATAACTTTCATCTAAGAGCTGCATAAAAACTGCAAGGTATAAACTAGAGCTTTATGTTTTTTTCCCTAAGCCTTTGATTATCCTAATGTTGCAAAACGTGTTCTTTTGACTAGAAATCAATAATGATTATTAAAGAGAACCCCCAATCATGGTATTAAGTTGTAAATTCTGAGTTTGTGTTTCTCCAGATCAATCACTATTAAACTATACTGCCTACTAATGTGGTTGTCATGGTACTCCTACACCTTGTAGTCCTTTGTCTTATGTAACATTTCCTATACAGTGATTTACACACGTAAAATTGATTGTCTCTGTGTATATTGCTGACGACAAACTCCATGGCTCGGAAACAAATGGCTTGTGCTTCCACTTTTAAGCATATTTGGGACATTCTGTGATTAGGAAACATATCCCACTTTGTGAATTTATTTTAACGTCAATAACTCATATTAATCGTTAAATAATCGTGCGTATCCATTGGTTGTATTACACAACATAATAAGCTGTAACTGGTCAGTGAAATGACAAACAAATACTAAAGATTGGGATGTTTTGCCAATCCTGGGCACTGATCCAATCCTTAGGTTATTCCCGTCCTCTGATTCTCCGCCCACAGTTCCCCTACTGTTTTCCCCCCACTTCGTCCACTGTGCCGACGGCACACATAAGTCAGTCCTCACTGACTCGGGCGGAAAGAGTGGCCTGGCCAGGCCGTATATAGCACAGAGCAGACTGGCTGAATACTTGGTCCTAGTCTAGAAGCTTCCCGTGAGGCTTCAGAGACTGAAGGAGGTGGTGCAATGGCAAACACCTCCCCGGGGGCATGGAGGGTGACTGAGTCATTGGCACATGCTCTCTGCTGCCACACTGGCGGGTACAGACACACAAGAGACCACGAACCTCTGATCAGCCTGGTAGAAGTTTAGATAGGGTGGTGCCAGCATGGCGTCGCCTCTGTCCTCTCAAAGCCGATGGACAGCATGGACCTCGGGAGGGAGGAGGACCGAAGGTCAGAGGCTGGTGGGAACGAAGGAAGGACGCCTTCAATTGGGAAGACAGCCTGTGTGTTGTAGGCGAGGGCGACAATGTCCCTCATAAATCACACAAAGTACACAGAAAACTGCACATTCAGCCAACACAGCATAGAGATACCAGATAGCTGTATTTCACTAAACTCACAACAGCACCCCAGTTCCCACAAAACCATATGCCATTCCTCAACAACCTATAAATAATACACTAAACTCCACATCCCACAGTTACGTCAGTTATTAGGGTACTGTGGATCGTTAGAGGACACCAGATTCAGCTTTTAAAGGAACACTACATCACTGTCACAATGTATTAACCATCCACAAACCATATTTTTATCCTCTTACTCTTTCACTTAATGCACGTCTTTGACCATTTACAGCACTCTGCAGCCTTTAGACAACGCTTATGCTATACACATACATAGGGTGACATTCTATAGCCGAGGCATATGTTGTCTGGGGAGATAATTTGTGTAAGCATGGCATATGCTGCAGGTTTCTGAATGAAGTGTTGGCATTAGCTATGTAGAGTGTGGATCAAAGCAAATATATCAAGGTCTTTTAAATTGCAGTCTCCCTTATAACTGTCCGGTTTTAAAAAGGCTGTCCTGCCCTACCTAAGGCCTTCTAGATTCCTCATCCTCCTCTTAAGGGCAGTAGCATGTTGTCAGGCAGTGCCACTGCAGGGGAGAACAGGGTAGTGTACCCTGAAAGCGCCGCTAGGGTGTACCACATTTCTACAGTGGAATGATCTATATGGAACATATCTGCTCATTGAAAAGATTAGTACATAATACAGTCTGCACTGTGTGGTCAGATGATCTGCTCCAGCATAAAGATAGGCTGATTTCATGGCCAGTGTAAAATCTACAGGTTGAACTCAAAACCTTTATTATCAGGCTTGCTTCTGTGATTTTTAGTCTTATGTGGCTTTTAAGACCATACAGGCAAGTCTGCTGCAACTTCAACTGAGCTCTGACTACACTAAACCTTAAATCATGGTCTCTAGTTGGAATCTGGCTCTATGTAACACTTCCTGCCACTGAACCTAACTTCCATCATCAGACCACAGGAAACGTGGTCATGGACTGAGGTTAGATATGCTAAGATTTATTTGTTTACACAACTCGAAACCACAAAATCGCAAATCTAAATGACTAATGGGATAAAATAGGGAAGCAGTCTATCTTTGTGGTAATATAGTATTTTTTTAATACTCTGATCATTTTACATTACATGTTATCCAGTGGGGTGGCACAACATGGGGCATTTACATGCAAGCTCATACATGGAGTTATGTGAGTACCCAAGGACAAGTGTATACTCGAAGACTCAGTCATCCCATCAATGGATCTTCTGGTGCACCAAGCAGTCTCCGCTAGCACAGCCTTCTAAGTCCTGCAGCTGCTTTGGATGCGAGTTCTCCATTTTAATTTTCTACAATGCTGAATGGTACAGTTTTCACTTCAAAATGTACAACTGATGGTGCTAAAAGCTCCTGTTTAGCATCCGTTCAAGTTTTCACCAATGGAAAAACTCACAAGGGCGTTGCACACCAACTTTCCCAGAACCTCCTGTGACCAGAGCGTGAACCCAGCAGACATTCCTCACACTGCAAGAGGCAGCTCATGAGAGCCTGCCAACCTGTATGATTGACGATCCAGGTTCTCAGAGGGGCCGAGCCTTCTCCTTCCAGGCTACTGTACTATGGAACATATAGAAAACCTGCTTTGTGGGCTCCAAGTCATCGCAGACTTTAGGTAACCATCTTTTCCCTCATCAGCAACACCAGGGGACTCGTCAACTCTTAGACCCCAAAAGCAGCATTATTCCTATGTTTACACCATGGTTCGAATCTCAGGATCAAGATCCATACCAGCAGTGATCAGTGTGCTTTACAACTGTCTTAAAGCCATATAAAACGCTGTACCTATAAAGTGGGGCTCCTAAGGGAACAAAGGTACTTTGTGCCCCTCGTCCTGTTTAACAAATGCCTTGGAGCCCCTACCCAGACCTGCTGCGACCAATGATTGGTCTGGGTTCTCCTCTTCCTCCAGTGTTGAACCTAGACATGTAGACATTGCATTATCATCTGAAGCCACGTGTAATACTCTTAACAGCAAAGATGTCAGCAGCCACTTGGCCCCACCAAACAACTTACATTTGAGGTTAAGAAAAGGAGTAGGGAAAGCTTGTGTAAATCATCTTAGAGGCTACCATTACACTGCAGTGTGCACTTGTGGATGCATAAATAGGCTCTACATTTTATCAATAAACTGTTATTTTGTGACCAACGTGAATACTGTGTGAAATGTATTGATCATTTATCAGACAAGATTGGGGATGAAGAGGTAGTCTGGAAGAGGGTGTCTTATTTGTGTGGAGTTAAGAAAAGCTGCCACTGACTGCGTGTGTGGAAGGAGAGACTCTTGGTGCACCCACCATCAGATAATTCAGTATCAGAAAGATCTGCATTATATCTAGGGTGATACTAGCGCACATGGGAAGTGAGTGATTGCACCGCGTGAAGGTGGCAATCTTAAAAAAACGTGGTTTAAGCACTAAGTGCACAGGCAGGTACAGGGAAAATAATGGGTGATAGAGTGAAAATTGTTGGTGTGTATTTGGGATTCAGAATTTGTGGAGATTATTTGTAGAGGACTATTACCTAAGTAAAATGGATCATAGGCTGCCCATGTCTACTTTGTTTCCACAAGGAGCAAGGAAACCTGCATACTGTGAAATGCATGCTTCACTTCTCAGTTGCCAGGGTGCAACAATGAATTTACAGATGCGGGCCTGCCCAACAGGGAGAAACCCCGAAGCACCAAATGGAGAGGTTTGCACAAGTATAGCCTTAACATAAACAAGTAAGATCAATGGACTCCATAATACAAAGTTCTGATAAAATAACACATCCTGGATGCTAGGATCATCACCTGGGCGAGAAGCACTTCTTTGAAACTTTGGGAGTGAGAGAGAGGCTCAACCACTTAAAATTCACTGGTTTTCGAAGGGTTGGGACCAGGAGCACATGCACTTAGCTCAGTAATATTATCAATGAGCAGCAAACGCCAACCACTCGGTAGTGAAGAATCTCTATATGTGGCACAACTACTTTTAAAGGCCTGGCAAGATTTCCGGTTGGAAATTCACCAGCCACAAGGAATAAAACAGAGGGGCACCTCAGATGTTAGCAGTGCAGTAGGTACACTGCAAGGGCTTTTACTTGGCACGGAGACCTTAATCATACAATTACCAAGCAGTCAAGATAACTGGGAGGAGGCAAGCAGCAGCAGCTGGCTGGCATGAATCATGCATACTGCATGAAATACTCAACTAATGTGCCCTGAGGATGCCAAAGAGCTGAAAGCAAACCCTTTCACGTTTTGTGACCTGCTTGCACAAATAATCAATTCGTATTCCTTCGTATCCTATTTTCATGAGTATTTAGTACTCAGATCCTGGTGCAGTGATCAGTCGGGTAACCTTTTTACATTACCTGCAGCATACACGGCACTAAGATGCATTAAATCATTAGCAGATTAAGCCACGCAAGCTTCTATTCCGTAAGTGTGTTAAAAGCAAATAAAGCAGTGCCCTGCTCTAGGGTCTTCCTAACACCTCAGTGGCCACAAAGTCATCCTGCACTCTGCAGAATATCTCCTTGAAGGCTTGAAGAAGATAAAGCACATCCCACCAAACATGAAGAAACTTCCCTTGCTCCCAACCAAGTCCTTGTCAGCTTCAAGAGCAGACCACTAGAACTGGTACCACTGCACACTTGGACAAGAAATTAACCACCTCAAGTGAACAGCACCATGTTGGAGGTTAGATCTCACCAGCTTGGAAACGAACAAAATGCAAAAAAAAGAACCCAGAAGTATCTCTGAGATCCGGCACTTGATCAGCACTCCATGGTTTACTAGCTAGGTACATGCTCTACAAAAACACAAACATAAGCAAGGTACGTCTTTGTGCCCTATTTTTGGCATACAAGCAAAGTGATCACCATCCCCTACTAGCCAGTCCATCTGCCGAAGACACCATGACACCTTTGGGAATCATTGCACAACATAGCTGATCTAAATAGAAAAAGTATATTTCTGAAGAAACAAAGGCCTCCTTCATAATTATGAGGAAAACATAGGCTAAGGTTAAGCCACTGCTTCATTTGTAACAAAAATAAGTGCAAGAGCCCTCGTCAGGAGGCCGGTGCAGCTTGCACCACCCATTGCCCCTGCCAGCACTACCAATGACAGTCCCAACATAACTACTAACCATCACTCCTACAAGTGTGACATTTCAGACGATTTCAGGCCCCCAACACCATAAGAATGGCTTGTACAACAGGTATTCGTCATTAGTAATGTATATTGAATTAATAAAGAACTGTTGTGCTCATCTCTACAAACAGTGCCACCATTTGGCAGACTATCATAACCGCAAGTGTTAACAATTAAGAGCTGGTGTCGAGCACCGGAAACCACGGACTCAAATTAAGCACTGGGTAAAGCTACATACAATATCAGCACAAAATAACAAGATATTTGATTTAGAGAACATTTATACTAGGTCACATTTTGTGCTCATGAACATTATTATAATTCTTGTTAAAAGCGTGACTCCAATATCACCAGGTCCCGGCATTTGTTTGATATCAGGGATACAGAATAACCTGTCCAAAAGCATATGACCTGGTAAAATAAGAAAGTTGCAATTACAACTCTGGTTTTCTGGGCCCATAGATGGCTAAACGCCCATCTATCTGTTACAATGTACACCATGTTTTTTAGATCGAGCCTACCTGACAGTGCGGTTGTCTGGTTGCGAAAGACATATTGTGGCATTACCAAAAACATACAGGGGCGTGGAGCCCACTATTGCTTACAATTCATGTGCTTCCTGCAACCCTCATTTGCCTACTTCTTATTTTTGTGCTAGCCTTTGACACGTTCTGTGATTCATTAGAGGAGAGAGGGGTAGGCACCATTACTAGAAAGGGTGAGCTTTTTTACCATCGCATGGAGTGAATGAAAAAAGGCCTGCACCTTATACCCTTCAGCTTGATGGGTAAGTCAATTTCTAAGCACCACTGGTGGTAGCAGATCAGAGAAACGAAGTATGTGTGCAAGAAGTGATTTGTCCAGGATCACACAATGTCATTAAGTGTTGGAGCAGGCATTAGAACATTGTGTAAAGGTTCGAGAACGGATACCTCAGCAAGTACACAGAAACATATATATCATAGCACTATTCTTACAACAATTTCCACGGCCTTTTATCTCACAACGGTCCACCATCAACTCTTTGAAACGAACTGTTTATTTGTGCACCTGATGACTTTGGAAGCATCTAAACTGAAATGTCACAAGTCTGGAAATCAAAACTCATGACGGGGTCATGAAGGCTTCAAAGTGACACACTCTAAATTGTTGCAAAGGAATGCCAAAAACGCAATCTGCTGCATGCAACAAGATCATCGGATGTGTCACGAAATCACCCTTTAAACAGCTAACCAGGTGGAAAAGGAGGTTTAGAAATCACAAGTCGGGAATCCACTAGGAAAACCCAGCTGTGTGGGTCCTTGGTTGAGGCAAGGCAAGGTGTTTGGCTATATAATGTTTAATTTTGCTTATTATTAACAAGGGTATCCCTAAGCTCTCAGAGAACCAGTGGATCAGCTAAATGTATGGGTTTTCAAAAGTTTAAGGAATCTTATGAGGTCATTGGTTTCTTCGATAACTCTGGTGTAGTGTTCTAGATGGGCTCTAGGAATGCCAATCCCTTTCCTTACGTGGGTTTTTGTAAATCATGCTAAGTACAGAAGGTTTTTTGATCTAGAAGTAAGATTTTTCCAATAGTGTAGGTCCTTAACTTTTTCAAAAATGGGGGTGTAATCAGACTATAGCATCTTGCTTTCCCCAAGTTCTGTGCGTCTTTGCTGCACCATGAATATGATGCTGCAGACAACCCTACAGTCAAGTTGAGCGTTGTCTGGAGGCTCAGCATGATGCATTTAACTCCTGCTGATTCTTCAGCTTCTAATCTGATACATGAGGTCAAGTATAAAAACCCACTAACTTCTGGTCATGCCTTATGAAACGGAACAGGCTTTAAAAACTTCACTTTGCTTGAATGGAAACTATCCAGGGGCGATCTTTGAGACTCACGGTTCAGCAACGAGTCTTTTCATTGTATTCTGCAAATACAGCAGTTTGCACAGAGATAATGCCTATATACCTAGATGCTGGAGTTAAAATAATCTAGTCTTTCCTGACAAAGGTATTATTGGTCTGTGGTTAACGGCCTGGCGGGATAAATGCGAGAATTTCCTTGAGCTGTTTTGACTGAAAGCAGAACAGGATGGCCTGCATTCATCAGTCTACTGGTGGTAAGCATGTTATCCAACACATGTGGTCTAGTGGTAAAGGGGCCCATCCTCAGCCCACAGTTATTTTTCCTCCAGTCAACACTCCTCCCGTTTTATCAGGGCCTAGACTAAGGAAGTTGAAACATCCATTCCTGGATGGCTTGCACAAACAGACTCTTTGTAATGTCGAACCAATTTACGAGTTGCAATTATTGTCCAATCTCATATTGTGTGTGTATATCTAGAAGGGGAAGTGAAGATGAAATCAATATTTATAATAATGTGTCAAAATATGCAGCTCTTGACATCTTTTTTCCTAGGACAAGCGAGTCAGAACAATCCATGTAACTTTATATGCTTTTTAATGGTTTTTTTCTCAATGATTAATAACGGTTTTAAAATGAACTTTTTTTTTTTTTTTTTAGATTTCTCTACTTACAGGACCTTTATAAATTTTATTTTTCAGAGGCACAATACTTGACGAGCCTTACGTACATATTTGAATTGTAATCTATTTCGACCACCCCTCTGCCACCGAGCCTCCTGCCCTCTCCCACTTTTACTCCAATGGTCACAGTTGCATCCCCTTATCTTCGGTGCACTCCGCAGGCCGGATTTCACTGCAGACAGCCTGGCTGGATGAGCCCAGGGGGCCCTGTTAGAAGCATCGCTCCCTTTCGAACAGGGTGAAGCTCCAAAGGGGCCAACAAGCAGAGGCTATTTTCATCTCTTTCTCACTTCCTTTTTATCATCGAGTTTTTCTCCTATTTCTGGCCCGGCCACCAGGAACCATCATTCACACAGACCAAGGGAAAGGACCCCGAAAGGGTCTTGCATCCGGGCATGGTGCAGGACATTCCTTCTCTTTACACACAACAAAACCGCTCTCGCGGTCCCTGCTGCACAATATTGTTAGTTTTTATTTTGTATAGTACTCTTTACATGTATTCATATGACAAGTATGTCTAACTGCTCGCTACCTCTAAGGTTACCAGAAGCCTCCACGTCATCAGTGGTCTAAGTGGTTCATAGCATGGAAGTCCTCACTATGCCAAAAATAGCCAATACCATCATAGGTTCCCAGTTATACCAAGGGTGGGCTTCATCATGCCACAATAATCAAGGAATTACCACCACTAGGCTCGTATTATACCAGAGGTGGGAAACGTCATGGGTGACCATAATAGGGAAGGAATTTCATCCTGTCTACCAGGCCTGCATTATACCAACGGTGGGCACCATGCCACTAATAACCTCAATATGCCAGCAATAATAACCTTTATGCAGGGTCAGTATTATACCAGGGTGGACAACATATAACTACTGAATGCTGAAAATGTTTGTATTTACCATCATTAAGCCATATGTGAGCATTCTGCTAGACGTAGGCTTAGTGTATTTCCATACAAGGCCCAGGCTACCATCTCCCTCGTTCTGTCCAAACTCGATTACCACGGATCGCCTTTAACAACCATGAAAGGACTACAACGGATTCAGAACATATAAAACTGCAAGATCACATCTATCCTGCCTTGGAAGCCCTGCATTGGTTACCGGTTGTCAGAAGATCCACGTTCAAGCTGTTTTGTATCACCCACAAAGCGATACACGGAACGGAACCGCTGTTCATCTGAAATAAAATCACCAACCACATTCAACAAAGGAACCTCCGCGGTAGAGTGGCACTTCCCCTAAAAATACCAAGATACAAGCAAAAAAACATGGGTGGCACATCCTTCTCTGTTCAGGCAGTCAAACTATGGAACTCTCTACCCCCCAACATAAGATCCACATATAACAAACTTATCTTCAGAAAACTACTCAAGAATAGGCTCTTGCCCACATAATCACCATACGCAAACAGAAATATCATATACCTCTGTAGATAAGCATTTTATTTGTACTATAGATATGTACTTATATATGTGAATTGCTTGGTATAAACATGTAGAATAATTATGCTTTAAAAAATATATTCATTAGTTCTCCTTAACAAATGTACATATTACTGATAGTTACGTTATTTAAATGAATTTTCAGTACATTAACATTTGAAAGCAGGAGTTTGTTTAATGCATCTTTAATCTACATATACTTCCGTATGCATCTATATACCTACCAAGTACTTATGGATCTATATATTTATTACTTTTCTTCTAATTCAGCATATTCAATGCACTACCCTATTTCTCACCTTATATCATTCTCAATATATCCTCTACCTCAACTCTCCGACTCATCTCAAACCTCTTTCTAATACTCTTTCCAATTCACTACCCTATTTCCCACCCTACCTCAATCAATATATCCTCTACCTCCACTCTCTAATTCATCCCAAACCCCATACCACTACTATGATCAACCAAAAAATCTGTTCTAGACTCTTCCTTACTCTACCCCTCCTTGCACCACCGACACCTCATTTACTATTCTGATCCCCCAAAACTAGCCTTTCTAAACCCTTCCCTCTGACTTTTCACCCTCCATCTCCCTTTTATTCATCACAAGCCTCCTCCTACTGCAATGAGCTCCAAAACAAACAAAAAAAAGATTTCTAAATCCTTCCTTCTTCTATCCCTCCACTATCCTTTCCAATCCAAACAGACGCACATGTCCACCACTCAAATTAATTTCATATTTCCCTAACTAATTCACCACGAATCCTTTCTGGGTACCGGAGTAGCATGCTACTAGGTGAAAAAGCACTTCAACACCTCATCAGGGGTAGCAAGCGCTATATAAATGCAAAACTTTTTCTCTCTTCTAACCCTCCACCCTCCTTTTCAATCCAAATAACTGACTAACATATCCACCACTCAAATTGCTTTCATATTTCACTATACTAATTCACCACTAATCCTTTATTGGTTCAGGAGTCGCACGCTACTCACCCAAAATGCTCTTTGACGCCTCGTCAGGGGTAGTAAGCGCTATGTAATTACAATACAATACAATGCCATGGGCGCCCGAATATGCCAGTAGGCTGGTTTTCTGGCTGTTTGTGGGCCTGCTTTATGGTCTGGTAGGCCGGTTTTTGCTCTGGTATTATCACAAACACCACCATTGCCACAAACGTTGCCAAGCAGCAAACACAAATGCATGCATGGGCCCATATATTGCAAAACACATACAGCTTGTCTTTAAAGCTTATCATTGAAAATTAAAAAATGCTATCATTTGCAAATATGGAGCATTTTCTAACTCTCCAATTCGCTAATGGGGGCCACTTTTATTTTGGCACATCTGGCCTATTTTCTTTCCCAGTTCGACCCTGACAATCATCACATCACAGATGCTTGGGGTTAGACAGACCATGGTGCATCCCCCACCTGACTTGGGGGCATATGTATGAAGCCCATTTGCCATTCGCAAACGGGCCGATTCTCAGAATCGGCCCGTTTGCGAACGGGAAAAAGCCTTTTGGGATGTATCATCCCAAAAGGCCCTCTCAAAATAGGGAATCGCAAAATTTGTGATTTCTTATCTTGCGAAAGCATTTAAGGAATCACAAATTGCGATTCCTTAAATGCGATGTAAAAAGAACCCAACTTGTGCGATTTCTCCTTAAGAAATCACAAATTACTACCAACTTCAAGTTGGTGGTAATTTGCGATTTCTTTGGAAAATGCACTTTTTTTAATTTTAAAAGTGCCATGTGGCGCACATACATGTGTGCCACATGTGAACACATGCACATTTCTGGGGTGCAACAGGGTGTCCTTTTGACACCCTGACACCCTTGAAATTGCATTCCCAATTTGCGATTCTCTAATTGAGAATCGCAAATTGAGAATGTCTTCCCATTCATTCCTATGGGCCTCTAGGCCCATAGGAATTAATGGGAAGGTATTGCTTATTTGCGAATCGCAATTTGCGATTCACAATTAAGGAATATGTAGGATTCGCAAAATTATTTGCAAATCCTACATACATAGCGTTTTGCGTTTCTCAAATAGCGATTCTCTAAAAATCGCCAATTGTGAATCGCAAATGTATCCTTTGATACATATGCCCCTAAGTGAGCACGGAACCGAGGTCACTGGGAGCGCACACAGCCTGCACGTGCTTCCATTTACAACGTCAAAAAGTTAGTTCATATTATTGCTTAGTAATCATATTAATATGCTCTAGTAAACAGAGTAAAACATGTATCGTTCTTGATGACAACTGGGGCAGAAGAGATCACCGTGCAGAGTAGCAGGGACGCTGCAAGTCTGCTAAGAAAGCCTCCATGAGAACGTAGGTACATTAACCCGCTGAGTCATTTAAAGTGGAGAGCTGAACACCCCATAGTTTGAAAAATGTGTCTGTCAACGTCCCGCATACACAACTGGGGGCCATCAGACTGTGGCGCTCCACCTTCTTAGGCTGTCAAGAAAACTCTGCACAGACAGAGTACCTAAATATTATCAATACTCTGATAAAGGTATCATGTACTGAGCTGCTCGTGCCACTTTGATTGGGGTGAAACACACTGCCAATTTCAATAAGCATTTTGTAGATTTATGCTTCTCTTATTCACATAAATATCCTCAGTTGCAGCAAAGCACACAGAGTATCTAAGAGAACACTGTAGAACAGTGTATCAAAACAGCACTCATTTTTAGAACAGCACTTTTTGCAGCTTTTTGCATGGAAGCTATCAAGGGTGGGTGTACAATCCCTTGGGGCCCACAGGACGTGGTGAAGTTGAAAAGAGGGCCGTTTCTGGTGCATGTCACCTTAAATGTGCCCTGACCCGAGATGGAGCGCTGAAACTTTTCAGACACTCACTCCCGTCACAGGTCTGCTTTGAATCCATCATCGTTCTTTAGCTCACTTCACCACTCCAGTTCAGACCCATCCATATGCAAATCAGTCTTGACCCTGTACCTCATGGGAACAATCCAACTCGAACAGCCAAGCCAGGTCTTCCCTGGACCAGAAACAAGCATTCTGGGACCGCTTTCAGGGTAACCAACCATATCAGACAGGATAGCTTGAATCAAGTAGAACAGTGTGCAAGGGACCCACATCTGGGCATACTCTGCCAACTTAGGGCAAACAAAGCAAACACAAGGAGATGATGGAGGGAGCGCTGAAACTTTACAGACACTCACCCCCAAGTCACAGATCTGGGTTGAATCCATCATCTTTCTTTAGCTCACTGCGCCACCCCCGTTCAGGCCAAGCTATATGCAAATCGGTCTCACCCACAGTATAGACATAAACGACGGGCTACTATCAAAGGCTCCTGCCTGTGGCCGACTAATGGCACCCACCTGCACAGGATACAAGTTGTAATTTAATGGCTGAACACAGCATTAGGCAGCTTTCGTGCCAGCAGCAGAGACTACTGCAACCAGAGAATGCATAGATATAATAAAAACGACCAATAAGAAAAATATGAGGTGCTACAGACGAATCATAACATCGAAAGAGAAATTGTGCCTTTGACATCACGAGACAATACCACATCATAAACACAGACTTGAGCAAGCACAAGCAGTTTCTCTCTCTCTCTCATACACCCTCAACACTTTCCTGCAAAGGGGCTCTCTTCTTATGTGCTCATAGTACTCCGAGAGAAATCACCCTGAAAGCAATGAGAACACCTGATCGTACATGCACACCTGAGCATGCATGAAGACAATCGCTCACACACAAACACTTTTTACCCTCCACAGCTCTACCCCCTACCTGGGAAACGGCTGCTGCTCTCAGGACCGGACAGCCATGTATGAGTGCAGGATTACACCGACACCAGGGCTGACTTTGGCATAGGGGGCACCCTGTGCGACAAACTTTTTAGCGCCCCCATATGACCTCCTTCTCCACTGATTCCCTGACTACCTCCCTCAACACAGAATAATATGTTTGGCAATCATGTATTTGACTGCATTTTTAAAAAGGGAAACAGAACTTAACTGCAATGTTTAAATGTGTAGACCTATTTAAACTGTGCAAATTTAATAGTATAATTGTTTAGCAACTATAGGCAGTGGCATGGCGTCCAGTGGCAGTGTGTAATGGCGTATAGTACAGTGGCATAGAGTAGAGTTGTGCAGCGTAGAGTACAGTGCCTTAGAATGCAGTGGAATAGAGTGCAGTGGTGTCAAGTGGAGTTGGTGTCAAGTGGAGTATTGCAGAGTGGAGTGCACTGGTGTAGAGTGCAGTGGTGCAGAATAGAGTAGACTGGTGTAGAGTAGAGTGGTGTAGAGTGCAGTGGCCTAGAGGAATGGAGTCAAAGGCCTAAGTCAGACCCTCAAGTTCAAGTAACAAATGTTTGTTGTTGTTTTTAAATAAACTGGTGTGTTCATACAAGGATGTAATAGTGATAACAAATGAAATCTAAAGTGCAGAAATTTGCTGACATAGTACTTGTTGGTTTCACCGATTTAATAGCATGTGAGAGTGAGAATAGTAAATGCTGTGTGTTTACCAAGGTACCTAAAAATGATGTGCCCTAAGGTTTTATTGTGTGCCCAAGAAAATGCGTGAAAGAAGATGCAATTGTTTTTTTGTTTTTTTTCAATAGTAAAATTATTGTAAAATATGAAGTTATAGTGAATGCTCTATTGAAAATTTATGTTTTGTTTATAATAACACAAAAAAAGTGTAAAAAACTAATTATTATTATTATTTTTTTTTTTAAATACATTTACTTTTTTCGACTTCTGGTCCTTTAATCGACACCCATAATGTAAAAGAAGAAAAGGCTAAACGTTTTCCTGTGTACCTATTTAATAACCACGTTGGAAATGGGCATATCACTAAGTTATAAAGTGATGGGAGGGTAGGAGAATCTAAGGAAGGTATGGGGGACTGAGGCAGCGTAGGCGTCTGTGCCAAGAGTTGACTACAGTGTCTTAGTTAAACTATTGTGGGAGGAGAAAGACTTCAGGTCTGTGGTGAAGGTAGCCTATGAGCTTTGGAGCTTGTGAATTCCAGATTCTGGCTGCTTCCTGAGAAGGAGTGTGCCATCACTGGTTTCTTTTTAAAGGCTGGGCTGCGGGTTCAAGGAGCACTGCTTTGGTGGTTCATGATGGTGCAAAGATACATGTTTGTAACCCGCTAGGCATCATTATAAAGTAATGCGGGGCTAACCCAATATTTAATTCGGCCCGATCTTGGTAAATGAGCATCACAGTACCAAAACAGCAGAAGAGTGGGGCCAGAGGTAATGACAAACCGGCAGAGAGAGTCACTCTTTATATGTAAAAAAAAAAAACCTCACTCACCAACCTAGTTAGTGACATGCTTCATCATTGGGTTCCCACCAGAGAGGCCGAATGCCTCTCTGGTGTGCTTCAACGCCTGATTACAGCGGAGCAGGTTTAGTGAAGGTGACAGTGCAAAGTGTGAACCAAGTGATAGGTTAAAATTGTCTTTACCAAACCAAAACATTTTTTAATGGTGGAGTGGTAAGGCAAGATTAAAAAGTGAGATGGATGATAGACCGGATAGATTGACCAGTCACATCACTGTGTGAAAGAAATGTGGTCTACATGTTTCAGCCTCACAAGTGCCGTTAGCGAGGATTTCTTCAGGACCTAATGCCACAGCGGAATGCACACACTAAGGTGCACCCTAACCTGTGGCAGAAAATAGTGACCGCATAACTTACGGTTTACTGGTACACCTCCAGAACTGCTGAAAGGGTTATTACTCTGAAAAATAAAGCACGGCAAACTTCGCTAGTATCATAGCATAATATCGCGTAAAGGATAACAAACTGAACATGACTTCCAGATTAAAAAAACGTAATCGTGTGGTTTGAGGCATCTAGGTGAGAAATTCTTAAGGAAAAGAAAACTGCAAATAGACAGAGGTTATGCTTACATATGGCGTGGGAACACCTCACGACATGGACCCCGGCGGGGAGCGAGGACTTATAGTCACACACTGGAACCTAAAGTAAAACACCATTATCAATCCGGCATACAAATAAAATATTGCCAAATTGTCTATTCCCCATCTGTGACAGTACTCACTACTCCAAAGTCCAGCGCTCAATGGGCACCTACGTGTACCCAGCAGCAGGATACCGATGATGTATTGTCCTGCTCCGAACGGTTTAAGAGGCATAATCCACGTCGAGGGAGCCGGAACCTGCGGCATCAGAACAGTGGTATTCACAGCTACGCTCCCGACGTGCCCTCAAGAAGCTAGGACGTTAACTGCTACATCGCGGTAGCTTGTGATTTCAATAGCAAACTTTATCAGTCTCAGTTTGCTGAGCCTGTTGGTATCAAAGCTGGTTATGAGTGGCTGAATCCCTAAGATATATCAAAGGAAAGACTACACCCAGGTGATCGTGTAGTGTAAAAGAAGTGTGTGGAATCCTCCACTTACATAAATTTCACCAACTTATTGGATCTGAATTTGCAGAGCATACGGAAATCAATGCTGATTAAGAATGTCTAGGTCCCTTAGGTGTGTAAAAAGGGCAAGACTGTGCACAAATCAGGATACGGAAAAGGAAAAAGTATACAAGATGTATAAATGTGATTACACCTCCATAATTCGTGGCATCCTCCACTTACATACGGTACAAAAGGAGTTCTCTGTCACTAAGAGCTATACTAAATTGCTGAGATTAGGGGATGCAACGCTTCTGTAATGACTAGACTTCTTTTAATCGTCCAGATGGTATGGCTGGTGTTAGAAATGGGGATTTTTGGTAGGCTAGGGCATGTGCCCAAACCAGGCAGAAACTATCACTCTAGTTAGGATAAGGGAGTTACACTCCTAAAATAACCCCTGCTCACCCCCTTGGTAGCTTGGCACGAGCAGTCAGGCTTATCTTAGAGGCAGTGCGTAACGCATTTGCACATAACCAACAGTAATGCAGTGTAAGCACTACAAAAGGACACCACATCAGTTTAGAAAAATATCCAATATTTTAATATACTTAAGACAAGACCAAAAATGATAAAAATCCACAATACAGTATTTAAAAATCCACAGTTATCAAAATACGCTTTAAAAACAGTTCCTTGATGTCGATAGCTTGGTCTGGGTCTATCATGGCATTGTGAGCACACAAATCCAAACAGTTCTGGCTGACCGCGGCGTCGCGGCACAGCTACGGTGTCGGAAAGACCAGCAAACAGTACCTTTTAGAAATGCAGGGCGTCGACGACCTCTCGTTGAGCTTCAGAAAACATGCGTCCGCAGGCGGCGGTGCAGGAGTCGTCGGGGCCCTCGAAGTCACACACGTTGCAGGTCGATCTCCTCTCTGTTGGAGTCAGGAGCGCTAGCGTCGGCAGGCGTCGTGTGCTGCGGTGCAAGGTGCGGCATGCGGTGCCCTCAGGTCGTGGTGCGAGCAGCGGCTCGGTGGCGGCGTCAGATGGCATCGTCGGTGAGACCAGGGTCACTGTGCGAGATAAAGGCGGTGCTCGTCACGGTGCTGGCAGGTCATGGTGCAAGCAGCGCCATTGTCGTTGCTGAATCACGGTCGTCGGCTGACGAACTGGAGTCCATGGCACCGGTAGGCCAAGGCTCCGGTGCGGGATGAGGGCAATGCGTCTTATAACTTTATGAGCGGTGTCCTCGAACCACGGTGCAAGCAGCGGCGTCGATTTCGGCGTGGAGCAGCGTCATCGGAGAGGCAAAGGCATCGTCGTGAAGCGAGGCGGTGCACAGTGCGGTGCCCACAGGTCGCGGTGCGAGCAGCGGCTTGGTGATGGCGTCAGCAAGTATCTTTGGTGAGACCTGGGTCGCAGTGCGGCGTTGTGGCGGTGCCCTCTGCTGTGCCTTCAGGACACGGAGTCGGCAGCAGCGTCGTTGACGTCGTCAGGTTGCTTTTCTTCTGTTGCAGCACAAAACACACAATCCCCAGTGCTGAGGGCAGAAGAGCTTGAAGTCTTTGTTGTTCCTGAGACTTCTTGAACAGGGGGCAAGCTCTACCTCAAGCCCTTGGAGAATCTCACAAAAGTAGATTGTAGAAGGTTCAGTCCAGTCCTTTCACTGCCCAAGACAGAAGCAGCCACTGCAGGCCAACACAGCAAAGGACACAGCTACTCCAGCTCTTCTTCTTGGGAGTCTTCTTGATCCAAAAGATTTCCAAAGTTCAGGGTTCTAGGCCCCAATATTTATATCCCAAAATCCTTTGATCTCTTAGGCAGAGAGTGTCTGTGCCCAGCCAGAACCAGTTCTTCCTTCTCTGGTGTAAATTCTTGGCAGGAGGTGGAGATGGCATTGTCAGAGGCAGACCAGGCCCTTTGAAGTGCAAGGAAATCTCCTCCCCTTTCCCCCATTGCAGCCCAGGTCTATTCAGCCCGTTCCTGACCCTACCTAGACTATCTGGAGCCACTCCGGCTTCCCAGCCTTCTGTGATCCAAAACCCAGTCAGGCAATCCACATTCCAACAGAAGCACACGGGATGACAGAGCAAGAAAATACCTACTTTCTAAAAGTGGTATTTTCAAACGCAGAATGTAAAAATCAACTTCACTAAAAGATGCATCTTTAGATTCTTAGTTCAGGCATACTAAACTTTAGTTTCCTACCTATTTCCCAGGGTCCGTTATGTTTATAAGATATTATAAACAAACTTCCCATTCTGTCCTATGGGGAACAGGTAGCCTTGCAATAGTGGAAAAATGAAATAGGCAGTAATTCACTATCAGGACATTCCACACACACCAGGGCATGTCCTACCTTTCACATACACTACACATTGGGCCTTTCTTAGGGGTGCCTGACATGTAATAAAAGAGAAGGTTAGGGAAGGAAAGTAGGTGAACTGTCAAAGTCGACATGGCAGTTACAAACTGCTTGCAGACTCTGCAATGGCAGACCTGAGTTACCTTTTTAGGGCTACTGACGTGGGTGGCACAATCAGTGCTTCAGACCCACTAGTAGCATTTGATTTACAGGCTCTGGCACACTCAGTGCACTTTACTAAGGACAAACAAGTAAATCAATTATCCAATCATGGAAACACCAATCCATAACACAATTTACACAGAGAGCATACGCACTTTAGCACTGATTAGCAGTGGTAACGTGCCCAGAGTCCTAAAACCAACACAAACAGGTCAGGAAAAAATAAGAGGAAGAAGCACAAAGTTTGGGGATAACCCTGCAAAAAGGCCCATTTCCAACACATGGTATCTCAAATAACGCCTTGTCACCCATTAGACAGGCTGTTTAGAGAGCAGCACCTAAAGAAGAGGCAGTTTCGCACATCATATCTAGGTGATCAGTCGATTAATAAAGGGTCAATTTTACCAACTAGATTTGCACAAAAACTCCAATGATCAATGTTTTAAAACAGAACTCCAGGGGATAATGTAATTCAGGCCATGCTTATGTGTGGCAAGGCGGTAGACCCACCGCTGCTCCTTCTCAAACAGATCCTTTTGGGTATTGCTGCTTGGTTTAATCTGTTCGATGACAGTCCAATGTAAATCATTTGTGGTATGATTCATCTGAAGGAAATGCTCCGTCATCTTGGTAATGCTCTTCTTGCACCGAATAGTACTCCTATGTTAGCAAATGCGCAGTTTAATCTTCCTAGTCGTCATTCCCAGATAGCGTAAGCCACATGGGCATGAGATCAGGTAGATCACGTTACTGGAGTTGCAGTTTGTATGCGACCTCTGCGTCCATATCTTATTTGGTTCCAACTCCAGTATTTTCGTTATTGAGGTCAAGTGGCAGACGCTGCAATCAGTGCAGGGAAAATGGCCAACAACGGAAGGTAGGCCCAAAGCCTTCATAACTGATGGGAGTGTTGCTCTCACTCGATCTTCTTGGGCGGTATGCACCAGCGTATGCCTCAGGTTTCTAGCCCTCCGGAAAGAGAAAAGAGGTTTACTCCATTTCCTGTTATTGGTAGACAATATTTTCCAGTGCGTATTGATGGATCTTGTTAAGGCATTGGAAGCTACACTGTAGGTAGTGGCACAAGTCATGGGAACTTCACTTGCGTGGTTTCTATTGTCCTCCAGCAAAACATCCATATGTTGGTTTCTGGCTCGTCTAACTTTTTTTCAGGATCTTCTCTGGGTAGCCGCGTTGTGTAATTTGGTTGTTAAGCCTGCTGACTGCGAATGAAAGTCGTCGACCCTACTACAATTCCTCCGAATCTAGAGATACTGTCCATAAGGTAGGTTTTCACGCAGCGGCCTTGGATGAAAACTGATGAATTCCAGAAGATTGTTCTTAGCAGTTGGCTTGTAATAAGTCTTGGTAGTGAACCCCCATTCATTTTTTTAAATGGTCACATCCAAAAAGACCATTTCTCTTCTGTCAGTGGTGAATGTGAATTTCAAGTTTGGGTCACAGGTGTTGATCCATTCCAAGAAAGCCATCAAAGTGTGTTCCGGACCTTGCCAGATGACAAGGATATCATCTATGTACCTTTTCCAAAAGGTGATACCCGATGAAAAAGGATTATTTGCCGCCAGGATGTATTTCTGTTTGAAGTCAAAAACAGAAAGTCCGGCTACGCTTGGGGCGAATGTACTGCCCATAGAAGTCCCTGTGGTCTGGAGGAGCAGTTCACCCTCATATTCAAAGAAGTTTTGTTTCAGCGCCAAAGTGGCGCATTCAATGATGAACTGCTTAGGGGTATTATAATCCCAGACAGCCTCTTCCAGCGCTTTTCCAAGTACTCCAATGGTGTCATCCTGCGAGATACTAGTGTAAGGACTCTCGATGTCTAATGAAACCAGAATGGTGGAGTCTTCATCTACCTCCAGATCTTGTAAGAGAGCCAAAAGGCTCTTTGTGTCCTTCAGGTAGACAGAAGTCTGTTGAACCAGAGGTAATCGAAAAAGTCGCAAAACCGTGACAACGGCTCCAAAAGTGAGCCGATTCCTGAAACTATCAGACATCCGGGCGGGGGAATCCTGTTCCTATGGGTTTCCGTTTAGGTGTAAAAATACGGAACGATGCCTTCCCCAATAGTCAGAAATTCGGCTTCCAATTTGGAAATATGTCCACTTGCTTCAGCACAGTTAGCCAGGCTGGCAATCGTGGTTCTGATTGACGATGAAGGGTCACTGGTCAGGGGGACGTAGTTCCTACGATCATTCAGGAGGCATCTACATTCTCTGTCATAATCTCCTTTGTCTAGTAGAACTAGACTCCCTCCCTTATCTGCCGGCTTTATAATGATGGTGGGGTTTGTCTGTAGGGTCATCATCTGGATCCTGCTGCTGGGTACACGTAGGTGCCATTCGAGCGCTGGACTTTGGAGTAGTGAGTACTGTCACAGATGGGGAATAGACCATTCGGCAATATTTTATTTGTATGCCGGATTGATAATGGTGTTTTACTTTATGTTCCAGTGTGTGACTATAAGTCCTCGCTCCCCGCCAGGGTCCATGTAGTGAGGTGTTCCCACGCCATATGTAAGCATAACCTCTGTCTATTTGCAGTTTTCTTTTCCTCAAGAATTTCCTAGATGCCTCAAACCACACGATTACGTGTTTTTATCTGGAAGTCATGTTCAATTTGTTATCTTTTACGCGATATTACGCTATGATACCGGCGAAGTTTGACGTGTTTTACTAAATAAGACAAATGATAAGACATATGCGCTTTAAACATTATGAGCACTTTTAATATAAGCGCATGTAACCACAGGATATGTAGTTTATAATCTTGACCACACGGAGACAAGTTTATAAATATGGCATGAAGAGTGTCACTCGCACCACGATTGAGTTTAATTGTTGATTGATGCACTCTGTTTATTGGCAAATGCATTTCTATCATGTGCTTTATTTTTCAGAGTAATAACGCTTTCAGCAATTCTGGAGGTGTACCAGTAAACTAAGTTATTCAGTCACTTTTTTCTGCCACAGGTTAGGGTGCACCTTAGTGCGTACATACCGCCGTGGCGTTAGGTCCTGAAGAAAGCCTCACTAACGGCACTTGTGAGGCTGAAACATGTAGATCACATTTCTTTCACACAGAGATGTGACTGGTCAATCTATCCAGTCTATCATCCATCTCACTTTTTAATCTTGCCTTACCACTCCACCATTAAAATAAATTTTGGTTTCATAAAGACAATTTTAACCTATCACTTGGCTCACACTTTGCACAGTCACCTTCACTAAACCTGCTCCGCTGAAATCAGGCGTTGAAGCACACCAGAGAGGCATTCGGCCTCTGGAGGGAACCCAATGATGAAGCATTGTCACCAACTAGGTTGGAGAGTGAGGGTTCTTTTTACATATAAAGAGTGACTCTCTCTGCCGGTTTGTTATTACCTCTGGCTCCACTCTTCTGTTGTTTTGGTACTGTTTATCAGGGGGTCTAAGAGTGGCTCCAGTTCTTTACCCTCCCTCCCCTTTTGTTTAATAAAATGAGTATCACAGACAGCTTTGCTACTTCTCAAAGCGCAAGAGGCAGGAAACAAAACAATGTGTATTCTATGCTACATAAATCGTCATTATGCGCGAGTCTGGCAACCAGCCCTACATAAATGCATTCTAGTGCCCCGACTGCATATGTTTTAGTCAGAGCATCATCCGAAGGCCTATCTTGCCGCTAATTCTGCTGCCTTTGCTAGGGCCGCAGTGTCTTCACTGATCCTTCGGATACAGTTCACATGCGCGTGCCCCAGTAGAGCACGATTGGGTCTCTCATTCGAGGTGTGGACAGCTTGGAAGTGGTGCTGCTCGGTGAAGGTGTACGCCTGCCTCTGTCTGCGATTCCAAGCACTCACTCCCATGGATATCCAAAGGAAATGCATGAGTGCCCCCACCCACACCCCACCCGCCTACACTCCAGCTCTGGTCGAGGGCAGCCGTGGAGCATTCCAGTGGAGGGGCCATATGGAGGAATCTTGAGGCCATATGGAGGATCTGGGGGTAAAGAAACACGGTTGGGTGTGTGATAGAAAGGGGTAGCCCCTGGGATACGAGGAGGTGGTCTGTAGATGGGGAAGAGGCCTGACAAACTGCAGGATTTAAACCTAAGATCGATGCCACGAAGGGGGGGCCCTCCGCCCCACACTGCGAGCCACCTGGCCAAAGTCTGTGGGGCGAGGCTAAAGTGAGAAGGATGACCATGAGAGACCCTCTGCTGCAAACTGCAAGCTCCCCTGGCCGGGGTCTGCGAGGCTGAAGCAAGAAGGACTAACATGAGAGGGGCCCTCCGATCCACACTGCGAGCCAGCCTGGCCGGGGTCTGTGGGGCGAGGCTGAAGCAAGAAGGGCTAACATAAGAGAGGCCCTCCGATCCACACTGCGAGCCCGCCTGGCTGGAGTCTGTGGGGGCGAGGGTGACATGAGGTGATTAACACGAGGGGTCCCCGCTGTACACTGGGAGCTAGCCTGGCCGGAGGTCTAAGAGGCGAGGCCAAAGCGAGAAGGATGTACCAGAGGGGCCCCTCCGCTCTACACTGGGAGATAGCCTGGCCGGGGGTCAATGAGGTGAGGCCAAAGCGAGAAGGATGCACCTGGAGGGCCCCTCTACTCTACACTTCGAGCTAGCCTGGCTGGGGTTCTATGAGGCAAGGCCAAAGCGAGAAGGATGTACCGGAGGGGCCCCTCTGCTGTACACTGGAGCTAGACTGACCTGGGGTCTATGAGGGGAGGCCAAAGCGAGAAGGATGTACCTGAGGGGTCCCTCCGCTCTACACTGGGCGCTTGCCTGGCCGGGGGTAAGGGAGGCGAAGCCAAAGCAAGAAGGATGTAACCGAGGGGCCACTCCGCTCTACACTGGGAGCTAGCCTGGCGGGAGGTCTATGAGGCGAGGCCAAAGCAAGAAGGATGTGCCTGAGGGGCCCCTCCACTCTACACTGGGAGCTAGCTCGGCCGGGGGTCTATGAGGCGAGACCAAAGCAAGAAGGATGTACCGGAGGGGCCCCTCCGCTGTACACTGGGAGCTAGCCTGGCCGGGGGTCTATAAGGCGAGGTCAAAGCAAGAAGGATGTACCCGAGGGACCCCTCCGCTCCACACTGGGAGCTCGCCTGGCAGGGGGTTTATGAGGCTAGGCCAAAGCGAAAAGGATGTACCCGAGGGGCCCCTCCGCTCTACAGTGGGAGCTAGCCTGGCCAGAGGTCTACGAGGCGAGGTCAAAGCGAGATGGATGTACCCGAGGGGCTCCTCTGCTCTATACTGGGAGCTAGCCTGGCCGGGGATCTGTGAGGCGAGGGTGAAGAGAGAAGGATGTACCCGAGGGGCACCTCCGCTCTACACTGGGAGCTAAGCTGGCCGGGGGTCTGTGAGGCGAGGCAAAGCGAGAAGGATGTACCCGAGGGGCACCTCCGCTCTACACTGGGAGCTAGCCTGGCCGGGGGTCTACGAGGCGAGGCCAAAGCGAGAAGGATGTACCCAAGGGACCCCTCGCTCTACACTGGGAGCTAGCCTAGCCGGGGGTCTGTGAGGCGAGGGTGAAGAGTGAGGATGAACACGAGGAGCCCCTCTGCTCTGCACTGGGAGCTAGCCTGGCCGGGGGTCTACGAGGCAAGGCCAAAGCGAGAAGGATGTACCCGAGGGGCCCCTCCGCTCTACACTGGGAGCTAGCCTAGCCGGGGGTCTGTGAGGAGAGGGTGAAGAGAGAAGATGAACACGAGGGGCCCCTCCGCTCTACACTGGGAGCTAGCCTGTCCGGGGGTCTATGAGGCTAGGCCAAAGCGAGAAGGATGTACCTGAGGGGCCCCTCGCTCTACACTGGGAGCTAGCCTAGCCGGGGGTCTGTGAGGCGAGGGTGAAGAGTGAGGATGAACACGAGGGGCCCCTCTGGTCTGCACTGGGAGCTAGCCTGGCCGGGGGTCTGAGGCGAGGCCAAAGCGAGAAGGATGTACCCGAGGGGCCCCTCCGCTCTACACTGGGAGCTAGCCTAGCCGGGGGTCTGTGAGGAGAGGGTGAAGAGAGAAGATGAACACGAGGGGCCCCTCCGCTCTACACTGGGAGCTAGCCTGTCCGGGGGTCTATGAGGCTAGGCCAAAGCGAGAAGGATGTACCTGAGGGGCCCCTCGCTCTACACTGGGAGCTAGCCTAGCCGGGGGTCTGTGAGGAGAGGGTGAAGAGAGAAGATGAACACGAGGGGCCCTTCCGCTCTACACTGGGAGCTCCCCTGGCGGGGTCTGTGGGGCGAGGCCGAAGTGAGAGGGTTAACATGCGCAGCGCCTCGAACACCACTACTGCATTAATAAAATCTGCAAGAACCTGTGAAACCGGCTGCTACAGGCCTTCAGTGCTGACAGCACGCTACATAAATAAAGCATTAGCCGTTGAAAGTGAGAAAGGCCATACAAACTACGCGGCTGTAACACAAGCTCTTGAGAAGGCGGGAGATCGGGTTTCACCACTGGGCCCAAAACGTTCCATGGGAGCTGTAATCACACGTGGGAAGCATCGAGCCAACGGGGTAATGAACCTGGCAGCAGACGAGCTGCGAGGCGACAGCGGCAGCGCTGGGAGTGGGACTGAAGAGGTGGAAAGTACTCTGGAGCCCTTTCCATTTAATAAACTTGAAATCTAAACTGAGTAATGGTATAGGCTGGTCACCAACGGGACAGCTGGGCTTTCTCAGGATAGGTGTCAGCTGTTTACTCGAAGCGGTCACACTCAGATTGTATGTAAGCTATCCCAACATATACATAATGATCACTGGGCCAACAATATTTGCAACCAAGAAATACGTATCACTTCTTAAATTCGCCACAGCATAACACCATTAATATTCTCATCCTCACAAGAGCTGGGGGTGATATTCAAGCAATGCTGCTTGTAAATACAAGTAGGGGACGTTGCTCGTCGTGACAAACCTGCTTATTGTGGCAGGCGCCCTGTGACGCGCCATATCAAAGCAAAGCTCTGTACCGACCAGCTGGTGATAACACAAGAAAATGGAGCGCAGAAATAAAACCTGGAATAAGCAGAAGGCTTTACGCTGATCGGGGAGGAAGCTTTTGAGTAAAAGCGCCGTGCTTCTGGCGAAGTTTATTGGACCGTCTCCCAGACGACTGAAGAGAAAGTGTAGAGGAGGGGTGGAAAGTGTAGAGGAGGGGTGGAAAGTGTAGAGGAGGGGTGGAAAGTGTAGAGGAGGGGTGGAAAGTGTAGAGGAGGGGTGGAAAGTATAGAGGAGGGGTGTAAAGTGTAGAGGAGGAGTGGAAAGTGTAGAGGAGGGGTGGAAAGTGTAGAGGAGGGGTGGAAAGTGTAGAGGAGGGGTGGAAAGAATACTCGCGGAGACGTCTTTTTTATGGAAAAATACTGATTAGTCTTTTGTTTTCAGATTTTGTAAAATGTGACTAGATTCAAATCTCGGCACACTTCTCCAGGAGCTGTACAATCGAACATCAAGCTCGGGAAGGCCAGACTGGGTAATTCGGCTCTAGGGACTCCCAGGGCGAACAGAATGATTAAGTATTTTTTTTTAAATGTACATTACTTAGAGATTAATATTAATTTTATCTCACACCTCCTAACAGTGATGTTCAGCCTGCTTTCAAACACTCACACTTTTGGAGAATAAGGAAAGTGAGGCATGAAGATTTAATGACTTGCACAGGATCACTCTATCCGATTTGTAGTCCCCGAGAACATAACTCCACTGTCCATGTCCCTTACCTGGCCTTTGTGCATTCCCTTGCCTGAGAGCTGACTGCCAACCAAACAGAAAAGCACGAGACTTCCTCAAGCAAGTATTTTTGGAACACATACATATTCTGACAGTTAAACAAATCTAAGCTTTACAGAAACAAAACATTAAAAGAACAGCAGAAAAGAGAAATGATTGCAACGGAAGAGGTGTTGATTACGCAAGCCCTTCGAGGAGCTGTGCGATAACTACCCATTAATTTATCTTCTGACCCGAGAGATGTGTGAAGGGGGATAACAGAGCCCTGGAGGACCAGGCCCCTGCCAGAGTTTAAGGATTGCAGCTGGCTAAATAAATGAGCTTGGTCTAGGTTCGTTTTATGTACATTTATTTTATGCTACTACCTGGACATCCTGGCAAATACTTGAGGTAGAACTTGAAGCCTTCTGCCCTGCCATGGAACTACAGGAGACACAACGACTTGGCTGTTCCTCATCTATTGATTTAATCTTGATTTTATTATGCATAGTTCTAAGAAGTCATGCTATAGAACACTCTCCTTATCGAAATAACAACTGCACTCAATATTTGCTCTTTTTGTCCTTCACACACCAAAAACACTGACAAAGCTTACAGGTCAAAAATGCAAGTCATATTGGGTTGCCAATGCTTGTTTTTCTTGAGGCAATCATGGGTTATATATACTATCTACTTAGATAGAGGGGTGGTGATGGCCTTTCAGTTGCCGAAGGGAACATGCTAAACATGCCGCATGACCAGCAAAAATGTCTAAATATGGGTTTGGCACGCTAACTAAAACTTGTATCCCTCGCCGCCCACCCGTGCTGTAAGTGCACCATACCAACAGCTTGACGTGTCCGCTGAGACACGGAGAAGAAAAACAACTGTCGCATCTGCAACTCCGTGAAATGTCCTGCTTTTACCAAGTGATGCCCCGTGAGGGTCACCTGTGCCTGAGGTTTCTACATCCTTACTCCGGCCTCCCAGCCCCTTTCTCTCGGGCTTGAAGGGCAGCACTGCCCGGCCAAAAACTCACAATGCCGAGCAGTTGGTATTACTCACACACTGCTCACAGGAAGGTGGGAAGTAAAGCCCACAGAGCCCAGGGCCTGTGAGTCACAGGCAAGGAAGCTCACATGGCGCCCTTTTTTTACTGGCCCGAGTGGCCACAAATCAAATACACACATAAAAGGCCTCCTCTGACGCAGCGGCTGCGACGCACAACCCCGAGTCGTTTCAGGGAACAAACGTGTTTCAAAGCAGGTCGGGTACAAAGTCCAGTATCGCCGCGGGCTCTATTCTTGCTCCCCGCCATCTTGCGTAAACATGAAACAGGGACACTTCCGGGAACAGCTTGGCCGGCTGCCTCGCACTCGCGGCTGCTTCCCAGTCACCCATAACGGGCAGTGCCGAGATCCGGCAGCCTCGAGGCGCATTCACCGTGGCTGCTGGTTAAGGTTTGTCCACACAGTTCCGGGGCTCGCTGCTGAACGAGCAGTGTATGGTTAGCTGCATGTCGTCGGGCAGTCAGTGCACCGGTTTTTGTTTAAATAACCAAGGGCATTCTGGGATTTGTAAACTGGTTCACTTCAGCGTAGCTTACACATCTGAAAACGGTGACTAGGAAATGAAAAACCCCGGACTGTGCACACAGTTTTTGAGATTACATGAAGTCATCGTTACATGCCGGGCAAAAATGTTTGTTGGCGGTCCCCAATGACCACCTCTAACCACATATTCCATTACTACCACTCTTTACCAGTAACTCTTCAGTCTCCATAACCATTCTCTCTCAGATGCGTTTAATTAGTTTTATAGAGCTGCTGCCACTCATACCAGAGTAGGGTGTCAGAGCACTTTACATCACACACTACAAATTGACAATCAATCATACATGTGTAAATCAGTGTATAGGAAATGTTACATAAGGCAGAGGACTACAAGGTGTAGGAGTCACATCACATGTCATCATCCGTACTGGTAGGCAGTATAGTTTAACAGTGTTTGGTCTGGAGAACCACAAACTCAGAATTTAAAACTTAACACCATGATTGGGGGTTCTCTTTAATCATCAGATTTGATTTCTATCCAAATGAACCCTTTTTGCAACATTAGGATGATGAAAGACGGGGGGAAAAATCATAACACTTCAAACTATACCTTGCAGTTTGCCTGCAGCTATTTGATGCCAGTTAATAGCTCACTGTTATATGTTAGGATTATAATATGTAAACTGCAAGTAACAAAAGGATCTCTCAGGCAAAAGCAGTAACCACTGACCTATTTAAATTATATGCACTTTGTAATCTGTATGATACATGTTCTTTGCAGCAGGCACATAACCCTCTGCACTACCATTGGACGAGTCAAAACTTCCACTAGACAAAACTCATCTCACTCCGGGAAAAACATTAATCACAGAAGTTATCTTGGCATTTATATAGTTGCCTGAAAATGTCCGGAGGCCAGGAACGCCGTAACAGATGATTGTAAAACAGTAATATACTTGAGAATAGGGCACCCCCACGCAAACTCAGCACCCGGTGCGGTGGCACTGGTCGCACCGCCCTAGAGCCGGCCCTGGTTCCATGTCTAAAGCGATTATTTCTGAAGGGAGAACGAAAATGTAGGAAAACCATGGCTGTGTGTTTGCTAACTTCTTGTAGACCGGTACTGAGTACCTGCACTTCTTTAATTTGAAGGGGAAAGTACCTGCACTTCAATGCGGTTAATGGCAGAGGACCAGTACCCTGGTAGTGTGAGCACCAGAACTTCGATATTTCTATTTAAAGCACTGCTTACAGGACTGTACTATGAATAACGGATTGCTTCAATTAAATTTTAGCGTACTTTGACGGCACTTGCACTGCTGAGGAATGATGTTAAACAGTAAAGCTGGAGTAAAAGGGTTAACTATGTGCCGACACATAAAACGACGGTGCACGTAGATATATAACAAGTTACTTTCCACGTTGTACTGGTTTTTTTTCCTGTCCATTTGGGTCAATCTACTATCCATAGGCACTCTTTTAAGAATCTTCCAAGACTGTCTTAAGAGAATCCACACTAAAATCCTTCTCACTAATCTAGGATTTCACTATCTTCCTGCATTTAGGATGAACACCCAAAAGAACCCACTAGGAACCACACAAGGATACTAGGAAAAAACGTGCAAGCAGCCCCAATGGTTTTACTCGACTAGTTGTCCACTTCCGCTGTGGTTCATCAATTGGCAAAAGGTGCATTCCGACAACTCTGCCAGATGACTGTGTCCATCACAGATTTATGAAATAATGCTACTTGCTTTTGGTTGTAAAATACAATCATCTGGCATCAGGACAACTGTGACTCACCCACCATGCTGGACATTAGGCACACATACTTTTTCTTTTAAACATACGGCTTAGCCATTATTTGACAAACTGTTTCTTCTTATTGCTATGGGCACGGGAGACATGCTACCCTGTTCATCACAGGTACTACAGGACACAGTTTCATAGGGGATATACTCAAGTGGATGAACACAAAAACTTAAGACTTGGATGCTAATCCAGACGTTAGCACTTGACCAAAAAGTTGTGTATTTCTGGGAAAATCGGTTTCTCTTTCGGCCTTCAGCTGAAAATAAGTAAAAACTTACAGAACAGAGTGTTATCTAGTATTTTCCGAGCAACATGGTCCCAACTCCCACACTGCCCTAGTAAAATCCTGGGCCTGAACCAGCCATACACATATCATTCTATTTACAACAGATTAAAATGTTCTATTGTAACATACTCTGGTGCCCTTTTGAGCTATACCACAAACAAGAAACACAAGACAAGAGTCTGAATAAAATTAAGATGTGTTCTCCTAGCCTTCTGAGCAACACTAGCAGTGAGGATCGTTCCTGTACCGTACAAGAGTTATAGCAGACAGCAGAATCAAAATCCAAACTAGCTTTTAATCAGTTATGATAGACCTAAATATGGGTAATATAGGGGGCAAAACACAGGCCCCTGCAACTCGTGGTGCAATGAGGCACCCAACCCTTCAAGTGGCCCCCAAACCTTCAAGGGGGCCAACATTCAGCCCTAGGTCAGTGCACATCTGTAAAATATTGGAGACTCAGGGGCCCATCACATTATGTAAGGGGGCTCATAATTGTGAGTTACGGCATTGGTGAAATACACTCGTTTTACTTTAATATACTTCCTTACAGCCTCGTCACGATGTACAACTTTCAAAAATGGTACAAAGCAGCATGTGTTATTGCTAACGGTTCTATGGAATGCAACCGTTTTCAGGACCACTGAGGTCCAAATATCACACCATGGAAGTGAGGGGTATGGATCTATGGATAATATCCATTACAAGAAGAATATTAACTACTGTCTGTCTCCCATGATGTCATTCCATTAATATAAAAAAAATATTAGTAATTGCTCAAACTTACTCTGGTTAAGCTGATTTATTTATTGGTAGGGTGCAGGTGGGTATCACCCTCTGATCTGGGTCGTAAATCTTGAAACTAGCAGTTGCGTTGTTTAGTCATAAACAACGTCCTCACAGTGCATGCCATAGGGTGAAGACCCTGAATTAATATAATCAAAAAGTAATGCAGTTCAAATGAATAGTAGACAATTCTATCCTGGATACCCCTGATGAAGGGCACCGTCCCGAAATGCATTGGGAATTCCCCAACTC
Source organism: Triturus cristatus (assembly GCF_964204655.1). Classification (NCBI taxonomy): domain Eukaryota; kingdom Metazoa; phylum Chordata; class Amphibia; order Caudata; family Salamandridae; genus Triturus; species Triturus cristatus. The sequence continues at coordinate 1,541,944,811 of NC_140591.1, forward strand.
ACAAATATAACCATACAGAATGATTGAGAAGATTTGGTCTATAGATGAAATAATACATGAGTGTGATGTAACACTATTTTCAACTAAATAAAATTAAGGATAGAATGGTCTACTATTCATTTGAACTGCATTACTTTTTGATTATATTCATTTAGGGTCTTCACCCTATGGAGTGCACTGTGGGGACGTTGTTTATGACTAAACAACGTAACTGCCTTTTTCCATGAACATACACATGAACAAAAAAAGTACCCATCAAATGCAAAGGCCAGGATCTCCATCAAAAATGACTGAGTTAAGATGGTCTGCCCCAGGCCAACCAAACCGTGCTTCAATCATATTATTAGTGTCCAGACAATGTTTAAACGTGAGCTTTCCTGTATGAAAACTTGAGCGTTATAGTTACTCCTCTCCGCTCCCCTGCTTTGGTTTTCTCATCACTCATTTCCCAATTCTATTTGACAGCCCCTGAGCCACTTTATCTGTAAAAAAAAATGTCTCATGTATACTTTTAAAACATCCCAAAACTGTTTTGGATTGAACATCTCTTTTAAAATTATGTTTTTGTGGTAGCAGGTGGCAAATTGCAAAGGTGACAGACTTTCAAACTTTGCATGCTCTTGGATACCACTCCTCCATCTTCAGACACTGCTACACCCAACAAGGAGAAGGTTTTCTGAGTACCTGGTTGTGATACCAGAGTCAGATCTCATCTCACAAGGTTTTCACTGTGAACATCAGAGTGAAAAGTCTTCTGAAAACTGTCTGACACATCTGGAGTAATGTTCTTGCCTTTTGAACGAGTATGTCACCAAACTGAAAGTATCAGCCTAGGCGAAAGCAAAGTCTACGATTGAGAACTGTTCAGAAGGTAGTTCAAACTGGGAGGGAAGCACAGCGCTCCCAGTGATAAACAAGCTAACTGTACTGGGAAGAGGATATTTTACATGAGGGTTATTGATAGCATTCATGGCATGTTATTAGCTTTCACGACTTCCCCACCTATACGGATTCACCCCAGCAATAAAATGGTACAGGAGAGGATATTGCAAGCAAAGCTTCTGAGCTCTGCTCAGTGTAGCGAATGGCAGTGCACTGCCGACCATAGGCCCCGCAAGTGACACTGGGGTCAGCCGCTTGTGACATGCTCACAGAAACTAGGGTTCAGAGATCTTACCACGATAACAGAAACCAGTCCAGGAGCCCAAAATCGGAGACCTCTCCTGCTTGAGGACTGCTGAACCAGACATCTTTGCTATAACCTTGAGGTGCCCTGTTGGTTGGTGGGTACATTATCAGGCTAACTAGGTCTGAAGGTCATGATTTGACAGTCCAGACCCTTGAAACGGAGCAGGGTAGCCAAGACTTGCCCCAGCTAAACAATTAGATCAAACTGAAGCCACACAAGTGAGGAACAATCTGTGGCCGGGGTCGTGCCAAGGGTTTTTTATTCATCTGTACTCCAACAGGAAATCAAGGCTAGTAAGAAGAGCAGGAGAAGAAAGCAGGTGCTTTAACAAACCTGCTGGTAATGAACAATGCCAAGACAACAAAAAATGTAGACCAGATCCCTCCTTAAATATTATGACTTACCTTTCACTGGAACTGAAAGGTACGTTTCAGTTAATAACGACATAACAGAACCAGCCACATTGGCCATATCCCAACTGCCTCAGGAAGAGATGTGAACAAATATTCAAATATCTGGCGAAAATCCTCTCAGAGAGAGAGGAATTTAGTATAACCAGTGAACAATTTAAAGCCAGACAACAACCGCATGCATGGAAGCAAGTGAGTCACTGCCAAGCAGCGAAACAAGTCAAGGTCACTTTCAGAAAGCTCTTCTGCAGAGCATTCCATGGGATAAACTGGGAAAATAAAGGTGCAACCCTCAGTATCAGTTTAACAAGGCATCTTAAAAGCCTGAACCTTTGGGTTAGTAAACTCATTTCTGGGCACTTTCTGAGTTAAAAATGGAAGTGTGTAACAAAAGACACCTGTGGTATGACATGGGCAGATTGCGCTAAGGGGAACATGGAATGCGTGATTCCACTGCACCTCACATTGTATTTCACACTATAACCCATTCAGTCCACGGATGCAGTTTAATCCATCCTATTGTGATATTAAAACGTTTCTATCAATAAAGCTTTCATCTGCCAATGAGATCGCCTGTACCAAGGGCAGCTAATCGGAGACTCTTCAAAGATGTTGCTATAAGCATTATTCCCCACATGTGCATATACAGACATGAGATCACCGCTGACCTCCTGATATGGAAGATCTGACGGAGTTCCATTCAAACATTTCCCTTCCACAAGACCCGAGAGGTGGCACTTTCTTCATGGTTAACATCCTGTAGCTCAAACCCAGGGTACTCTTTTCTCCCACTTAGTACATACAGCCACTGTTAGGTGACAAGCTCCATTCTTTGAATGGTAGTGCCACGAGGAAGCTCGTTCCAGTTGTGTAGCGTAGGCTGGCCACTCGGCAAAACACATCTCCAAGCACCGCCTTGTGACCTTGGGATCGATTCCATTGCACCCTTCACCTCCCACGCCAATTGTATACAAAATATGAGCTAGTGATTCCACTCCCGGACTTACTGTGTGCCTGGCATGAAGTTCAGGACGCACAATTCCCTGCCAGAGAACGGTCACAGGAGGTGGCAGCATGGGTCGTTTCATGACGGCTGACCTTCACCCACTGCCCTATTTTGAGCAGAGAACAATGCTAGCAGCTAGCTGCACATTTCCCATGTGATGGTGGGGGGCTGAAACAGACGTTTGAGCAGGAGCTCTCTCAAATCACCAGGTCACGCAGAGAGCCAAGTTGAGGGCCTACAGGTGTGACATTTATGACTGGAAAGCTCAGTGGCTTGCCACTGAACGTGTAATCCAGACTTCCATGTTTACAGGTAAGCACAGAAGAAGTTTTCCAATAGGCCGATGCTTCTGAAAACGAGTGGAGAGAGGGGACGGAGCCAGCTGCTGGTCCGACCACAAAATAGAAAAACTGCTGTTTTAAATCAGAATTCCTTGGCCCAAAAAGCAATCTGTAAGTGGACGGTGTACTACCCTTTCGTGAGTACGTGAATTGCCCAGTATACATGATGGTCACACTATACAAGCCTCTTTTGCACAAGTATTTCACCTTAGTGCAGCCCACTCTACTCTGTAAGCCTACTAGGATATTGGTCTCCTCCTTGCTCACTCTAGTGTGATCCTTGAATGTGTAATGGGAGAGGGAGAATTAATGAGCAACCATGTAAAGTGTGCTGAGACTCAGAGAAACAAAGTCGGCTTCTAAAATTCAAGCTCAAGATCACCATTCATACATGGTCTATAGAAGCGCCCCAACATGTCTGGATATCATATGATAATCCTCTGATCTCCACCACTCCCAGATGACCTCCCAGTCTTAGCAACGACCCATCAGTCACCACAGTCAGCTCTGGTTGGGGCAGGGAAAGGGCTTTTCTGCCGGTCCAACTGCGAGTGAAGTTATTATATCTGGAGGTTCATAAAGGAGACCAGCTTGAGTGAAACAATGCCAGTAATTGATTCTGCCCCAAAAGAGCTATTCCCAAAAAGAGAACATTGTCAAAAATCTTGCTGCTGGAAAACTTGAAGGCAAAATATTCTCCCCAAGAAATGAAAGAAAACAGCAGCAACACAGGGAAGTAAACTTGAAACCATTGGAAGATTAGAATTCCTCTGAGCCGATAACCCTGAAGAAGACCATCACGATACTAGCTCCCAAGTGATGTTGTACAGTGCTCGTACTACTCTCCAGTATTTCTCATGACACTGTGTTCCACTCATTCTGATCGCACTGTGCATGGGAGTCAAAGCATTGCCACCTTGCCCCTCTACATCACAATCCTTGCAATATGGGCTTACAGTGCAAGGCTGTCACCCACATTCTTCAGCAGATGTCCATGAACAACGCACCTCTCCTGACAACAGGATAGTTCTTGTTCCAAAACACTACTAAGGAACGAAAGCGACTGATAAACCAATAAAATAATGGCCACAAAAAGTAGTCACTACAAGCCATATTTCGTCAGACGCAGCAGCCTACCTGCAGGAAGTGTCCACAAGCAACAAAGCAGCAAAATACAAGAACCACCAAACCAATATCTGCATGGACACAAAGTACACAGCAGTAGTAAAGTCATCCAACTTATTATCCTTTCTCCCTTTTGTGCCGGTTCCCCCTTTCAGAGTAGTCTAACCACTGAAATAAAGCTCACCGCCCTCCATGGAAATGCTGCGAGCAGGCCACAAAGCTTTGCGCTGCCCAATTGTACCCTACCCTATCATTCTGCTGTTCAGGTACCCAGGCCTACCATGGTATAACAAGATCAAGGGGTTCTCCTGCAGAATGTGGCGAAGGGCCCATGAGAGACTGGTAACTCCCTGATATTCAAAGGAATTCAGTTATATTGGGGGAGCCCTGGAGGGGTGGGTGCCCCTTGCATCACAGGGGCCATCGTTACACCTCGGCAGGGGGGGTCGAGGAGATGCTGGCGCAGTCTGAATGGCACCATACACCCAGCTCCCAAAGATTTTCACTAGCATGACCAGGAGCGCACTTAAAAAAAAAAACTCTGCACTATACAACTGCACTGCTTGCCCCCTTCTGTGACACTTTGTGGGCAACTGCAGTGATTTTAAAAGATGCCACAATAAATAAAAAATAAAAAAAATCAGGATCGATATTGGCAATATTCCGCATACTTACATTGTTTTAGAATGTAGTCGTTTTCAAAGAAATTATTTTACTAACCCATTACTCTATATGAAATCCAATGGGGCATGCCCAGCTAGTCGTACTTGTTTATACTCTAAATGGTGTTAACAAGGTCGCCTGCAACACCACTATCAAATGCAATGGAGAGCAAACAGCCAAGAAATGATCCTGTTAGCACCCAAATATTTACCTGCTTTTCCTATGGATCAGCCCATGTAATCCTCCTTCTCCAGTTTTCAAATGGCTTCCCTGCCCTGTCTTGATACAGTACCAGAATATCATAACCAAACCATCGTCTGCCATAAATAGTGTCCTAAATATCATTTATAAAAAATCTCCCTATAGCAGTTAAAGGTAAAAGATCTGCATTCTTGGGGAAAATAAATACAGACTATCTTTAGGACAGACTATTTCTGTCAGATGATATTCTTGCAAGCAATTTTCAACATTGCTCCCATCTAAAGGATGTTCAGCCAGTTGACTATTCATCTGGGATGACTGTCTGCTCCCATTTAGTACCTTCTGGTCCTCACCCTAGCAACCGCATTTTGATAATTATTTGATAATTTTACGCTACTGTGCAAAGCCCTTTGTGAGTTACAGTGCCCGCCCGCCGCCCCCAAGAGAGAGACGTCACCTGGCAGCCCCTACCAGAAAACACTTTTCAGCTCAAGTGGATAAAGATTCTTTAGGGTCCATTAGCCCACTGAGTGATCGGGGAGCACATGAAATATTCACGATCCTTCTAGTTGACTAATACCGGACATGAGAACAGCTGTAAGTGCAGCTACCAAGTGGGCTGTTAGATGTCCCAGTTGGAGGGTTGGCAGAGGCTGCACACTGCTCATCACACAAGGTCCACAAGCCAGGTTGTTCCTGGCTCATCTATTCCACCCATTGGCTAACAAAAGCCACTGTACTCTTCTTCTTCAAATTAGACAGTGCCTTAAAGTCTAAAAAGTAGATAGATGCAATATGCCAAGAACCAACCCACCCATCTACTAATTGAAATTGCCTGACAAGTAGATGACGACTGGTATGAAGAGGTGGGGCGCAAGGGAGCTCCTCGATTGGTGCTGGACTCTTTACGACAAAAACATTTCACTTCTTAAATCTCCTTCTGTGTACTCCGTACAAGAAGCATCGTCAATCGTGACACTCATTCAAGTAGGACCCATTGGGAGGCCAAAACTTATCTCCAGGGCATAAGTCCTAAAAAAAAAAATGAAGCAGAGGACTATCCAAGTTAGCCAGGATGCAAGTAACATCACGGCACGTGACATCACAGCGTGTGACATCCCAACATGACCTCAATGGAAGTGACATCACAATCAGTGACATCAGATCTTAACACGTCTCACGTATGTTTAGCAGGTCTATCACGAGTACAGTTGAGAGCATTACAATATTTTTAAAATGAGATTTTCAGCGCCGTGGTTGGGCCAAAAAAGTGACACAAACCCACATGTACCCTTGACTTGTGCCCTGCTTATATCTGAAAAATAGCCGTCCAAGACACTCTGCGAGTTACACTGCTCTAGTTATTACACAGGACATGTTACGACCCAACTGGTTTAGACTATGTAGCACAGGAATAATATCACACTTAACTGTACTAGATGCAAGAGGGATCCTTTTTACACAACATGGAGATGCAGATAAAACCAGACATTTGGGGTTCAATGGTCTCTAATCTATCTGCACACCACTTAACTGTCTGAACAGATGGAGAGAATACACATTAGAAACCATGACCTGATCCAACAAGTCTTCTAGTTGCGCAATATGATGTAGACTAGGAATGGGGGACCGGGGATACAAGTAAGTCCTAGGACACGAATGTGTGGATGGGGAGGTGGACTAAGGGTATGTCCTCTAAAATAGTGATATACAAAAGACAGCATTTCATTAAAAAAAAAATACCAAAAGAAAGCACCTGTAGCAGAAATACTACGGTGTGGACACTGATGTCCACGTTGCGGCCTGACTGATATAGAGAACAGGCACTCTGTGTGCAATGGAGTGGTTGCAGACATGGCACTGGTGCAATAGGCCATTCTCGGCGCTGCTTCTAGGCCAATGTGTAGCAGATCATAATGCAGAAGACAAATCAACATTAACAGAGTGATCTTCTGTGCTGTATTGCCTTTTTTTGTCCCAGAGAACCTCACAAAAATGGGAAAAAACACCTGATGGTCTATATTGCGACTGACGTAAAAGCTCAAGACTCTCTTCGGGTCCAGACAATGAAGTTGCTCCTCATCTTTTTTGAGGAGTAAGGCGGAGTAAAGAACATTGGGAAAGTGATGGATTGCCCAATGTGAAAAGAAGTCACAAACTTTAGCTAAAAGGCTGCCCTGGTCTTCAACAACACTTTATCTGGGAAAAAAAGAAAGCGTGAGGCACCTAGAGTTCATTCCCGCAACAAACTGAAGTTGTCACGACCAGGAATACAGTCTTTTATAAACCTCATCACAACAGGTGATTTGAACAAGGATGGCTGGTCCAGCAAATTCAAAAAGGCTGACAAATAGTTAACAGTGCCCAATGCAAGCCCTTGCTTAGCCAGAGAAAAAACAATTACAAGACATTCAAAAGTTTGGCCTCTAACAGATCCGTATCATGGGTGCCACACCAGGCCGCAAACTTGTCAGAGCACCCGGTGAAGACAGACTTTGTCGAGGGATGCCAGACAGCAATGATTACATACACAACTTCAGGAGGAAAATCGTACAAACATCCACAACTTCAGGAGGAAAATAGAACAAAGTCAACTGCAGCCACTCAATCTCCAGGCATGGAGTTGCAGGCTCCATTGCAGGATTCTTGCCCTGCTGCACTGACTGACCTTCCCAAAGCGGTAGCCTGATCAGAGGACAGATGCTCATGCCCACAAATTCCAGATACCACACTCTCTTTACCCAATATGGAGTTATTAGATTGACTTGGGCCCAATCATTCCTAATTTTCTTTAGCACTCTGGGCGCAATCATTCCTGATTTTCTTTAGCAATCAGGGCAGGAGAGGAAGAGGCAGAAATGAGTACACGGAGTCCCCAGCTCCATTGTCTACAGAATGCACGTCCAAGAAAGCCGTTTTGGAAACTCAAGCATGCAAATATTTTGACACTGCATGTTCTTGACTGAGCCAAAACTATCTAGCCAGTGTACTCCCTATTGCTGGAAGATGCCATGTGCCACCTCTGGGTGTAACCGCCATTCATGATTCACCTGGAGTCGCCAGCTGAGTTTGTCCACAATGGTGTTTCAGGAACTAGCCAGCTAGTTCAAGACCAGGAAAATGCCCTGATGCTCCAGCCAGCTACAGAGACGAAGTGCCGCTTCCCACAGGACATCACCCCGCCCTGCTTTTTGAAGTATTACACGCAATGATGCGGTCTGTGAGAACCTGAATCAACCTACCTTTGATTGATAATAGTTAGGCTTTCAGTACAAAGCAAATGGCCTGCAATTCCAAGGTTGATGTGCAGATTGGTCTCCGTTACAGACCAGAGTCCTCTGATCTCTGCCTCTCTCAGATGACATTCCCATCCTGGCAGTAATGCAGCCGTCACCGCAGTCAGTTCTGGGTGGGGCAGGGTGAAGGGTCTATTGCCGGTCCAACCGCGGTTGAGCCAAAACTGCAAGTCTTTTGCAGTCTTTCCAGAAACCTGTGTAGAATTTGACAGGTTTTCCTGGTGTTGGGCACTCAGACTTCAGGTTCCTCCCCAGTGCCCATATACGCTATCTGGCACAATTGACGGGAAAGCATGAAATGATAGGGAGCCTCTGCAACGGAGTTAAGTCTGACTTTGGCATGTTGATATTGAACCTCAATGATGTCAGGAGGTTTGCTATCATCTGCAGATGGTCTACGCTCAACTGTGGCAAACCCACCTTCCAAAACCAGTCATCGGGTTATGGGAAAATTGGAATACCCAACCTCTGAAGGTGTGATGTGGCCATCGCCTTCATGAACACCCGAGGGGCACTGGGGAGGCTGAAAGGGAGCACAGCAAACTTAAAATGCTTCTGGACGACCTTAAACCCCAAGCAGCGTCTGCAGGGACTACAGGACGGGTGCATGAAATGAAGTGTCCTGCAGGTCCAAAGCCACCATCCAGTTGCCAGACAGAAACTGGGTCAGCGTGAGCATCTTGAATTTGTACTTCACCAAGGAGGCATCCAGGGGGCTGAGATCTAAAATAGGATAAATGTCTCTGTCCTTCATAGTCATAAGGAGGAAATAGTGACAGTAGCAGGCAGTCTCTATTTCCAGGGCCAAGACCCCCCCTTTATGGCTCCTTTGGCCAAAAGAGCTTGAACTTTTTGAAGCAAGTGGGACAGGTGCTCCTGTGAAAGATAATCTGATGTGGGTGGAAGATGAAGCAGGTTGAAAAGGAATGGAAGGGCATAGCCTTGGTGAATGATCTGAAGGACCTCCCCTGTAGCACGTTATATTTTGCCACTATTGGAGAAAACATTTGACCAAGTCTCCCAGAGGGTGAGGGTGTGCCACTATGGGCAAACTAAGGCAGTTTAGAGGTTGTTGCAGTGGGGGCAGTGCACTGGGAAGTTATTTGCGCTTGGTAGCCTGGACGTTGTCTGCTTGATCCCAATCCTCCACCCCGAAAGGACCGAGGTGCCTATTGCAGGAGTGGGGGACCTTGGCTTTGGTGGTACGCCAACTACATGGGAGAAGCCTCAAATGGGTAAAAACAGTTAAAGATAGCACCCTCAAGGTTTAGAAAGGCCTACTGAATATGCCATGGACCGGCTTTCTTTTAAAAGTTCCAGGGCTGAATCAGCCTTCTCGCCAAACAAGCGAGATCCATCAAACAGCATGTCCATCAGAAAGCTTGCACATTCCCAAAAAAAGCCAGTGGGTCTCATCCAAGCATGAAGCCGCAGCACCATGCCAGTGTTAGCTCCTCTGCCCAAGTAGTTGATAGTGTCCCATCCAGACACAATTCATTTTGCACCATTCTGACCATCCTGCATAGTTTGACACAGGTTGGCCCAAATTTCCTTGGAGACTTCTGGTAAGATCTTGCCAAGCAAACAGCTGGAACTAACTGAATGGAGAGCTGAACTGGCAGAGGAAAACCTCTGCTTCCCAAATGCTTCAATTTGTTAGGGAAATTCCGTCTGGTAGAGTTGTTGAAACTGAATTGGGGTACACCCTATTTGTGGAAGCCTGAACCACCTAACTTTATGGCATTGGGTGCTGCATCAAGAATTAAGGGTCACCTGGCACCGGCTTGCAGAGTATGACAGCAAGCCTGTGTACGGGTTAACAGGAAAAAAGCTTAGACCAGATGCCCATAAATGTGTCCGTCAGGGCTTTATTAAATGGAAGTAGGGGTTTGGATGAGGTTTGTCCAGGTTGTAAAACGTCTGTCAGTGCGTTAGTTTAGTTTTCTATAGTTGGCTATTGTAAATCCAGTACCTCTACTGCCCATCTCATCATCATGGAGAAGGATGCACTCTTTTCCATTGATGGCACAGAGGGAGAGCACCACTCAGTATCTCAAATATCATCTCCAAAGGCTAGTCTGTAATGAAAAGATGGTGGTGGTGGTCTGAATTGGATTGGACTGCGACCAGGTGAGTCGCTATGACTTCAGGACATGATCTCCATCCAGGCAGAGACATTCAGAGTCAGAAAGGACTATTGGGGCAGGGTCGTTCTCCAGCATCTGTAGCATCGGGGCAGGCGTCAAAATCAAAACAGACTGTTGTGGATTTAGGGGCTGGAGTAGAAGTAGGATCTCTTGCCAGAGCAGAACCAAAGATGGGTTTAAGAGGCGCAGATACCTCAGAGAGCGGATAAGCCAGCAGTAACCCGACTGAAGACCGTTGGGGGTCTTTGGGGCATCAAGGTGCACCAGAGGGAGCTGGAAGAGTGCCAAAGACGCGCAGCAATATGGCCTTTTAAAGGCTTCAAGCTATTGAAACGTTGCCAAAGTCCTCAGAAACGTGGAGTGCATCAAGATCAGTTGCGGAATCAGTTCCTCAGTAGGGAACCTGGAGCGAGAAAGAGAGGTACCCTGACGTCCTTGAGACTTCTCAGGCTGAGAGTGGCGGGACTGGGATGAATCCTGCTTGGCATTCTTGTACTTTCACTTAGACTTAGTCCGCGACAAGGCCCTGTTGTGGGAACGGGTCTATGCCCTCAACTTCAAGTGGGAGGTGGACTTCTTTCAATGTTTGGCAAAGTATAGTTTCGCAACACGTCCTCAGATCGCTTCTACTGCTAAAAAATGTATTCCTGCACACTAGAGCCATATGCAAAGATCAAACCAAAACCACCAGTATACACAAAGTATTACAAAACAATGACAGAAATAAAAGAAAGACTAAGATCTCACATGGAGGGCACCTTTACAAAAGCAAAAGTAAACAAGCATTTGCAATGCAACAGGTCTCGCATTTACAAGAGTTTGAGCTATTGACATTGCAAATAATGCCAATAGCTTTAACTTGTGTAACTGCGAGACATATTGCATTGCAAATGCTTGTTATAGAAGACGTATATACGTGTGTTCTGATTACCTTCTTGCACAGATAAGCACTTTCCCTGATCCCTGACCCAAATATAGAACATAGGAGAAAAGAAAGCTGAGGGCATAGAAAAATTAAAGAAAAGTATAGAGCTTAGCAGAACGGAAAACAGAGAGCACGGAAAAATGAAAGCAAATGGAGCATACGGAAAAGGAAAGGAGAGAGTGTGGGTAAAAGGAAAGCAGATACTAGCGGAAAACAAGTGAAAAGTGCTGGATCCGTTATTTTTCCACACCTGTCTTGATACTGATGGAGGTTGATTCCAAGCTGAGATTTCGGCTCGGAGAGCTCTACAGAACTCAATCCAGACTCAAGGAGAGCTACCTCCGTGCTTGTCCTGGTGTAAGACCTGTCTTAATAATTAAGAGCAGCAAATGCATGTTTCTGTTGGTAACAGTAAAGGATACGTTTTTTAAAGCGTAAACAGACTATACATGTTTCAAAGGATACCTAAAGTTAGCAGACAAGGGAACAGTTATAAAATGCAATTTGACCATTTGCGGTTAAATGGGAGAGGGGGTGGATCCTGAAATTAGTATTAATCGGTTTTGATGAATCTGTGCTGAAAACAATTCCCCTCCCTCTAGCCTCAAAATCAGTAGGTGCCTGCCTTCAAACTTGTGCATATTAGCTTTAAAAAAGTGGGAAACCTTGTCTCCTGAAATCCTAAGAAAATCATTTACACTGTGGGGGCAGGAGGCGGCTGGAATTTGGCAAGAATCCAAGCCTGGCATCTTTGGAGTCACAATTAAGCCTCAGAGAGCTTTCGGCTGTCTGACTATAAAAATGTATTTGAAAGCATCTGACTGGCAGCTGCTCGTTAAACAGGGTTTTAATACCCAGCAGTGTCCCCGGAATAGAAAGCATCAGGAAACCTCTCAGAAAATGTCAGACATATGCCCCCCCCACCCCCACACACAATATCAGTATCTGGCGAGCCATGGGGGGGAAGTTAGCACCTTTTTTCGGTCGGAACTCACACGCTCGGAGTGTAATGAAAGCGCTGGGCCTGGGCCATTTAAAAAACACCTAAAGACCATTGTGCTTACGATTACGTTAATAACCCCCTGTTTACCAAATAGTTTCAAAAAGACCTGAGAGATCACGAGGGTAAACTTTTATTCAAATGCCACATTCAGAAGTATCAACGGCTTGAGATTCTGAACCTCAATTAGGGAGGCACTAAGTGCCAAGTGGGTCAATTTTCTGGGGCTGCAAGCGCTTTAAAAGTTGCCTCCAGGACTGACCTTTACAGTGCTGAGTTTACTTCTAACGACTTCAGGGCACTCTGTGTAAAATAGGGGATACCTTTTTGCGTGACTCACTCTTCGGCATCGGCTGTAGAAATAATGAAATTAATGTCAAATTCTGTAATGTAACTGGTGCTCATGTAAACTGCTTCAATGGTACTGGCTTCAAAAACATTTTCTAAGCTGTTGTATTCTGCTTGATTTCGATCCAAAGAGATGGGGACAGTTGGAGAGAGTACGCCAAATACATACAGCAAAACAGACATAGCACAACTAAAACATGGCTACGACAATAGTTTGGGCATGGGTTAAATATACATACTCAGATGTAGGGCTTCAAAAAACATTTTAAGCAGTTTTATTTTGCACAATCTCAAGCTGTAGGTATGAGAACACTCAAAATCAGCCCGAACTAAAGTTGCATTTCTACGGCTCGAATGTATCCTTGTGTAACATGCTTGGTTCTCATGGTCGAGTTTGCGTTGTATAAAACGAGGAAAAAACACAAGCAACAGCCTTAGTTGGTATGGCAGTTTCATTACTTTCCATTAAAAACAACAATACGAAGCAGGATAAAAGCAAAATATTTAAATTTAGTGCTCAGTCCGTTATCTGCAGCAGACACAAAAATGCCTAAAAGCACTATATTCAGCCCTCATGTACAAAGACCATGGAATAACGCTTTCGAGCAAAAGTGAAAGTGATCGCGATCACATCAAAGCGGCCGTGCGGCCCACGAAAGTGAAAGCAAACGAGTGCTTTCAGGCCTCCAAATGGTGCGCGCGCCCGGCCGACGCACATGCACTGTATTTGGAGGCCTGAAAAGCCACTGTTTGCACTTCCAAAACTCGCTTACTATAAGTCTCGCCAGAGCAGCGCTAAAGCGCTGTCTCAGGCGAGACCTAAAAACAGACTAAATCAAGGAAAAACTTAAAAACAAGAAGCTAACAAAAACATTAGCTCAAGTATAAATATATTAGGCTGGTATGATGAAAAAACAAATTGACAGTACCAATCTGGGGGAACCAAAAAGAACAATGCAGTTTGAATGATAAATGATAAATGGCAGTCGCGACATTTATTAAAAGACAAAGAAAACCATTCAAAAGACACACTCGGATTAAAGTTCACCGTGATCGTCCTCCAACTCCACTTGGTTTCATGTATCATAAGTAAGGCTCCCAGTTTTCAGTTTCTACTGATTTTTACAGATAAATACAGACAGAAAACAACGTGTTTCCGGTCTGTATTTATTTTTAAAAGAAGAAAAATACTGAAAATTGTGCTACTAATGAGTGACTTTCCATGCGGTCTGTTGTGAATTCCAAGACAACAGATGGGCAGATAGCACGGGAAGCTAAAAAACAGGTTACGATATCTTTAAATACAGGAATATATTAAAATTTATTGTTATGAAATTGCTGATATTTACCTGTCGGTGTAGTGCTTTGCTATATTAATTTGCGAACATACGACAGGCAAAGTATGAGTGCATGTTTATAAGTTAAATAAATGTAGAAATCTACCAATTCTGACTCCACGTATTAAGCAAAGGTAAAAAAAAAATATGTGTAAATACTAATCAGATGGGCAAAAAAAATATGGATAAACAGATGGAAATGTTAAAAAACATAAATACCATAAAACCGGTGTTCCTACAGAGCCTTTGATCACTTCAATAATACGCTCAGACATACGACTTATTCTGTAACTTCGGTTGCCCATTGACAACAACCATTCCTAGGTATGAGCCAGCCTTTTATGACTAACTCGTGTCCGAATTCACGCACATTGAGTCCTTGTCATCTACAGCTTTCAGCACGTGCATCTTAGACACGTCTAAAGAGGCATGAATGGGCTCGTTCACCCGTAGCAGCATCTAGTTCTGCGGAAAGCAGCCTCTGAGCGCTCTCGTGTTACGTAGCGTCGGGGGTGAACGGCAGCCGACAGCGCCGAGCCCTCGGGGCGAGCACGGTTCGAATCCCGGCGCCGGCAGCTCCTCATCACACGTGGGTGTCCTCCCTGACGGTTGCATGCGTCAGTAATATCATGTGACCTCGAGGCAGCCACGTACATCAACATGGGGGCTCCTGCCGACAGGGCCTGCGGAGACCACCAGTGCCTGTGCTACGGCTCCCTACAGTATTTTACGCCGCGCTAACCTGCACCGAGATGTGGTGATACTGAGACAGGAAACACACCAAACGTTTCCATACATCAGCAAAGGGGCCCCTGCCGACAGGACACCTGCGGAGACCACCAGTGCCTGTGCTACGGCTCCCTACAGCATTTTAGAGGCAGCGTGAGGACGCCGTGCCAACCTGCACCGAGGTCTAATACTAAAACAGGAAACAAGGTAAATGTTTCCAACGAATTTGTACAGACTGGAACAGTGGTGTAGGGTTCAGCGCGCGTGTGTATGAATAAGCGCTAAGTGGAGATGAACAGGGCATTTTAAAGCATGCAAAACACACTATGGCGCGTCATTGACGAAAATACTCTAGGTTCGGTCACAACTACCCTTCAAGGGCCATGTCCCTTTATTACGTCATTTAATTATCTATGGAGCCATTTACACTAGTCTCTGCACTAAACAAAGCATTGGGAAGAACTGAATATACATTTCAGCTAGCCCGTTTGACATGAGACAAATTGTCCCTTTCACTCTCTATAACCAGACAATTTACCCCCAAGCTTCCACCTCCATTACCTTCCAGAGATGTCCAGAACTGCAACATCTTAAGTTACGTGCCAACCCACAAAAATAGGCCCTTCTATTAGTGAAAGACATGTCTTTTAATTTACGCAAACAGCCAGATGCAAACCCACCATGGACTACAGAAAAAACGTAATTTTAAATTAAAATACATTTATGCCCACCTAAACATTTTCTCATCAGTAATAAGCATTTATTTATAACTCCCTAAGCAATAATTTATGTCCCAGCTCCAAAGGCGAGAGTTAAATACTCTAACTTCAAAACCTCATCTGGGATCCTGCTTCCTCCATCCTGTAAGGTCTCAAGTTTCTGAATTCCTTCCACCTATCTCACAGTCTACACACGTCCAGGTTTGGGGCTCCAGGTTGGCGTCATCATCTTGCGACCTCAGCTCCTCGTCTTTGGAGTGCTTATCCCCTCACAGCCTAAGACATGCAAACGCATAGTCTCAACTTCACACTTAAGCCGCTTGGTATTACAGGTAATAGTATCAACATTTCTTTTAAGAGTATATAAGTTTCCCGATCCCTAAAATCATTTTTTTTCCAATATGCTCCTGAGGATGGGGAGAAACTAATCTGTGTTTCAGCTGGAGAATGGTAAAGCCAGCCATTCTGTCAAAGGCAACCTTAGTTATTTATGTATAGCCACCACTGGTATGTTCAGCAGTAATGCCAGGTGTTCCCTTTCAATAGGACCACATAACCATTTCAACTCACCTATACAAGAGTTGGCCTGTAACCGGGACAGGGGGGTCAACTGTTGCTGTCTGAGTATAAGCCAGATGGGCAGGTAGTTTTCTATTCTTTTTTTTATCGTTGTCCCCCATGTTGCCCCACCACTTTTCCCTGATAGCAGGCACCACTTTTCCCCGATAGTAGGCGCCACTTTAGTTATATGTTCCAGGAACTGACCCCTAACTGCACTGCTGCCAACAGACACGCCATGAAGGTAATTTTCAGCCTGTCCTGAATTTTACTCATGCTTTGACTTGTAGGCCAATCTTTATAAAGCGAAAGGGAAACTACAAGCCCCAGAATGCTTCATGCAGTTTGCTGAAAGACAGTGAAGTTTGAAAGTCACCCAATAACATGAGACCTATGTCGTCCTCCCACACATTTTTGCCTTATCATTTACTATCAATGGAGATACTATGTCTGCAGTGCTGGACTTTCCACTTTCAAATAATTGGTATCAGGTGTGTTAGTCTTATTTGTTCAATGACTACAGAGCCGAGCGTTTTTGTGGTTGGCATGTGAAAGCCAAGTGCTGGAAACACGGTTTCCCTAATCTCATGGGAAGATATCGAACTTGTGCTTCCCTTGCTCTTCTGTAGAGTATGTTTACCCTAGGGCCTTTCCCATACTCACAAGCTCCCCCAAGCTCACAGTTGTATCTACAAATGAATGTTATCATACCTACCTTCCCGTGGACTCAAACAAAGCATATTCATTTAACATTAAATTGCCAGTGCTTTACATGCACAGGGCCTCTCTAGCCCAGCATGCTCTTGATCTATCTAAAGCCATGAATACAGGAGCATTGGCCCTGGATACCAATACTGCACCTGTTAAAATCAAATGCCCCAGGTTTTGGAATTTAAAGGCTGCATCAATAATCACCAACTATTAGTTCAAAATGGCGCATAACATGAGGATTTTGGTGCTTTCCGCACAAAATCAGCATGCTTTGGTATTTTCGATGGTAAAATGTAAATGTAAATTTGATACTTGTATAGCGCACTACTCACCCGCAAGGGTCTCAAGGCGCTTGTACGAATACCGCTGTGGAACCCATCCTGGCTTTCCCTGTGAGGCGTCCACTCCTGGGCACCCCCAAGGTGGAGGCCAGGCATCCTTAGCGTTGTGGGGGCCGTTGTGGAGATTAAGCAAGCTATTGCCCAGAGTTGCAGAGTGGGACTCCATGATTGGAATAGGCACCGAGGCGAGAATTATCAGGTCTGTGGAATTTTTGAGCCCAAGACCCGCCGAGGCGGGGAATTGAACCCTGGTCCCGGGCTAGACCTCTGCATCAGGGTCTGCCGCTCTAAGCATTGAGCCATGATGGTAAATATCATCGTTGACCTTCTGATATGTACATGGGGACAATAGCAGGGGTGCAGACTTAATTGCACCCGGTAATTACTGGGAAAGGACAATATGAATTATCAAACCCACTTGTAATCAGGGCCCAAGTATTGTATGACAAATGCACTTCTCACTACCACGGCCAATGAGATATTCTTCTGAATGTGTTTCAGCTCAGATCGCATCTGTGCGCTGACCACAGGTGAAGTGCAGATCTCACAAGGACTCAGCACATTTAAGTATTGATCTATGGGTTTCTAAGACCGACACCTTAAGACAGAAGAGAGACGTTCATTTTCTCAATCTACCAAAGTGATGAGACCATTCTGTATATTACAAACGCAGTCTGGCCTATGAAAAAATGTAGACATTTTCTGCATTATCATTTCAACTTATATATTACTGTGGATTGGAACAGTATGAATCACATATTAAGAGCGCTCAGACATACAACTACTTCTGTCCCAACCACCCAGGCATAGGCATGTAACTTGCCAGTTGCTCAAGCAGCGGCTACAAACAACTTACAAGTTGATCCACTGTACGTGCCAGTCCAGGTAGACGAGGCAGCACCCAGGAATCCTGGCCAGTGAGTCACAACACGGCCACAGGGAGATCACAGAAATGATGGGGGAACTACTGAATTTTTGAAGTGGATTTTTAACTGTTAGGGCATTTAGCTAAGCACTTGTACACAAGGAGAGGTCTACCAAGACTTCCTGGCTGAGAGATATTGTTATACCTACTGTCAAGGAGGGGAAAGAGGTAGGTCCTTAAAAACCAGGCGGTTGGACCACTGCAAACTAAAACCGAGGAAAAAGACCTTGCGTGAATGCTACTCAATTCAAGGTTTCCAATATTACCAAAGACAATCAATTCATTGATCATACAAATTGAATCATTCAATATGTTAAACAGTTATTTCACTTTAAACATTTTTTAAAAACATTAATACAGCTCCATAATAATAATACTGCAAAGATGCGACATTTAAAGTAGACAAAACATTGATAAACATAACTAAACATGGTCGAAATTTGTGACAAAAACCATTCACCATCCAGTGTTACATATTACAAACAAATAATCATTAAACGAATAGTCAAAGGATTGCCAAATGGTTTCCTTAGATCTAAATGTGCAAAGTGAAATGACTGTTGAACATATTGAATAAACCAATTTGTATGATCGATTAATTAATTGCCTCTGGTCATTTTTGAAACGTTGAATTGAATAACATACACAAGGTCTTTTTCCTTTGTTTTGAATGAGAGAGGAAGCACGGCTACCGGAAGGGGGACAGCTACCTGGTATACCTGATTGAGTGAAGGAAAATGAAGCATGGCATATATAAGATTATGACCAATAACGCAGCGCCACCATAGGTGAAGAGTCAGGATCAGTACTTAATTTGTGTAAAAAAAAGTAAGTGCCAGGGCCCTTCTCAGGAGGTCATTGCAGCTTCACCACATATTGACCCTGCAAGCACTGCCAATGAAAGTACCAACACAACTGCTAACCATCACACCCTTACAACCAGGGCTTTAAGTGGGATGAAAAAACTGGGGGGGGTCTCTGAAAGGGGCGTGGCCATTGTAATAAAGGACGAGGCTTAAAAACACATAAGGTAAACATTTGTACCACGCATAGTGTGCCGCCCATCTTTTTTTTTGCTTTTTCTGTCATTGCATCCGGATATATAATACAAGTAACATCATACCTACAACAAGTCCGGACTATTGGCTTTGTCAATAGTTGTTACTTGCATAAGATAAATAAGCGGCAACTATGGCTTGTATATAATATTGAAAAATCTTGCACTTCAAGCCCTGGTGACACCACGACAATGTTGCTGCCCCATTTTTTCAAAAAGAGAAGGGAAATCCAGAGAGAAAATGACTCGTTAAAGGATTCCCCTTCCCCATCAACGCTCACCTGGCATGACGTCATGACGTAACTTCACTAGTGAGAAGTGAGCAGTGTGAGCAGCGCACATCGATGTGCCTCCAGTCACTGCAGTCTGCCTGTGCCAGGGCACAAAACGGAGCCCGATAGAGATCCGTTTCAAGGCCTCCTCTAAAATACTGCCGCGGCTCAGACCCCGTGAGACCCGGCCCACTTAAAGCCCAGCTTACAACTGAGACAGTTCACACTATTCTAGGCCACCCAAAGTTATTAGAATGGTGTAGGTGGCAGGTGTTATTGATTTTAATGTATATTGAATCATTATACTCTCTTTTGTTGTACATATCTACAAACTAGAAAGAAAACAGCACCATGTGGTGGTCTGTCATAAGTCCTAGTGTTGAGAACTAAGTTCTGGTGCCGAGCACCTGAAACCACCAGCTCAAATTAAGCACTGGTCAGGCTCATTCAATGTGGCTGGCTGACTGGTGGCTAAGGTATAGCTACCAGAAGTGAGCAAACCTCCAGGATACCAATTTAAATGAAAGTGAGTGAAGCATGGCTGTGTTAAGATTACTGGATTGTTCATGAATGAGGTACAAACTCAACTGCACGGCCGCCCGGTATACCGCCTGACTGGATGTACTGGTGGATACTCTGGTCACCTGGTACAAACGAACGTCTTTGGCAGTGAATGTTCACCAGTTGAGAAGATATAAAGCTATCACTCTGAATGGAGAGCCCAAAGTGAGCCCAAGTCAGAACTTGTGGAAATAAGTGAAAGGAGCCATTAAACTGTGGGTTTGTTTGTTTGATACAAATAAACGGGGTCTAAATTAGTGGAGCTCGGGTCTGTGGTACCAGCCCTAAACGCTTTGCCCAGTATTATACAATCTGGTTAAGTGTGAAATCCGGGGCCTTTCATGGCTGGTGATTCTATAGTCTGCAACTGAGCCACCATGCCATATCTCCTCTCCTTTCTCCATTTCTCACCCTTTCACGTCCCCTCCTTCGAACCAACCCTCATCTCTGTATCTGCCCACAGTTTTAGAAACCCAGGCAGCCTAGTGTGGGAGACCGTTGGAGGGGTGGAAGGTGAGGAAAAAAAGGGTGAAGTTAAAAGAGTTAGTCAGCATTGTAGTCGAGGTCTACTTCCCTCGATGCTTACCACGGTACTCAAGCTGACAAGGTAGCTCTTACTGCTGAAATATGCGCAGTCCGTGGTCACAGGTTCAAACACTGACAGCAAGGACTAACTCCGCCTTTCCTCCTGCCGAGGTCGATGCAATGGGTACTGCGTAGTTAGAAGGTAGACTTGCAGAGGGGCGTGTTTAGCGCTTCATGAATAATGGTTTCCCTCGCCTCCTTTATTATAAAAGAACTATGAACGGTGGGCGTCACCTGCCGAGTCGCCTTTTGTTTGCTATCTGGACTCCATCATACCAGACAGCTCTTCGAGGAGAGGGCTTGGATGTAGACAGCCCATCTCTTACAGACTGGAGAGACACCACCGCTCAACAGCGGATATGGAAGGAACCAATAGAAGGCAGAGCCGACTTTTGAGGGGCACTTGTACGTGGTATGAGGGGGCAGCGCGGAGGTCAGTTCATTTTCCACACAGGGCACGCACAGCCTCTTGGGGAACCCTCCCGGCAACAGCCGAGGAGGTCTGACGGTCCCAATAAGCGGCCGGCCTCCCCGGAAGCATGGGTTACACTTCACACATCCAGGAATCTGCAGCCTTGAACTCCCACCGGGAGTAGGCCAGACGCCATTTTGTAGGGCCTGGAAATGCTGCCGAGGCCCCTTAGTTTTAAGACTTCAATTCACACTGAGTCTGAGATGGGCAAGCAGCTGTCATATTACTGTTCCGGCAAATGACGAGAACGGTGGTTAAAGTGCACAGCTGGGGGCGGGCGGCGTATCAACAGGACGCATCCGAGGTACTGCCGCGAGTCACGAAGGTCACATGTAAACTCTGTAGTTTGCCTGCTGATTTACATACCCAGTGCCGAGAATACCCCGAGCTTGCGCTGCACTGTAGGTGAAGTGAGCGCTCTTTTGGGAACAGAGAGAAACATTTGCATGTGGTAGTCAGATGAAGAAGGAAACTTGCTATGCTGCAGCAAGGCCAATTGTAGGTCCAGCCTCGAGACAGCTATAGCTGTCTCCACAGCCTCATGTTTACAAAAAAACGGCAATCAAAAATATATACAAATGTACATACACATAGGGGATTTTAGCCAGCGCTGTTCATCCACTGATCTCTGCTCATGCCATTCAGATTTTGCTCCCGCCCAGCACAGACCTTTATCTAAAGGTACACCTTTTCAGGGAGAGGCGGGGCTTTCAAAGGGGTCAGGGTGTGGGAGGGTTGATAGTTGCTTCGTCTTTCTGGTTATAAGTAAGTCTATGTTTGGATCACTTTATTTCATTATCGTACAGCTAGATTTCATTCAACTTGAACAGCTCTGTAGTGTGTGGCAACATGAGCACTCTGACCTTCAGGTAAAACTCACTTGCAGCCTACCTGGCCTGAACTATGTATTTGCTAATGTGTTATGAAAACTACACTGCATGTGTTAAGATAACTATACTTTGTTGAGTTAAAAAAACGTAATAAAGATAATTGGAGAAAAAACGTATAAAGCAGAGCTGCCAGTTCGCAAGGTTCTACTGTGTGCCACACCAAATTAGCTCCCGGTGAAGAGCAGATATCACACAATGGCGGGAAAAATGAGCTGGAAAAGAAAAGATGGGCCTCTCATGCATTATCAGTCTCCAGAGAACCTTGCGCGACCAGTGAAGGCCAGCTCATGCGAGATGAAGGATGAGTCAGACACACTAATCCAAGGGGTGTCCATCCACCTTAGGTGCAGGAAGGGTAGGTCAATGCCAGGTATTCAGAATCATTACAAATGTGTATATGGTTCTCATTTAGATTAATTGCACAAAAAATGTATTTCGTGCAAATATTTAGAAAATCTAGCCTGCATCATTTACTCCTGGATGAACAATTGGAGATGTTGCAAAAAACTATTTTTAGA
Organism: Triturus cristatus; assembly: GCF_964204655.1. Taxonomy (NCBI): domain Eukaryota; kingdom Metazoa; phylum Chordata; class Amphibia; order Caudata; family Salamandridae; genus Triturus; species Triturus cristatus. The sequence goes on from NC_140591.1 coordinate 1,541,967,137, forward strand.
TTACACCTCTTCTGCACAACTGACAAGGGTCTTCAGCACACCGTTCCAAGATTCAGTTGAAAAGCGGTCATCAAATACGAGTCCGTTTTATCCTATGAGACTTCAGCACAATGGACAACTGCTGAGCAGTCCAATGTGCTGAAAGTTTTCAACATCAAAGTGTGTAGAGCTGTCCGGGGCCCATAAACTACCCAGAAAGAAAACACAAAAAAAAATTAAAAGCTGACCCTGCTGGTCACTACTGATCCACTCTACAACAAGTCTCAACACCTTATCTGATTATTTTTGGAAATAAGCTGGCGCCTTGATCTCTGCTTACACTGGATGTGGTCTAAATTTTGATCTCTGTATTATTAAGGTCTCATGGAACTTCCCTTTTGGGGTCCGGTCGTCACCCTATCTCACTGGGTTCAGTATTCTCCCTGTATACCGTTCATGGAAATTTTTCTATTCTTGCTTCTAGTTGAGGTTTGTTGATCAGACAGCTAAAATGTGTGATATCCTTAATTCCGCTAGTCATGCCCAAAACATTCTAACAGGTTGTGCTGCATATGGAGCGGGCTGTCATCCTAATAGAGTTGCAGAAACTTTGGCAATAAATATCTCCAGGCTTTTGGTGTTAGCCACCTGGAGTCAACAGTTATGGACTCCAGGAGGAAGAGGGTGAATCTCTCTGGGTAAAAAGGAGGGGCTGGACTGGTGCAATTCCAAACCACAAATGTGCAATTCCACTCTAGGAGGACCATAGTGAATAAACCGGGCCAACTGATCTGCATTCATGAGCTCAGAGTTTAAGACAAAAGGGACCAAAAACGGGCAAGATTTCTACAAAGCCCAGCAGGATCCCCTATGCCTATGTCTGGTGACAGATTTGTGTTCACGTTAGCTGGACAGAGGCAGGGGGCTGCTGAGGATGGCACATGGAGGAAAATCCTTTCGTTACAAAGGGTCCAATGATGCACAGGAACATATATACCAAGAAGAACTCGCTCCCCTGTTTGCAGTGCACCAGCAAGTTCTTACTTGCTGTATTTTTATTTTTTCTGGGGAAGGGGTTCCCTGCCGGACTTCAAGGTGGTCTGGGCAGCCCCTTTGGACTCATTGGGCTGACAGGGGTATGTGGGAATCTCCTTTCAAGTAGCACTTTCAAAAGGCACATGGTAAGGAAGCAACAGGGTCACGTGCAGAACTTCAGGATCCGACCCAGTCATGAATACCTGTTACTGTGCTTTCACAGAGGAGCTGGAGGGAAAGCACAAGGTAGAGCATGGGGGGGGGGGGGGAGGAGGATATGGAAGGGAGTGGATGTGAAGGAGGAAGCAGCACAAAATGGAGACAATGGGAAAACAGGCATTCCCATAGAGAGCCACTGAATAAGAAGCATTATCAAACAATTTAGACTACGAATAAAGGATAAGCAATAGGTTGAACCAAATCTTACTCTAAATATTGGTATCATCCACAATAGGTGTTGGACAACAAACATTTGTAAGCTGTCTGTAGGGAAGACATAACAAGCATTTGCAATGCATTAGGTCTGGTCTCGCATTTGCAAGAATTTAAGCTATTGGCATTGTAAATGACAATGCCTTTTTTCTGTTTTAACAATTAACACACAAATAAAAGGCATTGTCATTTACAATGCCTATAGCTCAAACTCTTGTAAATGCTAGATCTATTGCATTTCAAAGATGCGGCCGCCATTGTCCCGGGCTGCTTGGAAAGTGAAAGTGCGCAGGCGCACTGAACACTGCAAGAATGCATGTTGTGTCTGCAGGAGGAGAAACTCATTAAAGAAAATAGTGCTTACAGTCTAAATAAGACGTACCGTGTAACAACCGAAGTAAAAGGACCAGTCCCCATGGGAGGTTACAAATGAAGACAAGGCAGTACTATGGAGGGAATAACAAGCCAATTAACAAATCTGAAGCCAGCATTTACGAAGGATAATGACACAAACCAATGACAAATATGGGCGGGGAGTGGGCAAAGCTTCAACTCCATACTGGAATACAGCATGCCTCGCCAAGAAGCACATGCGCTGCTCAGGCTCAACCTGAAAAAGACCGAAACAAATAACAGGATTGCAAAACTACAAACATCTATGAAACAAGCACTGGCAAAGCCAATAGGTCTCGCCTTTGAGACCTATTGGCTTTGATACTGGTTCTTAGGCTTGTTGCACTGCATCCTCGAAGCAGTGGAGCATGGCTACATTTACAAAGAAAGAAAAAACTTTTATAAGGCCACTTTTGATCTCAGGGGATAAAATGAGGCAGGCGCATTAGGGGGCGAAGCAAAGGGGGGAAACAGGATCGGACACAACACAAGGGGAGAGGGGTGGGAGGGGACACGGAATTAACACAACGGTGGGATGAAAGAAACACGGGGAGGGCAGGGTTACACAGACGCAACACAGAGAGGGCAGAGATCACTGAAGCAACTAAGGGAGAGTGGTAGATGCAGAAGCAACACAGGGAATGAAGGAGGGACACGGACGGAACACTGGGGAGGGCAGTGGACGGATGCAACACTGAAAAACAAATTTGTAACAGCAACAAGGAGGAGTGAGGAGAAGCACACGGTAACAAGCAGCAGCATAAGGAGAGAGACATACATGTGGGAGAAACTCAATAGCACAGGCACTCACTTTGAGTGCTTACATAAGAAGAAAAAAGTAGTTCCCCCAACACTGAAGCACAGACACAGGGCAAAAAAACACCTGTTCATAAGGCAAGGCTCCAGAGGATGAAGGAAAACACAGGGTTGAGAAGCTGGGACACAAATGCGAAGCAGAGCGACCAATGGTAAGCAATGAGCAGTTACCCAAGCCTCTCTATGTTCATGGTACGCCACAATAAGCCTTGCAACAGAAAACACATGCACAGTCTAGTAAGCTCAATCTAAAACTGTTTTATAGTATATCATGGCTTTCATCTAGGGAAAGAAGCATTGGAAAAGCCATACAGTTTCACAGGTACTTTGCCCATGCTTGTGGCTTATACCTTAACCATAACATCCCTTAACATACATAAGTAAGTGTGTGTGTGTGTACTCATGCAAGTGAATGTCCTTACTTTCCAGCTTCACAGTGCATTATCACAATAAATAAACCACCCCTATTTCACAAAGAAGCTCTTTGATGTGTTCTCCTTTCTAACATGTTTGAGGTCCAGCTGACTTCGTAGGCACTTAAGACCATCGTGATTGAGAACCATTATGCTTCAGGACAGATTAGACAAATACTACCTACTAGTATTATATTAAATGAAAGAGACTGGGTCAGAGTGACGAAGGAAGAATGATTGAGACCCAGCAAGTTACTTCAGAAGTTACAGATATGGGCACGCCAATAAACTCATTAAAATGAGACGAGGGGTGTACAATGCCAAGCTAGAAGATGTTTGTAGCACAGCACCCTCGGAGAGGAGGGCACCAGGGGACCACCCCACTACTTTTAGGAGACAGCAGAGTTGCCCCATAAATAACAAGCATTGGCATGGTCCATAGGTCTCGCCTTTGGGTCCTTATAAGTGTTCAGCCAGTGCTCTGGGCTTTACCAATGTTTTTAAGCTGTGGTATAGAGCATTGTGGCTGCTGTGCAGCATGTTGAAAAGTTATAATAAAAAAGTATTTTTGTTACCTTGTATATAACCAAGAAGATATTATGTACAACTGAATGACCCAATTAAAAAAAGAATTACCATAAAAAATGTCTTGTCGTTATTTTGTCGTTGCAATGCTAACGACTTCTTCCTGTCTGTTCTAAAGTTGAGGTGGTGCTTAGTGATGTTGAGGTGGTGTTGGGTGATGCTATAGTAGTGCTTAGTGATGCTGTGGTGGTAGTGAGGCATGGTGCGGTGGTGCTGTTAAGGTGGCGCTGAGTTCTGTCTATCTGGTGTTGTTTTGAGGAGATGCTTGTTTGATTCTGGCGGTGATGTTGTGCTGTAGGGTATATTTTTTAAGAGATTGTATAAATTACACAATACATCATTTAAGCACCGCAAGGCAAACTCAAAAGAAAGCACTGCTGTGTGTTTTCCAGCTTCACCAATGTTGTGTAATGTGTGGGAATAATGTCGACCTAAAAAGAAAGCTATTGCTTTAATGAAAATGTAATAATTTAACTGTGTTATGATGATCAGCTGTGCGCTGCACGTGGTTTAGGCAGCTGGGTGAGTCTCTGCACACAGAGCGCCAATGGCCGTGACGGCAGTTTGCAAACAACCTAAAAACAAGTAGCCCAGGGATTTCTGACCTGCAAGGCATACAGTCAACCACATGAAGCTAAAAATACAATGGGCCAGACTCCTACTACCAACACATGCATTGGTGTAATCGATTACGGAATTAAAAACAAAACAGTAGAAAACAAATAGTTTCTTAGCTGTCGGTGTAGTTTTGCAGCTTGAAGATCTTTCTGGATTCACTATGCTGTGCATTATTCCGCGATCTGGTGGTTGGGTCCTGATTCGTAGTCTTTCTTTTGTTTTTTTTTGTTTTTTTGTAGCCCTGGTGGGCGTCGACGTCCCACCATTTGGTGTACCTCTCGTGACGTCGGCGTGCTTCCTGCGGAAGTCCCACCTTTGGGGCGCCATCTTCGGGTTCTTTTTTCCTTTCCTCTCTTTTATTTATTTATTTATTTTTTAACCCTAGGCGTTAAGTAATTTCCTTATATATATCCTTTCAGTTTTATCTTGTTATTTCAGTCTTTGTCCTTCCACCCTTTTTTCTCCTGTCTCATCTTCCTGGCGGAGGTGGGTGGGTTCGCTAGTGAATCCAGAAAGATCTTCAAGCTGCAAAACTACACCGACAGGTAAGAAACTATTCGTTTTGCAGCGTGAATCTTTCTGGATTCACTATGCTGTGCATAGATTTTGTAGCGGTTTGTTATCTCTGTGGCGGCTGGGTGGAAGATGAGCGTTGGTCGTTGAATATATGTTGAAGCACCTTCTGTCCTACTTGTGCTTCCTTGTTCATCTGTATATTCACGCAGTAGTGCTTGGTGAACGTGTGCACCGAAGCCCATGTTGCCGCCAGGCATATGTCTTGAATGGGTGTATTTGCCAGAAAGGCAATTGTTGCGCCCTTCTTCCTTGTGGAGTGGGCCCGTGGCCCCTCGGATAGTTCTTGCCCCACCTGTTTGTGGCAGAATTGTATTGTTAGTGCAATCCATCGTGCGATGGTGTTTTTTGTCACTGGTCTACCCAGGAAGCTCGTTGTGAAGGACACAAAAAACTGCTTGGTTTTCCTGTGTTCTTTTGTCCTCTCGATGTAGTGCATCACCGCCCTTCTAGCGTCTAGAGTGTGCAGTGCCCTCTCTGCGCTTGTTGCTGGGTTCTGAAAGAAACTTGGTATTTGAATTGTTTGATTTATATGGAATGCTGACACCACCTTTGGCATGAAGTGTGGGTCCGTTCTCATTACGACTTTGTCCTTGTGTATCTGGATGTAGGACTCTTGCAGCGTTAGCGCTTGCAGCTCGCTTACTCTGCGCAGTGAGGTTATTGCCACCAGAAAGGCTGTCTTCATGGTTAGCATTTGAAGGGAGGCTTTGTGAATGGGCTCAAAGGGCGCCTTCATAAGTTCCGTCAGGACTATGTTGAGGTTCCATGCCGGAGGCGGCATCCTCTTTGGTGGCGCTATTCTTTTTGCCCCTTCCAAGAATCTCTTTACTACCCGTGACGTAAAGAAGCTTCCTCCTGTCTCACCTCGTGTGTAAGCTACGATCGCCGCTAGGTGGACCCTTAGCGACGATGAGCATAGTTTCGCCTTTAGAAGGTGTGTGAAGTATCTAAGCACCGTTGATTCCTTTGTCAATTTATCTTGCAGTTTATTTTTGCTGCACCACATTGTGAACCTTTTCCACTTTTCCCCATAACATTTTCGTGTTGTTGGTCTCCTTGCCTCCCGCAGCACTCGCATAGTGCTTGGAGGTAGTTTAAGGTGTGCGAACTCTGTCTTCACGAGCCAAGCTGCCAGTCCGAGGCTCTCTGTTTCTGGGTGTAGAACCTCTCCGTTCTGCATGGAGAGCAAGTCCTTTCTTTTTGCGAATTTGTGTGGAGGCCCCTGTGCCATCTCCACTATTTGTGAGTACCATGTCTGTCTTGCCCACTGTGGTGCCACCAGGATCATTGTCATGTTGCTGGTCTTGCACTTGTTGAGTACCCTGTGTATCAATGGTATTGGTGGAAAAGCGTATGCAAATGTCCTTGACCAACTTATCCATAGGGCATTCCCCTGGGATTGTTTTTCTGGTTGTCTGGATGCGAAGTTTCGGCATTTTGCATTCAGGCTGTTGCAACAGGTCTATTGTCGGTGAACCCCACCTTTTGAATAGCCTTTGCGTTTCCTGTCCATTGAGCTCCCACTCGTGGGATGCCGAGGTCTGCCTGCTGAGCCAATCGGCTTCCACATTGTCCTTCCCTGGTAGGTGTATCGCCAGCAGGTCTATTTTGAGTGGGATGGCCCATCTCCAAATCTCTTGTGCCAGAGTTGAAAGGGGGAACAATTGTGTTCCTCCCTGCTTGTTGATGTAGAACATTGTGGTAGTATTGTCCGTCTGTGTAGGAGAGTAGGGTCTGCAATCCTATGATCACCCAGATTTTTTGCTTTTGCTTCATTGGTTTACGACTTTCTCCGGCTGTGGGCCTGCCAATCAGACCCACAGCCTAGCTGTTCTCTCTCGAAATTAACACACATGTACATTAGGTGCATCCACTAATTGGAACTGGGCCGCCTTGTCAGTCCCTGTCTCAGCATACCACAGGTATCCAGGGCATCGGTGTACCCAGGGCCTACCCGGGGCTGAAGCATGTATTATGCCACCCCTGGAATGGCCGCCCAAATCTGACACAACTGGCTGCACGACAGCTGGGGCCACGTGGTGTAATCACCCGTTGCTGTAGGTGTAGTATTCCTACACCTAAACCCTAAGATGGACACATGGATTCCTATCAGTCACTCCTATGGCAGGCCTTATCAATCCTGAAGGCAGAGTGCAGGGAATCATGTGGGACGGTGCTCTGGCGCGAGCTGAGCCCGTCGACGGCTTGAGGAACCAAGTCCTAGTAGCCGTTCCATGGTGACGCGGGCCAACTACTTTTAATGCATTATAATCCTTGCGGTTATTTGCTAACTTTGGCCTCACATCACCTACACATGTCGAGTAAGGTGTCATACGAATGGGAATACGAACCCCTCGCCAGTCCTGGCGACGGGGTTAGCATTCCCCCCTTTTAGAGGGACACGACATGGAAGTAACCTTGAACCCCGGTTAAAGTTGACTCAAGCCTCAGCATCACAAAATGGATGCTGCCACCAGACACAAGTCTGACCTCCTGCTGCTGGGGGACCTTCCAGCAAGGGGAGCTTGGACAAAGGGTTTCCTGTCGAGGGCGGTGTTAGCACCATCCCAGACAGGGTTTGTGTATCCCAGGTAGGCAGGGCTAAAAGGAAGGTGATTGCAAGTGGCACCCCGGTGCTCACTGTGCATAGCCCGGCTCAAACCAGTTTCGGGGGCACACCAGCCCCTGAGCTGGCGCGAAGCCGGACAAAGGATAGGGGTGTAACCACCCCCCTCCTGGCTCCACCCATAGGTAGAACCTAGTCACGGGCCAGCCCCTTTTCTTAGAATAAAGGTAGGAGCGAGTCCCCTTCCCAAATTGGATAATCAGATAATCGGATAACTCCGAATCACGAACCACTTTCCACGAAAGGAACTCTTGACTATTTCTGAAGACTCTCCCTTGTGGCTAAGGAGTAGCCACCCTGCACCAGCAGGCACCACCTAAGCGCTTGCGGTTTGCTGTACGTCTCCTACGGATCAAGACTGCCCAGCTCGACGAGACCCGAGTTCCCTGCCATCTCTGACCTTTTACCTACCTCATCAGCCCAGCTGAGAGTCGTAGGTGTGACGAGACCTGCGGGACCGGCTATCTTCAGAACCTGCACGACGCTTATCTAGCACGCCCACCGAGGGACCCTCGAGTGAGTGCACCTAGGGTTTTTTGAGAAGCCCTAACCCTGAGCAGCTCCAGCATCGAAGTCTGTCTCCCCAGCATCCACGAGATCTGCGTGGGGGCCCTTCCGCTCCTTGCTGTTCACAGCGTTGTCCGACCACTCGCCGACCGGCTTGTGGCCCTCTTCACGACGCTCCAAGATTATTCGCATCCCCGGTCTGGTTGCTCCAGACTGGCTCTTGCTCCCCTTCAACAGAGGAGTACCACGGACCCTCCTGGTCCACTCCCGACGCCATCTTGACTCCCCCGCTTGGGTTGCCACTGCCAAGATCCGCTGCCCCTTCCTGGGCCCAGCATCATCGACAGCAGACACCTTCGTGGGACAGCTCGCCCTCCATCCTGGTCGCCGCCGCGCCTCCTGGTCCGAGGAACAGCCGAGTCCGACGTCACCCACTCACCTGGTCGAGGTGACTTCAGCCGGTACCCCCCTGGTACCCACGCGATCGCTGGCTAGCGGTTGAGAACTGAGTCCCCTCTGCTTTCAGGTTTCCTTCATCACCGATCCAGGCTTGGATCGCTCTGAACATCGTCACTGGTCGCCTGCCAGCAACTTCTTCTTTCAGGCTCCTGAGACTACACGAGGACTCCCGACATCTTGCCGAACTTCACGCAGCCGCAGCCTCCGGGCTAGGTAACTCGAGCATCTCGGTGCTCCATCGCAGGTTCGCTCTACAAGTGTCCAGTTCCTTTATCGTTTAGTCCCACTGATCGGAACACTCCGGAATCAGTACCTCCAGACTCTAACCATTCGCACTTCACTGTTAGTGTAGATGGTTTCTCGTGCCCCTCGGGCATTTGTGTAAATTGTGCAACTGAAGTATTTTCCTAAGAGTTTTGTAGTGTGCTTAGCTCCCTGACTCATAAAGAGCCAGGGTAGTCTTGTTATAAATAAATATCCTTTTATTTTCATAACAACTTGTGTGGTGTCCTTTCACTTGGTGTTCAAGGGGTATATGTGATGGTAAACAGCTGGCTTAACACGCCCTCTAGAGTTTAGCCTAAGACTGCTCGTATCCACGCTACTAGGATAGCTGGTCTATAAGGTTGACTTACAACCAATCATCAATAAGGGTCGTTTGGAATGATACACAGTGATCACTAGAATAGTGAGCACTACATATCAGGCCAACTTCTCACAGTCTGTATCAACACTTTTTGGTTGTATAGCTGCCTCTGGAAGGCCTTCAGGGCTAGCAGTACGGTCTTCAATTCCAGGTAGTTGATGTGTCTGACCGCATCTGCTAGAGTCCACAGACCCCTCACTCTGAGCTTGTTCATGTGCGCTCCCCATCCTATCTGGGATGCGTCTGTGGTAATGGTCACAGTTGGGCTTGGTGGTGTCAAGGGTTTTCCTATAGTTATGTTCTCCCTGTTCCACCATGCTATCTCCTCTTGCACTGCGTGCGTTACAACCACTAGATCCTCCCAACTTCCGTTTGCTTGTGACCATTGTTGTTGCAGCCATTCCTGGAACGGTCTCATGTGAAGCCGTACATTGGGGACTAGGTGAATGCATGACGCCATCATGCCCATGATCTTGCTCGCTGTTCTCACTGTCAGAGCTCGCCCCTTCTGGTAGATACGCGTCTCCTTCAGCAGGGCTATTGTTCTCCTGTCGCTGGGCATGACCGTTTTGTCTAAGGTGTTGATCTGCGCTCCCAGGAAGATCTTCACCTGTTCTGGTTCCATTGATGACTTCCCCCAGTGTATAGAGAACCCCAGGTTTGTTAGTGTTCTCGTCACCCGCTCTGCGTGCTCCTCGCACTTGTCGCGAGTACTTGCTTTGATTAGCCAGTCGTCTAGGTAAGGATACACATGAATCCCTTCCCTCCGTAGGTACGCTGCTACTGCTGCAAGGCATTTTGTGAAAACCCTTGGTGCGGACTTTAGACCGAATGCCAGGGTTGTGAATTGGTAATGATCCTGGTTGATGTTGAACCTTAACAGGTTTTTGTGGCGCCTGTTCATCGGGATGTGCAGGTAGGCATCTTTGAGATCCACGGTGGACATGAAGTCTCCGCCTCGCATTTGAGGTAGCACTTCTTGTAGCGATGTCATTTTGAATTTTTGCGTCTTTATGAATTTGTTTAGGAATCGTAGATCCAGGATGGGTCTTAGTGTTTCGTCCACCTTTGGGACCAGGAAGTAGTTTGAGTACACTCCCTTGTTCCTTTCTCTGCAGGGCACTGGTTCTATGGCCTCCTTTTGGAGTAGTTGTAGCGCCTCTTCTCTGAGTTGAGCAAGCTCTTGACCAGAGTGTTGTCTTCTCTTTGGTTTCCTGTTTGGAGGTCTTTTCTCCAACTCTATGCAGTATCCGTACTGTATGACGTTGAGTATCCATTTGTCTGAGGTTATATTTTGCCATTGTTGAAGGTAAAGTCCCAGTCTTCCGCCTACTGGTGTTGCATGCTCGTAGGAGTTTGGTTTGTGTACCCCCCTTACTGTGCTTACACTTTGTGCTTCACCCCTCGGGGTATACTGGGGGGTGAGCATTTTCTTCCGTGCGAAGTCACTTTGATGAGAGTTGGTCTCCCCCTCTTATTCTCTGGCCAAGTCCGTTTCCCCTACCGCGAAAGGACTGGCCTCGAGGCTGGTACTGCCAGTTTTGTTTCTGCTGTCCCTGCTGGCCGTGACTTTCACCTTGCTGTCCTTGCTGGAATGTCTGGTGTGACGTTCCCGGCTGGTTTCCTCCCCTTCCGTAGGGTGTCCGAGCTGGGGTGCCTCTTCTCATCCCTCTGAACTGCAGGGCCCCCATGGACCTTGACGTCTCATTTTCTTTCTTCAGTTGGGTGAGTTTTTCGTCCACCGGAGCACCGAACAGCGTCTCACCGTTAAAAGGGGTGTTCAGTATGTTGTTCTGGACCTCTTGCTTGAATCCTGAAATTCTGAGCCAGGCCTGCCGCCTTTCAGTGATTCCTATAGCCATCAGTCTGCTCGATGTCTCTGCCTCGTCCAATGCTGTCTTAATGCATGAGTTTGCAATATTCTTCCCTTCCTCCACCAGATGGGAAGCTCTCTGCTGGTATTGCTCGGGGAGATGTTTGATTAGTTCTCCCATCTCGTCCCAGTGCTGGTACTGGTGCCTGTTCAATAGGGCATTGGAGTTCGCCATGCGCCAGTGCATTGCCGCATTTCTCTAAACCTTTCTCCCGGTGAGGTCCATCCTTCTGCTCTCCTTGTCGGGAGGCGGCCCTGAGGTTGCCGGTAAATTGGCCCTTCTCCTGGCCGTGGACGCAATGATGGAGTCAGCTGTGACTGATCCTTTGATATATGGCGGTCCTGTGAGGAGTGCTTGTATTTCTTCTCTGTTCTGGGAGTGATGGATATGCAAGTTCCTGGGTCCTTGAACGCCTCCTTCCCTTGGTTCATTATGCTTTGGAGCATGGGGAGGAACTGGCTCCTAGTCTGGATGGGGAGCAGTGTTTTGAGTAGAAAATCTGCTTTCGGCTTCTCCTCGTCCAATTTCACGCCAAAAGCTGCTGCAGCGCTCTTGACGACCATGTTGTATGCCCCAATGTCGTCTGGCGGCGAAGGCCTCGAAGGATAGGTCTCCACGGGCTCTTCGGGATTTTCGGCGTCGATGTCCTGCCATTCCAGCTCATGTGTCGTCGACGGCGCCGAGCCGTAGATCGACATCTGCTCCTCTTCCCCATCTTCTCCCTCATAGTAAGGGTCTTCTTCTTCTTCTTCGGGATCTCTCGACTGCTCTTCGGCGTCGAACTCTTCCTGTTCCTCGATCTCGACAACATCCGTCAACGGTTTCGTTGGGATTTTGAATTTTTTCATCGAACTCCTTCTTCCTCTGAAGGATGCTCTCCATCTCCGCCTCGAGCCTTCTCTCTTTCTTCTCCATTTCGGTGGCATGTTCGGCGTCGAGCGCTGGTCTTTTCGACGGAGCTTGCGTCGACGCGGCCTTGTCCTTTGTCGCCGAACGCCCCACCTCGTGGGCCTGCTTCGACGAACTCTGTTTCTCGGCGGCCTTCGGCACCTGGGAGTCCTTCTCGAAGGATCCGCTGGGCCTTTCGTCCTTGGATCCATTCGCGGTCGTCGAAGTTTTCGGCGCCGGTGTTTCTTTCGAGGACTTTGACTCGGTTTTTCGAGAGTCACTCTCAGATTTTCGGGGGTTTTGTACTCGACGTGTCTCCTACCTTGTGAGGCGTTTTCTTATCGGTCTCTGCGACCGTGAAGACATTAGGTCCCTCGGCGATGTTGTCTTCATCGTCGGTGGAGAGGCCCAGTTCGTACAGCGACGGGGCCTTACCCTTGCCTTCCATGTTGAAGTTGGCTCTCCTCTGCCTTTCTCTCACCCGGAGTGTCTTCGGCGTGAATACGGAACAGGCGTTGCAGTCCTTGCTCTCGTGGTCGATCGGCAGGCAAAGGTTGCAGACCGGATGTTGGTTCTTCTGCACGTATTTGTGGTGGCAGTTACGGCAGAATTTAAAGGGTGTCTTGTCCATTGCGCTCAGAGTCTGAGTGTGCATTTTCCGATGGGCGTCTAAGTTTGAGGATCTCCTCCTTCTTTGTCGTCCCGGCTGTATGCTCTGCCTCTCTGTAGCCTTCTATAAATTCTCCTTCGATGAAACTCGTATATTTTTCTTCTTCCTTCGTTAAAAACTCTGGAGCTTCTCGATGACGATCCAGACCCAACGGCAGAAAAAAGAATCTGAAGATGGCGCCCCAAAGGTGGGACTTCCGCAGGAAGCACACCGACGTCACAAGAGGTACACCAAATGGTGGGACGTCGACGCCCACCTGGGCTACGAAAAAAAAAAAAAGAAAGACTACGAATCCGGACCCAACCACCAGATCGCGGAATAATGCACAGCATAGTGAATCCAGAAAGATTCACGCTGCAAAACTGTGCTCGAGAGACTTTCTAAAGTTGCTATAGAGCAGATACCACAATGAAAGTACAACTTTTAAACCATACATCCGAAAGTTCGATACAACAAACAGGGCGGAGGCGCCCCTCTGCCCGGGGCGCCCTGGCTGTAGTAGTTACCTTGTTCGTGATGGTGGGACCCCACTCCTTCAGGCCGCACGCCCGCAGGGGGGTGCTGTAGGAAGAGCGGTAGGAGAAGCAGCAGCATAGAGGCCCAGTTGCTCCTGGGGCGGAGAGAACCCATTCCCGCGGGAGCCCGAGGAAGCGGCGGACACCAGCACCGCCCCTGGGAAGGCTAGAGGAGGAGGCGGTGAACCTCCGAGAGCAACACCCCACGCATGCTCTCTGCGACACGACACCCAAGTGCCACATCTGCAACATCTCCATCTAGCAGTGCTGCTCTTGTGTAGCTGTGCCTTGGTGTGAGTTTCAGAAGTGCTACAACTAACTGCCCTTTTGTACGTAACTGGTGAGCACGGAAAGTGTTCCAATACCTTCGGGTCAAGTTCCCGCTATATAAAACTACAAACAAAAGTACTAGACTTACAACAGCAGAGTGTTGTGGGGGCCATAGGGCTCCAAGAGACAGTGTGCAAATGCACACTAACTTTAAACTACATTAGCCTCTCACGGAGGAGGAGTGGCTGGATAGCTGCAGTTTGACAGGCCACCTAACGCCGAATGGCAATCTACGGTTGGTGCATTTCAAGTACCTGCATCAGATGTACTATACACCAGCGCAATTATGTAAGTTCGGGCTTCGCTAGTCCGATGCCTGTAAGCAATGTGGCGTGTCTGGGGCAGACTTTTATCACCTGGCTTGGGGCTGTCCGAAGATATTTGCATATTGGGGTGAGGTGATTAGAGTGCTTGGACGGATGATTGAGAGGCCGCTGGACTGCCATCCGCGGTTATGTCTATTGGGGGTTGGGGCTGTGGTCCGACCTTTTCATAAAAAATTAGTATCCATTGCCCTGCTCATGGCTAAGCAACGTATCTCTATCTGTTGGGAAAGCCGGCTGGCTCCCACAGTCAACTTGTGGTTGCAGGACTTGGCATATTGCCGGGATCAACTTATCTGCTATGCAGAGGAGCTGCCTGCAGCCTCCAAACCAAGAGATATCTGGGGACCACTCACAACGTATTTGCTCTCACTGAATAATGATTGATGTATTGAACGATGTTGGCAAACGCACCTTTTTTGTCTTTGTTTTTCCTCTTATGTTTACCCTCATGGGCTGAGCTCTGTTGCCTGGCCTCGGAGCCCTGGGTCTTCCTGCAAATATGTTACGGCGGCCAAGTAATATCACTGTACCACTGCTGATTGAGTCTCTCCTTGTACCGATACCTTGAATCTGTCCAATTTCAACTTTGTGATATGCATGACTTAATGTTTTCTCTCTGTTTTCTTTTGAAAATGTTTAATAAATAAAAAAAATAAAAAAACTTTAAACTACATTAGGGTAAATGGCAGCACTGAAACAGCGCTGAAAATACCTGAAGAATTGTACAAAGAATAGCGTCCTGCGTCCCACAAGTGGTGTGCAATGTCCGCGCGCTGTAAGGGTGCCCGCGAGTGGTGCGCGCGCACTGCAAGGAAGGAAAAAAACAAGGAATGCAGCTGCCACCCTGTGGCCGCTGCTCGCTCCCGCAAGCAAAACGCTGTGGGAGTGAACCTCTGCTAAAGAAGTGGGACATGCGCCCGCCTTTAGCCATTTGCAGGCTACGATAAACAAATGATACTGGCAACAACCAACCCAGTGTGTGGGGGGAGTCAGACCCACACAAAGAAGTTTAGAGTGCTTACAAGAAGCCTCACAGAGCAGCGCATGCGCGCTGGCTCAGGCTTGACCTAAAAAGGACTTCATTTTAACAACTGGATGTGCATCATCAGAATGAAATGTCAGAGAGAAGATGAATATCTGGAGTTTGTTTTTAAGTCTAATAGCGTACATCTTTATGGCTCGCCATAGTTCAGGTTTTTAAGGCTTTTTTTCAAAGCTTGAAAATAGACCGGTTACATCAGGTAACACTTCTCTCATATACTCCTGGTTCAGACTTCTGTTGCGAGGCTTCACAAACCCGCAGTTTATAGTCATGTCACGGACAACAGATATGGGAAAGTGCACCCTATTACAGTTAAAGCACTGTGATTTTCTGGCCACTGCTTCTCATCTCATAATTTTGGATTTAACGCATTTGACATATAATCCATCATTCGCTGCATAATCTGCAGATTTCAGCAAAAGAAAATGTTTTTCTAGGTGAAACAGATCAAAAGTTACAAAAAACTATCCAACGTGTTGCCGCGCAGTGGACGGCCCTTCGCAAATGTTGACTAGTCACCCTTCAGTTGCTTATTTCGGTATTTGTATGTCCTAGTGGTACTAATGAGGTGAAGAAGCCTTTGCCCACATAGTGTTATGTGTAAAAATGCGAACATAAAGAGGTAATACCAACATAAAATGTGCAGCATTAGGTCGCATAATTTGCCTTTTCAGGCAGCATAATTCAGTTAAACCTGCCGCATAATTTGGTCTACCATAGCCACATAATTCCATTGGCCCTGGCTATAGCTTCAAAAGCCTTCTGGCTCAGGCCACATCAGAGGATATTCTTAGGCAGGAGATTTGTCAAGAGTGCCAACTTTCAGAATTGTTCATTGCTAGCTAGTTCGTAAGAGGTAAGCGTCCTGATTTGATTAGAGTCATGCAGGCACGTCTGTCTCTTTCAACAGACACTTCAATAATGAGTACTTACCCTCCCAAAATGTAATACTATGACTAAGTAAATTACCTTAATTTTCTTCACTTGCTTTGATCGCCTGTATTAAGAAGAGGATTTGCACATTCCAGCCACAAAACTTGGTCTGTCATTGTTCTTATGAAGCTGCAGTTTCATTCACAGGCAGTTGGTAATTGTAGTTTTTCGGTTTCTCTGGATGCTTTAGTATACACGTCCAATTGGATAGCTTAATACTCAGCCAGGTGTCTTCAATGAAATCAGGAACGTCCATTACTTACAGGGGAAAAACACACTCACAGTGATAGTCTGTCGGACACAGCCTTTTCCTGCAGTACTAAGACCCACTGCAGAATTATACGAGAAAATACATTTAGTTGCCAGTCTTGTTTGTGCTGCCTTTCATGCTGTGGTCACCAGTGACGGTGAAGCTGGACCAGCAGGCCTTCATAACAGGGTTTTCTTTCTACATCCACCTCTTCCGCATCGATCAGGATGCAGAGAGTTGGGCAGCTCTAAAAGGGGTGCTCGAAGGAGTCATAGCCACTTCCGCATGCCAGGTTTGGAAATATATGTCCCCTTCATCAGGTCTAAAGAGGTTTGTTTGACACAGAGTGACTGCGGAAGTTTAAAGATGCGCTTCTCTGTCATGTGTGCTTTGTTTCATGTAAAATAAATGTTTTATGCATCTTAGTTTTTCCCATCTGCGACATGATTCTACCATTATGACAAAGTAGATAAATAACGAAAGCAATTATAATTGTATTTATATAACGTTTACTACCCCTGACGAGGTGTCTAAGCACTTTTTGGAGAGCAGCACGCTACTCCGGAACCCAAATAGTATCAGTGGTGGATTAGTATAGGGAAATAGGAGTTAATTTGAGTGGCGGGCATGTGAGTCTGTTAGTTATTATTATTAGGGAGATCGTAGTGGTAGGAGGAGTAAAAGGAAATATGGAGGAGGGATGAGTCTCTAGAAAGGGATTAGGGAAATCACAATGGTAAAATAAGGGTTGGGATACATGAGGAAAGAATTTAGTAAGGGTTGCTTTAGAAGTCATGGTAGTAAAATGAGGGTTCGGGTGAGCCAAGGAGAGATAGAGGGGTGAAGAGTCTAGAAAGGTTTATTTTGGAGATCATAGTAGTAGAATGAGTTTTGGGATGAGCCAGAGAGTGGAAGTACCGGATATACTGAGAGATGAATAGGGTGAGACAGAGTTGTGCATCAGAGAAAGCCATGGGTGTTTCTTTCCTCCTTCTTCTACAGTAGGAGTAAAGTAATCAATATATAGACTCATAGCTACATAAAAAGGGTGTACATCTATAAGGAAAGTAATATATTGAGATTTAAAATTGTATTGTATAAACTCAAACTTTCAAGTGTTGCTGTACTTGGAAGCTAATTTATGTACTTATTAATCTTTTCCTCAAAATTTAAATAGTGAATCACTTGTAGATAAAATAGTTATGCTACCATTTACAGAGTATGATTGATGAACAAAAATCAGGGACACATAAGCATCCTATCAACTTATATGAAAACTATGCAGTGACGTATAAACATGTTAAGCATAGAATTCTATATATATATACATATTTAGTAGAAGTAATGTACTAACTCTGTCTTTCAAGTGTTTCTGTACTTGAAGCTAATTGTTTAAGTGTTCTTTTTCTCAATATTTCAATAGTGAAGCACTTGTAGATAAATAATGATAATATTTACATGTTTTGATAGATGAATAAAGCAAAATCAAATAACTTGTATGAAAACTATGCAGTAACCTATAAACACATTAAGCATAGACACACAAATCTTAAGCAGACCTCAAGAATATCTATATCTTTTTATAACATTATTATACATATTTGCACAAAGAAATAAACAAATCTAGATACATCCATATAATCAAACTATAAATATTTACAGAGATTTGCTGTACATTAATTTTGAGTATGGTGGTTTATGTTTGAAGGAGCAAACTCTTGAGTAGTCTTCTAAAGGTAAGATAGTTATCCGTGGAGTTTATGTTTGGGAGTAATGAATTCCATAGTTTGGCTGCTTGAACACAGAAAGATGTACCACCTATGTTTTTTTCTTGTATGGTGGAGTTTTGAAGTGAAGTGCAGTGACAATTTGAGTGGGGGTTCCTTTGTTGAATGTATTTGAAGATTTTATTCCCGATGAAAAGCGGTCCTGTTCCATGTGTTGCTTTGTGGGTGATACAACGCAGCTTGAATGTAGATCTTCTGACAACCAGTTACCAGTGCAGAGCCCTCAGGGCAGGATAGATGTGGGCTTGTGGCTATCCATGTAGGAGTAGTCTGGCAGCAGAGTTCTCAATCCGCTGCAGTCTTTTCAAAGTTGATAAAGATGAACCATGGTAGAGGCCATTGGAGTAATCGAGTTTACACAATATAAGAGAAACAGAAGCCTGGACCTTGTGTGGAAATCCCAAGTGGAGGAAGATGCATTGCAGAATTTTTATGGTAATGAACCTTGATCTTGCTAATTTGAACACTTGGACATTCATTGAAAACATGGAGTACATGGTAATTCCAAGTTTTCTTACTTCCTTAGATACTTTAGGAGGTGATCCCAGATCCTCAGGCCAGGTGCAGAGTGGATCATAAATTTTCCAATCACAACATGTTAGTGTTTCAGTTTTTGAAGTATTCAATTTGAGATGGCCTCATGTCATCCACTGGTCAACGGCTCCTAGGCAACTGAAGATTTGTGAGTTTCCAATGTGTATGGGGATTTCTAGTTAAAGGAGTATTTATGTGTCATCTGCATGGTTAAAGCATGTGAGCTGAAATTCTTTGAGCAGTACAGGTAATGACTTCATGTAGATGTTGAAAAGCATGGGTGAGTTGATAGAGCCTTGAGGGACCGCTTCTTTTGTGAAGTACAGTTTGGATGAAAAGGGGAGGGGGGAGAATGGATGACATTTGTTCTGTTTTTAAGGTAGGATGGGATCCAGTCGAGGGTGGTCCGCTCTATGCCGGCTTCGTAGAGTCTTTGAATTAGTGAGTCGTGGTCAACTGTGTCAAAGGCAGCTGAAAGGTCCAAGAGAAGTAGTGCAGCAACCCTGTTCCACTATGTTTTTAAGGTCATCCCAGATGGTGATGAGGGAAGATTCAGTGCCTCGCCATGAGCAGAGTCTTGTTTAGTAGTCTGAAAGTATGGAGTTATCTTATATGAACTGTGATATCTGGGCGAATGCTGCTCTTTCCATCAGTTAGCCCAGGAAAGGTCCATTTGGAATTGCTCTGTAGTTGTCGGGGTCATGAGGGTCCAGGTTAGTTTACTTTAATAATAGGCATATCTATTCCTTTTTTAGGTCTTCTGGAAAGACTCTCATAGTTAAAACACATGACTGATGACTCTTCTTACTGATGTGGCAGCAGAGGTAGTTAAAATAATGTTCTTGAAGATTTGTGGTGGACAAAGGTCAGGAGAGCAGCCATCCGGCCGTTTGCTTTGACCAGATCTATAAATTCACTTAATATTTGTTTGAAGGAATACAGAAGCTGTGTTAGCCTACTCCTGGAAGGTATTTTTGGGAAGGGGTTGGTGCTGATGGCTTTTCTTTGTTTTAAATTGGAGTCCAACAGGTCTGCTTTGGTTGTGTAATGATTTGACAGTTTGTTAGTGAATTCTTCAGTTATAGGATGAGTTCCTTCTGTGCATTTTAGTTAACGAAATTCAGTGAAAATTTTATAAAATTTTTAATTTGCACATTGAGCATTTTGAATTATGTCTGAATAGTACCTTTTTTGAGATTTTTTGATTGTTGACATATATTCTGTTAAGTTTGCGTAGGTGAAGTTTGTCTTGATTGCCGTTTGTTTTGAGCCAGGTACACTGCAGCTTTCTAATATGTTGTTTTGTCGTTTTTAGTTCTGTACTTCTCCAAGCGGCTGGATTTATTTTGTGCCGTTTTGTTGTTCTTAGAGGTATTAGGATATCAAAAGCTTCCTGTAGCCACTCAGTTTTTGAATGGAATTTATTGTTTCTAGATCTGTGTTGGATGTTAGTTGTGTTTCAAAGTATTCAAAATTGAGTTTGTTCCATTGCTAATAGGTGGATGCATGTAAGGTGGTCTTAGGTGTGTTGATTTGTGGTGTTTTATGTTGAAAAGCCACCATGTGACTGGGGTGATTGTTTGAAAGGTAACTAGTTCTGGATTTGCAAAAATGACATCAAGGATGTGTCCACCAATGTGTGTGGGTTTGTGTACGATCTGATGTAGGTTCGGTGTGACTAGGCCAGTGATAATAGTTTTTAGATGGGGCATACTGGGTTTGTCAAACCAAATGCTTAGTTCACCAAGAATGCATAGGTTGGAGTGTAGTGTTATAAGGTCTGAAACTGTGTCTAGAAACGGGTCTGTGAATGTTGCATTGATATGTGGCAGTTTGTAGGGGAGGAGGAAGTTACAGGAGGAAGTTGGTGTAGAATTGCCTGTGGTTATGACAGCCTCACAACCTTGAATTGAAATGTTGTCAGCTTTGGGGAGATTTATTGTTTGCTTGCATACAACAGTTAGTCCACCTCCTCCCTTTGCCTATACAATTTTGTATGATAAGTTTGATAGCCTACAGGAATGGCTTCATGCAATATTGGCGCCTTGTCATCTCCCAACCTTGATCGAGTTATGAAGAGTAAGCCAGGTTGTGTGTCAGTGAGTAGGGTGTAGATGTGGAGTTTGTTTTTAGAAAGTGATCGAGCATTTATTAGTAAACAGCTTAGTGTGGAAGGTATAAAGAATAGGGGTGGGGTGGAGCATTTGGGTCATGTTGCAGAGCTATAAATTGTACAATGGATGAGAGGCAAGTGAATGAGAGTTGTTGTGTTGCAGTGCTTCTGGTAGGTGTAGGTAAAGATAGAGAATGATGGCGTAAAGATGGTTCAGGATGCGTATTTGTGTGGTCATGAGGGTAAAGGTGGGTGTATGTTTCTAATTTGCTACGGAATGTATTGAGTGTATGAGATTTTGTTGTGCTGGTGTGTGTGTGTGTCATGTTTTGTTTTTCTGGAGTAGTGAAAGGCGATATTGCTGTAGTGGTTTCATGAGAAGGATTTGTATGTAAAGTACTGTTGGTGAGTGGAAGTTGAATGGTAAAGGGGTGGTGGTGTGTTTTGAAAAACAGTATGTGTTGTGTGAGAGGGGATAGACGAGAGTTATGAGTGTTTATGTTAGATTTGTTCGATGGAAGAGCTAACGTTTGGTGTAGCGGAGCGTAAGGATTGTTTGGTTGAGTGTTTTTGGTAAAAATAGGAGGGGGGTGTTGGTGGATGATATGATGGAGGAATTAATATAGGTTTAGTGGTGCCAGAAAGGGATAAATGTAGACTAGAAGGGACCGACAATTTATCATTCTAAGTGAACTGATGCTATAAGTGATCACAAATTTAGAAATAGCACTGACCCGATGGAAGAGGGGGGGAGGGTTGGGGGGTTACTGTTCGATTTTGTTATAAGAGATATTGCGAAGATATAACATTTATAATCAAGAGGCAGCATTTGGTAAATAATACGGATATTTTTTAATATATGGAGGGATTGTTACAAACAAGATATGCACAATTTAGAGTGTCAAAAGAGGAATAGAAGTTGTTTTATGCATTCTAAATTGCTTTGCCTTGACACACTGTGATATGTATAAAAGTTTTAATGCCAATAAACAGATTAAAAGAAAAAACAGAAAGGGGTAGAGAAAGTGTTTTGTATGAACAGGGAGTGTGTGTCTGGATGGATTAAAGGTATATATAGTGTGGCTGTGTTGTTGATGTGTGGATGTGTTAGAGGTATAGGACAGAGTTATGTTTTGTGTGAAAAGGAAGATGCTACTGTGTGGTAGTTTCGATAGATGGGTGTATAGGTGTGGTTTGTGGGAATTTGTTCTAGTAGAGGTTGCTACTATGTTTGCGGGGCTTGAGTTAAGGTGGTTGTTTGTATATGGTAAAAAGGGAAGCATTTTGGCGCTAGGTCCGACCATTCCTGAACAGGCACAAACAGGCAACTGTCCTTGTCCTCTCCGCCCTTAGCCTAAACGACTGGGCTGAGACACCCTAAGCTTTAATATCCGAATGTCACTTGACTGTTGGACAATGGGAACTCTAGGCCTAAACACTAGAGCCAATGGGAGACCTAGCCCTATTAACCGAACACAGTCCAGGGTTTACTAGCCAATCACAACCCAAACCCTAGGCTCCAAGTCCAATAGAATTAAAAGGATTAGAAGTGAAACAATCTTTGGAGAGCAATGCAGCTGCTGACTGGTCGCAACAGTCGGTGCTGTTCTGCTTCTGCGCGCTTTGTTTGGCTCAAACTTGACTCCATTTTTAATGATGACTTTTTTTTTTTTGAACGCCCTGTAGAGGAAGTAGCCTCTAAACCACTGTTTAGTTTGGTTATTTAACATGACAGGTGTTGAACATAACAGAAGTGTTCCCGCCTTCATAAATGTGAGGGTGTTGCAGCCTAACCATCATAGTCATGTGATTATTCAAATACGTGTTACCCAGGGGTAACACGTATCAATAGTAAAACAGGGGCAGTGGCATCTGGGCCCAGAAGAGTGAGAGGCCCACTCGACCAAGCTTAATGGCTGATTTAGTCGAAAACAAAGGAATGGTGGCCCAATTTTCTTTCTTCATTAGGGCCCAAGGCACCCTTGCTATGCCACTGCTGTTACCTGCATTACCAACATTGAAATGAACACATTGTTCCACAAACTGCATATTTTTAGTTTAAAAAAACTATTTTTTGTGCCAGAATTTAAGCCTTATAATATATAATTAAAACACACTATAAAGTTAAATCAAAACTAATGCAAATTTACAAAAATGTTTACAATATTTTTTGCACGAGTTACAGTTGGTGGGTCGTTTTGTCGTTTTTAATTTTACTCCATCATAGACTTCTAGCCCTAAAACTAGAGATTCGCAGCTCTTATGAGTATTAATGCTGCAAATATGCAGGATGCAACAGACAAATAAGTGGCCTTTACGTCTGATCGATAAAGGAGCAATGCCTCCCTGCATCGTCTTGTCTTAAACTCAATAATTAGCTAATGAATATATTTGAGACCTTAGTGGTTACAAAATGCTGACAATGCTCAACTCTTGTCAAATCACATTATTTCAGTATCTTGAACACCTGTGATATGGATCAACTTTAGTAGCGAGAAGGGAATGAATTAGAAAATTATTACACAGTCAGAACTGTAAGTATATCAGCAATTGAGCGGCGCGACAACTTTTCTTTAAATCTCTGGACAAAACACTTCCAAAGACAGTTGAAAACATAGCTATTTCCTGGATAACCGCACCACCCACACCCCATCAACCGAGCCTAGAACCAGTCGTAAACTGCTTTCGATATGCAGACCAGGGCTGACCTATAGTTCACCGTGCCAGTTTTGTACCTCCATATAGAAGAGTTATGGCTCACAATAATACTAAAACTATCATATTCAGCGGTCAGCAACAAATTACAACTTACACCTCTTAAATTTACAAAAGCTATATCTGATATGAGGGTTTTCCATCACCTGCACTGTACAGCCAAAAAAACAGACATCACCAAATAAACAGGCATGGAATAACTGAAGAGATCGGTCTTACATTGCTGGGCAATTCAGAGGACTATAATATAGTCCACCACTGCAGGTCCCAAATATCTATACAATGACTGCTTCTTTACATCTCACAAAGACACTCAACCCTGCCAACTCTGGACCACAGCTTTACATAAAATTTCAGATTGGCAACCGGTGCAGTAACCACCTAAATAGACTGTATCATATGAAATATTATAAAAGAACCTGCAGAGCTGTTCAAAGCTACCAGCATACTGAAAACCATAAAACTGTGCCTCTGTCTCTCACACTTCATCCAACAGACTGCTACGCACTGTGTCCCATAACATGATACCACACCTCGGTGGTCATCACGCAAGCCATGGAAACACTTCCCACATATAATCAAAACAAAGACTAAATCCTTCCAACCACATACACTATGCGGTGTAGTGTGCTACCAACGTAGCCAAGCGCTTCTGTGCCCCAGATAGGTGTAGTAAGCGCTATATAAATACAATCCATTTGTAAGGGATCTGAAGAAATAAAGGAAAAGGAAACAGAGGTCAAATTGGATTAAAGGAAAAATTCTAACCAAACACTTTATTTGGGTATTGAAGGGCCCAGAATGTGAAATCGCAGAATTATGCAGCCATATTATTCTTTCTCAAATGTAACAGCTGAACTTATCACCTCGCACCCGCCATATTTCTTCTGCTGACAAATCTCGAGCACAAGAGGCACATTTTACTTCCTTTCTGTCTGCGAAGCAAACACCCACGCTAACATCCACCTAGTAATAAGGGGCTGCCACAGATCGAGGGCCTAAACATTATTTAACGCAGGACATAGCAGCCAGCGGGGCACTCATTCCCCTAAACTTCCAAAATGAGTTAAATAGTCAAGCTTCCGCCTCGAAGCGCTACGCCGCTGCAAGAAACACCCCCTGTTGCAGCACTACATAAGCCACGCCTGGGAGCACAGCACAGCCTCCTTCCGGGTTCAGTCTTGGAGCTCATAGAAGCAGAGACCCCGCTGGCCTAGGGCCGCGGATTAGCCGAAGCAGCTGTCTGTGGTTGAGCACAAACACTTTCACATGTCACTCGGCGGGCTGGCGAGGAAAGGGAATGCGGCTCTGCTAACAGGGCGTCCCGGTGATGAAAGACTGCAGCCACGCCAGGGCGCAGAGCGTCCGTCTGTCCGAGCTCTGAAGGGAAAACTGAGAACCGCACGCACGACCATCAGCCTCTGCCTAGAAAGCATTCTCCTAATAAATTCCGAGATGCTTTAGAAAGTCATTTGCTCGTGCTGAATGTGGTGCGCTGCGAGCTGCGGGTGCTTGTCCTGTGAAATAATAAAACTACAAAAGAGACAAAATGGAAAGAAGCTGCACACACTCGGCCAGTAGTCACTGGCATTGAAGCGGACTACCTTCCTGCGGATCTGTACATCACACCGGAGCAGCGAGCCATCACTAACACGGAGACCAGCCAAAAGCTGAAGTGAGGAGACCTGGTTATCATGATGCATACTATAGTGGGTGGAAGCAACGTGTGAATGACACCACAGCAGACTAGTACATGAAGATATATATATAACAAAAATTAAACCCATAAATATTACAGCTAAAAATAGGTTTTCCGCAGGCACCATCACTGCAGGCAGCAGGCAACGGCATCCTCAGTGGCATATGCTGATACATCCAAGCACTGACAGCTGTACATTATTTTATTTCAGCACAAACCCGTGCTAGAGCTGAAAGGACATGGGGATATGTTTCAGCCAGTGCTACCCTTAGTGGGACGGTACAAGGGTACTCCTCCCAGAGCACGGAGACTCACAGGCAGCAGGCTCCTTACTCCAAGGCCAGCTCAGTGCCAGGTGCAGACATCACTCACCTGAGGCACAAGATCAAAGGAGGCCAGAGAAGACACAACTTTGCCACTGCAGGCAGTGGGCTGTGTAGGATCTCGAGATGATACGCTCTACAGCAAACTAAACCGTCAGCACAAACCCGATCACAAAGAGACACAGATGCAGTGAGTAGAACTTTCATCTGCTGTTTATTTCTTGCCCGGAGTGTATACTGTGAGTGTATTGATGATTTATCCGTTACTTGTGAAGTGCTCCGCTGCGTTTGTGGCACGGTCAGTGAGTATTTAATATCTGGGGGGGAAACTATGAGAAACCTAGTTTAGGGTGTCGCTCAAACGTCCAAAAATCGCTGAAATCCGTTAGTTGTGGGCAGTAACACACACCATCATTTGGGCTGTCTGCCATGTTGTCTTGTTAGCACTTTGTTTCTGCGCGGTCCACAAATTGCTGTTTAGCGCTTGGTGCATGTTATGGCGTGTGCTGTTCTGACTTGTGAATTTATGTGGTTTTGGACGACTGAGCCAGAACCAGATCTCAGTTTTTAACTCTTTTTTGTTGTGTGTTAGAATAAATGCCTGACATCTTACAAGCTTTTGTTTCACAATGATTTTCAGACAGCTCACTTGACAAAAACCACTAACTGTAATAAGAGAAAGAAAAGTAAACAACATTTTCCAGGATAAGATGAGAAACAATTAGTAAGGAGAGAAACTGACATTTGATCTCTGTCCTTGAACAGACAGCAAATGTGTCAACACAAAAACATATTTAAAGGAGTCTTTATTACTCTTTCACTTTCTGAATGAACAGAACACCTGTTCCTTCCAGCTTAAGTTCACTCACCAGAATGGAGGAGTAGGTGCTAAAAATAGCTCAACCTGATAAAATCTGACTCCCCATATATTCTGGCTTGCCATAGTGAGTGAACTAGTAGATTTTTCGTGGCCTGTATGGGGGTAATAAAATATTAAATAAAAAGAAAATCAGTGCATTGGGGAGTGAGGGTGGGCAAAGAAAATATTTGAATGTAGGGAGGGCGAAGGTTTACTCTAGAAGAATGTAAAAAAAAAAAAAAAAGTTGAGGCAAAAACCAGCAGCTTTTGATTTACAATTTGCCAGATTTGAAATAGCGCTAAAACTATTTTTACAAACAAAAAAGGTTATATATAGTGGGTTTCTGTGGCTACTGAGTGCCTACTTGTCCCGGAAGCATGTTTGGGTGGGATGGGCAATAGGCGCACGTCTTGCTCAAGACCAAGTGGTGTCTGCAGCTGGGCATAGGTGAACGAAGGCTGTGTGCAGGGCCTGGCTAAAGTACAGGCCTTGCACAAAAGTGCTCAAAGCCTGTTTTGCATGACTAAAGGCCATGCCCAGTTATTTCAGAAAGGACGGGGGTCTTCGGCCAGGCCATGTGGCTGCTGTGCAATTAACCTCAAAATTGCAAGTCCAGAACAAGCATTGGCATAGCCAATAGGTCAGGCCTTTGGGACCTTATAAGTGTTTAGCCATGCAACACTTGATGTTGTTGAACCAAGGATATTGTGCTGGATAACTAAACACTTATAAGGTCCCAAAGGCGAGACCTATTGGCTATGCCAATGCTCGTTTTTTATGTCACCAAAGTGTTATAAACATTCCTAGTGATAACTTAACGAAATTCTAACTTTAGGTACATTAACCAAGTGAGCTTTCACCTTCTTAACTCAAAGTGAAGATGTCATACTGAAATATGAGCTCTCCGGGATTGGGAAGGACGAGCAACGGGGGTTATTAATGCCATATAGATAGGCGTACAAGAATCACCATAGCAAAGAGTGAACTCCCCAATAAGAAATACCGCTCTTAGCCAGTTACATACACAACTACAGAAAACAAATGTATGTTTTATACAGCACTTCCAGCCGCTGCATTGCATTTCCTCAGGAAAGGAAAGTGACGGGGAAAGAAAAGAGAGGGGGAAAGAAAAGAGAGGGGGAAAGAAAAGAGAGGGGGAAAGAAAAGAGAGGGGGAAGAAAAGAGGGGAGAAAGAAAAGAGGGGGGAAGAGAGGAGAGGAAGAAAACAGGGGAGAAAGAAAAGAGAGGGAGAAAAGGCAGGAGACGTATTTAGGAGGAGCATTTTGTGTAAAGACCTGCACCCCCTTCCAAACACCTTTGGGATTAACAACAGTCAGTGAGAGAGATGCAAACAGTGAGAGGCAAAGGAAGACGAAGAGACAGAGGAAATATCAACGAGAGGCTATGAGTGCGACAGTTTGTACTGAAGGGAATGGTGGCGACAGCTGCTTCATAAATGAAAACAAAACGCGAAATCAAAACAATCGAAATGAACTCTGAATACAGAACATTCATCCTACTGTCCAAGGAAGGAAGGGGCTCTGCAGGGCGGACAGCAGTCAGGCAGCGCAGAGGTTGCACTTTGCATTATGAGATCACTGTTCCTTGCTGGCACGTGTGACCCTCGACAATTATTTTGATTGATCCACATTTTGTTTATTCAGCCATGTAAGAGCAGTGAAACTTTAGAGTCCAAGGCTGTCACAACAGTGACATCGGCGGGGTAACCTGTGAGACAGCTCTAGTGACTGAGGCCTGAGCGTGTACGCTCTTTGTTCCCTGAGGGCTAGTTCAGCTATCTGAGGCCTAAACATCTGTTCTGAGTAGGTAGAGACCTGGCTCTGCTATCTACTGCACAATACATTGGGCTCTGGGTTAATCGAGGGGTAGCTCTGCTGCGGGACACCCTGTAGCAGACACAAAAGCGTAACCTTATTACCAATGTAGCGCAACAGGAAAACATAACATTACAAAAGCGCAAAATTAACAAAACAAGGAAGAAACAACAAAGGGAAAGAGTAACACGAGGACGAAGGATAGGATTAATGGCAGATTTAAACTAATGCCTTAGAAATGCGAGAAAAAATAAAAACCAGAATCAAAAAAACCAAAAAACATTGGGAATACCTGCCGCAAATGCACGCTCCGAGGCTCTGTTGGGTCAGGAGTGGAGTGAAGAGGCGGGGATTATGAGTCTGCAAGCCAAACCAAAACAAGAGAGGAAACCATGGCACCTCGCGCTAAAAGTTTAAAAAAAAGAGGAACGTCTGGCGAGTGGTGTGCGATGTGCGTGCGCTGTAAGGGTGCCCGCGAACGATGTGCTTAATGAGCCATGACAAGAGAGGAAAGCCAGATTGCGCCTGTGCGCGTAACTGTGGGCGTAACCGCAAGCATTAGGCCACAAGCAAAAGCGAGTGGTCAGCGTTTTGAACCCCCTGACTAAAAGTCTCGCCAGAGCAGCGCATGCACTTGCTCAGGCGAGACCTAAAAAGGACTGTACACTTTCTTCGGCTGCGTGAAGTGGGGAAAAGGTGCAGGATATAGATTTCGCCACACCCTAGGTCAGCCCCATTCCTCCCAAGCCTTAGTGTTCATGGAGGCCGTCACTGATGTACTTTGAAATGTCATCAATGATGACAAACAGCACATGGCAGGGGCTTGAGTTATGGCGTGGACAGCTTAGCTTAACTGGATTTCAGTAATCTTTAGGTTTCGCAGTGTAACTATAGCACCACTGTAACTGTACTTCATTAAGGGAATATCTGAGGATTTTATAAACAAACATTAATTTATCAGTAAAGGTAACCATAACTTACCATTAACAAACCTGAATTTCGCTGCACCTTCTGCTCTGGATCTTTTTGAATACCTTTGTTTAAAGCTTCTACACATAAAAAAACAGCATGGCATTAACCAGACATGGAGATAGAAATAATATGCTTCTCATTGCCTTGCTGGGCGGCAGGAGGAACATCATGACCCACTGTAGTTGCTCTCCCATGTGGCCACCCCAGCCCAGAAGTGATGCATCTGACGCTACAGTCAGCTCCGGCTAGGGGAAATGGGTCTGCCACTGACCCAAATGCGGTTCGCTAGCCACTACTGAAGATCTTTTGCAGTTCCCTCCGAGATCTGAACTACGTCAGAGAGATTTCCCTGATGCTGTGCCCACTGAGACTTCAGGTCCCACTGAACATCCTGCATTTGCCATCGGCCATGAGTAACAAGCAGGCCATGAGGCTCAACAGCCTCAAAGTCAATCTCACTGAAATCCAGGATAGAGGCTGAAACATCAAAATCATAGCCTGAACATCTTGAACTTGCTGCTCTGAAGGATAGGCCAGAAACTGCACTGTGGTCAGAATGGCTCAGATGAAAAGGAGCATCTGAGAGTGAGCCAGGTGTGTCTTTGGCACATTGATAGTGAACCCCAGCGAATGCAGGAGATTTGCTGTAGTCTGAAGATTGGTGATGCCTGCCTGGGACAAGCCACCCTTCAATAATCAATCGTTAAGGTAGGGGGGGGGGGGGGGGGGGAGACTGGAGTCCCCGACCTTCGCAGATGACCTGCGGCCACCGCCATCACTTTCGTGAACACCCAAGGGGAGCTGGTAAGGCAGAAAGGGAGCACGGCAAACCGAAAGTGCTCTTGGCCCACCATGAACCACAGACAACGTCTGTGGGCAAGCAGGACGGAGATGTGGGAATATGCGTCCTGCAAGTCCAATGCTACTATTCAGTCTCCCAGATCGAGGGCAGACCGAACTTGGGTGAGTGTGAGTATTTTTGGTTTCTCTTTCCTAAAGAAGAGCTTGAAAAGACGCAGATCTAGGATAGACAAAGTCCTCAATCCTTCTTTGTCACTAGAAAGTAGGAGGAATAACAACCACAACCTACTTCTGATGCAGGCACCCTCTGAATGGCTCCCTTAGCCATTAGACCCTGCACTTCTTGACGGAGCAAGGAGAGATGATCCTCAGTCAGCCGATTGTACGTGGAGGAGTAGCACCTCAGGATGATCTGGAGAATCCAGAGGTCTGATGTCACTGACCACCAGTGAGGCAGGTGATGGCATATCCTGCCTTCCACTCGATGCCCATGATGGTCGATGGGCAAATTAAAGAGGTTTGGAGGCTGCGGTTGTCAGGGAAGTGAAGGACTAATTTGACCGCTGGCTACCTGTCCCCCGCTGTTTGTGGGACCTGTGCCCTCAGCCATGAAAGGGCTTGGAAGCCTGTTGGCCGTGGTGGCTAGGAGGCTAAGAGCACATTTGAAGACCCCTTACTTGGCCACGAAAGAGGTGGTAGGCGGATTGGGGTTGGAGAGGGGCCATAAACAAGTCCAAGGACCTGGTCATCCTTAAAGCGCTCCAGCATTGAATCTGCCTTCTCTCCAAAGAGGAAAGAGCCACTGAAGGGCATGTCTATAAGGAAAGACTATGAATCCCCTAAAAACAGCTGTTCTCAGCCAGGCATGGCGCCGCAAGGTCACTGGCGAGGAAATTGCTCTGCCCAGCAAATTGGTACTGTCGAGCCCACACCTTATGGTGAACTTCGCTGTATTTTGCCTGTCAGCAATAGTCTCGGTGAATGTGCCTCGGGCCTCCTACGAGACCATAGGTAACACTTGCACACCCGAAGTACCATATCGTATGGGAATATCGACCCAAAAGGCACGTGGTGTTCATCGACCACAGTGCTAGGTTGGCGGAAGAGAACATGCTCTAGCCAAAAGTGTTCATCCTTTTGAGTTCTCTATCTGGTGGAGTGGTAGGGAACGCAATGGGGTTAATCCTGGACGTGGAATCTTGGTCCACCAAGCTCTCGGGTGGGGTGATGGGAGAGAAAACTAGGATCCCCAGGGGTGGAGTGATAGTGGCAGGCAATTGTCCTACTCACGGGAGCGCCTGTGCAGGGATTGGACCATGGTCCAAGTAGGACATCTATAAGGGCTTCAATCAATGAGAGAAGGGGAAACTCCTGTCTAAAGCACCTCTGTCAAGATGTTCGTTTTGACTGCCACTGTGGGCAACTGAAGATTCAAAACCTCAGCTGCCCAACACACCACCATCTCTAAAGAGGCTCCTTCCTTTGTAGCCATGGTAGAAGGAGAAACCAGGCCAATGTCGGTGAGGTGTCTAATCCACTGGCCTCTGCCAGTTCTTCATACCAGTTGTCCTGTTTCTGTTCTTCTTTCAGTGAACTGGTAACCATAAGAGTTCGTAGAGCCCTTACATTTGTCTGCCTCTCCAGGCCTATCAGGTTATTAAGGAACTGGCTCCACTCCTCAAAGCGTGGAACCAGTAGGCACCAGAGTCGCATCTGTTGGAGGCAGAGTTAACTATGGGGGTGGTGTCGCCTTGGGGAGTGGGGGTTGACCAACTGAGGGAGTTGTCACTGGAGCAGGCACTGAGGAATGTCTCTGTCTAGCTGACTGTCCCACTCTGTGTCCACCAAAGGAATCCATGAGGCCTCACTGGCGCCGAGGGCGAACCCGCTGGCTTGGATCCAGTCTGGTCCCCTCCCATGCCGATGGTGCTCGAAGGAGCACTAGAAGGGTCGCGCTACCCAAATATTAGGCGTGCGGCCTCCTAAAACTCTTTTAGCTGGACAGGGGCACTCCAGCTCTGGGAAAATCGGAGAAGTGAGGAGATGCCCCGGGTTCAGGATCTGCAGACTCGCGGAGACTGGACTGCCGATGCTCCCGCATCTCGCCAGAAGACTTTTATTGACACGGCAAAGTCGAAGATCTCTTTGACTTCTTGACCTTTTTGTGTTTGTGAGAATTACCCAACTTCCCAGACGATTTAGAGTGCAACAATGACACTTGGGACGTCTCCACAAATGGTTCTGGGACCTTCCAAGCGAACGGGACCCTCGAGCGTCACAGAGTCGACTGACGTCGGGCGGCAAGGAGCTCGAGGCAGCACTTCCTCAGCATCTTGTGGTGTATGGTGTGGCAGTCCTCGCAGGCCTTGGCTGCTTCCAAGCAGCACAAACACACCAAGGTGGAGGGGTGGCACGACATCTGCCTGTGGCAGGCCCAACATGGTTTGAAACCAGCTGGTTTCTTAGGTGACTTACCTACACACCAGGAAAGATCTCAAAAGTTTGACAAGAGGGGGGAGGAGCTTAGCGCGCGATCAAGATGGCCGCGTGAGCCTAGAGCTCCCGAGACCCTCGCTCCCTCCGGCAGCTATCCTGTCTATTATCCTGCTTTTGATGCCCGGAATATTGGAGGGGAGCTGTTGCTGAGGCGAGAGCCGCTGTCCGGATCGAAATCGTCCACCGGAGACCGAAGTTGTACTGCCTGGAAGTTTGTGGCCTACTCCCCGCACGGTGCCCGGGCCTTGCGTTGGCACAGTGCCCGTGCACTAATTGAACAACAGCGGCCGGGCTGGGGACGAGTCGGCGGAGGGACGGTGTTTCTACTTTCACTTTCGCCTTCCAGTCTCCACAGCGCCCGGGACGGGGAGTGCGTAGTGCCAGCCACTGGTCGCATGGTTGACTACTCTGTATGGGCAAGGAGAGTGTCTACACGGCAGATTGCGATGTCGACCAAATCGGACGCCGACAAACAGAAGCCCAAGAGTACCAGGCGGGGCAGCTACACCCAGACTAACAACATGGACCGTTATGCCCACCAGAAGGGGTCTCCGGGCGGATCGGGCCCGATACTGGAAGCCTCGAAGGACGCGACACCTCCCCCCACAGAACTGACCCTGCAAGATATTATGGGGGCCATCGAAGGGATGAAGTCCTCGATTGGGCAACAATTTGAGACCCTGGCACATAAAGTGGACGCCATATCGATTGACGTCAATCTGGTTCGGGCAGACCTGGGGAAAACTAATGAGCGGGTTCAGTCCTTGGACCTCAAGACTGCCGGCCTCCTGGGCGACGTCTCCGGCCTTCAGCAGGAAGTCCGTACCCTGCGGACGGCAAATGATCACTTCGCCCGACGGTTGGAAGAGTTCGAAGGCCGTGCAAGGCGCAATAACGTGCGCATCATTGGGGTCCCGGAAAATTCGGAGGAGCAGTCGGTTGAACTGTTCGTGGAGGACCTGGTGGTGAACCATCTGGCGCCCAAAGGCCTCAGTAAGTTCTTTGCTGTCGAACGGGCCCACAGAGTCCCTGGCGGGAGGCCCAAGGTGGGGGCCCCTCCGAGGCCGATTGTCGCCAGGATTTTTAACTTCAGGGACCGAGATGCTATTCTGCAAGCATCGCGGGTGGCCGGCCCGCTGCCATTCCAGAACACTACTGTAAGTTTCTATCCGGACTTTACCCAGATGGTGCAGAAGCAACGGCAAGGCTTCCTGGCGGTCAAGAGAAGACTACGTGAGATGGGACTAAAATATTCCATGCTCTTCCCGGCCAGGTTGCGGGTGGTGTTCGAAGAGCGGACTTTCTTTTTTGAGTCTCCTGACATGGTCGGAGACTGGCTGGACACATTGCCCCAAGGACGGACTGGCGTTGAACGCTCCGGTGGCGCAGACGGTGGTGGGGATGAACACTGAGCCAGGACTTAAGTACTAGGACTCCGGTTCCTCCGGGAGGTTGATAATCCGGGGGGCAGCGGGGGCAGTAGGGGAGCCTTTTCCTCCTCTGGGGTTCTTTTCGTAGATTAGTAGTATTAAGGGGCGACAGGCACACTGCAAGTTGGGGGGCACTTTAGAGCTTACGCAGGGGTGCAGGGTGGGGGGTGGATGTGGGTTGTTGTTGGGGTTGTTGTTTTTTGTTATGCAAGGCGTAAAGATGCAAGCTTCCGTGATTCGGGTCTGGTTCCACGCGGGGGGTGGTGGTCTCCTTACATGTTGGGATGGGGGGTA
The DNA here is from genome assembly GCF_964204655.1 of Triturus cristatus. Taxonomy (NCBI): domain Eukaryota; kingdom Metazoa; phylum Chordata; class Amphibia; order Caudata; family Salamandridae; genus Triturus; species Triturus cristatus. The sequence continues at coordinate 1,542,000,909 of NC_140591.1, forward strand.
GGGGCCTAAAGATACTCAGTTGGAATGTAAACGGCTTGGGGGATCGTATTAAGCGTGGGATTGTTCTGCAATTTCTGAAGCGCTGTACCCCTGATATTGTCTTATTGCAAGAGACGCACTTGATTGGTAACACGTACTATGCACTCAATCGTAAAGGCTATAAATTTGTTGCACATTCCGGGTTTTCCTCGGGTTCTAGAGGGGCGGGAATACTAGTCAGGTCCTCTCTGCCATTCGAGGTTGACTCCACTACCGTTGACGATAGGGGACGCTTTGCGGCAGTAGCGGGGCGGTGGGAGGGCAGGACCCTGGTCCTGGTGTCGGTTTATATCCCCCCTGCATTGCAGCCCTCTACACTAGCGGACTTAGAGAGGACATTGTTGGATCTCCCAGAGGGACTGTTGGTGGTGGGTGGCGACTTCAATGCGGTTGGCTCTGGCCTGCTCGACAGACACCCGCAGAGGAGTTCGGGGGGGGCTCAGAAGTGGCTTCCTGATTTTATAGATACCCTTGGGCTGGTTGATTGTTGGAGACTGTTGCATCCCACACAACGACAATATACTTTCCACTCAGGGGCGCATGGCAGTCTCTCCAGAATCGATTATGTCCTTACCCTAGCTGCGCACGCCTCCTTCGTCTCTGAGGCCAGGCACATGGCACGAGGTATTTCCGACCATTCCCCGGTGTGGATCTGTATGGATGTTGGCAGAGGAGTGGGAGGTAGGGTGGCCCCAATTAACCCGTGGTATTTCAGGGACCCTGCGACTCGTAGTGCGGTACTGAAGGCGGTCGACCGTTATTTTCAAGAAAACCTTGGTTCGGTCACGTCGGCGGTGTCCTTGTGGGAAGCGTTCAAAACAGTGATTAGGGGTGAGGCCCTCTCCTTGATAACAGCGGCCAAGCGTCGGAGAGACGCGGAGGTCGCCCAGCTAGAGGCGGAGATCGCGGATCTAGAGTTGGCTCTGGAAGGGGAGGTCACGGCGGAGGCGCTGCACAAGTTGAGCCTTAAACAATCGGAGTACAGGGCCCTCGTGACGGATGCGGCCAAAGCCCTGAGTAGGGAACAGCGGGGCCGTCTGTACGACGTCGGGGACAAGGCCGGGAAACTGATCGCGTGGCTAGATAAAAAGGAGCGGGCCAATCGTGTTGTGCCGGACCTTGTGACGGAGGATGGCGTCATGGTCACGGAGCCGGACGGCATAGTCCAGTGCTTTGCGGATTACTTCCTCACGGTCTATACCTCCGTGTCTGACAGGCCAGTGGAGGATTCATGTGAGCTCCTGCGCGATCTTGCCCTGCCTTGCCTCTCCGACATAGACAGAGACGATCTTGATGGCGACATCACAGTCGGCGAGATTGCGGGGGCTATCCGCTCTTTGCGTCCGGGCAAGGCCTCGGGTCCGAATGGCCTGCCAATTGAGCTTTACAAACTCCGACCGGACAAGATCGCTCCGCATTTGCGTGCTATGTTTGTGGAGGCGCGGGAGATGGGTTGCCTCCCACTTGACCAGCGCCTGGCAACGATCGTGGTCATCCATAAAGATGGCAAGCCCAGGAACCGGTGCAGCTCATACAGGCCGATCTCGCTCCTTAATGCTGAGCCGAAGATCCTTGCCAAAATCCTCGCAAGCCGGCTGGTCAGGGTGGTCGGGGATCTGATCCACCCTGACCAATCTGGCTTCATCCCGCATCGCAATACCGCGTTGAATCTTAGGCGCATCCACGGAGTGATCGCAAGGGTGGGGACGATGCGGGAGCCGGCCATGGTGGCTGCGCTCGACGCAACGATGGCATTTGACACGGTGGAGTGGGCATACCTGTGGGCTGCGCTTGCGAAATTCGGCTTCGGGCCCGGATTTGTGGGCTGGGTAAGGCTATTATACGAAGGACCTCTCGCCAAAGTCGCAGTTAACGGTAGGGCGTCCCGTCCCTTCGACCTGGGGAGGGGTACCAGGCAGGGTTGTCCTCTATCGCCGCTGTTGTTCGCTCTCGCCCTTGAGCCGCTGGCGGCCTGGATACGATGGCACCCAGATGTGAGGGGGATTCGATGGTCCCCTGATCACGAAGACCGCATTTCCCTCTATGCCGACGATATTCTGCTCTATCTTACTTCACCCCGGAAGTCCCTTATAGTTGTCTGCGACATATTGACTTCCTTCGGGAGGAACTCGGGGCTAACCATTAATTGGGATAAGTCATATCTGTATGCCCTGTGTGGGGACGTCCCGGTTCCCCCGCGGAATTGCCCGATCCAGATTGCCCGGGAGGGTTTCCTGTATCTTGGGATTTATATCTCTGCCGACCCAACGGTACGGTATGAGAGGAACCTGCTCCCTCCGTTGGCGCGCCTGCGGCGGGACGTGGCGGGCTGGCGGCGGCTGCCGCTTTCCCTCCTTGGCCGTGCGGTACTATTCAAAATGATGTCTCTTCCCCGTTTTCTCTATGCCCTGCAGAACACCCAGGAGCTGGTTCCGGCCAGCTACTTTCGGGAGGTTGAGAGTCTGCAGCGTTCGCTGCTGTGGGACGGCCGCCCGCGTATAGCGATAGCAAAATTAACTCTCCCTTGGTACGACGGGGGTATCGCGCTTCCCGACATCCGAAGATACTATTGGGCCTCCCAACTGAGCGCGATCAATCATGGAGTCTACGGTCCGGCGCTTGGCCCTGGCTTTGCTATGGACCGGTGGTTGCTGCGGGGTGGTGGCTATTATAGAGCACTCTATTCGAAGCCACCGGCTGGGTCCCTCACAGGGCCGACCGGGGTGGCGGTGCACGTGTGGAAGACAGTCACGAACTCCCTGGGATGGAAGGATAGGCTCACCCTCGCCACTCCGTTGTATGACTCGGACATGTTGGGGAACCTCTGGCACTCTAAGGGATTCGACAAATGGGATCTGATTGGCATCTCCAGGGTGGGGGACATGCTGACCAAGGGGCGGATTAAGTCGTTCGATGAGCTGCGGTCGGAATATGCGCTTGAGGGCACGGAATACTTCCGGTATGCGCAGGTGCGCCACGCGCTGCAGTCGGTCCTCGTTGAGGGGGAAAAGGTGCCTGAGTCCTCTCCTTTGGAGGACCGGATCCTGGACGGCCATATGCCGGAGAGCACAATCTCCCTAATTTACAAAAAGCTTGTGAACGTTCGGACCGATCTCCTCCTGGGGGTGCGGGACCAGTGGACTAGAGATGGCCTTGAGCTGGACGATGAGGATTGGCAGTACGCGGTCTCCTCTCCTAAGGAGGTCGCAATCCCCGCCAGGTTGCGGCTTGTCCAGCTTAAGATACTCCACAGAGTCTATGTCACTGGGCCCCGATTGGTCCATATGGGTTTTTCCGAGGATGGGCTGTGTAAGAGGGGCTGCGGGATGGTGGGCACCTTTCTGCACATTATATGGGAGTGTGGTGTGATTGCGGAACTATGGAAGCGGATTCACGTTGTGATGCAGGATGTCACGGGCATTGTATTGCACCCAGAGGCGCGGCGCTGTCTTTTGAATGTGTGGGGTCCTACAGACTACGATGCGGCGCAGACTCAATGGGTGACCCTAGGTAATATGGTGGCTAAGCGAGATATTGCAAGATTGTGGGGATCCCCTAGCCCTCCCACCCTGGCTGCTTGGAAGGACAAAATGGACTGGTGCATGTTCCGGGAGAAAACGGTGTATGGTGCGCGGGGGAGGCCCAAGAAATGGCATAAGGTATGGGGAGGTTGGAACCAGTATAGGGGGTACATATGTTTGCCTCCTGCCACTGAACCACTAGAGGAGCAACTTTCCCCCTAGCCTCGCGTCCGACTTGGGTATTTCTGGTGCACCTCTGCTAGAATGTTAGCGCCTCTGCTTCTCCCTCCTCCTCTCAATCGGTGGCTTGATCTGATGTTGGAAATGGGGCCGCCCCCTCGCTGGGAACTGACGCGAACTTATGATGTATACTGCCTTGCTTGTTGTGTTCTTTTTTTAAAAAATTGGAACCTTTGTTTTTATCCTGTATGAGAGCTCTAGATGACTACACGTGTTGATTGAGGAGCTGCCGAACCTCCGGGTTGTCGGCTGAATAGCTGTGTATCTGATTTATACGAATAAAGGTTTAAAAAAAAAAAAAAAAAAAAGTTTGACAAGAAGTAGAAAACAGTCAGTCGTAGAGTGACTGAAGGGCAGCTCAAACTGGATCAGGGCTATCTGGCGCGGGAAGGAAAGAATTGACGTTAGTCAGTGCGCCTAGTTTGGCGCCTATATTGGTACTGCACAAGTCACTTCCGGCGCAGACACCACCTCTGCGCAGAGCTTAATGACGCCACTTACTGGCACACAGGGGTACTGCTCGAAATATTTTCGGATCCAGTCTAGGGCCTGGGGATAATTCTAAGGTAAGGAATCTGCTGATAGAAGTCTCTATCAGATATGCATATTACAATCTATTTTCAAAGAATCCTACATTTCTAGAACTGTTACAGCTAAACATGGAGGTATTAATGTGGCACTCTGGATGATGCAAAGTGGGAAGTCACACAGTACAGACAGTGTGAGGGCCTGTTTAGGCTTTATTAGACAAGTAGGGTACTTAACAAAAAATTGGTGCCATTTTGTGAAGAAAAACATTTTGTTCCTGTAAGAAAGCAGGAAAAATGTACTCTGTCAATCACAACAATGAGTAAAGATGTTTTTTGAAAGTTTTGGTAAGGTTTCCTGGAAGAAAAAACATAAAAAAGGTGATGCTCAGTTATCCAAGATCCTGTTGCCAGAAGCCAGCAAAAAGAACTGGTTCAATGGCCGCTGACGGGGCATAATGGGATACTGGTGGTATGCTAATCCTTAAAGACGCACCAGTAGTTTTCCAAGCCTTTCAGGCTTCAGATTCATAGAATACACTGTCCCCATTTCCTCTCATGATTCTTTAAACAGGTTTGTTGATGGGTTTGTCAGTGAATATTGAGTTTTTTGTTTCTATAAAATAGGCGAAAAATACGCAAAAAATGGCTAATATAACCTTTTAAACCCTTTAATATATATATAGATAGATAGATATACACATATACATACTAAGACAAGATAGATAGATACTAAGTGCGTGGGAATCCCACTTGTGGGCAGAATAATGGAGCACTTAAGAAAAAAAATATTTTTTTAAATTGATTTCAGTTCCATCATTGGAATAAAACAAAGAATCTGAAACATAACTGTCATCGCACTTAGTCATAGGCAGTCCCTCCCAACTCCCAATGTTCGGTGCCTCGATGTTATTCCATTCATGTCTCATACCTACAATTTTGTGTTCCCATTGTTTTATCATTGTTTTGGGGCATCACATCATCTCAACTGTGTGGAAATATCTATACTTACCCCTCGGTGTATGTCATCTGTATGTCATTATCTAACAGGTCGAGCCCATAATATTTCCTCCAGCTATCTCATATCCTGTGGAACTTTCTTAGGCAGCCTCTACCCTTATATGCAACTATTTCTGCTGTCTTGTATATGTCCATTCCTGCCTTCCATTCGTGTATTGTCAGTGTGGTCAGGGTACCCCAATGCCTTACTATGTCTCTTTTCGCTAGCACCATTCCCAATGTGCTGAGTATCGACTGTGGTCTATCAATGTCCACATCGCTAGGAATCTCTAGCAGTATAAATTTCGGTCCATTGAGATAGTCGCTTGTATTACTTTTACTGAGTTCTCCTACAAACTCCTTTCAGTAGATCTGTATGGTAGTGCAGTCCCATATCATGTGAAAGTAATTTCCCCGATCTTGTCCATATCGAAGGCAGTTCGGGTTGTCCGCCCTCAATCCTGTTTACCTGACCCGGTCGTAGTAGGCTCCTTGAAGGATTTTATATTGAATAAGGCATAGACGTGACGAACAAGTTACTTACCTTCGGTAACGCTTTTTCTGGTGGATACAGTATCTGCCTGTGGATTCCTCACCTTGTGAATATCCCCTGCGCCAGCAACATTCGGAAACTTTTGTAGCAGTCCACGCCGATGGGGTCGAAGATGACGTCACAGAGACACGGCTCCGCTCGCGACTCCACTGACGTCACCGGCTCCATAAGAAGACCTCCTCGGCGTGATGACGACAGTTCCGCCCCTTTTTTCCGTGCCTTCGAGGCACACGGACGGACTGACAGCAATATGTACATAAACAGCATACACAGTACACAATATGCATATCAACACACACAGTGTGGAAAAGAAACATCAAAGCACTAGAAATAACCCAATGTCCTTGACAGTCATAAATACATTTGAAATCATCAATAGAATTACCGTCATAGAATCACTGGAATAGAAGGATGGACAACGGGGAGGCGGGTGGGTCAGTGAGGAATCCACAGGCAGATACTGTATCCACCAGAAAAAGCGTTACCGAAGGTAAGTAACTTGTTCTTCTGATGGATACATCTGCCAGTGGATTCCTCACCTTGTGAATAGATTCCACAGCAGTCCCCACTCCCGGAGGAGGGTGTCCATCCCTCTATACCAGAAAATCCTGAAGGACGGAACGGGCAAAATGTCCGTCCCTCCTCACCTCAGAGTCTAAACAATAATGTTTTGCAAAGGTGTGAAGGGAGGCCCAAGTTGCCGCCCTACAAATGTCCTCCACAGGAACACCCCTAGACAAAGCAGAGGTAGAAGACTTTGCTCTAGTGGAATGAGCTCTTAAACCCTCCGGAGGCTCCTTACCAGCTAGGGAGTAGCAGATCTTGATGCATAGCACAATCCATCTTGAAAGGGTGCGCTTGTGCACCGCACGACCCTTTCTGCAGCCAGCAAAGCCCACAAAGAGCTGGTCATCAATCCTGTAGTCCTTAGTCCTGTCCAGGTAAAAGCTCACCGCCCTCTTAGGGTCCAAACGGTGAAGTCTCTCCTCCTCCTTGGAAGGGTGAGGGGGAGGATAAAAGGTAGGAAGGGTAATGGACTGCCCCAGATGGAAGGGAGTTACCACCTTAGGCAAAAACGCAGCCCTGGTCCGGAGAACCATTCTTTCAGCATGCACAGTCAAGAATGGGGGTTTTGAACTAAGAGCTTGAAGCTCACTTACTCTCCTTGCCGAGGTGATTGCAACGAGGAAAACCGTCTTAAAAGACAACAGTCTCAAGGGACACTTATGTAAGGGCTCGAAAGGAGAACCCATAAGATAAGTCAGTACAAGGTTTAAGTCCCACTGAGGTACAATAAAGGGAGTAGGAGGAAATTTATTCGTAAGGCCCTTGAGAAACCTAAGCACAATAGGTGATTTAAATAAGGACGGCTGATCCGGCAGGCATAGGAAAGCCGACAAAGCCGATAAATATCCCTTAACAGTGGCCACAGCAAAGCCTTGCTGGGCAAGAGAAAGAGCAAACTGCAGAATGTTAGACAAACGAGCCTTCAAGGGATCAATCGACCTCTCTCCACACCAGAGAACGAACTTAGACCACCTATAGGAGTATATGGATTTGGTGGAGTGTCGCCTGGCCGATAAAATAACATCCACCACATCTGGCGGGAGAGAGAAAGAATTCAGGTTGCCCCGTTCAATCTCCAGGCATGAAGGTGTAAGCTCCGGAGGTGGGGGTGTAGAACCTGCCCCTCCGACTGCGAGAGGAGGTCTGCCCTCAGAGGGAGACGGAGCGGAGGGCACGAGGAGAGGTGGAGAAGATCTGTGTACCACACCCTTCTTGGCCAATCCGGGGCGATCAATATAACTTGGGCCCGGTCTTGGCGAACCTTCCTCAGAACCCGAGGAATCAAGGGTATGGGAGGAAACGCGTAAAGGAGTCGTGAGCCCCAACTCAACTGAAACGCGTCTCCCAACGCCCCCTGCATCGGATACTGGAGACTGCAGAATGACAGGCAGTGCGCGTTCTCGAAAGTGGCAAACAGATCCACCCGAGGAGTTCCCCACGTCCGAAAGACGTGACGAACTACCTCCGGATGGAGCCTCCACTCGTGGTCGGCAGAGAACTGCCGACTGAGACTGTCCGCACAAACGTTCAGCACCCCGGCCAGATGATTTGCCATCAGACAAATCCGATGGTCCTGAGCCCAGGACCATAGACGCAGGGCCTCTCTGCACAGACAAAGAGACCCCACTCCTCCCTGCTTGTTTATATACCACATCGCGGTAGTGTTGTCCGTCAGAACCTGAACAGACTGACCGCGAAGGGAAGGGAGGAAGGCCTTGAGCGCCAAGCGTATCGCCCGTAACTCCAAAAGGTTGATGTGAAGCAACCTTTCCTCTGGAGACCAAAGACCCTTGATCTCCAGATCCCCCAGATGAGCACCCCACCCTAAGGTGGATGCATCCGTTATCACCGTGGCCACCGATGGAGGTAGATGGAAGGGCTTCCCTTGGGACAGATTGCCCTCCACGCTCCACCAAGACATCTCCGCTGCAGCTTCTCTGGAGATCCTCACAGACTCCCTGAGATCCCCTTTGTGCTGATACCACTGCTTGCGGAGGCACCACTGGAGCGCCCTCATGTGCCAGCGTGCATGGTTGACCAACAGTATGCAGGAAGCGAACAGACCGAGCAGGCGAAGGACCTTCAGAACTGGAACAACCGCTCCGCTGAAAAACAAAGGAATCATTTCCTGTATGTCGAGAATCCTTTGAGGAGGAGGGAATGCTCGACACACAGTAGTGTCCAGTACCGCACCTATGAACAGGTTGCGCTGAGAGGGCACCAGGTGAGATTTGGGCACGTTGATCGAAAAACCCAATCTGTACAACAGCCGAGTTGTATCCTGCAGATGACACAGCACCTTCTCCGACGACTCCGCCTTGATCAGCCAATCGTCCAAATAAGGGAAAACCGAAATTCCCGATCTTCTGAGATGGGCTGCCACCACTGCCATCACCTTTGTGAAGACTCGAGGTGCCGAAGTAAGACCAAACGGAAGGACCGCAAACTGATAATGTTGCGACCCTACCGTGAAACGGAGATACTTCCTGTGCGACTTCAGGATGGGGATGTGAAAATACGCATCCTGCAAGTCGAGCGACACCATCCAGTCCTCCTGATTCAGCGCCTGAAGAACCTGCGCAAGGGTGAGCATCTTGAACTTCTCCTGTTTCAGGTAAAAGTTCAGGATTCTGAGGTCTAGAATCGGACGCAATCTGCCGTCCTTCTTCGGGATCAGAAAATACCGGGAGTAGCATCCCTGACCCCTCTCCTGCTCCGGAACCACCTCTATCGCCCCTTTCTGAAACAACTTCAGGACTTCTTCCTGCAGGAGAAGACGGTGGTCCTCCGAGCAAGCACCTTGGCAAGGAGGGTAAACTGGAGGGAATTCCCGAAAGGGAAGGGCGTACCCATTTCCTACAAGATCCAGAACCCAAAGGTCTGTAGTAACCGATTCCCAATCTTGTAGAAAATGGGTAAGCCGGCCCCCCACAGGACCAGCATGATCTGGAATGTCGAATCTAGGGCTGTTTTGCGGTGGTGGGAGGGGCTGAGGAAGAGGAAGAGGAGGAGGAGAGTTGACGGCCACGTGAGCGACCCCTAAGCCTTCCTCTATATCCCTTGGAGCTTTGCTGCTGCTGCTGCTGCTGCTGCTGCTGGGCTGGTCTATAAGAACGAAAACTCGCCCTTCCAAAACCTCTGTACCTTTTGAAAGTACCTCTCGGCTGGGATTGAAGGCCCAACGACCTAGCCGTAGCCTTACTTTCTTTGAAGCGCTCGAGAGCAGCATCAGCCTTCTTCCCAAACAGACCAGACCCATCAAAAGGTAAGTCCAACAAGGTCGACTGGACATCCGAAGAAAATTCGGAGGACTTAAGCCATGCTCCCCTCCTGGTGGCAACTGAAGACCCCATGACCCTGGCAACTGAGTCTGCTGTATCCAAGCCACTCTGTATAACCTGGCGAGCAGCCGCCTGGGCATCCGACAGTACTTCACTGAAGCCTGCCCTATCCACCTCCGACAGCTTCGGTGCCAACTTTTTAGCTGAATCCATAAGCGCATGGATATAGCGCCCCAATAAACAAGTCGCATTAGAAGACTTTAATGCCATACTGGCTGAAGAAAAGACTTTCTTGGCCGATTGGTCCACCTTCTTGGCCTCTCTGTCCCCTGGGACCTGAGGAAACGCACCTTTTGAACGTCCAGAACAAGCAGCCTGAACAACCAGACTTTCAGGTGAAGGGTGTGATGACAAAAACTCAGGATCCCCCGGAGCCACCCTATATCTCCTTGCAACCACCTTGGACACCGCAGGAGCCGAAAAAGGCTTGCGCCACACCTCCAACACAGGCTCCAATATTGCTTCATTAAAAGGCAACAGCGGCTCTGACACCGCAGTTGGAGAGTGCAACACCTCAGTCAAGATATTAGACTTGAACTCAACAGATGGCAATTGAAGGTCCAACAACTCTGCAGCCTTTCTTATCACAGCATGATAAGGAGCCGCGTCTTTAGAAGGTTCATCTGAAGGAGGAGTGATCTCCCACTCCGGAGACAAATCCAACCCACTTGCCTCCTTCAATTCGTCAAACACCTCATCGGATTCGACCAATTCTCCCTCTTCAGCCTCATCCATAAGATAGCTCCTCTCCTCCAGCACTCTCTGCGCCTCTCTCCTGGAACGGATCCGCACCTGCGGCGTCGGCGGCGCCGTGATCGAATCCGACGGCGCCGGCAGAGGCGTCGAACGCGGATCAGCTGGAGCAGCCGGCGTCGAACGAGGTCGAGTCGGCGCCGGTGAAGAGGGAAGCGGCGTCGATGTTTTCGGCGCCGGCATCTGCCAAGACGGCGTCGCTGGGAAGAAAGGCATAAACGGTGCTTGAGGATAAACCTGCGGCACTCCCAGATTAAAAGCCATCGGACCCATCGGACCCATAGGTGCACCAGAGGAATACATGGCCCGTGAGAACACCCCATACATCGCATTGAGATACTGCGAGGGGTCCTGACCTGGATTAGGGAAAGCTGGATACTGGTCAGGTAACACCGGACTCGGGCCTGCCGGCGCCGACGGTGGAACTTGCGGCGTCACAGACTCACCCGGAGCCTGATCATCCTCATCCTGGGCCGGAGTCGGAGACGGAGCCGAAGGACCTGCAGGACCTGGAGAAGCCATCGGTGCCGGCGAATCAGCCGGAGCCGGAGAAAACACAGGAGAAGATGGAACAGGAGGCGAAGCCGGAACAGGAGAAGGAGACACTGACTCCCTTCGACGCCGAGCAGGCGATTTAGACTTCGACGTCGAGGCCTTGTGATGAGACGAATGCCTCCTTTTCTTCTTATGCTTCTTGCTCTTTGAAGCATGTCCCGACGTCGACTTGGAAGCCGACCTCGACCTCGACCTGGATCTTCTTCTACCTCTTTTCTCCTTTCTCTTCATCCGGGCGATAAAGAGCTTTGCCTCTCTTTCCTTAAGAGCCTTTGAGCTCATCTTCCTGCAACACGAACATCCTTCAACATCGTGGTCCGATGACAAACACCAAACGCAGTCGTCATGCGGGTCAGTGATGGACATGTGTTTGCCACATTCATGGCAAGGCTTGAAACCAGACTTCCTTGCCGACATTCTCGAAGAAAGACAGAGAAACTTCGGAATAAACACAAAGTAACAGGTAAAGCTACCAGTAACGATTCCCGAAATCCGTTGGCGTCGTCGGCGCGGAAAAAAGGGAACTGTCGTCATCACGCCGAGGAGGTCTTCTTATGGAGCCGGTGACGTCAGTGGAGTCGCGAGCGGAGCCGTGTCTCTGTGACGTCATCTTCGACCCCATCGGCGTGGACTGCTACAAAAGTTTCCGAATGTTGCTGGCGCAGGGGATATTCACAAGGTGAGGAATCCACTGGCAGATGTATCCATCAGAATTAATTGCTACCTCCCTAGGGTGAAACAAGGCGGCTTCCCAATCCACATTTTTCAAGACCCCTAGGATCCTCCTTCTATGTATTCCTGAGTTAGCCTAGATTGTCCGGCATGTTGTTTTGACTAAGACTGCCTTCAATGTGAATTGTTCTTGTAGGAGCCTTCCCTCCAGTGGGGCGAACTCCGGTAGGTTCGCCCCATTTATGCCCTCCACTTGCCATGCGTGTCTTAATTGGGCATATTTGAGTAATTGGGTTGCTTGAAGTGTGAATTCGTTGCAGAGGGCAGGGAACATTTTAAGGGTGCCTTTTTCTATGAAATCCCCTACAGTTTAGATCCCACATTCCCTGAAACCCGCTAGTTTACCCATTTCTTTTAACCAGTTTCCTTTCCATATTGGCTTTGCCTTAGTAGGTTTGTGGGTCCATACCATTGTTTTGGATGCTCTTCCCCATGCCTCCAGAGTGGTTTGTGTGGCCGGGAGCCGCCTCCTGATTCCCTTCCTCCCATAGAGATAGTGCAGAAATGTGCATGGGGTCATTGTTTCTCGTTCCTATATGTCAGGTGGTCGCCTGCTGCATGTATCCAAACATTAATAGAAGTGTGATGCTCAGCCCAGTAGTAGGCTTCCACATCTAGCAATGCCAATGGTCTGTTATATTGACTGCGCTGCAGTGTTTGCAGTGCTATCCATGGGTGTTTTCCCAGCCACAGGAATGAGCGCAGTTGCGCATCTATCTCTCGAGATATCGTGCGTGGGAGGCGGTAGCAGGCGTTTTGTAGTGCGTAAAGGAGTTGTGGTGGAGTTATCATTTTAAACATCAGCGCCCTGCCCATTATCGTGAGCAGCAGGTTCTTCCATCTCTGGGCATCCTCTTTGAATTTCGTCAGTATTGGTTGAATATTGCGTTGACGACATATGTTGCTCTCAGTAGTGAGAAAAATGCCCAGATACGTGAACCCCATGGTCGCTATACGTAAATCTCTCGGAAGTATCGGCCATTCTGCCATTGGGCGTGGGCTAAATATCTGTGATGTGTGCCTTGTATCCTGCATGTTTTCCATATGTGTCTATTGTCAGGAAGAGTGTGGAGATCGTGGTGTCTGGGCATGTGATAAATAAAAGAATATCACCAACACAAAGAAACCAGCGGCGGACTCTATAGTCTACATCAAATTCACCAATCTTATTGGGTATATTCTCCTGTGCACAAATCTTCCAGCAACTGCCACCGTTTGGTGCTACTGTCCAGCAAATCCAAATATTTATGGAAGAAAAATAGAAGGTGCACCAGAAAAGAGCCCAGTTCCAATATAAATTACAAATTGTTTCCTTTATTCTCCAAGAATAGAAAATGATCAAAATCCAGCCAACGCGTTCCATTCCAATACCTGGAACTTCTTCAGGACTATGAGTGGTGTGTAATGGAGTATGTATAATGACAGTCTCAGTCGATATTGCATTAGTACAATTCCATAGCAATTGCTTTACATCGGGTCATCAAATAGAATTTGACAATGTAACTCGTACCAAATCGAGTTGGCTGGATTTGTATCATTTTCTATACTTGAAGAAAAAAGGAAACCATTTGGAATTTATACTGGAACTGGACTCTTTTCCGGTGCACCTATTTTTTTCACAAACAAAAGAATTTCGTCCGCATATAGGTAGATTTGTTCTTTTACAGTATCTCCCGGTGTCACCCTAAACCGCTGTATTGCCCAACTCTGTGTCTGATCCGGCAGGCCAACATCTCCACCGTTGAGGCGAATAGGAGCGGGGATAGGGGGCATCCCTGCCTCGTCCCCCGCGCATAGGGAAAATCTTGGTAAGTTTGTTTGTTTACTCACACAGTCGCCCTGGGTGGCCACCCATTTCCTAAACTTTGGTCCCAACCCAAACTTGGACAGAGCGGCCTCTAGAAAGGGCCAGTGCACAGCGTCAAACTTTTTCTTTGCATCTAAGGACATACGTATATGTGCTGTCTCTCGACCCCTGGCTGCATCATCCAGTTATTGGTTCTACGGAGGTTCTAACTAGTCGTGTGGCCGGGCATAAATCCTGATTGATCACAGTGGACCAATGCTGTTATAACCCGGCACAGTCTAGTGGACAGAAAGGCTGCCAGTATCCTTACCTCTATATTGAGGAGGGAGATCGGGCGATAGGATTCGCATCTGTCTTTTGGTTTGCCTTCTTTGTGTATTAGTATAAATGTGGCTAGACTTCAGTCTAGTGGGAGGATGCCCTCATTATATGAATTCTGAAAGTGGTTCAGCTATTGTGGACTCACCAGGTCAGTGCATTGCTTATAGAATTCGGCTGGTAGGCCGTTTGGTCCGGTGCTCTTCTCAGCTCGTAATTTAGTGATGGCTTCCTTCACTTCACTAATGGATAGGTCCCCTTCTTAGTCCAGACTATTGTTCTTATCTAGTGTCGGGGTGTATATGTTCAGGTGTTCGTCAATTTCAAGTGGTGTCCAATTTATATGGTGTCAATCTGTTCAGTAGTTCCTGAGAAAATTGCATTTAAAAGTACATAAATATCTATAAGCGCGCACCGTGCGCGCACCCTAACGTGCGCGAGCGCAATTCTGAATGGTGGTTACATGTCAGTCAACATTCGAATCGGTCGAAATCAGGAAGTGTCGACCGCCATTTTGTGTGTTTGGTGTGTGACCATGAAAAAGAAAGGTGGAGAACGTGAAAAGGGGGCAGGGTAGAGAGTTCCTGACCCCCTAGCCTTTGTCAGGGAGTCCCTGAAGGGCCCCGAAGGGTGAAAAAAACATTTTTTTTTTCAAAAATTCGCGGGGTGCGCGCACCGTGCGCGCACGGTGAAAAACCTTAAAAAAAAAAAAACATTCGAAACGAGCCATTCCATATTACAGGATACAGTCAATCTATAACTATATACATAGGTAGTTTATTGTAAAATAAATATATAAAAAATATAATACATACATACATAACTTAGCATTTAAAAAACCTTGCAAATTCACTTAAAAAACCATAGGTTTCACACACGTTATAGTTAGTAATTAGCATTTAAAAAACCTTGCAAATTCACTTAAAAAACCATAGGTTTCACACATGTTATACTTAGCAGGACATTTCACTCGTAAAAAACCAATGAAATTCCCCCGTTATAGTTAGTTCGGATAACTATAACTCGCGCGACCGCCACTCTATCACAAGGATGAGGTCATCAGTGATGTCACTGACCATGTCATGAGTGATGTAATATGTAACGTCATGAGCAGTGGATTGCGGGCGCGCGAGTTATAGTTATCTGAACTAACTATAACGGGGGAATTTCATTTTTTTTTTTACGAGTGAATTGTCCAGCTAACTATAACATGTGTGAAACCTATGGTTTTTTAAGTGATTATATATATATATAGACTTAACAGACCCGCGATCATTAGAACTAGTCAAGGAATACAAGACAAATGGAATAAGGAGGGCGTCATAAAAATACAACGAGTACATCGAACCTATTTTTGCATCTTGAACAATATTGCCAATATAGAAGAAACGTCTCCGTTAAGATAAAGTATTCACTGGTAAAGAAAATCCTGAAGAAGGCATTTGCCGAAACGCATTGGTGGTATTCCTCAAATCACTACCAGTGTTATATATATACGATTTCAATTTTATTGTGAATTGTGTTTTGATAACATAGAATGTGAAAAATACAATATGTTGTTTAATTGTCTACCTCATATCGAATTGAGGTTTGATTTGTGCAATATAAGATGTAATGTATTTAGAAGCAAATCATGTATACATTTAATTTATTTGTATATATATTTTGTTAAATCTATAAAATACACAAAAAAGATCAATAAAATTAGCAATATTTTTTCAATGTTGTTTGTTAGAGTGTATATTATGTGGTTGTATGTCTAGAGTTTGCGCGCTTTCTTATTGTCAATCAGCACTGAGCCCGGTGCTACAGCTCTTTCAAAACAGTCGATTTCCCTGTCAGGGTTTTACCTTTTTTCAGGGGCCCGAGCGTTTTTCAAAAGAGCTTCTGCTGGAGTACCTGTTATCACTCCTGAGGATGAGAATGTGTGATATAATTCCATTAGGGGGATTCTAATTCTGTCCAGAAACACTTATTTAAAAAAAGCTGCATACCCATGAGATCCAGGGGCCTTCGCAGTCTTAAGGTGTTTTACGAGTGTCCAGCCTGCTTCGGCTGTGAGAGAAGCCAATGACCGTCTTTCTGCATTGCTAACTGTGGGAAGGTCAATTGAGTTCAGAAACGCTAAGCAACTACTTGGGTCAATGTGTGTATTGCCATCAGATAGTTCCGTACGGAGGGGTTTAAAATCTTCTGCAATTCTCGCAGAGGTGGTCTATATCTCACTTTTTGCATCTTTAAAGTCAGTTATGGAAAATTTGTTTTGTTTAAATGTCAAGGAGGAAACAAGTAGTTTCTCGCTTTGTTGGATTCACACATATGTATACTTTTCTGTTTTTGGATCCAAGTACCAGCCCTTGTACTGAGCAGATTGTTATATTCATTTTTTTGCATTTAATGATGCTAACAAAAGGTTATTTGGGGTGGAATGTCTATGTTGGAGTACTAATCCTAGTTTTTCTTTTTCTAGTTTATCTAAGATTTCAATAGCTGTTCATTCATGAAGGATCGGATACTAATTAGGAAACCCCTAATGGTTGCCTTTAGCACTTCCCATCTTGGTGAGGGAGAAAGTATCATCAACCAGGTTAGCATCAAGAAAGTGATTAATATCATTACATATTTTAGTTTTATGTCCACTTGGGTCTAAAATGTCATCATTTAGTCTCCATAAATTGCGTTTGGTATGTAGGGTGCCCCATATAAGTGTTAAAGAGATGCAGGAGTGATCAGAAATGTGTCTAACTTCTATAGTAGTTTTGTCAATAAAGTCTACATGCGAGCCTGAGATCAATAATTGTCACGTCTTGAATAGGAGAGCTGTGGAGGAGAAAAAAGGTAGAACCCAATGTGTCTGAATGTTGTAATCTCCATGCATCCTGCAGATTATATTTGGAGCAGATGTTTTTCATGATTGTATGAGATTGGAGAGGGAGATATTGACATTTTAAACATCTAACTTTAGTGCAATCCATAGGGAGGAGGCATGACACCTCTGAGATGTTTGCCACTAAACGTCCCAGGTTTCAGTAAAGCCATTATGGAGCTATGGAGTCCGTAATGCCCAACTCCCAGACCATATACTCTTTATGGCTTTATTGCATTTATAAGGTCTAAGAATGGACTTGGACATTGTAGGGGTACAGTGTTCATACAACTGCACCTTCACCTGCGGTCTAGTGCACCCTGCTAGAAGGGTGACTTACCTAGGTCTCAGGCAGTGGGTTGCAGGCATGGCACACAGGGATGTGTGCCCTGTCGACTCTTCACTTATCTCTGCACCAAAACACGCAAGGGCAGTGTGTGGGTGTTAAGGTGCAGGATCTCTAAGGGTGGCACAATAGGTGATGCAGCCCTTAGAGGCCTTGCCTGGTCACAGTGCCCTTAGTTCCCATGGTACCTTTTATAAGGGGCTTACCTGTGACCTGAGGTGTGCCAATTGTGGGTACAAAGGTACCGTTTTGGGCAAGAATACAGGCCCTGGGAACCAGATTGGCAGGGACCTAGGGCACATCAAGTTAAAGTGCATCAGAGATCTGGCAAAAAAGTGGGATAGGGGGGGGGGGAAGGTTACTGCAACAGAAACCCACTTTCCTACACATACCAACCTTGATGTGTAACTTAGGGGCATTGTGCAACTTAAGACTACTGTGCCGAAGAACCTGCAGTACAGGAGAAGTAAGAAAAGAAAAAGTGCCTCGCGTGAAATGTGAAAAGGAGACATACAGATGTTCACCTGATTGGACACCTTGCAGAAATAGATATAACAACTTCTTATAATATCACTGATCAAGGCAAAGCTTACACGCCATCTGACTAGTGCGGAGCATTAAAACACAACGCAAGCGTGGCACCCACTCATGATTGAAGAGATCCTATTTCAATGTAAAACTACGCAGATGCATTTAAAATTAATAAAAACGTCTGTTTAAGGGTGGTAGACTATATTAACCTACACTTAGCTCAGTGGATCTCAACTAGAAAATGTTGAAGGGGTCAAGACAGCATTAGACACTGATTCTTCCATGTACCTACAATGGGCAATGCCACTAGGTGTGTTTGCTCCCCTCTCAGGAGGGCAGTGATCTTCAAGCAGCTTAGGAGAGGCAAAACCTTATTGACTACAGCGAAGTAAGATAACCTGGCTCAAGTTTAAACTCAAAATAAGCTATTGAGTAACAATGCAGACAGACAAGCTACTACAGAGAACAGATATCACTCAAAACTATTTCATCCCAAACCAGCTAAACCATGTATCATCCAATTTATATAAGCACAGCAGCTCCTACCATGTAACCACCCACATGCTTCTTTTCCAGCTTCACAATACCTTCTCCTCCAAATATCGACGGTCCTAATGCATTCACTTACTCCGGGCATTCTTTGTGAAACCCAAACAAGTTGGAAATCTACTCTATACTAAGAAGTGTATGTATGGGAGTAGACTTCTAACTTTCCGAACCGAGGCTTTGTGGACTAGGCCCCTAAAAACAAAACTATAGAATGCATTTATAAAACAGTGGTGGGGGAAAGTAGCCCAACATTGACACCCTAGAACACCACGGGCTTCCTGAGGCGATATCATCTTTAACATTCAGTGGTTTAAGCTCCCGTTCGCACAATGCAATTGGATGCAAAATAATACTTAATGGGAGCCCTGGGGAACTTGAGTGAACTGTTACACATTACTGGTGTATTTTTGGGTCTAGACCCTCCTTTGACAAACTGTAAAATACATCACAAATCGGCACCTCAGATATTTTGTCATTGGACGGACACAGTAATTACTGATTTCTAAATTGAATCAAGATAAAGCACAAGTCAGGCACACAGGTCCGCTTATTTAAACTTGCATACGATAATTACCTATTCCATTAAGAGGAGTCTTAACTCCCAGCAAGGTCGATACTTGGCCATTCTATTCCTAGAGGATGCCAACTACAGCGCAAACTCATGCCAAGATCAATAATGGTCTCTTCCTCAGGGAAATGTGTCCATAAGATATCGACGTACAGAAATTAGAACGTTTTGTGAGGTAACAAGGTTGCTCACAGTGCAATCCACTTAGCCTGGTATACAATGAACTTACTCACATTTGGAGAGTACTGCCCACCTTGGAATCCCTTTTACACTCCTAACAAGTCAAATACTTCAACAGACTTTTTAGGTCTCGCAGACCTGCGTTGCAGCGCGGATGCGCTGCTCGCTCTGCAAGGCTTTTTGTAATTAAGAATATTTCAGAAGGGGACTTGAAGCCCCGCCCATCATTCCTATTGGCTGGTGTCATCGTTTATGCTAAACGCTGGCTTCCCGTTGAAAACGAGGCTTCTTTGTTACCGCCCTGTCTCTTTTTGAGCTCGCCCATCTGGACTGGATCGTTTTCTTGTGGACTGACACGGTCCCCTTTAATTACTGGGTAAAGCGCTTTTTTAAAAATTATTTGCGTAATGACGACAGCTTGTTTCAGTCGCCTTTGGCAAGGGCGGCCGCGTCTTTATTATTGCATTGCGCTTTCACTTACAGTGAAAGCGCAATACAAATATAAACAAGCGGCTGCCGTTGCGCAAAGGCGAGAGCTTGTATAATATATTACTATTGTAAATTACATATAATAATTACATAACTTCCTGTGTCGTACTGCATTTGATAAATATAATAAAATGTTTGGACCCGACTTATACGTGACACAATTTAGAAATTTTTAAAATTAATAGAAATAAACACAATCTAATAACTTCATTCCCAGTACGCCATCCAGTTTCTCTGCAAGAACCTGTACACCGTAGCCCTTCCTTTATGTCTAGAGACAGAGAGACCCGGACAGTTCACAGTTTAATTTCCTTCATGCACTTAGGGGCAGTGCTGAGGAGTACTTAAAACTGTCGCTGAATAGATGCGATCCCAATAGAAGGGCAGAAGCACCCTTTCAGGACCGGGGAGCTTCGTGTGACACAATAACGTCGGGTGAGTGACGTATGAATGTACATGTCATCGAGCTGGATGTTCAAGATGGCCGGTGTGTGGGGATTAATGTCCCACTGCTAGGAGTCCAGCTGCCCCGGACCCTGACAGAGGCTCACACCGGCCAAGGCGCCAGAGGTGTTTTGGGGCATAGGTGAGATGGGACAGTGCCAGCTTTAATTTCAGTTCATTGTGATGGAGCAGGTAAACAACATTTTGTATACCTTCTCTATTTTGCATGAAAATACTAATGACGTGATCAATTTATATATTACCCTATATTAACTGTGTGCTGTGGTATACTAATCAAAGTGCACCTTGACAAACATGAATTACACGTGGGACTAATTGCTATTTGGATGGCAGAATAACTTTAATGACTAACTGTGGTACGTACGCATATTAACAATAGAAGGTGTGGTGATAGAAAATTGCATGATTTATGTTGCTTTTGTGACGTTTTGCGTTCCTGCTGGGACCAAATGGTGAGTATTATTGCTTTAAATGTCGCTATGAGCTAGGAAAATACTAATATATAATGGGATTAGTGTGGGTTTAAACCTTAGAATCTTCAATTCCGTATATTAATTATGTGTTATGTTTGTTTTGCTTAAGTTGGCATTCGGGTCTACCAGGCCATGATATTCAAAATGGAGTTCGGAAGTGGCCACCGTCTTGTGAGCGCGATGTCTTCTGCGCAGACTCGGATGGCTCCGAAGATCTCCAGGCATCCTCAATTTCATTGCAGTGTGGACTGCCAGATTTCAGACAGTATGAATTACCCGCAAGAACAATAGCCACCTATAACAGAAGGTCGAATTGTCGATACATCAGATCCTTTCACATGAGAACTGTATGAGCTAAGGGAATGACATAGCAAAAATTATGAGAACCCAGGACCACGAGAAATTAGGACTACAATTCAATTTTAGAGGGTGCAACCAATCAAAAAACTTTCTCAATCCAGCAACTGTTACACGTTCCCTAGAATTTATTATAAAAGGATAGTAGAATAGGGAGGGAGAGTTAGTGCGTTCCGAAGGGAGAGTGCGTTCCGGAGGGGTGTACCGAATTTGCGTGATCGACTTGCTTGCTCGATTGCTTGGTCCTTTGGATATCTTTGGGACTGGGCCGTGCTGAGCAAAGGAACATTTCGGACTTGTTGAATCGTGGCCTGCAGTAGATTGGGACGATTTATTGAAAGAGATTTGAGTTATGCAGAGCAAACAGAATTAGAGAAACGACCCCGATAGCAAGCATAGGTAAATATAAATGTCATGCTAAATTGTGTTGATTAATTAAATTGGAACTTTGTTGACCGAAATGAAAAATTATGCAACTAAAAGCAAGTAATTAGATAAACTAAACATTGATTAACAGAGAATGAGTTTGTGGTTCTTTAAATGGGGCATTGAATAAGAATTCCGAAGGTTTAATGTGTTTTAGCTGGTTCTATCACCATCAACCAATCCAACTAATTGGTCCATCGACCAAGTGGTGGAGTGCCTTGATGTTAAGGTTAGGATTCTATGGTTATTGATGTATATATGTAAATATTGTAACATATTTCCTTCCCCATACGTAATAAGGTACCACCCCCACATGTGCAGCGGATTAATCATTCTCTTGCGTGCAGAGATGAGTAAGATGTGCGAGTGTTGGTGTTATGGGCCCCACCAATGAATGTGTGTGTGAATGAGTAAGTGCGGTGATGGATCTGTGACGCAGGGAGGATCTGTAAAAATGTTGCCCCCTTTCCGCTGGATCAATTGCATGCCATTTGGAGAGACAGTCCAGATCTGCATTGGTTGTGCAGGAGGCTTACATTGCTCCAGCAGCACTAAGTGCACGAGAATGTAGTGGACAGAACAGTGGCAATCAATAGTCTGAGAAGAAACAGTTCTTGGGTTGGAGGGAACCGTAATATCCCAAGAAAGGGGCATGCAAGACTTTAACTCGTTGTAATAGCATGAGTCAGGAGCAGGGATGATTGTAAACCGTTTAGTAGCTCAGAAAGAGACCGGCATATCTGCGGCAGCACGTTAAGAGGAACAGATGGGTGTTTAGTGACATAAGAAGGTGAAAGACTGGGCATCAACGCCCTGGGAAGTAGAAGAAAGTGTTAATGGACTGGAAAAAGCTCCTGTCAGCTGAAATAAAAATACATTCCAGGTGGGTGAAAAAGTAATCTGTAAATTCGAAGATAACATTTGTCTGGTCTGGTTAGAGGGCAAAGCATTAATTGAACATACTTTAAACGCAAAGGCAGCATTTTGTTAAGGTAATTTGGTTTGACTGGTTGTGTGAATGGGTAATACTACTTACTTTTATTTATTTTTTTAACTCCCAAATAAGTCTGCTTCCGAAGTTAGTGATACAGGGTTGCGTGGCTTGGGTCCTGCAAGTGAAAGGCTGGTCACTTTTGTTGTTGCTTTCTCTTCTTATGGTGTGTGTCTCGTTGTCCTCCGATTGCACATGTGAATGCGTGGTTTTATTCTCTTGTATGCAAAAAGGTGCACGATTCTCTGTATGATCGTAGCCTTCCTAAATATTGCACGTTATCCACTGCCGTCGCTGTCCCAGTACTTCGTCTTTTTAGGTCGAGGACCGTCCGGTCTGCCGAAGGCAGAACCGGAAGTCAGAGATTTAATGTTTGAGAGTGGCTCTTTAGCCCGCCTCTCTTTTTGCCTCTCCTCCATTGGCTGGCTTCCTAAACGGAGGCCAGCCATTGGAGGAGAGAGCCGTCCCTCCAAATAGGCTCCGTCTTTTTCAGATACGGGGGCGTGTTCCGTGCTGTTCTTTCCACTTTTTAGCCACGCTCTTTTAGAACAGCAGGAACACGCCCCCAAATCCGAAAAAGTTTCGAAGCTTCCATCCGCCATTTTTTCGCTATCCTCTGGCCGTGAGGATCTTCTTGCTGTTGTGCGTGGAGGACATGAGGAAACAATCTTATAGGTAAGGCATTTTGTCTGTTTGTTCGTCTCGTCTGCCCCTGATGATCATCTTGCTCTTGTCTTTCCATTCGGCTTTAGCAAAGTCAGCCGTGTGTTTACTTTCGCATCGCGCTTTCACTTTTGCGCGATGCGAAAATAATCATGGGGCTGCCTTAGTGGTACCGCGTTTGTTCAGTACAGATTTCGTCATGGACGTAGTAGCCCGTAACGTACATTCTTAAGCGTCTCTTTAAATCACCGCGGTGGCCCAATGGCATTTCTCCTAAAGCTATATTTTGAAAATCGTAGTACTGCACCCTGGCGCTGCGTGAAACCACGAGGATTAAAGTTTAATGTGGGGTGGCACTTCAACCTTAAAAGAAATACACAAGGCACCTACGTTACTTCTGTCATTCGAAGGAATGGCGCTAGCCTTTGCATCAATCTCACGGACACGTTAACATGTTCTAATCATAACGAAAGGTGCATAATGGCTGACGTGTTTTGCCTTCATCTTTCGTTCGCCTTCATCTTTCGTTCGAGAGGATCTGCAATTGTTTACAAGCACCCCGGGCTTCAGAGGGAAACACCCCGATGTGTTATCAGACTGTAATCTACACCTTTCAATGTTTGCACAGGCACGCAGACATACTCACCACTTCTGTGTTTACATGTCACTCTGTCTCGCCGTCACTCTCTGTAGACACCTACAGACACATGCATGCACACACACACATATACACACGTACACAAGAAACATACAGACATGCACACACGTACACACACATGCGTACACACACATACACAAGACAGACACATACAGACATGCACAGACACGTACACACATACACACGTACACAAGACACAGACGCACACGCATACAGACATGCAGACTCGTACACACATGCATACACACATATACACACACGTACACAAGACAGACGCACAGAGACATGCACAGACACGTACACACCCACATGCATGCACACACACGTACACACACTTTTACCTACAGACACACGCACACACATACAGATGCAGACACACAGGTACAGGCACACGTCTATGCACAGAGTGTAATGTTATTTGTTATCGTATCAAATATGGGGAGGGCTCATGACTCAAGAGATTCCCCCCTATCCTCCCTTAACAATGGTAGTGGAGAGGCCGCAAAACAGGGTCTTTCTGGTGTCACTTTTGCTGTACTGCGGTGATGAGCCCAAATTCGTCGTTTGTACCTCAGTAATTAATGAATGCATGTATGTGTGTATAAATATATATACCCAAACATATTTCATCCGTCATTATTTGTAATGACCTTTTTCTGTATAGCGCTCAAACGCCATGGATGCCTCCTCCGCGCTTTATGAACACATGTTAATATGTTATATATACGTTTATTGCACACTGAACTGGAAGTCGATCATATGCGGGCTGGGATATTTGGAATCTTGATAGTGACATGTAATGTGACTCGCACTCTGGCCGTGTACGTGTAGAACGGTGACCGGAAACTAAGCTCAGTCTAACTCTTATCTGTATTACACAGAAACGCCAGTCCTGCTCCACTGGCCGCTGAGACGATGGAGAACCTGGGGCTGCCTGAGCCTCTTGAACTGTGTTGGACCCCTGGTGGTGACCGCGGATCCTTGGGTCCCGTGACATGGCTTTATGTAGAGCTCAGTCCTTCTGGAGAGCGCCCTCAGATAGCTCTGATCAACTGAGGACTGCAATGACTCTGGGTCCCTTAATAACAATCACCCCGACCCACCACCGATGATTGTTTCAAGAATCAATGGTGCCCTCTAAATCAGGCTCTGCGATTCCGGAAAATAAAACAGCAACATGTCGACAGCAGCGTCTGTCTGCAGCACAGAGGGCCATGCTGTTAGTACACGCACTGAGTATCCTCTGAGAATAAACCTCGCTCCCTGTAATGGACAATGTTAGTATGCACTGAGTGATGGCTTATTAGGAGAGAAAGAGGGTTTGCTTTCACTTTACATGAACCTGTGTGTGTAAAGCCTGCCTAGGCATTAATAAACCATCACCGTGGCCCATCTATACCCAGGACCACTGAAATTATGACATTTCGACGCCGTGGACGTTCCCGCATAACTATGGGCTTGACTTATTTACCACATAATCGAACATTTGCTACCTAATCTGAAGATTGCTGAAAAAAAAATGTTTCTGGTTCAAAAGTTACAAAAAAACATTGCAACACATACTGCTTGATTGTGGAAGGCCCTTTGCAAAGCTTAACATGTCACGTGTCTATTGCTTATTGCTATATTTGGCTTCTAAACTGGTATCAAGGAGGTGCAACCAATGCCCAGACAGTGTTAAGTGTAAACATGACAAAATATTTAAATAACACTCACAAAATGTGCTGCATTATTACGCCGCATAATTTGCCCTTTCTTGGAGAGAAAAAAATGACTCACCCTGCTGCATAATTTGGCTCTCCCCTGATGCATAATTCTAGCGGCCCTGGTTATGGCACATTACAAAAAGGTGCAGTGCAAAAACATCTTTACAAACAAGCTGACATACCTATGTCACATGCAGGAGTGGGAAATATTTCAAGCAAATAAAGAATCAGTGACATAAAAAACAAGCATTTGCAATGCAATAGGTCTCGCATTTACGCGAGTTTAAGCTATTGGCATTGTAAAAGACAATGCCATTTATTTATATTTTAAAAACAAAAATAAAAGGGATTGTTATTTGCCATGTCAATAGCTCAAACTCCTGTAAATGCGAGGCCTATTGCATTGCAAATACTTGTAATATTTTACCTCCCTGCATTGCTTTAGGCAGTTTGGGCTGACAAGCAGAGGCTTTCTTGGGTATTCGTTTTCGTTATGATCTTTTATTGGACGGGCTCCGGCCCTCGAATTTCGATCCTCTAGAAATAATGGATCCTTCCTGAGCATAGTCAGTTCTGCTCTCAGGTCCCATGGGGCAGTCGCCTGCACTCTTTTACAGGCGCATTACAGCCAATGATGCGTAGGCTATGATTACCAGAGGGGGCTGCAGCGGTGGCTCTACTGAAGCCCTCCTTTTCACAGCCACCTTATGCACACCCACTGGTATGCCTATCAGGTCACTAATCCTCACTGCACTAGTGTTCCTCCCCAGACTAATGGTATGACTGACTGGTTCAAATATACATTCAAGGTCATGTTTGCTGAACACGTGGCCGAGAGCTCGCCCCCACCTACTTTCTGCCCAGCATGAGCTATCCTGTTCAAAAAGGGCCAAGAGAAGCAGTGGCCTGGCTGCCAAATCCCCACAGTTCTCCAAGTCTGGGCTTTGAGATGCTTGAACTGCATGAGGTAGTTACAGTAGCTCAAAACGTCCAACTCCTCCGAACAGGCTGACTGGGCGGCCTCCTTCCCCTCCTGGGACGTTTAGTTAGCTATAATTTCTACAGATCCAGATTTTTTTTTTATTTCTTGCAGTTTTCTATAGCAAGAACCCGACCCGAAGGCATAGGGAGCGCTTAACATGAGCACCAGTTACACTACACAAGGAGACACTCATTTTTGATAAGCAAGGAGAGATTAGTGATTTGCCCACAATCACAGGGTGTGTATGTGCTTTCCAGTATGGAGCAGCTTTGCTCATTCATTTGCTGGTCGCTGAAGTAAAACGCCTGAAGGCGTATTCTCTCGCTCGTGACTTCTTCAGAGCGCTGCCTTGACAGAGTGTTATCTATTTCTGTCTCACTCTGGTGCATGTACCTCTCTCTCTATCTCACAACATCACTCTATGCTTATATATCACTACCTCACAACATCCCTCTCCCTCACTACCTCACTCTCTATCTACCTCACTCTCGCTCACTACCTCACTCTCGCTCACTACCTCACTCTCTATTTCAATACCTCACGCTCTCTCTCTATCTCACTATCTCACTCTCTCTCTGCTAATGCAATAGGTATCACATATGCAAAAAAAAAGCTAACGCCAATAGAAATGACAATGCCATTTATTTAGGGATACAAAAATAATAAAAAAAATAATGAGCAATACCAATAGCTCTACCTATAATATTGCCGAGACCATTGCATTGTAAATGCTTGTTTTTTATCGTTCCTTTGTCATCACATCACGGTCGTGACAAGTAGTCTTGTTACTCCTGAGTAACCAGGAAGCTGGTTACTTCCTGGCTAGGCTGGTGTACTGAATGAGTCCCCTTTGCCCTAAGCCGGTGAGTCTTTAAAGATTAAAACTTTTTCTGTTGTTGCACGAGGCTGTACGGAACGGAACCTATTGTATTCGAGGATATCTAAGATGGCCCAAAAAGATGAACACTTTGCGTGTGCTTTTAAAACCTGTTGCAATGTCTTGAATTTTAATTTAAAACGCTATATTTTTTAGGTACTGGCGAGTAGTGGGCAGTTTTAGTTCAATGCATTTGTGAGCTAGGTTTGAGTTGGAATATTTTTAGGCATTTAGAACTTTTCATATATCGATCACTTCACATTTTCTCTAACTGTAGTGTAGTGCTCTTCCTTGAGACCATTTTAAAACGTACTGCGTCTAATGCATCTCACGTGTTTTGTTAAGGCGTCTGAACAAGTGAGGGTCGCTTATAAAACAAGCATTTGCAATGCAGTAGGTCTCGCATTTGCGAGAGTTTGAGCTATTGGCATTGTAAATGACAATGCCTTTTATGTATGTGTTTTGAAAACCTGCACGCGGTGCGTAAACGTGCACCTTGTACTTCCAGAACTTGCTTACGAGAAGCAAGGCTGGGAGTAACTGCTCCTCTTTTACTGTCAGACTTTCTTCTCGTAAGCAAGGACCATGGGGCTTATTTACAAGCACCTTGCGCCACCGATGCGTCAGTTTTTCCCATTTTAAAAGTGACGTGCCGGCGGTGCAAGAGACTTGTAAATAAGCCCCTATAAGTACAAGTTGTGTGCTTACGCACCTTTTGCAGGTTTTGAAAACACATAAATAAAATGCATTGTCATTTACAATGCCAATAGCTCAAACCCTCGCAAACGCAAGACCTATTGCATTGCAAATGCTTGTTAAAAGGGGTCGTCAAGCCTGAAAGCCTTCAGCAGCCTCAGATATTTTGTGATTGGACAGGCAAGGTAATTACTGCCTTCTAAAGTGAAACAAGATACAGCACAAGTCAGACAGACAGATCCTCTTACTTAAACTTGCATAAGATCAAGCCTATTGCATTAAGAAGCTTCTTAGCTCCCAGCAATGTCGATCCTTGGCCATTCTTTTTCTAGAGGATGTCCACCACGGCACAAACTGATGCCAAGAGCAATATTGGTCTCTAAAACAGAGAAATGTCCTTAGTATACAGGCATACGTGGAGCAGCAGCAATGATAACGTTTTG
Source organism: Triturus cristatus (assembly GCF_964204655.1). Classification (NCBI taxonomy): domain Eukaryota; kingdom Metazoa; phylum Chordata; class Amphibia; order Caudata; family Salamandridae; genus Triturus; species Triturus cristatus. The sequence goes on from NC_140591.1 coordinate 1,542,029,127, forward strand.
TGAGCTAACTAGGTTGCTTCTAGAGCAATCCACATAGCCTGCATAACCTCAATTGGAGAATAGTGACCACCTTGGAATACTTTTTACACTAGCAACAATTGACATAATTCCTATAGACTTTAAAGGGGTCGTTATGCCAGAAAGCCTTCAGCTTCATCCCAAAAAATGGTCCACCTCCATCATCCTTCTTGGAGCCTGTAGACTGAGCAGTATGGGTCGGATCTGGTAGGAAAGCATTGCAGCAACAAAGAAAGGGACCTGAGTGACTGACACCAAGCTGTGCTTGGCCTTATGAGCCACAAAGTGTTGGGAGTACTGGTGTACAGGATTCATGTCACATTTGCTCAGTTTGCCTAACGCCTGAGGCTTATTTGAGCACCATGTTTGTCTTGGAGCCCTCCATCATATCTTTATTTGATCAGGAGCATTATTCAAATTTGTAAGACACATTACTTTCTATAAATAGCTGCTCGGTGGTGAGCCGGGAACAATAACCTCTTTTTCTCACTAATAGATCGTATCATATGTTTGCACATACTGGTGCAGGCTGACCACAAAAATAGGATACTGTTGCAAGGGCTGAAGAGAGAGCATGAGGATCAACAAGAGATGTTGAGGTGTTAGAGCAGACCGATCTTACCTGGATGCCTCTGCTGCAAAGCAAACTAGAAATTGTGGTGCGAAAAGAGAGACAGAACAGGAGGCTAAGGCACCTCTTACCACAGATGTACAGCTGCCAATCATTAGGTTGTACGATTCTCAATTTTATCCAACACTGTTGGAATCTTTTGGTAAAAGCAGTTCTACTGCAGCACAGCAATCTTCACATGACTGCATCTACCTTAGATTATTGGTGGGTAACTTATGAATAGTGGAGCTCTTTCTCAGAGCAACACGTTTATCTGCAGGTTGCACGTGTCTCGCTTATGGTAGCACAAAGCACTTGTTTCCCCAGGACAGCACAAGTTTTACTCAGAAGTAACTCAAAGGACTTCCTACTTATAGCACAAGCTTTTCCTGAGGTAGCACGCATCAACCAGGGTTCAGAAGGTGCATCCTCGAACATGGCAAAGAATGTGCATAATATACAAGAGGGGAGAGTGAGAGATATTTAAGGTCCATGATAAGTCCTTAATTGAACATCACAAAACGACAAGTAGGGCAAACCTCTGTGGCTCGTCACCAGAAAAGAAAAGATAAATGAAGGCGGGAAAATGTTAAAAGCTGCTTTATTTCAACAAGTAAGATCATGATATGGAAAAGGTCCAGTTGTTCGCTTCTGCCCATCCACTGCAGCCACACTTTCACACGTTACCCCCAGCTTCCACGCATTCTCCCCTAAGCATCCTGCACCAACATTCCCTCTGGCATAACAAAGTGCAAGGGCAGGCGACACAACAAAAGGGACTTGGGGAAAGTCCATCTATCCACTCTGTAGTAGTCCTCATTTAGGATGTGGAACTCTCACCTGCCAGTGGTGGCATGCTTCATCATTGGGTTCCCTCCTCATTCATATAAGACACCCGATCTACCTGAATTTGACTCCTACTGGCCAGAGCTGATGGGGAGATCCAAACAATGAGTATGGGATAAGATTACAGTGGGATCAACCAATATGGAATTTATTAAAGAAACCTCTGAGAAGATTAAAAGCAAAAAAAAAAGAAATGGATGCTTGAGAAAATTGGCAGTGCCTATGTCCACTGGCCAACATACATTTCGGCCATATACAGGCAGCCCTAAATGGGTCAGTAGTTTTCCTCAGGACTTAAGGAGCCCTAATTACTATACCTACCCTGTATGAAATGGACACGTCTGGTGAGATTCAACCCTGAAAGCATCTCCCATGCTTTAGAATATGCCCTTCCTCATAGGAAGCACACGCTACTACTGGGATCATTTCGGTGATATAGGACAAGTAGAATTGCATGGAGCACATGAAATAAAGAAAAAAAATAGTATGCCTCTTCATGGGATTTTGATGGGACTGCATGAGTCGACTTCCAATTGCATTATCTCCATACTTTACAGCTTTCTCTATGTTTTTAACAAATAGTGGACAGTGCTTGCTATTTTACTCACTGAAGGTACATATGTGAGTGAATCATGTCCAATACCTCGATATTTAAACATTGGTGGTGTTTGTCAAAATCAAATTTCCTGAGCTCAGTGCAGAGAGACTTACAATCATGGCATGTGGAGCCTTTTGTGGATAGGCAGGGAGCTAGCAATTAAGATGACCCTCCTAGCTATAATACTATGTGATGCAAATCCTTCCACTAAAAATCCCTAAAAAGACACTTGATAAGATACAAAAATTAAAAGAAGGCTTTACGTGGGTGAATATGAAGCCATGATGGTGAGGAAGCATACCCATCCATCATCTGAGGAGGGTAGACTGGGTTCTCCCTACCTTGCCAACTACTATCTAGCAACACAAATCTAATATGTAGTTAAATCAAATATGACAATCAGAAAAATTATTGTGCTTTATTGATCAGTTAATAGCAGGCCTACACATTTCAAAGATAGCTTGGATGGCCAGGAAACACAGGTTGTGGGGTCTTTCTGCATCCCAGGTCACAAGACCACCACCGCAGCCTGGGGTAAAATCTTTAAAGTGAGAGCATTTACTACACCCCAGACCATTTACACCCTTTGAGGGTTACCCTGAATTCTCCCAGGCAAGGAAAGGGTAAGTCTACATCGAGGGACAAACCACATTGTATTCTAAAAAGAATAGGTGATTTCTAGGACCACAAGGGTCTTAGGACCGTTGCCCGATTAAACAAAATGACTCGAACTAAGCGGGATAGAAAATGAGATACTTTCAGATAAGCATTGGTTTACGCATAACTATTATGCCTCATGCCAGCAATCAATTAACGTTGTTCAAGAAATGGATTATCATGAAACAAAAAGACAATTCGTGTCTGTTGTCAGAGATATATAAATTCCTTCCACAGAAAATCAAAATCCTCAGCCCAGAAGAGATGGGAAGTGGAACTATGCTGTACACTTACAAACACAGAGTGGAAAGATATACATTACACAACGAGGTAACGAGCACAAGAGAAACATTAGGAAAAAAAATCATACTGGTATTACATCCTGGCAAAGGTACACGAATATAATCATACAAAACCAGCAGAGTGAAGGAAGAAACATGGGGAAGCAGGTACATTACTACACCTAAAATGAAAGGAAGCTTGTTAGAGGTTTTGGTAGACAAAGACACAAAGTTTAACAACACAATTCCAAAAGACTTGTTAATGAACAGACATTTTTTTCCCCTGTGGTCACCTTGGGGAAAAGCAATACCACTTCCCTGGTGTCCAGCAAAGCCAACCATCACAGCGTTGTAGGGTACAGACAAGGTACCAGAGCATCAGAACTTACTAGCTATACTGTATATGGAAACGACTAGGCATGGAGAAAGTTTCAATGGGGTTGGACCTTAAAGAAGAGGCTTTGATAGAAGGCTCTCAAGAAAATAGTTTAGCCCCAGTGCCACCACCTAATTTCTAGAAGAACAAGCATTTTCAATGCAATAGGTCCCGCTTTTGCGAGCTTTTAAACTATTGGCATTGTAAATGACAATGCCTTTTATTTATGTGTTTTAAACCAAACACATATATAAAAGGGATTGTTATTTTTAATGCCAATAGATCAAAGTCTCACAAATGAGAGAGCACTTTAATGTTGGACACGCCCATTTATTTATACGCTGCTCACGGTATTAAGGTTACAATGAGCAGCATCTAAACAAAGGGGCACGGACAATATTAAAGTGAAAGCGCATATCGCGCGCTTTCACACAAAGTAAAAATACATTAATTAAGAAACAATGCGTGCTGAAGTGAAATTGGCCTGTGCTATTAATTAATTAAATAAACAAGCATGGCCGCTAATGTGAAGGCGGCCGCCTGTAAAATAATTAAATAAGCGCGACTACTAAACTGAAATGGACCGAGCCCTAAATTAAATAATTAAATAAGTGGGGGCGCTATAGTTAAAGTGGACCATGTAGTAATTTAAATAAATACAGTAGTAGGTGGCTGCGCTGTCGTGTGTGGAATAGGGGGAAGAGCATAAGGAAAATAGTGCTCCCCAACTTATAAAGTAGAGCATGTAACACCACCAGTAAAAGGTACGGTCCTTCTGGGCGGTAACTAAAAGGAGACAAGGCAGTATCAAGAAGCGACTAACAAGCCTCCTAATGAATCGGAAGCCAGCGTTCACGAAGGGACAATGGCACAAGCCAATTAAAAATATGGGCGGAGAGTGGGCGGGGTTTATAGTGCATAGCCTAATACAGCATGCCTCGCAGAGCGAGCAGCGCATGCCGCTAGGCTCGACCTAAAAACGATAGTGGGGAAGTAATAACGACATGTATAATGATAATAAGAAACTGTATCGACTGTAACTATGTATGCATAGGTATAAATGTGTTTTGCCCTATCGTTATTAAATAAATTTAAAGATGTTTAAAAAAAAAAACGATAGTGGGGTTGTAAGGTTTGCAAAGATGTTGGAGTCTAAGGGATCAGGAAGGTTTGCTTCATAATAAGTTATATTCCAAGAACAGTTATCAGGCCCAGAAAGCAAACCGGCCATAGTTCAACTTCTCTCCTCACCAACACTGGGCATTCTGAAAGGATCCCTTATTAATGGGTTTTTATTAAACTGCTAATAAATGGATGCAATCGATTTGCTAAACTGCAGCCCCCTTCCTTTCAGCCCCATAAAAGCACCTCTTTTACAGTTCATAAAGGGCTGAAGGTGTGAGGTTTGCTTGTAGGCGAAGAGGTTTAAAACTGCTGGGGCACTAAACTGCAGGACAATGGGCATCCTGTGGTGGCTTTGTATGGGCAGTGTTGCAAGTGTAATGTATTGACTCATGGTCATGTTGTTTATCTTTGTTTCTGTCAAGCATTCGAGCGTGGCCACTCGTTTGTTGAGGATCCCGGCAACGCCATTCTCTGCGTTGGATTCTCTGCAGCTGAACGGCTCCGGTCGTGGATGCATCAGATCCTGAATAAAAGCCTACTATTTCAACCCACGTTTACCTTGTTGTCACCTAACAACTTGGCGACGAGCGGGAACTCCTTCCGCACCAACCACCAAGATCCAGCTTTACATCTCATGAAAATTGACTTGAAGTCATTTAAACTCCAATTTCCAAGGAGCAACTTTGACTTCTCTGGCCTTCGTGATTCAACGAAAAGCTTCACCTAGTCGCATCGAACCCAGTGACTCCAGATTTACCGTTGTACAACTTTATTTACACTATTGCTTACTTTTATATCTGCGTGACAGTTTAAGCTTCATCGAACGCTGGTTCCCTCCTGCGCATCCTTTGAATACGCATGCATGCGCCTCCTTTGTCATTATACTGAACACGCTGACACCACAAGTAAGCTTCAAGACGAGCTCACCAGCTGCCGAAACGCACATACAACCGTTTCCTTGATGACACCATCAGGCAGCCATCTTGGAAAGCAAAGAGTTTATGTACTTTACAGCGACAGGCATGCTTAACACATCACTTTGCCTATCGCTTCCTTTTTTCATTCCTACAGCGACAGGCACTCTTTGCCGGTCATTCCATCACTGCATTTTTTCACAGCGGTATGCATGCTTTCCAAAACAAACAGCTACTGCAGCTTTGCCTACCTACTCAGCGACAGGCACGCCTTCTTCAACGTCACACTACCATGTCTTCATTTTTCTCTACAACGATAGACACAATTAATTTGAACACTTTTCTCTGCTTTGCGACAGACACGCAGGCTACTACCAGTAGGAGTACAAGCACCTCTTTAACTTCTTGTTTGCCATAGCCTATATACCTTGCAACTTTGTCACTCAACTCACCTAGTCATGGCCTAAACCCAACAATTCCAAACGCCAGCTCCATTTCTACAAATTCCAGGCACACCCGTACTCGAATGGCAACAGTGGCTAAAAACATTTGAAAATAACCTTATAGCGATTGATGCCGTGAAATATCCCCCACCCCGCAAAGTCGCTATTTTATATGGCTGCTTAGGTATCGCAGCACAACAGGTCTTTGAGAACCTTCCTGTATTCCCCGCACCCACTGGTTCAGGCGATAATTGGGACACATATCAGGAGGCTCTCGCACGTTTAAACAAACAATATTATGACGAACCTAGCAGCGTTTTAGAACGTCAACTTCTTTAAACTCAAGAAGAGTTGAGAGGAAAGCGTTAAAGATTATATCTCCCAACTTAGAATTCTAGCATCTACATGCGAATTTGGTGCAAGCACAGATACTTGTATAAGAGATCAATTCATTTTCTCATGTTTTTCAAAACAAATACAAGAGCAATGATTGTTAAGTTGTAAAAATCCATCACTAGCAGAAACTGAAGACATTGCTAAGAGCATTGAGAGAGCAACCATCTCTTCGAAAATTTTACAAGAAAGCTCTTCACAACCTAGTGTTCATGCAGTTGACGAATGTTCCCCTTCCACTTGCTCAGAAAATCTTATCAACAACCCACTAGACAGCTCTTCAAGAAATCTATCATCTGCTATAGATGCGGGTCAAAGAATCACATCAGCAATTCCCCTAATTGTCCCGCTTCTGGTAAAAGATGTTCATCTTGCAAAATAATTGGTCATTTCGAAGCTGTCTGCAGAGGCATCAAGAGGTTTACCAGAGTTAACAACATTGAATTCAACAAAAATCTGGAATCATGCTCCGATAAATGTAATGACGTTATGTTGTCCATTGAGTGCGATTCTGTTGATCTTTGCAAAGTTAAAGGACCATGGTGTGAACTATTAATCGGAACAGTCTCTTTACAAGTAAAGGCTGATTCAGGTTCTCTCATCACCATTTTGTCAGATTCAGCGTGTTACACAAACTGGGATGGTCATGTAACTCTTAGCAAATCAGATGTTAACCCTAAGGCTTATGGCGAAAAAGACATTGAAATGTTAGGGTACTTTCATTCCAGAATTGAGTGCCTTTGCAGACGCACCTACACCAAAATCTATGTTGCGCTTAAGGGTAGAAACATTTTAGGCTGGGTAGATGAACCCGTCACTCTAGGAGATATTCCACATGATTACTACAGCTACCACGAACACAAGTCCGTCAACATCTCCAATTTTTCTTTGTCAAGTTACAATCTGGACAATTTACTTAGTCAATTTCCCACTGTTTTCCAGAACAAGGTTGGCAATGTTTTGGGTTTCAAACACGACATTCGCCTCAAGTCAAACGCACAACCCTTCATTCACAAGATTCGATCTTTACCCCTTAGTGCAAGAGATGAGTAAAAAAAAGTTTTGAACAATCTATTTGACCAGGGAATCATCACACCCTGCACTCCTCCGAGTGGGTTTCTCCCATAGTTCTGGTGCGCAAAAAGTCAGGTGAGGTTAGGTTATGCGCCAACTTGCGCTTTCTTAACAACGATATCATTGTGGATTGCCACCCCTTACCTAAAATCCATGACCTCATGGCCAACCTAGGCGGTGCCAAGTACTTTTCCTTGTTAGACCTTAGATCCGCTTACCACCAGATTCCACTTTCTTCGAAATCTCAAGAGTTTACTACTTTTGTAACCCCCTTTTCGGGGCTTACAAACATCTGAGACTTCCATTTAGCCTGGCCTACGCGGCTAGCGTTTTCCAGAAGCTTGTGGACACCCTGTTCAAAGACATCCCCGGCGTACAAGCGAACCAGGATGATATCGTGGTGCTCGCCAGTAACATCACAGAACATGACAAAATCCCCTTCAAGGTGTTAGGAGTACTAAAAAAAGGCTGGAGATGACCGTCAGACACGATAAATGCAAATTTGCAGTGCAAGAATTAGACTATTTAGGCCATACACTTTCACCTGATGGCATAAAACCGAAGTTCTCCCTTATTAAAGCCATTAGAGATGCGACTCCCCCCAATGATACAGACTCCTTAGGCTCATTCCTTGGCCTAGCAGAATATTATGCTAGATTAGTGCAGGGCTATGCACAAATTGTGGAACCTCTGCGGGCTCTTCTAAGAAAGGGGATAACATTTGCATGGTCAGATGATCTACAAAGAGTCTTTGAACAGGTTAAAAACCTAATTGAAGACTCCCCAGCCTTACACCCATTCTTAGATGGGTTTAAATGTTTAATCACAGTTGATGCTGGTCTAACAGGTTTAGGAGCTGTGTTGGGTCAATGGGTTGCAGGCAGAGAGCACACTGTTGCTTTTGCCTCCAGAACGCTTCAGTTAGATGAAACTAGGTACAGTACCATTGAACGCGAGGCCCTAGCTTGTGTTTGGGCAATTCATAAGTTCAAACCATACATTTGGGGTCGCGAGTTTGAGATTTACACAGACCACAAGCCACTTATGCACATGCTCTCTAGTAGCACCTCAAATAGAGATTCTGCCAGACTAGTTTGTCTACTATAAAAAAATCCCAGGAAGGTGACTAGGCAATTCCAAATTTTCTTCACCAACCTTAGTTGCACAAGTGGGTAAGGGTTCTGCTCTCCTTGACAGCAAGGGATGGTGGAACAATAGGGCTCATGTCAAAGTCTCTCCCTTTCAGGCTGACGTGTTACGTAAGCACTACCACAGAAAATGATCATTGTGATTGGTTTGACTTATTTCATGAAAAAGAGTCTGGATCCAACTCTGTTCTTGTACCAGTCATTGCACAATCTGCCCAACCACAGGTTATCGATCATAATGTTTCGCCTGAGGCTTCTTTTAAAAGAGCCACACGTCTGAACCAAATTTCTTGTAAGTTGCGAGATTATGTTTTGGAATAACTGGCACACATTTCCTCTCCTCAGTTTATTGTGCATTTCCATTTTATTGATTTAACCTTACATTTGTTCCAACCAATGCTTGTATGTATCCTGACTCGCTTTCCTTTGCCCTTCCTAGAGGGGAAGATGTTGTAAGTGTAATGTCCCCACGCGACTAATGGTCATGTTGTTTATCTTTGTTTCTGTCAAGCATTCTCGAGCGTGGCCGCTTGTTTGTTGAGAATCCCGGCAACGCCATTCTTGGTGTTGGATTCTCTGCAGCTGGACGGTTCTGGTCGTGGGTGCATCAGATCCTGAATAAAAGCCTACGATTTCCACCCACGTTTACCTTGTTGTTACCTAACAGGCAGCAAGGTAGGAGGCCTGATTGAAGGTCCGAAACCTGCAGAATGTGTCTCCTTCAATAGCGACCATAAGAGGGGGGGCCGTCCCTAGGTCTCACCTCGCTACACCACAGCATCAAGGACCAAGGGAGAAGAGGAGGTCCCCTCGTGTGGCCACAACTGCAACGAGATGCCTTGCTCTCAATTAGATGAGCAAGAGGACCGATGTGCCGTGGCCTGTCTGTGGCATATTGGTGCAGGACCCCATGTTGGTGGCTGACTGTGGAGCCCTGGGCAGCTGCCCACAATGCCCATGCCTAGCGCCAGCCCTGGTAAGTCACTATTTGTAAATCATGGGAGCATCTGCTGGTGCCCCATGCATAATATATTTAAGTTCATTAAATCCGAGGGCAGCAAAAAGTGAAGGAAAAATATGGTGAATAACAGGGTGAAGATGAATCCAACACAAGGTCTGTATTTAGGTTATAACAGGAGGACTGGGTGCCTGTTCTGTAATGGAAGGTCTGTGGCATCACCTGAGGCCTCCCAGCTCTATTATTCTCACGCCTTGTATATATGTATAAATGCGCTGTGCTAGGACATGTAGCAACAAAGCAAGTTTCTAATAGTGCTAGTCCATCGTGCATTCCAGGGCAGCTTCAGGGTGGGTTGGAAGCCAGCCCCTCACTCTTTTCGAAATGTACACTGCTTAATCTGCAGGGCGCATATCGGTCTGAGCCGTAGGCTATGAATTTGGCAGTGAGCGGCCCACTTCTCAGATTGCTCATCAAAACGGTTCACTGCGGTTTAACCTGTTTGGCAGGTTCAACCCAAGCCTTGTCTCCACATGATACAAGGAAACGAAAAGAGGCAGTTACGGCCCAGCTGAGGACGACTGACCACTTTTTCTTTGTTTTTTTAAAGGGCTGCGCAACTTACATTTTCATTTAGGTTTGAATACAAATGTAATGCCATTTTAAGGACACTTATCAAAATTGTGCCTAGATTTTTCTAGTTCCAACTTTGTTACTGCGTTGCGAGGTGTCTTACTGTTTCCACTAGGGGCTGTATATGTCAAATTAAGCCTTTGATTACCTGTTTCAGAAGGTTTCTGTCATTACCCTTGTTTTATTCCATACTTCATTTTAGGGGCAAAAGTGACCGTTGGCTATTTATATATAATACTCATAACAATCTATTCCGTGAAGTTAAACAACTGCTGACACTACTTGGATGTAACCTATAGGGTTGGTTGGTTATCTTACCGACCCTGGAAGGAAGAAACACAGGGTCAATACTGGAACCCATGACGTTACACTCTGGCTCAGCAGCGGCCGCCTAAGGACTAAGTAACCGTGCCGACTTGGTAAACCAAGCGACGCGCTCATCATGGAAGATAAAGTTTGCATTTCACAGAAACTAGAACAAGCGCAGCATGGCCAATGAACCTATGTTTTTGGTAGGGGAAGTGTTTGGTAAGAGCTTGGTGAAAGTGAGCGTTTTTGTCAGCAATCCTAGAGAGAAAATACAAAATGAAGCAACATCTCGGGCTGGCTAAAATGATATAGAAGCTCGAAGTACGGTACCTTTGTTCAACAGCAGTGGCGGCTGGCATCTATGGAGAGTGGTAAGGTGGTCGCATGCATTATCGCGCACCGCAAATAAAATTAACTTACCTTACATGCTGCATGCTTGACACGCCATCCTCCTTGCTCCAGTCCAGTGTTCAGGGCAGGCCCCAGCCAACTCCCTTAACTAATCCTGGCGCTGCTCTCATGTTGTTAACCAGCATGAGAGAAGCACCAGGAATGGAGGGAGCCCCCTCTCTTGGCGCTCCCAAGGACACAGAAGGCCTGTGCTTCTCTCAACCCAGGTCTCTTGAGACAGCTGAGTTAGAGAGGTTTAATGTGCATATGTGTGGTTGGCTGTCGCAAGACAGCCGGCCAAAGGGACATGTGCAATTTAAACTTAAGTGCACAGGCAGCCCACCACACCTCCCTGCTGCTGCCACTCAGCAGGTCCCAACCCCGTCCTGACACTCAATTCAGGCCAGGTTGATGAAAAATAAAAGGTAATTAATTACTTGTATTACTATCTTGTTTTCATCTCTGGGGCTTGGGGGGGCATTTTAGTTGGCGGGGCAAGGCTCCCCCGCTCTAATGGAGGAGCCGCCCCAGCTCAACAGACTACATTTGCTGAGCTAAACAGAACCCTCAAAGAAGAACCTTATGAAAAGGTCATCGAAGATGAAGCCTGCATTGTAAGAGGTGAATTAGAGGCATTCAGAGCAAAATGCTATATAGTTGATTTTTATGACAAAAGGGAGAGCATGTGAACTGCAAAGAAAGCCAATGCATGCCCAGCTCTTTAATTAGAGAACACATAAAGCTGTAATTTGGGACCGTGCAAGAGTGACTAGGGAATACCACTGATTTTATGATACGCTAAGGGAAACAGATAACACTCCTTAAAGAAATATTTTGACTTTGTCATGGTTTTCGTAAAAATTAATTTTTGAGTAGCTGCTAGGCCATCACTAATATAAAAAACAACCATTAGCTAAAGCAATACATTTTTGGCCTCACAAAGCACACTTTGCCATAGCAGTTCCTGGTGGTGAAGGGAACTACGCGGCGTGGATGTGAGAGAGCGGACCCATTACCCCATGCTGTAGTGGGTGGACGAAAACTATGAATGAGACAAAAGCAGAACTAACAGAGCTGGCTGATATATATACACACAAGCGTTGATATATAGATCTCAAACCCTTCCCTTCCGTGGAAGAAAAGAATGGGTCGCACTCTGGATTGGATTGCAACAGTCTTTGATAATTTATTCCATTAAAGAAGATTTTTATTAGGAACCAAACAGAACTCCAACGCGTTTCGGTCTCCACCGAGACCTTGATCATGGAAGGGGAAGTGTTTGTGATATTTACGGCGGTCTGGATCAGCTGCAGGATTACGCACCATCGCAGAGCGCCACAGAAACCAGCAAAATGAGCCAAAGGATCTTGGAGATATATATATATATATATATACACACACACACACACACACACACATACATACACACACTGTCAGGGCAATCCAAGTCCAAACACAAAGACGGGAATTCTTCTCAAGAAGTGTTTATTTAAGGTGCAGGAACCCTCTCCCCTGCCAACAGACGCGTTTCAGCGTTACCGCCTTCCTCGGTGTCACATATATATATATATATATATATATATTCACTGAAAAAACCATAGGTTTCACACATGTTATAGTTAGCTGGACATTTTACTGATAAAAAAACCAATGAAATTCCCCCGTTATAGTTAGTGCAGGCAACTATAACTCACGCGACCGCAATCCTCTGCTGATGCTAATACTGTATTTAGACACTTATTTGCCCATGTCTTCTTCCATTAAATTTTAGCTATACATATATTACAAATATTTTTTTTTCATAAAGACACATATGTCATCAGCAGAGGATTGCGGTCGCGTGAGTTATAGTTGCCTGCACTAACTATAACGGGGGAATTTCATTGGTTTTTTATCAGTAAAATGTCCAGCTAACTATAACATGTGTGAAACCTATGGTTTTTTCAGTGAATTTGCAAGGTTTTTTAAATGCTAATTCCTAACTATAACGTGTGTGAAACCTATGGTTTTTTCAGTGAATTTGTTCGGTTTTTTAAATGCTAAGTTACTTTACGCCATTCGTGGCGTGCGCGCCCACTTAACGCAGTTCGTTCCGTGCGCGCACCGTGCGCTTCGCGCACCGTGCGCCCACTTTACGCAGTTAGTGCCGTGCACGCACGGTGGGCACGCGGTGCGCTACGCGCACCGCGTGCCCACGTTACGCTGGATGGGCCATGTACGCAAGATGCGCTTTGCGCACCGTGCGCACATGGAGGACATATTATGCGCTTCGTTGTGAAAGGAAATCTTTTACATTTTCAATGCAATAGATATGCCATGCACAAATATTGCCCTTCGGCCACCATTTGCACACGGGGTGTGGAGTGTGTGGATAATTTTTTTTTTTTTTTAATTTTTACCGTACGCGTACGGTAAGCATAATCAGCGATTTTTCAAAAAAATAACATTGATTTTTTGGCCTTGGGGGTTCTTTGGGGACACCTTCATCAAGGCTAGGTGGTTAGGAGCTGTCTAAACAGCCCCTTTACATGTTTTTTGCCTTTGTTATTCCTCCACCCCTCAGAGTGCGAGAGAGAAAATGGCGGACGCAGCTTCCTGGTTTCGACCGATTCGAATGTTTACTAAGATCTAACAGCCAATCAGAATCGCGCACGCGTATGGTAAGCTTACCGTAAGCGCACGGTAAGCTGCCACAGATATATATATTGATTTAAATGCTATTTTCTCAGGATCTACTGAACAGATTTACACCAAACCTAAAAAAGGCACTTCCTTGACCTGTAGACTACCTCTCTGCCAAATTTCAAGTAACTCTGTTCAGCCGTTCGGGCTGTAGCTGTGTCTAAATGTCCTATGGAAAAACGCGTTTTGGGACCCCCCTTTTTTCTCAGCCCCCACTTGACGAATCCCCCCGAGGCTTTCAGGGTAGGAGCGGAGCGTAGCGCCCCATTAGTTTTGAAAATTTCGTGAGGATTTGTCGACCGGCGCCAAAGTTATTCCAAATAGAATGTTGCGGATTTCCTATGGTAAGAGGGTCCTAACTATAACTACCTACTGGCGACCGCCAGTAGGTAATATATATATATATATATATATATATATATATATATATATATACACACACACACACACACATATACACACATGTATATATACACACACACTTTTTTTTTTTTAGAGCTTGAATTTCTCGTAAAAGAAGCCTAACAATTATTTCCCGCAAACAAATTAACAGCGCTGAATTCATTTGCAGGGTATTTAGCTTTCCTAAATAAACAAAGCAGGTAAACATAGAATTTTATATTTTTTTCAGTGCTGGTTAAAACAAAAACACATTTGCCATAACTGCTGCTATTAGAAGAGCATTAACCAGCACACCTTACTAGCTCACCCTTGCAGGCCCATCCTTCATGCACTCATCTACCAATTAATCCTCCCCAGTATAAGGAAATAAATATTGTAAATGCAGAACACTGTCAACAAAAAGTTAGAGCGCCCCACATTGCACTTGATTTTCTTTCTTTACATGCCTTGTTAAATTCTACTCTATAGCGTCAATGTACAACAAAGAAAAGCACTTATTAGAATGCGTGTTTTTAAATTCCTTTCCATGTGCTTTGCATTTAAAATGTGATTTATAATATAGATTGTTTAACTAAACACATTTCAAATATTAGCACATTATCCCAAAGAAAAACACACACTTCATAGAACAATGACAGACACATCTGCAGTCTCAGGTAAACAATAAATACTAAATGGACAACACTCGAATGCTCTACATCTTTTTAAAGAGTACTAAAATCAATTAATAAATCATGTAATTTAAAAAAGTACGTAATGGAGAACACTTAATTTGGACAGGATTCCTGTAACATTGATCAAACACTCAGCCGTCGGACACGTGGTTTGTAAATGTCACCTGAACCCTTCAATGGCAACATAACCCCATATTAGACAGTTATCTGTTGTGTATTCTCTCGCCGTCTCCTTCCTGCGAACCACCATGTCCCCACAGTTAATGCTAAATTTGTGACTGTCAGATTTACTTAGGTCTTAATTTGGATTTCAAATTAAAAAACCCGATAGATCACGACTCCCCACCTGAAAAGAGATTTGGGAATTCCCACACTACATCCAATGTATTGCAGCACTGAGGTCCCTTTTATTCCACGAAGTGAAACACCATATGCCGTGACAACAACAAATTATAAACATGTAAATTAAACAACTTTTAATTCCATAAACGTTTTCATCCTCTATTTTTCCTTCATTACACCATAAGAAACGGAATTCATTTATTAATGTATTTTTTTCATATATCATGATGAAGGGCATGCACGTGCCTATGATTACGAGAAGACTAAATGGTAAAGTCATGCGTTCTCAGTGACAGGCTGGGCTCTACAGGGTGGTGCTCTGGTCTTGGCTGCGCTATAGTTTGTGGTGTACGCTTCCGGGTGCATGTTAGAAAGTCCTTTGTTTGTGCAGGTGGTTGGCAGGACTCTTATTTTGCGAGGCTTGGACTAATGTTTCATCACCTGACTTTGACCCAGAACAAAAGAGAGAAAGCTACAGGAGGAAGAAATGAGAAATCGCGGAAGAAAACGGAATCCACAAACTGAGAGGAATAGAGAGGAAGTGTAAGGTGGAGGAAGAATGAAATGAAGTGGACTCAAAACCAGACAGCCTTAATATTGACGAACCTCGGCAATCGGCAGCTCAGGCGGTGAGCTCCTAAGAAAAGCTTTGGGCCCCTGCACTTCCTGAAGCACTGCAAGTTATGTTATAAACTAATTGAGGTCATTCATATTAGACACTAGGAGTTTGATAACTGTACCTCGAGAAAAAGCCTGGGAGCATTTATTAGCAAAAACATTAATTTGCAACAGACGTCACCGAGAAACAGGTCCCACTTGAGTCCCAGTGTTGTATCCTTGATATATGGGGCCCGACAGATCTTACGCACCCTGAAAGCCTCTGGGCCACGACCAGCATGATAATAGCGAAATGGAACATAGCGCAAAAATGGGGGGTGGGGACAGTACCAACAAGAACGCAATGAGTAGAGACATGGATATGATCATGGTAGCAGAGAAGGCCACATTTATGCATAGGAAATGCCCTTGCAAATGGGCTAAGGTGTGTGGAAAGTGGAACGTGTACAGAGGGAATATTTGCTCCCCTCCCAGAAGATGATAGTGATTCGGGTGAGGACATGTAGAGGTATGAACTTAACTGTATAATAAGGCGGAAATGTGTGACAGCTTACTGTATAAAAATGTTATTGTGACTGTGTAGTATCATCTGCAGATCTGAAATATTGTATTATTAACTTCAATAAAAAAAAATAGTTACAAAAATAAATATAAATAAATTTAAAAAAAAAAAAACACATTAATTTGCAATGTAAAAGACTGGAAAAATCCTATAGAGTGCCTGAAAACAGTTTCAAGCAACAGGTTAAAAAGGGGTTTCCGGTTCACAAGTTCGAAGATCTGAAGATAACTGCGGCCACACTCAGCCAAGAAGGATACATACAGCAGAGGGCTGGAAGTAGGAAAGTACAACTTGTCCACCTTTCAGAACTGAGCGAAGTACCCTCATGTGGTAGGACTCGTAAATGATCTTTATCAATTCTCAGCAACATAAAGACTGGCAATATCCATTGGCCGTCGGTGCTCACACCAAGCAGAGATTGGTAAAACGTGTTCACAAAAGTGCAGGAACTTAAAAAACGTGCACAATTTTCAATGATAAACACATAGGTTGTAGAATGCTGGAATATACCTGCTTTGGCGTTAGTCAATTGTCATTCCTGCACCAGCAAGACAAGTCCAAGTTCATGAGAGCCGCAGATTTGAAAACGGCGAAAAGAACGAGGGGAAGGTGAACAAGAGCGGATGGTCTACAACTCATGGTGCACAAAATTCGAGAAGTTATAGTAATCCACATCCAGGAATAAGGCTCATTCTCGTCAACACACTAAGGCAAGCATGTACGTAACTTGGTGCCAGCCAACACCAATAGCCGAGCCTCTCAGAATATGTGACCTACACCCTAGCAGTTCAGGTGCTGGCTGTCGGTTTATGGGCTGTCATCCACACATCTCCCAGGGAGTTCACAGAGAGAAAGATCCAATGGCAGGCCTAGGGAAAGCTACTTTGTGGCAGCTGTCATCATCATCCTTCTGGCAGTCACAGCTGCTAGACTTTACTCCTTTGTAACAGGAAACAAGCATTTACAATGCAACGGTCTCGGCATTGTTAAAGTTAGAGCTATTGGCATTGCTCATGACAATGCCGTTTCTTTAAATGTTTTAAAAACAAAAACATAAACAAAAATAATGTTATGAGCAATGCCAATAGCTCTAACTTTAACAATGCCGAGACCATTGCATTGTAAATGCTTGTTACACTGTGCCTTGAAACGGCTTCCTTTCCTTGTACACGTCATGCTTTCATAGCCTCTCCCTGGTGCACACCGTCACACGGCCTTCTGGAAGCATGCACACAGTCACATGGCCTCCAGGAAGCATGCACACCGTCACACGGCCTCCTGGAAGCATGCACACCGTCACACCGCCACCCAGAAGCATGCACACCGCCACATGGCCTCCCGGGAGCATGCACGCCGTCACACGGCCTCCCGGGAGCATGCACGCCGTCACACGGCCTCCCGGGAGCATGCTCACTTTACAGAGATGGTCGCTTCCAGGGGCAGACTTTGATGGGAATCAAACAGGCCTGTGCATCAAAGATGTGATCGGTGCAGATAGCATCGTTTCACTGATCTGTAAATTAATAATGGTGCAGCACCATGTCCCTACTATTATTATAGTGTTTTCGTGTGCACGCTTCCACAGAACGCTCAGCCCTTGTTGGCGCTTTTCGCTTGCAGCGCTTTGCTCTGGGCTTTGTGTGGTTTGAGGCTGCCTGTGATGGTGGCCAGCCCCGTGTGCCCCCCACCCCTCGTGCGCACCAGGGCGGCTGCGGGCCACGGGGAGGCGAGTCTCTGAGTCTGGGAGGAGACTAGCGCGCCCTCTCCGCCAGGGGGTTCGCTGCAGGGACCCCCCAGTGCCCCCGAGCACAGGGTGTGCTCTGTGGTGGGGTGGTTTGAGGCTGCCTGTGGTGGTGGCAACTGGCACTGCGGTGTCTCGCACCTCGCAGGGTCTACTCTGTGAGTCTGCGCTCTGTCTGACACAGGATGACCCCACCCCAAGGGACCCAATGTGCGTCGATCGCACAGTGCGCTCTGTGGCGAGACGGTGACCAGGGCGCTGGCTCGTCTATGACCTGTGTTTATGCAGCTGCCGCATCGGTCTGTGGGAGACCTTAACTCACAAGCCCCACCAGCCAGGAAATTAATGCAATAAACACTTTAGTACTGGCCACACCGCTCTTTTGTGGAGGGGGTTAGGTAAAGCGGAACAAAAAATGTGAGCGATTTCAAACCCAAATAATAAGAAAGAGCAATAGGTTAACAAAGAAAGAAGAGGGGTGGGGGGTTGGGGGAGAAGGAGCCGAGCGATAGAGGAAAGAAGGCAGGAACGGTGGCGCAAGGGGGTGAGGAAGGTCAAACCAAACAGAAATAGACACCACTGCCTTTCTCCGAGGAAGAGCAGAAATGCCTCGGAGAAACGCAGCGTCGTTTTCGGATTCGGGGGCGTGTCTTGCTGTTATATGAGACTTTCTGCAAAAAACACGCCCCCCGATCCGAAAAGGACGGGGCCTGATCGGAGTGACGGGACCTCTTCTCCAGTGGCTGGCCAGCATTGAAGAGGCCAGCCAATGGAGAACAGGGGAGAAGAGGGGCAGGTTCAAGCCCCTCTTCTCCAAAACATTAAATCTCTCGACTTCCGGTTCTGCCTTCGGCAGACCGGATGGTCCCGAGACCTAAAAATACACCTCTGGCCCAGAGTGCGGTGTGACTAGGAAGAACCAACAACCACCCTAAGGTGCACACAAGCATACACTGGGTTTCATTCCATTTCCAACCACTGTTAGGTACCAAGGGAAACCTGTAGCACAGGACTGCAGCAGGAGGAACCAACTAGTAGCTATAATACAACACAAATTCATTCGGTGCCTGTCTTAAAACGACTGATGTGCAGATGAAAAAAAACATTGCTAATGCTGGGTTAAAAAAGTCAGAGATCTCTGTGCAGACTCAGCACAGCAACGTTAAAGAGAACACTATTACTCAACTTCAGTTCAGGACATCAACATATCTGAAGACTAGCAGGCCCCATATGGCAACAAGCATTTGCAATGCAATACGTCTCGCATTTATGCGAGTTTAAGCTATTGGCATTGTAAATGACAATGCCTTTTATTTATGTTTTAAAAACGAAAACAAAAATAAAAGGCATCGTTATTTGCAATGTCAATAGCTCAAACTCGCATAGATGCGAGACCTATTGCCTTGCAAATGCTGGTTTAATATGCAAGTCGCTGAATTGATATATTTATTGTGAATGATGGAAAACAACTAACCGGTGTGATAGTACCCCCGTGAATTTTAGGTACTGGGTACGGTGCTGTGCCCAATGATAAACGTCATCTCACAAACAGTTTCCATCTGGTGCAGTCAGGGAGGCCATCACTTGAAAAATGAAAATATGCCCCAGAGTGTGCGTTGTGTACGTCACCCACGTGCAAAAACATGCACACAGATGCAAACATGTATTCATACAAATGCACACTGACACACACGTTCACATACCAAATACACACACACATTTAAACAGTCATTTGCATACATACAACCATTTGTATATGCACAGATACACATACAATGATGTACAGACACAAAGCAAATGTCAATTTACATACACACAAGCAAACATGCACGCACACAGTCACATATACATACACAGATTATACACACACACACGGAAACACTCAAACACGCATGTGTAAAGGATAAGATACACACTTAACAGTCATTGTGAAATAACTTGGTACATGTTGCGTTATCCGCAATAAATTTCTGACTGGTAAACCCGGAAAAGCTAAAAAAAACAAAAAACCCTGTAGTTATTTGGAAAATAACTCAGCTGTTTGTGTACTCCTAAGCCGTGAGGTCAGGTGAAACAAACGGGTTTGGATCAGTCCCCCTCGTTACCCTTCATCCTGATATTAAACTTAGAAACGCAGATAAATCGACCAAAACTTAGGCCTAACGTGGGGTAACTTCAGCAAGTAATAACAGTTTTCTATTTAAATAACAATCAACGGCGCGGTGGGAGGTGGAAGGTTCTACAAAAAAACATACAAGCTGTAGCCGGGGACAGGACGTGCTGCCAGACACTGCAATTTTAAACACCATGTAACTAACACAACATAAAGTTTAGGCTAATTGTTTTACTTTTTTTTGCTCTTTGGAAATTATGTAGCCTTTGAAATAGGAATCAGTAAAACATTCGTGCCGGCTACTGCCCCAAGTTGCAGGCGTGTTTAGAACCCAGACACCTGGCCTAAGACCACAGGCTCCAAACATTGTCAAGCGCAGAGTGGCCTGAAAGGATGACCGGTGGTAGGTCAGTAAAAGGGCCATAGGATTGGTCAAACAACCCGGACCGGACAGAGGCCACGAACCGAGCAACCCGGACAGAGGTTCCGACCCGAAGAACCAGCACCGGACAGAGGTTGAAAAACAAGCGTGTGTACAGGTGAGACCCCACTCACAGCACGGAAATCTGTGTACACTGTGGGGGGAGCCGCATAGGCCGAGCACCGCGATGGTGGATCAGCGAAGGCCACGCACGGGCAGACAGCGGAGCTCTTATCACATGGGTCGGGCGTACAGACTCCAGAGCAGAGGCAGGGTTATATGCACTCTCAATGTGCATGAAAGCATTGTTGGAAATCAACATTGTCCACTCACCGTCTAAAACAAACTGTCGCCATTGTGCAAAGGCAGCCGTTTGTTTATATTCGCTTTCACTTTAAGTTAAAGTGCGATTAAAAAATAAACACGCGGCTGCCATTGCCAAAGCTGACTAACAAAACATAGTGCTTCCCGACTGAAGGAGACAGTGTAACGCGCCGCACGTAAATGATCCAGTCCTGATGGGCGGTCCCAAAAGGAGACAGGGCGGTAACAAGGAGGTACTAAGAAGCCTCATATTGACTTGGAAGGCAGCATGTACCATGAACGATGACTCCAGCCAATGAAAAATATGGGCGGGGCTTCCACTCCACTTCTTAACCTCTTCTGTGCCCATGACGAGATAGTCTAGTCATGGAGCACGGTTGCGCTGTGCCCATGACGAGACTATCTCGTCATGAACCCCACCCACTAATGCAACGCCCGGCACAGGAGGGGGAAAGGGTGTGGCACTGAAGGGGTTAAAACATACCCTAATACAGCATGCCTTGCAAAGCGAGCAACGCATGCGCTGCAACGCTAGGCTCGACGTAATCATGGGGAAGCAGAGTTAGGCCCATGCTCTGATCTCTAGAGTCTCAGAAGCTAAGCACAATAAAAAGGCACAACTCTGTGTCAGTAGGTACAAGGCAACACTTACAAGTAGTTTGTAAGAGAACTGCGCAAAGACAGAGGACAGCAACAAACAGGTGGTTAAAACGTAGGAGCAAAAAGGTATAGCCACAAGCAACCATAAATACTTCAGAAGAGATAAATGGGTAGATAGGCGAACGCGAGGGTGTGGAAGCGGTTGTAAACACTAAAGCTAAATTATACTAAGTGCAACAATTCATGTCAGAAACGGACAGCCAATGGAAGGCCAAAACACAGGTGGCCTTGAGCCAATGGTAACTATCAATCGAAGGAAGGAGTAAGGCTTGCCAAAAAGGAAGAAAACCCCACACACCACTGAATAAGAACATCACTGTTTACCCATCTCTGGCTTGGAAGCTCACTAGAAGGCCCATCTAATTGGGTGAACAGCAAGACCATGTCTGCTGTAACTACTTTCTGTTTTACTGGATATGGCCCTAGCACTTCACCCCAAAGTCCTTTAGAGGACCATCCAGGGCATTGTCTTTGTGATAATCAATAGTACTCGAGCTCCCATCTGAAAGGAAAAAGATATGCTGTCTCACACATATGATGTAGGATCTTTTTCATTCTAATTTACAATCGTAACAAGTCTACCAGCTGTCTCATCCTGCAGCATCACCGGTGCCATGCCACGACTTTCTATTCCCACTCGAGGGCAGTCTTACAGCTAACCGCAAAAAAAGAACTAAACTGTGTTGCTCCAGTACCTCCAAAGTTATAACTGTTCATTGGCACTTTGAAGCAGTTTTAGGACATCATGAAGTCAATAGAAGCAGTTAATAAATGTCACATAATATGGGTAGGCCAACTAAAGCTCAACAACTTCCACATCCTCCCGCCAGAGCCAGGCAACACTGATGACAAACGTAATATAGGCGCTTCACCTATCACATGAAACCCTCCAATGAACTGTCGTGTGGACCCGGGAGGATGCCGAAAAATGAAAGAGAAGGGGGTATATAACTGTTCCGCTAGCCCAGCAATAATGGCATGCTGTTACGAGAGGCATATGTCAGCAGGGCATTATGTTTCCATTTACAGATAGCCGTCATCAGCTATGTTAGTTCCGTTGGTTCAATTTCTACTTACAAATATTAAAATTTGCAGAGTGCACTCTATATTGACAAAGGAAAGGTCAGTACAGGAAAAGGGGCGTCTTGCCTTCAACGAGCGCTCTGAAGCTCTAGCCACACCACAAACGGCAGAGCCTGTCCCATGTTCGATTGACAACTTAAGATCAAATGCATGTCACATTCAGGAACCAGGGTTTTACAATAGTTTGCAGCTACTGGGGAAATCAACGTTCAAAAGGAGTCATAAAACTCTCGGACATAAATTGCACCACGCTGCAGGAGTCGACCAAGCAGCTGTTTCACAAACTTGGGCTTAAAAAATAGGGAACTTCGAACCTAAGCTTTCCTCAGAAACGGCATACTAAAAATAAAACCGCTTTAAAAAAAAAAAAAAACGAAACCGGGAAGTAGCAGCTGCCTCGGGGATCCACCACATTTCTGGCTGGGACAGAAAAAAATCCTCCCCGCTCGCTATGAGACAGAGCAAGGAACCCTTCTGATGGGAGGAACGTGGGGATTAGGCAGAACATTTGCTACAGCAGCTGTGGGCTTCGATAAAGGCGGCCATCTTCACTTCACTCTTTGTTAATAACCCTGGGTGGCAATTCCAGTGGAAGTGTTACAAAGGGTTCCTAGTGAATCCAGCTGTGCCACATTAAGGTTTTATTAGTTTTGGTGTAGGCCTTAAAAAGAAAAGTGACTAAACAATTACAATCCATCAAATGAAAACTACGACATTGAAAAACTAGTAAAAACACACGATTACGTTAATGCTCCAAGAAGAAACCAAAAAAGCAATATTTAAAAAACTCTGTAGCAATCAGTCTGTTGGTGGAGCATATATGAAGTGCAGTTTTGCGTCAGCCGGTTATGCCAAATGAACATTTTCTGAAAGAGTGAGCTATTGTAACAGGCAGTCAAATGAACAAAATGCCCTCCATCTGTTGTCTGTGCACAAATTATGAAGAGTACAAATGCGAGCCTACTGGAATAACCCTAGCAGCAATATTTATTGCCTAAGCGAGACCATAATTCTTGAATTTAAAAAGAATCAATGTAATTTATGTTCATTCAAAATCAACCTATGAGACTGGGATTTAATTGAGATACAAGATTCATACACAGGTCAGAGTCAAGGAACCCTAGCAATATTTACACCCGGGCCTTACTTAAATAGTGGCTCAGGAAGGAGCTTGAGCGCATCCTGTTAAGCCCATGATGTAAACGTCTTAGATGAACTTGACATCATGGGCTTTGTCCATGGGATTTAGACCATCATATCGTTAAGTGTACAGGTTCAATGTTGGACTTGAATTAAGTAACAAAATTAAGCTGTCTGTACTCCAGTTTTACCTCATCATCCAATGGAACACCCTTGAAGGAAATGTAGCTAGAATGTTTTGAGCTATGCTCAGAAGCCAGAGATACCTATGACAAAAAAATAATAAAACAGTCGACCATGCACTGAAAACATATGAAATAGTCTTTCTTTTGAAGAAAAGAAATAGTTGAGCGGCTTTGATCCATGATTAGAAGTTCTCATTCCTCTCACCGATGTAGGCGTTTGGAAATTTTAAAGGGAAACCCCTCAAATGGTCCAAAACGTTCCAACAAAAGCACCATATTTGTGCTGTGGCAAACCCGTTGCAAAAGTAAACTGATCGCCTTTCAGTTGCCGATTTGAGGTGTTCTGGTGTTATACTGGTACTAATGAGGTGAACCTTTTGTCCAAACAGAATTCATATGTATAGAATTGACAAAATAGTACTTCAACAGAATGTGCCACGTTATGCCGCATAATTAGTCAAATATTAATTAATAAATTGTTCAACCCAGCTATGTAATTTGGCCCTCCGTTCAGCACAACTCCAGTGGCAGTGTCTTTAAGCCAGAATGTACAGTTATCCATGCCATGAACTGAAGGCCTCAGTGAGAAGACTGGAACTTTGCAGGCGCTGGGCATTCATCCCACCAGGAGCAATGCCCTCCAAGTACCATTTGCCAACAACTGACACTGTGTTGGCCAATGTCGAATAGTTGAAAAGAATGCATCTGTAGAAACATGTGCTTTCAGTTTCCAAATATATGCTTGGTTTCATTTATTTATAGAGTACCCTTCCATCCCCAGAGGCATCTTGGTGCCAAGCACCAGGAGACACGAACTGGGTTGGGGGAAACTGATACACATACAAAAGGGGGAGAGACGAGACAGTAAATAATACAGCAGGGGTAAAGGTTAGCAAAATAGGCAGGTTTTCAAGTTTTTTCTTAAGAATAAATGGGAGCGTACAATGGTGAGATGGAGATTGTTCCAAAGTTGGGAGCATGAATAGCGAAGAGCCCGCTTGCAAGCCTTGTTCTCGTAAATCTGGGTATAACCAGGAGAAACTAAGAGTTTGAGTATTTCTTTTTTGCCAGAAGTGTAGCAACTGAATTGTTGATTTCCCAGTGCTGTACTGAACCTTATTCATAAGGCAAGGCGGAGGTGGAGTCTGGTCCGGAAGACATGATTTGACCTTTTAAGATGAGCCTCCAACTGCATCTTTCTGAATCTTCTGCAGTTTAGGTAAATTTGTTTCTGGAAGGCCTGCATATAATGTGTTGCATTGATCTATTCTTGATAGAATACACTCAGAAACCACATGAACATGATAGAAAACACTTAGAAACCACATAAGCATGATACTCCTGCAGTAGGTATTGGAGAATTGTCCCTAAACATCTAAGGCTATAGAAAAAGGCTAATGCCATAAGATATTAAAGAGAAAGATGGGAGTCCAAAATGTATACTAGTGATTTAATTTTCTAAGCTAGAGAAATAGGGCCGCACAAGGAAACAGGCCAGACACTATTTTGTAAGCAATTTAAGTTGTTCCCGACCACCTGAATCTTGGTCTTGTTAGAATTTAATTTAAGGAAATTCAGGGATATCCAAGCCTGAACTCCCTTTAAGTAATCCTTCAAATTGGTGGAGGAACTGGGTGCTGAATTATCCAGTTGAATAAACAGCTTAGTGTCATCAACATAGGACATCGCAAGACATCCATGAGATCTGATTAACTTGGTGAAGGATTACATATGGACATTACCATAAATGGTGAGGAGCCATGTGGGATCCTATTCTTAGATAGCGTGCCTGCAGACCAGGAAAGTGAAAGGGTGAATACTTGGATCCAATCTACCAGAAAGGAAACAAACCATTAAGGAAATGTGCTGAATATTCCCAGCTCAGCTAACCACCTCAATAGAATAGAGGGGTCCACTGTGTCAAAGGGGTGGAGAGAGATCCAGAAGGATGAGGGCAGCCAAGCTGCCATGACTAATAATAAATGTAATTTCATCAAGAGGAAAGGCAGAAGCAGTTCCAAGGTTCCTGGCTGGCTATGTCTTCTAACAAGCTGATTAACCATGATTTGTTCTGGCAGTTTGCCACAGACAAGAAGAAGGGTAATGGGTCTACAGTTTTCCACTAAGAGCCCATCCAAGTTATCTTTTTTTCCAACAGGTGAGTGATAACTTTGGCTTCCATGTATTCTAAATTGCATAAGGAATCTCAGCTTGCTCCTATATGAACTGCGTAGTTTCTTGGAGAGCTTATACTACTGACATCATAAAAAGGGAAGACCGCATACCCAGTCAAGCAGCACGCTTCTTGAGGTGTGCTTACTGAGAACTGTTTTCTGTATTAAGAGAAAATGTGTAGGTGTGTTTTAAAAATGGTTGAGGTGAGGCTGTCTTTCTCCCTATGTGGCTTAAAAAGTTCACAAAAGTTTGTATGAGCCCATTACTGCATATATACCAATTAAAAGGCACGAGAACATGGGGAAAATATGTAAATAGTCATACTTTTCAGAATAACCCTTCTACTATGTAACACATGCATGTCCCTGGATGATTGTGGGTTACAAAAGATCATGGGACTGGTAACCTCAGTTAACACCAGAGATGACTAATCTAGAGAAAAAGCCCACTAAAACCTCACAGGACTTCCACACCATATAGTTTTTAGTCAAGGGTTAGCAAGAAGCAATGTGCTGAACATTTGTTTACCGACAATGAGACCATGTCCAGATCATGAAGATAGAGCCAGACACAATATCCTTGCTTCTCACGTGGGTGCTTCAGGTGGTGGTGCCCCAACAGCAAACTACATCTGATCTTGTATCTCTTAGATTTCAGGAGAGCTCCTTCTTGAGAGAGGAAAGACCAGTTTCGACAGTTGCCAAGTAAATTGCCAGGGTCGCACCTGGAAGAAACCTCATTGGATCACTATACCAACAGTAGACACAAGTAAGATAGATCAGTGGATCACCTTATAACTGCAGAGTATGGGTTTGAGGTCACTCTGCCACCACGCCAAGGTAATAAAACAAATAGCACGGTTCTAAGTAACAGAGTCTACTTGCCGCAACGAGAGGCTATTTGCCATATAACTTTACCATTCAATTATTAGTTGTTTCCCGATAACCGTTCACATTTTACTTCAGTGGAACAGCTGCAGACTTTTGTACTGTAACCCTGCTTTCTAGAAAATGGCTCTTGTTGTCACCTATCCTTTGAGTATTGTACATCTCGTGCTGCAGATTTGACTCATTACCCTATGTCGTCTTCGGAGAGCTCCCACGTTGCACCAGGCTAAAGGTTCCTCGTTCATTCAGTCCTGTTTTTTACCTCTGCATTCTAATCTGTAGCGTTACCTCTAGCTTACCTCCAGCATTCATTGTTTTTTTCTTGATTCTTTAGCAATTACAGAGATGTAATAAACACAATAAACGACAACTCAGCTTCATAGCAAATACTGTTCTTTCCAACATTGTCACACCTATGCATTTAGACCATAAGAATAATGCAGTGCCATTATTGTTTTTTTTGTGGGTAACTCAAGGGTCCCTAAACTTGGAAAAGTCAGAGAGAGAGACTGGCACCAGCTACAGCAATGTGGCTGCATAGAAGCAACATGGCATGCAGCTCCACAACGCAAGAGCAGGGAAACACATGTTTCTTCCTGATTTCAAAGGCGTCAAATGTCCTTTTTAGGTCTCGCCTGACCCAGCGCATGCGCTGGTCTGGCGAGACTTATTGAGAGGGCTCCAAAAAGTGCTACCAGGCCAGCCTAGAGCTACAGTGCATGCGTTTTACCGCGATTACTTTCACTTTCGCGGCGGCAAGGCCGCTTTGATGTTTGATCGCAATCGCGATCACTTTCACTTTTGCGGCCGCAAGGCCGCTTGGCATAGCCAATAGGTCTTGCTTTTGGGACCTTATAAGTATTTAGTTAAGCAACTGTTGCATGGCTAAACACTTATAAGGTCCCAAAGGCGAGACCTATTGGCTATGCCAATGCTTGTTAAGTCTTGCCTGAGACAGAGCATGTTCTGTCACTCACAAGACATTTTGTTTACTTACAGGGGGTTTATAGCCCGCCCATTATGTACCATAACATAATAACGTGTATTTTTAAAGTGCACCTTCACCCGTGGGCATCTTGGAGCTGATTAACGTATGTTTATTGGTACCCAATTCAATGGTATTCATTTTAATCGACCTCAGAAGGATAAAAGGCTGCTTGGGCCTGCATGATTTGAATCTGTGACCATCAGGTCAAGCACAGGCCCCTATGGTGGACCCATTAGTCCACTAAGCTACGAGACCCGGCTACCACTAGTTGGCTGTATGATCAGTTTCATTTCCTTGCTTCTCTTTGATCAGTGCATGAAGTTGTCATTTCCTCTTAGTTTGTTTGTCCTTCCTCTGGAGCATGGCCCAAGAACTGCTACCTTGCCAAATGTCTTTCCACTACTTGTGCTTTCAGAGATTTTTTTCTTCTTTTACTTGCATCAGCAGAGCTCTTTGAATGCAAACAGAGGGCAACCTTTTGACAAATGCACATATGACAGCACTCTGGAAGAGATTCATCACCTGATCGTTTTGAAAGGAGCCCTGTGTTAGAGGTGTTTCGGCAGAGCTTTATTAGGTTAGGTTTCATACCTGTAAAGGACAACATTCACCCTTTAGGGTTATCTTAGCATTGTAGCGCTTATCTTTTCTAACTTTAAGCCATTCGGCACAGCATCTGCGCTGCTGTGCAACACGACTAGAAGATATTGACAAAGCCAATAGCTGCAGAAGGGGCAAGACCTACTGGGTTTGCCAACGCTTGTTGGTACTATCTTGCTATAAACACTAGCCACTTCTTTGGTTTCTGAATAAACCCTCCTCCAATAGCTTCTTTACTTGAAACCATACACGTTTGATTTCTCTCGCCTTATCCTTTTGCGATTTTAACCAAGCATAATTTTGGGCACCCCTCTTCAAACTCAACCAAACGGTCTGTTTTTCAGCACAGGTTGCCTCCAAAACTGGAGAATGATTTCAGATGATGGGGGCCAAGGAAGAGGCAGGGTAGTAACACAACCGCAATTTTCTGTCAGTTAATACTCTCCTAATGAATCCCAATACTTGCTCTCTTGCTTAGCCCTATAACCCCAAAGGAGGTTTCTGTTTTGTAACATTTAAGACAGCCTCTTTCTTATTATCCTTAAAGCTACTTACACCCAAGGAGTGCCTTCCGTGAACATAAGGGCACTCCTTGTATCACAATTTGAACTTGTTGAAATCTTATTTGTTCGCCCCATGCCCCCACAGCCCCCTTGCATCTTCCACCACCACACCAAAGTTATCTTTCCTCAGAGTACAACCTCCTGAAAGCTGCAGGTCCTAGGTCTGGAATAATGCGAGGGGAGGAACAAAGGCGTTTTACAAACTTGAAGTGCCCCTTCTTCCTGCGTGCTGGGAAAAGTGAGCTGAATTTCAATGCATTGGTCTGGTCTCAAGATCAACACAACGTGCTCTGCTTTAAAAAGATGGAAAACGAAAATACTCAGCGGCAGTAAGAAAAACAACAAAAATGGGGGCGTCAGCTTGATCCTGCATGTTTGCTGCTGCTCTCCCGTTCCATCAAATACAGTGGGGTCTAGAGGTCTGCTTGACTAGGCAACCACTGGATCTAGTGATGGGATGCACGGTACAAAAGAGCTGTCGTTTTACAAGTAGTCACTGTACTTTGAACTATGTCTCCTGTTAGAAGCAGATACATTTAAATAAGGGGGAAATTATATATTACACCGCAGGATACATGTGTATATCAAATCATGTAAAAATTGCTGCTTGTGTGTACATATAGGGTTATGGCTGCTACTAATAACTACAATAAATGCCATTTGTATAATTATGTACATATAAGTTAACTATAGTTATTAGAAACCATTAAAAAAAACATATGATAAATGTGGACGGCAGACCATGTAAATATTGCTGTTTCAATGTACATATGGGTATTTATATAGAGGGCATCAATCAAGCACACAAAACTTTACCAAGCATTGTGTGTGTAAGTGTATTCGTGCGCGTGTAATTTACAGAGATATTATTTTAAATGATTTGTCCTTCCCACCCGTACTCCGTGACTCATCCCAAACCTTCTGACTACCATGAATCCCAAGCATCCTTCTCAATCGTTTACCCCTCCTTTTAGCCGTGCACCTAACTAGCAAGCACACACGACCATTGCTTACAAAACAACTCACTACTTCCCTGTGCAAATTCACTCCAATCATTCTATCCCTACCCCAAGTCCTACAAAACAGACAAGAAACCAAGAGACCAATCCTAACACAACTAATGAACAAGAAAAAAACAAAAGAAAAAAATTGTACTAACTACTATTCTTGTGCTCCGGAGTAGTGTGCTACTCACCAAAAAAGCACTTCGGACTTATAAGTGCTATATAAATACAATTACAAATCCATCTTACCTCTTTGACGCTTCTGCATTTGGGGAGCTCCAAGCTAACAACTAATACGTGGGTTGGATCCTGCTCTTCTCGTCTCTAAGAATGATAAAAGGGGAAGAGACTGGAGAAAGGGGAATCTTAAACAATCCCACCAACAGTGCCAAACACACCCATGTAAGTTAGGTTACATAGGAGTCTGTCAGTCAAATGCAGACATTTTTAATGAGTGAAAGGTTCTCTTCTTTCTGCCTGGTGAAACTACAACAGCAGGATCTCACATAAAAAGACAGCATAACAGTTAAACTCTCTACAATCTGAAAATACTATGTTACTGGCATTTATGTAACACACAACTGATTCAGTATGGTGTTTAATCACTTTGCCTACACCATCGCTGGCTAAGACAGGCCATGGAGACAATACATGGTTGCTATTGTGTTGTATGAGACCCATGCAGAATGATGTTTGGTGTTATGCACGGTGGCCCTACATATAATGTCTTTGTGCATTTAGTGCATACTTTAAGGACAAAGGCAAACCAAGGAACCCTGGGCAAGAAGCTAGGTTGCCAAAGTGCCGGAATCGGGTATGACCTATAATGGAGGGCAATTGGAGTGATGAGGAAGGCCACGACGTGGAAGTGAACTTGGAAATTAATATTGTGTGGCTCCGATTATTGTTTACAAGCGTTATTAGAGGTTCACAACCAAGCATACCACTGCTAAGATGCGATGGGTAAAAGCTGAAATATATAAATTCGAGAAAACATGTGGTTCCTGTGCTTATGTGATCCATCAGAACCTCTCAACATAGTCCATCTTTAAGCTTGCAAAGTAGCAAACTTGAATTGAAAAGTGCGAGTTTGGTGGTGCGTGTGTGATACGTTCCTGTATGTTCACTCCTACATTTCAGAACTTCTTCGACGGTGTTTGTGGTCAACCACGTCCTGAGTCCTCTGAGGGTTTCTGGTAGGCCACAGACATTTATCACCACCAAGGATGAGAGTTCCATTGCAAGTGAATCAAAATCAAGAAGGCTCTTCCTCCAAAAAACTGGAATTTGTGTTTGGGGGCAGACAACTAGCATAAGTCTGAAGAGTCCTGGTCATTTTTCAATGTGTAACTGAAGAATCTGCTGCAGGAATATTGAGAAGCCCAACCATTTACTGCAGATGTGCCAAACATAAACCACTGGCGCACCTTCACTGGACATGTACATTCAAAGCTCTTTAAGATGGATTCTTACATAACATAACATAATATTCAGTAAAACATCTACATGGCCACAAGGGAGGATTCATAACTTAATTCAAGATTGTCATAAACAAACCAACTCAAGAAGAATTAGATTTTACAAATCAGATTTATGAGGGGAACAAGTAATCTACTTCAGAAATAGTTGAATGACTGCTAACCACTCAAATAACTGTGTTAACATAACATCTACTAGCAGTGTTGGGCCTTAAATGTAGATTGTGTTCGCTACACAATTGCGCATATCTATATTGTGTTTACAGGATCACTCGTGCTACACAATTCCCTTCCTTAAACAATTCAGGAAGGAATGTAAAACTGTTATTACAACATGTATCCAAAGTGAGCCAATTCTCCCATCTAATTTATTACATTCTATCATAAATACTGCCGTGTTCCCCACACCCCTCAGCACTGCAATCCTAGCAATACGTATACTATGTATTATAGGTTAATCAAACGTACTCTCCAAAATTGACGATATTGATCACACCTCCTGTTACTGCGCACCACACAATACACAAATCCACAATCTTAAATGTGCCCTTTCCAGTTGCTACGCCACAGGCCCACACCACTTACTCTAAAAATCCCTAATTAAAATAAATCAAGAATGCAGATGCCACTCTTTGGCTGACACTCAATCTGGGGCAGCCATCTTTGTTTGCAGTCCTGCCAATGACACCAGAACAAAGGAACACTTTACAAAGAATAACTAACATTCAATATGCTCTAGATCAGTAGTTCTTAACCCTCAGGGATCCGAGACTCCTACTCAGGGTCTCTGACTGTTTAGAAAATGAAATAATATTAACAGATTAATAAAGTGTATATACATAAAGAAGCACAATGTAAAACTGAACATTTTAAAACGTTCCATAAATGTGTTGGAATTTGAAATTGGAGGATAACAATTGGTGTCCTCAGATTGATTTGTGCGAGTAGTGCAAATAAATTAAACAGAACACAGTATGGACGATGAGTGGGCTCAGTTGAATTTAGAAAAGCCTCAGGCTTTCCATGAAAATGATATTTATAATTTTTATATTTGTTTGTGAATTAAATAAAAATATTTAATCATTTGTGTATTTGTTTGATGAATGCTTCTGTATTTTTGTGTATTGTTTTGGAGGTTCAAATCATCGAAACTGCTTCAGCTGCCCCCCCCCCCCCCCCCCCGTCTTCCAGTAATGACTCAGTGTGGCTCTTTGGCTTCCAATAATAATTCAGTGGGGACCCCAGATTCCAGTATTGCTTAAGTGGTTGTGCACACAAGTCAAAATGTTAAGAACCCCTGCTCTAGATAAAGACACTTTGCAGTATACTATACAGTCTCCCCAGTCTGTGTAAAAGGTTTTATAGGGTCGCCCCAGTACAAAATAAACATATTATTATAAGGCTAATTTTTTGTGATATTTCAACAAGTCCTATATATTTGATTGAGGACAACATCAATATAGATCCTGCCGTTGAACTGGCATCAAACACCAAAAATGGATTCTTATAATCTGAGCAGCTATGCTTGTTTTCATTTTAAAGCATATGCATTTTAGCGCGAGTAAATGTAATTAGTCTTCAACAATCTTTTCAACTGTGCAGATAATATATGCACCAACAGTGCAAAAGATAACATGTTTGAGTCAAAGGAGGTTCCCAGATACTCTACAAAAATGCCTACATAGTAATCAAAAATGCGAAGATGTATTGGTCACAAATTATCCCCAACTGTTACAAAAATATGGGAAGCATCCTGATTAAATCATGGTATTACTATTTATGGCTAAGATAGATTTATATCTCACAAATGATTGCTATACGTACACCACCAGTGAGTACAACCAAGGTTGAGGATTATATACATATTACTAGCAGTGGTCATTTGAGGGTCCCCAAACAAAAGCCATATGAGCACAAATGGCGAGGTCGGATGACAACCCGCAAATGTCTGATAAAGGTAACCAATAAGACTGAATGGTTAGCAGCTATGATCGTGTGTACACCCAATGGTATAAAATCAACTGTCCCCAACAACAACCGAACAACTCCTTCTCTGAGACCAATCCGGAAGGCTGAGTAGAGAGAACATTAGTGGTCTTCCCAAAGAAGAGCTGGGTTTTTACACACAGCGCTGTTAAATGTTATGGGCACAGATATACAGCTTTAACCAGGCCACAAGATCTAGAGCGCTTAGTATTCTACTTATGAAAAGGAACAGTCTCAACTTAAAATATTTCTTTGTTTTGCAGTGTTCGCTTACATTGACAGCTCAGAAAAAACATCTTTGTTGCTAAATAAGTCAAAATCCCTAGATAAAAAGCCTTACAGACTAAGCAGGCCAGAATTAACTAGGAAGCCAATGATGGGCCCGCTAGACAGGAGTTGTGGGGTCTTACTCATGGACACAGGCCCTGATGGCAGTATCCGGTATAGGTTGCAAAGGAGATAACTAGGATTAGTGTAATGACACCATGACACAGTTCAAAGTGCTCATAAGCAATGTGATAAAAGCCTGGGCCACTGTTCTTCACCGTGATGAAGAAAAATCAGTGAGTGTGGGAAGGGGGCAAGCAACAACACAAAAAGGGACAGGAAGGGGGCAGTCAGCAACATGTAGAGTTGTTGGGACAGGTAGGTGGGAAGGGGCATGCTACAGCATGGACACCAGATGGGCACAAGCAACAAAATGGAGGGGGACAGAAGCACACGGGCAAGAGAGAGCGACACAAGTGACATGGTAGAAGCACATGAGGGAGATGGCCAACAAGCAGATGCACTCTTGCTGGGTGATTGATAAAAGTAGCTCTAAAAGCACGAGTAGTGGAAGGGTACAAGTACTTGGGCCATTCTCCAGTGGAGAGTCAAAGAGACGAGCAGGAAGTGAAGGCAGCACGCGCTGACCAAACAGAAGCAAGCAAATGAGTGACAAAAAAGTAAACCAGTTGTAAGTAATGGGCAGGCTCTGAGTCCCCTGTAAGCTAACACAAATGCGCCGTCTCAGGCAAGACCTAAAAAACTGTGCACGGACAAGCAGAGTTCACCTCCATTTGGGATGTGGAGAGCAACAGCAAGCATTTGAAGTGTGCCTGCACTGCAACCTGCCTGAATCCAAACTACTTACATGTTTAACTGTGAGCTATTCATCTCTGCAACAGTGCATGGTCTAGTGTGTAGAATACATACAATGCGATTTGAAACTAAACTAACTCCAAAAAGGACTAACTCTTGACACGCAAGAGAGAAGTCACTAGTGAGTGACTATTTTCATTTTTTTCATTGCATTTAGCGGATGACACTTAGCAACAATGTTTCCACTCTTCCAGCATCTCCAAACAATAAGCATTAAAAATTAGGTTCCATTGAGAGTGAAAGCAAAATGGAAGGTGGTGTAAAAACCTACATTTGAAAAGGGAATTGGTAGACCAGGTAGACATGAAGTCCCATTCAATTTAATCAAATGCCATTTCAGTGGCTTGTGGGTTTTGCAAGGGGTTCCTCAATATCACCTGCGCATTTCCAGGGAACTGAAGAAATCACGGAGACTCAATCAGGTGGAGCAGTGAGACGTAAACAAGGGCTCGTCCAGGTGTATTAGTAAGGATATGTCCAAAGGAGACTGTTGGCCAGCACATTAGCCAGGATTTTACTCTCTATACTCACAAGAGAGATCAGGGAGTATGAAGGGCACTTTGCGGCATTACTTTCCTCCTTGGGTAGAAATAGTTACAACTGCATGACGGAGGTCCTTAGCTGGCCAGCTTCTTTGCTTCATTGTACACATTGAGCAGGCCAGCGCCCAAACGGCCTGCCAAACTCCAAAACAGATGTGCCAGAGTACCGCAATGAAACTTGTTCATTTTAGGCCTTTTTGTATTTCACCCCTCTCAATGTGTAACTTCTAAAGACTGCCCCATAAGCCAACCCAAGGAATCCCCCTAGTAGTACAATTAACCAGGCTTCTCCTGAAAAGAAGATGTAATTTTTTGACGTAGCCTACCATTTCTTGGTCGTTCAGTTCCCACATGTTCAGTCTATCTACAACTGAGACATTAGATCTCTGCTCATTCATTAACAGCACCAGGGACGAATAACTGGAAATACCTCTGGCCAGGTATTTCACTTTGTCAAAAGGGGTTGGACCTCACATCCATGGACTAGGAAGTAAAGTATCCTACAGAAGAGACATAGGCTCCTGGAAAAATTAATACTGTTTGTTTAGCTAATGCTTCAATCTCGAAGCCTCGGCTAGTGCCAGGGCATGTCTAAAATGGAGTCACATCATGCATGACCCACTTTCCAAGCCTGGGCCTTTTCCAGGCCTACATCCACCACTCTATTGAAATCCCTTTCCAAGATGTGAGTAGAAATCACAGTGTCCAGCAGAGAGACACTTAGTAGTCTCAATGAGGTGTACACATAACCAACCATATAATGCGGATATTGTCACCTTCCCTGCACCCAAACATAACACTCATTGGGATCAGCCCATGGCTTTTCTAGCACAAACAGCAGGCACTCTCTTCCTGACATAAATCGCTGACTATGGGACCCTTTAGTAAACCTTGCATTTGCCAAAAGTTTATAGCCTCCCCTCCCGAAGTAATGACATTCTGTATCCATCGTGTCTGCCTCCTAAAGAAGCATCAAGTCCGGCTTATTTCATTTGGACACTAAACTCTTCTTGATCCTGTTCCTCAGCTCATTAACATTCCAAATCAGAAGGTTCTGGTTCCCATGCCAAGTTATTGTTCCTCATAATCTTCACATATTGCTAACATACCCAACACAATGTCCCAGACCATCCTACTTCATTCTGTAAAGGCCTTTGCATTCCCATGCCCCATGAAAATGATTGAACCCAAGCGACCACACTTCAGCAGACACATAAGGAACCATAGCAATGAAACCTCATCCCACCAGCAGAGCATCTCAACCCCCACACTTCCCCAGCGTGGGGTCTGAGGAGACTTTGCAGAATTGTAGTGGATGGACAGCTGCCAATCCATTACCAAAACCCTCGCACCAGCTGGTCATAAATAAGGCCCCAGGTTTTCCATGGTTACTGATTTGTGCAGATACAGTCAGAAAATAATAATGTGTTTCCGGTCCGTATTTATTTTAGAAAAAGTGGAAATATACAGATAATTGCCTTCTTTTGAGCGACCATCCATGCGGTCATTCATTAATTCCAGGCCAATAGCTTTGCAGAATGACAGCATATGGAGTTTAAAAACAGGATGAGATTTCCTTAAATAACGCCATATCTCAACCTTTGTAGTATAAAGCTAATATTTTCATGTGGGTGTATTGTGTATTATATTTGGCTTTGTAGTGTGGTAAAACCAGACAGGCATTAAATAAGTCACAACTTCATGTATTCATAAAACTCAAAATAAATATAGATAAATACTAATAAGATGGTAATAAATATGGATAAATACAAAGAGAAAAGTTCAACAAATAAATACAATAAAACTGGGAGCCCCGGTCATAAATCACAATAAAACTAACCTCCTTTTCAGGAGAGGGGTTGAACTTTCATATAAATAATTGGGAATTACAGACCATGTGAAGAATTCTCTAGTGGATCCATTCGTTAGTTCTAGATTTCCAGTGCACTTGACAGATCCAATTGTGACATTTTGTACTAAACATGCAAGAATTGCCAAAGTAGAAGGACTCAACACGGACTCTTCTATAACTCAATCAATTCCCTGGTCTAGGAGTCGTCGTCCTTTTTAGATCTCGCCTGACCCAGTGCTTGCGCTGGTCTGGCAAGACTTTAAGTAAGGGCTTTAAAAAATGCTACCGCCGGCTACAGCTTGCAGTGCATGTGCGCGGGCTTGAGCAGAGGTGCCATATGGCATTCCTCATGCTCATTAAGTGCATCGCTCGCCGCGCACTTGATCGCGATCACTTTCGTGTCGCGTGCGCACCACTCCCTTTATACTCTCTTGTTTATATTATACATTCTGTACATGTTGAAAACCTGATGTAATTGCCAAATGTATGCATTTTGTACATATTAAAATCTTGATATCGCCACATTTTAACTAGGAACAATGCATGTAGTGCAACATTTTTTGAATAATTGTTGCACGCAAGATAATGTTTTGCAGGACGGGAACTCCATTTACCACTCCACACCCGCTTATGTGATACAGCACATTGGTCCGTTGACTATCTTGGTCCTTCTTTTAGGTTTCCTGTCCTAACACTACGGCAGCAAGGGGTGGGCCTGGACCGCTCGTGTTGTTCGCCCCACCCATCACGCCATTCACCCGCCTCCACATGGCGTACCAGTGCTTTGACTCGCTGTCAGGCGCTTCATAGATTCAACGAATTTGGGAATTTTTATTTGGCTGTTCCAAATTATTTCTTAGACTACCTACTAAAGTCATGCCTATCTACTAAAGTCATGAATCAAACTTTTTTTCACTGGTAGAAGACTGTTTTTATTAACGCCAAGCGCTTTATTCGTAAGAATGGTTTGAAACGTTTGTTCTTGGGGCCCGATAATTCGGAGGGCATCCGTAGAAGTGGAGAGATGGCTGACGAGTTTTCAGTTCGATTCTGTCACTGTGACAGTTCCAGGATTTGAATGTGCTTAGATTGACATGTCACTGACTGGCATGGCTACGAGTGGCACTTTATCATGAAAAGAGCAAAAGACTGTGGCAGGCTAATGGGCTGCCAGTATTTAAAAACAAGCATTGGCATAGCCAATAGGTCTCGCTTTTGGGAACTTATAAGTATTTAGTTATGCAGCACAATATCCTTGGTGCAATAACATCAACTGTTGCATGGCTAAAAACTTATAAGGTCCCAAAAGCGGGACCTATTGGCTATGCCAATGCTTGCTCAGTAGGCACCTGGCCCAACATACAGAACTACGCTGAGTGTGCAATTAAAAAACCTTCAACTTTCCAGGCTGTTTACACCACACTACAGCTTATGTGAAAGCACTGACTTGCCATAACTAAACAATACAGCATTTGGAAACCTAAGAGAATAGCTGGATCGGTACATTACACCCCAAAGTTGCTGTGGAGGAAACGACCTCTTGAAACAATCGCGAACCAGCATGCTATCTCCAGAATTCCAACTATTTGGAGAACGTCCACTATTCTAGAGGTGCATCTTGTTGGCTAGACATCTTGATCCCCACTGAGGGGTGTACTACTCCTACACGAAACTCGTTCTTAAAATGGTTTCCAGTGCAAAATATAGTAAATAAATAAGTCGGTGCCACAAACTGAAATCCGGCATGACTAATCAAGACATGTTAAAACTATTCTATCAATGATTATTGCTTCTTCATAGTTTTAACACAAAAAAGGCCAAAAAATGCTTTTTTTCGGTGACATTTCTTTGAAGCAGTGTAATGTGCTAACTAAGGATTGGGTTTACAGAATATTTACCCAAGTGTGTTGCAGGCTATTTTAAAGTGTGGCATACGAAATATTTCATATTCTATGCAAGGCCCAGAAATGGAAAGCATCAGACTCCTCTGCAGATGAGCCTTGTGATATTGGCCAACAACATTCTTAAGAAATCAATTATTCCCTTTTCTACGTGATAAAAACAAACGTTATATCTCATTCACGTAGAGCTGTGAAAATCTTCACTTGGGTGTATGATAGGGTTAAGAGCACGCGGAATTAACACCCATAACAAAAAAGTTATGTTTCCAGGACGCATGTTCATCAGAATTTAACGTGCTTACTTGTTTTATATAGCACTTGCACTTATAGTCCCTGCCTATTTGAAAAAGCTCATATTTTTGCAGCTAAAGGAACCAAGACACAGGGGAACTAACTAGTTGAGCTTGATTCGCCTAGTTTCACAGTCAACAGCTATACCAGCTTCACCGAATAAAAAACATTGTACGACATTACTTGTTTCTCTCCGATTGTTAGATTCGTCCGGTCTCAGCTCTCACTGGCTCTAGTCCTGGCTCTCTCGTGTTTACAAATCTAGGGCTCTTAATTCCGTTCTTTAAATAAGGAAAGCTAAAAAGCACAATAATACTTTTTTAGTTCCAAATATTTTATTACATTTTCATAAAACCGAAAGGTAAACGAAAAGCAAAAAACGTATTTTGTTCCAAATAGTTTATTAGTTTTCACAAAACTGTGGGGGTGGGGGGGGGTGCGGGTTCAAAAAGCAATAAAGATTAACACATGAAATAACGCAACAGAGTAAATGGAGCTGAAATCGGCCCGCCATAGGCAAGCTCTGGGTAGGGGGCCCTGAGAACTGGACGCTGAGGACGGCAGGCACCGGAGGCCGAGGATAGGATGATGCCTCTCTGCCAGTGGATGGAATCTAAAGTCTGATCTCCCACTCTGCATTCCAAATACGGTCTCTGAGCTTTCTTGTGCACAAAGGAGTCAAGGCATCCTTCGCCTAACTGAAAACCCATATAAACGTTCCTGTTTTGTGGCCACTGACCAGGGACAGACCAGGTTCCTCCGCTGTTTGGGATACACAGAGGGTATATTTGAAGCTACATTACGACATCTGTAAACAAGCAGGGAAAGCCACCACGGCTGGCCAGTTAAGGACCTTTTTTTAGACTTCCTCTTTGGGCAGCACAGTTCTGGCGCGCCTTCCTCGTCAGCAGCCAAAAGCGAGCTCCGAGGGCCAGCCTGGAGAGAGGGAACCTCTGGAGACAGACCTTCTCCTTCACGAAGCGCCCCGAAGTACTTACCGTGGCCCATGCTTGCCAAAACAGACTTCCCTCAAAATAACGACGAGAACAAAACACAAGGCCTACAATTTTCCAGAGTAATGTCATTCTCATTTGGACTCGCCCCATCGCTAAACTCAAAACTACAGGGTGCACTAAAGAGCCTTGGATCATCTGAACGTCTGTGCGTTATATGTTTTTTTGCTAGACAAGAACAGTTTCACTGTATGGCGATAGTTTGAGCCTCCCACCACGAGAGTTACACCGATCGCTTCTGCACTGTTTCAGGTGTGTTGTCGGCCTCCCACTTAAAGACCACTCCCCTCACAACATTTGAGCTGCACAAATATGGAGGCGCTGACTTTATAAACACACAAGGGCTACAAGACTTCAAGGCTACAGAAAGAAGCAGATAACTCTGCTCTGATGCCTCAAGTGAGGAGGACCACACTGGAGGGTGTGCAAGGGAGCATCAGCCTCTTCTGGTAACACCAGGCTCTAATGGCAGAGCATCATGAAGAGTATTTATTTGTATTTTTTTTGTATTTAATGAGTTTTATATAGCGCTGGCTAGACCCGTAGTTATCAGAGCGCTTTACATTAGTTTACACAATGTTACAGAAAATGAAAACAATTACATATTACATCAAAAATAAGCAACACATTGAAAGAAAGGTGAGACGTGGAGGGGGAAAGGGGAAGAGTGAGGAGGGAGGAGGTGGGAAGAGATGACAGGAGAGACAAAAGAAAGTCTGTCCAATGACCGACTGGGTAGGTGACGTCCGAGGAGGGAGTCCACAGCTTCGGTAAATAGCTGGGTCTCAACTGACGAGGGAACGTTCACAGAAGAAAGTCCAGTGGATAAACAGGGTGGGGGATTATGGGCAAGGACAGGTGAGGGCAAAGGTCAATAGCTGGAAAGAGAAGTGTAGAGCGGAAAGGGGTAGGGGATAGGGAGAAGGGGGAGGAGGGAGGAGGGAGACAAGGTCTGGTGAGATGCAGGAGAGTTTGCCCAAAGACCAGCTGGGTAGGTGATGGTCAGGAGGGAATCCATAGCCCATCTCCCCTTTAGCTCGTGAGGTAGCTCCACCGAGCATCAGTCAAAATGGCTAGGTCTCAGCTGTCGAGGGAAAGTTCTCAGGGTAAATGTCCTGGAGGGTGAGCAGGAACAGGGTCGGGTGAGGGCTGATCTGGATGCGGACGCAGGAGAGAAAGAGAGCATCGAGGAGGGTCTCACTGAGGCTGGCATCTTGAGATCAGGCAAGGAGAATGAGACCTTGAAGTTCGAATTCAGTCGGTCCCCATTATTCTCTATAGCCCAGAAGGAAAAGTGGGTGTAAGCTAAGCAGTGGATCAGCAAGGGGACAGAGCCAGGGTCCGAATGTCTCCGGGGGGGGGGTGATGTCAAAAATATCCGCCTGTGGAAGAGACAGCCGCCATTAGCGGGGTGCCTCCAGTGTCTTTCTTGCCTTGAAATCGAAACCCTCCGCCCTTCGAGGTGCTTGCGTTGCTGTAGTCTGTGTTGGGCATACTACACTGCCCCCTCGCTCTCGCCTTTCTCTCTGGCTTCCTGCTCGAGTTCCTGCCCTGGCGCTCAGTTCTCTGGGGATCGGGTGTCACTCGGGCTGCCTACGTCTCGCTGAGTCCCCGGTGCTCAACAGCTACCCGCAGCCAAGTTCAGGTTCTCACCGCTCCTCGATGTAGTCTCGCACAGTCTTGATTATGCGGCCCCCGCTCTGTTTCTCAATTAGAGCAAGTCCACTCCGGTTCAGGCGCCATTTTGATGCGTGATTATCTGGCGAATATTTGCCCATTACACAGCAACGGCGCAGTTTAGTGGAGCGGCGTCCACATCAGCAGACGCTCTCAGTACTCCAATGTCGGGAGTACGTTTCTCCTGTTGGTTTTGGAGCAATAAAGCACCGCGTTAGGTTGTTGAGCGCAGGGCTTCCACGGAGCATTAGCTCCGAGCAGCCATGATGGAATTAGCTCTGCCCCGTTCCAGGGTGCAGTAGATGGTGCTTTAAGCCTCAAGTGAGGAGGACCACATTGGAGGGTGTGCAAGGGAGCAGCAGCCTTTTCTGGTAACAACAGGGTCTAAGGGCAGAGCAGCGTAAAGGGTACCGATGATGGTGCTTTAAGCCTCAGGTGAAGAGGACCACACTGGAGGGTGTGCAAGGGAGCATCAGCCTCTCCTGGTAATACCAGGCTCCAAGGACAGAGCAGCGTGAAGGGTGCAGATGATGGGGCTTCAAGTGTGTGAAGGGGAGGATCTGAAAAGTGGGTAGGACTCAGCATTGCAGCACATCTGGCATAGTAGGACGAAAGTATCTTTGGAATGCGAGTGGGAAGCAAACTTTGAAGGGGGCTGTAGATGGGATGAATACATAGCAGGAGTTATTGGGGAGGGTAAAATTAGGGCAGGTATTCATGCATCTATCCCAGCCTATCAACGGGGAAAGGATAAGAGTCATGTGTAAAAGCTGGTGGGAACGAAAAATGCATAGATTTCTGAAGAATCAATCAATCAATCAATCAAGGCATTTATAGAGCGCGCTACTCACCCGTAAGGGTCTCAA
This sequence comes from Triturus cristatus, assembly GCF_964204655.1. NCBI lineage: Eukaryota > Metazoa > Chordata > Amphibia > Caudata > Salamandridae > Triturus > Triturus cristatus. The sequence continues at coordinate 1,542,071,813 of NC_140591.1, forward strand.
GGCGCTGTGGGGGGTGGTGCAGCTACTGCTCGAACAGCCAGGTCTTGAGTAGCCTCCTGAAGGTCAGAAGGTCTTCGGTCTGCCGTAGGAGGATGGGGAGGGCGTTCCAAGACTTGGCGGCGAGGTAGGAGAACGATCTGCCGCCGGTGGTCGTTTTTCGGATGCGGGGGACGGTGGCGAGGGCGAGGTCTGCGGAGCGGAGCTGGCGGTTTGGGGTGTAGAAGGTGAGTTGTCTGTTGTGGTATGTTGGTCCGGTGTTGTGGAGTGCCTTGTGTGCGTGGGTGAGGAGCTTGAATGGGACCCTTTTGTTGACAGGGAGCCAGTGCAGGACTCTGAGGTGGGGTGTGATGTGGTTGTGGCGAGGGATGTCAAGAATCAGGCGTGCGGAAGCGCTCTGTATGCGCTGCAGTCGTTTCAGCAGTTTGGCCGGGGCTCCTGCGTAGAGGGCGTTTCCGTAGTCCAGTCTGCTGCGGACGAGAGCCTGGGTAACCGTTCTCCTTGTGTCGGTGAGGATCCACCTGTAGATCTTTCGGAGTATGCGGAGGGTGTTGAAGCAGGAGGATGAGATGGCGTTGACTTGCTTGGTCATGTAGAGTGTTGAGTCGAGGATGAATCCCAGGTTGCATGCGTGGTTGGTGGGTGTCGGTGCTGCGCCCGGGCAGTCGGCCACCAGGAGTCGTCCCAGACTGAGGGGGTGGAGCAGAGGATGAGGACCACAGTCTTGTCAGAGTTCAGTTTCAGATGGCTGTTCTTCATCCATTCAGCGACTGCTTTCCTTCCTTCGTGGAGGTTGGTTTTGGCGGTGCGAGGGTCTTTGGTGAGGGAGAGGATCAGCTGTGTGTCATCGGCGTAGGAGATGACGTTGAGGTCATGCAGCCTGGCGACGCGTGCGAGCGGGGCCATGTAGATGTTGAACAGGTTCGGGCTGAGGGATGATCCTTGGGGTACGCCTCAGATGATTTTGTATGCTTCGGATTGGAAGGGGGGTGGGGGGGCTAGACGCTCTGTGTTCTGTCGGAGAGGAAGGAGGTGGTCCAGTACAGTGCTTTGCCGGGGATTCCTGCGTCGTGGAGGCGAGTGCGTAGGGTGCAGTGGCAGACCGTGTCGAAAGCGAATGAGAGGTCCAGGAGGATGAGGGCCGCGGTCTCTCCGTTGTCCAGCAGGGCTCGGATGTCGTCGGTGGCAGCGATGAGGGCCGTTTTGGTGCTGTAGTTGCTGCGAAACCCAGACTGGGACGGGTCCAGGATGTTGTTCTCCTCGAGGTAGTGGGCCAGTTGTTTGTTGACGGTTTTCTCGATGACCTTCGATGGGAACGGGAGCAGGGAGATGGGCCGGAAGTTCTTAAGGTCCCTTGGTTCTGCCTTGGGTTTCTTGAGCAAGGCGTTGATTTCGGAGTGTTTCCAGATCTCTGGGTGGGTCGCGGTCTCGAAGGAGAGGTTGATGGCCTTGCGGAGGTGGGGTGCGATGGTGGCGCTGGCTTTGTTGAAGATGTAGTGAGGGCATGGGTCTGACGGGGAGCCGGAGTGGATGGTGCTCATGATTTTGATGGTATCTTCGTCGTTGATGTTTGTCCATGCGAGCAGGGGGTCGCTGTGGGCAGTGGTCGTCGGGTCCGAGGTGTCGTTAGCTGCGCTGTGTTCTGGCTGTCGAAGCTGTCGTGGAGGTCTGCGATCTTGAGGTGGAAGGAGGCAAGGGAGTTGCACAGGTCTAGCGATGGTGCGATGTCATTGGTGTTGGAGCTGGGGGTTGAAGAGTTCTTTCACAATGTAGAAGAGCTCTTTGCTGTTGTGTGCGTTGTCGAGACAGTCTTTGAAGGAGGTCTTTTTGACGGATCTGATGAGGTGATGGTGTGTGCCACATCTAAAGGAGAAATTACCAGGGTAAATAACTCAGCACCACTGCTGATCCTCTATGAATGAAGTCAGCCATGTTTATCATATCAACATAGCCAGTTGTGGGAAGATTAACACTAGATAAATTAACATGATAAGTATGTACGGATGCGACTCGATCCCTCAAAAATCCTTACCCCAGAATCCATGCTTCAGCACAACTACGCATTAAACACAAAATGTTTAGAGCAACCCTTGAAGTCTCATGCACAATATCACATCTCTTCATATATAGATTCCTACAATGGCAACACCCTACCAAACGTGCATAATAAACAGAATAGCCTCTTACTTGACCATCCGAACGGCACTTTGGTCTCACGAGGGATATGGAAAGAACAAACAAGTTACTTACCTTCTGTAACTTTTTTTGGGGTGGATACAGTGGATTCCTCACCTTTTAAATTACCCCTGCGCCAGCATTCCACAGTAACTTTTTCATAGCTCTCCCACGTCGACGAGGACGTCACAATAGCACAGCTCCGCTCGCAACTCCATATGACGTCACCAGAGTCATAAGACCTAGTCGATGTGCGGACGTCAGTTCCACCAATTTTTTCCGTGCTATACAGGCAAACGGGTGGACCGACAACATATTGCAAGTATACACAGTATACAAATTATATACACAAATATATACATTCTATATATGAAAGAAGAAGAAAAACAAGAAAAGCTAAAGCCAAGTCATTTCCTAGCGACAAGCATCATACCAATGCAAATTGCATAGAAATACGAGAATGTCATGCACAAAACCCTTTCAGTATTCGTAGGTAGACAACGAGGAGGAGAGTGGGCCAGTGAGGAATCCACAGGCAGATACTGTATCGACCAGAAAAAGCATTACCGAAGGTAAGTAACTTGTTCTTCTGATGGATACATCTGCCTGTGCATTCCTCACCTTTTGAATTGAATCCCCAAGCAGTCCCTCTCCCGGCAGAGGGTGTCCACCTACTTATACCAAAAAGGTCCTGCAGCACAGAACGTGCAAAATGGCCCTCCCTTCTCACCTCTAAATCCAAGCAATAATGCATTGCATAAGTTTGGAGGGAGGCCCATGTTGCCGCCTTACAGATGTCTACCACAGGAACACATCTAGCCGAAGATGAAGACTTAGCTCTAGTAGAATTAGCTCCAATACTTTCAGTCAGCTCCTTCTTGGCCAAGGTGTAGCATATCTTGATGCAAAAGATGATCCACCTGGAAAGTGTTCTCTTGTGGACAGCTTTGCCCTTCATTCTTACTACATAACCAACAAATAGCTATCGTTCAGCCTCAAGTCCTTGGTTCTGTCCAAATAGAAACTGACCGCCCATCCATGTCTCTCCTCCTCCTTGGAAGTTTGAGGGAGAGGATAGAAGGTAGGTAAGGTGATAGACTGCACAAGATGAAAAGGTGTAACTACCTTAGGCAGGAAAGCAGTTCTGGTCCTAAGAACCATCTTGTCTACATGGATGGTTGTAAAAGGAGGCTTAAAGCTAAGAGCCTAGAGCTCGCTTACCCTCCTGCCAGAGGTAATAGCAACCAGAAAAACAGTTTTGAATGTGAGAAGCCTCAATAGACATCTATGAAGAGGCTCAAAAGGAGAACCCATCAGGAAAGTCAGAACCAAATTTAAGTCCCACTGTTGCATAATGAAGGGAGTGGGAGGAAATCTATTAATGAGGCCCTTAATAAACCTCATAACTATGGGAGACTTGGACCCAGGCTGGTCTGGCAAACAGAGGAAGGCTGATAAAGCCGACAAATAACCCTTAAATGTAGCCACAGTACAACCATGCTGGGCTAAGGAAAGTGAAAAGCTAAGATCATCAGATAAATGAACCTTCAAGTGATCAATAGAACTCTCTCCACACCACTTCACAAATCTGGCCTATCTACAGGAATAAACAGATTTGGTGGAGTGTCTTCTGGCCAATAAAATAACATCCACCACATCCGGTGGGAGAGAGAAAGAACCCAGGTTGCCCCGTTCAATCACCAGGCATGAAGGCGCAAGCTCTGGAGGTGGGGGTGTAGAACCTGCCCCTGCGACTGCGAGAGGAGGTCTGCCCAGAGAGGGAGACGGAGCAGAGGGTACGATGAGAGATGAAGGTCTGTGTACCACACCCTTCTTGGCCAATCCGGGCCGATCACTATGCCTTGGGTCGGTCCTGGCGAATCTTCCTCATAACCCGAGGAATCAAGGGTATGGGAGGAAACGCATAAAGAAGCGGACGACTCCAATCTAGTTGAAACGCATCCCCCAATGCTCCTCGCATCAGATACTGGAGACTGCAGAACGACGGGCACTGCGCGTTCTCGTGAGTGGCAAACAGTTCCAACCGAGGAAATCCTCACATCCTGAAAATGTGGCAGACCACCTCTGGATGGAGGCGCCATTTGTGATCGTCGAGAATTGCCGACCGAGACTGTCTGCACGCATATTCAGCACTCCAGCTAGATGATTCGTAATCATGCAAATCCGATGGCCCTGAACCCAGGACCAGAGCCGCATGGCCTCTCTGCTGAAGCGATACAACTCTACTCTTCCCTTTGTTTATGTACCACATCACAGTAGTGTTGTCCTTCAGGGCCAGAACCGACTGACCGCAAAGGGAGGGAAGAAAGGCCTTGAGAGCCAAACAAATCGCCCACAATTCCAGAAGATTGATATGAAACAATCTTTCCTCTGGAGACCAAAGACCCTTGATCTCCAGATCCCCCAGATGAGCACCCCACCCCAGAGTTGAGGCAACTGTTATCACTGTGGTCACCGGAGAGGGAGGTTGAAACAGCTTACCCTGAGGCAGGTTGCCTGAAACGCTCTACCATAACAGATCTGCTGCAGTCTCTCTGGAGATTCTGACCACCTCCCTGAGATCTCCGTTGTGCTGCATCCACTGCCACCAAAGGCACCACTGGAGTGCCCTCATATGCCAGCGAGCATGGTTGACCAACAGTATGTAGGAAGCGAACTGACCGAGCAGGCATACGACCTTAGGACTGGAACTTCTGCTCCTTCTTGAAACAACAGAATCATAGCCTGAATGTCTACAATCTTCTGAGGAGGCAGGAAGGCACGATTCACAGTAGTGTCCAGTACTGCCTCTATGAACAGGTTGCACTGGGAGGGCAAGTCGAACAACAACCAAGTTGTTATCTGCAGATGATTCAGCACCAACTTTGGAGACTTTGCCTTGAGTAGCCAGTCGTCCAGATAGGGGAATACCGGAATCCACGCCCTTCTAAGATGAGCTGCAACCACCACCATCATGTTTGTGAAGGCTCGTGGTGCGAAAGTAAATCCGAACGGAAGGACCGCAAATTGGTTGTTGGGATCCCACCGTAAAACGGAGATACTTCCAATACGACTTCAGGATGGGGATATGGAAATACACATCCTGCAAATTAATCGACACCATCCAGTCTTCCTGCTGCAGTGCCAGAAGAACCTGAGCTAGGGTCCACATCTTGAACTTCTCCTGCTTGAGGTAAAAATTCAAGACCCTGAAGTCCAGGATCAGTCTCAACCGCCCATCCTTTTTGGGGATTAGGAAATATCAGGAGTAACACCCCTGACCCCTTACCTGCTCAGTGACCACCTCTAATGCACCTTTCTGAAGCAAGGCCAGGACCTCTTGCTGAAGGAGCAGTAGATGGCCCTCTGAACACCAGCCCTGGCGAGGAGGGTAAGGAAGGAGAAGCTCCTGGAAAGGAAGGGCGTACCCATTTTCTACAAGTTTCAAAACCCAAAGATCTGATGTAACAGATTTCCAATTTTGTAGAAAATGGGACACCCGACCTCCTACAGGACTAACATGTTCCAAGATGGGGAATCTAGAGCTGCTTCCCTGTGAAACCGGTGGGAGGAACAGGCGAGGAGGAGAAGGACTGTTTCCGGGCTGCCCACCGCAGACGGCCTCTTCCCTTCTCTCTGTACGACTTCTCTCTGTACGTCTGCTGCTGACGGCCTCAAAAGGAAGCAGTCTTTTCAAAACCAAGAAATCTCCTGTAACCATAGCACCTAGACAGGGATTGCAGGCCTAAGTAACTCACAGTAGCCCTGCTATCCTTGAAGCTTTGCAGAGCAAAATCAGCTTTTGTCCCAAAGAGCCTGGATCCATCAAAAGGAAGATCAAGCAGAGTGGATTACACATCCGGAGAAAAGCTTGAACTTCTCAACCAGGCGTGCCTCCTGGTAGCCACCAAAGAGCCCATACCCCTTGTGACCGAGTCCGCTGTATCCAGACCCGACTGAATCACTTGACGGGCCGCAGCCTGCCTATCAGACAATACCTCCATAAAGTGCCCTCGTACATCATGCGGCAGCTTAGGAGCCACCTCTTTGGCTGAGTCCATCAAAGCGTGGATATATCTTCCCAACAAGCATGTGGTGTTTGTAGATTTTAAGGCCATGCTTGCCGAAGAGAACACCTTTTTGGGTGACTGCTTCAGCTTTTTGGAGTCTCTGTCCCCCGGGGTGGTGGGGAAGGATCCTACCGACTGTTTAGACAAACATGAAGTTTGAACCACAAACCTCTTCAGAGAAGGGCGAGAAGTTAGAAAAGCCGGATCCCCCGGAGCAGGGTTATAGCATCTTGCCACTGTTCTTGAAACTGCCGGGGCAGACAAAGGCTTCTGCCACACTTCCAAAATCGGCTCAGTTAATGCGTCATTGAACGAAAGCAAAGGCTCAACCACTGAAGGAGAGTGCAACACCTCATTCAAAATATTAGACCTGACCTCAGCTGTGGGCAACTGCAGATCCAACAGGTCAGCAGCCTTCCTGATGACAGTGTGATAAGGCGCCAGGTCCTGAGAAGGCATTGCCTTAGGGGTAGAAAGCTCCCACTCCGGGAAAGTGTCCAAACCACTGGCCTCCTGAAGACCCTCGAAGTCATCCACAGGGTCAAGGATTTCACCCTCTTCAGCTTGCTCCTGCTGTCCCTGTAACTCCTCTTCTTCCAGCAGCCTCTGGGCCTCCCACCTGGAGTGGATCTTTGGGGTCGGTGGCGCCAGGTGTGGCGCCGGTGACATCAGCACCAAAAGAGAACCCTTAGTAGCGGTCAGTGAAGCCGCACGAAGCCGGGAAGACGTCTGCCAAATCCAGACTGTGTCAGAGATTGCAGTATCGGCGTCGAGAACCTCGGCGCCGGGAGATGCCATGATGGAGTCATCGGCATGAAAGGCAAGAATGGTGCCTAGGCATAATGTTGGGAGATGCCCAAATTATATGCAAGCGGACCCACGGGGCCAGCCGGCGCACCGGATGGGTTAGCCACTTTGGCAAACATGCCAAACATTGCATTAAAAAAAAAAAGTGAGATGGGTCCGCATCCAGACCTGGAAAAAGTGGGTAAGGATCCGGAGCCACCTGGTCTGGATCTGACCGAGGCAGAGAGGCGGGTTGCGGCACTGGTGACACCGGGGCAGTGGCAGGTAAAGCCGGAGGAGCTGCAGACTACTCCCTGAGCGCCGGCGAATCCCTTGGTGCCGAAGAATGGACCAGAGTCGCCTGCGGAGAAAGGAGAGGGCGAAGGCAAGATGTCATCTTTACCTAGACGCCGCTGGACCAGAGAAGCCAACCTCGAAGATTTGCCGTACTAAGAACTACAACGGGACACATGACGACGCTTCTTTTTGTGCTTCTTCGACGACCTTGAGGTCGTCGACTTGGATCATTTTTTCGGCAGTTGTTCTCCTTTCTCACCTGGGCCACGAATAACTTTGCCTACCTCTCCTTAAGCGCCTTCGGATTCATCCTTCGACAAGACTAACGACATTGTGATCTGACGACAAGCACCAAAGGCAATCATTGTGGGGTTCCGTGATAGACATATGACCCCCACACTCCCTGCAAGGCTTGAACCCTGACTTCTTTTGGGTAGCCATAGCACTGCTACACCACAGATAGAAACTTAAACAACTTAATATCCGAAAGAAATGAAGAGTCCCAGAAATAACCATTAAGTGTCGACGGAGCAGAAAAAAGGGAACCGACGTCAGCACGCCGACGAGGTCTTCTTATGGCTCCAGTGACGTCATACGGAGTCGCGAGCGGAGCCATGCTATTGTGATGTCCTCGTCGATGTGGGAGAGCTATGAAAAAGTTTCTGTGGAATGCTGGCACAGGGGTAATTGAAAAGGGGAGGAATCCACAGGCAGATGTATCCATCAGAATATATAAATATTAATGCAACATAGTACAATACTACTATACCTAAGGTTGTATAATTTATGCCTTTGGTTTGCCCTCTGGAAATTAGATGAATTTCCTTTACCACACAACTCCAAACAAGGCCCTAAACCTGAGCAAGAATAGTTTATGTAAGATTCAATAAGGGTATCTTAGGGTAGAATATTCCCACATCCAGATTTTCCATAGCCTGATAAGTACAGTAATAGTGCCAGGATTGACAGTGCCCCACTTAATAGCACCCACACCAATAGGCTGCCATGACATGGAGCTTGCAGTGGTTCCTTTGGTGGAGTTGTATCAATACTTTACTTCCTTGCTAATAAAACAAGTACAGCCATATGTACCAAATGAACAGGTTTTTAATCACTGTTGCAACAATAAGAATCATGTATAAAAATATGTAAGTAGGTGCTCCATTAAACGTCACAGCGATAGTGCTTGAAACAATGTGAACAAAATAAACGGCTTAATGGCCCAGTGCCCTTCAGAGCAGTATATAGGTATGATATGCCTATTTCCATACTTTATGATGCAGTGACGGGTTGGTGGGTGCCACTTTGAGCTCAAAGCATCCCTGTTCATTGTGATGTGCTTAAGGCTCCATTAGGAAAGGAGTCTGGTTACGCTACTAGAATAACCCAAGTTAATCAGCCGCATGGATAGAGGCAGGAGTGCTGGAAGAATACGACCTGTGGGACCAGCAAAGGGTATTCCCAGAGTTTTTGGCTCGGACAATATTGCAGCATTTTCCCATTGCAAAATATACATTTTCGTGAAAATGATTCGATCCCCTGTGTGCAAATTGTACACGAGCTGTTCCCTCGAATACAAAAGATACACGGAATACCTGCTCAGTGCACATCCCTTTACAGATTCTAAAGCAGCAAAGGCAATGTTACCGGTGCAGCACATGCTGCCACAGAATACTTCCAGCTGCAGAGTTGCAGAGAAACACTTTATGCTCAAACCTGTTTCCCATGGGACAAAAAACTGTCCAAAGATACAGCAGGGTAGAAAAACTGTAAACCCTTTACTTGGGATATATGCAATATTAAGACTGCATAATTAAACTTTTGCCCAGTCCTACATAGTACAGAACTAGAGCGTTAACTCTTGTGGAAAACAACTCCTAGGCCAAGAGGTTAAAAAAAGATTGGGAAGGAAATTCAGGAGTAACATTAGAAGATATGTCTTTATAAGTAGACTAATCAAAGCATTGAGCAGCTTCCCAGCAGGAGTGGTTTAAAAAGAAACAAGACAGGAACTGAAGAAGACCTAGTACAAATAGATCTATGCTGAACATTTCAATGTTCCATTGACAATGTGCTTCTACTACATCTAGTTGCATCACATGAATTTCGAGCTATATCTGTCCAAAAAGAACAAGAGAGGAAATTCTATTGGTTAAATGTAAATAGCGACTAAAAGCTAGCAATTATTGGACACAAACAACCATTTACAAGAAGCAACTGGATTGTTCTCAATCGCAGCTCAGCAGAGGTAAAACACATCAGCAATCGAAGGAAGAAAACAGGACCAGCTTGTCCACAAGTGATGGGAACAATACTACAATCCTACTAGCCAGTAATTTGGGTATAAGCTTAGTACGTAGTAAGGGGAACGGAAGACTCTAGCCTGGCAACCATTACACTACTACGGACCCTGTTGGTGTTTTACAGCTTGGTACACATACCTGTCTTCTGCTGCTAGAGGCAAAAGTGAGGCTTCAAAGCAGAGACGGCTTTGTTTGTTGAAAACAACTACTAGCAATTATTTACATGAGTCCATTGAGGCACCCTCAAAGCATACAGGTGCACTATGAAAAAAACGGGCGTTGGAGGCAACCCACAATCGTATTTCCAGCAGCAATGCTAACTTATTTACAAACACTGTAAGAGCACTCAGAAAACAAGCAAGCTTCATGAGTAAACAGTACCAGTTAAACACAGGTACCTACCTGGAGAGATCAAGAGTAAGGTACCCTAGGAGGATAAATAAAAGACATGGAAATCTGTGCTGAGAAAGAGAGCCCCTCCTTCTGCCTACGGCACCAGACCAGCGTCTAGTGGTATTATAACAATTTATGGTGCTTACTATCCTTATGTAGGCCGCTGAGGCACTTGTTCACATTTGTAGCATGCTACAATATGTGGGTGTATGGTTAAGAGTGTGCTGTCGATGTAGGAAGTGTTTTCATGCCATGCGTGTGCTTGAAGCGATGAGCTGTGTGTGCTTGAAGCGAGGAGGTGCGTGTGCTTGAAGCAAGGAGGTGCGTGCATTTGAAGCGAGGAGGTGCGTGTGCTTGAAGCGAGGAGGTGCGTGTGCTTGAAGCGAGGAAGTGCATGCATGTTTGAAGCGAGGAAGTGCATGTGTGTGTGAAGGAAGGAGGTGCATGCGTGTGTGAAGGAAGGAGGCGCATGCGTGTGTGAAGCAAGGAGGCGCATGCGTGTGTTTGAAGCAAGGAGGTGCATGCGTGTGTTTGAAGCAAGGAGGTGCATGCGTGTGTGAAGCAAGGAGGTGCATGAGCGTGTTTGAAGCAAGGAGGTGCATGAGTGTGTTTGAAGCAAGGAGGTGCATGAGTGTGTTTGAAGCAAGGAGGTGCATGCGTGTGTTTGAAGCAAGGAGGTGCATGCGTGTGTTTGAAGCAAGGAGGTGCATGCGTGTGTTTGAAGCAAGGAGGTGCATGCGTGTGTTTGAAGCAAGGAGGTGCATGCGTGTGTTTGAAGCGGTTGAACACTACTATGGTATAAGCCCTGGCATAATCAGAGAGGCTATATCAGAGCTCTTATATAATAAGATTGCTGCCATAATTTGTCGCCGCACAACATGGCACCAAAGGGACAAAAGGATTTTGTTACAGGACAAGTAGATTTATGAAGCAACCTTCCCCATGGATAAGTAGATATTTTATTAAATTCCACACCCCTGAACATGTTACTCTGTGTGAAGCAAAAAGACCAGAATTCATATTTGAGTATGGTATGGCCAACAGTGGACTCAATCAAAACACACAAATAAACACACTCTTACTATCTCACATTCTTACACTTTCCACTCATACTCACTCACTCCCCCATACACTCTTTTTTCCTTCACTCACAAACTCGCACTCCCCTACTTAATCATTGTCATTCAGCAAAGAAGGAATCTGGCATTGGCCATTGGAATCAGCAGGCTGTGATTCCAAAGGAGGAGCCAGACAAAGCAGCAAGTCCAGGTTTGAAAAGAGGAAGACACACCTCAATCCGTCTTCCAGCTTCTCAATAGGACTGGAAGCACAGCACATGCTGGGGATCCTTAGCCTGCTGATCTGTGTTGCATCTCATTGGCCTCAGAGAGTGCACTGATGCGTGCCTTGACAGCATTCTTTTAGCAGATATATTGTGCTGCCTGAGGCATATGCAGTATGCCAAATACATACAATGGACTGCGCCTATGTGAAGGGGTCATAGTTGAACGACGCCGCTCACGTGCGCAATCCAGACATCTACCTACAGAGTGCTCTGCTTTGAAAAAACTCTGTAGATGAATCCCTTTTCGAAGCGAGTGTACAGCATCATCTCCGCCATTAGAAATAAATATGTCTTTCCAATACCAGAGACAGGCCTACACTAGCGCTGCACATAAGAAATATGTTGACAACTAGTTGAATTGTGCCCCTTACAAGAATCATGAGGGCTCTTGATTAAAGTAAAGAGGATGTTGTGAAAGCAGAGAACACTCTGGTGAGTAGGACTGCTTGCTCCGAAACAGCTTTGGGGCAGTCTTGCAGATGGTATAATTGCATCTTCACGCAAATTATTTCAGAAACTGAGGGGCAGGCATTTGATGACGAAAAAGCAATGCAAAGCTTTACAGAGAACCTATTTATCACAACAGGAGTATCTCAAACATGACGTGCTACCCGCACACGAACACCACAGAACACTTTTATAAAGTCCTGTTGAAGTTGCATTATAGAATTGGGACAATACTACAAAGCACTCTTCACAGTTCTTTTTACATCATCCATATTTGCAAATCACATACTTACATTATATGCAGCTATTTACAATGGGACAAAGTGATTCATGCTTCATCACTCAAGATTTTGGTTTTATATATTGGCGTTGCAAATAATAATGCAACGCCAATAGCTCATACTTTCAGTAATGCGAGACCTAGTGCATTGCAAATGCTTGCGTAGTGAGCCAGGAACCAGCATTGTATGTCTCAGTGCAGTACCGCAAGCTGCTCCTAGAAGTCCCTTGTGAGCAAGGCCCCAGCACTGCATGTCTAGGTGAAGTAGCACAAGCTGCTCCTAGAGGCCCCTAGTGAGCAAGGCACCAGCACTGAATGTCCAGGTGCAGTACCGCAAACTGCTCCTAGAGGTTCCTAGTGAGGAAGGCATCAGCACTGCGGACCTCTTTTGGTAACATATGGTACTGCACCCTGAAGAAGATATAGTAAGTCCACCCTACCCATAATGCATTGTATGCAAGACAGTACTACGAGTACATTCAAACTGCTATGTCTATATATACACATTAGTAGCTTAGAAATGTGATAAAAGAATTATTACATTAATTTCTGATTAGGTTGTACTCTATGTGGAGCAGATATAGGGGCATTTATAGACTGTCTCATTTAAATGTGAGATGTTCTAGGCAAAGTAACCACTGCCAGCCTAGGTTAGGATCTAGTGTGTGTCTTGCCTGAAGCCTTTGAAGAAAATAGTGCCTTAAGGCTGTAATTAAAACCTAGGGAGTAACAACACATGTAAGGGGGGGGGGGGGGGGGGTTCCTAATGGGAGGTTACAAGAAGAGACAAGGCGGTACTTAGGAGGGACTACTAAGCCTATTGACCAATTAAAAGCCATCATTTACAAAGGACAGGGCCAGGAGACAGTTTAAAAAATTTTGGGAAAGTGGGCGGAGCTTTATGCACATATCCTGAATACAGCATGCCTCGAAGAGACAGCGCAAGTGGTGCCTAGGAAAAGACCTAAAAAGTGATTTAGGTTGTTGTTTTATGAGCGTTAGAATAAAATTGAGAAATATTGTATATTTGCGATTTCGTTTTCATAGATTTTCACTCCATTCCTCAAATAAAAGTTACATATCTACCAGCACATTTGCACATGTGTGTCAGAAGAATTAGACTGCCCCAACTATTCACCCTGCACATATGTACTCGCCAAGGCCGGCATGGACTTCCTAGTTTGAGAATGTTCTACAACAGAACAGATTAAGACATTTCTCCTAGCACATATTTTACCATAGCCAGACTCTGCATATAATCGATCATCACAGAGCCCAAAATCACTTGTGATCGTCTTAAACGTGTACTTTTGAGAGAGGTCAATGGGCTTGCAAGTCAAGACACAAGCTGCTCAAATCATTTCGTGCATCCCTCAACTCTCACGTAAACAAGAACATTCCCTGCCGACTGAATGAAGTTTCATCTAACACAGAAACATACCCATTCATACCATTGATATAAACCTCAACGAGCCAAATCATACTCAGGTCTGAAATGGATTAATCAGAATTATTTAAAAATGTCATCCATGGACTACCTCACGAACTCCACCACGGCAGCAACGGCAGAGAGGCATGTGTCAACTCACATTCATTTGGAGGAAACCACCCTCTTCAATCACATTCACCCTTTTAACATAGTGCCCAAACTGACTTCAACATGGTCCATTGTTGCACACCCAGACGGCACAAGGGTTTGCAAGAGTCTGCAGCCTGTACTAAGCCTCAGGCTTTATTAACCCAACACTCATGTACTGAGACAGCCTGCATGACCTTATTGGTCCACCTCTTGACTTTGTCAGCAAGATTTATTGTATGCTCATCTCAGTGATTTGAAAGAAAATAAAGAAGTGCTAGCACTCTATTGTAATCAATGAAGGGTCCATCAATCCATATGTATATTAAGTAAGATGATTTATTAAGATGCTGAGCTCAAGTCCATCCTTCAGCTGACTCTCCCACATCCAACATTCGACAGCATCATCCACACCAACATTCTATACCAGAGATACACTGGCTTAGCAGCAGATACAACACACCCACTATGCACACTACCCGTTTGCTCCTGAAAGGTACTGGTAGTCCTCCATTAAATCTATTGTAGCAGGGCTGAGAAGTGCCGGTACTCTGCTTTTCAAAATGGAAGAAAGGCAGGTACTCGGTACCGGACAGCACCTGCACATGTAAAGCACTACTCGTGCTAGTTCTTTGTTAGGGGTTGCCATGCGTCTCAGTGTTGTTCTGATGGTACAGCACGCCTACATCCTCTGCTTAAGTTGCGATTTGCAGAAATATTAAAATACTAAGCAACGCTGCAGCACTATCCGTTTAGTTTACAAACCAGTGTTTTCGGGTACATTTTATTTCAATGAAAGAACTACAATTCCCCACCATGCATCTGTTTTTTTTTAAAAAGGAAACCTAAACTAGACCACTGCCTCCTTGGCGACAAGAACTCGCCTCATGTTTTTTCCAAAACGAGACGCCACAAAAATCTTGAGTGAGGGCACATTTCTGAATGCAATGCCCGGCTAGCCTGAGCCGCCCCACCAAAGCACAAATAAGAGGAAGGAAGGAAGAAAAGAAGGGGGAGCCGAGGTACTCACAGGACGCAGAGGGCATAGGCTCCGGTGACACTCTCGCTGTCCCGCACCAAGAAGCTGCCGTCCTTCCCGGCCTTGGCCAGCAGCTCCTCGGCGGCCGCCCGGCTCAGGTCCCGGTGGTACCAGAGGGGACTGGTGCTAGGGAGGGTGCCCGCCAGCGCTCCGCAGGCCATGGCACCGGGCGGGGGCCACGAAGAAAGGCACAGCTGACTGGACTCCCTCCAGAAGAGACAGAACCACCGAACCCTTAATCCCAAAAAAAACACTGCAGAGTCCGGACTTCCAGAACCAGGTCCAGACTAAGTCTCCGTTCAAAAAATGAGAACGTCTCTGAGAAAGTGATCTTCTACGTTACTTTTCAGTATAAAAGTAAATTTTAAAGAAATCCCTTTTCGAATTGAGTGTCACTGTGGTGGCCCCAGCCGGACCCGCCCGCGACAGCATGCCTGGCAGGGAGAGAGAGGCATGCGCTCCGACTAGAGGGAGGGAGTGGGACGGGTGTCTGCGCTGTTCAGAGCCCGGAGCCAGCCTGCCAGCGAGGAGGAAGGAGGGCAGTGTTTGTGCGCGGCAGGGGCGGGAGTGGTGAGGGGGTGAGCGTGTGGGCTTCCTGATTCTTTACACCGCAGTTGAGTGGCTGACACCTGTCTGGGCTCACTGTCCCGGGACAGTCATTACTTCAGACTGAAGCCGCTGACCGTTATTACAGTTTAACGGGCGGCTTCAGTCCCGTCAACAGGGTGAGGAGCCGGTTACAACACCGGAGCACAACCACACACACCCGTGGTTGCAACCAATCACGCCAGAGAAACTAGATTCTATCAGTGGTGGGCGAGCGAGATACGCATGGATTGGTGGGAGGATCTCTTAGCATGGGATTGGGTATGGGATTTCTCCATCGCTATTGGTTTTTTGGGCAATCAGAGACTACCATGGTAGTTTGCTATTGGTTGAGAAAAGACTTGCCAGTAGTTCATTGGCTGCGCTGTCCCAGTGAGTGCAGTTCTTCAGAATAACGTGCTTTGCTGCTCCGAATTTCCTTCAGTGCACTGGTTTCTTCAAAACGGGAGAGTTATGTGTTTCTACTTGAGCATCATATCTCCAACCAACTGTATCACGATCAACCAAAACCTGTATATGGGTAGGCACTCCAAGGCCAAGTGAAGGAAACCTGCATAGTCTCTACCAAAGTGAGGGGGGGGGGAGGAGGGGGGGGGGGCAATTATAAGGTTGAGTTGGGTAGGGTAAACTATGCCATATGCAGAAATCTATTATAGAGCCGAGATGGAGAGACATTTTATTTAAAACCATTAATGACTTTTCAAACCAGAATACAACACTTTTGGGAGAAAAATAATAAACGTGCACCATTTACACGTTCAAGAAAAATATGACAAGATTAAAGCTTTTTTTTTTTTTTTTTTTTTTTTTTTTAAACTTAGTTTTTTGGTTTTTCATCACAGACACAAACGTGGACAATATGTTCAGGATATACAACAATGCAGTTGGACAGCCATAGATGTACAGAACCATTAAGTAGGACTTTCTCATGCAAAACGTCTATTCAGCTCCAGTTCAACTGTAGGCGACACACAGGGCTTTCCCCTATATTTATTCCATTGGGACCACTTCTTATCCCATTTTTTGGGGCATCCCCTCATCTTAAAAACCTCTGTTTCTGCAAGCATACATCTGTCCATTTCCTTAGCCCATGTGGTAACGAATGGTGGGTCTGCGCCCCCCCAGCTCCTTGCCAGTTCACGTTTAATCAATGTGTACCCCAATGTTGTGAATTGCTGTTCAACTTCCGTGAGGTCAGTCGCCTCCCATATGTTCAATATACCCAGTTGTGGCTTCAATACTATTTCTTTCCTTAAAGCTGCCTGCATATGGGTTGACGCTCCCTCCCATAAGGTACGTATCTTTGGGCAACTCCATATCATATGATAGAATGTGGCCTGTTGTCCGCATCCCCTCACACAGAGATCATCCGGTCTAGCTCCCATTTTTGCCAGGACTACCCCTGTGATATATGATCAGTGGAGTATCCTAAGCTGGATCAACCGAAATTTAAGGGTAACGGCCGCCTCTCGGGGGGACATGAGAGCCGACTGCCAATCTTCCTCATCTATCGGGCCTAGGTCGCCCTGCCATCGCTCCCTGAGTTTTGGGAAGGTGTTCGGTAGATTATTACTTAGCTTCCTGTAAGTCAGGGATATCGCCCGTGAAACCAGGGGCCCGTCCAACAGTCGATCTTCTAGTGGGGACGAGTATGGTATATCTTTGAGGGACGGAAAGGCCGCCCGTATCGCATGGCTGATTTGTAAATACCTATATTGTTCCCCCTGGGCCAGGTGATATTGCCTCTGAAGGTCCCCAAACGTAAGCACGGCTCCCTTCTTCACCAAATCTTTCACTGCGGAGATACCAATGAGGTCCAATTTGTCGAACCCGGGCTGATAGCATAGCATGCCCAGCTTCTGGGTGTACCATAACGGAGTCACCTGTGAAAGAACTCCCGCCCATCCCAGTTTAGCATTAGCTACACACCATACCTCCAGTGTATGCTGGGTCGGTCCAAAAAATTTCCCTCTACTCTTCCTATCAATGGCGTATAGGGCCCCTAGAAATCCAGATCTATCAGTTTGGTAAGTGTCGAGAGAATACGCTGGGTCGCCTGGTGAGCAATACATCCAATGGTTAACGGTCACCAGCTGCGCTGCCCAGTAGAATAATTGTAGGTCAAGGAGAGCCATGTCCCCGTCATACCAGCCTTTAGTCAGTTTCTTCGGTGCTATCCTGGGGGCCTTCCCATCCCACAACAGCGTTCGGATTTCACCTTCAATCGCCCTAAAGTACGAGTCTAGGACTTTAGGTGGACAATTTTGGAGTATGTATAAAAAACGAGGAAGGGCCAACATTTTAAAGAGTGCAGCACGCCCCACCAGTGTTAAAGGCAGAGATCTCCAGTGCCTCACGTCCACTCGCAGCCGAGCCAAGGGGGGGCCAAATTGGATCTGTAGAAGCAGACTGGGTCTGATGTGATGAAAACCCCGAGATATTGAAACCCCTCCTCTGCTACCGCCACCTTGCAATCAGCCGGGAGTCGGGGGACCTGTCCCCTCAGCATAAACAATACCGACTTGTGCCAATTGATCGCATACCCCGAGTACCTACCAAAATTGGTGAAAACGTCAAGGACCACCCTTATTGATTTAGACGGGGAGGCTAGGTATAACAGTATGTCATCAGAGTATAAGGAGATGCGATCTTCCACTCCGTCCGCCCACCGCAACCCCCTCACCATCACATCCCCGCGAACCCAAGCCGCAAGGGGCTCCAGCAAAAGCGAAAATATCAGCGAGGAAAGCGGGCAGCCCTGCCTAGTACCTCTCCTCAACTGGAATGTTCGGGATGTATAGCTATTATCCCTCACTTGTCCAAGCTCCCCGTGTATAGAAGCTTCACCCAACCTATGAATTTCGGGCCCAGTCTCACCCTTTCCAGCACTTCAAATAGATATGGCCATTCTATGGAGTCGAATGCCATCGAGGCATCCAGGGACAACACCGCTGCATCCTCCTCAATGTAGTTCCTCTGGGCCATCACATTATTTAGGCGTCTTATATTGAGGGCCATATTCCTTCCCGGCATAAAGCCTGATTAGTCCGGATTAATCAGTGACGTAATAACCGTCGCCAATCTATTCGCCAGAACTTTGGCCAGCACTTATGCCTCCACATTGATCAGTGAGATCGGCCGATAGGAGCCGCATCTATCTGTCGGCTTTCCCTGTTTGTGGATAACCACAATGGTGGCGAGCCTCTGGTCCAATGGCAGCCTCCCGACTGTCAGACTTTCTTCATACATAGCTTTTAAGTGTGGCACCGTCAGAGAGGCGTTAACTTTCAGGAATTCCACTGATAAGCCATTTGGCCCCATGGCCTTACCGGATTTAATTTGCCCTATGGCCTTGCTGATTTCTTCGACCAAGAGGTCTGCCTCCAAGGACGTCCTTTCAGCTTCCGTAAGGCTGGGTATAGTACTGTCACGGAGGAGCTGACGGGACTCTTCGGCCGCGCATTGGGACTAGGGGGAGTAGACCCTCTCCAAATGCGCAGCAAACTCCTCAGCTATGTCATATGGCTGCATGACTGTTGTACCCCCTGGAGTCGTCAATGCATGTACCCATCTAGTACCCTGTTCTCGCCTCTCCAGCCACGGCAGTGTCTTACCAGCTCTATCCCCTAGCTCATAGAGTCTATGGTTGGTGGCACAGTTCTTGGCCATCATGTGTTCTCTGGTTTTGATCCTATATTCATCTTGCTTCATTAAGAGCCTATGGCTCGCCTCCGGTGAGGGATTTTGTGAATGTTCTCGTTCCAAGTCAAGGAGGTCCGACTTAACCTGGGTCAGGAGCTCACGTTTTTGGCTAAATACCCCGTTTTTAATGACAAAGCTTGCCCCTTCAAAACCACTTTGTAAGCTTCCCAGAGTGTTTGCGCTGAATCGACCGAGCCTACGTTTTTGGTGAAATAATTCGACGATTGCGTACGCAACTCTTCCCTAATATCTGGTATACGTAAGAGCCATGGGTTAAGAATAATAGTAGTGCGCGCCTGTCTCTCCCAATGTGTATATTCCACCCAGACAGGGGAATGGTCTGATATGCCTCTGGGTAAGACTTTATATTGGGCAAAGTCACCAACCGAGGACACGTGTAAGAAAGTAATCGATACGTGAGAGACTCTGATTGACATTAGAAAAATATGTAAATTGTTTGCTAGTGGGTTGAAGCTCTCGACCCACATCCCTAAACCCCATTGCCGTTGTGAAGTCAGCCATGTGAGCACCGGAGGTGGCTCTAGCCCTCGGTGGGTGATGATCTATAGTATCGTCCATCGTCATGTTGTAGTCTCCTCCCATGATCAGTGTGCCCTCTCGGAGTCCCGCCAGCCTACCTCCCAGGTCCTCTAATGCCGTTCTACCCAGAGCGGGCGGCAGATATACTGAGAGTATATTGATGCCCCTTCCATCCCATTGGGCCTCTACCCCCGCAAATCGCCCCCCTGGGTCTGTCCATGTCTTGTGAACAATGAGAGGTACACTCTTCCTAACCAGTACAGCCGTTCCCCTCGAACCCGTGGTGTAGTCCGCATGGGCCAGAAGGGTGTATCCCCACCTGGTGAGGGCTTTGGATTTCCGACCCACAAGATGCGTTTCTTGCAATAAGACCACATCCGGTGAATGGCGTTTTAAATATTGCTGCACTATTCCACTCTTAATTTTGTCACCAATACCAATAACATTCCAGGTCAATACTGAGAGCACTCTATCCCTGTCTCCCCCCATACACACCTCTCACAGCAATTCCATATCTACGGAGTATCCTGTTCGGATGTAAAATCTGTACCTGCCCACCCAACAACCCGTATCCTGTGCACCATGTGTCTATTTAACACAATGTAATCTGTGAATTGTATTGCAAACCAATTAAACCGTTAACTCCTAAACGTCCCCATCTTCTTAACCTTTTGGTTCCCTCCCCCCTCCCTGCCTCCCTGCCCGTGGATCTAAAACTACCCACTCCCGAACACGGCAGAGTGCCTCTCTCCCCCCAGAAATGCTCAAGATGCACGAGGTTGGTCAGCCCACCTCCCCGCTGACACAGATCACAAAGGTTATACATTCAGCCATCCACTTATGCCAAATAGTCCATTGTCCTTCCAATCACCTTCGGTTAACCCAACCATCCGGGCCGGGGCATCCCTATCCCCACTCCCATGTCAGGCATCGATAGTCAAATTAAATCTTATCTCCCCCCCATACTTGCGCTCTCAACAGGGTGTCAGTTCTTCACAGTAGCGATAGGAGTTCTTCAACTTTGTTCCGCGAACTGGCTGCCCTCCGCCACCGAGCCTGCACCTCGCACCTCCGCCGCAGCGCTTCTCTGCAAGCCAGGTCTACTCGCTCGCTCTCGTCTCTGCCCACCTACTCTGTTCCATTTTTTTTTTCTTTTTGAAAATTCTTTTTATTGGCATTTATAGTAAACAGAGTGAGGATATTTGCACATACAGATTTACAGTAAACATGTGCCCTTGGCCACCTACTCTGTTCCAGCCTTCCATCCAGTACCATACAGCCTCCGGCGAATCAAAAAACCATGTTTTCCCATCCGATTCCACCCGTAGCTTTGCTGGGAAAAGCATTGCGCATTTCACTTCTCGGTCCCGCAATTCCCTCTTTACCTCCTGGAAACTGCGACGCTGGGCCTGGACTTTGGCCGTAAAGTCGGGGAAGAATGTTACCTCATAGTTCTCTATTTTTAGTGGGGGACTAGATCGAGCAGTCTGGAGGATAATATCTCTATCGCGAAAGTTAAATACTCGGGCGATGAGTGGCCGTGGGGGCACCCCCGGCTTTGGCCTGCCACCTGGCACTCTTTCAATGGCGAAGTAGCTGGACAGAGTTTTGGGTTTGAGGTGTTTCATGATCAAGTCCTCCACGTAGAGGTCAGCTGCCGGTCCCTCCACCCGCTCCGGGACGCCTAGGATGCGGATGTTATTACGACGCACCCTACCTTCGTAGTCATCAAGTTGCTGGACCATCCTCTCCTGACTCTTTCGCAAGTCAGCCATCTGAGCCTGAAGTTCCTTTGTGTTCGCCTGCAGTGTGCCGGTGACCAGCTTCAGCTCTTTCACCTTTTCATCCATCTTCCGAAAGTCAGCCCTGAAAAGAGAGACCTCTACCATGACGGAGTCTAGCGAAGCCCGCACTCCACCGATAGCCGCCATAACATCAAGGTCGGTTCAGGGTCTTACTTAGGGGCAGTTCCCCCACCCTCTTTCTCCATCGGTGGCGGGTCACTTTTATCCCCGGTCTTGGACCAGGCAAACTTGGTAAGCTGTTTCTGCGTGTTGGTCCTAGGGCCTTTCCCTCCCGTCTCCATTTAGGCGTGACGGCAGCCTGTGCCGCCTGCGATTTTCTAAGGCCGCCTCAAATGGTTCCCACAGAATCCTCAAGGAAGCAGCTAGAGAAGCTGGGGTGTCCGCTGACGATACCTCGCTTTCGCTCCGGTCCCAGGTAGCAGAATGTCAGGCCAAAGTTCCCAACTCCTTACGTTTCTCGGACAACGCGGGGCCTCTTTAGTGTCCATCCTACACCAGCATCTCCATTCCGATGCGCCTCAGTACGTGGGCCTGCAACATTACTCAACAAGTCCTCTGCCCCTCCTCCCCCACCGCAGGGGACACCTCCGGTCCGTGGTATTCACTCCCGCTCCAGGACAGCACCTCACCAGCCGCTGTGCCCCGACAGGCAGATCCGGGGGAGGGGGGCCCAGCATCCAAGCCGCCTCAGCTCGGGCTTCCCGACCACCAGGGTTTATGTCTAGCCGCCTGGATTACTCCTGCGTTCTTCGCACCAGAGCCCCAGCAACACCCATCTACGCTATCCCCGGTGGGCCGCTGTATATTCCCAGTCGTTTTTCCTCCAGGCCCCAGATATCTTCTGGGCGAGCCCCTCAATCAGCAGGCAAGGCTTAGCAGAGCTTGTGCCTCCCCAGCATCGACAGGTGTAGCTGCTCCTTCCGGCTCTCGTTGTTGCACAATCGTCTACCAATCAGTGCCTATTCTCCACTAATGTGCCAACTCTGTAGGCGAGTTGCAGCGCCGCAAATCACTCCGGAAACAGGAGGGCGCCAAGCAAATCCCCGCCCGTCTGCCCACAGGCCTCGCTGACCTTCAAGCCGGGGCGTCGCGTAGCTCCAGTCCCGCAGCCGCGGAGGATCAAAGGGCCGCCCCGCCCTCCCCTGCGATCAATCCACTGGGAGAATCAGGGCCGTAGCACGCAGGGAAGTCCCACCACCGGGCCCCCTCTCCACCGTCGCCGACAACCATGTGCCCGCCCGGGCCTCCTCACCTCGTTGGGTGCTAGATCTAGAGCCTCAGCCGTCCCGCCTGCAGGCCGCTCATCCAGGGAATCGGGTAGACAGCGCCTCCGCCCGATCTTCTCCGCCACAGCTGCAGCGACGGGCGCCAGTACGAGCAGGCGCTTCGCCTGCAGAGTCCAGCACCAGGGCACACCGGGGCTTGTCTCGCACCGCTCCGCAGCCAGGATTCGTCAGCCACCGTGAGGCCACCGCCGCATCTTCTCTTCAGCGGGAGTCTGCCGCCACCGCCATGCTTGCCCCGATGCCGGAGCTTCGTATCAAGATTAGAGCTTTTTAGTTACTGCATCGTATAAGCATGCAGGAAAAGGGTAGCTTAGTTTACATACATAATATAGGTTGGGATTTTTTGACTCGAAGAGTATTATATGTTATTAACTAGTGCTAGAATTTGTAATATGGTGAACTCATTGCGTTATATAGTTTTCAATAATAAGTATGCATAACTAGTGAGAATTAATCACATTAATATTTGATTTTGATGGTGAAATTGCTTAAAAAATTGCTATTTTGTGTGTGCAGTCACGTGCACCGAAATGACAAAAGAAAAATAGGTGCTACACAATCCTAATTAATCATGCTTTTGAGAAACTTTCAGAGATTGAATGTCATATGAATACTAATGTAATACACAGAAAATGATTTCTTTATATATTAATAAAAAATGTATGTACACATTAGAACATTCAACGTAGAAGTGCACTTTAGTAACACATTTTATTTGTAACCTTACTAAATTATTCCAAATGCATCAGAATTATGTGAGATTCATGATAGTTTTATCATTTCTGTGAATGTTTGATCAGTAGACATGTATATTTTGCGTTATATTAGCTTTAAATTAATATAGGCCTGACTGCATTTGTGAAGTCTCGCTGAATCTACTACTCATGAGTGAATTCCTCAATCTAACAAATAACGTGAAACAGTGTTTTCTTTCCTGAGTTCTCATGTACTGTACACAATATTTGATACATTTTCTGTTACAATACAGTGAATCCAATTGGAATGTGGAAACTTCGCACTCCTTGGTGTGTTTGTGTAATCAAATTTAATCTTGGTTCATCAGGATAATGGGTGCAGAGTTGGTAACCCTTCTGAGCACGAGGTTGATAGTGATAATAAAATGTGCGTTATTTCCCTTGGGAGTAACGTCCCCAACTTTGCACTCCTTGAGTATACTTCAATAAAGTTCAATACAAACTGTTTTCAATAAAGTTTCATACAAATATTTTCAATGGTTTCTTCGTTTTATTTCATGTTAATTTCTTTTCTTAATTTTGAATAATTTCATACTATTGCATTCATAGCATAATGTTAATTCTGCCCAATGCATTTCGGGCTAAGCCCTTCTTCAGGGGACTTACATTCTGAAAGTACAAAAAAAATAAAGTTTGCACAAAAAACAATACTTGAAAGAGACAACAAGTTGCTGAGAACGTCAAAAAAGTGCATGAACAGATGCCCGTTTTAGATTTGCAAACCTGACTGTAAAATGCTGAACATATCGTATGCTTTAGTGCGTTTAACTGAAAAACATAATGCTTCAAACGGTGTTCTTGTGAAGAAAGGGTTACCGTGTGAAAATGTGTGTGATTATTTTGGGAATTTCAATAGTGCGTGCTATGGAGATAGTTGATCTCTCGAAAAGTTTATTAGCGGCGTGATACGTCGTATTTATAAAAGATGGTGTTGGTGAAAAAACACTTGTGCTGTAGCATGCTGTTAGTAACATTCAGCTTAATAAAAGTAGCACAAGAAAATATATAAGTGTCTGACCTTGGATTGAACGCCGTAGTGATTACACTTTTTCAAAAAAGTCAGGTGTATAAATCGCCTGTTAACGAAACGTGGTATTAGATGCTATTCCGTCGTTTAAAACATTTATTTAAGGATCACTAAACGGTCCATGCGATTCGATGCTTTAACGCTTACCTTCGGTCGCTAGTTACGTGCTTGAACCGGAAGTGAAGATTCGGGTGTTAGCGTGAACCGGCCGTAAATACTGACTATCAAGTCAGGTGTTGCCCGATAGTGATGAGGTACTACGAGTTCCGTGCGGTGTGAGTGAAGAAAACAGACTGCGTTTATGCAATTATAAGAACGAATGTGAAAAGGGATAAATGACATTAATTATTGTGTGTCATCGTGATATATGTGATGACTTAAAAATACAAAGGCCAACTTTTAACTAAATTTTTCACCGAGAGCGAAAGAATACTGCAAATATAAAGCGGTATGTAAATAGAAAACAGACTGCATTTATGCGTTTGTGTGTGTGATAGTACCTCATCACTATCGGGCAACACCTGACTTGATAGTCAGTATTTACGGCTGGTTCATGCTAACACCCGAAAATTAACTTCCGGTTCAAGCACGTAACCGGCGACCGAAGGTAAGCGTTAAAGCATCGAATCGCATGGACCGTTTAGTAATCCTTAAATAAAGGTTTTAAACGACGGAATAGCATCTAATACCACGTTTCGTTAACAGGCGATTTATACACCCGACTTTTTTGAAAAAGTGTGATCACTACGGCGTTCAATCCAAGGTCAGACACTTATATATTTTCTTGTGCTACTTTTATTAAGCTGAATGTTACTAACAGCATGCTACAGCACAAGTGTTTTTTCACCAACACCATCTTTTATAAATACGACGTATCACGCCGCTAATAAACTTTTCGAGAGATCAACTATCTCCATAGCACGCACTATTGAAATTCCCAAAATAATCACACACATTTTCACACGGTAACCCTTTCTTCACAAGAACACCGTTTGAAGCATTATGTTTTTCAGTTAAACGCACTAAAGCATACGATATGTTCAGCATTTTACAGTCAGGTTTGCAAATCTAAAACGGGCATCTGTTCATGCACTTTTTTGACGTTCTCAGCAACTTGTTGTCTCTTTCAAGTATTGTTTTTTGTGCAAACTTTATTTTTCTTGTACTTTCAGAATGTAAGTCCCCTGAAGAAGGGCTTAGCCCGAAATGCATTGGGCAGAATTAACATTATACTATGAATGCAATAGTATGAAATTATTCAAAATTAAGAAAAGAAATTAACAACATGAAATAAAATGAAGAAACCATTGAAAATATGTGTATGAAACTTTATTGAAAACAGTTTGTATTGAACTTTATTGAAGTATACTCAAGGAGTGCAAAGTTGGGGACGTTACTCCCAAGGGAAATAACGCACATTTTAGTATTGTCACAATACAGGACATCTGCCTGGTAAACTGCACTCTTGAAAACGCTTATGCTCTTTGATAAAGGAGCATTGTTTCTACATTTCACACACTGGATTGCTTAAGGACTGCGTGATGGTACCACCTAATTCTCTACATTTTGTGTCTTCTTAGGTCACCTGACGTTCATCATATAAGAACTGACCAATGGACTTAGTGGTCTGATCAATGAGGTGACTCCAGGAAGTGTCATCACTGAAACCATAAGCATATATTATTGCCTGACTGAATGGACAAAGGCTGCGGCTGCTGTTGCTATTACTCTGGTTCTTGCCACAGCCGATCACTACTTCTACTGAACAGCAAGCACTCTGCTATTCTCCTCTTGCTGGCTTACGGATGGGCTGCTGGCTATTCGTGTGCCAAGTACTTTGTGGAACTTCCTAGGCAATTTGACTTGCCTGATGCGGACTCACCTGGCTTTCTTTCCAAAGTGATGCATACACCATATGATATGCGTATGCTGGTCTCTTTCTTCTTGGGAGACTGCTTGATCTGACATATTTTTGTCTCTTCCTGAACTCTTGATCTTTGCTATTCTCAGAATCTGATCTAATAATCGGATGATAATTTAGCAATATATTTTAATTTGTCTTAAAACTTTGATAAACTAAGTTACCATATTGACTCCCATTATCATAATTTATCACACTGAAATCAATGTGGATTGTTAATTTGGGTTAATCAATGACTGAGGGAGCTCATATTAGAGAGATCTCAGAACTTCAAATTCTAATGCTATTATTTTGCATAGCTTTATCTGAGCTTCTGGTAGTATGGTTTTGGCTTGCCTAGGTTTCTTCAGGAGATTTGGGCTTGCTGTGATAACCTTATATCTTTATAGTATTGTTCAGAGAGTAATATTTATGAGTCTGATTTCGAGCATGTAGTTCAGTCATCAAATTCCTGGTCCCCATTGGATGACTGTTGGGACCCCTTATATCCTACCCCTCTCGGCACGGATCAAGGTCTATAGGAGGACCAACTAGAGAGTGATATTGATTTAGAGAAAGAAACGCAAGGATAAATCAAAGTATTTAATTGTGC
Organism: Triturus cristatus; assembly: GCF_964204655.1. Classification (NCBI taxonomy): domain Eukaryota; kingdom Metazoa; phylum Chordata; class Amphibia; order Caudata; family Salamandridae; genus Triturus; species Triturus cristatus. The sequence goes on from NC_140591.1 coordinate 1,542,098,755, forward strand.
CCAGCAATGCTACAGCAGTAATTCTGGTAGTGTGTCGGATGGTTTACTGTCCTATGAAGTAAGGATATAAAGGGGGATCTCGAATGAGACATCTAATGAGTTCCTAATTAAAAAATTAACAAAATCCAAAGCTCTACGTTCAGTTGAAGGCAACCAGGTGCCAGTATTGGAGGAGTATGACGAAGGTGACAAGACAGTGGTCTGAGTATTAATAGGGTTGCATTGCTATTGCTTAAAGCTTAGATTGCGGTAATATGGCTGTGTGAAGTTATGCAAAATATTTGGAGTTATGTTGCGTAATGTGCATTTTGCTAGAAGTTGAAGTTGTTATCAGGTCCGAGTGGCCTAAGATCTTGGAATATACACCTACAGGTAGTCTCAATATGGCATACACTCTGTCTGCTGTGTTTTGAAGGTGCTGATTGTGAGACATCGTCGGCAGTACCACTAATAGAAGGGAACTTTTCATTTGCATGATTGAGGAAATACGATCATTACAGTCGTTCACAGTGCACTGGGAACGGTTGTAATGATTATAGTGAGTTTGAGTTTGTCAAAACTTCACTTAGAGTGCTTGTTGGATAAAGGTAGATTGGTGTGTTTATAGAATTCTTTGAGAGAGTGAAATCTATATTTTAATTTAGTGGAGCAGACAGGAGTTTTGAAACACTTGCATCTTGTGAAAATTGCTTAGAAGAAAATGCGCAGAAAGAGAATTGTGAAGGAGGGATTGTCACTGCAAGGAGTGAAGTGTCGTCACAGAGTACCACGCTGGTATTGGTCGGTTAGTGTAACGCTGCACTGGGAGTGGTTGATAACATCACAGAGTCCCGCACTGGTATTGGTTGATTGTAACTGAACAAGGAAGTCATTGTCAAAGTTGTTGAGTGATTTATTTGTGAAGACAAATATTACAATTTAAGAAAAATGAAGATTTTGAAAACATAATTTCTTTTTGATGCAGGGAGATGTGCCCATGCCCATTAGAGAAGGTGTGCTGATACTACCTGAGGGCACACTAGCTTTATACATGACAGAGGAGACAGGATATCACATGTGTACATGGCTTGAGAACTGGATGAAATACACTGAGAAAGACAGACCTTTATATTTTCCACAATATGATACATTTAACATTCAAATTCTTGAAAATTTGCCAAGGCATTTATATGAGATTACATCATCTCCAAGACTCATGCAATTTGAGACTCTTAGTGAATGGGAACACCTAGCTGAGCAGAAAGAGAATCAGAAATTGCACGGTAGATAAAAAACACTTTGAATCGATAAGTTGAAGTTAAATGGGATGCACAGCAGAAAGCTTGGAGAACAGATATAGTTGAAGGAACTCGTATGTATCCCATATTAGTTGCAGAGAATGAAGAAGGGAAGAAGTGTAAGGAAAATAAAAAACATATTGAGAATTCCCAGAGACCGACACAGACTGATGATAGTGAAGATGAAATCGATGATGAATTCTTAAGTGAATTATTGTTAAATCGTCCACCACCCTATAATATGGATCCAACCCCAGGTTTAACCAATCCCTATGTTAGGAGAACTCCTAATGCATCTGGCATGCTAAAAATAGGCCTGGGTGGTAAATTCCGTTCCGCTCGGGGAATTTGCGGAATTTGGGTAATTTCGTGTTTCGCGGAGAATGCGGAATTGCCAAAAATTCAGCGATCCGCGGAATTTTTTGCTTGTTCGCGCTTTCAAAATGTGGGTTCGCGAGATATTTCCCCCGAGCACGCAAACAGGTAAAAAGCATCACAAACGGGCGGAACAAGCAATTCCGCATGTTCGCGGAACTCTGCGTGCTCGCAGAGATTTTTTACTGTTCCGTAGAGCTTTGCGTAGCGTGACTACACAAATTCCGCCCACCCCTACTAATGAACCTGAATCCACATAATCCTGTGAATGATAGTGCAGGAAGGTCTGAAACCGATAACCTGGCAAGCTAAATGATCCAGATGCCTTCACTGTCCCTGTAACCATAGGTCCTGTAGTTCTATTATATCAATCTGGCAATAGGGGGACAAAATACACACACTTTGGCAGTCCCTACTGGGATTGGTGGTTCAGTGCATACTTCTATGGACCAGCAATCAGGAAAGACAGACCAAGAACCACTCATTTCAACTTCAGCAACCGCTTCTGGTAGAACGAATACTGGTCCTAATATAGATTTGGCTCAACAAACCAACCTAAGTGGGAGCTCAGGACAAGCCTTGACATATCATGTACCCAGAAGAGGCATCAAAACCCCACAACAGAGAACACAAAACATGCCAGGAAGAACTTTGCAGGTAGGCTTGCCAGATTCTAACGTGTCTTTTCTATCGTTCTCTCCCATTGCAGGTGCAGAAGGATGAAGTGAAGATTTACAAGGGAAAACACCAAAGAGACAGATACACCACGGGAACTTGATGATTGAATCAGAGAAATAGCACCTTCTAGATGCAATAGAGGTGTTGCAGACCAAGGAGCCACTGTTTCAAAAAAATAATAAGGATAAGGCACTTTATGTAGCAAAACTCAAGGTAGAATTAGAAGAAATGATAATGGGAGCTCTGAATCCCGCTAGGATAGCCACTTATCAGCACAACAAACTACTATTCATATGCAAGAACATTACCAGACAAGTTCGGAACACACAGGAGAAGCTGACTGAATTGGCACAGAAATACTGCGCGGAGATACAAACATCAAAGACGTTACACAAATCATACAGAATAGATTTTAGCGAAAGACTTTGAGAACATGAGACCTTCGGAAATGAGGTTACAAATCAAAGAATTATTGACTGCCCTTAGGAAATGGGAACAATTGGAAAGGTGGGAAGAAAGATGGGCTAAAAAGAAGGAAGCGAAGAGAGTCACAATGCACATGTTCCCAGCCATTGAAGATGTGGGTGATGAAGGAGTAAAAATGCTCCCTATGAGAGCGGTACCTGGAGTAGAGTACGTGCATTTCCCTTGGACAAGACCAGACATATTGTCCTTTACAAATGATTTGCAGAGATTGAGAGAAACCCCAGTTGAATGGTACAAACACGTTGGAGGTTTGTAATGGTTTTGTTGAAGGATTTGGATACTCTGTTTGATATTGTGGTTCCAAATGACTTGAGGGCAGAATGTAAAATTGCTATTTATTGGCCTGAAACTGAACCAGCTAGAAATCCACGTACTGGTGCACCATCACCTGAGGTAATGAAGAAGTATAATCAAGCTATTACCTGCTTCAAAGGAAAAATCTCTCCTAAAGAAATAGAATGGGTGAAGATTGACAGGACCACGCAGGAATTGAAAAAGACAGTGCATGCCTATTTTGAACGTTTATTGCAGGCATTCAAGCAATGCAGCGAAACGGAAAATGTATCAGGAAAGGATACGGGAAATTTCGTCTATCAGTTTGTGTATGGATTGAGGCCTGAAATAACAGGATGATCCAGCAACATATGATTTGCTGACAAAGCAAGCCTATAAATGAAATTCTCTGATATGCCAAGTAATGTGAAGACAAACTTGAAACCAAGCATAAGAAGAAGCTGCTTTTAGCTCACATGAAAGCTGCTAAGAAAGGTTACAAGGGTGCAGGGGATGATTTCACAAACACGGTGCAGGGAAATTGTGAGTCAAATCTTGGAATGCGAGGAGTAGATGAGGGACAACAACAGGATATGCAACCACACGGTAGAGGTGTTTCAATCAAGATGATGAAGAAGACTAATGCATGTCACATTTGCGGCAGATTTGGGCATTGGAAGAGCCAGTGTCAATTTAATCCTCTTAACTAGGTGAATGAACAAGTTGAGAATGCACAGTCACAAGTAGGTAATGTAGTACAGAGTCAACAGAGTCGTAGACAGAGGAATCCGAATCTAAACATGCCTCAAGCCCCAATGCCCCAAATGAATGGTCAAATACAGAAATATAATTCAAGCAAGAGATTCTGTACAAGTGCTCAAGTCAATCCAAATCAGGATATGGCTCAACAACACTTAATTCAGATTGATGAAGCAGGTTCAGACATGTCCCAATGACGGTGCCTGAGGGGGGAGGAAGAATGTGTGCTTGGCATATTCTTAAAGAGAGACTAGAGTTGTCCCTATGTCGATGGTAAGTTAAATGGGACTCCAATCTTCCTTGTTGACATTGGGGCTACCTGTTCCACTCTGAGAACAGCGGAAGTTCCAAACCTACTCCTCTGGGGAGAAAGAATCTAAGTTGTAGGAGTTTCAAATTGACTAATGTCCCACCCAGTTACAAAACCCATACCAGTCCTAATGGGGTCCTTCAAGGTATTACACAAAATCGTGGTATGTGATTCAAGTCATGTAAATTTGTTAGGACGAGACTTGCTCTGCAAGCTCAACTCTTTTTATGACAAACAGATTTTTATATCAGAAATGTATAATACAATGCGACACACATTTGGTTCATCAATAAAAATCAAATTTTGCGATTGCAAGGCATTGGCATACAGTTGATGCAACACATCATTACATTGCAGAAGTGACATTGGCTTCCCCATCTCAAAATTATACCTTGGAAACATAGGTCTGCCTATTACCCATACACAGCTGTGCTTATGGGGGCAGCCCCTGGCCTCATAGAGCAGTTTCTTCTGCAACATGCACCAATCCACTCCCAGCACCATTGTGTGAGAGTGGGAGGTGAGGAGGACCTCCAGCGGGCAGCAATATCCTTAGCGACCAGAAGGGCAATCCCCAGGAATGTTCAGTCAGCCCTCGTACTGTCTGATCCCTCAATGACACCCAACAATAGCATGAGCTCGACCAGAACCTTTGAATGTTAGGGCACAGCCAAACCATGTGATACAAATCAACAGGCGCATTGCCACACCAAGGGCAAGTGGGCTCAGGGATCAATCCAGTTTGATGGAGCCGGGTCGGAGAGAGATAGGCATCAAATAGGTAATATATTTGGATCAGGCGTTACTTGGCAGAAATTGTGATTATTCTTAGTGCTATCAATTCGTTGCACCAGTCAGCTTCCTCAAGGGGTCTCAACCATGCCTCCCATCGGGCTCTGAGGTGGTCTAGGGCACCTGGGGTATAAATTATAAAAGGTGCAGTAGATTTTGGAAATTCCTCCTGTGCCCACGCTACCCATTAACAGGTTAGCCTCCAGTTTATTAAACTCTGAGATCAATTCATCATGAGAGAGATGTGACTGAAGTGCATGTCTCAGCTGGAGGTATTTATAAAATTGTTTGCGAAACAGGGTATGTGTAGTTTGAAGTTCTTGATATGAACGCATATGGGTCCCAGACCAAACGTCCCAGAGCTGTGGGATCCCAATAAGGTCCCATCTGCCAAAGCCCTGCAGTGATACCACCTCTCTCAACCAGGTCCATGCCAAAGAGGGGTTTGCTGCATGAGCCTGGCTCCCAGTGGGTATGTCGTAGAGCTGCCCTTCCCACCAGTAGGGCCAGCTTGGTCACCGAGGGCATAGAGTTGGGGATAGGGGAATCATACAGCATAGACAGAATGTGGGGGAATCCCATCAGGGTGTGTTCCAGGCAATAGGCAGGGTCCGACCACCCCTGTTAAACCAGTCGTGGATTATCATCAGGTGTGATGCCAGGTGATATAGGTAAAGGTTAGTCATACCCAGTCAGCCATCATAGGGGCCCCTCTGGCAATGTGCCAGGGCAAGGCATGCCCTAGAGCCATGCCATATAAAGGAGGCTGCATCTCCATCCAGCGTCTGCAACCATTTCTGCGGTATAAGGAGTGGCAAATTTTGAAAGATATATAGGAAACTTGGTAAAATCATAATTTTATAAAGGACGATACATCGGTACATCCCATTACATTTAGCAAGAGGGATTGCCATCTAACTCAACCATGGCCTTCCGAGTAAGGGGCTCTACATTGAGGGACCATGCAAGCCAGATGCCCAGGTATTTGAACCTCAGACAACGGATGGGTATGGCATCTTGCCAATCCACATAGTCCCAGGAGGGGGCCAGAGGCACCAGTACTGATTTAGCAGGGTTTATTCTAAGACCAGAGGCTTCCCCAAAGCAGTGTAAGAGATGGAGACAGCGGGGCTCATTCTGTGCGGGATTTGCCAAGTAAAGCAGGACATCATCCGCATACAGGGCAACGTAGTCTTCATTATCAACACTTCATCTCCATCCCAGGGTCAGCGTGTGTTTGGATGAGATGCGCTAGGGGAGCAATCACCAGCGCGAAAAGCAGCAGGGATAGGGAACAGCCTTGCCTGGTCCCCCGACCTATGGGGAAGGCGTAGGAGAGGACCCCATTAATCTGAACTCTTGCCCTTGGATTAGAGTATAGTGCTCGGACCATACCCCTCAAGTGAGTCACGATCCCAGCCGGCGCCACCACTAATTGGAGGTAGCCCCAGTCCACCGTGTCAAACGCCTTCTCAAAGTCTATAAGGAGTAAGGCTAAATCTGAGGGTAAGAGGTGATGATGGGTTAGGGCCACATAAAGGGCCACATGTCAGCATAAAACCAAACTGATTGGGGTGCACCAGCGTGGGTAGAACCCACTTGAACTGGGACGCTAATAAGGTCGCAAAGATCTTAACTTCTCTGTTGATCAGAGATATCGGGTACTAGTCAGCACAGGAGGTAGATAGAGGCTGTGTTTTGGGGATCACCACTATCGTGGCAGTGTCTATGTCTGTGGGAAATGTACCCAGTTCCTCAACCACTTTACAGAGGGCAAGGAGGTAAGGGTTCAAAATATTTTGGAATGCTTGGTAGTATTAAGTAGGGAGCCCATGGGGCCGGGGGTTTCTAGTTCTCCTGAGGCGGAAAGCCGGGAGTAGCTTTTGTCTATTTAATTAATGTGCCGCATGTCTTTTCAACTGCACCCTTTCAAATTTTTAAATACTTTTGCTAAAATTTTGCTTCGCTCACCTTCTCAGCCGATTAGGTGCTGGGGGAGGAGTGACACCATGCTCTCGAGTTGACCGCTGGAGCAGGCAGACATTTTGGGTGGCATTGCAGGGTAGCGCGCTAGTGTTTTGCTCCTCGGGGACCAAATAAAAAGAGGACGCGAACGCGTGCGCACTGCACTAGATCTTAGTTCTCCTGAGGCGGAAAGCCAGGAGTAGCTTTTGTCAATTTCATTAATGCGCCGCATGTCTTTTTACCTACACCCTTTCAAATTTTTAAATACTTTTGCTAAAATGTAGCTTCACTCGCCTTCTCAGCCGATTAGGTGCTAGTGAAGGAGTGACACCACGCTCTCGAGTCGACCGCTGGAGCGTGCAGACATCTTGGGTGGCATTGCAGGGTAGCGCGCTAGTGTTTCACTCCTCGGGGAACAAATAAAATGAGGACGCAAATACGTGCGTGCAACAGACGCGCGCAGCGGGCGTGCCAGCGGTGCGCCAAAGGCAAGCCCGTCTGCGCCCGTCCGCGCCCAGCCGAGACCAGAGGCCAGAGATGTTGCCTCTGTTAAGGTAAATATTTGCCATCAAGCCCTCTTATCTTATTCTGCTGAATCTCTGCTTACTATTAGAATGCTAGAACAAGCCAAGAACCGAACCCATATGAACTGCATTCAGAAGTTTCCCAACATGTTAGAAGGGCCGGTAACTTGCAAAAACTGTCACTTTCAAACCGAATGGCCAGCAATGGTTTCCCAAGTCCCCACGAAGGCCCTAGATCCAACTACTATTGGCCTAAATAACATATTGTGCAACGTAAGATCACTTGCAAAACACCCTTTTCAAATATGGGATATGATTGTTTCACACTCTCCTGCATTATGTTTTTTCACTGAAACATGGTTGAACCCCTCTAATCACCCCATGATAAACCTGGCCATTCCAGAGAATTATAAATTTATTCATTTAGACAGGGAAGGAAAAATAGGAGGGGGTATAGCTATTGCTTTCAAAAACCACCTTTCAGTAAATTAGGTTTTCACCGTAAGAAATGACTGCCTAGAACTGGGAATTTTTAAGGTCACTATCTCCTTCCGACAGCTGGCACGGCGCCTTAGTCTACCGACCCCCAGGATCTAGAGCAAATTTCACGTGCTTGCATCAAACAAATTTATTTTGCTGGGGGATTTTAACTTTCATGGGGAAAATCTTACTAACCCCGAGGTAAATAAACTTTTTTCCTCCCTGGAGTTAATGGGACTCACTCAAAGAGTCGAAGGCCCTACCCATCGGGCTGGTCACTTACTAGACCTAATTTTCTCCAACACAAACCAGCTGAGTTGTAGCCCTCCAGATCCCCTTACATGGACAGATCATTCTATGATCACATTCTTTATCCAACAGTCGTGTCAGAGGAGCTCAGAAATATCTATCAGACAAAACCCAGAGCAGCATAGGCCATGGCGCAAACTTTCCCTTGAAGCCTATAACGAGGCGTTCTCCTTGGAATCAGTAAAGAAATTGTAAATTGATACTTGTATAGCGCACTACTCACCCGCAAGGGTCTCAAGGCGCTTGTACGAATACCGCTGTGGAACCCATCCTGGCTTTCCCTGTGAGGCGTCCACTCCTGGGCACCCCCAAGGTGGAGGCCAGGCATCCTTAGCGTTGTGGGGGCCCTTGTGGAGATTAAGCAAGCTATTGCCCAGAGTTGCAGAGTGGGACTCCATGATTGGAATGGCACCGAGGCGAGAATTATCAGGTCCGAGTAATGTTTGAGCCCAAGACCCGCCGAGGCGGGGAATTGAACCCTGGTCCCGGGCTAGACCTCTGCATCAGGGTCTGCCGCTCTAATCATTGAGCCACACTTCTCCACCATGGACGTATCCAAAATGTTGGAGGCTTTTAACGCTGCCTTGGAAACAGCTCTTGATGATATTATACCAAAAAAACAAGGCATCTTTCAATGGCGGCCTTCTACCCCCTGGTTTACGGAGGAGTTAAAAACGGAAAAGTCTAAATGTAGGTGACTGGAAAGATCCTGGCGAGCCAGTAAGGACCTTCAAAATAGACTACTATATATACAGTCTTTGTCTAGATATCATCTTAACTTAAAAGCAGCCAGACGTCGGTTCATCATCAATCAAATAGAACACGCTAGCAATTCCCCGAAAACCCTGTTTGGTATAGTAAGGGACTTTGTATCTCCAAAAGTTTGTAGACAGTCGCCAATGGAATCTCTGGAGTTTTGTAACTCCCTGGCGACCTATTTCCATGATAACCTATCTAAAATCTACAAGAACATTTCTTCTATAGTCCCTCCTTCTTTCGAACCCCCTACCAAATTTGAAAAGTTGGGAAAGACAGCAACTAGCACTCTAGATAATTTTGAACTGACCTCGATTGCTGAAGTCTCCAAAGGCCTTGCTACTGCCAAATCCGGGTCGCCGTCAGATCCCTGCTCGCCAAAAGCTATGGCGCTTTTAGCCACGAGCTGTGCCCCTGCAATACGAGACATATTTAACCATTCTATACAAACAAGCACCATCCCTAGCATATGGAAGGATGCGTTTGTCCGCCCAATTCTAAAAAACCCAACATCGGACCCTTTGACCCTTAGTAACTATCGCCCCATCTCTTTATTACCGCTTTTGGGTAAACAGCTGGAAAGCATTATCAACAGACAACTAAGCTCTTATCTGGAATTTAATCAAATCCTTGATCCATCGCAGTCGGGTTTCCGGCCAGGTTTCAGCACAGAAACCGCCATTCTGGCAGTGACTGACTCCCTTAGGCAGACAATAGACATAGGAGGTTCAGTGGTACTGATTCTCCTAGATCTCTCCGCAGCTTTTGGATACCATCTCACATTCAAATTTTGCGGAGAGACTATTCTCCTGCAGTTGCCAAGGGACAGCCCTGAAGTGGCTGCAACATTTCTTGTCTGAGAGAACTCAAACCATCATGTTAGGACCCTACACTTCAGCGAAAAAGCATCTTGATAAGGGCGTCCCGCAGGGCTCCTGCTTGAGCCCGACTCTTTTTATATATATATATATATATATATATATATATATATATATATATATGGCCCCCCTGGCAAGGCTAGTCGAGCAGCTGGGTTTTGAGAGCATCTCATATGCTGATGATACGCAGCTTATGTTTACCATTGGTCCAAATCCAGAGACAGAGAAAATCCGTTTTGCTATCGGCATGCTAGCCATCTCCAATTGGATGACAGAAAACTGTCTCCAACTAAACCCAGAAAAAACTGAGGTCATGTTAATGGGAAAAGCCTCGGACATCTGGTCGGACGACTGGTGGCCCCCTCAACTGGGTACAGCTCCTAATCCCAAACAATCTGTAAAAAATCTAGGTTTAACCCCTTCACTGTCAGGCCTTTTCCTCTCCTGTGCCACGCCCTTTTTTGGCTATTTGGGGTAGTGCGCGCTGAGGCCCCTGTAACTTTGACCACATAAGGTATCCACGCCAAATTTGCGTCCTTTTCTTCCAACATCATGGGGATTCTGAAGGTACTCAGGGTTTGTGGATTCCCCTGGAGGGGTCACAGAAATGAGCGAAAATACAGCAAAATGTAGGTTTTCTTGGGAAAATGGGAAAAACGGGCTGCAAATGAAAGCTTCTGGGTTTTTTCCTGCAAGTGTTATCAAAAAAGGGTTTGTGGGGCTGAAATCACCATTTTCCCAGCTTTTAGGGGATACCAGACTTTTGTCCAAAACCCAACATTTTTTACACAGTGCCTAGTTGAAGTTTTTTAACCCTAGCTCTGCCGGCACCTAGTGAAACCTAGCAAACCTATACATTTTTGAAAACTAGACACCCAGGGGAATCCAGGATGGGGTGACTTGACTGCCTCCCACCAGGTTCTGTTACCCAGAATCCCTTGCAAACCTAACAAACTACCAAAAAAACCACTTTTCCCCCACATTTCTCTGGTGGAAAGTTCTGGAATCTGCACGGATCCACAAATTTCCACCCACCCTGCATTCCCCAAAGTCGTCCGAGAAAAATGGTACCTCACTTGTGTGGGTCAACCTAGTGCCCGCGACAGGAAACAGCGCAAAACGCAACATGGACACACCTCAATTTCGTTGTGAAAAATGAGCCTTTTTTGGCAAAGTGCCTAGCTGTAGTTTTTTAACCATAGCTCTAACGGCACCTAGGGAAACCTAGCAAACCTATACATTTTTTAAAACTAGACACCCAGGGGAATCCAGAATGGGGTGACTTGACTGCCTCCCACCAGGTTCTGCTACCCAGAATATCTTGCAAACCTAAAAAATTGACAAAAAAAACCAAAAACATTTTCCCCACATTTCTGTGGTGGAAAGTTCTGGAATCTGCATGGATCCACAAATTTCCACCCACCCCTTGTTCCCCAAAGTCTTCCGATAAAAATGGTACCTCACTTGTGTGGGTCGGCCTAGTGCCCGCGACAGGAAACCGCGCAAAACGCATCTTGGACACACCTCAATTTCGCAGTGAAAAATGAACCTTTTTTGGCAAAGTGCCTAGCTGTAGTTTTTGAACCCTAGCTCTGCCGGCACTTCGGGAAACCTACCAAACCCACACATTTCTGAAAACTAGACACCCGGTGGATTCCATGGAGGTATGGCTTGCGTGGATCCCCCAATGTTTCCTTACCCAGAATGCCCTGCAAACCTCAAAATTTGCTGAAAAAAAATCACCTTTTTCACACATTTTTGTGTGGGAAAGTTGTGGCATCACCGGGCTGACACAAATTTCCTACCACCCAGAGCTCCCCCGGGTCTCCCTATAAAAACGGTGCCTCACTCGTGTGGGAGGCCCAAGTACCCGCGACAGGCAAGGGCCCAAAACGTATTGAGGCGACATGAAAATTGCCTACATCAAAACGACCTGGTTTTGCAAGGGGGGTCACCTGGGTTTTTGGCCCGATGCTCGGCGGCCACCTAGGGGAACCTACCAAACCCACACATTTCTGAAAACTAGACACCCGGGGGATTCCAGGGAGGTATGGCTTGCGTGGATCCCCCAATGTTTCCTTACCGAGAATGCCCTGCAAACCTAAAATGTATGCAAAAAATTCACCTTTTTCACACATTTTTGTGTGGGAAAGTTGTGGCATCAGTGGGCTGACACAAATTTCCTACCACCCAGCGTTCCCCCAGGTCTCCTGATAAAAACTGTGCCTCACTCGTGTGGGAGGCCCAAGTACCCGCGACAGGCAAGGGCCCACAACGTAGTGAGGCGACATGAAAATTGCCTACCTCAAAACGACCTGGTTTTGCACGGGGGGGGGGGGGGGGTCACCTGGGTTTTTGGCCCGGTGCTCGGCAGCCACCTAGGGGAACCTACCAAACCCACACATTTCTGAAAACTAGACTGCCGGGGGATTCCAGGGAGGTATGGTTTGCGTGGATTCCCTAACGTTTCCTTACCCAGAATGCCCTGAAAACCTCAAATGTAGCTGGAAAAAAAAATCACCTTTTTCACACATTTTTGTGTGGGAAAGTTGTGGCATCACTGGGCTGACACAAATTTCCTACCACCCAGCGTTCCCCCAGGTCTCCCGATAAAAAAGACGGTGCGCGCCGAGCGTCATTACAGTGAAAGGGGGGGGGGGGGGCTCGGGAGCTGGGGAAGCTCTTCCCCAGCTCCTGAGGCTATTTGCAGTAAAAGGGAATCCCTCTGGTGTCCGCACCAGAGGGATTCCCTAGGGAATGCCTCATGATGAGCTGGACTCGTCATGGGCACAGCGCGACTGTGCTCCATAACGAGTCCAGCTCGTCATGGGCACACAAAGGGTTAAAGATGGACCAGGCTCCGACCATGCTGGACCACATCGTGGCTACCACCAGCTCATGCTATTACAGTCTCCGACTGCTTCGAAAAATCCTTCCCTATATGCCTACCTCCCATCGCAGGACCCTAGTTCAGGCAATGGTTATTAGTCATCTGGACTACAACAATGCTTTGCTGGCGGAAGTGGGCGAGACATTACTGGCTAAACTACAAGTAGTACAGAACACCGCAACCAGAATGATCCTTAATTGTCCTCCAGGCTCCCCCTTGACTCCGCTGCTCAGGGAATTGCACTGGCTCTCAGTATAAAAAGATCCTTCTTTAAAATCTGTTGTCTCACATATAATGCTTTGAATAATAGAGGTCCTCTCTACTTGCAAAAGAAACTTCTAAAATATTCCCCCTGCAGGAAACTCAGATCCAGCACATTGGGTCTCCTTCAGGTTCCCCGAATTCGCCTGACCCGCACCAGGGTAGAGCCTTTTAATATCTTGCGCCAAGATATTGGAATGAGCTCCCTCAAGCCCTGCGTAAAATCTCTAGCTACTGTATTTTTAGGAAACAGTTGAAAGCCTTTTTGTTTTAATAGGCTTCCCTGTTTCATTCTGGTTTTTAATCCTCAGACTACTATTTTCTAGGCAGCGCCGAGATGCCCCAGGGTGAGTTGAGCGCTTTAGAAAACAATTAACATAACAACATAACACATCGTTGACAATGCATCCTCCAGCTCTTCATTCGAAAAGGACTGATCTTGGGCCCTGACTTCGGCCTGTGAAAGATGAGGAAGGGGGATGTCTGAGAGGAATTGAACAGTGAATGCCTGGTCGCTTTGAGATGAGGCTGTGTATAGATGGTGGTAGTAACCAGCAAAAGCCTGCGTGATCTCAGGGAGAGAGTGGAGAGGCACACCGTGTTAGTCAGTGATCTTCGGTATGATCCTATTAACGTGATGATGGGATACCAGCCAGTAGAGCAGTTTCCATTCTTGTCCCCCCACCCATATATCCTGGCCGTTGCAGCACACAATAGGTGTTTGGCAGCCTAGAGACAGGAGACTAATTTCCTCGAAGATCAGGGCCAAATGTCAGGAGGTGTCATCGTCAGTCTGTTCCAATCCGAGTTTCCAAGTGTGGGGCATGCATTTCCAACTGAATAATGTGTAAGAAATGGGCAAGTCACTTTACACACATTTTCCCTTTGGGAAACCCACGCATTGTGGATTTACTAACAGCCCAAAGAATGCCCACAGCTTGAACTGTTCCTTCGTTATTGTGAAAGTAAGTTCGTAGTTCTTCCCTGAGGGCTTGGACATGGTCCTTGTCTTACAGATACCAGATGTAAAGATGCCACATGGGCAGCGGGCCCTCTCCTGGAGAGCCAAGGTGGAGAAGGATCAGGGCATGATCTGATATGCCACGGGATAGAATCTGGATGTGGGTAACAGTACGAGACTCGGTGGGCGTCAGAAAGATGAGATCTATACAGAAATGGGAACGATGGCCAGCTGAGGTATGTATTGGCGGCATGCTGAGGTATGTATTGGCGGCATCACGGGTGCAAGGTCCTCCATACGTCACAGAGTCCCAGGGCCGCAGCCCAATCCGAAAGTCTACGAGCACCGGCACACCTCGACACTGAAGGAGGGCCAGTAGTGTCCTACTAAGGGATGGGGACCAAGTTAAAGTCTCCTCCCTCCATCAGTCCCTACGGGAGATCCAGGAGCCATAGAAAGGTCTAGAAAGAATGCAGCATGAGCTGATGGAGGGGCGTAAACACTCACTAGATTAATTGTCTGACCTTCAAGTGTCCCCGTGAGAGTGAGGAAGCGACCCTGGGGGTCTCGGATCTCCCAGTAGACCTTAAAGGGAAAGGAACACTGTAACAGGATGGCCACTCCCCTAGAACCACAGGAATATCCTGCATAGAAGACCCTGTTATAGCCTCTGCCTGCCAGGAAGGGGAAATGATTCCCCATAAGATGATTCTCCTGGAGCAAAATGACTGCAGGGAAATGGCAGTGGGCAAAGGTCAGGACCGCAGAGCATTTCACCTGGTCCAGGAGGCCATTACCGTTCCATGACAAAATGTGGAAGGACTCCATCAGAATTGAGGAGTAAGTATAAGAACAACAAGAAGGAGATAGGAGATGTTACTCCTGTAGACATGAAGGCAGGGGGCAGGCGCACTGCATGTGGAAAGGAGCCAGGTCTCAGCATGCACCGCGTGGTATAGGATGTGTATGTGTGTCTGAAAACATAAAACAAGTATTAAAACAAACATCAAGACAGGTCAATAGTAATTGAAACAATTCCCTCCCAAATCCCCCCCATACTTCTACCCCAGAAGCATCTGTCACCCTGAAAAGGAAAAACGTTCGTGTACTCAACATGAGGAAATATCGAAGTGAAAAACCTCATCTTAACAACGGATGAGTCATGAACTGCCACCATGTCCGATTATGACATTCATAAGGGAGGAAAAATGAATGTGGCAATTGAACAGAGCGAGTAAACTATCAGACAAGTAAAGCAGTCCCCTAGTTGTGAAACCCTGCCCCTGCTTGGAGAGTCAAACTGTGGGGCAGAGAGAGAGGTCCATGTCTGTGTGGAGAGTAGTAGGCATGGTCAATGCAGGTTCCAGGAGGTGGTCCTGAGCTGGTCCACATTCCCTGTCATCAGGAGCAAGGCCGGAGTGTAGTGTAGATGGTGACAGGCATCCCTCCTGGGGGGGGATCGTGAAGGAGACCTGATTCACATGTTTCAACGTCTCCTCCAAGATCGAGTGCTCTGCTTAGGCGGCCTAGGCATCACTGAAGGTCCTCATGAGTCATCAGGGCCAGACCGGCTTGTTGAGGAAGTAGCATTTCTACAAAGCGGTTGGTCTTCTGTGAGCCACTACCAAGCAGACTCAGCAGTGTCAAAGAAGTGTGATTTATTAGCAAGAATGACTCCAAGTCTAGCTGGGAATAATAGACAATATTGACACCCCATTGCCTTGAGGTTTTGCTTGATTTCTGTATAGGAGCTTCATTTCTGTTTCACTTACCGGGTGTAATCAGGGAAGAGGAGAACCCTAGCATCCTTGCAGTGGAGATCCAGTCATGAACACGCCTCTCTTAGGATAGCAGCCTTCTATAGGATACAAGCAATCATTGGTCTGGGAGAAGTTCCCGGAGGAGGATTAGGGGTCAACGCCTGTCTATGGTGAACTAGGAGGACAATTGTTTGGAGGGCATCCAGGATTTGACCTAATGCTCTAAGAAGTCTGCTAACTGTCGAGGTTCTGTGCCTTCCATTCATTCATGGATGCCAATGACGTGTATGTTATTGCGTCGAGAGCGGTTTTCTTCATTTCAGAGCGACCAATACATTTTGACGTGGCAGCAAGCAGACTGGAAACCTGAGTCTTAAGGGAGACCACCTCGACTTCAACTGTGGAGATTCAGGACTCTGCCTCTAACTCATGCTGTGTCATTTCGAAGGTCTTGGCGAAGCAGTGCATTATCCATTCTCACCTCTCCAATTTTAGTCTCCACTGCAGCCTGTGATGTCCGGATGGCTTGCAGGATGGTGGCGAGATCTCTGGAGGAAGGGATGGGTTTATCTCCTGCTGCAGGCTTAGGTCGACAATTAGTAGGCCCAGTGGTATATTGAGCCATACGAGTTTGTGAGGTCATGGAACAACCCGGCTTATCTTTACCCGTGGTGGCGGGAGTGCTAGATGTGTAGGTCCCACGGTGTGGAGAAATTGGTACGCTTGCCACGTAATTGCAGCAGCACAAGTAGCTGGTCTTGTGAAGGTAGTAGTAATCGTCTGCTTCAGGAGAATGGAAATGTAGGTGGAGGAATGGCAGAGCTGTTGATGGCACCTTGGGCACATCAAGGGATCTCACAGCCAAACAAAGCAACGGGGGGGCGTCCCAATGGTACCCTGGCACAGCATCCAAGCAAAGAATAAGCAAGTGTTCAAGAATTCAAGTCTCAAAATGCAGATCCAGCCAAACCAGTGGAGAAAAGAGCCGGAGAAAGAATAAACAAGGGATCATTAGGACCCTTTCCAGGCTTTATGGGAGCAGTGGGCCTCACTGATCATTGGCACCCAGCAGAGCGTCAATCCCAGGCCACATCACACAGACTCCGCAACTGTCTCGATGGGCAAACGGCAGCCTTGAACTAGAGCACAGTTTCTCTGAGTCAACCAGTCAGCTTCTTCATGGATCCCCAGCAACAAATACAAGCACTGACTTCCACGGAGTTCACATATGTCAGGGCCCTGCATAGGGAGAAGTCTAATTGGTTGCAAGGCAGCCCTCAGCAGAGTCTCCCCCACAAATCAGCTCCTCAACAGCCTCCGGAGGCGAGGGAGGCCACCCAGCGCCAATCCAGGTGTTGGCAATGCAATTTGGAGAGCGAGGGGCACCCTGCCATACCAAGCCAGAGGGTGGGGGGGAAGGTCCCACCAATAATGCCCACAAGCCACCACACCATGCATTGTGTTCATATGAGAGCGAGTTCAAGCTACCAGTCTCAGGCAGGCACTTACCGGGGTCTCCAAGCCACTTCAAAGGGCCGGTGGAGCATTGCAACATGTGGACCCCCACAGTTCCAGGCCGCGTCCGGAGAGCAGATGACCACATCAAATCGGGGACCGCGTCCACAGCCCGAAGAATGAACGGTTCCACAAAGCGTGGCGAGGCATCTCCACAGCACAGCAGGACAGTCCCGGGAGCGGAGGAGAGGGCAAAGAGCCAGTGCCCGCTGCGCCCTGGGCCGCCATTCCACCCCCAGCCTTTTCAGATAGCAACGGCCCCACCTCTTACCTCCAATCTCACTGGGCTGGTGACACCACAAATATCAGAAGAAGTCCGGAGCTCAGGCACCTCAGATGGGTTGCAGGGAGCATCATGCGCGTAGCACACAACTGGGCCATGGCCCAGATAGGGAGGCCTCATCCAGCGCCCAGCTGTCGCCATCCCTGAGGCCGCCTCCAACAGTCACGGCTCTGCTCCTGCCTGTCCCCCCCCCAAGACCAGTCGTTCAACGAGCACCACAGGAGGCCAAGTCCCTGTATCGGAGCACCCCGGATGAATATAAGGGGGGAGAAATAGAATCTGCGACCTGTTGTATGGCATGAGGCCGTCTACCGCAGCACAGCAGGCCTCGCTGCTCTGGCAGATGTCTGGGTCGGTATGCAGGGGAATTCCTGTGGGCTGGAAGGGTGATACTCCACTTTTCGGTCTTTGGATTCAATCAGGAATGCTAAATGGTGGTTGTAAATCCGTATTTATGACAAATTAAGGGGTTTTCTAAACTGAGCTAGCCTAAGAAGCAGACCCCATGTTGGCCATCCAAGCCACATACCCTCAACTGATCAATTTATTGTACACCAAAATAAATCAAATTTCACACCAATGATGTGGATATTGTTTTTACATTGGCTAAAAAAAGATTCTGACATTGAAGGATTATTTCCTATGTTACCTAGCAATGATTTACCCTGGAGGTGAGAGATTCTGTTTCACAGAAGTTTTGGATTTTACAGGAAAAGATATTGGCCTAATCAAGGGTGTTATCCAGTACAAATTACTGTGAAACCCAAAGCTGAATTTCCTCGAATTCCTCAGTGCAATCTGAATCCAGAAACTATTGTAGGAATCATTCTAGTAAACTCAATGATTGAGCAGGATATTCTGAAGGAAATCATGGGAAGTCCCTGTAACTCTCCTATTATGTGTTTGCGAAAGCCCAATAGGAAGTAGTGGCTAGTTCAGGACTTACTTCGAATTAATCAGATTGTGATTCCATGTGCCCAACCCCGCTGTGATTCTTTTGCAGATTCCATGCGAAGCCGAGTGGTTTTGTGTCATTGATTTGTGTCAGGTCTTCTTTTCTATTCCATTGCATGAGAACAGCCAGTATTTATTTGCTTTCCAGTTTAGCAATCGTGTCTTTGCATGGTGCAGAGTCCCTCAAGGGTATCCAGAAAGCCCCTCAATCTTTAACCAGATCTTGAAAAAGAATCTGGACACATTAGTGATGCCAAATCACTATGACCTTGTCTGGTACATTGTCGACTTGCTGGTAGCGTCACGTACACAGGAGGCTTGCATATGCGACACCATCGCATTGCTGAATCATTTGGCAGACTATGGATATAAGGTGGCACATTACAAATTGAAATTCTTCAAAAGGGATGTTCTATATCTAGGACATCACGTTGAAAAGGGAGCTAGAAAAGTGTCACAAGATAAGATTACTGCGATCCTAAAAATGATTCGGCCTAATACACAAATGGAAGTACACATGTTTTTGGTAAGGGTTGGTTATTGTCGACAATGGATTTCCAATTTTTCATTGACAGCAAAGCCTCTTCAAAGGCTTACTCACAAGGATGAGTCAGAGCCAGTGCCCTGGGATGAGGAGTGCACACGCTCTTTTACTGAACTGCAAGAGAGTCTTTGTTGAGCCCCAGCTTTGGGTAATGCATGACTACAACAAAAGTTTTACTCTGTTTTGCAGTGAGCGCAAAGGTTGCGAATTGTTAGTGCTAGCTCAAATGCATGGTACTGCGCGTAGACCTGTGGCATATTTTTCAGCCACTCGTGATCCTGTAGCTGCTTCTTTACCTGGATGTCTTAAAACTGTTGCTGCAACATGTGGGAGCTTGGAACAGAGTGAGTATTGTGATGGACATCCGTTGAGAGAGCATGTGTCACGTTCTACTGAGATATTGCTTACCTGTGCCCAACCGCAACATCTGTTATGTTATGTTAAGCCGCACTTTTTGAGCGCACGGCTACCCCAAAAGGGTGTCCCGGCCCTTTGAGCCGCACTTTTTGAGCGCACGGCTACCCCAAAAGGGTGTCCCGGCCCTTTGGCAAAGAGGCCCAGAGAAACAAGAAACCAAAGGCAAAAACCTACTACCGTCACAGCGGGTCTCACTAGCAGCAGTCTCACAAAATATGAGCAGGTTATTTTGGAGACAGAGAATGTAACTGATGAGATATAAGAGTCTGAATCCTGCAACATTGATGCCTTTGCCTGGATATTAAATTGTGATTGAGGAAGCCTATCATGGTTGCTTGGATGTGACTGAATTATGTACCAAGCCCCGACCAGATATCCTAGATACTCCCGTGCCCGAATTGGATCTTATGTTTGTTGCTGGTTCTTGTTTGCGTGATACAGAAAGAAGTCTGAAAGCTGCTTATGCTGTGTGTACAGTTTTAGGTGTGATTGAAGCGTCCTGGTTGCAGGGTTTATACTCTGCTCAGGTGGCAGAGTTGATTGCTCTAACGCACGGGTACTCCTAGTACGGCCCGGCAAGCCTTCTTGGCGGCCCACGACCCTTGCAGACATTGTACCCATGTTGCGTTTTTTTTTTTTTTTTTTAAAGAGTGTCAGCAAACACCGCCGGTTGCAGCAGCGCGGAGCTATGGGGGCCGGGCGATTCTTTTAAAGACCATTCACTTGTTTATGAGGCTTTGTTGTATTTCACCTCTTCTTTAGCGCCCCTGCATCTCCACTCTGAATGAGTGGAGATGCAGGGGTGCTAAGAAGAGGTGAAATACAACAAAGCCTCATTAACAAGTGAATGGTCTTTTAAAGACCTGTGAAGTACTCGGGTGCGGCTGTGTGTGTTCCCGGGAAGCTGTCTCAGCCGGGATGACACACATGCAGGGTGAGGTGACAGAGGGTGACGAGGACAGCAGGATGTGAGAGCAGCGGGTGAGGTGATGGAGGGAGACAGATGGAGACAGACGGAGGGAGGGAGGCAGACAGAGGGAGGGAGGGAGGCAGACAGAGGGAGGGAGGGAGGCAGACAGAGGGAGGGAGGGAGGCAGACAGAGGGAGGGAGGGAGGGAGACAGACAGAGGGAGGGAGGGAGGGAGGGAGACAGACAGAGGGAGGGAGGGAGGGAGACAGACAGAGGGAGGGAGGGAGGGAGGGAGACAGAGGGAGGGAGGGAGGGAGGGAGACAGACAGAGGGAGGGAGGGAGGGAGGCAGACAGAGGGAGGGAGGGAGGGAGGCAGACAGACAGAGGGAGGGAGGGAGGGAGACAGACAGAGGGAGGGAGACAGAGAGGGAGGGAGGGAGACAGACAGAGGGAGGGAGGGAGACAGACAGAGGGAGGGAGGGAGGGAGACAGACAGAGGGAGGGAGACAGACAGAGGGAGGCAGACAGACAGAGGGAGGGAGACAGACAGAGGGAGGGAGACAGACAGAGGGAGGGAGACAGACAGAGGGAGGGAGGGAGCCAGAGGGAGGGAGGGAGCCAGAGGGAGGGAGGGAGACAGAGGGAGGGAGGGAGACAGAGGGAGGGAGGGAGACAGAGGGAGGGAGGGAGACAGACAGAGGGAGGGAGACGGAGGGAGGGAGGGAGACAGAGGGAGGGAGGGAGGGAGACAGAGGGAGGGAGACAGAGGGAGGGAGACAGAGGGAGGGAGACAGAGGGAGGGAGACAGAGGGAGGGAGACAGAGGGAGGGAGACAGAGGGAGGGAGACAGAGGGAGGGAGGGAGACAGACAGACAGAGGGAGGGAGGGAGACAGAGGGAGGGAGGGAGACAGAGGGAGGGAGACAGAGGGAGGGAGACAGAGGGAGGGAGACAGAGGGAGGGAGGGAGACAGACAGACAGAGGGAGGGAGGGAGACAGACAGAGGGAGGGAGGGAGACAGACAGAGGGAGGGAGGGAGACAGACAGACAGACGGACGGAGGGAGGGAGGGAGGGAGACAGACAGACAGACGGAGGGAGGGAGGGAGGGAGGGAGACAGACAGACGGACGGACGGACGGAGGGAGGGAGACAGACAGAGGGAGACAGACAGACGGACGGAGACAGACAGAGGGAGGGAGACAGACAGGGGGAGGGAGGGAGACAGACAGGGGGAGGGAGGGAGACAGACAGGGGGAGGGAGGGAGACAGACAGGGGGAGGGAGGGAGACAGACAGGGGGAGGGAGGGAGACAGACAGGGGGAGGGAGGGAGACAGACAGGGGGAGGGAGGGAGACAGACAGGGGGAGGGAGGGAGACAGACAGGGGGAGGGAGGGATTCAGACAGACAGGGGGAGGGAGGGATTCAGACAGACAGGGGGAGGGAGGGATTCAGACAGACAGGGGGAGGGAGGGATTCAGACAGACAGGGGGAGGGAGACAGACAGAGGGAGGGAGAGGGAGGCAGACAGAGGGAGGGAGACAGACAGAGGGAGGGAGACAGACAGAGGGAGGGAGACAGACAGAGGGAGGGAGACAGACAGAGGGAGGGAGACAGACAGAGGGAGGGAGACAGACGGACGGACGGACGGAGGGAGACAGGGAGGGAGACAGAGGGAGGGAGGGAGACAGAGGGAGAGAGGGAGGGAGGGAGACAGAGGGAGGGAGGGAGGGAGGGAGACAGAGGGAGGGAGGGAGGGAGACAGACAGAGGGAGGGAGGGAGGGAGACAGACAGAGGGAGGGAGGGAGGGAGACAGACAGAGGGAGGGAGGGAGGGAGACAGACAGAGGGAGGGAGGGAGACAGACAGAGGGAGACAGACAGACAGAGGGAGGGAGGGAGACAGACAGACAGAGGGAGGGAGGGAGACAGACAGACAGACGGAGGGAGGGAGACAGACAGACAGACGGAGGGAGGGAGACAGACAGACGGAGGGAGGGAGACAGACAGACGGATGGAGGGAGGGAGACAGACAGAGGGAGACAGAGGGAGGGAGGGAGACAGAGGGAGGGAGGGAGACAGAGGGAGGGAGGGAGACAGAGACAGACAGGGAGAGAGAGGGAGGGAAACAGTGGGAGAAAGAGGGAGGGAGACAGAGAGGGAGACAGAGAGAGGGATACAGAGAGAGGGAGACAGAGAGAGGGAGACAGAGAGAGAGGGAGACAGAGAGAGGGAGACAGAGAGAGGGAGAGGGAGACAAGCCGAGTGAGTGAGACAGAGGGAGACAGAGAGAGACAGAGGGAGTTAGAGGGAGAGAGGGAGGAGGGCTACAGACAGAGGGAGGGAGACAGAGGGAAGGAGACAGAGGGAGAGCGAGGGAGATGGACAGAGTGAGGGAGACGGAGGGAGACAGACAGACAGAGGGAGACAGAGGGAGGAGGGTGACAGAGGGAGGGAGGGAGGGAGGGAGGGAGAGGGAGGGAGGGAGGGAGACAGACAGAGGGAGGGAGGGAGACAGACAGACGGAGGGAGGGAGAGAGACAGACAGAGGGAGGGAGAGAGACAGACAGAGGGAGGGAGAGAGACAGACAGAGGGAGGGAGAGAGACAGACGGAGGGAGGGAGAGAGACAGAGGGAGGGAGAGAGACAGACAGACGGACAGACAGACGGAGGGGGAGGGAGGGAGACAGACAGAGGGAGGGAGGGAGACAGACAGAGGGAGGGAGGGAGGCAGACAGACAGAGGGAGGGAGACAGACAGAGGGAGGGAGACAGACAGAGGGAGGGAGGGAGGGAGACGGACAGAGGGAGGGAGGGAGGGAGACAGAGGGAGGGAGGGAGACAGACAGAGGGAGGGAGGGAGGGAGGGAGACAGACAGACAGACGGAGGGAGAGGGAGGGAGGGAGACAGACAGAGGGAGGGAGAGAGACAGACGGAGGGAGGGAGAGAGACAGAGGGAGGGAGGCAGACAGACGGACAGACAGACGGAGGGGGAGGGAGGGAGACAGACAGAGGGAGGGAGGGAGACAGACAGAGGGAGGGAGGGAGACAGACAGAGGGAGGGAGGGAGGCAGACAGACAGAGGGAGGGAGACAGACAGAGGGAGGGAGACAGACAGAGGGAGGGAGGGAGGGAGACGGACAGAGGGAGGGAGGCAGACAGACAGAGGGAGGGAGGGAGACAGAGGGAGGGAGGGAGGGAGACAGACAGACAGACGGAGGGAGAGGGAGGGAGGGAGACAGACAGAGGGAGGGAGGGAGACAGACAGAGGGAGGGAGGGAGGGAGACAGAGGGAGGGAGGGAGACAGAGGGAGGGAGACAGAGGGAGGGAGGGAGACAGAGGGAGGGAGGGAGACAGAGGGAGGGAGGGAGACAGAGGGAGGAGGACAACAGACAGAGGGAAACAGAGGGAGGGAGACAGAGACAGACAGGGAGAGAGAGGGAGGGAGACAGAGAGAGGGAGACAGAGAGAGGGAGACAGAGAGAGGGAGACAGAGAGAGGGAGAGGGAGACAAGCCGAGTGAGTGAGACAGAGGGAGACAGAGAGAGACAGAGGGAGTTAGAGGGAGAGAGGGAGGAGGGCTACAGACAGAGGGAGGGAGACAGAGGGAAGGAGACAGAGGGAGAGCGAGGGAGATGGACAGAGTGAGGGAGACGGAGGGAGACAGAGGGAGGAGGGAGACAGAGGGAGGAGGGTGACAGAGGGAGGGAGGGAGGGAGAGGGAGGGAGGGAGGGAGACAGACAGAGGGAGGGAGGGAGACAGACAGACAGACAGGGAGGGAGGGAGAGAGACAGACAGAGGGAGAGAGAGAGACAGACAGAGGGAGGGAGAGAGACAGACAGAGGGAGGGAGAGAGACAGACAGAGGGAGGGAGAGAGACAGAGGGAGGGAGGGAGGCAGACAGACAGAGGGAGGGAGGGAGGCAGACAGAGGGAGGGAGGGAGACAGACAGAGGGAGGGAGGGAGACAGACAGAGGGAGGGAGGGAGGCAGACAGACAGAGGGAGGGAGGGAGGCAGACAGACAGAGGGAGGGAGGGAGGCAGACAGACAGAGGGAGGGAGGGAGGCAGACAGACAGAGGGAGGGAGGGAGGCAGACAGACAGAGGGAGGGAGGGAGACAGACAGACGGAGGGAGGGAGGGAGGGAGACAGACAGAGGGAGGGAGGGAGACAGACAGACGGAGGGAGGGAGACAGACAGACGGAGGGAGGGAGGGAGGGAGACAGACAGAGGGAGGGAGGGAGACAGACAGACGGAGGGAGGGAGGGAGGGAGACAGACGGAGGGAGGGAGGGAGACAGACAGAGGGAGGGAGGGAGACAGACAGAGGGAGGGAGGGAGACAGACAGAGGGAGGGAGGGAGACAGACAGAGGGAGGGAGGGAGACAGACAGAGGGAGGGAGGGAGACAGACAGAGGGAGGGAGGCAGACAGAGGGAGGGAGGGAGGGAGACAGACAGAGGGAGGGAGGGAGACAGACAGAGGGAGGGAGGGAGACAGACAGAGGGAGGGAGGGAGACAGACAGAGGGAGGGAGGGAGGCAGACAGAGGGAGGGAGGGAGACAGACGGAGGGAGGGAGACAGACGGAGGGAGGGAGGGAGGGAGACAGACAGAGGGAGGGAGGGAGACAGACAGAGGGAGGGAGACAGACAGAGGGAGGGAGACAGACAGAGGGAGGGAGGGAGACAGACAGACAGAGGGAGGGAGACAGACAGACAGACAGACAGAGGGAGGGAGACAGACAGACAGAGGGAGGGAGGGAGGGAGGGAGACAGACAGAGGGAGGGAGGGAGACAGACAGAGGGAGGGAGGGAGACAGACAGACGGAGGGAGGGAGGGAGGGAGACAGACAGAGGGAGGGAGGGAGACAGACAGAGGGAGGGAGGGAGACAGACAGAGGGAGGGAGGGAGACAGACAGAGGGAGGGAGGGAGACAGACAGAGGGAGGGAGGGAGACAGACAGAGGGAGGGAGGGAGACAGACAGAGGGAGGGAGGGAGACAGACAGAGGGAGGGAGGGAGACAGACAGACAGAGGGAGGGAGGGAGACAGACAGAGGGAGGGAGGGAGACAGACAGAGGGAGGGAGGGAGACAGACAGAGGGAGGGAGGGAGACAGACAGAGGGAGGGAGGGAGACAGACAGAGGGAGGGAGGGAGGCAGACAGAGGGAGGGAGGGAGACAGACGGAGGGAGGGAGGGAGACAGACAGAGGGAGGGAGGGAGACAGACAGACAGAGGGAGGGAGGGAGACAGACAGAGGGAGGGAGGGAGACAGACAGAGGGAGGGAGGGAGACAGACAGAGGGAGGGAGGGAGACAGACGGAGGGAGGGAGGGAGGGAGACAGACAGAGGGAGGGAGGGAGACAGACGGAGGGAGGGAGGGAGACAGACGGAGGGAGGGAGGGAGGGAGACAGAGGGAGGGAGGGAGACAGAGGGAGGGAGGGAGGGAGACAGAGGGAGGGAGGGAGACAGAGGGAGGGAGGGAGACAGAGGGAGGGAGGGAGACAGAGGGAGGGAGGGAGACAGAGGGAGACAGAGGGAGGGAGGGAGACAGAGGGAGGGAGGGAGACAGAGGGAGGGAGGGAGACAGAGACAGACAGGGAGAGAGAGGGAGGGAAACAGTGGGAGAAAGAGGGAGGGAGACAGAGAGGGAGACAGAGAGAGGGAGACAGAGAGAGGGAGACAGAGAGAGGGAGACAGAGAGAGGGAGACAGAGAGAGGGAGAGGGAGACAAGCCGAGTGAGACAGAGGGAGACAGAGAGAGACAGAGGGAGTTAGAGGGAGAGAGGGAGGAGGGCTACAGACAGAGGGAGGGAGACAGAGGGAAGGAGACAGAGGGAGAGCGAGGGAGATGGACAGAGTGAGGGAGACGGAGGGAGACAGACAGACAGAGGGAGACAGAGGGAGGAGGGTGACAGAGGGAGGGAGGGAGGGAGGGAGGGAGAGGGAGGGAGGGAGGGAGACAGACAGAGGGAGGGAGAGAGACAGACAGAGGGAGGGAGAGAGACAGACAGAGGGAGGGAGAGAGACAGACAGAGGGAGGGAGAGAGACAGAGGGAGGGAGGCAGACAGACGGACAGACAGACGGAGGGGGAGGGAGGGAGACAGACAGAGGGAGGGAGGGAGACAGACAGAGGGAGGGAGGGAGACAGACAGAGGGAGGGAGGGAGACAGACAGACAGAGGGAGGGAGACAGACAGAGGGAGGGAGGGAGGGAGGGAGACGGACAGAGGGAGGGAGGCAGACAGACAGAGGGAGGGAGGGAGACAGACAGAGGGAGGGAGGGAGACAGACAGAGGGAGGGAGGGAGACAGACAGAGGGAGGGAGGGAGACAGACAGAGGGAGGGAGGGAGACAGACAGAGGGAGGGAGACAGACAGAGGGAGGGAGGGAGGCAGACAGAGGGAGGGAGGGAGGCAGACAGAGGGAGGGAGGGAGGCAGACAGAGGGAGGGAGGGAGACAGAGGGAGGGAGGGAGACAGACAGACAGACAGACGGAGGGAGAGGGAGGGAGGGAGACAGACAGAGGGAGGGAGACAGACAGAGGGAGGGAGGGAGGGAGACAAACAGACGGAGGGAGGGAGGGAGGCAGACAGACGGAGGGAGAGGGAGGGAGGGAGACAGACAGAGGGAGGGAGACAGACAGAGGGAGGGAGGGAGACAAACAGACGGAGGGAGGGAGGGAGGCAGACAGACGGAGGGAGGGAGGGAGGGAGGCAGACAGAGGGAGGGAGGGAGGCAGACAGAGGGAGGGAGGGGGACAGACAGAGGGAGACAGAGAGAGGGAGACAGAGAGAGGGAGACAGAGAGAGGGAGGGAGGCAGACAGACAGAGGGAGGGAGGGAGACAGACAGAGGGAGACAGAGAGGGAGACAGAGAGAGGGAGACAGAGAGAGGGAGGGAGGCAGACAGACAGAGGGAGGGAGGGAGACAGAGGGAGGGAGGGAGGGAGACGGACAGACAGACAGACGGAGGGAGAGGGAGGGAGACAGACAGAGGGAGGGAGGGAGACAGACAGAGGGAGGGAGGGAGGGAGGGAGACAGACAGACGGAGGGAGGGAGGGAGGCAGACAGAGGGAGGGAGGGAGGCAGACAGAGGGAGGGAGGGAGACAGACAGACAGAGGGAGGGAGGGAGGCAGACAGAGGGAGGGAGGGGGACAGACAGACGGAGGGAGGGAGGGAGGGAGGGAGAGGGAGGGAGGGAGGGAGAGAGAGGGAGACAGAGAGAGGGAGACAGAGAGAGATGGAGGGAGAGAGATGGAGGGCGAGGGAGACAAGCAGAGTGAGTGAGACCGAGGGAGACAGAGTGGGAGGGAGGGAGAGAGAGAGGGAGAGAGAGAGTGATATATAGAGAGATGTGTGTATGCCGGGTCTGGTGGCTCAGTGGACAAAGGCGTCCACTGCAGGGGCCTGTGTTCAACCTCATGGTCATAGTTTTTTTTTTTTGCTCTAGCCCTGCCCCCCTCCCCCAGCACCCCCACCCCCACCGGTGCGGCCCTCGACCATAAACCACACCGTAAATTTGGCCCCCGAGAGAAAGTTTGTGAGTACCCATGCTCTAACGCAAGCCTGTCAGACAAATTACAAGTTACCATCTTCCTCAATAGTCCGTAAGGATTTGGCATAGTACATGACTTTGGGCAGTTGTGGTCACAGCGTGGGTTCATGGCATCATCAGTATACCTCATTCGAAATGGGGAAAAGCACAAGGAACCTCTTGCTGTCATTTCAACTGCCTACCCAAATTGCTGTAGTGAAGGGCGTTGCCCATCGGCAGGGTAATGATTATGTCACAGTCGGCAAACAACATGCGGATGAGACTGTGCGCTATTGTGCTCTAAGCTCTTGCACCTTCAATGGAGATCCACTATGAGAGAACACGGATGTCACGGAGTGTAAATTACTGTTGCCAACTGTAGAGACTTGGGAGGAAATGAAAACATTGCAAGATGAGGTACTAGAAGTAGAAAGACAAGGATGGGTAAGAGCAGGTTGTACCAAAAGACAGGAATACGATCTGGGTATACACCAGAACTACCAGATAGTTTGCTGCCTCCTATGGCACGCCACTTTCATGGTCCTGCACACATTGGGAGGGATGCTATGATGTGTGTCTTTCCCCAAACATGGTTCAATTACTTATGTAGAGCCGTAGCAGAAGTATTGTGTCAGGGGTGCCTTGTGTGTCAGCGGCAAAATGTAAGCAAATGAATGCCAGTTACAATGAGTCATGTAGGAAGATCAGGAGGACCAATTCATATGATGTAGCTAGATCTCATTGAGATACCTTTTTTTAATGGCCTGAAGTGAGTTCTTACAACTGTCCGGATCTCTTTCCAGTGAGTAGAGGCTTACTCCCACACGGTGGAATGGCAGTTTGACAGTAGCCAAACTACTCTTGAGAGAGTTTATACAGCATTTTGGATTTCCATCTTCTTTGGAATTAGACCGAGGGACACATGTCAATAATGAGGCCCTAAAGATGTTATGTGCAGCATTACAAATTGATCAGAAGCTATATTGTGCTCATCGTCCAGAAGCCTCTGACACAGTGGAGCAAGTTCACAAAACATTAAAATCCAGGTTGACAAAGGTGTGTGCTCTAACAAGTAACATGGCCGGATGCTTTGCCTCTTGTGTTAATGAGTTTGAGAAGTACCCCCAGAAAGAAGAACGGGACTGTCCCCTCATGTGAATATTAGGGGAGGGCTATGAGACAGCCTGCAGTTCCAGCTAATGGCCTGGTTAACATTACATATGATTTGGTGCTCGATTACTGTAAAGGACTGGCTGACCTGGTACGTTCTGTCTCTCAGCAGATTGGGGGAAGGTGCATATTCGCCTCAACAGGAGCAGTGCCATGACCTCAGCCCCGGTGATTGGGTCCTGGTAAAGAAGCACATATGCAAGTTGTGCCTGGAACCTTGTTTGCGTTGGCCGTTCCAAGTGATTCTGGTAACCACAACTCCTGTCAAATGTGGTGGCCTTCCAAATTGGGTCCATGCTTCTCGCACTCACAGAGTCCCATGTCCCCTTGAAGATACGGTGCCGGTTTCAGATGTGCCGATGGTTACAGTGAGACAGCAGTCACAGGTTAGCCAAATTGTAAATGGGGCTCCAGCTACTGGGATTCTTGACACTGTTCCTGAGGTGGGTCCGAGAGAGCCAGCTCTTGTAGGTACAGAAGGGTCACGAGAGGAAGAGATGACAAGGCGAGATACTAACCTAACGAAGGGAACAGTGCAGCTAAAACAGGAGTAGTGAATGTAGACCGTTGGCCCAAAAGAACAGATCGACTGAGACACATTCTAAGTGAGGGAAGAGTACCACATACAATCGCAGAAGTCTCTAGTCCATCAGAAAAAAGTGACAGTGATGGTGACGGACTGTCAGTGAGGTGGTCCCAAATAGCAAGGATATCAAGTCGCAAATACACAGCACCAGAGTGGACTTACTTGGCATTAAACAATTGGGGTAAAAAGCATATCATGCCTTTTTGTCTAACAACTCAAGGTATGACACACATTGAGAAACTGCTCAATTTAAACTTTGCCAACAAAAAAATTAAGTCCATGCAAGGAAATATAAGAATCACTTTATTCTATTAACTGAATCAATAAGGCTGTGAGTGAATATGAACTGTGATAAAGAAAAGCTAAAAGCCAACTACAAGCTCGAATTTTCATCTGTGCTGCTAACATCTAATCCAAATTTTAACAAAGTCGTGAGGTCTGAGTCTAGAGAAGGTATGGATCCAAATCCGGTATTATTGAAACACAAATGTGTATGCGCATATATACTTGCTACCTTTTCTATAATTCTGGTTACATTACTCATTATTCTCATCAACTTCTGTTGCTAAATCTCCATTAGAAAATAATAACAATGGACTAAGCTTGTTAGCGGATAAGACTTTACATGGAGATCAGTCAACGCTCTGAGGGCGTGGGTACGGTCCGTACCACGCGTACCCCTACGGCACCACTACAATGGTGGTACGGACTGTACCCACGCCCTCAGAGCGTGGGTGCGGTCCGTAACACTATCGTAGTGGTGACGGGTACGCGTCCATGTCCACTTACGTTGTTGCGGTACGCAGGTATTGGTGGACACGCCCCCGAAGTGACCAGACCCTGGAGGTAATGTATGTCCTCCATATTGTATGTTTAATTTGGGTAGGGGGTATGTTTCATGCCCCTCACCCCCCCTTGACCCATGGGTGGTGTTCTCACCTTCTGCGGCGTGTGAGTCTGGTTCGGTGCACCAGGTCGTAGGCTATGAGGGCCGGGATGACACGTAGGATGGGGTCCATGGCTGTCCGTCGCGTACCGGTGCTCCTTATTCGCGTCGTACTCAATTTTCCGGGAGTTTTTGGCTGCCGTAAAAAATAAGCCGTGCGGAGTGAGGTAGGCACGAATCGTACTTGCTGGTCCGTGAAACGCTGCCTGACTCCGTACGGACGTCACGTACGCGACATCCCAGATCAGAATAGTTGGTATTTTTTAGCCGTACGTAGTTTTGTAAGATTCGTACGGAAATGGTATTTCTGTACGAATCGTACTTGCTGGTTTGTAAGGTGGGTTTCCCCGGGTACGAGTCGTACGGAGAATACGCTCCGTACGAACATTCGTACCCGGGTTTTACAGGATTGGAATCGGCACCTTAACTGTCAATTAATTAATTATTAAACAACTAATTAATTAAAATAAATTGCTTGCCACACTTTACCCTTATAAACCCCACAACCTGCACCTAAAATTAATTACACAATAACCAGAATTGTCAAAGTTAATTAACAATTAAAAATAAATTACTTCCCACCCTTTACTCCTCAAAACCCTACAACCCGTACCTTAAAATTTACCTCCAAAAATTACTTATTATAAAATTTCAAATAAACGAATAAAAACAATATATTCATTAATTTATTATAATTAAATCACTTCCCACTATATTACCCTATAACCCCACAACCAGCTACAGAAATAAAAATAATGCAAAATTTAATTAAAATAAAATTGATAAGTGATTAAACACATAGCAAAAACATACAATACTGATACAAAAAATGCATCACATAAGTTTAAAATATATACTAAATACTATACTAAAATACATAACACCAATTTAAAAAAATCGATTTTAAACTATATTTTTGCAAATGATATTAATAACTTCTATATTTTTAAAATCAATATTACTGACCTTCAAATCAATATTCTTGAGAACGATATTCTTGCACTCGATATTTCCATTCCACAATATTTATTTTTTTTTTGTTTTTGAAAACCTTCGTGATGCTATTACTGTGAACAGCGTAGGTAGGGCACCAGGAGAAAAAGGTTTTCGTTTTATAATGAAACGAGGCAGAAGGATCAGGTGCCAGACAATTTTCAAACAGCAATTCCAGGTATGCAGAGTAATAGACGTAAACGATTTACAGCAATCTATTAGGTCAATAGCGCAAACACAAGAACATCAGGATGAGGAAGAGTATCATAAGCAGTTGCGCCTGCAGTCCCCCGCCAGAACTCCCGGAGAGCACCCCGGAAATTGTGGTACACATGGAGCGGCAACGAGTCATAGCAAAGGAGGTGTATCACGCTGATCCCAGAAAAAGAAAAACAAAAAGAATCAGAGAAGAAAAAGGAGGCCATGGAAAAAGAGATAAAAGACGAAAGAATCCCCTCCCCCAACCCCCCACCCTGCACCTCTGCAGATGAGTACGGCCCCCCCCCCAGCAGTGTGCCTGTCGCCCTGGAACCAGACCCGAAATATAGGAGAAGAGGGAAAAAGAAGTAGGAAAAGAACCCCACCAGACGGGGGGGTGGAGAAAGTATTAATAAACTGGAGGAGGGCCTTCAAAACATACCCCCGGCTTCTCCCTCCCGCACGGTAAGTTTCCCCCAAAGTGAACAATAAACAGCAAAAAAAGCGATCTTCTCAAGAAAGATGGGGAACACTATGCACCTATTATGCTGTTAGCTATGCCAGGAGAGCACGCAACCCCTGAGCCCGCCCGTCCACTAGATGACCACCCCTGAAGGATCAGCCTTATCCCTGACCACTCTTTGGAATTCTGCCCATGCCTACCCCTCGACCCAGCACCATATCCGACGTTACAAGGTAGAGGATTGTCCAAAAACGTCCGAGAAGCGACGCACACAGATGGGGTGGAAGTCTCTGAGCATCAACACAGTCCGCAGCGTGGAGAAACAGGCTTCCCAGTGCTGCCCCAGGATATGCACTGCACTCAAGGTCCAGGAAGGCAGAAGCAGCCAAAGCAGACAATAGTTGCTGGAGTTGTCCCTGGGTCGCAGGAGGGCACGTACGGGACGAGGCTACCACATCCCACTCAGGTCTAATGCCTCCGGGACAGATCAGGCCCTCAGCTGGACGAACACACTGTAGCATACTGGCCTGAGTGTCCAGCCGTGCACCAACCTCAGGGGTGGCCGCCAAAGTGTCCTCCTGTGCGCAGTGTGGGTAGTCCCTACGTACGTGCGGACAGGCGGGCCGCCATTGCCCCAACGCCGACGCCACACCGTCGAGCTTACTCCCCAAGACCCGGACACCATGAATCAAGGAGGAGTGAAGAGCACCAAGGGCCTCGAGGAGGTCGCCGTACCCCAGCACAGCTCTCTGCGATCGCGCCGCCACACTCCCAAAAGTCGCACTCTCACAAGCCCGCTGCGACCCAGCGGACAGGATGGTAGGCTTCATCGCAACAAGATGGCCGCCAAGTATGCCCGACCCTCACCGGGGCCGGGACCCTGGGACAAGCGTCTCGATGGCCACGTCGCTGGTGACCGGGTTCCGGGGGCAGGCGAAAAGTTATCCGTTGCGTGGTCACGGGCAACAGTCGTCCCCACTACGGACCCGCTCCCGTAAAAAGCCAGGGGCGGCCCGCAATGATCAGGGCAGGATACGGGCGGCAGCCGGGCAGCTCACCATCAAAGGCAGGGGCAGCCACCGGAGGATCTGAGAATTGCCCCCACGGGCATGCACTCGGACCGCTACACTTGACAGTAGAAACGACCACGACGAAATGTAGGCCGAGTTTGGCACCGCTCCGGCGGACCGCCTCCGCCCAGTCACAACAGGCCGCTGTTGTTGAACTGCCACCCGGCCACGGCGTCCACCTGAGGTCCCGGCTCCAGGGCAGCACAGGCCGCAAAGTTCAAATGCTCGTTTCTCCGGCGATACCGCAGCCAGAAACCTCGGAGTCACGCAGTCGGGTGCCACTCTCCTTCAGAAACACGACCGCGTAGCACAGGTTAAGGATCTCGTGCAGGATATCCGTGCGGGATGCGGAGGTTCACGGAGCCGGGAGTCTACGCTGCCGTCCCGGTCGCCATCTTGGCTCCTCCTCTCCACAATATTTTTAACTTGATATTTTGGTAGTTCATTTTGGTAGTTCAAATATTTTACCCTCAACATTCTGTCTCGTTACCAAAGTAAAGATTTAAAAAGATCCATTACTAACATAAAGCACCAGGAAAAAGATTTGAGTGGATTAAAAGCTAATGGTGCTCGGGAATAAATTGGAAAGGGATTTTCTGCAATGGGAAAATGGCTTACTAACCTGTGAAGTGGACTAGTGAGTCAAATTTTAAAACATGTACTGATAATTGCTGCTTGCATACTAATGCTAATTTTTTATCAAAATCTACAGACGCATAAACACAAAGAAAGAGACAAGAAGAGTGAAAAGAAAGAACTGAAGTGGGATTTGGAGATAGACAATGTGGGTATTAGGATGAGTTTAAAGCTCTAGAGCAGTCTAGACTAAAAACTATAAAGTGACATCAGATGGGATAAAGATAAGAATGTGATGGCTTGATTCACCAACTAAGGGGGAATTTATGAAGAAAAACTTCATTAAAAATCTTTAATGACGATGGGGAACCTGGGTAGAGGGCCTCTGTCGCGGATCTATCGCTCCCTCGTGAACAACGGCCCCGTGGTCCTAGATCTACTTCGCGCTCGCTAGGAGGGGTGGCTGGGTCCCCTGGAGGACGCGGATTGGAGGGACGCCCTTACGGCCCCCAAAACACTGACAACCTCCTCCAAGCTGCGTCTAGTCCAATTCTATTATCTCCATGCGGCATACCTCACCCCCACGTGCCTGTACAGCGCCCACCTTCGTCCCTCCCCATTCTGCACGCGCTGCCTTCAGGCTTCAGCTGATTTTTATTACATGGTGTGGCAATGTCCCGCCCATGCGCCATTCTGGGCAGGGGTGGAGCTCGAGCTCACGCAGGCCCTTGGGTGGGAGGTACCCCATGAACCGCTGCGCCTGCTCCTAGGGGTGTTCGACGCCCTTGATGGATCCCGGGCTGATAAGCGCTTCTTGGGAACGGCATTGGCAGTGACAAAACGCGACATTGCGGCACTCTGGTCTCAAGCTAAATCCCCTACAATACGGAGATGGAGGAGGGGAGTAGACTGGTGCGGCACGCAGGAGGAGCCTCTTTTCGAAGCCCGGGGATGCCCTGAACTCTTTGGCAAAATCTGGGGCAAATGGTTCAACTTATTGCGGGTCTGAGGATTTTGTGTCCTTCTTGCATATGGTTATTTATAAGCTGGTGGTATACCCATCCCATGAATGTTTTAGGAGTCTCTGTCATTCCTTAGTGATTGCAATGTGCGTGAATAATGTGTCTGATTTACTGCCAATGAATTTCTTGTTTTCTTTAAAATCTAATAAAGTTGATTATCAAAAGATTTTTTTTATTTTACTTAAGAACCACAATATGACACTTTTAGGAGAAAAATAATAAATGTGCACCATCTACACGTTCAAGAAAATATGACAAAATAAGAGAATTTTAGTTACTGCATCGTAAAACATGCAGAAAAAGTGTAGCTTAGTTGAATCATTCATATGCATAATATAGGTTGTGATTTTCTAACTCGGCAAGTATTAAACGTTATTAACGAATGCTACAATTTGTAAAGTGGTGAACTCTTACGTTATGTAGCTTACCCCTTATTCTTTATATTGAATTATAAGTATACATAACTAGTGAGAATTAATCAAACATTAATATTTTATTTTGATAGTGAAATTGTTAAAAATGCTAATTTATGTATGCTGATGTGTGCACTGAAATGACAAAAGAAAAATAACTGGTACACAATCCTAATTAATCATGCATTCATGAAACTTTGAGATTGAATGTCATATGTATACTAATGAAATACATAGTAAACGGTTTCTCCATATATTAATTAAAAATGTATTTACATGTTCGTACACTCACCATAGTAGTGTACCATAGTTCCACATGTTATTTGTAACCTTACTAAATGATTCCAAATGCATCAGATTTATGAGATTTATGACATCTTTATCAATTCTATGAATGTTTGATTAATGGACATGTATATTTTACATTATATTAGCTTTAATTTATTATAGGCCTGGCTGCATTTGTGAAGTCTCATGACTTGCTGAACCCACTACTTGTGACAGAATTCCCCAATCTAACAAATAACACAAACTAGTGTTTTCTTTCCTGAGCTCTCACGTACTTTACACAATATTTGATACATTTTCTGTTACAATACAGGACATCTGCCTGGTAAATTGTCCTCTTGAACTCGCTTATGTGCTTTGCTGAAGGAGCATTGTTTCTACATTTCACACACTGAATTGCTTAAGGACTGCATGATGCTACCACCTATTTCTCTGCATTTGGTCTTTTTATGCCGTCTGACGTTCATCCTGTACTGACCAATGGACTGAGTGGTCTGATCAATGAGGCGAGTCCAGGAGGTGTCACCTCCGAACCCTTAAGGATATATTATTGCCCGATTGAACGGACAGAGGCTGCTGTTGCGATTAGTCTGGTTCTTGCCACAGCCTAGAACTGCTACTACTACTACTGCACAGCAAGCACTCGGCAATTTTCCTCTTGCTGGCTGAATGAATGACTGGTGGATAGGCTGCTGGCTATTCGAGTGCCAAAGACTTTGTGGAACTTCCAAGGCAATTTGACTTGCCTGATGTGGACTCACCTGGCTTCCTTTCCAAAAGGACACACACACCATATGCGTTTAGTGGTCTCTTCCTTCTTGGGAGACTGTTTGAACTGGCATATTTTTGCCCCTTCCTGAACTCGAGCTTTGCTATTCCCAGAACCTGATGCTAATTTAGCAATGTATTTAAATGTATCTTAAAACTCTGATAAACTGAACTAAATTACCATATTGACTCCGTTATCAAGATTCATTGCATCTCAAATGAATGTGCATTCTTAATATGGGTTAATCAATGATGCAAGAAGCTCATATTAGAGAGATCTCAGAACTTCAAATTCTAATGCTATTATTTTGCATAGCTTTATCGAATATATGTATGTGTAAGATTTCGGCTCACATACGTTTCTTCAGGAGATTTGGGTTTGGCGTGATAACCTTAAATCTTCATAGTATTGTTCTGAGGGTAATATATAAGAGTTTGATTTTGAGTTTGAAGATCAGTCATAAAATTACTGGTCCTCATTGGATGAATGTTTAGAACCCTTGTATCCTACCCTTCTCGGCACTGAACAAAGCCCATTGGAGGACCACATAGAGAATGGTAGCGATTTAGAGAAAGAAACGCAAGGGGAAATCAAAGTATCAAATTGTGCCCAGCAACGCTATAGCAGTAATTCTGGTAGCGTGTCAAATGGTTTACTGTCCGATGAAGTAAGGATATAGAGGGGGATCTCTAATGAGATCTCTAGTGAGACCCCCGATTAAAAAAACACCAGACAAAA
This sequence comes from Triturus cristatus, assembly GCF_964204655.1. NCBI lineage: Eukaryota > Metazoa > Chordata > Amphibia > Caudata > Salamandridae > Triturus > Triturus cristatus. The sequence goes on from NC_140591.1 coordinate 1,542,135,881, forward strand.
TCCAAAGCTCTATGTTCAGTCGAAGACAACCAAGTGTCAGTATTGGAGGAGTACGACAAAGGCGACAAGACAGTGGTACGAGTATTAATTGGGTTGCGCATTGCTATTGCTTAAAGCTTAGATTGCAGTAATATGGCTGTGTGAGGTTATGCAAAGTATTTGGCGTTTATGTTGGAACAAGGTTCATCAGAGGACCAAGAGAGGGTAGTATCGATTTGGAGAAAGAAGCGCAAGGAGAAATCCATTTATCAAATTGGGTCCAGCAAAGCTACAGCAGCAGATTATAGCGGTACTTCAGATATATTTCTTTAGTGTGCAGAGAGAAATAGGTCAATTTGTTTGTCAGTAAACTTCCTAAATTCACTTCCCAGGCCTTTTGGCTATGTTCTGACCCTTCCACTCTCTTGTGAGTCCACTAGGTAGTCAGCGATTGTATAAGTTGTGTGCAATCTGTGGGTTCGGTTGGAAACCCCAGGATCTTGTCTTTTATAGTATGCTTCAGTCTAGTACAAATAAGAGCAACAACGAGCGAGAGAATCCCCAGGGCTTTAATTGGGCCAGGTTCTGTTTGTGCTCAGCACCGGCAGTTCTAAAAAAATCAGGTGCTTAGATGGGTCTCTATCGGGCTCTTCATTTTTGCCCTCACCCTCAAGGTGAAAATAAATCTCAACTCTGTAGCAGTGCCACCCTTCACTGCCTTTGAGGGACCGTCAAAGAGATTCGTTAAAGTTCTTTCAGTCTCATCATTTCAAAACTGAAGCATTTTCAATGTTTTATACAAAGAAGCCATAGTTGTTGCTTAGATCTTAGGCAACTAACAACCATTGGCAAAATCAATAGGTCTGGCTTGTTGTAGGTGTAATGTTACTTGTTGTAATATATATCTGGATGCAATGATAGAAGCAGTAAAATACCAGTCAGACGGGACACTATGCTAAGCACAGATGTTTCGTTTACGTGTTTTTAAGCCATGATCTTAATTACTTCGGCCACGCCTCTTGAAGAGACCGCCCAGTTTTTTTCCACCCACTTAAAGCCCTGGACTCCACCCGCTTGCCCTTACTCAGGCGTAAGGTATGCAAGGCGAGCATCTGGGTGGAACAATTGTCTTGTCTGTTGGCATCGTGCCACTAGATTATGTTTCGAGGTCCAGTACCTCGAACCCACCACAATCTTTGGAGTATCAACATCTCCCATCCTATTCTAGCAGAGTGACCTTTGCAGAGTAACCGTACTCATGTTTACATTTCTTTCAGACAGCAGGCCCCCTGGCAAGAAGGCTTGTTTTTTTGTTTAGCGGTCTGTCCCGCCATCGGCTTCACAGCACAGGAGACTCCCTCCCTTCCCTTTCAGTCGAGGCATCTCAGCTGTCAGAATTAACCACTCCAGGACAGTTATCTTTTAACAAAAGAAATAGGGAAACAGTTTTTGTTAAATTAAAAAAATAATATGGACATGTCATTCTCCACTAATCCTGTCCACATCGACCTCTGCATGGGACTGCATTGTATACAACATAAAAGGTCTTACTAAACAGAGAGTACATAAAAAATTTTTAAAAAATAAGCGCACCCTCCAGTTCAGCATTCGATCACGTAACTCCACATCACACATTCAAAAGATTACACCTCAGGTCATCATAAAAAATAGGCCACCTTGACATGGCATCAACTAATACCTCACCACATGCTATACAACAAATGACTGTTTTTGTGAGATGATGGGGCATTCTTTGAGGTACAAACACCTCACATGACACTGTGCCGCACCACACCTCTCCGGACAATAGTACAATTTACCTTGCCATCCAACACTGCATCACACTGGTACGCACCTTATTAGATCACATTATACTTTCCACCACATATGTATATGCCCATATTGTGAGAAGTTGGCCTGATGTATGATGTCACTAGTTATAGTGTACACCTTATATCAGTCCAAATACCCTTATGGTGATTGGTTGTAAAGTCAACCTTATAGACCAGCTATCCTAGTGGTAGCATGGACAAGAGCAGTCTTAGGCTAAACTCTGAATGGCATGTGAAGCCAGCTGTGATACCATATATAATCCCTTGAATACCAAATGAAAGGACACCACAACAGATATATATATAAAATAAAGTGTATTTATTCTAAGCAAACCCTCAGCACTCTTTATGAGATTAGAGGTAAGTACAACACAGTCTTATTAATGCATACAGTAAGTCACACAGGTAAGTAATACAGTTAGGCCCCAGGGGCCACGCAAACCATATACTAAGTAAGTGGTATAAGAACCACTGTCACGGAAATAGAATAGGCCTAGGCCTAGGGAATCGCTGGGGCTACACTACACTAGCGTTAGTTAGGAAGTGGGAGGCCCACGGGATTCGTGTGCAGAGCGGAAACACTCACGCGTAATGCGTAAAAGTCAATAGCAATAGTACAGTTTTAGAAACGGTAGATTTAGGACACTTCCGGAGTAGCTAGGAAGTTGAGACTTGAAAACTAGACACTAGGATAGTCACTATCCTGATGAGCACCGGAGTACCCAAGTTACCTAGCCCACAGGCTGCGGGTGCATAGGGGTGAAGATGCGTCGTTTTCGTCGTCGACTCCTATGGATGCCTGAAGAAAGATGCTGACAGGCAGTCAGTGAAGAGTGTCCGGTGGATCCCAAGGCTGGGATCAAGAAGAGAAGAAACCTGCAAGCAGAAGGGACAGAGTCAAGGTCACTAGCCAGTGACCACGTGGAACCAGGAAGGAACCAGGCGATGTCGTGAAGAGTTGCAGGTGAAGGTGAAGCTTGTCGCTGCAGCCAGGAGGACCAGGAAGCGTCGAGGGCGACCAGGACCAGGAGGCGAGCTGTCCCACAAAGGCTCTTGCTGTCGGCGGCGTCGAAGTTGGACTAGGACTCACCAAGCCTTGGCAAGCGGAACCCACGAAGAACGAAGGACTTGCTTCTGGTGCAGACCAGGAAGGTCTGGGGTGCTTCTTCTTTGCAGAGAAGCGGGAGCCAGTCTGGAGGAGCCAAACCAGCGCAGAAGATTTCAGGATGCGTCGTCACAGAGGCCACTAGCCAGAGGGCAAGCAACCGGACAGACGCGGCAAGCAGGAAAATGCTGAAGGGCCCCACGCAGGACTCGTGGAGTGTGGGGGGCTGATCTTCGGTGCAGATGGTGCTTGGGGTTGGGGCTGCTCAATCCCCGGTGCACAACTTCGAGGGTACCTCAGAAGCTGCGCTGTAAGTTACTAGCCACTTTTCCCAGGTAGCCGGTCCCACGTCGCTCGTCGCCTCCACGGATCTCAGCTCTGCTGCAGATGTGGATGAGGGTCGGAGAAGTCTGGAAGTCAAGGCTCTGGTCGGGCTCTGCAGTCGGTTCCTCGTAGAACGGTCGCAAAGCAAAGGGTAGTCTCTTGATGGTGCCTGTTTGCACAGGGTAGCCACTCCTTGGCTACAAGGGAGATTCTTCAGTCTTCTTCTTTCGTCGAATGTCGAAGGTCCAGAGTTTCTGTTCAGTTTTGCAGGTTCAGGATAATCTAAAGTCTTGAGGCCCAACTCCCACTCCTATACTAATCTGGGGGGCTGGGATACCTGCTAGGTCACGCCTTATGGGTGGGACCTGGGAGGGGGTGGTTACACCCACTTCCCTTTGTCCAGTTTCACGCCAGAGCTGGGGCTGGAGTGCCCCAGCGCCGGTTTGAACTGGACTATGCAAGGAACACCTTGTGTGCCCCAGGCATGTCTCATTCCTTTCAGCCCACCCTGCCCCAATACACTAAAGGCTGTCTGGGGAGGTGCTAGCACCTCCCCAAGCAGGAAACCTATTGTCCAAGCCTCCCTTGCCAGGATCACTCCCAGCAGCAGGGGGTCAGACTCGTGTCTGTGGCAGCAGCATCCATTTTGTGATGCGGAGGCTTTGGTTAGAGTTAAACAGCAAAGTAGGATTTTAACATGTCTCTCTCTCTAGAAGGGAGGAATAATATCCTCATCACCAGAAATGGGATGGGGGTATTATTCCAAAGTGTTAGACACCTTACACGACATGTTTTGATAAAGCCAAACCATAGTTACCATAACCGTTTAAGATTAGAAGGCACTTTAAGAGTATATGGTAGGCTATATCATAGAACAGCTATAAGGACATGGTTCCGAAAGCTGCAGACAGGCTCAGCTCATGCTAGAGCACCATCTCACATGTTACCAAGCACTCTGCCTCCCGGATTGTTAAGGCCTGCCATAGGAGTGACTGATAGGTACACATGTGTCTATATATAAGGGCAGATATAGGCATACTATATCTAAGCAAGGGGTGATTACACGACCTTGCCCCAGCTGAGTGATCAGCCAGTTGTGTCTGATTGGAAGGCCAGACCAGGGGTGGCATAATACATGCTGCAGCCCCTGGGAGGCCTAGGGTACACCTATGCCCTGGGTACCTAGGGTACACTGTACAGGGTCCAATAAGGTGATCCTTACCAATTGGGAATGTACCTAGGGTACATGGAGTCCATTTTAAAGAGAGAGCAGACAGCCTGAGACCCTGAATGGCAGGATCTCAGGCCAACTAAGTCAAAAAACCAGCTAGACACTAGGCAAAAAGTTGGGGGTAACCATAGTCAGATATCCACCTTCCTACACATATACAATGCAACAACTCATGATTCTGCATTATATTACACTGCCATACAACCTCATTACATACCACATTAAATAAACCAACTCTTCATCACACAGTTTAAAACCACATAAGTGTACTCCACCTTGTTATACAAAACCATACCACACCAGCCTACATAAAACAGCAGTGAGCTAGCCATTCGCGACTGCAAAATGCAGTGATGTCAAGGTCACGGGATTGAATCAAAGCAAAGCTGGCTCAGCCTTCCATCCTTCTCAGGTTGTGAGTACCATTGAATTGGTACTCACAGCAAGAACAGCTGTTATTTCCACTGCTTCGAAATGACAGAAGTGTACCACACCATACCACAATGGGCCACACTACATCCCGCTATGCAACTGGACTTCTACTTTGACCCTTTCCACCCTATCTGACATTGCACTAGTCCACACCTACTACACATCCGTGCACTAACACACTGCGCCATACAACACTGTTATCCTACAACTCAAACTCCCGCTCCATTCTGTGCCACTTCACCTAACTGGACACATTATATGTAGAGTGTGAAAGACAATCTCCTCATAATTTCTTGGAGTTCCCGTGATATAAATGGGAGTCACACTGTCAGAACATAAGAGACTCCAACCCCTCACCCCCACTGACTGGTCCCCAAGGTGTGGCCTGATCATTCCTGTCTGAAATGTCAAGAGCAGGTACTCTTCCTGTAGAAAAGAGACTCTAAACCATGGGCCGTAAACAAAATATCACACTACACCAATCAAAGTAGCACACCATTCACACCTCACACTGGTGCGTAACGCCATACCACAACTTGCAACAATTTACCATGGTGCGTTATTACAAAACCATGCCTTACCACATCCCACTTCACACTGCACCACAGAAAAATACCCTGCCTTGCACCATACCCCACTACACCACCACATGCAACTTTGACTACACACCACACCTTATCAAATGACCCAACTCATCCTCCCACGACACATAACCCCCATTTGCAGAGGTGCAGTGTATACAGTATTGCATACAATCGCTTTATTGTATTGTGATGCTGTAGGAGAACAGAGGCCTGACGTGGTCATGCCTTTGTTCTCCTTGAACAGATGAGCAGTGATGGGTCCAGGAGCTGGCTTTAGTGTTCTGGTGTGAGTTGGAAGATGTCGCTTAGAGGATACAAGAGGCCAGCATAATGATGGAGATAAGTGTCTTTAGTGACAGGGATTCCCTTAGAGGAGTGCCAGGGCAAGTGGAACAAGAAGAATGAGGAGTATAGCATAGGGAAACAGGGGCAGTGGACATGCTGATGTAGAGTGACCACACACTGAAAGAAGCAACAGGCTCAAGGACTCTGGGACAACAGACTTCAGTACATTAGAGAGTATGGAGACTTAAGGGCAAGGAGACCTGGAAAAAACAAAGCTAAATCAACACTGGCGCCAGTAGAACTTAGGTCACAAAAATAGTATTAGAATGAGGACAAGCGCTATATAAATGCAAACCTTTCTTTTCCTCTTCTATCCCTCCACTATCCTTCTCAAACCAAATAACTGACTAACATATCCACCACTCAAATTACTTTCATGTTTCACTATACTAATTCACCACCGATCCGTTATGGGTTCCGGAGTAGCCTGCTACTCGCCAGAGAAGCGCTTTGGCACCTCTTCAGCGGTAGTAAGCACTATATAAATGCAATTACAATACAGTACAATACATGTTACAGGTATAGCGGTCAGGTAGGAAGTGAGAGATGCCTCAAAGATGATCACGTTTTCTACTTCCAGCCAAATGGGGTGTTAGAATTGTATATCCATCTTGAACCTTGGTTAAATGAAAAAAAAAGCTGTTTGGTAGTCTTTGAAGTTTGCCAATCTAACTCCTCCTTGATCTTCGGGAAGTAGAAGCTTCTTTAAAGCTATTCTTGGTCATTCTTTATTCCATAGGAAAGAGTTTAGCATCCAATTTTGAAAAGAAATCAGACACACAGGGATTATACTTATCACATAGTTAATCATGAGGGAGAACATCATTTGTATGGTCTCCAAACGTTGCCACCGATTGAGGAATTTACGTGAATAACTTCCTACAGGTTTGGTATTTAGTTTAACAGTATCTGTTCATTGTGTTTTATTTTTTCAAGAAATCGTTGTTACATTCAATTTCGAGACATTAAGTATTTACTCGACTACCAATCTAGTCTAGAGTCTCCTAGCAATTCTTTTCCTCCCAGAATATTTAAGAGACATAACCTCTAATTTATCTTTATTTGAGGCATAACATGAATAACGTATGTGGCTATGGTTCAAGATAAAGCTATGATAGTTTGTTCCACATTTTCAGTAAAAATTAAAATATCAATCAATCACAGGCTTGTAGAGCAAGACTACTCACCCGTAATTGTGTCAAGGCTCTGGGGGACGGGGTGGAGAGCTGCAGGTCCATCAAGGTATTGTGGTTCAGCCGAAGAGCCACGTCTTGAGGTCCTTCCAGAATTGAGGAAGTGACAGTGATTGCCCGAGGTGGAGAAGCAGGGTGTTCCAGGTCTTTGCTGCGAAGCAAGAGAAAGATCTTCTTCCGGCTGTGGTCTTGTGGATATGTGGGATGGTAGCCAGGGCCAGTTGGGTGGAACGGAGGTCTCTGGTGGGTACATGGAATGCGAGGCAGTGGTTGAGGTACGCAGGTCCCACGTCATGTAGGGCTTTGTAGGCGTGTGTGAGGAGCTTGAAGGTCATTTTTTTGTTGACTGGGAGCGAGTGGAGGTCTCTTAGGTGGCCGGTGATGTGGTTGCGGTGGGGGATGTTGAGGATGAGCCTAGCGGAGGTGTTCTGGATGTTCTGCAATTTCTTGAGGAGTTTCTGGGTGATGCCGGTGTATAGCCATAGTCTATACTGCTGCTGACAAGTGCGTGGGTGACAGTCTTTCTGGACTCGGTGGTGATCCATTTAAAGATCTTTTGGAGAAGGCATAGCATGTGGAAGCAGGATGATGAGACAGCGTTAATCTGGCGTGAGCGAGGAGTCCAGGATGATGCTGAGGTTCCGCGCGTGGTCTGTGAGTGCGGGGGAGGTTTCAAGTGCTGTTGGCCACCAGGAGTAGTCTCAGGCGGAGGGGGTGGGGCCATGATGAGGACTTCGATCTTCTCCGAGTTAGGCTTGAGCAAGCTGTTCATCCAGGTGGCGACAGCCTTCATCCAGTCTTGAAAGTTGTTCTTGGCAACTATTATTAGCATAGGCTGCCTTGACCACAAGGTTGTTAAAATGAATGCCTGCAGTTTGGTCATTTGTTCTAATCATACAAAGTAGAGGTTCTATCACTAACAAAGATAATGCTGGTGATAAAGGACAACCTTGTCTAGTTCCCAGTTTTAGATGAAAGGCCTCAGAAATGCTACCCAAAGGCAGATTTATTTTAGCAGAAGGTTTGTCATATAAAGTCATTACCATCTAGATAAAATCCAGTCCCAATTTAAATTTATGTAGGAGTTCCCTCAAAAACGTCCATGAAACCTTACTGAAGGCCTTTTCAGCATCTAAGGCAATGGCCATTCTTAGTGTGGAAGCTGAATTCGCCTTTTCTAGAACATGGGAGGATAATCTTGTGTTGTCACTAAATAGTCTGTGGTTGATAAACCCTACTTGATTAGGATGTATTGGATTGGGTATTAAGGTATCTATTCTGCACGCTAATACTTTTGCATTGATTTTGCAATCGATATCGATTGGTGAGATTGGCCTGTGGTGCTTAGGTTGTGTTATCCTTCCCTTCCTTCGGGAGTACCACTATAACTGATTCCGCAGGTGTCCCCTCCCCTACTCCAGTCTGAGCAAAGCACTCGGAAACATTTGTGAGTGGAATTTGTAAATTGAGTCAAAGGGGTTTATAAAAAGGAGTTATTTATCAGTCTGGGCTTGGGGCTTTATTTGTTTTCAGATTATTAACAAACTGTTATTTTCTTAATAGTTAAAGATGAGTTAAGTTTAGATCTCTCCTTGTCTGAAATAGTTGGGAGAATTAGTTCATCTAAAAATTGAGAGCTTTGTTTAAAATCTGTCTTTCTAAGGTGGTCACATAATCACTTATAATACCCCCTAAAAGTAATGACTATTTTAGTGGATTTTAAATGTGTGTTACCTTTCTCATGTTTGATTAAAGATCAAAATGGACAAAAAAACTCCATTCCTTGCCTCTATTTGGCTTAATAAACACATTAAGACAGACAAAGGGTTATTTGGCAAGAGTGGATATCTGGAGATTCAAAGACCCCTCTGAGAGAGACCACAGCAACAAGGGGGAGGATTGGGAATGGTCCCACTACTGCTGGGAGCACAGCACCGTGACCTGCGCTCTCGATGGAACTTTTGACGATGCCCCCTAGGCGGAATCCAGAACCTTCTTTACGTACTGCGGTGCCCGAGCAACCTTGGCCGGTGGCCGGTGGAGCTGTCCTTTGCAGCTATAGAGGAGTTTGGCTCTGGTTCACCCCTCAGCCGTCACCTACCCTGCCGGACATCGGACACTGTTTTCCTCTTTTCTCCGTTGTGTTTCTTTCCCCTCCCCCGCCTCCTCCCTCCATAATTCTTTGTAATCCTCCCTTGTTCCAGCTTGACTTTCCAGTTTCCCCTGAACTACTTTCCTCCATGCCGGTTTTTTTCTAATGTTTATTCTATGCTTTTATAGCTCATGTATCTACATTATACTGTTCCCTTTCTAGGTTATGCGACGCTCCAGCAACTGATGTAACTTTGTAACTATGTTCTGAAACAATGTCCTTTCTCATGTAAAGCGCTCCGATACCTCCGGGTCTAGCTAGCGTTATATAAAACTTTCCAAATAAACAAATAAATCAAAAAGTATTTTCATGGTGAGTCAGGTACAAGATCCGCACCAGTATCATTTGCTAGTTTACAGAGTCTAGATCATTTAGAGAACATACATCTATCAGTACTTTCGACTGAAAACTGCTATCACTAAGGTAAACAGATTTAATTCCACCATCTCGATTGCCACACTAAATTCTAACTTGGGTAAAACAGGTCATGCAATCTCAACTTTATACGATGTTTTTAATAAAAGATACAAAATTAGATCAATTAACAGAATGGAAATGGGAAATCGACGATAGATTTTGTCTATCGATCCTTAACTAGGCTCGAATTTGGTCTCTACTTTTTAAATATAAAATCACCCCTTCATTGGCACTAACAAAATACTTTCTATTGCAAAGGGCATATTGGATCCCTCAAAGATTACATAAACCCAGTCTGAGAAAACTCCTTATGCTGGAACTATGATGCTACAAATGGGGATTTAGCTCATATACTGTTTAGCTGTTTCACATTACTCAAATTTTCATCAGATGTAATTTGTTGTACAGAGGACGCCTTACATCATTCCTAACATGAGCGTTTCTTATCTATTGACTGGTCCATCTAATCTTGCATTACTCCCTAAAGATGAAGCATAGCTTTTGGATTTATTCCTCACATTGGTGTGCAAAATTATTTTGTGTCATTGGAAGGATTTTTCAAAAGTCTCAATTCAAAAATAGAAGACATTGCTATTTTTCATCAGAGGAGCTGACAATATGGCCCAATCACAGTCCCCACGGAAAACACATTCTCGACTTATATGGGACAATCTGGATCTCTACCTAGCCAAACATCAAACCACAGTACACACTTTAGTGTACTATGTGAGAATTCAATAGACCCATTGCAGACCTTATTTGGCTTAAGATTGATATGTTTACATCTTGTGTTTAACTAATGACACAAGGAACATGTTGGTGTATTTTTAATTTTGGATTGTACTTCGATTCATTGGGAGGTATTCATAAAAAGACACCAGTGTTTGCAATATATCCTTATTATGTAAAATAAAGATCTTGAAATAAAAAAGAATGTAGGTCAGGAAACACAAAGGACACTGATGTATACCACAAAGCTTGTATGGACGGGTGTATAAATCGGTGGTCACGTGTACAACAGACTTTGCTGGATGGCCCTTACGTTCCCCATTTCCCCGTGCTAATTAAAATGTTTTCATAATTAGGAGAGAGGGCCGATAGTTCTAAAGTAGAATTAAAATAATGAAATTGTAGATCTAGCTTGTGTGTAGCGGTGATGGATGGTCCCACATATTTAGCCTAACACTTCTCAATTCCTTAATTCCCTTTTGGATTTCCCATTCCATCCACTTGTACTTGTTCATTTTAAGTTTATGGCTGGCTATTTAGTAAGATCAAACTCAGATTAGATGGCTAGTTTTAAGGGTTGTGTTCTTCTGGAGGATTGCCATTGCGCCTTCGATGAGATTACTGCTCACGGTAGGTTTTATATCGCCCATCGTCCAACTGTCCTGTGGATGGCCTCCAAGTGGGAGGCTAATTTCTTTGCATAAACCCATGTCGATTTGAGGCATAGTGTGAACTCGACCTACATTCAGAGCAAACTTATCTGTGATTTCCTAAATGTATACATCCTGCAGGACTCCCATCACTCTGCTTTTTTGCATTACATCATGTCGCCTCTTTATCCATATTCTGGTCAGTGCACCCATCTACAGCTCAAGATTAGATTTGCTTTGAACTTGCAAATGTGTTCCATAAATTATTCTGAGAAATTGAAACAATTATACTGGTTTAGACTAGAGTATATTAAAACCTCTTCTCCAGCTTTTCTATACCTTAGTTTAATTTATTTCAGCCATATTGAAGGAGGACACACTAGTTCTTGAATAAGGAGGACATGTGGAAGTCATTTTCTTTAAACAGTAGTTGATCTAGTCTGTAGGTGTTCTAGCCTCCAGTCACTACATTTTTCCACTGCATTGCTAATGTACAAACATCTGCCTTGCTGCTTCTACAAGGGAATGCCTCTCGAAAGACGCCATGCCTGACAGTGAAGTCTGCAATTGGCACCCAGCTAAAGCCTCACAGGCCAATGAGCATGAAGCTGCCATTAGGAGGTGATCTGCAAAACACCTCTGGAGATTGGTCATTTTACCACAAAGCTTGCTGGGTCAACCTGCCTCGTTCGCATAGGTGCTCGGGTAGCAAAATAGCATGCGCGTGGAGACAAGTGAAGTTCAGTAATGAAATGCAATAATGCAAAAAGTGTGACTCCCTAGGAGCTGGACCAACATGTCGGTAGTGTCTCGACAAACCCAAATGGGATTCTCCAGATGATCGGAGCACCTTTCGGAGTAGAGAAGCAAGTAGAGGGCTTGACATCACACCTTGTATAGTTTGTGAGTTTAGAACTCTCTGGATGCATCTCATTGCCTAAGGTGGCTTTGAAATGTGTCAGTGCTAGTGATTGGCAGAAGAGGAAATGAAAGGAGAAGGGAAAGGCTTCTTGCCTAACAGAGATGTGATCACCTGATGGAACACTTACCCTCATCTGGTGAGGGTTGCCAGATCAACCTGGAAGACAGTCCGAGACACATGGCTCGGCGATTACGTGAAACCTTCATTCAGCACAGTTTGAAATGCAATTCAATGTACACTCGGAAATAATAAACTCCTCAACAGTGGAAAACAAATTAAGAATTGTATTCATGATTATTCAAGACAATCAGGAGGCAGCATGTGCATTTTGTGTGGTGGCCCGTGAATAATGCATAGAAAACATTGCCCCAATTAAAGACTCCAGTCATTTGGCCCCAATCAATTCCTTGCTAATAGGAGGTCTACATTACAAAGCCAGGCTTCTGCATTTGCTCCGCAAACTGCGCCTTCTCCCACAAACTGCTGCACAACCTTTGATACCAGATGTAAGGTTTCTCCGAGTCGTCTGCACGGCCTCTTCTCCAGGTGACAAATGACATTTTTTGTCAACAATCAAGTCGTCAATCCTATATTTCACAGCTGGTCTCGGAGGTTGGTTGCATTTAATTAGCTTTTTTTCTTAAGTGACAAACTAAAAGTGCCCTTACGTGGAGAGAGGGTTTGGTCGGAAAGAAAGAAGCAGAAATTCAACAGCTTGCATTGCGATAGCCGAAGAGATCATGGACCCATACAGATGTAAATAACCAGAATGGATTTCGAGGACTCGATTCAGTGGATCGGATAATCACTTTTGGATCAAACCTTATTGCACAGTGAGCTGGTTCACCTAACTAGAGACATCATAATGGTGAACAAATGCCTTTTCACAAGAGTGGGAGATGAGGGGTCACTCCTGTTTTACAAGATTCCCAGCCCAGGAATCAAGGCAACACGTGAGTTTGGTTTCCAACGTGACAACCAAGCATTGGTTACCTTGCAACGAGATAACCCCGTGTGTCCTGCAGCACCTGGAACAACCGAAATACATCACTTGCCATACACCAGTTGGATTTATCTCTGCACAGCTGTAAGGCAGACATGGAGATTTGCTTCAAAGTTCACACGATTTGACGTACATGTTGGCCGTGCAATAGGAAATTTCCCAATAATCTAGTAAGAATATGACTTAGAAGTACGAGTTGTAAGCAATGAAGACTAGTGTCTGAAACTCTTCCAATCCTCAATAGCACAAAAGAGAAAAACAAGTGCAGCCTTTGTTCTTAAATAGCCCATTTCAGAAACTGAGCAGCCACCAGGAGTATGAGGGCGAAGTGGTTAGATGGAACGTGGCCCGAGTTCTTGGCATAAAACTCCGCTACTTTGACGTTGGGGTTTTCCTGCCCTTCGCTGACATTAAACCACATTTGCATGCAGCGCCCGCTGCCTCGTGTGTAGGTGGTGTACTTGTACGACTTACTCCAAATATTCACACACAGGTCAGAAGGCTGCGGAAACATGTCGGTGAACTTCACACATTGGGCAGTCTCTGGACAACGGTTAAATCCTACAGCAAAGACAAAAATAGGGGGGGTTCAACACCATTATAAAAGCATATTCTACAAAAGCATATCTTAAATGTTAGAGTCTCTCAGTGTGTGGATAACACCTATTAGTATATTCAACAAACACATACATTTGTTTTAGAACCTACTTGCTTCATATGGTCCTCTCAAAGTTAAAATATGTCAAGAGTTGCCTCAAATATATCTCCAGTTTCTCTGTTCACTTTCAGAAGTCTACAAATTAGGACTTTCCATGGGTCAAGAATGTGTTTTGGCTCTTCTTATGGTTACTATGTTGGAAAAACCTGCAAGTTCCTACAGCTTAATTTTAAGGTTCAAGTACAGGAGACGCATGTTCCACATCCGTTCGACACTAGCATGTATCCATTTACCTTGGATGCTTTGAAACCATCTAACGATGCAGAAAGTTGGCCTCCAATAACTTGCTATTGATGAAACAGGCATTGCTTGTAATATATCCACTTTCAATTTTAGGTCAGTCATGAAAACTCTAATTGTCTACCAGAGCTCACGTGATCATGAAAAAGAGCTTTAAAAGCAGTATTTAGAGAGGGTATAACAATCTTCTTACTCTACAGACATTAGATTGGTCAGCAGTTGTGTCATTCTGCCTATGAAGTTAACTCAGAGGTCACTGTCAAATACAACAGCAAGGGACTGTGTATAAAGTAACCCTGTGACAAATACAGAAAGAAGGGACTGTGTATAAAGTAACCCTGTGACAAATACAGCAAGAAGGGACTGTGTATAGAGAAAGAAGGGACTGTGTATAAAGTAACCCTGTGACAAATACAGCAAGAAGGGACTGTGTATAAAGTAACCCTGTGACAAATACAGCAAGAAGGGACTGTGTATAAAGTAACCCTGTGACAAATACAGCAAGAAGGGACTGTGTATAAAGTAACCCTGTGACAAATACAGAAAGAAGGGACTGTGTATAAAGTAACCCTGTGACAAATACAGCAAGAAGGGACTGTGTACAGAGAAAGAAGGGACTGTGTATAAAGTAACCCCGTGACAAATACCGCAGAAAGGGGCTTTGTAGAGTTGCCCTGTGATACACAGCAGCAAAGGGCTTCGTACAGAGTAACTTTGTGTCAAATACAGCAGCAAGGGGCTTTAAACTGTAAACTCTCAGACAAACGCATAGGCAGGGGTTTTATATTGTGAATCATCTGGTGAAAACATCAGGAAGGGGGTTTAAATGATTCACTCTAAGACAAATACAATTGAGGGGGCGTTTTACGTTGTGAACTCCGTGAAAAATAAAATACAACAGAGCCCTATAAGCAGTGCTTTAAATGGGGAAAAATAAGTGCAGGCACGCATTAAAATAGAGGTGTCAAGTGGGCGGGGCCAGGGGCGGGGCTAAGGGCAAAATGACATCATACATAGAGACTTCTGTACCAGTTGCAGCACACATTAAAACACATGACAAATGTGTTTATGCCAAAAAACACAGATTAACTCGCAACACGAAATGAAAATCATGATGCGCCCCTGATTGGCAGTGCAGAGTCTGTCTAGAGACCCTGCCCTGTTAATCAGTGTGGCACAAACCCTCTCACCCCCCTGCAGTTTGGGGACAATGAAATGGGCGCTGCTGGAATCTTCACCAGCAATTCTGTAAGAGGATACTTCAGCCAAGTTAAATACAAGCTCCTCGGAGGCAGAGGGCCTCTGCCCTGCACTGTAGCAGAGAAACCGAGACTGCCGTGCCCTGGATCAGGGTACTGGTACTCTCCCTGGCTACAGGGAAGTGCTGCTACTGACGGCAAAAAAATTCGGAAGTGCCGGTACTCCGTACCAGTGAGTACCGGCCAATTTTAAGCACTGCATAAGTATTTTTGAGCACAAAGAACGTCTTGCACAGATTTCTGGTTTAGAAGGTGTAGAGAATCGTTGTCAACATTTAGAATTGTATTTTCTGTGTTAGTTTGGGAATTAAAGTCATTTATTTCTTTTTAAAAGTGTAAGCACTGGCTGGACATCCATGTATTAATTGTTACTGTGCGCTTTGCAGACGCCATTGCTCAGCACGCATATAGACATAAAGAGCACAGGGCTCATTACAATTACTGCAAGAAAGGACTTTGCCCGGTGTAACCCTGTGAGAAATACTGTAGGAAGGGGTTTCATTGTGAACTCGTTCAAATAGAGCGGTGTTTACATAGTAGTTAATAGTCAGTTGTGAGTGGATTAAGGGACTTTTTCTTTTTGGAAGAATAAGAGGCAGCTTGATATTGGTTTATGTTATTGTGGGGTTCACAGTGGCGACTCGCCGAGGGAGTGCTGCGTGGCGGGGCAGGGAGGGGTGGGTAGTAAACTCCAGCATACAGAGATAAGTAAATAAATAAAACAATTTACATTTCGTGCGCTGCAACGCCAACTTGGCGATGCAGTGCGCGCAATGTAAATTGTTTTATTTATCTCAGTTGTTACTTGTTAATTAGTTCGGAGTGAAAAGGGGACTGTATGAGGTGTGGCCAGAGGCAGCTGCAGGGGTGCACCTGCACGCATACAGTCATACAAAGAGCTTTGCAAGTGGTATTGAAAAGGGGGCGTGGCTCCACCTCCATGCGGTCCTTCTCACCAGGCATAGGATTGGTCTTTTTCCGCTTCCTAAGTAGTTCAATTGAAGTGCAAGGATAGGAAAGCATCTATCTGCTACCCTGCAGTTGGACTGACTTAAAATAATTTTTCATGCAACGTCCATAAAAGAAACCCTCTGCACTTCATATTACAAAATGCTGTTTTTATCTCAATGCAATGATTTGGGCCAGCAGCGGCCTCTCAATACAGCAGGATGTATAGGCGGATCCTGTATTTAAAATGACCACTTACAATTTGAATGACACCCCACGTCATTCGTTTAAATTGAGATTGGGAATCATCTAAATTGTGAATGGCAGGTGAACCTCACTGAACTGAGAGAGGGATTCCCTCAGTTAATAGGGCCATGACGTCATCATCATGCATCTGCCATCTTAGGTGATGAGATTACTCTCAGAATATGGGCTCACTGGATAGAGCATGGGAATCCCTGGCAGCCCTAAGCCACCCACACGCCCCCTCATCCCCCTGAGGGCGGGTGCCTCTTATAAACTGCAAACACATGTCAAAACTTGTTTTTAGATAAACAAAGTATGTCTAGGAGTTTGTGTGTTTACAGAATTTGCTTAAAGAGGATTTTGACCGACTTCACTTTTCCAGGCAACTGGCACATGACATAGGAAGGCACATGCAGACATGGTTCGAAAATTCTCTCTCCGGCGGAGCTGAAATAGGCATTTTAAGCAACAAACAGCCCTTGCTTCAGTTCAGTTCCTCTTTCGTCAATACAGATGCCAGTGAGACCAGTGTGACTGAGTTGCTCATTAGAATTCCCTGGTCGTACCAGCCAAGTTTCAAACTTGCACTTCAGACCTGGTTGTAGCAGCCTGCTGTGTTTTAGGAAGAGTGTGACTGCGATGTGTGTGTCTGGAAGTAGGTCACGCGATTGATTAACAAAATTAGGGGACTGCAGGGCGAATGTAAAACACCTTTTATTTTAAAACAAGAAAGGGGGTGAATTTAAATAAAGCAAAGCTGATAAGCAAGGTCCAAGTCCAGGCAGTTATTGGACAAAGATTGCTTAGGCACCTCACAAAGTGAACTGTCTAATAAAACATTAACAGGTGATGTAATCACATTCTTTTTTTTCTTTCAATATAAGCCATCATATTAGGTTTTTTTTAATACTTCTTTACTAGTGCTTCATTTCAGGTATGAAAACAACCGTAGATTACAAACCAAAGTGAAAATTATTAAAAAGAAGACTGATTATGGACATACTAATGGGTCGACGGCTTTTTGGGTTCATAGAAAATGAAGTTTATGTTTTCAATTAGAACACTGGAATGTTGAGAACTCCACTGAAGACAATGGAGTAGGCCGGGCTTATAATGGCTGGTATAGTCCCGGAGCTCCAGCCTTCCAATGCTTTTTAATTAAGAATATGCTACCCTTAGTGAGTGGAATGTTCTAATAGTTTTATAGCCCTTCTGCCTCGGGCTATACCGGTTGTTAAAGGCCATCTCCCTCGTTATAGACCCAAGCCACACTCAAGTTCAGGGCCCTTAAAAACTGGTATAGCCCTCGGCAGTGGGCTATTAGGCTATACTTTCTGGTTTTACGGGCTGTGTTTAATGCCCGCCAGGATTATTTTTCAGCACTGGGGTGAAACGGTTTGTTTTAATGATTACATTCGGTACTGCCTTATTTTTAAACATATGAATTACACTAGAAACCTGATCTTACCTGCCGGTCACTGCTGCTAGTAGCTGCTTGCCAGACACTGCCCTGCTCTATTCTTAGGAACCAGGGGCAGGGAGCGTGGAAGCCATCAGAGGTTAGCGGGCTAGTTGTTTTTAGCCGCTTCCCATAAAGACGCACGCGGACACGACCGCGCAGCTGGCGCGCCTAAGGCAAGCCCGTCTGCGCCCGTCCACGTTCGGACCGGGCTCAGGGCCAGTCCCCCTGGTTCTTTCAGGCCAGACCTACTGACTTACCCCAGAGACATCCTCATGAGTCTGGATCCAGAGGGTGGAAAGGCGAGCTGCCCGATGTTCTCACCTAGTAGTAACCCGGAAGATCAGGCAGTCTCATCCACAAAATGCCTTCTGTCCCTTCCCCACATCACGGCCCTTCCTACTAACATTTCGTCTAATCAGACAGGAGATATAAACCAAGCAAAGCGGCGCGGTTCCCATTAAATGCCTACTTCTTAACGCCAGGTTGTTATTTAAACACAGCATGGAATGTGCACTGTTGATCGAGGAACATAAAAGCAAGAGGTCATTCATAACAGAGTCCTGGACTGATAACTCCTCAGGAACCGATATTGTCAAAGCATCTGTCAGCGGCAACCCTGCTCACTAACCTTATAAGCCGGATACAGCAGGGGCGATCCACGATGCTAGAATCCTTTCTCCCCGTGAACAGTATCACCCTAGAGGATTGAGAGCCCCCTCTACAAGCAACACCACCCCCGGGGAAACAGGATAACTCAGAAGGGCAGAGGCGACTAAATGGGGGAGGTACTCCACTCCTGTTGAGAGAGAAGGAACAGTCATGAGCTACAGGAACCCCGACCCACCCAGCAAGACAAGATAGCAATACACACGTAAATACCTCCTCCCACTCACTCAGGCAGTTCCCTGTGTCGCACAGGTAGTCGCTTTCAGACCAGGGTACTCACGCCTCCAGGAGAGGAAGAGCGGACGCTCTCCGAGCCTTTCAGTCGGCTCCAAGCGGGGGTGCGGGTAGGGCCGAAGCGGAGAACCTCTAGTCCGGTCTCCAACGCTTCGGTTCACCAACAGGAGTGAGGAAGGAGAAACGAAGCGCCACTCAAAGTAATATGCAGGCGGAAGGTGCGGGTGAGCTCATGCGAGCCCGTAGGTTCGGCGGAACGGATTACGCGAAGGTGAACCGGGCAGCGGCTCACGCAGCGAGTAATTCTCAGGAAGCAGTCCAGCGAGGTCAATTACCTCGAGATACGCCAGAAGGGACTTGATTGACAAGCCCTGTTTCTTCCGTGAGAGCGGCTTTTGTACCGCCTCAGGAAGTGCGTTCGCGCGCTCGCGGGGGGCGATGGGTATTGTAGTCTTAACCCTACCGCCTTTCCAGCGACGCGCAGCGTCTCTCAGGGCCGTAAATCCTGACAGCATCTCCCTCAGATTTCCTCTGCCAAACACTTGATAGACCACAAAGGAGGGGTGGAGGGCTGGCAGTTATTTATCATAATAGCCTAGAGCCCACTTTCACTACAGCCTCCAACTTAGCTTGTGAAACGCTGTCATTAAGTGTACGCATTTCCCCCCCGGACACATTTAAAGCCATTCTCATCTACCACCCCCCCGGGCCCCAGAGGTGCGTTCCTGGATTCCATTGGTGCACTCCTGGAGGAGGGGTTGTTCGCCAACTTTTTTACAATAATGCAGGATTTTAACTTTCATCTGCAGGATCCCTCGGACCCTGATAATATGAGGCTGAAGCAAATTATGAGTGGAAGGCACCTCAAGCAGGGGGTAGAAGGCCCTACCCATGTAGCAGGACATTCTTTAGATGGAATTTTTTTCAAATAATTCCAGCCTTTCTCTCATCGAGGTACGGGCACTCCCCTGGACAGATCATGCCGCCATTATTTTTAAACTATTGTGGACCCCACATCACCAACAAAAACCAGAGCCCAAGGAAAAGATAGCAATATGGGCCTAGAAAAACGTTAATAGCTTTGACTTCAGGAATCTTCTGAAAGCAACAGCCCAGAGTCTTTCACCCAGAGTGGAGGAGGCCATGGCCGCATACTCGGGATGGATTGAGGCCGCATACAGTAAATTTGCCCCGGTTAAAATGTATACCCCCCAAGCGAGCCCTTACCTCAGCCCCCCGGTACTCTGAAAACTTACAAAAGAACAAAACTGATTGCAAGAGGCTTGTAACGGGCCTGGAGGAAAGGGTAGAACACCCATCAACAAAGGTTTATAAAGCAAGTCTCCCAAATTATAAAAAAATTACTTTTCGAAACTAAATAACATTTTGCGGAGCAGTTCAACAAGGCCAAATCCTCGCCCAAACAACTTTTTAAAACTATAACCAAACTTACGAACCGTGCCAGACCCAACACACACAGTAGCCCAGTACTCTTGAATCATTAGCCTCCTTCTTTTCTCTTCCTTTATCCATCAGCGAAGAGAGAACGCTGAGGTTTTAGTTAGGCCAGTGCCACCAAATCATCACCTATATTAGAGTGTTTTACACCACTCAAGACCCAAGATGTCATTAATCTTTTGACGGCAACCTGATCCGGATCTCCCCTGGACCCTTGTCCAGTGTCTGTGATTAAAGGCCTCCCTGAAGTCATCAGCAATATCCTTACTCCGTTGTTTAATATCATCCTCAAGTCAGGCCAGTTTCCTAAAACGTGTAAATCAGCCCCAATACTCCAGTTGATAAAAAAAAGCCAATCCTGGATCCTAGGGATCCGAACAATTATAGACCTCTCTCATGCCTCCCATTGCCGGCAAAAATGATTGAGAGGGCGATGAACATGCAACTTAGCAAGTTCTTTCAGGTCAACAGTTTGCTAGATCCCACGCAATATGGCTTTCGTGCTGAACACAGCACGGAGCTAGCTCTGATCAAAGCCACGGAGGGGGTACGAGAGGCCATAGACTGCGATCCTGATAATGTTGGATCTGTCAGCAGCCTTCGATAGGGTCCATCACGAAACTCTGATGGACCGTTTATCGACTGTGGGGGTTCAGGGTAAGGCCTGGAATCTCTTGAAATCTTTTCTGCCCGACAGAACTCAAACGGGGGATTTGGGTAGGGATAGGTCTAAGCCTTTCTCCCTTCCCTGCGGGGTGCCACAGGGGTCGTCCCTTAGTCCCACGCTATTTAATATTTACGTGTGCCCGCTGGCAGCCCTGAGAAGATCCTTTGGGCTCCAATTAACATCTTATGTGGACGACACACAACTTGTGCTGTCCCTACAGCGAGGCAAAAAAGTGGAAACTGGTTTAAGATGCCACGATTGCATGAAAGCCATTGCAGGCTGGATGTCTTCGAACTGCTTGAAACTCCATGCAGGTAAAATGGAGGTCATCCTATTTGGCAATAACCCTAACCTCTGAACACCGGACTGGTGGCCTGAAGAAATGGGAATGCCTCCAGCCGCTACGAATAAAGCCAAGAACCTCGGAGTGATTATGTATAACAAACTTACCTTTGGCAATCAGGTCAGCGGGGTGGTTTCTACGAGCTTCTTCCTCCTCAGAATTTTGAGGAAAATAAAATTCTTTCAACCAGAGGACAGCTTTAGGACAGCAGTCACAGCGCTCATTCTGTCTCGTCTGGATTATTGCAATAGTCTGTACTTGAACATTCAAAAGAAACATCTGAACAGACTCAAACTTGTGTAAAATGCTGCAGCTAGGTTGCTAATGGGCACACCAAGGTTCGTATCAGTGAGAAAGGGACTTTGACATCTTCACTGGCTTCCAGTAAAACAACTTGCAAAATTCAAAGCGCTTTGCACGGTCTATAAGTCCTTGAAGGGCAGTGGCCCGGACTACCCGAGACAACGCCTACAATGGTATGTCCCTGGAAGAACGCGGAGTTCTACAGAAGCAAAGTAAGTGACCACCCAGAGTGAAAAAAGCCAACTGGGGTGGCGGTAGTTTCGTTGTTTGCTCTGAAAAAGCTTGGAACAACCTACCAGGGCATCTCAGGAAATCTACCAAGCTCCTTTCCTTTAGGAAGGGGCTGAAAACCTGGCTGTTTTCTGAATAGCCATCTTCTCTTTGGCAACCATTTAGGCAGTGCTCAGCGCCAGGATACCCTTGGGTAATAGTGTGCTTTAAAAGCTTCATTAACATAACATTACATATACTAGAACAGTGGAATGTTGGGAGCTTCACTGACGACATCCAGTGTCTGAGCTTGCAATGGCCGATATAAGCCTTCTACTACAGCATTCCAATGCTTCGCTTTCTGTTCCTCCCTTTTTAATTTAGAACATTCTATCCTCAGTGACTGGAACGATCTAATAACCTTTTAGTCTTTTGCCTCAATCTATTGCCGATGTTAAAGGCCCTCATTTGTGGCTCAGGCCTTTAACAACTGGTATAGCCCTTGGCAGTGGGCAATAAAGCTATATTGTGCTCTCAAAATCATGGAGACAAGGGTCAAATATTTGCAATGCCTCCAACTCTTTAGAGTTGGACTAGATATGAAAAAGTGTTTCTCTCTCTACACAGTGGGGACATTTACTGCTATTGTTCAAAATTCCTAACCATTTGCCCTTTACGTCTATGGTTGGGAAAGGAGTGATTGTCGCCAGCATTAGTATTATACATTGGGTGAAGTGTTCGAGCTGGTCGTATATCCTGAGGGCTCGCGATTCAGTAATGAATGGTAAGGTGGATACGTTGCTTTTGTAGCTACATATTCGGCATCTATTTTGCATGACCATTCTTTCAATTGTTTTCTTTTAAGTTTACTTTTAATAAGGAGAGACTCGCCTTTGAGTACTTTAGGCCAACTCTGGCTCTATAATGCAGTTCATATTGAATGTATAGTGGATATCGAGACAGGGTGATACACTGGAACAGAGTCACCTGAATTATTCCAACTTTGTGAGAGGCAATTCCGACTCTAGCTGCATTACTTCTAACAGAATGCTTTGTTCAAATCCATCTACCTATCCAATATTCAAGCATCAGATCTAATGTGTTTATCAGAATTGTGAACCAGATATATGAGCCGTGCATTACGACTAGGGTGGCTTTAGCTACATTGGCTCTAAGCAGAGGAGTCACAGTGATCTCTTCATATTTCCAATCAAATCACCGTAGCTCATTAGAGAACTTGTCCATAGTCAATCTTTTAGTCTTCAATAAGGAGCTCCACGATGGTATCGGATCAAAAATTAAACTCAAATATTTGTACTCTGTTACCCTATCAAGCCTAAATTAGTAGATATACCAGGGTTCTTTGTATTTGGATGTACCCAACACAAGACTCTGACTCTTCTCGGTTTATGAAGAGGAGGTAATTCTAGAAAGGCAGGTCATCATTCTTAGGAGCCCTAACATCCATTATAAGAAAATATAACACTGCCTGTATTTACACTGATGCCAGGAGCCGTGGGTTTGAGCAAAGTTGTGTTCAGATATGAAAAGCAAGTGACTGATGAAATAACATACTTGACTATCCCCACTAAATCCATGACATTCAATGGCCTCATTTAATTCATTATCCTGACAATTCTCTCTTTGGTGATCTCAATGTCTAGTTTTATATTAATCAGCCCTTTCATCTGATTGACCCATGGTTATTGGTCAGATCCTACTTTTTCCATTTCCTTGCTTATTTCGCAGGTGTCCAGACATCCACCATTCTGTAGTGAGGATATGGACACACCTGCAGACATTGCTAAGTTAGCAAAAGTTAGTATATGCTTGGTCGCCATTTTGCCACTTTTGCTCACACTACTTACTACATGCCACATTTCTCGTAATCACTTTGCTCGCTCGCTTTCACATAAGAACAGTCTGCATTTCACATATTTAGTTGAACACTCTGCTCCTCGTCTGTACAGCGTGTGCAAGGTCGAAAAACAACGAGCTCTGTTGATTTGCTTTGGTCAGTCTCACGTCCCTAGCCATAACATAGAACACAGCTGCAAACCTGGAAATCTGGTGCTTTTAATATTGCCTTGCATGCTAACACACTTGGAGAAACGCTTTCCAGGACAGAAGAGCTGTGCTCGTCCGGTGATGTAAATTCCTGCATCTGAACTCGGAGGTATGGGGTCCCCTGACAAAGCCTAGAGGTCTTCTAAATTATAATAAACTAGCTTCTAGCACGGGGAGGGTGGCAATGCGTTACAGTCCTGTTTCCACCATCATTATAATATGATTTCCCCCTTTGTTCTATATGGAATTGTAACAATGCTTATTTGTTTGATCTTATGCATATTTCTGCTAGTTTTGGCACATGCACTGAATTATAGAGCTCGTTAGTTAAAATAAAGATTTTAAACTATTCCTTGATTCTATTTACTCATGTTGTGGACAATGACGAGAGTTTGAACCAAAGAGTGTTGTTCTTCCCATGTATCCTGAGAGGGATGGAGTAGCATGTTCTAGGATATCTAATCATTGGTAGCTTCGCTGTAGCACGGAGAATGAATGAGACACTATAGCTAGTCGGATTGGGGTTCCGAGGTGGGTATTTTGGTACACCACTACACACTGAGGTCCTGGTTTCCTGCACATAGTTCTGTATATGTGCAGAATCCCTGCAACAATTCCCCATCTGAAACTAATTCAGCCCCTACACTGCCGCTTCGGTTCCTTGCTCTGGTCATCATGCATTTCATATATTTAAGATCTTCCAGGATTAATACCTCATTCTATCTTCCATTTTTCGTTCTCTCTGTTCATCCAGATTCCCTTTTCCTAATACTTTTACATTTCTTTTTTTTTCATAACAATTTACTGGTTTTCAAAATATATAATCAATCAACTGGTAGGCCTCAAATCCGCACCGAGAATCAGCAATAAGTAAATTCCTTATTCATCCACAGATCAATTGATGAAGTAAAGTCCATGTCATGGCATCTCACATCTTTCACGGACATCATCACTGCCAGGAGAATCAGTCATTCTGCCGGTTTTCTACCCTCAATAAATCAATGGACCACATTTTGTTCAATCAATCACTATCACTTGCTTAAGGTTCTATGCTCTCCTTAATTAATCATTCCAAGTCATGCATTTCACGCCAAGCTTCCCATATTTCATTTATAACTTTATTTGATCCAGTTAAACATAGATCATAAAAGTCCAGTACAAAATAAAAGATTACATAGCGTAAAATCTCATTTAGTATACACCATGTAAGTTAACGTTAAAAGATTCAGAATGACAGTACTCCAAAACTAACCTTAATCTATTAGCGCTAAAAACTGCAGCCGGTACCGCCAAATTACCAATTTACTAATATGACTTTGAGGACAACATTCGACCCCCAACAGATTTAATTCCGATTGGATTCATAAAGTGCTTGGTGCATAGGGTAACCAACTTAAACTACTGCTTTCGACATCTACAACTACTCCGCTATATACACGTAGCTGCTAAGGTACATACTTGTGAAGATTCAGGTAACCGCGACTTACCCTCCACTTCTTGGCACTGCGACAAGAAAAACAAAAGTGCCGTAGACTAGAAAGAATTTGGAGAACACAATACGATCAATTGGAAAAAAGCAACTATAAGTCTGCACTGGTTAAATATAAAACCATGTTGATCACTGAAATGTTTCACCAATCAGATTGAGAGAGCCAAGAACTCAACTAAAGAATTGTATGGGCTAGTTAAGAAGCTCATCGCCCTGCCCAGTAAAAAGGCCATATAAAGCAATCAACGCTTCTGCGACGAGGTTGCGAATACGTTTAGTAATAAATTTAACAACATCTACGATTCCTTTGAGGCCGCCCTCTCTCATGAGTTAACTGAGAAAACCCCCAATATTGACCCTTGCAAAATTGTGCTTCTGGGCTTTTCCCAGGTATCCAGTGAGTCAGTGGAAAAAACTTATTGAGGAAATTAAATCTGGATCCTCTTTGGACCCTTGCCTTCTCGTAGTACTGCGAGGTATAGTAAACAAAGTTAGTTCTATTCTCACAGAAATCTTCAACGCCATGTTCACTTCAGGAATTTTCCCTGCCATATGGAAGGATGCATTGATCCTTCCATTGATCAATAAACAAATTTGGACGCTTCTAACCCAAGCAATTAACGTCCGATCGCCAGGCTGCCTTTTCTAGCCAAGATAGCGGAGAAAATCATGAATAAACAGCTAGCTCAATCTATTCAAGAGAACAAGCTACTTGATTCCTCCCAGTTTGGCTTTCGTCCGGAACACAGTACGGAGACTGCCTTGGTGAAGGCTACTGAGGAGATTAGGACAATGATGGATAGAGGTGGTGCCGCTGCCCTAATGGTCCTGGATCTGTCAGCAGCTTTCAATACTGTTGACCATAATCTGCTACTATTGCGCCTTGAAAAATTAGGCTTTAAAGGGCCGGCACTTTCCTGATGGAAAGAAGACAAACAGTGACCTTGGATCACTTTAAATCAACCCCTTATGTTTTAACTTGTGGGGTTCCACAGTGCTCGTCTCTTAGCCCATCCCTTTTTAATATCTAGGTGTAGGAACTGGCTCCTCTGATCCAGCAATTCGGCTTCAGTTTAACCTCCTATGCCGACGACACACAGACTGTGGCAGCTGCTTATAAATATCAAGCCTCCTCTGAATCCCAGTTTCAAAATTGTAGGTTGTAAATTAATAGTTCGATGGGCAAGCATTGTCAAACTCAATTCGGAGAAAACCGAAAAAGTGATCTTTGGTAATCCCTAACCCAGATGGGATGACCGATGGTGGCCTGTTGAGATGGAAGAGCTGCCCAAACCAGTAGAAAATCCAAAGTATCTCGGGGTACTGATTGATTAATTAGCATACTCACAGCAAACCAACGCTATTGTTTCCGCGACCTTGTATTTGATTAAGAAACTGAAGAAGGTTCATTCCTATTGATTCTAGGAGGACAGTTGTGACTGCACTTGTGCTATCAAAACTGGATTACTGCAATGGACTGCATCAGAATATGCAGAAACAACATCTAAAGAATATTGCAGACGGTACAAAATGCAACCACAAGACTCCTATTATATCTACCTAAACACGAATCAGTCTCTAAGGAAATTCGGAGACTCCACTGGCTCCCTGTAGCAAGTCACGTCAAGTTTAAGATGCTATGCTTAGCCTATAAAGCCTTGAATGATATGAGATTTGCGTTCCTAAAAAATATTTTCTGTTGGTATTATCCAGGCAGGCAGCTACGGTCTATGAGTACTAGGCTTCCTCGGAGTTCCTAGAATTCGCCCCTCCAGTTGGGGGGGGGGGGGGGAAGGGGGAGAGGGGGGTGAAGCATTGGTTATGGCACGGCCAAACTATGGAATATGCTTCCAATGCATATTAGGTCTGCAAGTTCACTAGCCTCATTCAGAAAGTCTTAAAATCAGGTTATTCCAGAACTAGCTTATGGAACTAGGGCTTACTTTAATTCTACCACCAAGACACCTCTGGGTATTCGTGAGCTGAAAAAAAAGTTACACTAATATAACAAAGCTCTGTGCTATAGTAGGTAGAGGAAAAAGGTGAATGACAATAACAGACCTATGGACTAAGAGGGCTGACCGATAACCCCTATAAGTATATTATAAATCATATTTTCATAACATGAAAAGGTCTAGAGTGCTGGCTAAACAGACAGACAGGAACCAAAATCTATTTCCTGTTTTGTTACAGACACTTAGTTTACAGATATATTCCCTCCCCCAATCCCCCCCCCATTGCTGTACCAGTTCCTATGGGGCATTTTAACAATACACGTTGATCACTAACAAAATAAGTGGAGGCAGTGAAGTAACAGCCAAGGACAATTTTACTATTTTATTACTTTTGTTAGATGATTCAGAACTGCTGTTCGTTAACTCTGTCATGGTTTTGTCTTATTTCTGTTATTGGTTTGATTTAGTCAGCGGACGCCTGATTTTGCTTCTATTTGACAGATTTTCTGGCTCGGTCCCCAATAAAAAAGCTTCTTGCTGGACAATATCAGTTATTGGATGGCAGGTTAGATTTCCATAGGTATATGGGAACTACCAGGGCGTGGCACTTTAGGGTTACGGCAATGATTGACTGGCCATGTCATACAGGAGGCGTCAGCCTTGATATCAATTTTCATCCTTCAAAGATATTCAGGTGGACCCTTGAGTTCTGATCCCATGGTCACACCATTAGCTTGTGTTTCGATAAGGTAAACGTCCCAGTTTTGTTTCATAAACACTTACAAGTGCACAGTCATATTTCTCGCTCAACCAATACCAAATCTTTTCTACATACCAACTTCCCTAGTCCCTCTTGTAGGTTAAATCAACACTGTTCCTTGAATGGTGCCAGCACCATGAGAAGCAGGTTTTTCCACCTTTTCAATTGCAGTGAGACAGAGACGAAGTTGCTGGTTTCAAATGTCATTAATTCTGTGGGTGTCCAATCAGGGGGTCTGGTGATACGACTTCATTCAGACTGTACCGATTGCCAAATGACCTAATGCTTTGTGAAAGAAGGCAACATTTTAACTCAGAACTTATTATTATTTTTTTTTTTAAATAGGAGAAAAAAAACTTCAAGAAACACAATCTTCCTTTAACAACTCCTGGAGCCGCAATGCACTGAGCACAGGTTACGAACGGTCTGTATTTTTGCAACTGAGGGGATTGTGACCCGGGCTTCATTTTGTGATACACAGGATGTACTAAGTCAGTTGCATAACAAAAGTCACGTTTGCAGGAGGGTGAAATATCTCCTGCTTCATTATTATTTATGAGGCAGAAGGCATTGTGGGAGCCCCTGTGAATGCCTCTGAATGCAACGATGTGTACCTGGGAAGGACAGCGGCCCTCCACAACTTCATTTGCAGTCCCTGCTCGTTTACCATGAAAATAAAAACATGCCCCTAGTCCTTGAAGAAATTGGAAGTGTGTTAAAGAACAGCATCACAAGAGCCAGCAGTTCCCTGGAACACTGCTCTCACGGCTCCTGAGGTTGCCCACCACCATACATAAAGTAGAAGCTCTCCAAAGAGAAAGTTTCCCTTTTGAGACTTAGATACCACTCAGTTGAGTGTTGGTATCTGTTCATTTGTTTTCAATTCCAATAGCAAGTGGTCCCAAAATAGAGGGAGTATGCACCTTTCACACCCCTCCTGCACGATAGAGATTCTTACATTTTTAACTTCTGTGGACCCCCATTTCAATATCAAAACCCGGAGACCACCACTGAATCATTACTGGAATCTGAGGATCCCCTATGAGTAATTACTGAAAGAAGGGGTCAGTGTTCTATGCATTTTTGATGATTTGAATTGCAAAACAAAATACAGAAACAAGCACTAAAACAAATATAAAATGATGTAATAAAAACTTTAACATAAATTTTAATAGGAAGGTTGGAGCTTTTCTAAACGAAATTAAGGCTACTCATCATCCATACTATGCCAACATGTACAAAACATATTTTGGAGGATGCGAATCGGGCCGTTTGACAGCGAAAAAGCATTTTGGAATATACGAAACCCAAAATGTGATTCAGTAACTGGTTACCGAATTGCAATTTGGGTTTATGAATTAAAATTTGGAAGATGCGTGTTTAGGGCGTCCCTTCCAAACACCGATTCGTAGTGGTATATATATTAATGTTTTATGAGCGAATTCTGGCTGCAAAACATTAATATTTTACTGACACCACGAAGGGACCACTTCCCCTTTGAGAATTTAAAAAATAGACAGGACCACTGCCTACTCTGAAAAAATTAAACTTAAAAGTTTTTTCTTCTATTAAATGCATCCCGTTTTCCTTTAAAGGAAACTGGGCTGCGTTAAAAAAACTGCCTTATTATAAGTAGTCACAAACATGGCGGTATGTGGGCTCCAGCAGGCCACCATCCCTGTGATGGCAGCGATTCCTAGAGGGTAATAAATCACGACCTGCCTCCTTAATATTCAGGAGGGAGATCGATTTGCAACCCCATTTTTAAATATATTCTTCAGAACATTAAGAATTGCAATTTCCTAATTGCGATGTGCTAATAATTGCAATTTGGGAATCGCAATTCCTATTATTGGCACATGTGGCCCTATATTGCGATGGTTGCTTTTACTCTTCTCCCACAAATCAATCTTAGGATACCAACTTAATTTTTAGTTTCCAGTTCCAAATTCCTTCACATTTACAGAATGTTTTAAAATGCTTGATAGAATATTTTAAAATGCTTGATAGAATATTTATATATATATATATATTTTTTTATTATCTACTGGCGGTCGCCAGTAGATAGTTAGGACCGAGTTCCCATAGGAAATCTGAAAATTCTATTTTGAATAACTTTGGCGCCGGTTGACGAATCCTCGCGAATTTTTCAAAACTAATGGGGCGCTCCGCTCAGCTCCTACCCCGAAAGCCTCGGGGGGATTCGTCAAGTGGGGGCTGAGAAAAAAGGGGGGGTCCCAAAACACTTTTTCCCCATGCATTTTCCCATAGGACCTTTAGTCGAAGGTACAGCCCGAACGGCTGAACAGAATTACTTGAAATTTGGCAAAGAGGTAGTCCTCAGGTCAGGCATGTGCCTTTTGCATATATGGTGTCAATCTGTTCCGTAGTTCCTGAGAAAATTGCAGTTAAAAGTACATAAATATCTATAAGCGCGCACCGTGCGCGCACCATAACGTGCGCGAGCGTAATTCTGATTGGTGGTTACATGTCAGTCAACATTCGAATCGGTCGAAATCAGGAAGTGTCGGCCACCATTTTGTGTGTGACCGTGAAAAAGAAAGGTGGAGAATGTGAAAAGGGGGTAGGGTAGAGAGTTCCTGACCCCCCTAGCCCTTGTCAGGGCGTCCCTGAAGGATCCCGAAGGGTGAAAACAACATTTATTTTTCTTTAAAAAAAAATCGCGAGGTGCGCGCACAGCAGAAAAAAATTCGTGAAAAAAATAGAATTAAAAATCAAGTTTAAGTGTTTGGATGTTGGTTGGCTCTAAAAAGAGCCGTTGTGTTAATTGAGGAACAGAGTAACAAAAAATGAAAAACAATTGGGGGTGGAGCATGTGTGCTGCTGTATCTTGTTCTCTATTAGGTTAATGCTGGTCTCACCATAACAGAGAACAGCATTGCACATATTGCACCGTATATGAACCTTCTGGAACAGAGGGCGCATATCCAGAGGTCGAAAAGCAGGTGAAGCTGCGGCCGCAGATTATGTGCTCGGCTGAGCTGCTGGAGGGTTGTCTCTTGCAGCTCGAGTAGACTCCCGAGCATAAGCCTCAGGATGCACTTTTTGGAAGTGCCTTAACATGGAGTAAATACTAAAGGAGTATTTTTTTTTAGGGTCTCCTCTCGATAAGACCACTCCACAAACAGTGCAGGTGACTTTAGGAGCATTCACCTTCTTCTGGCCCTCTGGAAAAGTAAAAATATTCCAAATAAAGGAGTCCTTTTGTTTCCTCTGCGTTGGTGGCACAAAGGTCTCCTCCTCACTCCCTGAAGGACTGCTGCTCTGCCATTTTCAAGTACTGGAGTACTGGAAAAGCTTTTCAGCTCCTTCTCCCAGGAAATAAGAAGAAATAGTGAGGGAATGGGTGTGGTGTTTGAAGATTCTGAAACAGAAACTACTATTAACCAATGAAAAGTGTTGTTTCGTAATCACGTGACTTGCCAGGCGCACACGGAGCACGTGCGCATGCGCGCACGGAGCACGTACGCATGCGCGCACAGAGCACGTACGCATGCGCGCACAGAGCACGCACGTGCATACCGTGCGCGCACAGTCAAAAACCCTAAAAAAAATTTACAAAAAATTCATTTCAACTGTTTATAAGTTTATAGACAGTTTACATTTTTTTTGGTTTTTTTAATTTTAAGTTTATAGAAGATATTAACTATGTTGTTCAACTTCATCCAAATTCATAAAAAAAAAAAGCTGAGCCATTCCATATTACAGGATACAGTCAATCTATAACTATATACATAGGTAGCTTATTGTAAAATAAAAATATAAAAAATATAATACATTCATAAATTAGCATTTAAAAAACCTTTGAAATTCACTGAAAAAAACCATAGGTTTCACACACGTTATAGTTAGCTGGACATTTCACTCGTACAAAATAATTGAAATTCCCCCGTTATAGTTAGTTCAGATAACTATAACTCGCGCGCCCGCAATCCACTGCTGATGACGTCACATATTACATCACTCATGACATAGTCAGTGACACCACTCATGACATCACTATATATATAAAGAACAAAGGCGCTGCCGGTCGACAGCACCCTTCGTAGTATAGGAATGCACTCACTCGTGTGCTTTAAATTCAAAGGCGCTTTATTTACAAAATCGCTCCTTCACCCAACACGTTTCACCTCCACCTGAGGCTTGATCACGGGATGTTGTTTTTTCCACCCAGCCTTCCTTCATTTCCACTCGTTGTGCACACACCCTCTCACTGTCCAGTGGTGCATTGTGGTACTTGTAGTGTGCACGTTAATTCAGGTATTCTGTTTTTATAGTTTTTTTCGTTTTTTTGTGCTCTAATGTGGTGTAATAGTGTCCCAAGGAAGTGCTTTCTCTTGGTTGTGATTACTTGTTGTCCGCGAGGCCAGTGAATCGGAAATCAGTATAACCATTCATGCTCTCTAGTGAGCTGTCTATTATGTTCACAGTTTCAGTTTTAACAGGTCTCCATCGGTCATTTCATCTCTCTGGTGAGTTATTTTTTATTTTTCACCTGGGCTGCATCTGCGCTCTCTGGTGAGGTGTATTTGCAGCTTTTCATCCTGTTGGTCGGTTTTTCTGTTGAGGATTTTGTTAATAAGTTGTTATTTTCAGATGTGATTACAGATGTACATGTAATTCCTCATTTTGATTCAAACCTCTGGGGTCAAGGGTTCTGAAAGTTATGATATGGCGGGATTCTTTCTGTCTTAAGATCTTTAATCTATCACCTCCTCTTTCTGATTGTGATATTTGTTCCAGAGCCCAGAATTTTAATGACTCCCATTTGCCATCATGATGTTGAGACATAGGTTTTGCTATGGCATTTGTTGAATCTTTGTGAGTTGTTGCTCGGGTGTGCTCCAGTATTCTCTTTTTAGCTTCAAAGATTGTGCTCCCGATATACCTTTTCTTGCAGGGGCATTCTATCATGTAGACCACATGAGTACTTTTGCATGTTAGATGTTGTTTAATTTGCCAAGTTTTGTTTTTCCCCATATCTACAGATTTTGTAGGTATTGCAATTTTGCAAACTTTGCATTGCTTGCAAGGCCAGAAGCCTATTCTTTGAAGCCAAGTTGTAATCGGGGCCTCTTGAAAGTGGCTGTGTATGATTTTATCACTTATATTAGTTGCTCGTCGATAAGTGATGTTGGGGTGGTCACCGATGATATTGGCCAAGGTTTGATCCAATTGAAGGATTCCCCAGTGTTTTTTGATTATTGCTGATAATTTGTTGTTTTCTGCACTTTGTGTAGTTATCAGCCTTATGATAACTTGGCAAATTAAACAACATCTAACATGCAAAAGTACTCATGTGGTCTACATGATAGAATGCCCCTGCAAGAAAAGGTATATCGGGAGCACAATCTTTGAAGCTAAAAAGAGAATACTGGAGCACACCCGAGCAACAACTCACAAAGATTCAACAAATGCCATAGCAAAACATATGTCTCAACATCATGATGGCAAATGGGAGTCATTAAAATTCTGGGCTCTGGAACAAATATCACAATCAGAAAGAGGAGGTGATAGATTAAAGATCTTAAGACAGAAAGAATCCCGCCATATCATAACTTTCAGAACCCTTGACCCCAGAGGTTTGAATCAAAATGAGGAATTACATGTACATCTGTAATCACATCTGAAAATAACAACTCATTAACAAACTCCTCAACAGAAAAACCGACCAACAGGATGAAAAGCTGCAAATACACCTCACCAGAGAGCGCAGATGCAGCCCAGGTGAAAAATGAAAAATAATAACTCACCAGAGAGATGAAATGACCGATGGAGACCTGTTAAAACTGAAACTGTGAACATAATATACAGCTCACTAGAGAGCATGAATGGTTATACTGATTTCCGATTCACTGGCCTCGCGGACAACAAGTAATCACAACCAAGAGAAAGCACTTCCTTGGGACACTATTACACCACATTAGAGCACAAAAAAACAAAAAAAACTATAAAACAGAATACCTGAATTAACGTGCACACTACAAGTACCACAATGCACCACTGGACAGTGAGAGGGTGTGTGCACAACGAGTGGAAATAAAGGAAGGCTGGGTGGAAAAAAACAACATCCCGTGATCAAGCCTCAGGTGGAGGTGAAAAACGTTGGGTGAAGGAGCGATTTAGTAAATAAAGCGCCTTTGAATTTAACCCCTTGCATGCCCGCCCCTTTCCCCGCCCAGTGCCGCGCTTAACATTAGCGGGCGGAGTTCATGACGAGCTGGACTCGTCATGGGCACAGCGCCACCGCAGCCCATGACGAGTCCAGCTCGTCATGGGCACTGAAGGGGTTAAAGCACACGAGTGAGTGCATTCCTATACTACGAAGGGTGCTGTCGACCGGCAGCGCCTTTGTTCTTTATAAATATTTAAACCGACTGTTCCCCGTCGGAAGGACTGCACCGCCCTAAAAGTGAGCGCCGGCGTCAACATTGGGAAACTCTGGAGATTATATATATATATATATATATATATATATATATATATATATATATATATATATATATATATGTGTCTATATAGGTGTATAAATGCATATGATAGTCTTGTACGGAGTGACTGTAAGTATGAGTGACTGTACAGGTGAGTGAGTGGAGATGTATGTAGACCTAAAAGTCAATGAGTGGGTGAGTAGTTATTGGTATTGGAGTATCTATGGTTGTCAAAATGGCCGTCAGAAATTTTGAGTCTGTGTATCAAAGGTTACATTAGGGTGTGCGAAGATGCACTAATTTATCACATGGATGACGTCATCAGTGATGTCATCAGTGAGGTCAGTGATGTCACTGACCATGTCATGAGTGATGTAATATGTGACGTCATCAGCAGTGGATTGCGGGCACGCGAGTTATAGTTAGTTCAGCTAACTAGAACGGGGGAATTTCAATGGTTATGTACGAGTGAAATGTCCAGCTAAGTATAACATGTGTGAAACCTATGGTTTTTTCAGTGAAAAAAAAAAAAAGTATATATATCCACATCAAGGTACTCAAAGCTTGAAAGAGCCTCACGCAGTGTGTTTTCTTTCCCTCTTTATTGGCGGACTGCGGGGTAGTAACAGCTAGTTTCAACATAATACGCCCATTATCGCCATACGCGTTTCAGGAGCCTCGTCCCTTGTT
Source organism: Triturus cristatus (assembly GCF_964204655.1). Taxonomy (NCBI): domain Eukaryota; kingdom Metazoa; phylum Chordata; class Amphibia; order Caudata; family Salamandridae; genus Triturus; species Triturus cristatus. Next base: position 1,542,170,946 of record NC_140591.1, read on the forward strand.
CACTGGCTAGGCATCGTGGAGAACAGGTAGGTGGAAAATAACGCCGCACTCGCAGCTTCTTTATCAATCCCGCCCTTGTGGGCGTGTTCACGCAGTGCTTTGTGGTCTTTGGAGTTCATGATCCTTTAGTAGGTACCTACACACTCCTCCTACTATTGTCTCTTACCACAGTGGGTTTGCAGGAAACATCCCATGAGACTGCCTCGCACTATCAACGTCGAGCCAACAGGACACACTGCTCTTTCAAGCTTTGAGTACCTTGATGTGGATATAGATATATATATATATACACACACACACACACACATACATATATACATACATACACACACAAAATTATTCTTTTAATATTATTTAATTTTCTAAGCAATCTCAGACCCCCTGAGTAGGCTTTACGGACCTCCAGGGTTTCCCTGGACAACAGGTTAAGAACCACTGCTCTATACTTAGAAGAAGGGGGTCTAATAAATCCAAGATGCTTTCAATGTTCGAGTGAAAGGCTTTATTTGTACAACCACCGACAGGTCTCTTCAACAGGTCATCTCTTCAACGCCTCCCTTGCCAGAATGCCGATCTCATCACAGAACCATGAGATCTGCATTCTGTCACCAGGACAACCCCAAGCTTCCAATTAAAAGCTTATTAAACAAGCAAATTACAACAGGGTCATAAAACTCAATCGGTGAATCAGAAAGACTTAAATATCACCAGCACCTTGCTACTGAGGATTTTGCAGTTGCAAAGAGGTTATCTTGCAAAGTTCATACTTTGCAATCACAAAAAAAGTCTGCATAGGAGGTACAGGTTATATGAGAAAATCATGCAAGGCATTCAAAAATAAAAGTAAGTGATGAGAGATACATGAGATCAGGATTCCTGATGCGGGAATACAAAGGCTCAGAGCAAACCTTCACATCAAGTTAAATTGTTTGGAACAATCTCCAAACTCGGCAAGAAATCAAAAACTGTAATACTTACATATGTCCACAAGATGGCGCGCTAATCTTAGTAAAGCTGAAAGTTTCAGTTGCTCAAGGTCGAAAATGTACTATCAAGTAAATGAAAATGACACCCAAAATCTAGATGCCGTTTCTAAATTAGAGTTCATGCGCCGAAACTCATTCGCACGGGCAATCCGGCGGTGCCAGGGTTGCCACCTGGCCGTTCTGCTGCACCACCAGTATTTTATTGTGCCGGACGGTACAAAAATAAGCAAAATCAGTTGCAACCGGATATTTAAGACTATCTGCACAAAGTCAAACAAATAGAAACCACTTTAAAATGTGTTCAGGAGCGTATTAACGGCTCTTGAATAATGATTAGATATCAAAAAGGCAGAAAATTCGTATTACAAATGAACGCATTCGATTTTGTTTAAAGTCCTGTATTTAGTTAGTATCATGTCTGGGCCTTTGCAGACTCTTAAAACAACAAGAAATGGCTACTTTCTCTTGGAAAGGTGGCGATCCTAGTAGTGGCCGAGGGGCTGGTCTCAGAGGGCAGTGTGTGCAGCATACGTGGCAACATTTTAGAGGAGGAAAGTGGGAGATTTATAAATAAATACTTGTCGGGTGAAAGTATTTCACCCATTCACTTCTATTGAATCAGAGGCAATTTTAGGAGGGAGACGGCCAAAATGAAGCCTTTTTTGCTTCACAAATAGGGAGTCACCTGCCTGAATCTGGTCATCGGGTCTATTGGCATGTATGGTGTGTGGGACGTTTTGTTGACTGTTTACGGGTCTGTTGGGCTGGTGTTTAACGGGGATTTTCCCGATATTAAAGCAAACATTGCCTGCAGCAAGCACACATCCATGCAGTCTTTCATATCTTGTAAACCACTTATACAGCATGTCTTTACAAGTTCAAAACTGCCCCAATTTTCAAACACGGCCACTTTTGTAGCTCTCAAATTCACGAAGGGGGGGGGGGGGGGGGGGTCACTTTATTTCCGGTGCCCGGGCCTATATGCCACATCAAAACAGTTTGCATTCTTGTTCAGCATGTTTTTCAATAAGTGTACGGCTTAACATCCTAAAAACAATCTAAAACTTAAACTTGGAATACACAAAATGTTTTGAAATCACGTATTTAGGAAAGTTTGCCCTAAGTTATTACTTGACGTCGGTCGATTCCAACATGTTCATCCCTGTGAGGATATTCTAATTGCATTTCTATAGTGCTTACTAGCCCTAGCAAGGTATTGAAGCACTTGAAGGTTGACGGTTAGGGGTTAATCTAGGGGACACTGGTTATAGGACCAATCTTTAGCTCTCCAGGACTCCATTCATGCACGCGCTCCCATCTCTCTGTGGAAGACTGAGTGAATGGATCATGGATGGATGTTAGGCGGGGTCATCAGTGGGGTGAGACTTCATGCGGATGGCTGGGGCACTTCATGTTAGGCGGGGTCATCAGTGGGGTGAGACTTCATGCGGATGGCTGGGGCTCTTCATGAGCTAGAGATGGAGATGCTTTGGGATTGCTCGGCTGCAGCGGTACAACAGTCAATGAAGTGGCTGTGATCTTTGGAACGATGGGAAATTTGCATCAATACAATAATAGAGACTAAAGCAAACATGCATGTGAGTCGGAGTAGAGTGCACTACGAGACAGGAGGCAGAGAGTTTAGAAAGAAAGGAGAGGGTCATTCAAAAGAATACAAGGAGAGGCAACAAGCGAAGCTTTAAGTGAAGGTCAATTCTTCATGCAGAGTCTTAAGAGTTTAGAGAAGGCTTTTGAGCTGCATGCAATCAGGGATGTAAAACTGTAGGCAGTGCTTAATTTTCCAACAATTGCATGCCATGCCGAAGAGATGCTCAGGAGCCCGCTGCCGGTGCTATGAAATGTCAGCTTTATAGACACTGTCTGTGTAGCCTGCAAACCACATCAGGCCTCAAATGGATTACCAGACACTCTCTGCCCCTTTATCTCATTTGTGCAGGTTACAGCTTTATCCTTTCATGACGGATTTTCCGTCTCTCGTTTATGCACGCTTCACTCTCTTGCACTAGGGAAAGATCTGATGAGGAAAAATAAGGGCTGGTCCCCAAAAATGAGGGCCGGTGGCCCCCAGCACATACTACTGCTCAAATTAAGCCCTGGTGGAGACCCAGATATTGAAATGAAGGGGCTGGAGACAGAGCTGCCTTTTGGAATTCCATGAGAACATTTGCCATTTCGAGGATGCTCTGGGTGAGGAGGGAGCTGCAGACTCTGCTGTGGATGGTGAGGAAATCTTTAGGCGAGTTCTGCCATTTTTTGTCCTAAATTTCTACTCCAGGAATATAGAATGACAGCCAAGTGCAGATCTCTCATGCTTAATTTTTTTGAATCATCTGTTTATTGAAGTTTAATAGACATCTGCTTGCATATTATATAAATGACATTTGCATACTTGTACAAAGTTTTAAGAAAGTTTGTTGTTCAAGCATTACTCCCAACCTGTCATTTCAGTTTGTGTTTACCCACTGTACACACTGGATATTACTTCAATGAGCTTGCCGGTAAGTAGTGCTGGGCACTATCTGCCGGTATTTGTTAGGACTGGTGGTTAGAGATTGTGCAACAGATTCGAATATATATAACAAACAGCTGATCATTCTTATTATGTTCGTACTATACTTCTTGCGTCCCTTTACAAGTACACAATGCTGTGGCGGCATTACAGGTATCTCTGGTGACATTTCCTATATGTACATTTCTGGTTTTGCTTCTACTGTTCCAGATTACGGGGGAGTTGGGCAGCACTTCCTTTACAGTAGGAGCCTCATGTATCGCCACTGCGCTGTTTGGAGCTGTGAGGCAGTGCTGCATATGTATGCGTTCGTATTGTCGAGACTCCGGTCACTCCATGGTTACTCCCGCCCAACAATTCCACAAGTCCAGGAGCTCAGAGGACCAGGTACAGATACATAGAGAAGGCCCTTCCAATCAATCAAATTCTAGCAGGAGTGACTGGTTGGGCACTCGCATCTAATGTGACGGTTCTGGGGGAAGTGAAAATTAGTTTCCCGTCACCATCCTCCAGTAACCCATATAATTCCTGCACTATGACCTCCCACTGCATCGCTATAGGCACTTTGCGGAGGCCCTGGGAGTCTTCCAGATGGAGTGTCTTACCCTCTGCCCTAGCCCATACTAAGAATGATGGCATCCATGCTGGTATTGTCGGCGGGCCTGGCCTTTTCCACCTCCTGGTTAGCAGACGTTTTGCGGTTAGCTGGCCATAAAGTGTATTAATTTTCTCGGGAGTGAGATAGGCCCTTTGGATTATGTAGTCTTGTACGAGTTTGAAACGTGAGTTACCGCGGAATGTATGTGGGACCAAGTAGTATTTAAGACCATTCCTTATCTGTAAATGGCTGCCCTTTATCTACCTCCCACTTCTGCCTAACAGATGTCATTGGTACCGCCGTGTGAAGCCCGAGTGACTGCGCAAACCAGCTAGTGTGAGGACTGCCCGGTCCCATAACGTCCAAATATGGTATAGTATAATGCATTGGCTCTTCCGTACTCATGTCACCCCATCTGCCCCTCAGTGTTGCCAGGATTTAGTAGTAGAGTAGGAACTGACCAGGCGACATTTCGTATGCCTCCACCAGCTCCTCAAACACAATGAGCTTCCCGCTTTGGTAGAGGTCCCCAAGTGTCTGCACCCCCCCATTTAGCCAGCTCACTAGCTTCGCAGCGGTCATATGGGGTCACTGCTCATGTAATGTACAGGCTTCTATGGTAAGTTTTGTACGCAATCTGTAGTAGCAGCTGACCAGGTGAACGGCGTTGGAAAAAGCAGAGTATGTCCCCCACCGACCATGGAGGGCCCAGCACGGCAGGGTCAGTCAATTGTAGGACCATTAGCCACCAGGCCACCCACTGGAGTTGCAAAGCTAGATAATACTGCTCCCTATTGGGGCCCGCTAGGCCCCCCCCTGTCAATTGGGAGGTAAAGCTTTGCTAGGGCCACACGGCAACAGGATCCATTCCATATTAATTCCCTTTGGAAAGCTTAGAATCTCCGGTATATACCTGGGGCCACATATACGAGTAGGTTTGTGAAATGATACAATAGTCTGGGGAGCACCACCATCTTCACCAGTGCAATGCAGCCTACAACTGATAAAGGGAGCGTGCACCAGAAGGTCATCTGCAAAGGCAGTGCTGTCATTGCTGTACCTATGTTTCCCTCCAACAAGTCCTCCTGACAGTGGTATATGCGGATTCCAAGGTATCTGACCGTTTCAGGTCACCAGGGTATACTTATGTTGCTGCATCGGAGTTCGGAATCGGGTTGTGCACGCCTGAAGGGGTATAAGCAGGACTTAATCCAATTTACCTTCAATCCCAACAGATTAGCCAAGGTCATCAGGGTGTTCATCAATGCAACTGGGAGGGTGCGGACATCTTTAAGCTGTATCAGGTCATATCAGGATATCGTCAGCATACAATGATACTGCGTGTATGCCGTCTCCCAGTGGGACACCCCATTCAGTACCCTGCTGTCTAAGCAACTCAGCCAGTGGCTCCATCGCCAGAGCGAACTACAGTGGGGAGAGAGGGCACCCTGGTTGCGTGTACAGCAGCTGGATTACGCAGAGAAAGAGTCCTGCGATGCCCAGTTTGCCAAGGACAGCAAATAAGTAAGGGCACTTCAGGGAGTCAAATGCCTTCTCCAGGTCTAGCACTGGGCAATCAGAGTGCGGCCAGTTGCACAGCGAATAGGTAGCAACCCTTAAGAAGCAGTGGATATTTAGGGACATGTTGCGGGCCGGGACAAAGCCATTCTGGTCAATGCCCACCAACAATGGCACCAGTGTAGCCAGGCAATCGGCCAGGACTCTGGCTAATGTTTTGTAGTCCGTGTTTAACAAGGACAACGGACGGAATCATCCTGGTTCGGTCGGTTCTTTATCTGGTTTGGGTAGGGATACTAACAGTGCTTCCCGCATAGAGGGAGGGAGAATGCCTGTATCCATTGCTGTATTGTAAAGCTGTTGAAGGTGCGTTGTCACAACACCCGCATAAGCCTTGAAGTAGTCAGAGGGGAGACCATCTGTGCCCGGGGCCTTACCCAATGCCAAATACCGATCTCTCTGGACGTGATGGGTTCGTCTAGTTCCATTGTTTGTGCTCGGTCCAGAGCTGGGAGCATTATTTGGGAGAGAACAGCAGCAAGCAATACATCATCAGATGTATATTTGGACGTGTAAAAGCCCTGTAGTGCTGGGTTAATTATGCGTGTATTTCTGATCACGTGTTTAGTAGTTGACCTGTCTCAGCACGAAGCCCCATTATAAGCGGGAGTGTCTGATCTGGTCGTATAAGCCACACTAATAGACGACTGGCCCGATCTGAATGCGCATGGATCCCGGCGAGTGTGCAGCGTAGTTATTGTGTCGCACATGTTCCGGTAATTCTGTCAGTACACCCCTCTTTACCTCCAATGACACCATGCCCCCACGATCAGTCGCTCAGTCTGTTTCCAACTGTATCATCAGTTCACCCTCCACCTTCGCAACCGCTCCCTCTAAGTGTTTACGGATGTTCCAGCTAATGCCCATGCATTTGCCTCTGACCACCACCTAAATGCCTCCTACTTCATCAGCAAGTCTCGGGTCGACCAAATATTGTGTTCAAAATATTTAGCCATGGCTTCTCCCACAGCGGTAAAACTGTGCTCGTTATGTTTTGGGGGCATATATCGCACCCAATTTCAGTGAGACCCCATTGAGGTGCGCCTTTATGAACACGTACCTCCCGTTAGGGTAAGTTTTTACTTCTTCCGATACTAGTGGGATTCCTGCCCGCACCCATATTAGGGCTCCCCTCGCATAAGAGTAGTCAGTGGCATAAACCTGTCCCCGCCAGCAGAGCCGCAGGCGCCCGACCTCAACACCAGTCAGGTGATTCTCCTGTAAAAGGGAGATGTGTACAGTTCTACGTCGGATTGGAATAGACAGAGTAACGGCGTGATGGTGTCTGCATACCCCTCATGTTCCATGTTACTAGGTTTGTAGATAACATTGGCAATATATTGACTTATTCTGGATGCCAACCCACTGCAGAAAGGAAGCACTAGTATTGTACATTTACATGTATGGGAACACAGCACTCTTAACAATTTTGCTCAGTAACTAGGTTTTTAACAGACCAACTGATAAAATGCAACATGCATAACCATGATGGAGCAGATATGCAACAGGCGTCCGCCCAAACCAGTGTGGCAACATTTGGCATCGGTTTCATTGACCCAGTAATAGAGTGGGAGATTCACATAGCATGCACATTTGGGGGAGAGGGGGGGGCGGGGGGGGGGAGGGGCGCTAGGGGGAGTGGAAAATGTTGTGCTCCTATGCCCATTTGCCTATTGATGTACAGAACAGACGCTGCTGGGATAACCACCCATGTTCGCATTTGCAGATTCGGCATCTGTGGACACTGGCAACTGCGTCCGCTACTGTGTCAGTATCCACACCACGCCAGTGAGCATTAGTCGAGTGCAAGTGACTTAGGGCTGGGGCTTGCTGGTCAGACTCATACCCCAGAGTAGTGTGAAATGTGCCCTGTGATGGAGTCCTCCTCACTGGCAGATTTCTCCCCATCCAGGTCCAAAGCTTGTTGTTCAGAATGGAGTGCCGCTGCTGTCCGTATGGCATCATGTCTCCTTATGATCATTTGCTCCAAATCAGGTTTGGCTGTCAGATGTTCGGGTATGTTGGCATATCTCCACTTGCCCCGGTTACAGCATCGTGCAGCACCAGAGGTTCTTTCCAGCTCAGTGGGACGTGCCGATCCAGTTGCGTATCCTGCTCGCTACATCCAGTCCCATGCATCTGCTGGGTCTTCGAAGAATCTAGTGGTTTCTTTATCCACTCTCAAGCGCGCAGGGAATAGCAGTGAGTATTGCACACTCAGTTCACAAAGTCAGCGTTTCATTGCCAGCTTTTCGTTCAGTGCTGTATCTATTTGCATGGACTAAGACTGCAAATCACGATCCAAGTGTTTGCCCGGGGCCTGTGATGGTCCACCGGGGTTGGGTGGGAGGCATGAGTGGGGGCACCCCATGACCAACTGTTGCTCCGTGGGCTTTCTGCGGAGACCTCACAATGCTTGCGTGTACTCTGTTACTAGTATCAGATATGCCCTTCAGGTCTATTCACTAAGAGAAGAATCAGTATGGTCCGTACTGATCTACAGTGCGCTTGCCTAGTCAGGACACCTACAAATCAGCATCCTCTCTTGTTCCACTCAGGGGTTGCCCAGTCACCAGCAATATATTACACGCTTTGTGCGCTGTCGCGTGTGAGCACCCCGCAATGGTGAATATCTGAAATGAGGCTCCCACTTTAGCATATCAGTCAGGAAACACTGTTATAGTGCAAAGGACTGGTCTCGGGTTGGGGGAGGGGATAGTGAACTTGTTGCACTACGGCACACAACTACAATAGCGGTAACACCCACCCTGCAGATCCCTTATGCACCAGCACAGAGCTCCTGCACCACCACATTCCAGACCCAGACAATTAGATGGGGAGTGTCCAGTGCTGTAGAGCCACATGAGTAGGCCACGTCCATGTGTGGTGCGCTGCATGTGCAGCCAGAGTTAATAAGCGTCGTCTGTACAACTACATCAGCACAATGTCCCCCCTCAGTGGCCAGAGATCACACCATGTTCCCTTATCCACAGCCTAGTAGCCCCAATAAAGGTGGATTTCCAGTTGCCTCTTAGTTCACTGTGGGGTAGGACATGCTGGAGACCTGTGTGTCACAAGTGAAATGCTGCGTGGTTTGTTTGGACCCGGATTGTCGCCTGGGCAAGAATTGACCCCCATGCGCAGATTGAGCCCAGTCAATGTTAAGGGCAGCGCGACCTGGGTCCTCCAGTACAGATCGCGCCAGGAGAAGGGAGCACAGCCAGCAGCCTAGGCCCGATCCGGCCTCCGGGTCACCACAACCGGGAAGGCCTTGCGCCAAACTGGGCTCACAATTACTAGGATTCCTCCCCCAGTGTCCGCCCTAGGCCTGATGCGGCCCCCAGCAGCAGAGTCAGGCTCCAACATCGATCTTCAGCACCTGCTACATCGTGTTAGGCCCTCCCAGGTCTGAGGCCACAGCAAGCCCCGCCTGTCGGCCACAGGCGCCATCCATACGGCTCACACGCGCCTCGCCTTATCTATGGAGTCATAGACTATCTGCAGCAACCGCAGCACTGCCACAGTCACAGCAACCCCCGCAGCGGCAGTCGACAGGGTAAGGCAGGATGCAACTCCCAGGGGATCACGACAGTCCAATGCAGTGCTGCACTGGGGCGTGGAGGCCGCTGTGCTGATCAAAGGCAATAGGCTCTCCCAGCGCGATCTACAGCCATTGGATGGCCACCCAGAAGGCCGTGTGAGCAAGGAAGGATTGTACTGGATAGTGGGCAATCAATGCGGAGCTTCAGGCTATTGCATCTGCCATCTTGGCCGGACCCCCCTCCCAGCTCTCATGCTTCACTGTGCCCATGTGTGGTTACCCCTGCTGAGAGTGACCCAGTGCTACCTGCTGTGGGAAGCATCACTTTATATAAAGGCTGTGTCTCGAGGGAATCCTGAGAATATCATTTGAAAGAGAAGCAAATCAAACAGGTTTAGCAAGAGACAGCCCTAGAATGTTTCCTCCCTCTTCACCTGCTTACATGACTATCTGGGTTATAATATGACAATTTAATTATCTTTTGTTATTCACAATGGTTGGATTTGAGACACCACAGCTGTGTGTGCTGTCAATTTAAACAGAACGTTCGGCCTGTGGAGTAGCAGGGAAATGTTGCCGTTAGTAATCTGCTCCATATGTGAACACTTTGGGACGCCGCGCATCAATCTGGAGCAGGTTGGGACGCCGCGCATCAATCTGGAGCAGGTTGGGACGCCGCGCATCAATCTGGAGCAGGTTGGGACGCCGCGCATCAATCTGGAGCAGGTTGGGACGCCGCGCATCAATCTGGAGCAGGTTGAGACGCCGCGCATCAATCTGGAGCAGGTTGAGACGCCGCGCATCAATCTGGAGCAGGTTGAGACGCCGCGCATCAATCTGGAGCAGGTTGAGACGCCGCGCATCAATCTGGAGCAGGTTGAGACGCCGCGCATCAATCTGGAGCAGGTTGAGACGCCGCGCATCAATCTGGAGCAGGTTGAGACGCCGCGCATCAATCTGGAGCAGGTTGAGACGCCGCGCATCAATCTGGAGCAGGTTGAGACGCCGCGCATCAATCTGGAGCAGGTTGAGACGCCGCGCATCAATCTGGAGCAGGTTGAGACGCCGCGCATCAATCTGGAGCAGTTTGGGACGCCGCGCATCAATCTGGAGCAGTTTGGGACGCCGCGCATCAATCTGGAGCAGTTTGGGACGCCGCGCATCAATCTGGAGCAGTTTGGGACGCCGCGCATAATCTGGAGCAGTTTGGGACGCCGCGCATAATCTGGAGCAGTTTGGGACGCCGCGCATAATCTGGAGCAGTTTGGGACGCCGCGCATAATCTGGAGCAGTTTGGGACGCTGCTCATCAATCTGGAGCAGTTTGCAATTTTAAGCGGATGCTAAATTTGCTTTAAATTAAATGATATGGCATTACAATGTTTGTTATACTGGCTTGCATATGTCCTGTTAGCTTGTCAATAAGCAGGTATGTAACAAATGTCATAAGATAACAGTTACTTATTTGAGCTATCATACAAATTGAAAGCTATTATTAAGAATCCTAAACCATTTGAACATAAAGACATTTCACTATGGATTAATAAAAAAAAAAAAACTCCTTTGGTTTAAACTACCATATAGAACACACAAAAAAAATCATGGCGTAATCTCAAATGTTGCAATTCATATAACCCATATGCACACAGACCATACTAACACACAACATGGGTTTTAGCACCGAGTACTCCAAGACAGTCATCATATTTTATCATCTGAAGACAATAAAAGGGACAGTAAAAAAACCTTATTCAACAGTGAACATACCAAGAATATATTTTATATTACTTTATAAAAGTGGCGGAAAACAGTAGAAATTAAATTCTAATTTAGATTACTGTAAAGAACGAATGTCCAGGCAGTAGGCGCATTTGAGCCAGACTTCGAAGAAAAAATATGGCACCAAGCCCATCTGGCAGACAAGTGTGTGGCCAATGGGCATTTTCTACATGGTCATTGGGCAGCAGGAAGAACCCCTTTGGTGGTACAGGTAGTATAATGTTGTCACTCCCCTCTTTAAGGATGCGTCAGAATGCCCCTCTCCCTTGAACATCAATATATTACCAGCAGCAATGTACTCTGGGTCGCGTATATTTTATGCGCTCTGGCACGTAGTTAGGGTACCAAATGACTCCCTGATACTCTAGTCCTGGGATTTTGTTTAATAATCAAGGGCTAGATGTATGACCATGTCATTTAGCGACTCGCAAAAAGCGCTCAATTACGAGTCGTAATTTGTGAGTCGCTAAATGCCATGTACAACAGTGCCTGAGACACTGTTAGCGATTCCTTAAGGGGACGCAAATTGCATGTCTCATGAATATAGTGAGGTGCTCACAATCTGCGATCTCCTTAAGAATGGCTGACCCTCCCAGGTATGGTGGCCTGCTGGGATCAGCAGACCATGTCTAGGACTGCTTTTAAATAAGGCACATTTTTTTATTTATTTTTTTAAATGCAGACAGTTTTCCGTAAAGGAAAATGGGCTGCATTAAAAAACAAAACAAAAAAAACAAACAAAAAAATAAAATCAAAAAATAAGGAAAATGAAACTTTGTTTCATTTTCTAAGGGCCCCTAGGACCACTGCCTGCCCCTAAAAAATATTTCCCCCTGCATTCGCAAAGGGGAAGGGGTCCCCTGGGGACCCCTTTCCTATTTGCGAGTGCTTTACCACCCTCTTGAAGAGGGCAGTAAATTCCGAGTGTTTTGCAACTGCAATTGCTGCCTCTGACTCGCTATGAGGAAGGGACGTCCTTGAAACGCCCCTTCCTAATAGCGACTCGCAATTCCTATTTAGCGAGTTGCAAACAAATTGCGTATATATAGCAAGCAACGGGCATGTGCTATACATACGAATATTGTGACATTGGGACGGGCCCACATAATTGACGAGGTCATCTACTATCACAAGTTCAAAGTCATCAGCAATGCATTGGAGAAGAGAGAGGGCCCTACTTTTCAGCTAACCACATTTGGCAACTTTCTTAGGGTTGGAGGTTTTGGGTCACTATCCAGAGTTCGCCTTCAACTGGAGACCTTTTAAAGATATTTTTTATATACAAAGGATGGTATGTAATCCAAGAACCACCACATCCCTTAGCTAATGCTTTTTCAATCAACTTCCTTGCTTGTATGCCAGATTTTGGCCTTGCAGCTGACTTTAGCAGTTTCACACTAACCGACTACTGAAATAAGCTTTAATGTGCATATTATAGGGGCTCTTCAGTCACTGAAGGTTTAAAATATTAGTTATTAGTATAAAGTATTTATTTATATCACTGATACTGAAGCAAAGTGGAATCTTCACTTCCTCGGTTTTAACACTCCATATTTTTATCCATACATTTTTCCTTTGAAATTTCTCATTTTGAAGACATGGTGAATAGGAGGCAGAACAAAAGCCAGCTCTCTGGCCAATAGACAGACACTAGGCCAGCCACTCACTCACCGGTTGTCCAATCCCAGCCTTTATGCCAGTTTGATTTGCAGGTGTAGTCCAGTTTGCAATCCTCCCACCAGGTGTCGCAGTCCTCCTTACAGAGAGGCACGTCGAGGATTCGCTCCTTTCGCCAACTGCTGTCGATCTACAGAGCACATAAGATCACAGTTCAGCATCTTAAGATCTGAACACTTAAAACATAAGATTTAAAGGTCCATATAGAGTTTGAGAGATTTTACACCCACCAAATCATGGTGTCCAATATACGTCTGAATTGAGCATTTCTCCTCATTTTGAACTCATACCAGTGATGGTTTCACTCTAAAAGGGGTTCCCTGTATAGTTAGGGAGCAGAGCTGGAGCTCTGGCAAAAATTCTAGAAATGCCCATAGTAGTGTAAAATTTCCACCATTATTGTGGATACTTGGAAATATGCCCATTAAAGCAGGATACACTTCTGTGGAGGTACGCCAAGTTGCCCATGACGGTCTTCCACAGCGCTTCCTCCATCAAACATACCGGAAGACAGAACACAAAATGGAGCGACGGAACCGCCACCATCTTTGGCAGAATTAACTCCTCAACATGGAAGACCCGGAAGCAGAGGTGGAGGGGTCTTTGCATCCGGAGCGTCTGCAATGGAGGCCGCTCCCGACACGATGCTTCAAACAACTGAAGCATGGGCAGAGAACGTGTCTGTTTTTTTAGTAGATCTCCCTTTACTGCGAGAGATCCTTCTACCGAACAATCCTGATTTGCTATTGATAATTGAACAGACTGTTAGGAGTCCATTGAAATGCGCTGGTTTGACCAGAGTTTGGCAAATGTACCAAGAAAAGCAATTCTTGACTTTAAATCAAAATATGGGGAAAAAACCCAACTTCCTTACTTCATATATATTTCACATATTACAGACTGAGAATGTTGCACATTTTTATTCACTTTTAAATGCATGCCAATAAAAATGTTTCATGAAAAAAAAAAAATACACTGAGCAAATGTGTCCAATATTGAAAGTGCTCAATCGTTCGGAAGGACTTACTGGTTGGATCCATGGCCCAAGGTTTGGTGAGCACTCGTAAAAGCAGGTATCCTGGATGAAATGTTTTTTGCAGCTGTCGGTCATTATCCCGCAATGGTTCCAGTTGAATCCGTACAGATTGGATTGGTCGTTGTGGGCCTCCTCAGTGGTGTTTGCTCTACAACAGGCATTGTCCTTCCAAGGAGCACACTGTAAAGACAACCGTAAGACAGTAGGTCAAAGGGAATTGTTCCCTACTTTGCCAGCGATGCTCACACTATCAGAATAACCGTCTCCTATAGTCGTTAATGTTTTGACTTCCGTCGAAAACTCAATGAATCACTTCTGGAAGCCATGGATCCTGCCATGATCAATATCCATGATTTGTACCTCAAAACAATACACAAACCTACATACCCAGTATATACCAAACAAACCACAAACCTACATAACCTGTGTATACCAAACAAACCACAAACCTACATACCCAGTATATACCAAACAAACCACAAACCTACATACCCAGTATATACCAAACAAACCACAAACCTACATACCCAGTATATACCAAACAAACCACAAACCTACATACCCAGTATATACCAAACAAACCACAAACCTACATACCCAGTATATACCAAACAAACCACAAACCTACATACCCAGTATATACCAAACAAACCACAAACCTACATACCCAGTATATACCAAACAAACCACAAACCTACATAACCTGTGTATACCAAACAAACCACAAACCTACATACCCAGTATATACCAAACAAACCACAAACCTACATACCCAGTATATACCAAACAAACCACAAACCTACATACCCAGTATATACCAAACAAACCACAAACCTACATACCCAGTATATACCAAACAAACCACAAACCTACATAACCTGTGTATACCAAACAAAACAATAGATAAATACTTTAAGTAATTCATGAAAAAATACAAATATCGAAATTTACTGGGAAGCTTTCAGGTTATTAAAATGTGGTTTCATTTCTAATCGATGAAGAGATAGGTTAAACTGTAGCATATCACTGCCTATTTTACTTCTGAGTGCTCTTTTTTGTCAGCATATACCAGATGTTCCTATGAAATGGTGAAATAACAATCTTTAAAACTGCATCTTGTGTGTCCATCATTTATCAAGACATTCTAATCGAGTTAAGCCAGAAATTTCAGAATTTACGCAGTTCTTAATTTGAGCCGGTGGGGCCCACTAGCACTCATTTTTTGGCACGGGCACTCATCTTTGCTCATCAAACATGGACGAAGAGCAAGAGAGGGAAAAACATAAATGAGAGAGAAGGAGGAAGACTAGGACGGAAAAATCTTTTTAAACAGAGAAAGCAGAACAGCAAGAGTGAGACAAAGGGGAAGATAATGTCGGTCAGTGGATTAAAGAGGCCAGAGGCAGATTTAAGTCTACGCAGCCTTGGTATTCGGCCCCAAGAAATGTAATAGCACTGCCTGCGCAGTGGGGTAGCTTCTATGGGGGGGGGGGGGGGGGGGAGAGGGGTTTAAGGGTGACACTTGATTATACAGTTTTCCTGGCAGTACAGCACACAATTTTACACCCATACAATTGGAACCATTTCTACACAGTTTTCCATGATCGTTACTGTTGCCCCCTGCTCCCGCCCCCAAGCCCTCTCCATCAGTCTGAGTCAGAGGTATCATCATCTGGCATTGGCGGCAGGTCGCATATTCCTCCTCTAAATTTATTCCATGCCCCCCACACCTTATCCCATTTACGGGGGCATCCTCGCCTGATGAATGTTGATCGCTCAGCCAGCATGGCTGCATCCATGTCCCTTACCCATGTGGACAGTGAGGGCACCCCCACGCCCCCATTTTTGGGCTATGTTTCTCTTAGCTGTCATTATCCCCAACGTGGTTATATTGCTTTTTGTGATGTTTTGCGTTCCTGCTAGGATGAAATGGTGAGTAATATTGCTTTAAATGTTGCTATAAGCTAGGAAAATACTAATACATAAAGGGATTAGTGTGGGTTTAACCATTAGAATCTTTATTTCCGTATATTAATTATTCTTTGTGTTTGTTTAGCTTAAGTTGGCATTCGGGGCTACTAGGCCGCAATATCCAAAATGGAGTTTGGAAGTGGCCACCGTCGTGTGAGCGCGAGGTCTACTGCGCAGACTCGGATGGCACTGAAGATCTCCAGACGTCCTTTTGACCAAGTCACAGGGTTCCTCGTCAAGGATGGGAACGTGGAGGACTGCCAAAGTTCAACTAGTTTGACTGTAAGAGAAAACAAAGGACACCTATTCCCAGTAGCTGTAATATGGATACTTCGGACCCTTTCACATGAGAACTGTCCCAGCCATGAAATGACATCTTCAGAAGAGCATGGGAAACGAGGAACTTTTCGAAAGACATCTGAATTTGCTAATTTGATTTGTTTGCACGAGGGTCAGGTCCCCGGAGATCTTTGGGACTGTATCGTGTGGGGTGAAAGAACTATTCTCCGGACCGATAGGGTCTCAGCCTGCATTCGATTGGAGGGTTATATCGGAGGAGGTTTGATTTATGCAGGGCTAATAAGTTGCAGGAGAACGGTAGCTAAAATCCGAGACTAGGTAAATATAAATGTCATACTGAATTATGCTAATGTGATCAAAATTCTGATTTGATAATGAGGATTATGCAAATTAAGGTGAATTTAATTAATTAGATAAACTAAACAATTATTAACAAAGAGCGAGTTTGTGGTTCTTTAAAAGATTGAGACTTTAAATGTGTTTTAGCTGGTTCTAAATCACCATAAACCAGTCCAACTAATTGGTCCATCGACCAAGTGGTGGAGTGCCTTGATGTTAAAGTTAGGATTCTACAAGCGCGGAGGAATGGTATGAAATTAATGTAAATATTTCTTCCTATAGGTAATAAGGTACCCCCACACATGTCCAGCGCCTCTTTCCTCCTGTGTGCAGATTCAAAGTGAAGTCGTAGGAGTGTTGGTGTTATGGGCCCCACCAATGAATGCATGCATGAATGAGCTAGTGTGGTGACGGATCTGTGACGCAGGGAGGATATGTAAATTTGCCCTTTCCTGCTGGAGCAGTTTTTCGGTTACCAGAGTTATGGTTTTATTGTATTGGTTTGGTGATTATTGCTTGCGGATGTTTGGTTGATTATTGATTCATGTTCTAACACTCTATGTTGAGTCGCGTTGCGTTCTATGTTGTCTTGAAGACTTTCGGGATGTAGGAAGTTGGATGCCCTGCAGGTACACGGGGAAAACGTGTGACGATTGAAGTCGCACGACGCATTGTCTAGGTTCGAATTGGTAACATCGTCGTGTGTTATCGTTGGGGACATTTCTGCGGGTAAGTGCGTGGGTGAAATAGCATCAGGTTCTCTTGTGAAACTCTGGCCTTAATTCTCAGGAGCAGTGTAGTCTCCACATATGTTTTATCCCCAGAGAAACGGTTAGCTTTTTTGCTTGGTGGTAGGGTAGAGGGAAGTGCTACTTTATCGGCGAAACAGAATAATTCCGTGGAAGGGCAGATGTAAGCGCTGCTCTTAAGAAATACGGAATTGGGGGAGGAGCCAAGATGGCGACCGGGACGGCAGCGTAGACTCCCGGCTCCGTGAACCTCCGCATCCCGCACGGATATCCTGTACGAGATCCTCAACCTGTGCTACGCGGTTGTGTTTCTGAAGGAGAGTGGCACCCGACTGTGTGACTCCGAGGTTTCTGGCTGCGGTATCGCCGGAGAAACGAGCATTTGAACTTTGCGGCCTGTGCGGCCCTGGAGCCGGGACCTCAAGTGGACGCCGTGGCCGGGTGGCAGTTCAACAACAGCGGCCTGTTGTGACTGGGCGGAGGCGGTCCACCGGAGCGGTGCCAAACTCGGCCTACATTTCGACGTGGTCGTTTCTACTGTCAAGTGTAGCGGTCCGGGTGCATGCCCGTGGGTGCAATTCTCAGATCCTCCGGTGGCTGCCCCTGCCTTTGATGGTGAGCTGCCCGGCTGCCGCCCGTATCCTGCCCTGATCCTTGCGGGCCGCCCCCGGCTTTTTACGGGAGCGGGTCCGTAGTGGGGACGACTGTTGCCCGTGACCACGCAACGGATAACTTTTCGCCTGCCCCCGGAACCCGGTCACCAGCGACGTGGCCATCGGGACGCTTGTCCCAGGGTCCCGGCCCCGGTGGGGGTCGGGCATACTTGGCGGCCATCTTGTTGCGATGAAGCCTACCATCCTGTCCGCTGGGTCGCAGCGGGATTGTGAGAGTGCGACTTTTGGGAGTGTGGCGGCGCGATCGCAGAGAGCTGTGCTGGGGTACGGCGACCTCCTCGAGGCCCTTGGTGCTCTTCACTCCTCCTTGATTCATGGTGTCGGGGTCTTGGGGAGTAAGCTCGACGGTGTGGTTTCGGCGTTGGGGCAAAGGCGGCCCGCCTGTCCGCACGTACATAGGGCCTACCCACACTGCGCACAGGGGGACACTTTGGCGGCCACCCCTGAGGTTAGTGCACGACTGGACACTCAGGCCAGTATGCTACAGTGTGTTCGTCCAGCTGAGGGCCTGATCTGTCCCGGAGGCGTCGGACCTGAGTGGGGTGTGGTAGCCTCGTCCCGTACGTGCCCTCCTGCGACCCAGGGACAACTCCAGCAACTATTGTCTGCTTTGGCTGCTTCTGCCTTCCTGGACCTTGAGTGCAGTGCATATCCTGGGGCAGCACTGGGAAGCCTGTTTCTCCACGCTGCGGACTGTGTTGATGCTCAGAGACTTCCACCCCATCTGTGTGCGTCGCTTCTCGGACGTTTTTGGACAATTCTCTACCTTGGAACGTTGGATATGGTGCTGGGTCGAGGGGTAGGCATGGGCAGAATTCCAAAGAGTGGTCAGGGATAAGGCTGATCCTTCAGGGGTGGTCATCTAGTGGACGGGCGGGCTCAGGGGTTGCGTGCTCTCCTGGCATAGCTAACAGCATAATAGGTGCATAGTGCTCCCCATCTTGCTTTGAGAAGATCGCTTTTGTGCTGTTTATTGTTCACTTTGGGGGAAACTTACCGTGCGGGAGGGAGAAGCCGGGGGTATGTTTTGAAGGCCCTCCTCCAGTTTATTAATACTTTCTCCACCTGTGGTGGGGTTCTTTTCCTACTTCTTTTCCCTCTTCTCCTATATTTCGGGTCTGGTTCCAGGGCGACAGGCACACTGCTGGGGGGGGGGCCGTACTCATCTGCAGAGGTGCAGGGTGGGGGGTTGGGGGAGGGGACTCTTTCGTCTTTTATCTTTTTTCCATGGCCTCCTTTTTCTTCTCTGATTCTTTTTGTTTTTTCTTTTTCTGGGATCAGTGTGATACACCTCCTTTGCTATGACTCGTTGTCGCTCCATGTGTACCACAATTTCCGGGGTGCTCTCCGGGAGTTCTGGCGGAGGACTGCAGGCGCAACTGCTTATTATACTCTTCCTCATCCTGATGTTCTTGTGTTTGCGCCATTGACCTAATAGATTGCTGTAAATCGTTTACTTCTATTACTCTGCGTACCTGTAACTGCTGTTTGAAAATTGTCTGGCACCTGATCCTTCTGCCTTGTTTCATTATAAAACGAAAACCTTTTTCTCCTGGTGCCCTACCTACGCTGGTCACAGTATTAGCATCACGATTCTGCTCCCCGATGTGCTGCCTGTGTTTATACTTGCCTGTTTTTGCTCTGATTGCTTAGCGGCCGGCCCGGGGGGTTGTAGGCCCATACTTGTTCTCTATTGAACTGTCAAAGGTTTTCAAAAAAAAAAAAAAAAAAAAGAATACGGAATTCTTGTGTAATTGGACAAAACTAACCCTTTGGTTTAGCGAAACTGGCAATGGTGGCGTTTTTATGTCGTTACTAACAGATGTTTGAGTGAAGAGAACGTAAGAGTAGTGAGGGGAGAGCTGACGTCAGTAAGGCCACGCTAGGATTGGCCAGCTGTGGGTTGATGTAGATGCACAGGATTGGTGTGTGCCGCGCTGGGAGTGGAGAATTTCCAGTGTGACGTGAACGCTCCTGATTGGTGTGTTAGTGTGAGTCGCGCTGCAGTTGGAGAAATTCGGAGCAAAGAGAACACCCCCGATTGGTGCGTTAGTGTAAGTCGCGCTGCGACTGGACAGCAACCAGAATAGTTGTAATAGACCAATTCAAGAAGTTTAGCAAGTCGAGACTACAGATTAAAGAGAAAATGATGTACTATGATCCACCCGAGAGGGAGAAAAAGTAATGGTTCGGGAAGATCAAGAATTTATTTAAAAAGGATAAGCCGATTGTGACTAGAGAGGGACAGTTGCTTCCTCCACCGAAATTACCCGCATCCTTCATGGTTGCAAGATACGGGTACCACACATGTATCTTGCTAGATAATTGGGCTAAGTACACAACAGATGATGGAGTTTTAGCCTTTCCAGAAAATGGTGCATTTAATTTAGCTGTATTAAAGGAATTTAAGAGAAAAAATTAGAATCGAGACCTAGACCTACTCAGTTTGAAGCTTTAACGGAATGGGAAGATGAGATGTACGAAAGAGAACGACAGCTGAGTGGCAGAAGGTATAGTTATATGTTTGGTAGACCGTATGGACAGGAAAATCATGATGATAGGATGAAGAGATGGCGGAGTGCGAATATGGCTGATGGGATGTTTCCATTAAGAAATGCAGAAGAGACCAGTGGTAGAAAATGTAAAGAGAAGAAAAACAGTACAGGGTCAGAAGGCTACAAGTATGGTGTGAATGAGTCGGAGGATGATGTGCTTGAAGACATGTTTTATAAAAATCCTCCCCTGTACCAACCAAATTCAACGTTGCTGACGCAGAGTGCGCCAGTAAAACAAGTTCCACGAAGTAAACCTTTTGAACAAACACCTCCTGATGTAGGGAAAAATAATCCCTTTAGAGAGTCTGAGATATCCCAACCCATTAGGATGGTAAATGAAAATTCAGCAGATTTGGCTAGGACTACTTTGGAACTAACTGAGAAAATTAGGGAATTGACTAAAAACATGGAAGCAGTAACTGTGCCTGTAACTATAGGATCAGTGATGCCGGTCTTTGATAAACAGAAAGATAGCGAGCATTCGTTGACCGTTCCATAGCATAGTAAGAAACCAATTGAGACAGAAGCAAGAAATTCGGGAGAAAATCCATGGGGAAAATTAGTAGGAACCTCAGGAATAAGTACTCCTAAAAATCTGATACGGAATCAAAGCCCAGCAAGTAAAACGCTAATGACTACAGAATCAGCCCCAGAGAGAAGTGTAGAGCGAATAAGGAATGAAACGATTCCTGTAGGCCCCACTTCTGACAAATTAAGTGATTGGTTAAGAAGTTTACAGCGAAAAGATACATAACCTCAACCTTTAGATGTGGCAAAACTAAAAATAACACTGGAAGAATTGATAGTAGGGACGATTCCAACTGAAAAATTAAAAGCATATTAGGATGAAGAGTTAATGTTTCTATGTAAAACTATAACTTGGTGAGCTAGAAGTTTGCATGAGAAATTAGAAGTGACAGCAAGTGAAATGGGCATTGATTTTGAAAAAATAAGAACCTTACAGAAACCATATAGAGTAGATTTCTCCGAAAAGGATATCGAAAATGTAAATACTGCAGGAAGACTAACTCAAATAAAAGAATCTATTGCCTTACTGAGGAAATGGGGTGATGTAGATAGGTGGAAAAGTAGGTGGTTTTGGAAAAGAGATTAGACTACAGCCAAGACCTTTTTAGCGTTTCCAGTAAGCGAAAAGGAAACGGTGGTAACAGAATGCCCCATGCCCTGTCTTCGCCAGAAACCCGTGGAGTTCTACAGACAAGTAGAAAGATGTCAAATTATCAAAGGTACTGTGGATAGATTTGAATGGGTTTTTCGATATAATTTTACCGGCAGATCTATGGGCGGAATGTAAAATTACAATTGGTTGGCCCACTCAGGAGTATCCTAGGGATCCTAAAGCTGGTGACCCTGACCCAGAAGTAATGAGAAAGTATGAACAGGTAATCACCTTTCTGAAGAATAAAGTGCCTCCGAGAGAAACGGATTGGGTAAAGATTGATAGAACCCATCAGGAAGTAAAAGAATCAGTACATGCCTATTATGAGAGAT
This sequence comes from Triturus cristatus, assembly GCF_964204655.1. Lineage (NCBI taxonomy): Eukaryota > Metazoa > Chordata > Amphibia > Caudata > Salamandridae > Triturus > Triturus cristatus. Next base: position 1,542,192,770 of record NC_140591.1, read on the forward strand.
TACTGTTGGCATTTAAGCAGTACAGTGGTGATGAAAAACTAAGTGAGAAGGATTGAAGTCATTTTGTATATCGGTTTGTGTATGGGTTAAGACCGGAGGTAAGTGAGATGATTAAGCAACATACAGTAGATTGGCAAAATAAAAAAAGATAGATTAAGTACTGAGACAAGCAAAATATTTTAGTGACAACATTGAAGCAAAACAACGCAAGTTAAAAGAGAAGGCCATGTGGGCTCAGGTTAAGGTAGCGGAAAGACAAGAATCCCAACTGATTGAACAGGCAAATGGCATGGGCCATGTAAAATTGAAAGCCAATATTGGAAAAGGAGGGGGGGCGTGGCCAAGCAGCATAGCCGACAGGACGTGAGCTCCTTCAACTCCCGACCGGTCAGCCCAATTAATCCTGCATCCAGTGCTTAATTTGAGCCGGAGCTTTCCAGTGCTCGGCACTGGCACCTAATTGTCAACAACACACTTAAGGCAGTCTGCCACAAGGTGGCGCTGCTCATGTCATTTAGAGATGAGCAGTATACCAGTTGTTTAGGAAAACAATATACATTTAAAAATGACTAATACCTGCCTCCCCAGCCATTCCTTTAGCTTTGGGGACCTGGAATAAGGTGTGTGGCAACGATTTGCAGAGAGGATCTTACGGAGGGCCCCCTTCCATAGGGAGCTTTCGATTTGGATATTGGCTCCCTTTATAGACCTGGGACAATACATGTCCTTTCAATCTTGGAGGGAGGGTGGATGCGAGGTACTGGCAGACCTCTTTCCCAGTGAAACTTTCCTTACTTTTGAACAGGCGGAGGAGAGCTTTGGCCTTGGCCAAGGATAGTTTTTACACTAGCGCGGACTTCAAGATGTGGTGAAAAACACCTGGCCTCAGTACCCAGATATTCCGACCCAGTCCCACACAATTGATATTCTACTTACATGTGGTTCGGGTCGCAAAATGATCTCCCTTCTCTACGCGGCTATGAAGCAGGACTCCACCCCCCCCCTCCTCTCCCCCGGACCCACAGAAGCGGGCAGCCTGGGAGGCAGACCTTGGGGTCCACCTGGACGAGAAACAATGGGCACACAGGCTCCCTCACACGTACAGTCTCCTGTAACGCCAGATTTAAATTGACACACTAACTTTATGCACCGCACCTACCTCACCCCGGTATCCCTGAGCCGTCTTCCAGGTGACAGGGGAGACTGATGCCCTAGATGCGCTGCGGAGAAAGCAGGTTTTTTACATATGGCATGGGATTGTCCCAGGGTTCAACAGTTCTGGGTAGCAGTGGTGCACAAGATTATCACTGTGACAGGTATGCAGGTGGAAATAGCACCCTTGAGTTGCTTGCTGGCGTCTGTCCAGAAACCTAAAAAAAAGGAAACTCCCCTATAAGTTCCTGCAATTAATGTTGGTGCTTGCTAGGAGCAGGATAGCAATTACTTGGATGGGGCAGATGAGCCCAGAGGTCCCTACCTGGCTTAGGGATGTTCGGGAATGGTCTCTAGCGGAAGAGGTTCACATGAAACTCACCCGAAAGGATGTGAACCTAGAGGATGACCTACTGGTCGGGCGCGAAATGTGCATTTCCAGGTTGGCGGAGGGGGAGCCCTTCCCTCCGGACAGCACTGATGTTGGGGGAAGCAGGTCCGATAGCGATGAAACACCTAACTGAAGTGAGGGGCCAGGGGTTGCCCTCGGTGTGCTGCGCATTGTGCACTGTGCTTGTCCTCCGCTTTCCTTTTTTTTGCATTGTAGCCTGTTACTCCACGAATATTGTCTCTTCTTCCCCACAGGCTGCCATTTGCACATGCCTCCCGTGCTATCAATGGTATATTGCTGTACGTTATACCAATGCTAATTTGCTGTTGTAGATGTACTACATACAAAATGACAACGTTTTTTTTTTTAAATTGGAAAAGGAAAGGGACAGATTAGTTTAGAAGAAACCAAGAAGAAGTGGCCATGTCATAATTGCGGAAAGGTAGGGCATTGGAAATCAGTGTGTAAATTACCCCCAAGTGCTAATGGCGATAATGCCTCATTGAATCCACAGGTGCAGAATGAGGTGAGTTGTCAACCACAGCGACAGCAGCAGGTTGTTGCCCAACAATGGCAGGTGCCAAAGCCACCTTTTCCACAGAGCGTAAACCCTTAGAGATACAGTAATGAGACAGGATTCTACAACGAAGAACAGGTAACAAAGCTACTGCGCGCTAGTGCGGTTTCGCAGTATTGGCTGCACTGCAATGAGAGTGAGTCAGAAGAGAGTTATTGACGGTGCCGAGGAGAGGAAGAAGGAGTGCGTACTTGGCGCAACTCTAGAAGTAGACTAGACAGGCCCTTTTGTAGATGGAAAGATAAATGATGAAAACATTACTTTCCTGGTAGATACTGGTGCTACTCATTCAACTGTTAGATCAGCTGATGTTAAAAATCTTCCGCTCTTGATGACACAATCCAAGTAGTTGGAGTCTCAAACCGACAGATAAAAACATATCTTACTGAACCAGTTAAAGTTAAAATAGGGAAATTTTCAGACATGTGTGTGATACCAGTCCTGTAAACTTGTTAGGGAGGGATTTGTTGTGTAAAATGAATTGCACGATTTTCTGTACTCCTGATGGCATAGCTTTTGAAACTACTGATGAGGATGTACTGTACAAAATGACCATGGCCAAAATGGAACCCGAGGTTACTGAGGCCTTTGCGGTATTCGACCCAGAATAATTGCCTCAGGAATTGAAGAAAACAGTGAAACCCGAGGTATGGGATTTCACCGGTGAAGATATGGGGTTAATGAGAAATGTAGACCCTGTAAAGATTACTGTAAAAGAAGTAATAAGTTACCCAAATATTCCTCAGTATAAATTGACACCCGAAATAATTGCAGGAGTTACTCCTATAATAGACAGAATGATTGAACAAGGTATTCTGAGAGAAATAATGAGCAGTCCATGCAATTCCCCAATTATGGGTCTGAAGAAACCTAACGTAACCTTCAGAATAGTGCAAGACCGGAGAAAAGTGAATAAAATTGTTGTACCATGTTGTCCCATAGTACCAAATCCTTCAGTGATCCTATACCAGATTCCTCATGATGCAGAATGGCACACAGTCATTGACCTGTGTCACGCTTTCTTTTCCATCCCATTGCACCCTGACAGCCAACAGATTTTTGCGTTCCGGTTCGGCGAACGTACCTTGGCATAGTGCCGAATCCCACAGGGGTATTCAGAAAGTCCATCCATATTTAATCAGATTCTAAAGGAATCCCTGGAAGATCTAAAAATGCCCGAAAGCTCAGTGCTAGTTCAGTACATCGATGACCTACTGGTGGCATCGAAATCCCAAGAAGCCTGTGTAGTAGATACAGTTGCATTGTTAAATCATTTGGCAGATGGAGGACTTAAAGTATCCCCATCGAAATTACAGTTTTGTAAAAAGGAAGTACAATACTTCGGCCATAACATTGAAAAGGGCTTGAGGAAAGTGACTACAGACAGGATCAGAATTATAAAAGGAATGAGAGCACCAATGACTCATAGAGAAGGGAGAATGTTTCATGGAATGGTCGGATATTGTCGCCAGTGGATCAGCAACTTTTTCGCTGATTGCAAAACCCTTGGTGCGATTGACGAAAAGTGATGTGAAAGACCCTCTTGAGTTGAACAAAGAAGAGTTGAAGGCTTTTAAACAATTAAGAGACAGTTTGTGTGAAGCCCCAGCTCTTGGAATGCCTGACTATGAGAAGGAGTTCGAGCTTTATTGCAGTGAGAGAGATGGATGTGCACTTTGTGTTAGTACAGAAACATGGAAAATGGAGATGACCGATTGCATATTTTTCAGCTGTGTTGGATCCTGTAGCAGTGGCATTGCCTGGTTGTTTGAAAGCAGTGGCTGCTACCTGTAAGAGTTTAGAACAGAGTGAAGGAATTGTGATGGGATATCCTGTAAGAGTGTTTGTACCCCATGATGTGGCAATCCTTTTAACCAGGAGCGGCACCCAATTTATGACGCATAGTCGTCTAACTAAATATGAAAAAGTCATTTTGGGAGCAACGAATGTGAGCCTTGTGAGGTGTCTCAATGTAAACCCCTCAACGTTGTTGCCCGATGCTGAAAATGTGGAAGTAAAAGAGGACGTGGATCATGACTGTTTGGAAGTGCTTGACTATTGCACCAAGCCACGTCCGGACATAAAGGATGTGCCTCTGAAAGAAAGTGACTATGTGATGTTTGTGGAAGGGTCATGTTTGCGAACAGATGAAGGGATTTTGTGTGCAGCATATGCAGTGTGTACTGTAGCAGCTGTATTGGAATTGTCTTGTTTGAAAGGAGTGAGATCAGCTCAAGTTGCTGAACTGTTTGCATTAACAAGAGGGTGCAAGTTGGGAAAGAATCTGAGAGTCACTGTGATTACCGATAGCTAGTGCGGCTTCGGAGTGGTGAACGACTTTGGGCAAATATGGTCCCAAAGCTTGACATCAAGTGGGACCCCTATAAGAAATGCTGAAGTAGTCGGAAAGTTGTTTGAGGCGATACAGCCGCCCAAGCAATTAGCAATGGTAAAGTGTGCTGCCCACTCGAAGACCGCTGACTATGTGTCGGTGGGAAACGAGTTCGCAAATGACATAGCACAGTATTGAGCGCGTATTCAGAATTTGGTAAACAGAAATAGGGAAAAGGAAATTAACTCATGTCCCTTACTTTTTACTAACACTGTAAACACGTGGGAAGAGGTAAGACAGTTACAGGATGAGGCAGGAGATGAGGAAAAGAAACAGTGGCTGAAATCAGGATGCGCACCCAGAGAGTCAGACAGAGTCTGAGTTTATCGGGATGGAAGACCAGTTATGCCTGATAGCATGGTCTCTACCATGGCACGGATGTACCATGGGCAAGCACATGTAGGAAGAGATGCTATGATCAGACTTTTCAAACAGACATGGTACAATGCTAAGTTTCGGCTTGTAGCGGAGAGCCTTTGTCAAAGATGTCTCACATGTCAACAATACAATCCAGGAAGAAAGACAGTGGTGAGTTTGGGAACAATAGGACGGGAAGGAGGTCCTTTCATCAGAATGCAGATTGATTTCATTGAAATGCCCCTATGTAATAGACTAAGATATGTCTTAGTAGTGGTTTGTCTGTTTTCACGATGGGTAGAAGCGTACCCAACCAGAAGGAGTGATGGGGTTACAGAAGCCAAACTCCTATTGAGAGAGTTCATTCCTAGATTCGGTTTCCCAGTTACGATCAAGTCAGATAGAGGAAAGCATTTTAAGAATGAAATTATAAAATTTATTTGTGAAGCATTGAATGTACAACAAAAACTGCATTGTGCTTACCGTCCAGAGGCTTCTGGAGTGGTGGAACAAATTAATGGCACCATTAAAAACAGATTGGGAAAAATGTGTTTGGCCACAGGATTGAAATGGCCCGATGTCTTGCCTCTAGTGCTCATGACTATTAGATCTATCCCAGATAGGAACACGGGACTGAGTCCTCATGAAATTATTATGGGTAGGGCGATGAGACATGTTTTCATTCCTGTCAACAAACTACTGCCTATAACTGAGGACTGTGTTGGATTATTGCAAGAGGTTGGCTGATTCCATTCATTCTGTGTTTCATCAGGTTGGATCGGATGCCACCACCCTTGAAAAGAAGCCAGCTCATGATTTAAGTCAAGGTGACTGGGTAAGGATTAAAGTACATAGAAGAAGAAATTGTCTGGTGGTCCCACGTTGGGGAAAACCGAGTCAAGTAAATTTTTTTTTTTTTTTTTTTTGAAACCGTTTATTACAAGTCTTAAAAGTATACAAGTATGGGCCCACAACCTTCCGGCCGGCCGCTAGCAATGATAGGAACATACGACATACATTTATGGAACACGTGGCATTACAGAAGGAGCATTTCACAGTAGGTAACAGTGTCAAAAGCCACATCATCCAGGCCCCATTATGCGGTTTCATTTTAAATTAATAACAACAAAAATTAAAACCACACCCACAAGGCAACCCACAATCAAAAATAGCAGCACGTGCTCCCCAAGAGGAGGGATCCCAACTATACACAGAAGTGTGAGGAGGGGGAAGAGAGCAGAGCGAGGACTGGGGGAACCCAATGCCCGGCGGCGGGGGAATGAGTCGGCTAAGGGGATGGGGCTGGCGAGGCACCAGGCAGCAGCGGTGGTGCGCAGATACCCCCTCGGTAGGCGTTCCAGGGGCCCCATACTTTCACCCATGTCCCAGGCTTACCCCTCGCCACATACACCACCTTTTCGCGAAACATGCACCAGTCCATGTGTTCTTTCCAGGCCGAGACCGTCGGGGGCCTCTGGGATCCCCACAGTTGAGCAATATCACGCTTGGCTATCATATATCCCAGAGTCACCCACCACGTCTGCTCCGCCGAGTAATCAGTCGGTTCCCACACATTCAACAGGCATCTCCTCGCTTCAGGCAACAGCGCCACATGCGTAACCAGTCGCAGCACCTCATGTACACCACGCCAGACCCCTCTACCTCCGGGCACTCCCACAAAATATGCATAAAGGTCCCCAAAGCACCACACCCACGCTTACACAACCCATCTCCAGCATAGCCCATACGCAGAAGCTTTGGCCCCGTCATGTAGACCCGGTGGAGTATCTTGAGCTGGACGAAGCGAAGGCGAGCCGGTATGGCCACCTCCTTCGGGGAGGCCACCGCGGAGGTCCAGTCCTCGTCGTCCAACTCCAGCCCGTCGGCAACCCAAGCCGCACGAAGGGCAGTCAACAGGCCCGAGCGGTCGTTTATGAGCTTTTTGTATAGAAGTGAGATCGTGCTGTCCGAGACGTGCCCATCCAGCATTCTATCCTCCAGGGGGGAATATTCCGGGATGGAGGCAGCGTCCGAGAAGACGGATCCCAGCGCATGACGGACCTGCAAATACCGAAAGTATTCACTGCCCTGCAACTGAAATTCCGTCTGCAGCATATCGAACGTTTTAAATCCTCCCCTCGTCCAAAGATCCCCCACTTTACTGATACCTATTATGTCCCACTTCTCGAAGCCCTTAGAGGTCCACAGGGAACCTAACCGCTCAGACGCGTATAGAGGTGATGCCCGGGTCAAACGGTCCTTCCACCCCATAGCTGCATTGGCCGCGTGCCAGACTTGCACCATAACAGGCGTGGGGCCCGTCAGACGAGCGTCGGGCGCGCTAGAATAGAGCGCTCGATTGTAGTCGCCACCTGGCAGGAGCATCTTGTCCATTTCAAATGCCGGGTTTAGGGCGGGCCCGTAGAGGCCATGGTTAATGGCAGCGAGCTGGGAGGCCCAATAGTACCGTTTAATATCCGGGAGGGCAATCCCCCCCGTCAAACCATGGGAGCGTCAGCTTAGCCAGAGCAATGCGCGGCCTCCCGTCCCAGAACAGGCGGCGTTGCAGACTCTCCACCTCACGGAAGTAGCGCGCCGGGACCAAGTCCATAGTGTTCTGCAAAGCGTACAGAAAACGCGGCAGAGACATCATCTTGAACAATGCCGCCCGGCCGAGCGGCGAAAGCGGCAGGCGCCGCCAGCGTGCGACATCTACCCGCAGACGCTGGAGGGGGGGGAAGCAGATTCCGTTCATACCGGGCCTCCGGGTCCAGAGTAATGAAGACACCCAGGTACCGAAATCCCTGCGGGGCGATCTGGATCGGACAGCCCCGCGGGAGAATAGGAGCCTCCCCAGAGAGAACATACACACACGATTTAGCCCAGTTGATGACGAGACCGGAGTTACGACCAAACGAGTGTAAAACATCAACTAGCACTACAAGTGATTTACGTGGGGAGGCTAGGTACAGGAGGATGTCGTCAGCGTATAGGGATACGCGGTCCTCATACTCGGGGGTCCAACGGAGACCACGGATGGAAGGCTCCCACCGCAGCCACTCCGCCAGGGGCTCCAAGGCAAGCGCAAAAAGATGCGGCGACAAGGGACAGCCCTGTCGCGTGCCCCGGCCCAGCTCAAACGGGGCCGATACTCTTCCGTTCACAACCACCTGCGCCAATGGGCCCGCATACAACAGTTTGACCCAACTGATGAATCCTGGGCCAAATCCGAACTTCGCAAGCATCGCCCAGATGTATGGCCACTCAAGCGTGTCAAACGCCATGGTGGCGTCCAAGGACGCCAAAATGGCCGGTTCCCGTATAAATGGGACGCGCGCAAGCACCCCATGCAAACGCCGCAGATTAAGGGCTGTATTGCGATGGGGAATAAAGCCAGACTGGTCCTGATGAACCAGATCTCCCACCACACCGACCAGCCGATTGGCGAGTACCTTAGCGAGAATTTTGGGCTCCGCATTCAGTAATGAGATAGGCCGATAAGAAGCAACCCGATCCCGAGGTCTCCCTTCCTTGTGGATCACCACGATTGTAGCCAGACGCTGGTCAAGCGGGAGGGAGCCCAGCGAGTGGGCCGCGAGGAACATTGCGCGGAGGTGAGGCGCCAATGTATCTGGTCGCAACTTATACAGCTCGATAGGGATACCGTTCGGGCCCATGGCCTTGCCAGAAGCGACCGAGCGTATGGCGAGGGCAATTTCGTCGGAGGTGGGAGCGGCGTCCAGCGACACCCTGTCCTCCCCGGACAGGGAGGCAGCGCGATATCCCTGAGCAGGGCACAGGAATCCTCTTCCGAGCAAGAAGAGACCGGGGAATACACCTCGCGGAAATACTCAGCGAAACAGGAGACAATTTCTTCTGGCTCAGTTACACACACCCCATTCGTTTTCTCAATCAGCGGGACCACACGATTCGCTCTCTCCTTTTTATCCAACCACGCTATCAGTTTACCAGCCTTATCACCCACATCATACAGTCGCCCCTGTTGCTCTCTACTAAGGCCCCTGGCCGCCTCCGTAACGAGGGCCCTATAAGCCGCCTGTTTGAGCTGGAGGACATGTAGTGCAGCATCCGTCACCCCATCTTCTAGATTACCCTCCAGCTCAACTATTTCAGCCTCCACCCGGGTCACCTCCTCCCGCTCGAAATAAGGGATAGGGCCTCCCCTCTAAGTACTGTTTTGAAGGCCTCCCACAGGGAGATAGCTGAAGGCACTGACCCCACATTCTCCTCAAAATAGCGCTGGAGGGATTTAATCAAGTCAGCGCGAATGGTGGGGTCGCGCAGGTACCAGGAATTGATTGGGACCACCCTGCTCTCAGCCCTCGGGAAGACATCAAAATGCAACAATAGCGGGGAGTGGTCCGAGATACCCCGTGCCAAATGGCGCACCTCCCCCACCCTCCCGACATGGGCCGCCGGGACAAGGACATAATCAAGCCATGGGCCCCCGAGTGGAAAGTGTATTGCAGCTGCGTGGGATGTTTTAAGCGCCAGCAGTCCACCAATCCCAGTGTATCCAAGAGGCCGGATAGCCACGCCTGTGCCCGGGGGAGGTCCCTAGGGGGGTGACGATCCACAGTCCCAGAAACCACCGCGTTGAAATCCCCCCCCCCCACCACCAGAAGCCCCCCCCGGAAGGCCAAGGAGGAGGCGCCCCAGATCTGCAAAGGTGGTCGACTGCAACCCCGGTGGGACGTACACTGACACAAAGACAACCACTTTGCCCTCCATTCTACCCACCAAGACAGTGTAACGTCCCCGGTCATCGTGGAGCACCTCATCAATTTCTAACGGGAGCGAGTTCTTTACCATGATACCCACACCTCTCGAGCCTGACGTGAAGCCCGAGTGGGCCACGAGGCGGTAGCCACGCCGATTCATGGCGCAGAAGGAATTGCCAATAAGGTGTGTCTCCTGCAGGAAGACCACATCAGGCGAGAGTCGCTTCAGATACTGTAGGACCACACCTCGTATGATCCTGTCTCCCAGTCCATTGACGTTCCAAGACAACAAAGTTAATTCCCTACCCCCCATCATACACAGAAACCATCATTCGTCCCCCCGAGAGCACAGTAGAACCAACACAAAAAAAGGGTTGCCTTGTGATAATAACGAACAACACCCCATCCCTGCCCACCCACCCCAACAAAACTCCCCCCTCCCTGCACCCCTGCATGAGCCCAGACAGCCCCCCCAACGTGCAGTGTGCCTGTCGCCCCATAGATAGTTAAACTAACTAGACCCCCAGAGGAGGAGGGAGAACCCCCAAGAGACCCCACACAACCTCCATAGGAGGGGAACTTAAGCAATCCAACGTATAGTCAAAAGTGGCATCATTTTTGTCCCGAGCGAGGCCTAATATTAGTCCCTCAGTCTTGATCCGGCGAGCCCTCTCCGCCGGCCGCTCCCCCCCCGCCACCCCGATCCCGATCTCCAGACAGAGTATCCAGCCAGTCCCCGGCCGCTTCGGGACGATCAAAAAAGTGTGTGCGACCTTCCACCTCCACTCGCAGCTTAGCTGGGAAAAGCATGGCGTACTTGAGATTTAGGTCCCGAAGACGGCGCTTGACACCAAGGAAGCTCAGTCTCTGCTTCTGGACCGCAGGGGTGAAATCAGGATAGAAATTAATGTCCATATTGTCAAGTCTAATCGGTCCCTGTAGTCTGGAGGATTGCAGGATAGCGTCTCTGTCCCGAAAATTAAAAATCCGGGCGATGAGAGGTCTCGGAGCGGCTCCGACCTTAGGCCTTCCCCCGGGAACCCTGTGGGCCCTCTCCACAGCAAAGAATTTACTCAGCCCCCGTGGCTGGAGATGGGTAACAATCAGGTCTTCCACGAAAAGGTCCGCCGCCGCTTCCTCACGTCCCTCAGGCACCCCGATGATACGGATGTTGTTCCTCCGGGCCCGACTCTCGGAATCCTCCAGGCGACGATCCATCAGCGCACTCGCCCGAGCAAGCCGGCGCACCTCCGTTTGCAGGGCCGCCACATCTGTCGTAAGGCCCGATGCGGTGTGGGCCAAAGAATCGACTCGGTCGTTGGTCTTGGAGAGATCGGCCCTTATCAGGCCAACATCTACAAGGACCGAGTCGATCTTATGCGCCAGTGTGTCAAAACGCTGGCCCACAGAGGCCTTCATCTCGGCGATGGCGCCCATGACATCCCGCAGAGTCAGATCCGTGGGCAGATCGGGGGCATCAGTAGGGCCCTCAAGGGACCTGCGTGGCACCTCAGGAGATCCCTTCTGGAGGGTATAGCGATCCATGCTGTTGGACTGATGGGCTGCGCCACGCCGGGTCGATTTTACCTTTGCCCGATCGCCATCTTGTTTCGTGGCCATGGTCCCAGTCTCCCGATCGCACCAGCCACGTCGTGAAGGGCGGGCAAGCCGGTCCACGGGCTCCGGGGGGGTGCCACCCCCAGATCTGCGGGGCGGATCACAGCCGGCGGGCAGGCAGGGTCCCCCAGCGAGGCCACACCAACACACAAAGCCCCGCGACCCAACCTCGCATAGACAGCAAGGAGGGTGCGAAAGTGAAAGCGCGGGCTACGCGAGCCACCAAGCCCTATCCGCCGCTGTTATTCACTTCGTCACTGGATCGCCCCACAACGCAAATCCGGGGTTCGGCTAGGAGAAGGCCGCAAACCTCAAATCGGTGCTAAAGTCGGTGTCCGAGGTCCGATTTGGAAGCGGAAAACGGGCGCCACCTCAGCTCGGGCTCACCAACACAGTCCCCTCATCTGGGACAGGATATGTTCAGGATAGTCATAGGAAGTCGCGGAGGTCCTCAGGAGCCTCGCACCTACGCGGCCATCTTGGTTGCGCGCTAGGCTCCTCCCCGAGTCAAGTAATTTTGACCACGACAACGGCTGTGAAATGTGCCAGAGTAAAAAATTGGATTCATGCAAATCATACTCTGCGAATTCCTAGTCCAGAGAATAGACCTGAAGAATAGTTTGGAGAATCCGATACCAGTTCAGAGTTGGACTCAGAAGAAGCCAGAGCAAGACCAACCCCAAGAAGGGAAGAATTGGAACTAAGTCCGGAGAATTTACCATTAAGAAGGCGATTGAAGATTTGATACCAGTTCAGAGTCAGATCCTGAACAAGAGAAAATATCAGGAAGCGTAAAGGAGAATATTTAAGAGACCGCTAAGGAAATTCTTGAGAAGGAAGCTCCAAGTGCAAGTACAAGAGAAAATCCACCGGAGATTGTAGAAGTAGAAGGTGAGGAAATAGATACAGAGAGTGATGGTAAGATTATTGCGGAAGAACCCAGAGGAGGTGTAGGGAAACCACACATCCAGGTAGAAGAAGGGACAGGTAGTCAGCAGGAAGATTGCGTGGAAGAAACATGAGGAGGGACAAAATTAGATAGAAAACAGGAAGTTGTGGAAGAATAATCTACCGAAAGTAAACGTCAAGTGGAGACCGAATCACAAGAAGGACGAGTCCTAAGAAAGAGAGCCTGGAAAACCGAAAGAGGTGAAAAGGGAAATAAGTTGAAAAGGCCAGCAAAGGAGGAAATTTGGCCAAATTAAGTAAAAAGACTGAGGTACCGATTGACACGAGTTAAGTCATCTAAAGCAGAACAAGTGAATGAGGTGTCTAGCCAAGACAACTCAAAAGACACTGATCAGACACACCTGGATAAGGGAAAATGAATTAAGAAACCCAACCAGAGGTATAAGTCTTCGGAATGGACATACGTGGCACTTTCTGAAGTACCAGAGGAAGCAGACAGCCAGGAAAGTCTAGGGGTGACTATACCGGAAGTGGTTGAGGAGGAAGAAGATTCGGAAATCCTGAGAGTTATCTTGTCCGATATCGAAGAGGCAGATGTTCAGGAGATTCTGAACCAAGAGTGCAAAAACAAAGTGAAGGATGATCAAATGCCAGACTGAAGTGACAAAGGAAATTTGACGAGAAATGTAATTATTGGATAAAACTTTAACTGGAAAGAACCAAGTAGGCGCACAGAGCCTTGGGTTTATACAAAACTAGTTGTGAGTGGACGAGGCCAAGTCAGAAGACACTAATCATTTCCAAAATGGCAAACGCAGAAGTTAGAAAATCTACATGTGTGTTCCTTCGAAGATGGTGCAGAGTGAGTTGTTGTTGTACAGGATTACTAATGCTTCTATGGAGTGTATTAGCTTTAATAGTTTCATTCAAAGTAACATTTGAAACGATAGAGGGTCACACTGAGAATAAGACCAATGTAGAAAAGATTCATGATACTCACATAACTAGATTGATAGAACTGATTTACATAAGGATAGGTCCATAACTGATTTTTCTAACAACGTTTTTTCGAAGTTATTATATGAATATGTAAACACTATGGACGTTAGAGACTTCTGTCTGTATGCAGTTACCTCCATCAGTGTCAGAAGGTGTTACATATCACCACCTTCCTGTGACTTATGGAATAACATGTAGTGTGTTAGCAAGTTTGTTTTATAAAACCGGGAAACTGGAGTATTATTTCTCCGACGTAGATAACATTTTTTCACAAGTACCTGTAGTTCCTGAATTGAATAAGATAAAACCTGGTAAAGTTTTTGGTGAATATTTCTTAGAAACTAGAGAATTAACTTTAAACTACAAGTAAGATTATTCTTAAACACTGCCTCTAAAGAAGGAAGAAAAAACCTTTTTGGACATGTTGGAAGAGAGGAGAATTAAGATGCAAAGAAAGATACCCGAGGGAAAAGGAGAGAGGACGGTTTGGGATGTAGAAAGAGAAAAACATTTGAAGGGAGAAACCAGTCCAGCTATGGCTTTAGATTGGCCTCAGAAAGGGAAATTGTGCATCAGAAGAAATGAAACTGTGTATGATAACTATTTTATAGGTGCGAGTGAATGCCATGATACATATAGAATCATGGGAGGATGGGGATTTAAAGGACGAAAAGACCCGGTATTCCCTGGGTTATATTTTATCTGTGGGAACAAAGCTTACCGGACCATTGGTATGGCACATGTTACCTAGGCCTGGTCTTCCCAAAGATATTTCATGTGGGAAGGGGAAAAGATGGTGCACATGAGATAGGTAGACAACTAATACGTATAAAGAGGGAAAGTTGGTCAGAAATTGTAGGGGACATTTTTGGAGCACTGATACCAGCCGTTGGAATATCTCCGAATGTACCTAAAATCAGACAATTATCTACAGTAGTGGATCGTTTATCGACAAGCACCGCTGGAGGATTTCTATTAGTAAATACTGAAATGGTTGCCATGAGAGCCATGGTGATGCAAAATCGACTTGCCCTTGATATTATTTTCACCAAAGAGGGAGGAGTTTGTGGAATGCGCAAACTGCAACATTGTTGTACTTCTATTCCTGACGAAAGTCAAGATCTAGAAACATATATTCAGACTATAACAGACTTGCATGAGGAGATTGTTCCATTGGAGGTTGAAAGTGTTTGGGAGAAAATTTGTAAAGGGTTTTCTACTATTAAAAACTTCTTAGTTAAATTAGGCAGTACATTTATAGGCAAGATTTTAATTCCAGTGACTTGTGTGGTAATATTCGTATTAATATTGAGATTAGGTTGTGTATGTATAAAAAGAAGAAAATTACAAAATAAAATAAAAAGAGAAGTAACCAAAAAGAGAGAAAAAGAAAGAAAGGAAAGGGGAGATATAGAACTGGAAGAATGGAAAGAAAGTATGTATAAGAAGATGAAAGGGGATGAGATGGGAGAAACAGTGATGTAACATAACATGTTGTAAGGGAACTGAGACATTTCCATAAAAATTTTAATTGAAATTTAGGGGGGGGATTTGTGGTGATATTAGAAATCACCAAAGGGGGGGGGGGGGGATTGGTGGAGCAGGTAAAACTAAATTTTGTATACCTTCTCTATTTTGCATGAAAATACTAATTGTGTAACTTTCTAATTACTAAAGTATATTAATTGTGTGCCGTGGTTTAATTAACCAACCTTACACCTCAAACACAAATTACACGCGGGACTAAATGCAAATGGCATGGCAAATAACCTTAATGAATAACTGTGGTACGCATATTAACGGTAGATTGTGTTGATATAGAGAATTGCATGGTTAGATTGCTTTTTGTGATGTTTTGCATTCCTGCTAGGATGAAATGGTGAGTAATATTGCTTTAAATGTTGCTATAAGCTAGGAAAATACTAAATATATAACAGGATTAGTGTGGGTTTAAACATTAGAATGTCATTTCCGTATATTAATTATTCTTTGTGTTTGTTTAGCTTAAGTTGGCATTCGGGCCTACTAGGCCGCAATATCCAAAATGGAGTTCGGAAGTGGCCACCGTCGTGTGAGTGGGATGTCTACTGTGCAGACTCGGATGGCACTGAAGATCTGCAGACGTCATTTTGACCAAGTCACAGTGTTCCTCGTCAAGGATAGGAACGTGGAGGACTGTCAAAGTTCAACTAGTTTGACTGTAAGAGAAAACAAAGGACACCTATTCCCAGTAGCTGTAATATGGATACTTCGGACCCTTTCGCATGAGAACTGTCCCAGCCATGAAATGACATCTTCAGTAGAGCATGGGAAACGAGGAACTTTTCGAAAGACATCAGAATTTGCAAATTTGACGGCGTGACCAATTGGAGCCATTTCCAATGTAACAAATGTATCAGGATTACCCAATTTATTGTAAAAGGGGGGCTAGTAGATGGGTGTTCGTTCGTTGCGGTCCAGGAGTGTGATCTGAATCCCGTTTACAGATTTGTTTGCACGAGGGTCAGGTCCCCGGAGATCTTTGGGACTGTCATGCGGGGCGAAATAACTTTTCTCCGGACTGATTGGGTCTCAGCCTGCATTCGATTGAAGGGTTATATCGGAGGCGCTTTGATTTATGCAGGGCTAATAAGTTGCGGGAGAACGGTCGCTAAAATCGGAGATTAGGTAAATATAAATGTCATACTGAATTATGCTATTGTGATCAAAATCCTGATTTGATAATGATGATTATGCAAATGAAGGTGAATTTAATTAGATAAACTAAACAATTATTAACAAAGAGCGAGTTTGTGGTTCTTTACAAGATTCTGATACTTTAAATGTGTTTTAGCTGGTTCTAAATCACCATCAACCAGTCCAACTAATTGGTCCATCGACCAAGTGGTGGAGTGACTTTATGTTAAAGTTAGGATTCTGCAAGCGCAGAGGTATAGTATGAAATTAATGTAAATGTTTCTTCCTGTAGGTAATAAGGTACCCCGACATATGTCCAGCGCTTGTTTCCTCCTGTGTGCAGATTCAAAGTGAAGTCGTATAAGTGTTGGTGTTATGGGCCCCACCAATGAATGCGTGCGTGAATGAGCTAGTGTGGTGATCTGTGACGCAGGGAGGATATGTAAATTTGACCTTTCCTGCTGGAGCACCTATCTTGACAGGGGTGAGACTTTTTGGGATGTCATTGGAGACACTAACCTCAACATTGACCTTGTTAGTTCTAGTGGCTTTTCTTGCCCAAGTGATCTAACAAACAACATGTACTTTCAAGAGTATGATGTCCCTCAACAAACTATACCCGATGCCTTCCTCGACCTTGTAGCAGTACCAGCTGCCACATTGGCTGACGTGCACAGATACCCAAGTACGAGCGCTAAACTCCGCTGTATAGGAGGTTGCATTAGCGGCTAAACGCCATTCACTCGTGTGACTTAGTCACATGATCTTCACGCCCACTCACTTTCTTGAGAGGGGGCGCCTACAAGAGCTTGAAGTTGCATTTCATAAACCACCCAACACCTTCCAGTATCATTTCCACTGAGGAAGAAAGCTAGAGTGGGACCACCTCTAACATTTGTACCGCGTGCAGTACCCTCAAAGGGCAGTAGGTGCAGGACATCTTGTGACCCGTGTCTAGTTGGAAGAGCAAAGCCGTCCGAACATTCTTGGAATCCGCAGTCGCCTTATAGTATGGATGCAGTGCTCCTGACCTCTTCTCGCGGTCAGGACTTGACTTTTGTTCTTAAAGCCACCCATACGCAAGGGGGGGCAGATTCCATCCAGTAGCAATTGTTTTCTCAAACACGTCTAAAAGGAGCCTCTCTCCAAAATAAAAAGGTTCTAGTATTCAAATATAATTCGAACAACAAGAGTACCCTAAATTGAATGGCCTACAAAAGATGCTTTTTCGATCTTTACAGCACAAAATGCCCAACATATGCCTCGAAGCATTGAAGAGAGAAAATATAGAATTCCCTTATTAGTAGATCACTAGCCTGACAAAGCTAGGCGGATGAAATTCAATTTTGGAAAACGGTCACACCAGCTAAATAACTTTCCATGAGAGTCAAGTGATATTCTTGGAACCGATATACAGAATTTGAGGTGGGGGGGGGGGGGGGGGGGGGGGACGGGGTTAAATCCCAGGTTCCATAATAAATTAAAAAAAAAAAAACATTTTCTATCAGTGGCATAAGGCAAAATGATGGGGCACCCATGTAGAATGTGATGAGGTCCCCAGAGTCTCCCACATCTCAGATATTCTTTGGCCTTGGGCTGATTGGGGTTACCTTTGAATGGCTGGGGGTCTCCTGGAGGGTTGAGACCCCTTGCGCTGCAGGGGCCCGCGTTACGCCGCTGCTCTAATGTTAACGACAGGTATTCTCAGGCTCTGTGGTCTGGGTTTCAGTGATCATATACTTCCATGATGAATAATTGGGCTGCTACAGTCATCATTTAATGCGTATGGTAGGTCAGTTTAATTTCTTGAAGTGTTTATCCCTAGTAGGTGTAATATGTAGTTGAGAAATACTTTTTTTCCAGTTTTCCGCCACAGGCCTAGCGGTTTGTGATATGTGTTTTCAGTTATTTGACCTGTGGGCAGTCTAGCATACAGGGCACTACAATAGTCGAGGGTAGGTAGACCAGCCTTCCTATTAGGGCTGGACTGAGAGCTAAAAGTAATCCCAAAAAGTCAGATATTGAGCTGAGCAATGCAAGCAAACTAAGAATGCCCAACTCACTCTAGGAGGGCTATGAAAGATTCTTTCCCAAAATTGTTTTGTTCCTTCAATGATGTCCTAACACATTTCAGTTTTATTTCTTCGAAGCAACAACTCAATTTTGCTCTTATGAAAATGTGCCTGTCCCTCTGGCTACTTTTGGAGCTTGCAAGACAGTGGATAGAGACTTCCCCACCTATAGATGTCTAAGATTCCTTTGAGGGAGTCTACTTTAGCCCCCCCTTGGATCACCAGAGTGGATTTGTGCACTTACCTGTCCGTACATCGCCCCCTCTCTTCCTGGTGTCTCCTTTTGGTGCTTCGCGTTCATGCAGATGTTAAGCACGCCATCTTTAGCGCCGCTCGCGCTTGCAGCAAAAAACCAGATCAAAATCATCCATCCCATGATCAGTCTGGAAATAAAAAAAAACATCAATGGAATTATTCCACAACCAGGAATTGCTGCGTTCTGTCAGAGTGGGATCAAGGAAACATTTTTTTTACCATTATTCAAACATTCAATTCATTTTTATTTTGCACTAAAAAGTCAATAAAGGCAAGAGAAAGAAAAAAAATAGAATATGTGAACATCAATTCATACAAATCAACCAATACAACACTAAACGTCGAAGTTAAGACACTTAATATCTTAATATAATACACTTCTTAAAACAGCCTAACAAAAAATACAGCCTTAAAAACTATTGGATTACTTATATCAAGGAGACTGAAAAATACGGATCTTCAACTACACAACTGTAGGAAAGTAGCCCTGTTTGACATGGTCACCCCCACTTTTTGCTTGGTAAACGATGTGATTTTGACTGAAAGTGCACTGGGTTCAAACAATCAATTAGTGTCTTGTAGAGCACAACTACTCACCCATACGGGTCTCAAGGCACTGGATCCCACTAACCATGTCCCCAGTGCCAGGGCTGTTTGCCAAAACTATACAATTGTCCCTCTTTAGCACCCTCTGTAGGTCCCTAGTAAGTGGCACCCCTGGTATCTAGGGTTGAAGCACTTAAGTGGGTCGCGAAAGGCAGCCGCATGAATTGTGCCACCCTAAGGGACCCCTCACCATGCACATGCATGGCTGGTATAGCAGGTTGCGTTTCTTGGTACAGACAAAAGTGAAAACACGACATGTCACAAATACCGGTGTGCCATATCTCCTAATACTGCATGTAATATTTGTTAGTCACCCCTACAGAAAGCCGGACGGCCCTAAGGCAGGGTGCTGATTATATTATATATGAGGGCATACCTGCCTGAGCAGATATGCCCCAGTGCTGGTCAGTCCCATTGCTGCCAGTACAAGTGACCTGGAAAGTCATTTTAAAACATATGCTGGACACTGGTAAAAACTAGTTCCCCAGCAACATGATGGTTTCACTGAAGATCGGGATGTATGATATCAAACACCTAGTATTGATAAACCCAAACTGATTCCAGTGACGGATTTACCAATGCATGCACCCAGAGGGCACCTTGGAGGTGCCCCCTAAAAATCTACAAACTGTGCTCCAGACTGGTTTCTGCCAGCCTGCCACCTGAGCCACTGTTCTGACCTCCTAGGGTGGGATCCTTTTGTTCTCAGTCAGGAGACCCAGAACAAAAGCCTGTCCAGGAAAATAATGTCACACTCTCTCCCACAGGAAGATCTGCCGATTAGTCTTCCTAGGCCAGGACGCTTCAAAGCGATGCCGCTATTGAAATGCTAATCTGGCTCCCCCCACTGGAGAGGAAGCCAACCTTCTTTGTCCAGAGCCCTCTTGGCACCTGGACAGGCTGGAAAATTAGGTAGGCATGCCACCACAGGCTAGTACCACCCCTAAGGTAGGCTAAACTGAGGTGGACATGATTTTTTAGAATTGGCCATCTTTGTGATGGCCTACTTAGGAAGTCTGGGACGGTGTTATGCCCACAGGAAGTGGTCATATAGGAGGTGTAGTGTCCACAATGGTCAGTAGCCCATTGGCTACTACCCCACACTCCTCTAACGCCCATAAATTGAGTATGTAGGGGAGCCCCTGGCACCAGAAGAACAGATCCTTCCGACCAAAGAAAGAAGACAGACTAGAAGAATGGCATAGCAACCAACTCAGATCCGACCCTGCTGGCCTGCCTGCTGACTTCACCTATTGCACCAAAAGTTGACATGTCCTCCAGCTGCTGAATCCCTAAAACCCAGGAGACCTGTCAGCCTTCACCAGGAACGAAGACCTCCAGAGGGCCAGGAGCACCTGCACCTGTATCCAGAAGACAGCCAAAGAATGACCAAAAGCACTCCAGCCCTGCTAAAACCTGATGCCACCAAGCTCCACTGCACCCAAGCCCCCCCAGCCCATGTCGCAGTGAGCCAACGGTGTCAGCTTGGTCCTCAAGATACTGAGTCCACCTTTGAGTGACTACTCGTGAACTCCCCGACATCGCCTGCAGCCTCGGTTGGCAGGCCCCCTCAACCGTGAGTGTTGCCGGATGAAGAAACCAGACAACTCCAAAACCCTCTGCACTTGGATGGCACCTCTGCACCCGGCCGCCCTAGTGCTGCTGGTGGTGTTATGCTGGTGCTGCCTTGGACCTTGCACTCACTTTAACTCCTGGAGAAAGGTCCCACAAGTCGTCGACAAGAAATGGTAGCATATGATTTTCCACCCATAGGTTAACATTGCAGAACTCAGAAACTGCACTGTTGCCTTTTTGAATTAAAAATAATTCTTAATTTAAAACGGAATTACCTGAACGATATTCTTCTGATGCCTAAACATATATAAAGATACTTGCTATTTTATAAATTGGTGTGGATCATCGTCTTTTGTAGTGGGTCTCATTTATTGAATATTGTGTGTATTTTCAGATGTCTTGCACTCCTTTGTGTTAAGCTGAAGGCTGCTTGATCACCCAACTCCCTAACAGAGCACCGTGGGATCGCAATAGCAAGCCCCTTGTCCACTTTTTTTTTTTTTTTTTTAACATTTTATTCAGTTTTCAATTTACAACCCATCAATTACGGCATGTGATAGATACACAATATTATAGTACATCGCAATCACAGTGTACTGGCATTATCATGTACAGTGCGTTTATGACATATAGATACAACTATCCTAACCCTCCCTCCCCGAACGTCGTCTGGCACCAACTACTCATAGCGCATATGGCAAGATGTGCTCCTGTCTACTCCCGACTGCACAGAAACATTTAAAGTGTATGTATATACGCTCCCCATGGCGCAAGATCCAAAAAACAGTGGAATACAATAATCATGGAACCTGAAGGACTGGGGCTATGCGATACAACAATTATTAGGTCCGGGCTACCGGCACAGGTGAAGCCCCTTGTCCACTCATTAGGGAACCCCTGGACTCTTTACACGTTATATCTCATTTTGACATATCATATAAAGAGTCAGCTTCCTACAACAACCAATTCCGGGACCAGACTGTGTGCCAATAAAACAACAATACGAGTTTCAGCAGCAACTGGATCTAGTCCCGGTTCCCCAACTACTCTGATAATGCTGGGATCAATTACTGGTAAGAAAATAGTACAAATATCACTCTACAGAGACACTTTTCTAGGCTTCGTCGTGCCCGTAGCCATGAGTTCATCATGAGAAAAGATCAGTTTTGAGCAGGCCACTCAAACTCCGATGTTCTGTTCTCAGTGAGACTAGAAGATTGTTCCACATTTTTGTAGCCAAGACAGAGAAGCTCCTACCTCCTGCCATGGTATGTTTGGCATGGAGTAGTTGCTGCCACAAATCTGTCCCTGAAAGTCTGACAAGTGAGTGGTTTGGGTAAGGTGGAGTTTCCTGGATATGTACACGCAGCAGCTGGTGACAAGGAAATGTACTTGGATCCTCCACTGTCAGCCAATTGTTTTTAATACTTGCCTCCAAGACATGGTCCTTCTGCTAAAGTTCCTCACAAGTGGAACCGTCACGGCAATTTTGAATCAGATCACCCTAGAAAACCCCACTTTAATTGGGCCTTAAAGGGGACTCTCTAAGGAGAAAGAGTGAGAAGTCACACAACAGATTGTTCATCTTGCTCATGATTGGCTGTGTATGGTACAGGACTTACAATCATAGCTCCAAACAGAAAACGTTTTGCATTTGAGCCAGTGTGAGATTTTGAAGATTATAATATACAATACATTTATACATAGTGTCGGGAGGAGCATGGGGAGGTGGACTTGAAACCCTTGGTTTATGACGATGTCCTGACAACGCACGTACGGGACGAGACCAGTCCCTTTAACATGCCAGGAAGCCGTCAGGAGGAGGAGTCAGGATGTGTGACACCAGCCCTGTGGACCCTTAACCATCAACATGGACGTATTGAAGAGGGAGGAGTCTGGAACAACTCAGTGCGCCGCAGAAGAGCCAAGGGACGTGGCGGGAAGGGAGAAAACGCCGGACCAGCAGCCCGCTGGGACTTGACTGTCCAGACATGCACCGGAGGCCGCCGCAACAACCCCGACACCAGGAGAAAGCGTCGGCAAGGCCCAACACAGCGCCACGACCCGCCACTCTCCAGGAGGAGGGTGGCTGGAACAGGTATGTGAGCGTGTCCTGGGACCCGTTAAACCACGGGGATGGAACGGGTACCGCTGCCTCTTCGCGTCTTTGGTTTCCACCCATATAGCAAGGACGGTGCTCCCCTCACTTCTGTCTCCCCCCCCCAGTTTGGTTCTCCATAGACCATCCACTGAACCTTGGTTTCTTTTTGTTTTTTGGGGACTTCCTCGTCTTCCGGAGCCAGCCAGAAACTCAATCCAGAGCATCGGAGTTGGAACCGTCCTCCTTAGTCTTCGTGGACCGGTGAATTCAAGAGGGACGTTCTTCAACCGAACCTTACACTTACATTGTGTTCTCTTTTTGTTTTGTTTGTACGGACCGTTGGCATTAAAGCCTCTTACCTTGAACTTCCTGAGTACCTGTGTTTCCTTGGGGGGATCAGAACCCCCCCCCCCCCAACCCCAAGTAAGGTGTGACACAGAGAACACGAAATGTTGAAAATAGACATTCCACACGATAGATAGAGATACATGAAACAGACAAGTCTAGTAGAAGCACCGTAAATGTGTGCTTTAAAATGCGATTTGAAGAAAAAAAAAAATGTGAAGTAATATTAATACATATAAACAAAGTTGCACTAATGATGCTTATTAATGCAGTTTATGCTAAATGAAGTTACCTAGTGTTTTGATGCTTTTGCTAATGTGCACTAGTTAGAGAAAAAAGTGCAAAATGTGTAAACAATGAAATAGAAACTTGATATTTTACAGAATGATATTAGAGACCTAGTTTATGAAAACCTTCAAACGAGGTTTAAGAAAATGATTTTTTTTTTAAAAACATACATTTTATGAATGACCTGCAAAATCTGTAGTAGTAGGATATTTCTAACTTTAGCTATTTTCATATAAGAATATTTGTGAAGTTTATAAATTTCTATGTGAATTAATTTAATTTCATTATATTTTAGGGAGTGTTGAAAAGCTTATTTCATTTAACTGCACGATGCTAACTTAAAGGCCTTTCTGACATTTTAATTTCTTTCTCAAATGTTAACAGTAAAATACTCCTGTGGGAATAGAATGTTTGCTAGGACCCTAAACTGTAACTTTGTATTTCCCTTGTTGCAACGCGAGGCCTGTGTGGACTCACAAAGTTTAGTTTCTCATAACAAGCATGGGAAACCAGCTTAATGTTTCAATCATTTCAGGTGACATGGTGCGACTATAGTCACGTGATGGTCTTCCGATGATGGTGTGATGTTACTCCACTAGGACTTCTAAAAGATGAAACAAAACCCATAGGAGGGGCGTTGGCAAAGCAACGCCAATACCCACTTTTTAAATGTCTTTCAATGCACCCAGATTTCTTTGATGCATTCCGACGAGCAGAGCATTCCACTGCCTTGCATACTTGGATGCCATTTGATTTTTTAACTCTTGCTAACTTTAAACTGTGTGGTCTATGCTACAGTCTGTAGCATATCGACTAAGCTTTAAGCCAAACTTTGTATTTATTTATTTATTGCGATTATGCTAATGGACTCGCCCTTAATGGACTCTAATTGAATCCTTTCCATCCCCTTAGAATCTGAGCTGTTAGTCTACAACTAGCCATCTGCCTATTTGGTGGTTGGACTCTAACTCTCTGGCTATTGCGGATCTGAACGCCTGCTTAAATGCTTGGCATCATTATTAAAACTTATCTAACGGAGCTTCTTAAGCAGTTGCGGATTATGATGAACTTTGCATCTGTAATACAATGACAATCAGGTGTTGCTTCTCTTATTCTGTGTCGCGCCTGCAGAGTTATTGGTTTGCATTATTCTTACTCGTCTTAACTTCTTTAGGAGGTGGAGACTTCCAGTCGCTATTCTTTATATCTACAGTATGGTCTTGAGAGTGGTGCATCTAAATCTGATCTCTAACGTGTATGCTGGCAGTCAATGAATGGTCCTCGTTGGACAGCTAACAGAGTCTTTAGACTCTCCTACGGCGGAGAAAGATTCATCAGAGGATCATTGCCTGTTGGGTAAATGACTGATTTGGTTATCTATTCGTGAAGGGCTCACTACGGTGAGAGGAGTATGTATGCTTCCGCTGGCACACACTCCGCAGGGAGTTTTAACTGAGTGACCCTGTGTCCCTACTACCAGGAAATACAAGAGACTGGTGGTATTTCGAAATCATATGTATTTATTTATGATTCCGAAGCATAGGATTGCATAGATTAATCAATACAATAATTCCAAAGCAGTGACTAGCAACAGAAGCAAAATGAAAGTTTAAAGGAAAGCCGACACACCAGTATCAGTGGCCACTACAGAGGTGTGCAGTCTGGCACCAGCAGCCTAGACTGGGGAGGTGGGAACAGGGAGGGTCCTCGGGAAGGGAAACGAGGGCGGTGACCTGCGAGGGAGAAGGGACTTTTGGGATGTGAGCGTGGGCGGATGCAGTATAAAGGAGGAGATCTAGATACTACTTATATCAGTGTCATAAGTTCATGGGCCCGCTGGAAACACCACCATATTAAGTGTCAATGTTACATTTAAACATTCTAATATGTATTTTAGAACTACATAAGCAATCAAACGTCTGCCAAGAAAAGGTTTTAAAGGAAAGATGCTGTGAGCGCATCCTTCCTCACCATGTCTCATTGTGTTTGCGAAGGGCCTGCAGCCAGCCTGTGGGCCTCAGGTGTGAAGTTCTGACACAAACGTCACTCTAATTTTGCTTGTTTTGTACTGTTGTTGCAGGGCTGCACATGAACCTCATCCTTCTTGCTGCATAAGGCAGCTACTTTCTCTCCTTCTCTTCGTCACTGTTCTCTGATCTCCCAGGCCGCTTCCTAAAGCCCCTTTATATATCCTGGTCCTGGAGGCCCTCTACATGCACGGAACCCGGACGAGGACGGGCCAAACACGTTAATCTGTCCATGTGTGCTCATGAAAGCAGGCAGCCCACAACAGGAACCAATGGAAAAAGGCTCACTACACTCAGACTCACAGGGCACTAACAGCCGGGAGAAAGAGTTTAGACTCCAAAGAGCAATGGCTCCAAAGGAAAGAGAGGCCCACTAAACTACTGAACCCGGAGGGGGGCAAGGGCACTAAACAACCAACCCCGGGGAAGGACAAGGGCTCCAATGGGTAGTGAGCCCCACTAAACTACCAACTCCAGGGAATGACAAGGGCTCCAATGGGAAGTGAGCCCCACTAAACTACCAATCCCGGGGAAGGACAAGGGCTCCAATGGGAAGTGAGCCCCACTAAACTACCAACTCCAGGGAAGGACAAGGGCTCCAATAGGAAGTAAGCCCGACTAAACTACCAGCCCCAGAGGAGGACAAGGGCTCCAAAGGGAAGTGAGCCAAACTAAACTACTGACCCCTGGGAAGGACAAGGGTTCCAATGGGAAGGGAGCCAAACTAAAGTACCAACCCTGGGGGAAGGACAAGGGCTCCAAAGGTAAGTGAGCCAAACTAAACTACCATCCCCGGGGAAGGACAAGGGCTCCAATGGGAAGTGAACCCCACTGAACTACCAACCCCGGGGAAGGACAAGAGCTCCAGTGGGAAGTGAGCCAAACTAAACTACTGACCCCTGGGTAGGGCAAGGGCTCCAAAGGGAAGTGAGCCAAACTAAACTACCAACTCCAGGGAAGGACAAGGGCTCCAAAGGGAAGTGAGCCAAACTAAACTACCAACCCTGGGGTAGGACAAGGGTTCCAAAGGGAAGTGAGCCAAACTAAACTACCATCCCCGGGGAAGGACAAGGGCTCCAATGGGAAGGGAGCCCGACTAAACTACCAACCCCGGGGAAGGACAAGGGCTCCAATGGGTAGTGAGCCCCACTAAACTACCAACTCCAGGGAATGACAAGGGCTCCAATGGGAAGTGAGCCC
Organism: Triturus cristatus; assembly: GCF_964204655.1. NCBI lineage: Eukaryota > Metazoa > Chordata > Amphibia > Caudata > Salamandridae > Triturus > Triturus cristatus. Next base: position 1,542,219,051 of record NC_140591.1, read on the forward strand.
CACTAAACTACGAACCCCAGGGAAGGACAAGGGCTCCAAAGGGAAGTGAGCCCCACTAAACTACCAACCCCGGGGAAGGACAAGGGCTCCAATGGGTAGTGAGCCCCACTAAACTACCAACCCCAGGGAAGGACAAGGGCTCCAATGGGAAGTGAGCCCGACTAAACTACCAACCCCGGGGAAGGACAAGGGCTCCAATGGGAAGTGAGCCCGACTAAACTACCAACCCCGGGGAAGGACAAGGGCTCCAAAGGGAAGTGAGCCCAACTAAACTACCAACCCTGGGGAAGGACAAGGGCTCCAAAGGGAAGTGAGCCCAACTAAACTACCAACCCTGGGGAAGGACAAGGGCTCCAAAGGGAAGTGAGCCCCACTAAACTACCAACCCCGGGGAAGGACAAGGGCTCCAATGGGAAGTGAGCCCGACTAAACTACCAACTCCAGGGAATGACAAGGGCTCCAATGGGAAGTGAGCTAAACTAAACTACCAACTCCGGGGAAGGACAAGGGCTCCCATGGGAAGTGAGCCAAACTAAACTACCAACCCCGGGGAAGGACAAGGGCTCCAATGGGAAGTGAGCCCCACTAAACTACCAACCCCTGGGAAGGACAAGGGCTCCAATGGGAAGTGAGCCCGACTAAACTACTGACCCCTGGGAAGGACAAGGGCTCCAATGGGAAGTGAGCCCCACTAAACTACCAACCCCTGGGAAGGACAAGGGCTCCAGTGGGAAGTGAGCCCGACTAAACTACTGACCCCTGGGAAGGACAAGGGCTCCAATGGGAAGTGAGCCAAACTAAACTACCATCCCCGGGGGGGGGGGGGAAGGACAAGGGCTCCAGTGGGAAGTGAGCCCCACTAAACTACTGACCACTGGGTAGGGCAAGGGCTCCAAAGGGAAGAAATCTCTACTAAACTACTGACCTGATTCTGGGCAAATCACATTCTCCCTGTGCCCATGGGCAGCGCCTGGATACCCTCACAGGTGATAAGCCACGCTATATAAATCTACTAATTATAATTACCCCAGGGAAGGGCAAGGGCTCCAAAGGGAACAAAGCGCCACTAAATTACTGACCCTTAGGAAGGTCAAGGGGTCCATAGGGAAGGGAGCACCACTAAACTATTTAGTGCTTAATTTGTGCCGGTGGGGGGCAACAGCACTATTGTTTGGAGACCAGTACTTATTTCGCAACATCAGACATTTCCCGAGGCCAACATAGGGGACAACAAACAGAATATAAAGACGACGGAAAAGAAACTCTAAAAATTCGTCACGAAGGGAGAGAGCAGACACTTTTAAAAATGAGAAGTTGGCGGGGAGTGAAAGGCAGTGAATTAAAGAGGCCTGAGGTGGATTCGGGAATGAGCTTCCTTGCTATTGATGCTCTAACATTTTATTGTGCCATCCATGGGTGTCTGAGCAGCGCTTTGAGCACCGGCGGCTATTATTTTACAAATAAAGCACTGAAACTACCAACCCTGGGGAAGGGCTCCATAGGGAAGGGAGCCCCACTAAACTACTGACCCCGGAGAAGAGCAAGGGCTGCAAAACAAAGGAAGCCCAGAGAACAATCAGGCTCACGACAGCCAATGGGCTGTATGTGAAAAGCTATGGCTGGCTCAAACAAGCAGCCCTGAAAGGGAGGCTCACTGAACCCAGCATGACTAGCCGTGCCCTGCATACTACTGCACTGCTTATCAAGCACAAATCAATTGAAATGACACAAACCCATCATACCATATGCATGAAGCACTATGGGCCTGATTCCGATGTTGGATGGACCAGAGTCTGCCCGACATCGGTTGCCAACTGGAACTTAACAACCTACTGTAGTCGGTTCCAGCCCAGGAAGTAGGATGTGACCAAACCCTGTTCAGTAGCAATCCTAGTCTTTACAATGAGAGCAGGCATTCCGAACAGAATGCATGCTCATTGTAAAGACAGCAGAGGTGCGGTTCATCCCTGCACCTTGTGGCAGGCACCTCAAGGTGCCTGCCAGCAGGTGCAGCGATCAAGGGGCGGTCCCAAAGGTGCCCCCTAGGCCACCATTCGGCGGCCTTGCACTCGGGGGGCCCTGCTGGGAGCCCTCAAAGACAGATTCCCAAAGCGTTTGTGTCGGAAAGGCGAGCACAGAAAGGCAGTGGGAATCTGCCATCGTAGTCCCTTGGGAGGAAAGAGCCAGCTGAGGGATTACTGCAGGCTTTCTGAATGGCGAATGGCCTCTCTGAGCCCGCAGGAAACAATTTGGAAATCTGCTTCGGATTCCTTTCTGACCGACCCCATCGAAATGGGTCGGTGGGAAAGGAATCCGACCAGACGATTACGATGCAGGCTGGAGGGCTCCGATCGGAGCAGTTCCAGCCCGCATCGTAATTGGGCCCTATATGTATAAAACATATGCGCAAAGGTCAATGCTACATAAAAAGTAATATCAAAGTTAAATGTTTGTTAGAGCGACGAATAATCGACCAAAAAGTGACTCGAAAACCATAATCTCCGAACACAGCTTCACCTTCAATCAATGCAGAAGCCTCAGAGTCCTCTCCAAATACAGAAAGTTTGCTTAGTCCAGGTGAAAAGTTTGCCATGCAGGCAGGTAACATGTAAAACATAGTAAGTAGAAGTTGATGCTTTTATAACCTTAACAACTTGACAACTCCTTTTTAAATAATTGTTGGTCTACCAAATGCCCCATTATTTCACCTCCTTAAGATGTATTTGTTTTTATCACAAATAAAATGGGAAGCAGACCTTCAAGCCTGATGTTTTTCGTTTTTGCTACAGAAGACTTCTGCTTTGGAACAGTTGGACTGGATCCAGCTCTGGTGCACAAAGGTCTCCGTTTCTAAAGAACAGGTAATAATAATAAACCATGATAATACTGCTACTTATAAAGCGGGTGGCAACTTCAAAGAGCCCCAGTGCTCTTATTAAAATTGCCATTTTGATTCAACGAGTATTTCATGTCAACGAGCCGTTAAGTAGCATCTGGACGGAATGAAACATTAGCCTTCGCTGCGGTCAACAACAGGTCAGATGTAAATATTTAGTAAACCTTACAAGAGACTTGGGGAGCTCTAGATTCTTGTATGGAAGTAGGAGAGCATCAATGATCCACAGGGTCAGCTGTTTCCTGAGTCCTGAACAGCAGAGAGCCAGGAGCCCCAGGATCTAAAGCCGCCGAGGACCCGAAACAGCAGCATCGCTGGCCTACCAGTGTCTGCTCTCCTCTGGAGGAGCTTTGCTGTATCTAGGAAAATGATCTCTGTACAACAGCCTGGATGGAATCCTGACTGGTGCTGGTCCATCATGCCTCATTTATCTACATGACTCCGCAGATGTAGGGTGACCATACTTTCTAACAATACGATCATCGGGAGGCCGGCAATAGGTCTAGATTTGTAGAATGGTTGGATCTGGGTTGGATTTCTTTAAGAGGATTGTGGTGACGCTTGTTTAAAGGGCAGCGGTGCCCTCGTATGAAAGAGCTGATCATAGCTTCGAGGCAGAGGACCAAACAACCTAGGAAAGACAATATTGGGCACCTAGGAGCATGGTCAACTAGCGAGTCTGACATGTTTAATAAGAGATGACACTTGGCCAATTATGATGGGGACACATTTAAATCCAAGATGTTTTATGTCTATCCAGGTTGTTGTCTTGTGTGTAGCATGCATCGCCAGGTTTTGCCGCCACTGGTGGAGTTCCTGATCATATTATCCTATACGTTTAAGCTTTTATAGAATTCATGTCATCATTAGTTAAGCATGTCCTTTGCTTACATTCAACTTGGCATATAAATGGGTTTAGCATGATATATATGCAAATGTGTCATGAATGTGTTGACTGTATAACGTACAACAATCATAACTTGCAGTGTTAACGTACAGCCCGGTCCAATATGCATCAAAGTGGTTGCAAGGGGTGCTGTATATTCCTTTTAACCTGCCAGTCATCAGTGCGTGAGTGCAGATTCAGTCTCAATCATGCAGGCATGCATTTCCAGATTCCTATACTCCTGCACAGTATCTAGATCCCCCTTCTCAGACTATCATGGCTTCTTTCCAGATACTCTTCCAATACGTTTCTACGGTTATGTAATATTTCATCCCATAGATCTGCCATTTTCACATTCCTTATACTTCCCGCCTTGCACGTCATTAGCATCACCCTCTTAGCTAACAAATGCTAAATCCAGAAATCTATTATCCACTTTTATAGACTTTTGTTGTTAAAAAAAGTCCCCACAGAAATCTCAGGTTTACTAAGCTCATTCCTGCTTAATGTATTTTCAAATGTGAAATTATAGCTACGTCATAGTGGTATAGGATATCGCACTGCCTGATAGAACACAGTTTTAGTGGATAAGTCAATCTTTGTAGAAACATGGTGTGGTTGGTGCTATAATTTGATATCTGGACACACTACTACCAAAAGGTGTCAGTGGCACTGGATCCACCACTGTTCTTTAAAGTTACCACAGAGCATGCATTCAGGACGATGCGTTGCACAGGCGGCATTCACTCCGGCTAGAGGAGCTCAAATCTCCCAAATCTCCCGCATGACAGAAGTTTATTGAATCTCCTACGAAGAAACGTGCCATTGTTCCCACTTACTCTGGTTCTGGCGGACCATATTTACATACTGTCCTGGATGTTGTTCGGTGACAGTTGTCACATACGGCTTCCATAGTAGCATGTAAAGACTGGGATCGCAAAAATTGGATCATGAATTTGTAGGAGTTTGTCGAGTACCCGGCACACTTTCAGAGCCTTGACAGCTACCAGTACACAATGCGCAAGACTTTTACTATGATTGATGACATATGGTTACTTTGATTTCGCCGTATAGAAAGATAAACGACTGGTCGCCTTCCTTACTTGTAAATACTCACTTTTGCGGACACAAATTTGAACAAGGAATTATAAGACTGGCCGAACTCTACATACTTTTCCTTACTTGGACTGCAGTAAAAGCCTTGAAAGTTACTTGTGTGACGAAACACGTGTTGGCTGTGCTTCACGACGCTACTTAACATGTGTTGTTGAACATTCTATTTAATATACCATAAACCAAATTGGATTGAATTCACTGGAATCCTTACTTAACGGACCAACAGATTGCTCATCGAACTGCATTAGGAGTTCTCGGTTAGCTCTTGTGTAACTTGAATTTATTTTCAAGGAGCATAGTAATCTGATCACAGTATGATGTGATTTTGGGGTAACTCCAAACCATGTGAAAAGTCTGGATTGATAATGGGGACATGTCAAGGTCTCCATTGTATATTCTCTATGTAGCTTCTGAATCCTCATGTCTGGTGCAGAGAGAAAGAGAGAGAGAGAAAAAAAAAAAGGAAAAGAAAGAGCGAAAGAGAGCGTGTAGATTATATATACACACACATATATATATATTCACTTAAAAAACCATAGGTTTCACACAGGTTATAGTTAGCTGGGCATTTCACTCGTAAAAAACCAATGAAATTCCCCCGTTATAGTTAGTTCAGATAACTATAACTCGCACGCCCGCAATCCACTGCTCATGACGTCACATATTACATCACTCATGACATGGTCAGTGGCATCACTCATAACATCACTTTTGACATCATCCTTGTGATAGAGTGGCGGTCGCGCGAGTTATAGTTATCTGAACTAACTATAACGGGGGAATTTCATTGTTTTTTACGAGTGAAATGTCCACCTAACTATAACCTGTGTGAAACCTATGGTTTTTTAAATGAATTTGCAAGGTTTTTTAAATGCTAATTCCTAACTATAACGTGTGTGAAACCTATGGTTTTTTAAGTGAATGTGTACGGATTTTTAAATGCTAAGTTATGCATTTATACATTTTTTTTTCAAGGTTTTTCACCGTGCACGCACCGTGCGCTGCACGCACCTTGCACCGTGCGCGCACCCCGCAATTTGTCAAAAATAATAAAATGTTTTTTCCCCCTTTGGGGGTCCTTCTGTGACCCCCTGACAAAGGCTAGGGGGTCAGGAACTCTTTTCCCTGCCCCCTTTTCACGTTTTCCACCTTTGTTCCACCTTTACTTTTCAGTGTGACAGACAAAATGGCGGCCGACACTTCCTGATTTCGACCGATTCGAATGTTTACTGACATCAACCAATCAGAATTTCGCTCGCGCACGGTGCGCGCGTATAGATATTTATATGCTTTTAAATACTATTTTCTCAGGAAATACTGAGCAGATTGACACCAGACCTGCAAAAGGCACTTCCCTGACCTGAGGACTACCTCTCTGCCAAATTTCAAGTAATTCTGTTCAGCCGTTCGGACTGTACCTTCGACTAAACGTCCTATGGAAAAATGCATGGGGAAAATGCGTTTTGGGACCCCCCTTTTTTCTCGGCCCCCCCCTTGACGAATCACCCCGAGACTTTCAGGGTAGGAGCTGAGCAGAGCGCCCCATTAGTTTTGAAAATTTCGCGAGGATTCGTCAGCCGGCGCCAAAGTTTTTCAAAATAGAATTTTGAGATTTCCTATGGAAACACAATCCTAACTATAACTATCTACTGGCGAGTGCCAGTAGATAATACATACATTATTATATATATATATATATATATATATATATATATATATATATATATATATATATATATACACACACACACACACACACACACACCTTTTCCACACTGTCTTCAAATTATCTTCTTAGGTTAGCTTCCCAGTTTGCACTAGGTTTATTCAGGTTTGTTTACGTCATTATACTTTAGGTTTTATTCAACCTTGTACCTAACTTGCAGCCAGCTCCCATAATAAATAAGAGTTATATGAGATCGTGTTGAGGAGGTTTACTACGGTTCGGTCCTAGATTTAAAGCTGCTGATTCTCAATAAATCAAAGGTTTGGTTTGCCAAAAATAATAGCAATTTTATGTAGACCATTAGGGCCACTTCAAGCAACTCAACTGTCTGAAGCCGCCCTCACAAGTCTATTGATGGGAGGGGTTGCGAGACACTAAGTCGGTATCTGATGTAGACATTTGGGGTTAGTTGAAAGGTGTATTCTTAAGGTTTGTTTCAAACCAACCATGGCAGGCTTTGCCTAGGTTGTGGGAAAAGCCTAAAGATGTACACAAATGTTCCTGCACTAGGAAACATGGACAAAACTAAAGCAGGCTCAATTTTCAATAGATCATTCAGCAGCATTCTTGAGAAGTCCTTGGATCAGTCTGTGTATGCCCTCATCCAATTGGAAGTGTGGTTACTCCCACGCCTCTCAAACAAGGCTCAAGTGGGGGAGATACAATGCTGCCAGGATTTCAAGTCCCGGGACCCTTTGCTCTGTTCTGCCTTTGGAGGCAGGAGGATGCAGCCCAAGGACCATCCACTGCTATATCTCTTGTCCCGCTGCAAACCACCAGCCCTTCTTGTGGACCTCTCTGCCTCCGTAAGACATGGAGAGGGCAGGGAATGCACATACTCTTTTGGGTTGGGTCGGCGGGGTTTGGTAGGGCTCCATCCTAACCCCAATCATTTTTTAATGTACATCAATAGTCTAGATGCTGCCTTGGCTAAGGAAAAGTAGCAGGTACAACAGACCCAGAAAAGGGGTTGAGATACCAGGACTACTGGAGCAGAAGTGAAGAACTGTGAAGAAACTCAACTGCACTGGAGTGCAAAGCAGCCACCTTGAGGTGATTTATGTATCCTGGAGATCAGAAAATGACAGTAACATGGGAGTGAAAAACTGAGTTTTAATGGATTTTGAACTCTTAAAACTCAAAGCTATCTTGGATCAGTATCCGGATCCTAAATGTAAATGGATGAAGGGAGTCTCCCTTTGAAGAATAGCTTTATGGCTCTCCGGCATATAGCACAGGCCCAAAATACTCCTTATTGCTGCCACACAAGCCCACTTCCAAACTGTTCCACCCTGCGCACACAAGATGTGGAATTTAATATGATCCCAGATGAGAAACTATGTTCAAAGACCACAGTGCATGGTACATGCATCAGAAAAAGGCCTGCAGAAAAAAAGTCTCGAGTGTGTGGCGAGAATTCAGAAAGATCGTGCAATTCAGCACAACAGACATGCAACTCCTCTGTGAGCATAAGGAGACTCCACACTGACCACCCCACATGGCAAGCCGTCTGAGTGTCCGCTGCTGTGTTGATGTTCTAACAGCCTACCCCCGGCTGGAGCTTCAAGGTCCTCCTGGATACGGAGAATAATCTTTCTGATGGGTCGAGTATTGAGGTGGATTCCAAACAAATCTTGAATCAGATTTCGCTGATCCCGTACTTTAGATCCACCAAAAGGTGGAAGAATACGATGATCAATATCAGATAATTATGGTATCCAGCTGAAATACACAGCAAGGCAGTCGACCTTTGTAGGGAGATAATCACTTCAGTCGAAAGGGAACTAGAATGATGTACCTACAAAAGAACATCTGGATTGCAATGTTTTCTGACACTTCTTGAACATTTTCCTCAGGGCACTTAAACCTTCTTTTACACGGAATTAAATAAGTAGCGTAGAAATTTAAAAAATATTGCTTCAGTTGACGCAGAGCATCAGTAAAAGAAAATCAAGCATCCAACTTTGAAACATGCAGACCTGGTCTAAAAGCAAAGTGGACAATCCGAGGATGTACAAATTCTATCAGTCTTACAGGATCTCCAAAAAAGTGTGGAGAATCTTGAAGGACTATAGTATGTCATTGACTCGGCCAGTTTGGATTTGATGCAAGGCTGCATTTTAAGCAGGTGACTGCTTTTATTCTTGGTCTGCTGATGTGAAACAGCCTTATCCACACTCCGAATCATGACTTGGCTCTCACTTTGGTGACTTGGGTACTGCAACCTGCCACGGTCTGGATGGAAGGCAACCTCCAGTGACTTACTTCTATCTTTCCTGAGGAAGGGGCGATGTCTTCTAGTAGACACAATGTTCCCACACAGCTTTTGCATCGAAGGAACAAAAGTCAGTTAAAATGGGCCACAGAATACAGGAAGAAAAACCCCGCAACAGAAATACCTCCTGAAGTCAATCCGACAAGATGCAGGAGTCACGATTTGTAGATGAAGAAGGAAAAACAAAAACACAGACTGAGAAACAGGGCGGAGGTACCAGGGCCACATATGAAGAGCTGCGGATAACTTTGACTGCATTGTAACGCAAAGCCGACGACTCCAGAAGCCTTTACATATCCTGGAAAACTGGAAAGGGCAACTACCCCAAAGTGAAAAAATGGAACCATGATGGATTGGGAACACTTGTTGGAAAAAAACCAAATTTTAATTATAAACTGATGAGCGGCCCCGGAGTGCTGCTGGGGGAAACCCCGTTGAACATGAGGAAACTATCCTGACCCGTGCATGCAGAACATTAAATCCTAATGGTGCCTGCCCGGGAGATGCCATCCTAAGACCCCAGTGCGTCCAACGTTCAGCAGAAAAGACCAGAAGTGGCTCCTCGAGAGCTAGGCAAGACTCTAGAGAAACATCACACTCAATATAGCAGACGTCAACGCCCCTCCGTGTCCACAAGAATATGGACTGCCATTGCATGTGGTAAGCTGCCTCCAACTCTGGTTTTTAATAGCATCTTAAATTGCGAACAATTGACAAGTGATCAAGTGCACTGCTTCGCTCCACTCCAGGCACACACAGTTGAGCTTTTATAGTTCTCTCAGTCGTTAGTATGGCTCCAGTGGCTGTAATACACATGGTGCTACCGGGGCACAACAGGCCTCGGTACCCACGTTTTGCAGGCTCAGTCATTTTGGTATTACAGAATGGATAGCAGATGCTTGGTGTAAGGTGGATCATGCCAGTGAGAAATGTGTGCCTGTGTCATCTCAAGCATGGAATCACCTCATGAGTGCATTTCTGTATTACAAAGTGGTCATAGGGGCAAAGAAGCCACATAATAAGGTTTTGCAGTCAACACAGGACCTCAAATGAAATCTCCCATGAGAAGGAGGTACAGGGCCCCACAGACACTAGTCCTTCTCCTGCAAGTTGGTTCAGCTGTACACCGAGTCAGTCACTCTTGCAGATTTCTGATTTCTCCCTGTGCCATGGTTTTTCTCTTTTCTTCCTTCTCCCCATTATGTTTTGCCCCTCTCTTGCTCTGGGTCAAAGTCAAATAAGTGCTGATCCCCAAAAATGAGTACCGGCTGGCCACGCCTAAATTAAGCGCTGCTTCAGCCTCCCCAGAAGTAACAGAGCAGAGCCACATTTAAGCGCCACCCCTGAATGCCGACATCAGTTCCTTTCATTCCACTCCTGATGCTGATCTAGAGGTCTGCTCCCAACTTTTTTAGGTTTCTCCAACGACGTCTGAAGCCATTTCACTAATGTGATAGGGATCTAGGTCTTCACCCTTTCCATTCTGGGAATAGAAGTACAGATTTTATAATAAGATCAACAGGACTAAATGTTTCAGAATTCAAAAATAAAAAAAAACCTGTATTAGATAATGTAGTGATGCATTGCACTGGGAAATTTGGGAGCGCAGTTTACTTCTCCAAAGCGGAGCAATGCGGTTGAACGTATCAGTGGGTTCCATGCCACAAGATACCATGTTTCCAAGCAAGAGAGTTCTTTAAACCCTTTGCTGCTAGACCTTTCCCCCTTCTCTGCTAAGCCTTTTTGTGGCTATTTGGGTTAGTTTGCGCTTAGGCCTATAACTTTTTGTCCACATACGGTATCCAAGCCAAATTTTTTTTAAATGGGAAAAAAGTGCTGCAGAAGAAAGCGTCTCTTTTTTACCCCGCAAATGGTATCAACAAAGGGTTTATGGTGCTAGAATCACCATCTTCTCAGCTTTCAGGGACAGGCAGACTAATCTCAGAAAAACATAACGTTTACGGGGAAATAGCCCATTTTAGCTTTTTTATGCTTACAACCTCCTTCTTTTTAGTGGTAGAAGTGCATATGAGAGCAATAATGGGTCCCGGGAAGCTATACACTTCTGAAAACTAGACAAAATTCTAAATTCAGCAAGGGGTCATTTGTGTAGATCCTTCAAGGTTTTTTTTTATAGAAACTAACAGTTGAAAATAAAACAAATATTGAAACTGAGTTTGTGCCAACGTTTTCACCTGTAACTTCTTCTAAGTATCAGATTTTTTTTTAAAGCAATATATGGTTACATCCGCTGGACCTTTCTGATTGTGGGGATATATAGGACTTGTAGGTTCACTAAGAACCAGAAGTACCCACAGCCAATAACTGAGCTGCGTCTTGCAATGGTTTTTCATTGTGTCCTGGGTATATAGCAATTCATATGGAAACCTATAGATTTCTAAAATGGGAACTAAATAAAGAGTTTAGAAGCAGTGGTTGTTTGCACATCTCCAAAATTGTGGGTACCCATACTAGCATGTGAATTAGAGATCATTTTTCAAAATTACTTTCCTTACAAATGGTCTTACATTTGGAAGGTAGAAATGCAACAAAAGTTACTTGGTAATAACACTTGTTCTACTATTCTGTGTTCCCCATAGTCTCCCTTTAAAAATGCTACCTCACTTATGTGGGTAGGCCTAGTTCCTGCGACAGGAAACGGTCCAACACACAACGTGGACACATCACATTTTTCCAGTGAAAACTGACCCCTTTTCTGCAATGTGCCGAGCTGTGGATTTTGGACCCTAGCTCAGCCGGCACCTTGGGAAACCTAGCAAACCTATACATTTTTGTAAACAAGACACCTGGGGGTAATACAGGATGGGGTCACTTGTGTGGTTCTCACCAGGTTCTGTTACCCAAATTCCTTTGCAAACTTCAAACTTTGTAAAAAAAAAAAAAAAAAAAACACAAAATAAACATTTTCCCCTCACATTTCTGAGATGGAATGTTCTGGAAACTGTGAGGAGGCACACACTTACACCAATCCAGCATTCAACAGTCTTCCGATAAAAATGGTACCTCACTTGTGTGGGTATGCCAAGTACCCGCGACTGGAAACAGCCCAAAATACAACGTGGGCACATGACATTTTTTCAGTGAAAACAGACCCTTTTTTTGCAATGCGCCTAGCTGTGGATTTTGGACCCTAGCTCTGCCCGCACCTAAGGAAACCTAGAAAACCTATACATTTTTTAAAACTAGACATCCAGGGAAATCCAGGATGGGGTGACTTGTGTGGCTCTCACCAGCTTTTGTTACCCCGAGACCCTTTCAAATCTAAGACTTGGTAAAATAAAAATTCCTCACATTTCTGTTAAGCAAAGTTCTGGAATCTGCGTATATCCACAAACTTCAACTCACTCAGCACTCCGCAAAGTCTCCCAATAAAATAGTACTTCACTTGTGTGGTTAGGCCTAGTGCCCGTGACAGGAAACGTCCCAAAACGCAATGTGGACACATCACATTTTTCCAGTGAAAACAGACCCTTTTCAAGTCGAGCCTAGAGGCAGCGCACATGCGCTGCTCGCTCTGCGAGGCATGCTGTATTGGAGTATGCACTAGAAGCCCCGTCCACTCTCCCCCCCTGTTATTGTCCTCCGTAAATGCTAGCTTCTGATTTGTAAATAAGCTTGTTAGTTCCTCCTTGGTACCGCCTTGTCTGCATTTGTTACCTCCAATAACGACTGGACCATTTACTTGGCTTGTTACACGGTCTGCGTTACAAGTGGGTGAGCACTATTTTGTTTATTGACTAATGGGGACAATGCCAGTTGCTTTTTGCATTTGCAGAGCACCCACACAGGACCATGGTGGACGCTTTTCTCATGGAGTGCTATGCCGCTCTAACTTTAAAAGTGGCTGCCCCCTACCCTGACAGCACTCACGCTACAATGGAGACGCTTTTGTAATTGTTTAAGAAGAACGCGGTGCCCGCTTTAGGGACACTGCACTTTTTCATATTTTTTTTTTTTTATAAACTTGCCCGCTTTAGGGCCACCGCAATCTGTTTTTTCTTCTTTACTTCATTGGTGAGCGCAGCACCCGCTTCACAAACACCGCACTGCAATAAAATAGGTCTCATTTTTGCCAAAGTTTGACCTATTAGTATTGTAAATGACAATGATCATGCAATTTTTCTGTGGTGAGCAAAGGGTCTTGTCCAAAGGGTCGCTCCCCCCTCCCTGGTAAGTGGATCCATGCTTGGAGATCGCCCTCCTGGGGCAAACACCAAGCAGGGATCCACTAGGGAAAGGTACCATTTGAAAGGGGAGATTCTCCCCTTTCCAATGATACCTCTCCCATGTAATTCGGTGCTCGGGGGGCTGAGATAGCCCCATGAGCACCGAAACAGTAAAACTGAAACTAACTTTCATTTTCAAAGTAATGACTTCAGCACGGCATGCGCCCGATCGTCATTGCACTGAAAAAAAGAAAAAAAAAGCATTGGCAATGCCAAAATATCCTATTAGCTTTGTTGTGAGTTTTCACCACATCACTTTCATTGCTGTAGACAGATTATTATACCCTTTCGGTCCTGACGAATCGCCTCCAGATTAGCGATTAGGCAAGAAACATGTTGACCTTGCACACAAAAGAGCGCCTTATCTGAGACATAAGCTCAGCCCTACGCCTCTTGTTTTACTCAGGGTAGGAGACCCACTGATTAAATTTGTAGTTGCTGGTACTCCCAATCCTGTTTTAACTCACATATTACACACTTTTTTTGTCATCTACACTCAGCAGGCCCCTCACCCCCATGGCACCAAACGGCTATTGGAAAATAGATCTCCGCCAAAGTGCCCTTCATTGGGAGCCCGTATGGTATTGCAACGCCGACCAGACGAGGGGCAACCCGATGATTAAGCATGACACCCACTTGGGTGTGTGAGAGCCCTAAATTCCAATAAAATGGATTTCCAACTCTGAACCATTCATCGTCGAGTAATCTGTGAATTCCCTTCAACTGACTGTTTTTACCAATCAGGAACAGCAGATCACCTTTTTCTCTTCTACTTTAATAACACACTTCATATACATGTAAACAGGGCCACTGGAAATATGCCGCAGGGGAGGGCCAAATTGTGCAACAGGATTGATAAAATTAGTAGCAGAAAAAGCTAATTATGTGGCACCATCTTTGACAGTATGTTATTTTACCATTTTAATACCTATTAATACTGTCTGGGCATAGTTGCACCTTATTTGTACCAATTGTAAGACCTGAATACAGCAATCAGCAGCTGAAAGGTCCTCAGTTCATCTTTGTAAAGAGTGCGACACTGCATGGATTCACATTTTGCTACTTTTGTTTTAATAACTTTGAATCTGTTTGAGCTAGAATCAATTTTTATTAATTAAATGTAGCAATTATGCAGCAGATGATGGATTATGTTGCAAGCCCATAATTATGCGGAAAATGCAGTGGCCGAGATCTTGTTAAGCTATTTTATGTCACTAAGATTGGGCCTCTGGCTTTTGAGTGGGTTGCTCACCTGTAGGACAGAATAAAGAAGGGCTGCCAAAGTCAATTGTTTTTGCTTAGTTTTTTTATAATCAATGCAGCTCACACACACATACACCACAGGCAGCGAGAGGAATGCAGGCAGATCAAGCCTCATTACCACAACCAAGGCCTACTCTTATTGGCTACAAAAAAAACAGAACTGGAAGAAGCACAGCATCAGACACGTTAAAATCTAAGCAGTCTGCAGAAAGAAAATAAACGGTAAACAACCACAGACCCTTTTTAGGTCTCGCCTGACCCAGCGCATGCGCTGGTCTGGCGAGACTTATTGAGAGGGCTCCAAAAAGTGCTACCACGCCAGCCTAGAGCTACAGTGCATGTGTGCGCGTGCGTGCGCCGCGCTTGTCCGACGATCACTTTCGCGGCCGCACGGCTGCTTGGCATAGCCAATAGGTCTTGCTTTTGGGACCTTATAAGTGTTTAGTTATGCAACTTTTGCATGGCTAAACACTTATAAGGTCCCAAAGGCGAGACCCATTGGCTATGCCAATGCTAGTTTGCCCTGTTGGTGCTAGTGTAGGACAGTGAGGGGAAAAGATACTCAAAGGGTAGTTAACTAGCAGTTTTATTGTCAGTAGATTAAGGTTCTCAGGCTAATCCAGGCTGTCATTTTTGTTGTTGTTGTTGGAAAAGGTGTGTGCACTGTGTAACTTATTATTGCAATCCATCTAGCTAGAATGAGGTATATGTGTGTACGTTCCTTTTCTTGCAGTCATGTATATTTTCCTATTAGAAGGCTGGTTTCAAGGGGTCCAGATCAGCCACGGCCCGTATAGGGCGGTGACGTGGGGCGGGGGGAGCGGCAGGGTGGGGGGTAAAATACAGGAAACGGACGATTTCAGGTAAGTAACGGGGGAAAAAAACGAATTTCGTTGCGTGCGCTGCATCCCCAAACGCGATGCAGCACGCGCAACAAAAATTTGTTTTTTATTTTTTCCGTTATTTACCTGAAATCGTCAGTTTCCCGCATTTTACAAACCCCCACCCTGCCCCTCCCCCACCCCAATACCGGCCATGACTGGTCCAGATTGATAGTTTAGCTGTGCCTGTGAGTGAAGCTGGGGGACTGGAGCTTCGAAACACTAAAGCAGTTGCGACTGTTTCACCAGCATGGTTATGAAATACATCATTACATAAGAAGACTTGGGTTACAGTGGATCATTTAACTTTATTTTGTTTGGGGGAGTTGGACAGCTTTCCAAACATCTGTGCGGTAGACTCAATGTATTTAACTGTAACTGGTAAAGTTCTAAAAGGAAACAGATTTCCCAACAGCCCGGGCCTGTGGACAGCATGGGTGCAAAAACAGATATTTACCCAACAGTTCTACAGTACTGATCTTTAGGTGGGCCTAGTATAGCTAAAGCAAGGGGCATGTCTTAAGTGGTCAACTGTCGAAACCGAAAACCTTTTTAAACAAGCATTTGCAATGCAATAGGTCTTGCATTTACGCGAGTTTAGCTATTGGCATTGTAAATGACAATGCCTTTTATGTAGGTTTTAAAAAATGGAAAAATAAAAAAAAAAGGGCATTGCTATTTGCAATGTCAATAGCTCAAACTTGCCTAAATGCACGACCTATTGCATTGCAAATGCTTGTTAGATTAGTGAGTAGAAACGCTCCCTTTCGGCCGGCAGGGCAAATTAATTAAATAAACAAGCACGGCCGCTAAAGTAAAAGCGGACAGCGCTGCAAAAAAACAAATAGTGCTTACCGACTTAGGAAGGAGACCATGTAACGCCACAAGTAGAAGTCCCAGTCCTCATGGGAAGGAACAAATGGCAACAGGGCGGTAACAAGGAGGGACTAACAAGCCTCATTATCAATTGGAAGCCAGAATTTACAAAGGACAATGACGCAAGCTAATCAAAAATAGGTGTGGAGAGAAGGCGAGGCTTCCACAGCATACTTTACTACATGCCTCGCAGGGCGAGCAGTGCATGCATGCTCTGCTAGGCTCGACCCAAAAAACAAATCTGTTTTCAACCCTTCGCACCAGTATGTGGGCAAACCACCTTCCATTCTCATGTTTCTTTTAAGTAATAAAGCACCATGTAGTATTCTAGCCAGCGCAACGAAGGGCTACATACTGTAAATTTCAATCATGTGCACTGTACTTATATTGTGAGTTTATCCTTTAATGGACATTTACATCCAAAAATCAGTGGCAATGACCCTGCAAAGCCCTCACTCGTGCAGCTCTGAGAGACTTGGGCTACAGGCCAATATAGCAGAACAAACATGGCGGTCTCTGCAGCCCCATGGCTAGCATTTTATTTGGAAAATATTGCCTAATGTCTTCAGTCTTATTTTATTTCAATGGTCAGCAATGTTCCTTCTAATTTTTTTCCTCTGTGTATAGCAGTGTGAGGTCTCAGTGCGCTCCAGCCACGGCAATGTGCACCAGGAACCCGATCGCGTGTGTGAGTGCAGCAACAGGGGTTCTGACACTGGGGTTCCTGCTTGATTGTGCAGATAAAGAACCTAGGTACTGGAACAGAGGAGGCCTGTTTGATTGGGTAGGCAGGGCCGGACTGAAAACCCATAGTAGCCCTGGCAATTTTGCCACATCGGCTCCCACCCACCAGGGGTGGGGTGGAGGGGCAAGTGTCAAGCACTACTGCATAAAACCGGTCCCCAGCACTGGTGCTTTTGTTACTGAGGGCCCATATTGCATCATCGCTGCAAAACAGCCCCCAGTAACAAAACTGGCCCCCACTGCTCCAAAACTGACCCACCCCCCCTTTCGAGCCTCCCAGGCAAACGCCTGATGCCTGCTAAGGCCAGTCCAGCCAGGGGGGTGGCCTTCGTATTGGTGACTGGCGTACAATGGTTGTGTCATGTTCGAAATGAGAAAGCGCAGAGCATCTGCAACCATGACAAAGCTACACTAATCTATATTAGGAAACCGGGGCAACCTGCTTCATTCCACAGTGCCAGTGAACCCCTTCTTTCCTAACTAACTACACAGCGGCGGCTCAGGGACATCTTAAGGACGTTTTTTGGGGCCTCTGTGTGATTCAGCTTTGAATTTATGATCCAATTTCTGCTCTCTCGTGTCCTCTTTGGCCAGATCACAAACAGTACACAGACACACTGGTTCAAATTCAAAATGTGTTTATAGTTAATATTCAGAGACAGTGATGTTCTAACACAGTAGAAGCCCACTAATACTACTGCAAATAATCCCTGTGACATCCTCCCATCTCTCATATCTGAGATCCTGTTTGGATCTAAAATAAACACTTTTTATGGATCTTGCATGAAACAAACACATTTGTCATAAAATGTCTGTAATACAATCTCACACATTACCCAGATTAAAAATAAATTAAAGGAAAATGCTATTTGCAATAATCGGTTTTAGACTTATTCAAAGTCATCAGGGCAAGACTCTCTGCAGAACAGAGTCGGCTCTACCAAGGCGGGGGCTACTCCACCCTTTAAAACTGATAATCATGAGTTCAGTTATCAGCTCTGAAGATGGTTTCCTGGATACGCGGGGGTGGGAGGGGGGAAGAATGTACAGAGAAATCCACCATGTGTGCTTTCAGAGTCACTAACATGCGTTAGTGATTCTGAAAGCACACATGGTGTTTTTAGACTTGGTCAGGGCTTTAAGTGGGATGAAAAAACTGGGGGGGGTCTCTCAAAGGGGCGTGCCTGATGTAATTAAGGGCAAAGGCTTATATACACGCAAGCTAAAATCTGTGCTTAGCATAGTGTGCCGCCCGACCGTTATTGTGCTGCCTCTGCCATTGCATCCAGATATACAACAACTCACATTATACCTACAACAAGCCAGGACTATTGACTTTGTCAATGGTTGTTCGTTACATAAGATAAATAAGCAACAACAAAGGCTTAGTTGAATAGAATATTGAAAATGCCTCAGTTCTGAAATGATCAGACTGTGAAAAAAACTATAAAAAGTCCTCTGAAGTTTCAAAGACTTTGAGCATTTGCACTGCAGCAGAGTTGAGATTTTCTTTTACCCTGAGGGTGAGGGCAAAATATAAAGAGCCTGACTGGGACCTGTCTCAGCACCGGCTTTTAAAACCTCAGCATCGGCAGGACCCAGCCCACTTAAAGCCCTGGGCTTGCTGCATGCTTTTTGTTAATAGAGCGTGGCTACGGGCAGATTGTGAGCATTTTTGAAAGTATACATGTTAATTGCAGCAATTAAAAAAGGCACGCAATCTGCAGCCCTCTATTAACAAAAGGCATGCAGCAAGCCTAAAAACAAAATGTGTGCTTTTACAATCACGAATATATGCTACTGATTCTGAAAGCACACGTCCTGCTTCTGGACTTGCTACATGCCTTTTGTTTTTTAATTCTTTTTATTGATGACCTAGTCACAGAATACACACATTACACAGACATTAACCAATAGGAATGCTTCGACCTTGTTAACTATCCCATGGATCCCAAATTACCCGGTATATCGTGAGAGTAGTACATTCCATAAATTATTTCTTATTTTACTCTGGGTCTCTTTCATTGTTCTGCTGTGGGGGTTCGCATATTCCTACCCTGTAATTGTTCCACTTATCCCAGATCCGTGACCACTTGCGGGGACACCCTCTCGACTCATACACCGTCCTCTGTCAACATGCACCAGTCCATATTCCTCTCCCACGCCTTCAGAGAAGGTGGCTCTTGCGCTCCCCACAATCGTGCAATGTTCCACTTTGCGAATATCATACCCAAGGTCACCCATATCTTCTCCTCGGCGTTTAGGTCTGTGGGGCCCCAAATATTCATGAGGCACAGTTTTCTGCTACAGTCGACCTCGCATCCCATCACTTCCGCCATACACTTTGTAACCTCGGACCAATACTCCTGTATACGTGCGCAGCTGTATGCCTTTTGCTAATAGAGCGTGACTGCAGGCAGATTGTGTGCATTTTGAAAGTATACATTTTAATTACGACGTGTGCTTTACACGTCGTTCTTTTGTGCTTGCTGCATGTTTTCTTAATAGAGCACAGCTGCGGGCATTTGTGAAAATATTTGTTCGTTGCAGCACCGTCATGCGCTGGAATGAACAAATATTTTCACAATGGCAAATTAGCCCGCAGCCGTGCGCCATTAAGAAAAGACATGCATCAAGTCCAAAAGAACTACGTGTAAAGTACACGTCGTGCATTTGGACTTGCTGCATTTCTTCTCTTAAAGGAGCACTGCGCGCTGATTGTGGGCCATTCTGAAAATATTTGTTAATTGCAGCGCATTACTGTGCTGCAATTACCAAATATTTTCACAAAAGCCCACAAACCGCGCCCAGCCACGCTTCATTAAGAAGGAAAAACAGCAGCAAGTGCAGGAGCCACAGCAACCAGGAAATTACCATTTTTAACGCCGCTGTAGTGCTAGAGGCACTCTTGTGGTTTGAGACCCTGTGATGCCCTTTGACTACCATTATTTTAACTAACTTTAGTGTGTTATTTCAACCTAGTCTGGATGTACGAGACGGTCCTGCATATGCCTGCTTCTCTTCTTTCTTGTAATCTTGCTGTCTTTCAGTGGGAGCTGTCACCGAGTAGAATAGCCTTGCCAAGAGCAGAGTGTGTGGGATGTGCATTTGAAAGCGTGAGACGGGAGAGAGAGTTGTGGAATGTACTTTTTGGTCTCGAAGTGCAGTGTTGTGGGCAGTGATGCACACATGTGCTCGGTGTTGTGCATTGATGGATAAAGTGTGAGAATCAGTTGTGCATTGTGTGGTACATTAATGATAATTATTAAGTGCTTACTATTGGCTTTGACATGGCCTCATGTCAGCTTGTTTTCTGACTTTGCCTTGCTTCAGGTGTTCTGTGTGCACAGCAGCGCTTGCAAGTTGCTTGGGTTATTTACGTTCAAGGTCTTTCTGTTTTGGTGAGGGATTGTTTACATATTCTGAGAGGCTTTGTGAGCTGTTAGCTTTGTCAAGATAAAGGCAGGAACATGTGAGATTTGGAGAAGGGAATGTGAGAGCTCCTTCTTGCGGTGGGAATGCTTGCTTGGAACCTGGCCAGTTCTGGTAAGATTCCTCTGGCCCAGGGGGAGGTCTTTCTCGAACCTTCTAGTGTATTTAAAGCGGAGCGTTGTGGACTTAGAAACCGGGAGTTTGGAATCCGAGCGAGGACGGACGCGTCTATCTCAGAGCTTGGACCCTGGTTGCTGAAGCTCTCAATCACGGCTGTTTACGTCCCCAGTTTGAGATGGTGTTTTGCACCAGGTGATGTATTGAGTTTTGGTTATTGCCATTGTGATGTTTGGCCAGTGGCTTTGATCATTTGAGGCGTTTTCTTTGTGATGTAGTAGTGAGTTGAGGTGCACATCCAAAGTAATCATCTGATGTATATATCCATCTATCCATCTATCACTATATCTAGATCAATATATCTTTCTGATCTCTTGCAGGACGTCCAGTATATTTGCTTGAGTCTTATATTATTTGCTGCTGGTTTATTAATCGGTATTATTCAAGCATTTAGATTATTGCTTGCATATATCTTTGTATATTTGAACCTTCTGCATTTGACATCTGGGAAAGCTTTTGAGAGCATTGTGTAAAATAATAAAACACCAAGCCTTACTCTAAAGAGAGTCCTTGCATTTTATAAAATAAAACCTTTTTCTAAAAGTGCTATGTGAAAGTGTTTTGACTGCGCCGGGTGTTGGGCTACCGTGTGGAAGATTCTGTATTATCTGATAGGCGCAATCCAGCCACTCGCGATATACAAGCGCTGGTGCGAATGCTCTCATGGGAAGTGCTGTGGGTGCGTGCTCCACACGCAGCACTGCGTGCTCGGGGTAACAGACGTGCGCACGTACCTTAATGGGAACACTGATGGTCAGTATTTACTGCCCTCTCTCTCCACTGCGAGCATACAGGGTTAGGTTATTTTTTATTTCTATTTTTTTTGCAGATTTATATAGCACGAACTCTACCTTCGCACCGGTCTTTTTTATTTTATTTTTTTTGGTAGGAATGGGGAGATTAGTGATTTGGGCACGGGGAGATAAGTGATTTGCCCAGAATCGCAGGCCACGAACGCGACCCAGAGGCTCGAACCTTGGTTTCCAGCACCAAAGTCTGCAGCTCTAGCCGTCAGACCACATCCTCTCCCTCTTTTATGATGCGCTCTGATACGCTAAGCAACTTTTATTATATTACGCACAGCTCGGTGACACTGGAGAAGGCCAGGAAGTGGGCTCTTTGGGTTGTAAACTAATTTGCTAGCTTATTAATAAAGAGTATGCCACAAAGGGTACAGACTTAAGACGCACCGGAGTGTATTTTTCACTAATTTGAGCTGTAATCCAGAGGTTAAGTGAAGGAACCCATTGTTTACTACTGTGTTGCAAATGCATTAATGTAGTGCTTACCACCCCTGAAGGGCCTTTGAAGTGCTTTATGACGATGAGAATTCTGAGGAACTCAAAGTTAGTGGTTAGCCAGTGACTATTGTTGAAAGCCTTCCTTTGAATACCGGTTTACCATCTGACCAAACCGGTTGATCTTGGGAAACCACTATATGTCACTTCTTCTGATCTTCCAAAAATTCGGTAGCGCCTAGATGCACTTGATTCACCAGGGCGCGCTATACACATAGCACATACATTGAGAGGGGAGAGCTTCTGATCAGGGTGCTTTCGCCCTGCTTTTCAATTAAGCCAATTTACTACAGAAAGCAGGACTCCAAGCTGAGAACACAGATGAATAAAACAAACTGGTAGGAGGGCGGACTGCTCGACGAAGGATAAAAACAGAGATATTTTACGAACACTGTGAAAATCCTGCGAAAGTCAACACCTCACAGGGATGGCAAGTCACAGAAGAAGATGTATGAGAGGAAAGATCTTCCACCATCTCCAAAGAGACTTTGTATAAACCAGACATCTGAAGCAATGCGAGGTTTACAGAATGTATGCGCAGGACATTCTTGGCTGCCTCGGGCCTGACATACATTCGATATTGAGTATTTTGATTTTCGGCACACATTCTGCAAAGTGCTGCACTTGATACCGAAGGGACGCAAATGGAATCACTTTAAAAGTATTTTGGGATACACATGTGAAATGTGTTCTATTGTCCTAATCGAAGTGTTCAAAAGAGGAAACTTGAGCCCAAATCTCGCCTTTTCCCTCTCGACCAAACATCTGTGATCCTGGGCACCTCTCGTTTATCAGAAAACCAGCGATATGCTCCCCAGAGAATGTAGTTATCACATGTCAATGCGGACTGCACGGATCCCAGGAGAACTGCTTTGCAGACAGACAAGTTGAAGTCTTCTGCAGAATCTGGTCAAATACCTCCGCTAACGTGGGTCGCCCAAAGACCGCCTTCTCTATAATCACATTTGCAGTTCGTCTTGTGCTCCTGTGGGGGGGGGGGGGGGGGGGGGGGGACGAACTGTGCCAGCAAAGAAGAGGGAGTGCGGCGACCGTGAATCAACATAGGACAACAGGAGAAAGTGAAGGAGGGAGAGGGGGGGGGGGGGGGGGGGGGGGGGGGAGAACGGGTAAAAAAAAAAAAAAAAAAAAAAAGGCACAGACAACGTGAGGGGGGTACATTAGAAAATAGTGCTTAAAGGCTAAATATCAGGTACCATGAAAGGGCACCTGAAGTAAAAGGGCCAGTCGCCAAGGCGGGGCTTCGATTGACTAGCGCTACTCCACTACAAGTCTCGCAGCGCATGCGCCCCAACTCTAGGCTCGACCTACAGCCTCGGTAGGTTGGGGAAGCTCTTTCCCACCTCCTAAGGCAAAAATAAAACAAGCATTTGCAATACAATCGGTCTCGCCTTTGGGGCCTTATATGTATTTAGCTATGCAGCATATTAGCCTGGGCGCTGGAACATCTACTGTTCTTTAACATGGAGGGAAAGTAAGCACCAAACTGCGTGACACGCCTGGTATGAGGAACACATAGAAAGAAATATTGCCTTATAGCGGGAAATGGAATAGTCTAAAGCTCTATTTTTAATATAAAATCAGGGCCTTCGGTGGTCATATCACTGAAAATACAAGATTTAAAAAAAATTATTGTCTACGGGTGCTCGTGAAAGACAATTTCTATGAACCGGAATCTAGAGAATGCTAAAGTGATTCTGGTATTTTACTGACCTCTGCTGGCCATTTTCTATCCAAAAAATTAAATAGAGGCAGTTGCCAGAAAAATAAAAAAATGAAGTCCCTCAGTAGAAAGCAATTCTGGTATTTTACTGACCTCTACTGTTAGTTTTAAATGGAGGCAGTTGAATTAAAAAAAAAAAAAAAAAAAAATCCATACGTGGAATAAGACAAGTCCTAGGGCTGATCTCCAGAGCCCACAAATAAAGTATATACAAGAGGTCTCGAATGCTAGACCTAAAAAAATTAAATCCCTCTGCTGTCTGCAGCCGAGGGATTTTGTGCGCCTGTGCACATGATGGAAGGGTTCCGTCATGAGCTCAGAAGCACTGGGGCTCATAACAGAACCATTTCAGTCATGAGCCCTGAAGGGGTTAAATCATTGCCATGATATATCAGTCCAGGTCTCTTCATTAATTTAAACATAAACTACAACTCCCATGATGCTTCAGGCCCTTAAACAAAAGGCCCCCAACTGTTAACTTGGTCTCACAAAAATGGTGCTGTAAGTTAAATAAATACATTACTTAAAACCACAAACGCAGGTGGCGTGCTGCAACGTCGTGGGTGGAATAGGGGAAATCAAAGCAAACACATGAAGATGATGGACGGAGCGCTGAAACTTTTCGAACTCTTACCCCCAGTCACAGATCTGGGTTGAATCCATCATCGTTCTTTAGCTCACTTCGTCAGCTCAGTTCAGACTCCGCTATATGCAAATCAGTCTTGACCCTGTGCCTCATGAGAACAGTCCAGCCCGAACTGCCAAGCCAGGTCTTCCCGGAACCGGAAACAAGCATCCTGGGACCGGTTTTGGGTTAGCATCCCTCATCAGCCAAGCTAGTTTTGAATCCAGTGGCAAAGTGAGCAAGGGATCCATGTCTGGGCATACCTTGCCATCTTAGGGCAAACAAGACGATGGACGGAGCGCTGAATCATTTCAGACACTCACCCCCAGTCACAGATCTGGGTTGAATCCATCATCGTTCTTTAGCTCGCTTCACCACCTCAGTTCATATTCAGGGAAGATCATTAAAGAGAATAGTGCTCACCAACTCGGTAAAGCAGACCGTGTAACACCACAACTAAAAATTTCCGTCCTTATAGGAGGTTACGAATGCAGACAAGGCGGTCCCAAGGAGGGACTACTAATCCTATTCACGAATGAAAAGAAACAATTTGGTAAGGACAGTAACAGGAGCCAACTGAAAAGATGTGCGGGCTTCAGGAGACACTTAATTGGCAATACTTGCAAGGCCCTGGCCGGGGGGGTTTACCATTTTGTAGCACACTCAGGTTTCACCACAGGTTCCAGGGGAGTGGGCATTATGACATGGCGGTCATTCCCCATGGCGATCAAACATACCTGGACTGATGCAAAGGGCAGATAAGCCACTGTGTCGGGGAGATAGGAGGGAGCAGCACTCACCATAATGGCAGTATACGTTCCCCAGGGACTACATGTGTCTACATTTAAATACCTTGGTAATATTATGCTAACATTCTCTGAGGGGCGGCTGCTAGTGGGGGGAGATTTCAATTTGGCTGTATCGTGGAGACTTGACCGGCATCCCCCCCCAGTCATAGGGCACCTCGCAACTGTGACTCTCCAACTTCCTGGAAGCAATGGGGCTGGTGGACGCGCGACGGGTCCACTACCCCAGTGAGACAATTCACATTCCATTCGGGGGCCCGCAACAGTCTCTCGGATCGACTATATTCTCACTCCAGCAGCCCAAACGGAGAGTAATAAAGAGATCCGATATTTGGCACAGGGCATTTCAGACCACTCACCGATATGGGCGCGCGCGGTGATCGGAGAACAGCAAGTGGGAAGAATAGCACCAATCCATCCTTTGCACCTCCACATCCCAGCAGGAAAAGAAAGAATCAAGAGAAATGGACCAATACTTCCAAGAGAATGAAGGATCAGTCTGCCCAGACACTCTGCAAGGCCTTCAAAACAGTTGTGCATGGACAGGCGATCTCTCAGATTGTGGGGGCATGCAAGGAAAAGAATACGGAGATGGTCAGACTGGAGGAAGATATTCTGCAACTAGAGGGGGAAACTACGAAAAAATGGTGAAGAGGAGCTGATGCACACATTATACCTAAAAGAGAGAAGTATATAGGAACATCGCCACTGACCTGGCCAATACATTCAGTAGGGATAAATCAGGCGGGCTATACGAATTGGGAGATAAAGCCGGGAAGCTGTTGGCCTGGCTTGACAAAACGGGAACATGCAAATGGCCTAGTCATGGAACTAATAGCAGAAACGGGAAAAGACATCACAGACACAGGAAATGGCAGAAGAGTTCGCTAGCCACTATCTGTCAAGATACAAAACCTACACCACCCTCCCTGAGGAAGACTCAAGGGCCCTGTTGTCAGATATGACACTCCAGACACTATCAACAGAATGTGCTAAGCTACGAGAAAGCGACATCACGGATGATGGTCGCACAGGCAATCAGGGGCCTCTAATCCAGGAAGGCTATGGTCCCAAATGGTCTTCCCATTGAATTATACAAATTCAAGCCCGATAAAATCTCCCCCCATCTCAAAGCCGTGTTTGAGGAGAGCTGTGAGGTGGTTAGGCTTCCCCAAGAATCACCACACTGGTAGTCATACACAAGGAAGGCAAACCCAAAAAGAAATGTTCCTCATATAGACGTATCTTGTTGTTAAACGCTGAGGCCAAAATACTAGCAAAGTTGCTGGCCACTCGCTTGATCCAAGTTCTCTCTAAATTGGTCTATCCTGACCAATCAGGTTTTATGCAGACCAGAAACCCATCACTTAACCTACGGCGATTACACGGGGTTATGGGGCGAATAAACACACTGAGAGAAGATGCGCTGGTGGTATTTTTGGATGCCACAATGGCATTTGACACAATTGAATGACCCTACCTTCTCACTGTCCTGGAAATGTTGGGTTTGGGCCCCAAGTTTACTAGTTGGATAAAGCGCCTTTATACAGACCCTCTGGCACAGGTAAGTGTAAACAATATAAAAAAATATATATGTATATAAAAAAAAAATAATAATCATCAGGTTTTGTCCTTAAAAAGGGACCAGACAGAGCTGTCCTCCGTCCCCACTGCTTTTCCTGTTGACACTGGACCCCCTCGCAGCATGGATTCGGAAAGACCCCATTATACGAGGTTTGAGATGGTTGGAGGAATGGGACGACCGCATCTCCCTTTATGGCGACGATATTTTGTTGTACCTGGCGTCGCCTAGGGTCTCCCTACACAGGGTCCTAAACATATTTAATAACTTCAGAAAATACTCGGGATGCACTATTAATTGGTCTAAGTCACTGATCCATGTATTAAGGGGAAGGCTCTCTTCCCTATCTAGGGGATGCACAGTGACAGAAGCCAAAGACTGCTTCAATTACCTAGGCATATACATCACCACCGATCTCAGCAATCTCCAGACCCCGTGGCAGTGGTCAAAAACCGATGTAGAACATTGGAGGGCCCTACCCCCGTCGCTGTTGGGTAGAGCTGCACTATTTAAAATTATGTCTTTGCCATGTTTCTTATGTGTTTTCCACAATTCCCCAGATCCTGTGCCTGCGACATACTTTAAGGCTATATAAAGTGCGCAGAGAGAGCTACTCTGAGTGGGAGGGCAACCTTGAATATCGTTTCCAAAATTGGTGAGGGGATGATATGACGGGGGAGTGGGAATCCCCGAAATTAAAAATTACTACTAGGCTGCACACTTAACCAGCAACCACTGCACATATCAGTATTTTGATGACCCAGGGTATAGAATGGACAGATGGCTCTTACCGGGTGGGAGTTATGTTGGGGCGCTCTACTCCAGACCCACAAAGCCTCAGCTTACAGGACCCACAGGACACTGTCCAGGCATGGCACACCGCCAATAGGAGTCTGAGGTGGGCAAAGAGAATTACACAGGCCACTCCATTGTGGGATTCGGAACAGTTGGGCACGCTAAGAAAGACAAGGGGCTTCGATCGCTTGGAATATCGAGGGTGGGAGACCTATGGAGGAAGGGGGTGGTTGTATCCTTCTTGCAACAAGAATATGAAATGGCAAATACAGAGAGATTTAGATACTTGCAGGTGTGACATGCCCTACAGATGCATAACCCGAGGGGGGAAACTCCTCCAGAGGCCTCGCCGCTGGTAGATAGGCTCCTAGATGGATATATGCCCAAAAAAGCGATATCCCTGAACTACCAGAAGCTAATTAACCACACTTCTGACCCCCTTACGCAACTACGTAGGAAATGGGAAACGGATATACCAGAACTGGACAATGATGAATGTCAGGAAGCACTGGCCTCTCCAGAGAAGTTGCAATCTCTTCCAGACTTAAGCTGGTACAATTAAAAATACTCCACAGAATATATTTCACTGGGCCAGCAGTGGTCAAGATGGGCTACAGGGAAGCTCCTGGGTGTGGGAGGCAGTGTGGCCAGGAGGGCACGTTTTTTTTTGATAAACAAGTTTATTGTTTTTTGGGTTGTACAACATGAGAAACTTTTGGGCCCTTCGAACCACCACCACACAGCAACACAGCATGAAAACGCACCATAGTCCCGCCCTCCCCCCGAAACCCCCCCCCGTCCCCCTCCTTCTAAACAGCACTTTTATGGTATGTTGCCCAATGATTTCCCCCAGACCCTTCGGTACTTCTTGGGGCAACACCGTGCCTGATAAAGAGTTCGTTCCTGCGTCGCACACCAGTCCACCCCGGTGCTCCACTTGGCCAAGCTAGGCGGCTGCTTCCACGCCGCTGCAATGTCTCGCTTCGCTACCATAAAGGCCGTCATGAGGAATAACTTCTCCGGGCGTGTGCCATCCAGGCCGTCAGTGATGCCCAGTAGGGTGTGTCTAGGATCATGTGGCACCTCCCACCGTAGGACCTCTGTGAGTTTGGTTTCTATGCCCCTCCAGTACCCCCCCAGTTCCGGGCAAGACCACACTATGTGAATGAAGTCGGCCGGCTCAGAGCCCCAACGGGGACAACCTGTGTCGGTGGTGGAGGGCCCGCACGGTGTAGTCGAGTCGGTGTGAGATAAGCGTTGTGCAGGTAGTAAATTTGGATAAGCCGCAATTTGGCGGAGGCAGTCACCAGTCGGGGGGCCATAAGGGCATCCCACCAGTCGGCCTCATCCAGGGGACCCACCCACCCCTCCCATCATTCCTTAAGGCCTTCCAGGGAGGTAGGGGTACTGTTGATGAGGGAGCGGTAGATCCTGGAAATGCCTCCCCTCCCCAGGTTACCCATCATGACGCGAGCCTCCGGGGGGCTGTGGTCCGGCAGTCTAACCGGGCCCCCGCAATGATTTCTGTCTAATTTTTGGTCATTGCTGGAAACCCTAGCTATTGAGGACTCGTGTATGATACTAGGGGATTGGAATTTCCATTTAGATAACATTAACGATACAGACACGCAAACGCTATTGGCAGACCTTGATGCCTTTGGCCTTTCTTCGGAGATTACCTCATCTACACACGAGGCTGGCCACACGTTGGATGCTATATTTTCCAATATCATTCAACTAAAGGTCTCTGATATTCTGCCACTTGCGTGGTCCGACCATCATGTCATATTGGCCGGGATTATCGTCAACTCTGTACATTGTAGGAAGCACGTGCCAAGAAACCAAGAGTATTTTAACATTTGGAAAGCTTTAAACTATGTCGCTTTTAAACAGCACCTAGAAAGATCACGTCCCAAGATTTCCCCAGAAGCTAACACAGTGGCCAATCAATATACCTCCTGGATTGGAAATGCGATCGACACCCTTGTACCTATAAAATCTATATCAAATAATAGGACCACACCATCCGCCCCATGGTTTAATGAGGAATTAAGAAAAAAAAAAAAGCAGCAATGCAGAGCGCAGGAACGTTGTTGGCGTAGATCCTATGACATTGAGAGCAAAAGGAAATACAAAGACACTTTACATTACTATAAAAAAAAATAAAAAAAAATGATCAATGAGGCAAAGAAAAAGTTCTATGCACAACAAATAGAGAATGCGAAGAACTCTAGTAAACAACTGTTTGGAGTAGTACAGCAGTTGGCCGGTAAAGTGGTATTTCTAGCCCCCCCCCTCCTCGCAGAGCTTTTGCGACTCTATAGCAAAATTCTTTTTCACTAAAGTAAGCGATATTTATGTAGAGTTCGCATCTAAGGTCAATGTAGACTACAATATTTCTAATCACGGGCGGTTGCACTGTTCCTTAGACCAATTTAAAGATAGATACTGCACATATGAGGACCATCATACAGCAGATAAAATTGGGATCGGCACTGGATCCCTGCCCTCCAAAGATTCTTCTCCCAGTCTTGGAAACGATTATAGAGACGGTCACCTTAGTCTGCAATACTGTTTTTTAAAACAAGCATCTACCCAGATAGCCTAAAAAATACGACAATTAAACCTCTTCTTAAGAAACCCTCTTTGGATAAAGAGGAACTTAAGAACTACAGACCTATTGCAGGACTACCATTCTTGGCAAAAGTGCTTGAGAAGGCTATGAATTTCCAACTGGCAGAATATATAGAACAACATAAATTGCTCGATGATACACAATTCGGCTTCCGGAAGCTGCATGGCACGGAGACGGCCTTGATTAAAGCCGCAGATGACAGAGTCATCAAAGACCAAGGGGGGACAGCAGTATTAATACTGCTCGACCTGGGGAGGAGCCTAGCGCTTGACCAAGATGGCCGCGTGAGCTCTGAGCTCCCGAGACCCTCGCGCCCTCCGTCGACTATCCTGTCTCTAATCCTGTCTGCATGCACGGCATCGTGTAGATGACTTGTCAGGGAGACGATTGATGCTACCCGAGGTCGGATCGCCCACCGGGAACCGGAGTTATGCATGGCGGAAGATTGCGGCCTATCTCCGAGGGATGCCAGGGGCTGGAGTTGGCAGGATGCCCGACCTCTAGTTGAACAACAGCGGCCAGGCGAGGTGTGAACTGTCGGATGGAGGTCCCCGTCCTTTCACTTTCACTTTCTCTCCCTTTGTCTGCCCTGCCCCTGGAGAGCTCTTGGTGGCTTTATTTTCCTTTGGACGCTCTACATGCTACTCTGGCGGCCCACTGCAGACCTGATCACTCCTGATTCCTCTTGCTGAGAGAGGGCCGTCTTATCGGAACCGACCTGCTTGGTGCCAACCATGTCGGGCAAAGCAGAGGTGGATCGCCTGAAGCCTAAGTCTACCAGGCGGGGAGCCTATTCTCAAGCTAATAATATGGACCGCTATGCTCTGCAGAAGGGGTCACCGAGTGGGTCGAGCCAGTCGCCGGATACCCAGAAGGAGGTCTCGCCCTTGGCCCCGGAGCTATCGCTGCAGGATGTCATGGGGGTGCTCGAGGGGATGCAGACCTCGATTGGGAGACAATTTGATGCCCTGGCGCATAAAGTGGATACCATCATGGACGTTAACCTGATCCGCGCAGATTTGGGCAAAACCAACGAACGGGTTAAAACCCTGGACCTCAAGACCACGGGCCTCGCCGATGAGGTTTCGGAACTGCAGACCGAGGTTCGTAAGCTGAGGACCGAGAGTGATCTCGCCGCCCGTCGGCTGGAGGACTTTGAGAGCCGGGCCAGGCGCAACAACGTGCGCGTTATCGGGGTCCCGGAGTCCTCGGATGAGGCTTCGGTTGACCTGCTCGTGGAGGACTTGGTGCTTAACCATCTGCAGCCTAAGGGTCTTGGGAAGTTCTTCGCGGTTGAAAGGGCCCACAGAGTGCCGGGTGGGAAGCCCAGGGTGGGAGCCCCGCCGAGGCCGATCGTCGCCCGGCTCTTTCATTTTCGAGATCGGGACGCTATCCTGCAAGCATCGAGGGTAACGGGCCCGGTCCCCTTCCAGAACGCGTCGGTGAATTTCTATCCTGATTTCACCCAGCAGGTGCAGAGGCAGAGACAGGGCTTTCTGGGGGTGAAGAGGCGCCTTCGGGAGAGGGATCTGAGGTATGCCATGCTCTTCCCTGCCAGATTACGTGTGGTGTACGAAGACCGGACATTCTTTTTTGAGTCTCCCGCCATGGCCGATGAATGGCTGGACGCTTTGCCCCGACGACGGACGGGAGAGGACACTGCCGCGGATGGGGACAGTGGCCGGGATGGGCAAGGGTGATGTTTTCAGAGCTGGTCTGACTCGATTTGACTTTATCTAATGACTTGAATAGAGTGCAGTAAATGCGGAGGGTTGCGGGAGGACGAGGGGAGCTCTTTCCTCCCTTAGGGTACTTTTTGTAGATTTGGGTTTGGTAGGGCGACAGGCACACTGCAAGTTGGGGGGGGCTTTGTAAGCTGCAGCAGGGGTGCAGGGTGGGGGGGATGGTTGGGATTTTGGGTTTGTTGTTGGGGGGTTTGTTTCTGCAAGGCGTAATGATCATTCTCGGGATTGTTCCATGGTGGCTCTTCGGGTGGGGGATGGGCCTCTTTGTGTTTGGGGATGGGGGGGTAGAGGTTTAAGTGTTATTAGCTGGAATGTTAATGGTTTGGGAGATCGCATTAAGCGCGGGATAGTTTTGCAACACTTGAAACGGTCAATGCCAGATGTTGCCCTACTGCAGGAGACACACCTTATAGGTAATACGTGTTATGCTCTTAATAGGAAGGGTTATAAAATCATAGCTCATTCGGGATTTTCCTCCGGGTCCAGGGGTGTGGGCATCCTAGTCAGGGCCTCGCTACCATTTGAGGTGGACTCCACAATTGTTGACGATAGGGGGAGGTTTGTGGCGGTGGCGGGGAGGTGGGAAGGTAGAACTTTGGTTTTGGTTTCGGTTTATGTCCCTCCAGCCCTGCAGGCCTCCACGTTTGTAGATCTGGGTAGGGCCTTGCTGGATCTCCCGGGAGGTATGCTAGTGGTGGGGGGGGGGATTTCAATGCTGTCGGCTCTGGGCTGCTGGATAGGTACCCGCCCAGAGACACTGGGGGAGCTCAGAAGTGGCTCCCAGACTTACTAGACACACTCGGCCTGATAGATTGCTGGAGGCTCCGGCACCCCACACAGCGTCAATACACCTTCCACTCCGGGGCGCATGGTAGCCTCTCTAGGATTGACTACCTGCTCACTTTGGCTGCGCACGCCCCACTGGTGTCTGAGGTCAGGCACATGGCGCGTGGCATATCGGACCATTCGCCAGTGTGGGTCAGGCTGGATATAAGCCGCGAGGGAGGGGGAAGGGTGGCTCCTATTAACCCCTGGTACTTTCGAGATTCCAAGATGCGCAGCGCACTGGTGAAGACAGTGGATAATTTCTTCAAGGACAATCAGGGGTCCGTGGACTCGGCTGTGTCGTTGTGGGAAGCATTTAAGACCATGCTGCGAGGGGAGGCCCTCTCACTTGTAGTGGCGGCCAAGCGGCGGAGAGATGGCGAGGTTATGCAAGTGGAGGAGGAGATCGGGGCTTTGGAGGGAGCGTTAGAGGAGGAGGTAACAGTGGCCTCCCTGCATGAGCTGAGCTTGAAGCAAGCCGAGTATAAGGACCTGGTGACGAATGCCGCTAAGACCCTCAGTAGGGAACAGCAGGGCCGCCTGTATGATGTTGGTGACAAGGCCGGGAAACTCCTAGCTTGGCTGGACAAAAAAGAACGGGTTAATAGAGTAGTGCCGGAGCTGACGGGAGAGGGGGGGAAGAGGTGATTGTGGAACCTGAGAGGATTGTACAGTGTTTCTCGGACTATTTCCGTAAGGTTTATGCCTCAGTGTCGGATAGGCCGCCCGAGGACTCGCGTGACCTCTTGAGGGATATCGCTCTGCCCTGTCTCTCTGATGTAGATAGAGATGATCTTGATGGAGACATAACGGTCGATGAGGTGGCGGGAGCTATTCGCGCGCTGAACCCGGGCAAGGCCTCGGGCCCGAATGGCTTGCCGATTGACCTGTATAAGCTGTTCCCGGATAGGGTAGCCCCTCACCTGCGCGCCATGTTCGAGGAGGCGCGGGGGAGTGGGACCCTCCCGTTGGACCAGAGGCTGGCGACAATTGTGATACACAAAGATGGTAAACCCCGAGATAAGTGTGCCTCATATAGGCCCATCTCACTCCTCAATGCCGAGCCGAAGATTCTGGCTAAAATCCTGGCGGGCCGATTGGTCAGGGTACTTGGAGACTTGATTCACCCGGATCAATCCGGTTTTATTCCGCATCGCAACACCGCGTTAAACCTTCGGCGCCTTCATGGTGTGATCGCCAGGGCTGGCACGCTGCGAGAACCGGCTATTTTGTGCAGTCTCTTGATGCCACGATGGCCTTTGATACGGTGGAATGGGCGTATTTGTGGGCTGTGCAAGCCAAGTTCGGCTTTGGCCCTGGTTTTGTGAGTTGGGTGAGGTTGCTGTATGAGGAACCCCTTGCGAGTGTGGTGGTAAATGGCCGGGCATCGACTCCGTTCCAGCTTGGAAGGGGGACTCGGCAGGGCTGCCCCCGGTCGCCTCTGCTGTTCGCCCTTGCCCTTGAACCGCTGGCGGCGTGGATACGCTGGCACCCGGACATACGTGGCCTTCGCTGGTCGCCCGAACATGAGGACCGCATTTCGCTATATGCTGACGACATCCTGTTGTATCTTGCCTCGCCCAAGAATTCATTCATAGTGCTTTGTGACGTTCTTACATCTTTCGGTAGGAACTCGGGTCTAGTCATCAACTGGAGTAAATCGTATTTATACGTCCTGAGTGGTGAGGTTCCACCGGTCCCGCGAACTTGTTTGATCAAGATTGCTCAGCAGGGCTTCATGTATCTGGGGATCTTTATCTCCATGGACCCCGCTTTGCGGTATGAGAGAAACCTGCTCCCCCCCCCGGCGCGCCTGCGGCGAGATGTTGAGGGCTGGCGGAGGTTGCCGCTCTCCCTCGTCGGGCGCGCTGCCTTGTTCAAAATGATGTCCCTTCCTCGGTTCCTCTACGCATTGCAGAATACTCTGGATTGGGTGCCGGCCAAGTACTTTCGGGAGGTCGAAAGCCTCCAATGAACGTTGTTGTGGGATGGGCGGCCGCGGATAGCGATTGCTAAATTGACGCTTCCATGGTATGACGGGGGTATCGCTCTTCCAGACATCCGACGCTATTACTGGGCCACCCAGTTGTCCGCGATTAACCATGGTCTTTATGGCCCGGCTCTCAGCCCTGGTTATGCCATGGACAGATGGTTGCTGCGCGGTGGGAACTATCTTAGGGCATTGTATTCGAGGTCCCTCGACTCGTCCCTCACGGGGCCCACTGGGGTGGCGGTGCGTGTATGGAAGATGGCGACTGACTCTCTGGGCTGGAAGGATAGGCTCACCCTAGCTACCCCGTTGTTTGAATCCGAAAGGTTGGGTAGGCTTTGGCATACGAAAGGGTTTGATAAATGGGACGTGATCGGCATCTCCAGGGTTGGAGATGGATGTGCTGATTAAGGGGAGGGTGAAGTCCTTTGAAGAGTTGCAGAAGGAGTATGAGTTGGGGGCATCCGAGTTTTTCCGATATGCTCAGGTGCGTCATGCCCTGTGGTCAGCCCTTGTGGAGGGTGAGAGGGTGCCTGAGTCCTCTCCTTTGGAGGACCGGATCCTTGATGGCCATATGCCAGAGAGCACGATCTCGCTCATCTACAAGAAACTGATAAATGTTCGGGCTGATATGCTTCTGGGGCTGCGGGACCAGTGGACCAGGGACGGACTCGAGTTGGATGATGAGGACTGGCAGTCTGCTGTTTCGTCTCCTAAGGAGGTTGCGATCCCGTCGCGTCTGAGGCTGGTGCAGCTCAAGATATTGCATCGAGTGTATGTGACGGGGCCGCGACTGGTTCATATGGGATTCTGAGGACGGCCTATGTAGGAGGGGATGTGGTATGGTGGGTACTTTCCTCCATATCATTTGGGAATGTGGGGTCATCACGGAATTTTGGAGGAGAGTTCATGCGGTGATGGGGGAGGTGACGGGCATTGCTATGCAGCCGGAAGCGCGGTGTTGTCTCCTGAATGTATGGGGGCCCACTGATCATGATGAGGCGCAGACCCAGTGGGTGACTCTGGGTAACATGGTTGCTAAGAGGGACATCGCGCGCTTGTGGGGTTCCGCGGGGCCCCCCACGTTAACCGCGTGGAAAGAAAATATGGACTGGAGTATGCTCAGGGAGAAGACAGTCTATTGCGCTAGAGGCCGCCCTCGGAAGTGGCATGCCATCTGGGGGCGGTGGAATCAATACAGGGGGGGAATATGTCTTGCCCCTGATCTGGATCCCCCCCGAGGAACAGCTTTCTTCTTGATCTTCTTTCCAGCTTAGTATGCAGATGTGATGGTTAATTGACTTCTTGGGCCTCTGCTTTCCCCCCGTTTTCCTCTTTTCACAGTACTGTAACTGTTAGACGATTGGGGTCCGGCTCCCCCCTGAGGGGCTACACCGTGGGTATTCAGTGATGTTGCCTTGCTGGGGTTTGTTGTGTGTTAGTAATTATTTAAAAAAGGAACCTTTTCACTGCTCCTTCAATGCACTGTGGACGCTTCTTTGTCCTCTCCTACCGAAGCTGCCGAACCTCCGGGTTGTCGGCTGAATAGCTGTGTCCAGATTCTTGAAGAAATAAAGGTTTTAAAAAAAAATAAAAAAAAAAATAAAAAAAAAAAATACTGCTCGACCTCTCGGCGGCTTTCGACACGGTCAATCATTCCATCTTGATTGACCGGGTCGGAAATCTAGGCATTCAAGCAAAAGCCAGGGACCTGCTTGCCTCCTTCTTATCAGGCAGAACACAGGCGGTAACGCTAGGCCCTTTTAAATCTGCTAGCCTGGCGTTGCCTTGTGGGGTTCCGCAGGGCTCATCCCTAAGCCCGACACTATTCAATATCTATGTGTCGGACTTAGCTAGGGTTATTAAACAACACCGGATGAGCCTGACTTCTTATACGGATGATACCCAGCTTGTGCTTGCCATTAAGAACAATGGGGATGAGGTAGCGGTAAGGTTCCAGGATGGTATGCTGGCAATCAGAGACTGGATGGCAGCAAATTGCCTGAAATTAAACTCTGAGAAGACTGAGGTGATCATCTTTGGAAAACTTTCCCCAGGGTGGTCATCCGTCTGGTGGCCTCCATCTATGGGAACGCTGCCGACTCTGGTATCTAAAGTTAGGAACCTAGGTATCATCTTCAATGATAAACTTAATTTCGCCCTCATGCAAATCAGACGGCCTCAACTGCATTTCAGAAATTAAGGATTATTAAAAAAAGTCATTCCATTCCTACCCGACAACGCGGCTCAAACAGTAGTGAGCACATTAGTTCTCTCATCTTTAGACTACTGCAACGGCCTTTTCGCAAATGCTCAAACTCGGGTGATAGCGAAAATGCAGTCAATCCAGAATGCGGCGGCAAGACTGCTTTCTAAAACCCCCAAATTTGATTGTCAGTCAAACCATTAGGGATTTTCACTGGCTTACAATCAGGAATAGGATCAAATTTAAGACCTTATGTCTTCCTTTTAAAGCCCTAAACAAGCAAGGTCCACAAGTTCTTCAAGATCAATTAACCTTATATCAACCCACCAGATCCCTAAGATCGATGATGAGTTTACAAATCATTGTCCCGCGCACAAAAACTGTATCTTGGGGAGACAGACGTTTTGTGGGATCAGCAGCTAGAATGTGGAATATGTTACCACTACACAAACTAAGTCAAACTCCTCTTCAGTTCAGGAAATTACTGAAAACTTGGCTATTTAACCAATAACGATGCCCACTGTCTTTGCTATATTTCATCCCTTTGACTACTGCTGAAGTCGTATTCATCCCCTTTGATTTTGCTGAAGTCTTAGCGCCAAGACGCCTAAGGGCAAACGTTGCGCTTAATAAATTGTAAAAATAAAATAAATACATAAATAAACGTCCAGTGGGGTGTAGGTGCGTATGGCATGGCATATTTGAAGGTATTTATAGAATTGGGATGAGTGGAGGGAGAAGCGCGCCTGCAGCTCTGGATAGGAGCACATACGCCCCCCCGCCAGACATCTCCCAGCTGGGAAATACCGAGAAGATCCCACGATTTAAAGCCCTCTAGCTCTGCAACCTGCCGCAACCATGTCCCATGCCACAGGGGAGTGACGCGGGTCAGCTTCCCAGTCCATCGGGTGTGGCGGAGCGCCGCTCGCCAGGCCAGGAATATTGCTTTGGTAATCTCCGGGCAGGAGGCGGGGATGGAGGCGCCATACAAGTGGTCTTGAAGACAGGAGAAACCTAGGTCCCCCAACTCCACCCTGTAGGCCGGGTCGGACCATCCCACCCCAAACCAGTCGTGAATGACCAGGAGGCGGGTGGCCAGGTAGTAGAGGTAGAGATTGGACATGCCCAAACCCCCATCAAAAAGGTGGGCAGGCGGCATAATGATAGAGCCAACCGCGGCCTCCCACCACACCAAAGAAATCTTGTTGCCATCCCGTCAAGCTCACGAAACCAAGGTCTTGGAAAGGATAGGGGAGTGTTTTGCATCACATACAGAAACCAGGGAAGAATCATCATTTTGTAGAGGGCCACCATCCCCAACGGATTGAGGGGTAGTGATTGCCATCTCGCCAGGTCCGCCTTGGCTTTAACCTGGGGGGGGTCACGTTAAGCGCCCAGCTCAGTTCCGGGAGAAGGGAGACCCAGATATTTAAAGGACAACCGGCAGAGGGGAATAGTATCCTGCCATTCGAAACATTCCCGGGAGGGGTGCAAAGGCACCAGAACCGATTTCCGCGAGTTTAAATACAGACCAGATGCTCGGCCAAAGCGGCCCAAGATGTACAGTGCACGACGTCCGGAGCGCACCGGATTTCCAAGGTACAGCAGGGCGATTTTGTCAGCCTCTAGGCCCGGCCACTCCCAGCCCTGGAGGAGAGGGTCAGTTCTGATCAGGGCAGCAAGGGGTTCCATCGCGAGCGCGAAGAGAAGGGGCGACAGCGGGCATCACTGCTGTGTCCCCCGGCCGATCCGAAATGACCCTGACAGCGCCCCGTTGACCAACACCGTGACACGGGGGCGTGCGTAGAGGACCCGCACCATTCCAAAGAACTTAGGGCCGAAACTCATGTGGGTCAGGACGTCAAACAAGTAGGCCCACCCCACCGAGTTGAAAGCTTTTTCGAAATCGGCGAGCAGGAGAGCGAGGTATGGTGTTAAACGGTGGCGGTGAGCCAGGGCCACATGGAGGCGGCGTAGGCAATGGAGAGTGCCCCGATTGGGCATGAAGCCACATTGGTCCGGATGGACGAGGCTCGATAAAAAGGGCCGGAGCCGTTGGGCCAGGACAGCCGCGTAGAGCTTCATGTCGGTGTTAGTAAGAGAGATCGGCCGGTAAGCCGCTCTGTCAGTGGGAGGTGGCGTAGATTTGGGCAGAACCACAATCGTGGCTATGTCGGCTTCCGGGGGGAATGAGCCGTTCTTAATCGCCTCTACATAGAGATCTCGCAACCTCGGGACCAGGCTATCTTTATAGGTGGCATAGAATTCCTGAGGGAAGCAGTCGGGTCCCGGGGTCTTCCCAGCGGACGTGCGTCCTATCGCTTTCCCAATTTCTTCAAGGGAAATGGGTGCCTCCAGGCTCTCCCAGTGTCCCGGCCTAAGCCGGTTGAGCCGTACGTTACTAGTCTCGAGCAGAGTGGCCAGGGAAAGATCCGGTGCTCGGGCCCGGTAAAGCTGAGAATAAAACTGGGCGAATGCTTCCGCTATTGCCACGGAAGAGGTCTGGAGCACGCCGGAGTCAGCAATCGCCGGAATGACGCGCGACGTCCTGGGATAGGTGGCCAGGCGATGTAGCAACGCGCCATTCTTATCGCCCCATCCGTACACTCTCGCTAGCGAAGACTGCCAGAGAAGCTTGGCCGTGTCAAGTGAGCGTTGACGAATCTCATCGCGAAGGAGCCACAGCTGCCGATTCCCGGCTGGGTCCCCGAGCTCAGAGAGAGATTGCTCCAGCCGCAGCGCCCAGGCCTCACAGGCGGTGAGCTGCTGCAGCTGCTTCTGGCGTTGCCGCAACGTGCACCTTGGCAGCGCCTCTGATGGTGGCCTTGCAGGCCTCCCAAAGGGTGCCCACCGAGGAGACCGAACCCCCGTTGGTACAGTAGTACTGGGTCAGCGCGGTTCCCACCGCCTTACGAAGTGTGTTATCCTGGAGGAACCAAGCATTAAAGCGCCACATCTGACGAGCCGTACGGGGTGGAGGGCCCAGACTCAGGAGGACC
The DNA here is from genome assembly GCF_964204655.1 of Triturus cristatus. Lineage (NCBI taxonomy): Eukaryota > Metazoa > Chordata > Amphibia > Caudata > Salamandridae > Triturus > Triturus cristatus. The sequence continues at coordinate 1,542,258,817 of NC_140591.1, forward strand.
GGAGAGTGATCCGAGATCCCTCTGGGGAGGATACGGACATCTTGGATGCCCACGCAATCGGCAGGAGGGGGGGGGGGGGGGGGGGGAAAAACGAGAATCGAGTCAATACGCACGTGGGAGTGATGGGCGGCCGAGGTGTGGGTGTATTGACGTGCGTGCGGATGCCAAGTCCTCCATGCGTCGCATATGCCCTGAGCCTCTGCCCAACCCGCCAGCTGCCGTGCTCGCGCAGCGCGGGAGTCTGAAATCTGTTCCGACGATTCCAGCTGAGGGGCCGAGACGGCATTGAAATCTCCTCCAAGAACAGCAGTACCCAGAGGGAAGGTTGCCAGCAGAGATGCAGCATGAGATCAAGCCTGCGACAGTCCGGAGGGTGGCGCATGGAGTGACAAAGCTGATCGGCCTTCCCTCGAGTGTGCCGCAGACGGCAATCCCCGTTCCGTGAGGGTCATGGGTCGCCTGTGTAAGGACAAAGGGGAGGGAGCGGCGTAGCAGGATGGCGACCCCGCGGGAGTCGCGGGAGAACCCAGAGTGCCACACCAGATCATACCCGTAGCGAACCAGAAAGGGACATCTCTCACCGAGTAGGTGGGTTTCTTGAAGCATGAGTAAGTCTACCCCTGCGCGCTGGGCATATTTAAGGACTGTGGTGCGCTTGAGCCTATCCAACAGGCCATTCACGTTCCAGGACAGGATGCGCAGCTGGGCCTTGGGGGCTAGGTCATCCATGGAAGCGGTGGAAGCGAGTCGCGCTGGGGGCGGAACGACCAGGGGCACGCCGGGAAGACACTGAACGGTGCGGGCACGCAGGGAGGGGACGGGGAGCATGCGATCCCCAGGGGGATGACGAATCCCATGCTAGGGGAAGCCAATGAAGGACGGCGGAGAGCGAGCGACAACGGAGCGCAGGCCAGTGTCTGTGTGGAGCCACGTGGTGGCACTCGCAATGTGCTGCTATGTGATAGGCCCAGTAAGAAGCAAACCCAAACTAAAAAGAACACCCTCCCAAGGAGGAACAACCACTTAACACCCACCCCCGACCCCCCACTTCGAGAAAGGAAGCATCTGTCGCCCTAACTTTAACTGACAACTACAAGGCCCCAAGCAGGAGCGCTTGGGTGTAAAGAGCGTGGTGGACCCCTCCTGAAGTACGGATTTAAGTGTTCTGTCCTAGGTTGCTACATAAGAGCGGGAGACCGCAGAGTCCGTTGCCCCCGCAGCGGGACCAGGTCGCTGCCCCCCCTGTCAATGCAGAACATGAAGAAAAGTCACAAGGCAGGGCTGCGGGAGAGGTCGGAAAGGTCTATATGCGTGTTGAAGGGGGGGGGGTCAGAGACTGATCCGGCAGGGGCGATGGACGGCGCTGAGATCCCCCAGCTGCATGAGAGGACGTCCCGGATGAGGCGGAGGAGTCTCTCGTTCCCCTCCCCGACACTCGCGGATCGTGTCCCAGCTGCCGCCACGCCTCGGCGCCGCCGGGATTGCGTGCGCCTCCTGCGTCGTGGTCGCGGAAGCCTGGCTGCATCTTGGTCCGGAGGCAGTTTGACGGGCAACACCCGCCCAGGCTGCAGCAAAGGTCTTTCTTCGGTGAGCCAGGTCCATGCTGCCCGGGGAGTGTAAAAAAATAGAGTCTTGCCCTGGAAAAAAAAAACGCGAAGGCGGGCCGGGAACGGAAGTTGGTAGCTGAGGCCCATGGAGCGCATCTTTTGTTTCACCTCCGTGTAAGAGCGGCGTTGTTCTTGGACCTCCCGGGTGTAATCCGGGAAGATCATGATGGTGTGGTTGTTAAAGGACAAGGGGCCTTTCACTCGCGCCTCCCGCAGAAGAGCGTCTGTCTCTGAAGTTGAGGATCCGCAGAAGGAAAGGGCGTGGGGGGGCCCCCACTGGAGGTTTGGCTGCCAATGACCGGTGCGCTCTCTCCACCATCAACCAGGTTGACAAGCTGGCCGCCGGCATCCAAGATTTGAACCAAGCGTCCAGGAAGTCATCGGTGCGGCCAGACTCGACCCCCTCCGGAAAGCCCACCAGACGAAGGTTGTTGCGGCGGGCGCGGTTTTCGGCTTCCTCTGCCCGCCGATGCAGCTCCTTGGAATGGGTCGTAAGCTCCCGGACTTGGTCTTGTAGCTGTCAGATGTCATCCTCCGCCGTCGAGATCCGCGATTCCGTCTCCATGATGCGGGACGTGGCGTTGCGGAGGTCCTGCCGCAAGAGCGCAACGTCCATCTTCAACTCCCCGACCATCCCCTCCAGGGACGTGCGGGAGGCGCTGATGGCCTGCAAGATGACGGCTAGGTCTTGGTTTGGAGCCGGCGCCGCCTCTCCGCCCGCCCATGGCGGGTCCAGGTTCGTAAATTGGTCGATTTTTGTTTGGTGGGACGTGGTCTTGGTGCCCCTGTCCTTGCCCATGGCGGCGTCCGGGGTGTATGCGCCGGTCCCTAGGCTTGGTACGGCGGACCGCCTGCCGGTCACGCCCGCCAGTCAATTCGCCTTCCGGTGCAGGGCCAAGGACCGAAGGGTTGGGGAGAGAGGGAAGGATAGAGACATGTCTGTCCCCCAGCGGGGGGAGGCCAGGAGTCCGTTGGGTATGCCACTTCCCCGCTACGGGCCAGGCCTCCCTCTCACCTCACAGTGGCCGTCCTGCCGAGGCCCACACTCTTAGTCGTCGCCAGTTGAGGCGCAGCCCCAGATCCGCTGCACCAATGGCGCCCGCGCTGGGCCTGCAGGTTCGTCACGCTCAGTAGGACCACCCCGCACTCGCCTCCGGTCCCACAGCAGGACCTCTCCAGGGGTAGGGTCGGGACGTCACCGCCCGGCCGGCAGCAGAAATGGAGGCCCCACATCTGGTCAGGTTGGGCGAAATCCAGGGGGGGGGGGGCGAACGGTGCGCCCCCCCTCTCGCCGGCGGCAGCTCCCAGCTGGTGGTACAGGGTGAGGGTGGGTTCCACTGTCAGCAAGGCCAGACTCGACCTCCCACGCTGGCCGCCGCTGCTTGTGCCCACGAAGCGTCTTCACCCCTCCCGTGGCGTCCACTCTCGGGGCCTGGCAGGATGCCGCCACTCGGCCGATAGCCCGCACAGAGGCTCCCCCACCCGACACACGAGACAGGGTGGGGGGAAACCAGGGGGGGGGGGTAGTCGTCCCTTACCGGCGCGAGCTCCCAGCTGGCGGCGCAGAAAAAGAATGGGCGTCAGTCCCAGCAAGGCCAGATGCGGCCGCCCGCACAGGCCTGCGCCACCCGGACCGGTCCGCCCGCGTTGCAGGGCCACAGCAGGTCCCGGGCCTCCGCCCCATGCCAGCTCCGGGGGCGCCCCACCAACCGTCACCTTCTCCAACTCACTGGTGGTCCGTGGAGGACAGGGGTTCGCCCCCTCGGGTTCCTGCAAAGGGCGGCAGGCTGCCGCCGGCTACACGGCCTTCGATCCTCCCAGGGCACCGCGGGACTCGCGTAGCGCACAATGCCGGCCTCGGAACCAGTCGGTTGCGTCCCTCACGCAGGCGTGGAGAATGGGCCTCAGATCTCGGCCTTGGATGCAGGAAATCGCCTGGGAACAGCACCGAGTGTGGCGCAGCAGCTCCTCTGCGGATGGCGACCTCTGGATCGCCTCTAGGACAGCGGTAGACGGATGTGAGGGGTCAAGCATCAGGAGCCTCACATCGGTGCGGCCATCTTGGTTAGCGCCACCTAGCGCTCCCAGGAGGGCACGTTTTAGATACAATAATATGGGAGTGCGCCCACATCAGTGGGTACTGGAGGGTGATAGTCCATTGTATGGAGGAGGCTCTGTGGTTGAGGCTGGAACTTGAAGTTAAAAGATGCTCGTCGAATATTTGGGAACCCACAGACTTAAATAGCAAAGAAAGAGCATGGGTGACGCTGGGTCTGATGGGTGCCAAACAAAATATCGTTAGAATGTGGGGGGCATCAACGGTGAGCACATGTTAAAAAAAAAATAAAAAAATTAAATAAAATAGATTGGTGCATGATGAGGGACAATAACATGCGTAGCCAGGGGATGTCCAAGAAAGTGGTCACAAATATGGGGCAAATGGAATATATATAACATCTGTACTTCTCCCTTCCTCCCCCACCTCACCTGTTGTATACATCACATATATACACCAACACAGACACCTACACATATACACACACACAAAGCAGTGTTCTCAATCAATCAGGGGGATTGTAAGCACGCTACTCACCTGTGTGGGTCTTCAGGTGCTGCGGGGGAGGGGGCGAGGGGGTTGCAGATCTGTTAGCCGAAGAGCCAGGTCTCGAGTCTTCCTGAAGGTGTTCAGGGAGGGGGCGTGTCTGATATCTGCCGGGAGCTCGTTCCAGGTTTTTGCCGCAGTAGGAGAGAAGGATCGGTGGACTTCTGAGGGCAGTCGGCCACCTGGTGTTGTCCCATGCTGCAGGGGTAGTTCCGAGGACGAGGACTTCTGTCTTCTTGGCGTTGAGCTTTAGGCAGCTGTTGGTCATACAGACTGCTACCTCCTGCATTCCTTTCTGGAAGTGGAGTCAAGCGGTGGTGGGGTCTTTGGTGAGGGAGAGGATGAGCTGGGTGTATTCAGCGTAGGATACGATGTTGAGGCAGTGTTGTCGGATGATGGCAGCGAGGGGGGCCATGTAGATGTTGAAGAGGGTCGGACTCAGTGATGACCCCTGTGGGACTCTGCAGGTGATTTGAGGGATCTGAGAGGAAGGGCTGTAGTCTGATTCTTTGGCTTCTTCCGGTGAGGAATGATCGGATCCAGTCTAGGGCTGTTCCTTGTATGCCGGTGTCGTGTAGTCTGGCGATGAGTGTGTAGTGGGAGACTGTGTCGAAGGCTGCTGATAAGTCAAGTAGGATAAGGGCTGCGGAGAGACCTTGGTCCAGGAGGGTGTGGATGTAGTCTGTGGCAGCAAGTAGGGCGGTCTCGGTGCTGTGGTTGCTTCGGAATCCTGATTGGGACGGGTCGAGGACGGTGTGGTCTTCGATGAATTGTGTCAGTTCTCTGTTGACTGTTTTCTCTGCAACTTTGGCCGCGAAGGGGAGGAGTGAGATGGGCCGGTAGTGCTTGATGTCGGTGAGGTCAGCTGTGGGCTTCTTGAGCAGGGGCCTGACTTCCGTGCGTTTCCACTCATCTGGGAAGGCGCCCGTTTCGAAGGTGGTGTTGATGGTGCATTGTAGCTCGGGTGCGATGGCGGCTCTGTGGCAGATGTGCGGAGGGCAGGGGTCGGTGGGGGCCCCCCCGAGTGGATGCCTTTCATGGTTGAGGCGGTGTCGTCAGCTGCGATCGGTGTCCAGGTGGAGATGGTGGGCTGGCTGACTTGTCTAGGTGGTGGCCGGCTGTGACGTCTGGTGGATTGTCAACAAAGTCAGATTTTTGATCTTGAGGTGGAAGTAGGTTCCAAGATTTTCGCAGAGGTCTTGGCATAGGGGAGTGGGTGGGGAAGATGTCCATGGCTTCGCTGCGGGGGTTGTTAACTTCCTGAATGACCGTAAAGAGTTCCTTGGAGATGGCGAGGATTTTGTTTTGGACGAAGGTCCTCTTGGTGGTTCTGATTCGGTTGTGGTAGTCCGTCATGGCGTCCTTGTAGGTGGTGTGGTATTCGGGTGTCTTGGTGTTTCTCCAGTTCTTCTCCAGGCGTTTGGTGGTGTGTCTGGCTTCTTGGAGATCGGTGGTGAACCAGGCGGCTTTTCTGGGGCACTGTTTGTTGGAGTTGCGGGGCGAGCTCGTCTGAACAGTTGGAGATCCAAGTGTGGAGTTCTCTGGCTGTGGCGTTGGATGCCGAGGTGTGGTTGTCTCTGGGTGGGATGGAGTAGAGTTGCTAGTCAGTGACCTTGCTTCAATTCCTTCGTGGTTGGTCAGGGGCTGGTTTGGGTGCCTTGGGTTTGTTGACCGTGAAATGTAAGCAGTGGTGGTCAGTCCATGGGGGTTGCGTTGTGTGGCTGAAGTGAACGCCTTTTCCTGCTGCAAAGATGGGGTCGAGGGTGTGTCCTGCAATGTGGGTCGGTGTGGTTCTCAAATATAATATCGTGAATTCGTCCTTTAAATCATGAAAATTCTAGTACGGTATTCTATTTTAGGGTATGGGTTCATTCCTGTCCCTCTGTTATTATGCTGTCTCCACTTGAGTAATTGTCTAAGACAATATAGTCCTAATAATATGCCACATATTCAAAAAGACCAAGCCAAACCACTATGTATTGCTTCACCATAGGTGCACCATACTCCAAAGTGAGATTTCCTAACTAACAAGTGCAAAACAAGGGCTTACCAACATTCCAAGCGGAGGTAGTCCAAGCTCACAAGACAAAGTAGGCAACAGTGTCTTCCCAAATTGCCTAGTTCAGATACTGTATACTGAAATTTACATGAGATAAAGGGCCTTAAATACTATCCCAATCTGTAGTGATCAAACACAATCCGTTAAGTATTCACCGACCACTAAGATAGTCCTTACCTCGCATGTTCACTATGGTTTAATCTTACATTAAATCTGGCTTAGCCATCAATTCACTTTGCATACTCTTTTTAGATATCCCCCTCACACTGCAGGCAAAACAGGGGGACATTATTATTGTACCTCTAAGCGGCATGATCTCAGAATCTCTTCAAACAAGAGAAGAGATTGAGTATAGAACTAGGGTGTTCTATACACGATCCCTTCTCTTGTTTGCTCACTTTTTGTTTTGTAACCATTAAAAAAAAAAAACCATAAGCCTTATGTTGCACACGTTAATCTCCGTCAGGCCTTAAGTTAACATGGCCCCTTACCGCGCAATTATGCGCCAAAGAAGGCGTACAACGCCCCCTGAAAGAGATGAAAACCATCATTACTGTTGGCGCAGCAGAAACTGATTTTTGTGCCCAGATAGTTTGTCAAATGTCATTTTCTAATATAACGCAAAGCGTGAGAGACATCGATAAAGTAAAAATGTGAGTTTTTACGAGATGGCAAATGCCCCAAGCACCGTGTGTACGCAAGAACCATGTCCTGTTCCAAACGTTTAAAGAAAAAAAACACCTAAAACCCATGACTAGTTGTGCGCCAGAGTTATTGTAGGCTCTCCCACAGTCCCGAAACATCTTACCTGTTCCTAACACAAGCGAGCCGTCTAAAACACCAAAGTCAAAACCGGATAGATAGTCCGATGCCCCTTAAATGTCCCTCCGAGCATGCTAATTGGTCCACAGCACTTTCATTTAAACAAAGGAATGACCAATATTGCCTCAACAGGGTCGGCCATCTGGTATCGCGTTTCCGCTCAATGGGGCCAGTTGCAATAGTATTCGTGCCATCTTCTAGAATACATTCCAATACCAATGCTCGACAAGAAAACAAGTGTTGAGTTACTCTTGCCAAACATCTGTGTCAAAGCTTCATTTGTTACCACAATTGCTTTAAATTCAAATAATGACCATCACAGGTTAAAGCCAATCTGGCCACAACATCGTCATACTATACAGCGGCTTCCTTAGTAATTTCATTCACCTTACTCCTTATTACACTTAAAGATTAAGCTAATTCAAACGCCCATTCCAGAGCAAATGGGCACACTTTAGGCAAGACACGAGTGTCCCAATCGATAAAGCATCAAACTGCCACACTTCGATCAATGACATATGAACACATAACACAGCCACATGCCATCCAGGGTAAATATATAATAATCATAAAGACTCAAAAAAGGGCCACTACAGATACTCTTATACCCAAGTGTCATGTCCAACAAAGACTTCATTGAGCATTCTGTTCATGTCAAACATATTCTCATTGACAATGATTAAGTCCGGAAAGATCAAGGATATAACTAGAAAACATCCCAGTCACTATAAACACCGGATTACCACATTCCAATCGGTAAGACATATAAAAATACTAACACATGCCATTCAATGGGGATGTCATGTAATCATTCAGATTCTTTAGGGACACTATAAGCATTCTAGTACCTCAAATGTGAACAGTCAGTCGTCAACTAAAAACCGTACCATTATACGTGAAACCTATGTCATTTTTCCGTTTCACAAAAGCCATTGCGAGTACTCACGTGATCTAAATGTACATGCACAAAGGTAATTTCAAAGTAGTTTCCATTTCACACAATTTAGAGAGTAGGGGCCAAACATCTAGGAAAGAATTTATTTTCCCAGTCAAGTGAGGGTGGCTCAATGACACTTACCCATCACTAACACAGCAGGTGTTAACAGCTCTTATTGTTTACCCTGATCAGTGTCTACAGGCACCCTGGACGGTCAAATACAATTAGATCTAGAACCTCCGGTATAAAGGAAGTGGTGAAATTCATGCTCCACATTTAAACCTGACTCCACAGTTCGTAGCATGAAACCCACTTGCTTTCTGTTTGTCTTAATAAAAGCTCCCTGTCACCACCTCTCACATTTACCCTTACCACATCTATCCAATGAAATCGAGAGGGGTGCTCCAGTCACAGTCATGAGCTGATAATAGATATGATGTATCCCTATTTTTAATAGCTCTCAAGTGCTCTGCAATCCTGAACCTCAATTCTCTCGTAGTGCTGCCAACATACACGTTCCAGAAAGCACAAATAAATGCATAAAGAACAAAAGTTGTACGACAATTGATGAAGCTGTTGATTCTGTATTCATGCTTTGTATTAAACCTGGTCGTCTTGTTCATTACCCAAAAACACATGCTACAGTTTTTACATGTGAAAAAGCCTTTTGGTTTAGGAGGTAGCCAATTCAGCGCACTGGTTTCTTTCACCTCTCGTGTGCAACTGGGGCTGACTTTGTCCTTAATAGTGCGACCTCTTTTATAGGTGACTGCTAACAAGTGTCCCCAACCCTGGAACGCTCTCCAATAAGCTCCAGTGTTTTTTTGAAACACACGCCATATCTGGTGGCTAGACGAATTGTAGGTTGTAAATCAAAGCTAAGGGTTTTTCTTTTTAGGTCGAGCCTAGCGCAGCGCGCAAGCGCTACTCTAGGAGATGACCTTTTGGAATCGGTTTGTGCTTTTTCATCAACTCGTGCATGTACTGCATTGTTTCCAATGAGTACTCATGCATGTACAGCATCCACCTTGCGGGAGCAAACAGCGGTGCCATCTGTTTCCAATTATCGCACCCGCGCTTGTGTACATTTGCCTGTCTCGTGGTTGAGTTAATTAGAAACAAATGGCAGTCGCGTTCACTTTTGCGGCCGCGTGTTTATTTGAAATTGCACTCCAGCTGCTGATATGGACAATTTACTGGCTGTCAAATAAGGTCCGGCCAGAATGCTGTTCACTCAATGCATCTGATTTATTATAATTCTTTCTGATGCCGTTTGCAGCAAATTTGAGAGAGATAAGGAGAGAGCGGGCAGTTGCTTTTCTGGTTAGGAGATTTTCTAACTTATCGCAGCTGCAAAGTGCCTTGAAAGAAAAATGACAGAAAAGCATATGTTTTCATTTCTGCTCTGTGGATTAGCATCACTGTACTAAGGTAAACATGTACGCAGGCTGCCTTATGTAAAAACATGCATTTTCACATTTAAAGCCAGTCCGGTGGTTTGGCGAAATAAGCGCTCATTTTCTTACTTGCCTGTCGGCAGGCCCAACTGAGCCTTTCATCTTTTGGCGCTCAAAAAAGCTGAGGAACGTAAACGGGGCAATAACAAACGTGTTCAGTAGAGGGCTTAGAAACCACAAAAAAGCAGTTTTAAGTGCTGAATAAAAGCAGTTCTTTTAAAACAAACTGTAATAATGTGAGACACCGCCCTTAACCTCTTACATCCTCCCTGAATATTATCTGTGGGCCTAAAAGGTAGTTATTGTTCCTGCTGTATTTCTAACTGGTTTTCCTCCCACCACAGGTTGCTCAATTTCTGTTACATTCATAGTGTCCTTGCCCCCTTCGGTGCCTAGTGTGATGCTGACCTCTGAAGGCCCCAGCGGTGCGTTCTTGTCAAGACCCCCCACCCCTTAGAAAGCTCCCTGTCACAGGACACCTCTCTCCACAGACCCTGACGATCCAGAAGTCCATGTGCTCTCCAGATGGCACCAGGTTCCAAGCCCGTGGCTGTAAACCGTTTTTTTTTTATAGCGCATCTTATCCGATAAAGCCTGCTTCTAAGCGCCCCGACTGTGAACCACTAGAGACAAGCAGTGCCAGATTTAAGGAAAGCTACTGTAGGCAGGATCAACAGAAGATAGAGTTTGCCGAGCAGGGGCGGTCCATGAGATCCGTCGAGCTCTACTGCTAAAGCACCTACACAGCTAATGGACTGCTGTGAACTAGTTGCCTCACAAACAAAGGAACTGGTGACCAGTATGTTCCACACTAACGTCAGCTGCATGAACCCACTAAGCTTTCTGGTATTTTAAACTGTGTCCTGCAGGAGTCACACAGATTTCTGCAGTAGGTGAACTGACCCACTGAGTTGTGTGACTGGGTTTAGAACCGGTGACTAGCAGGCTATAAGTGTCACTATATTAACCAACTGCGTTGCTGCAAAAGTGCGAACCAGTGACCTGCAAATTACACCCCTGATACTTACCCGGAGCATTACCCCTTCACCCACGTGGTGCTCGCTGATCCTAGCTTCTTAGTCTTTTCCTTGCATTCTATCCCCTCTGTTTCTCTCTGTTCCCTTTGCTCTGCATTCACGGTTTTCTTTCATCTTAACCTTTTTATTTATTTCCTCATTTATCTTTCTCATAGTGCCCTTTCCCCTTCCTCTTCTCTTCTGCCCCCCCCCCTTTTCTTATTTATTCTTCCTCTTGAACCCTTTTAATCTTCTTCCTGTGTTCCTGCCATTACTGGCTAGTCAGTTTAAAAAAAAAAAAATTTCTCATCCTCTGTTCTTTTCTTGCTCTGTTCTTATTTATCTTAGCGTTTGGTCCTTCATCTTTCCCCCACTCTTTATTTTCCCTTTTCGTGTTTAATGGTGATGATGGTGCTCTAAGTTGTATACAAAGAGGAGGGCGGGGTGAATAGAAGAGTAAAGAAGGGGGTAAAAGTGCACTGCTGGCTATGTTACTCACTTTTTGTGTAACGCACTTCTGTGACTTTCATGGCCTCGTAGCGCTGGTAAGGGCTGCCTTTTGCTATAGCTCCATAGTACCCTCAAAATCTAGCATGTTAATTCTCCCCTAATATCGGTCCATTACTCAAATTATAATTCACCTACTGTGTCCCAATCTCTACCCTCCCGTTATTTATATCTGCCACCAGTCAAAACAAAAAAACCTGTAACAAACATTAGATCAGACAGGAAAAAGTTTTTTTTTTTTTTTTAATAAGGTCATTCAATTAGACATAATTTCATCTTAATCATAGATAAGCTAACAAAAAAATGCTTATGACACTTTAATTATAGCTTTCCAACATGCTGCATAGCAGCAACGCTGCTCCACACTGTAGCTTGAACACATTAGCAAAGCCAATAGCTCTTACTAAACACTAATAAAGTCCCAAAGGCGAGACCTATTGGCTTTGCCAATGCTCATTTGTCTCTAGTCTTTACCTTTAACAAGTCTCTTCTATTGGTGTCAGTGGCTTTCCTCCTAGCATCATTTAGTAATCTCTCATCATATCCTCGTGAGGACAACCTGTTGGTGAGACTGTTCAAATTCCTCTCACACTCACTCCCCTCACTACAATTACGCATCACCTGTAGCATCTCAGAGGATCGATTTGATTGTACTAGTGGGATGCGCACTGTCTGCTTTTAAAATGCTATTGCAAGCAGTCTGTTTTTGAAATACGGTGCTCTGAATCTAGTTATTCTTTATGTACAATTTAACATCTAAAAAGGATATTCTCGTGTTACTGCTGTTCATGGTGAACCTCACATTTAGATCATTATCATTTAGGTTTCCAAAATAATCCTCCATTTGAGCCAGGGTCCCTGTCCATATCATTATGATGTAATCTATAAAACGCCCCCAATAGTGGACATATTGGGTCCGCTCGGAGGCCCCACGGGCCCAGGCATGCCTCCTCTTAAACCAACCCATAAAAAGGTTGGCATAAGAGGCGGCAACCCTGAACCCCATGGCCGTACCCTGTAGCTGTTGATACCATTCACCCTCATATAGAATATAGTTGTTTGAGAGTATAATGTCTGCAAGTTCTTTTAGCATCACTGAGTGTTTGTAAAAATTTGCTTTCCTAGTTGACAAGAAAAAGTCTAAAGCAATCAAACCCAGATCTTTTCGTATTCAAGTATAAAGACTTTCTACATCCAATGCTACAAACATCATGTGGTCCTGATCCCATACCACATCCTCACATTTCTGTAGAACATCCAGAATGTCCCTCATATAAGAAGGCAAGTTTATCACAAAAGGCTTTAAATACCCATCCACAAACTCTGAAATGTGTTCGGTGGATGACCCAATACCCGAAATAAAGGGATGACCCGGTGAGAGTTTAAATGCTTTATGTATCTTCGGTAGCGAATACAGGCAAGGAAATCTGGGCTTTTCTATCTTCAGATATCTAAACTCCAAAATCAGTCAAAAGGCATAGTTCATGCCAGTGTATCAACTTCTCATTAATCAAAGTCTTGATGCCTGCAATGGGATAAGTGTTAACCTTTCTATACCACGTGATGTCATTAAGTTGCCTCATAATATCAGCGTGATACTGCGTGCAATTCATCACCACTACGTTGCCCACCTTTTAAATCAATCAATGCCTGGAATTCCCTTCTGGTTAAGTTATTTTTCCCCATCCTAAATGTGGTGGATGTGTTGATATTGTCCTCTAGTTTGTGTAGATCCTACATTACACGTTCATTGAATAGCTCAATTCCATTTAATTGTGCACTCTAAAAGGACAAACTTTGACCTGGGCCTTAAATTACAATCTATGGACAGGTCAGATTGAATGTGCATTTCTTCTAACACCTTTTGGATATTACATTCATCATGTAAGCAGAGCAAACATTGTATATTCTTAACATCAGAGAGTCATATCTGTTAATTCAATGCTTTTATTCACATCATAGACTCTTCCAAGATTCAGAGCAAAAAAACATTTCAATAACCTCACAAAAGGTTTATGTAAGTTTCTGAGAAGTCACAAGCATTACTCGGGCAAAACCCTTGACCCTTATTCAAGACACTGATCTCATGTTTGTTCAATTCATGAGCCGACAGGTTTACAATCAAACCCTCAAACTTATTTCCTTCACAGTTGGTGTTTATACCACTCTCTGTTTGCCCTTTGTTTGTATTTGTGTTCTCACTCCAGTCTTTTGATCTATTTTTTCTTGATTTGCCCCTTCTACCCACTCTCCTTGTTTTGCATAGTTTGGATTCTGCTTGACACTCATTCTGTATCATTTCAATTCCTCTAAAAAAAAAGTAGAAGAACCTAGCGGATTGAATGCAGGCTTTGACGGGCCTGAGGAGTCATCCACAGATGAAACATCTGAACTACTCTCCCCGTTTGTGAATCTCGGGGGAATTGTCCCTCTGGACTTGTTTTTGCTGGATAACAACTTGATCGAATCTTTTAGCAAACGTATAAAACCTGCCGTTGTTGTAGTCTCGGTCATCCTTCACATTTTCTTATCCCTAATCATATTCTGATACTTTGTGATTTGATCTTTCAAAATCTCAATTCTTGGCACGCTTCTACGCTATTAGATGCATTTTAAAAGTTTGGAACAGGACATGCTTCTTATGTACACACGGTGCTTGGGGCATATGCAATCTTGTAAAAACTAACTTTTTTACTTTAGCGATATCTCTCACGCTTTGCATTATATTAGAAAATGGCATTTGACAAACTATCGGGGCACAAATATCGGTTTCTGCTGGGCCAACAGTAATGGTGGCTTTAATCTCTTTCAGGGGGCATTGTATGCCTTCTTTAGCACATAATTGCGCGGTAAGGGGCCATGTAAACTTAAGGCCTGACAAATTAACACGTGCAACATAAGGATTGATTTTTTATGGATACAAAATGAAAGGTGAGCATAGGGCGTTAAATACACGATATCTTCTCTCGTTTGAAGAGATTCTATGATCATGCCGCTTAGAGGTACAATAATAATGTTCCCCTGTTTTGCCTGCAGTGTGAGGGGAGATCTAAAAAGAGTATGCAAAGTGAATTGATGACTAAGCCAGATTTAATATAAAATGAAATCATAGTGAGAACATGCGAGGTAAGGACTATCTTGGTGGTCGGTAAATACTTCACGGATTGTGTTTGATCACTACAGATTGGGATAGTATTTAAGGCCCTTTTTCTCATGTCATTTTCAGTATACAGTATCTGAACTAGCCAATTTGTGAAGAAACGGATGCCTACTTTGTCTTGTGAGCTTGGAATACCTCAGCTTGGAATGTTGGTAAGCCCTTGTAAGTTAGGAAATCTCACTTTGGAGTATGGTGCAACTATGGTGAAGCAATACATGGTGGTTTGGCTTGTTCTTTTTCAATATGCGGCGTATTATTAGGACTATATTGTCCGAGACAAATACTCAAGTGGAGACAGCATAATAACATATGGGGGGCAGGAATGAACCCATACCCTAAGACAGAATACAGTACTAGAATTTTCATGATCTAAAGGATGAATTCAAGATATTATATTTGAGAACACTGCTGTGTATACACACACATATGTACACACATATCTATGAATAAAATGTTTGTATAAATGGGTGTTAAGATACATGGTCTATTGAAACAATGTATTATATGAATTTGTTGTCTGTGCTCTTGGATAGGTTTACTTTTGTACAATGTTTGTGTGTAATCAAATGTTTTTATTGTGTGTATGTGTCTGTCCTTCTAGTCTAAAATGTGGATACGAACAATTGCCTAAGAATTAAATTAGTTTGTTTACTATGTAAAAAAACAGTAACTTGTCTTTTAATATGTATTTGTATATGTCAATTGTGGTTTGTCTGGTTAAAGTTCTAAAGTTTTGTCTGGTGTATGTTTTTTGACAGCCCTGAATAAGTCTCACGTATAAGACAAGTGTCTATAAAGGATGTAAGAGCTTGAGCATCCTAGAACTCTATGAGGTCGGAATTTTAT
The DNA here is from genome assembly GCF_964204655.1 of Triturus cristatus. Lineage (NCBI taxonomy): Eukaryota > Metazoa > Chordata > Amphibia > Caudata > Salamandridae > Triturus > Triturus cristatus. The sequence goes on from NC_140591.1 coordinate 1,542,273,830, forward strand.
ACTCCAGCGTACTGTGCTCCTCTAGCTGATTAGTTGCATACAAGGTTTCAGACCGCGTCACAATACGGAATCTGCATTACTGGAAGAGGCTATTAAACTGTTGCTAGATCAGAGGAAAAACGCTGCATTGATCTTACTTGCTCTCTCAGCGGCATTTGATACAGTCTCCTACCACATACTTCTCCACTTTTTTAGGCCGATTGGAGTAGGGGGCCAGGCTCTCAAAAGGATCATTGCATTTTTAGAGTATTGAGGGCAGGAAGTGTGGATGGCTCTTTATGCCTATTGTACTGGTACTTATTTAGCACTTACTACCCCTGACGAGGTGTCAAAGCGCCTTTCGGCGAGTAGCACGCTACTCAGGAACCCAAAAGGATTAGTGGTGGATTAGGATAGGGAAATATGAGTATAGTATTAGTATAGGGAGGTATGGGTTAATTTGAATGAAGGACATGCAACTCTGTTAGTTCCATTGAATAGATAAATGGAAGGAATTGAGTAGGACAGAAAGCCAAAGTGTTATTTGGGAGAGCATAGTAGTAAGTTAAGGTCTGTGATAAGTAAATGAGATATGGATGAGGGAAGAGCCTGTAGAAAGGAATTAGGGAGAAAGAATTAGAGTAGACAAATAATGTTTGGGATGAGTCAAAGGAGAAATAAAATGAGGAAGAATTTAGTAGGATTGTTTGGGAGAGCATAGTAAACTGATGTTTGGGGTGAGCCAGGAAGGAGGAGTCTAAAAAGGGTTATTTTGAAGCTCATAGTAGTAGAAAGGGTTTAGGATGAGAGAGAGAGTAAAGATATAGGATAAATTGATAGAGGAATAGGGTGATGGTAAATAAGTAAGGTAGAGGTTTGTTTTTCTTATTTAAGAATGTTTTTTGTCTGAATGAGTGAAGTTTGGATGTGTCTGTGTCTGCCTAACTAGAACACATGCGAGTTTGTATGAGGTATCTATCCTGAGGGATGCTTCCTGGCTTTTTGTGAATGTAGGCGCTTATCATTTGTACTATATTATTACTTTTCCGGTTTTTTTCCAGTGTATGCCCTACATTGTTTTGTATAATTGCCTAAAGTTATGCTATATTTATATAGAAAAATAAATAAATCAATTTAAAAAAAAGCATTTTGTAAGAAAAGTTTTTTTTGTTATAGTAATCATTGTAAGGGATTGTTTTTCCAAGTGGTGTGGTGGGCTACTTTGCGACATTTTGTGCCCTTTAACGTATGATCTTGTTATTAGAATTGTAATTATTCACCAGGCAGGAATTTCTTTTGTTCATTTTTCTGTGTAGGGTGATGGTAGGACAGAGTAAAGCTTTTGAGAGAGTATTTTATTTTTATTGAGCACTAGGACTAAAATAAACAGATAAATGACTACATAGTAAGGGAATATATGTGGAAGGAATATAATGTATTGAGATTTACTGGTTTTATTATTGTGGGAGTAGTGAGTAGATATTGTTGTGGTTTTCTGTGAAAGATTTGTATGAGCAGTACTGCTGGTGAGTGGTATTTGAATAGTACAGGGTGGTGGTGTGTTTTGGAGAAGAGTATGTGTGTAAGAGGGGATGGGCAACAATTATAAATGTTTGTGTTAGATTTGATCACTGGAATAGGTAATGCAAGAAGCAGTGGAGTGGCATGTAAGGATTTTATGGTTGTGTTTAATTGGTAAAAAAAGGAAGCGGGTGTTGGTGGATGGTGTAATGGAGGCGGAGTATAGGTTGTGTCATGATAAAAGGGGGTCTGTTAGTAGCAAGTAGAGGATAGAGCTGGTGCATTGACAATCTAAAGCAATGGAACCATCCACCACTGCAGACGTTAAAGAGGCCATAAAAGGATAATCAGAAAGATCAGCCAATGAAATTGTCCCAGAGTATACGTAGTCTGCTGAAGTTACACTCACCTCTTATGATCTTTTCTTCTAAACAAAGATTCACCCTGTGGATTCCACCTAGCTTTCTGAAGAACGTGTCAGATGAATCAACATCACAAATGCCAATAAAGAGGATTACACTCTACGACAAATGTGTAAAGGTACCTTTTTCCGTCAGGCCAACCGCTCAATACCAGGCTGACCGAATCTGTGCAATTCAACCAACCTTTACTTTCTGGCCTTACTACATTTAAAAAAAAAAAGTGTTGCTACATTTCAATTATTTCCCCATGGATTTCCTTTAGTTCTCACACTTGTATAGAAGGGGACGATCCCATCAAAGTTAACTTAACATAGCTATACTGGATTTTATTTGGTTTTCTCCATTGTTCTTTTAGTAATATTTCAAAGCTATAGTTTCAAGATTTCACTGCTTCGTCTCGTTACAAACATGTCATGGTCTTGTGTGTATTGATCTTAAGTACTTACACAATACAGCATTGCACGAAGAGGAAGTTCTGAGTATGTCCCGTGCGACTATACACACACACAAGACAAGGATACCTTAAGAGTTCTCGGATTTGGGCCTTTTCAGTTAGTAAGTTGTGAAGCTCAGCTAAAGCACAGATAAAGGTTCCTCTCATTCCTATCCTACCAAAGAGGTTTCGTACATGAATCCTGTGAAATTATGTCCACTTCACTGCCCACATCTATAGGCCCCCGTACAACAGTGTGCATAACCTAAGTTTCACCTATAATGCAAACGTAATATTGAAACGCTAACTGAATATTTTAGCAAAATGTGCACCGTCTCATCTGTGCATCATTATTAACATTGTCTTTCCACTTTTTCTGAGTCATACAGATACCGTGGCCCGCATTGTTGTAATGTCTCAATACAAAGTTAACAGCATTACCCCCAGCCTTCCATCAAGAAACCATTTAAATAGCCAGATCTCAGCTCAGTACAGACCAAGTCGATCTAAAAAGACTGTCAGACCTTCTCTGGTGCCTCTGCAGTGGCTCCTTACAAGCAAAACCGGGATTTCAAGCCTTCTGCTTAGCATTGAAAGCATTTCACATACAAGATCAGAGACATCTCCAAATGTTTCCACCTCTGTCAACTATCCATATCCCTCTGCCCATCTACCCAAAACGGCCCTTACAACCAGGGCAGTATAAACAGTAAAGTTGAATATCCGCCAATTTGATCGGTTAGTAGCTATAAAATTCCTATCCCCATTACCTTCCTTTCTTACCAGATGAGCTATTTTGCCTTGCAAGGAGATGAGATGCAAAGTAAATGATGCCTGAACCTCAAAGCTGAATCCTTTCCTCTCGTCTTACCACAACCTCAGATCCTGCTTTTAAGAAAGTGTTTTTACATACTTTCCTAAACATCAAAATGTCTTGTAAAAAACAGACCTAAAAAGTCAATTTGTCCGTCAGTATCTTGCCTTTGAGAAAGAAGGAAAGAAAGAAAAATGCAAGAAAGATGGGAAGAAAGGCAGGCAACAAATTAAAGGAGGGAAGGAAGGCAAAAATAGATGGGCAAAAAAGAAATGTAGAAAAGGGAAGAAAGAAGGAATGTAGGACAGTAAAAAGGATGCAAAAAAAGAATTATGAAAGTAGGAAAGAAAAAATAAAAGGAGGAAATAAGAAAATTACAGAAGGCAAATTGAAACATAATAAGAAATGAAGAAAGCTAAGAAGGCAGCATGAAAAGAAAGTAAGAAATGAAGAAGAGAATGATAGAAAGAAAAAAAGGAACGAAATAAGGAAATAGCAAAAGAAGCAAATAAGGGATAAAGAAAGAAAGGCAAAAAGAACTAGAAAGAATGGAAGAAAAGAGGGCAAAACGAATGAGGAAAGAAGGAAACAAAATGAAAGGCTGTACAAAAAGAAAGAAGGAAAGAAAAAAGATGGCAAAAAGGAAATAAAGAGGTTAAGAAAAAGAAGGAAAGAAAAGAAAGATAGAAAGAAGCAAAGAAATAAGAAATTAGGGTTCACAGTATTGGATAATAAAAACACAAAATTTCACCACACCTATGTTTAAATAAAAGTATTACTGGTGTGCTGCAAATTGAGCACAATAAAATGTGTTTTTCTTCATGGGCAAAGTTTATTAAAGAACTATTGGTAATACCGAGTTCAAGAACACAATATGGTATGCTGTGTAATAGCAGTAGTCAGATAAACAAAGTCCATTGGAAAAGGAATTTACAACAGTATTGGCAGGAGACAAGAACTGATAAAGATGGAACGCGATGGGTGCTCTTTTCCAGTGTGTCATGCCATCACATCAGGCAACACTAAAGAAATCACACAGCAAAAGCAAAACCACTGGCACTGAAGGGAGCTACCTTTTGTGTGGATGCGCTACTGGTGAAAGAGCAAAATGCAGTCGCTCAAAGTGAAGTTAATCAGTGACTTTAGTAAGCCGACCCATTGCCAAATGCTGCATACTGTGGTGGGTGGAAGCAAAATGCGAATGACACAACAGAACAACGGATGAAGAGGTGGCTTAAAGCCATTTTTTTTTTTTATTAAGATCAAAAGGTCTTGTCTAATGCCAGACCTAAAAAAGGACAGATGATATGAACTTAGACGAGTGCCACTTATAAAGTCAGTTTCTCAGTCTTTGGTGTGAAAGGAGCGGTTTGTGGTTCTTGAAGCGTCGTACCTACTGTCCTCCAAAGAGGATCTTGCATACAAATTCTTTTCAACAGGATCACCTATGCCACCTAGGCTAATAATCAAGGCTCGTCCTTAAACCCTACTCTGTTTAACATCTATACGCCTCTTCTATGCCCCCCTGGTGGAGTCATTCTGTGTCAAAATCAAGTCATATGTGGACGACACACAACTGGTCCTCTCCTTTGAGAGCAGGTCCTCGGCCAGCAAAGATTCTATGGATTCTTGGATTGAGTCTGTGCTCTACTGGATGAGAGTCCGCAATCTCCAGTGCAACTCGGAGAAGACTGAGATGATTCTTCTATTTGGATCCTACTCTGCCTCGCGGTGTGAGACCTGTTGGTCTTCACCACTGCCTCCGACCCGCTCCCGGCAATGGTGGGGAGGAGTTTGCGAGATCAATTGGACCACCAGCTGTACCTGAGGCAGTAGGTGTTGCATGGAGCAGGCTCTTGTTTCAAGCTCTTCCCTGAAGCCATTTCCCTTCCTCTTGCACTCCAGGCTAGGAAAGTTGTGGTCCACGCTCTTACCTCATGCATGGGCTACACGAAGTGCCTGTATCTGGGCCTGCCCGGAGTCTTAAACAGGCGTTTCTAGTTAGTGCGGAATGCGGCAGTACGCCTATTGTTGAAGATCCCCTGCCGAACTTCCTCTCACATCATTTATCGACCTTACACTGACTACCAATCAGCAAAAGGATATTATTCAAAGCACTAGTATTGGTTCATTGACCTTATTACTAATCTAACTCCAATATTTGTCCAACATGGTCAACTATTACCAGGCTTCAAAAGCTCATCGATGAGCAGATGCTCTGTTGGCAGCTGTTTCTAAAACCCAACATAAAAGGCGAGGTGGCTCTTCCTTTACTTTTTTGGTCATCAAGATATGGGACAAGGTGCCACTCAATCCGCAATTCAAACAAGCACTGGCATGGTAAAGCCAATAGGTCTCGCCTATGTGAGATCTACTGGCTTGAGTGGTGCAGCGTAGCATTGTGTGGAGTGGAATTGTGTGGATAGAGTGGAAGTGGGTGGCGTGGAGCAGAACTGTGGCGTGGAATTGTGTGGAGTGGAATTGTGAGGCATGGCATGGAAATGTGGTGCGTGCAGTGTAGTGGAATTGTGTGCTGTTTAGTGGAATGGAGTAGAGTGGAATTATGTGCGGTGAAATTGTCTGGAGCGGTGTGCAGCTGTGTGGGGTGGAGTGGCATAGAATTACGTGGGGGTGGCATGAAGTGGAATTGCATGGAATTGTTCGGCTTGAAGTGGAATTGTGTGGCATGGTATGGAAATGTGTGCGTGGAGTGGAATTGAGTGGAGTGAAAAAGTATCGAGTTAAGTGGAATGGAGTGAGATGGAAAGTGCCTGACTTGCCACAGAACTGTCCTATAGCACTTCAAAGCCTGTGCTATATAAACGCAATTATAATCCAATATGTTACCAATTATTACGATGACGTCCAATCTAGGTAAACATCTGATGCCTTTGATGCAATGCAGGAGCTTGTTAGTATGTACAAGGCTTCTGCGAGAAACGGTTTGCAAATAAATGTGCTTTAGACTTGGAAGTATTGTGGGTGAGGCAGCAACGTCTATCGTACCAGGTGTGGATAAAGGAGATGGGCAGCGTCGCGGAGCTACAAACGTTTAAAGCCCTTTCCATGCAGGAGTAGCAGACATGCTCAGTACTCAACCATGATAGAGTAGGACAGAGCGCAACGATCACCTTGTAGTGAGAAGAGGCGAGCAGAACAGACTGTCGGAGGTGCGAACCAAATATATCCAGAGTTGAAAATTGGGAGCTCTAGGACACTGTCGCCGACATTGGGATGGGAGGGGAAAGAAGCAACCAAGAGGAAAGGTGTGGGGGGGAATGAAAAGCAACCAAGAGGAAAGGTGGGGGGGGGGGGGGGAAGCAACCAAAAGAAAGGGGGGGGGGGGGAAGCAACCTGGAGAACTGTTGGGTGAGGGGGGGGGGGAAGCAACCCAGAGAACGGGGAGGGGGGGGGGAATAGCAACCCAGAGAACGGGAGGGGGGGGGGATAGCAACCCAGAGAACGGGGAGGGGGGGGGGGATAGCAACCCAGAGAACGGGGAGGGGGGGGGATAGCAACCCAGAGAACGGGGAGGGGGGGGGGATAGCAACCCAGAGAACGGGGAGGGGGGGGGGGGGATAGCAACCCAGAGAACGGGGAGGGGGGGGGGATAGCAACCCAGAGAACGGGGAGGGGGGGGGGGGATAGCAACCCAGAGAACGGGGAGGGGGGGGGGGGATAGCAACCCAGAGAACGGGGAGGGGGGGGGGGGATAGCAACCCAGAGAACGGGGAGGGGGGGGGGGGGATAGCAACCCAGAGAACGGGGAGGGGGGGGGGGATAGCAACCCAGAGAACGGGGAGGATAGCAACCCAGAGAACGGGGAGAGGGGGGGGGGGATAGCAACCCAGAGAACGGGGAGAGGGGGGGGGGGATAGCAACCCAGAGAACGGGGAGAGGGGGGGGGGGATAGCAACCCAGAGAACGGGGAGAGGGGGGGGGGGGATAGCAACCCAGAGAACGGGGAGAGGGGGGGGGGATAGCAACCCAGAGAACGGGGAGAGGGGGGGGGGATAGCAACCCAGAGAACGGGGAGAGGGGGGGGGGATAGCAACCCAGAGAACGGGGAGAGGGGGGGGGGGGAATAGCAACCCAGAGAACGGGGAGAGGGGGGGGGATAGCAACCCAGAGAACGGGGAGAGGGGGGGGGGGAATAGCAACCCAGAGAACGGGGAGAGGGGGGGGGGGGAATAGCAACCCAGAGAACGGGGAGAGGGGGGGGGGGGATAGCAACCCAGAGAACGGGGAGAGGGGGGGGGGATAGCAACCCAGAGAACGGGGAGAGGGGGGGGGGGGATAGCAACCCAGAGAACGGGGAGAGGGGGGGGGGAATAGCAACCCAGAGAACGGGGAGAGGGGGGGGGGAATAGCAACCCAGAGAACGGGGAGAGGGGGGGGGGATAGCAACCCAGAGAACGGGGAGAGGGGGGGGGGGGATAGCAACCCAGAGAACGGGTAGGGGGGGGATAGCAACCCAGAGAACGGGTAGGGGGGGGGATAGCAACCCAGAGAACGGGTAGGGGGGGGGATAGCAACCCAGAGAACGGGTAGGGGGGGGGATAGCAACCCAGAGAACGGGGTTGGCGTGGGGAGCAACCCAGAGATCGGGCGGGAAAGGAATCAACCCAGAGAACGGGTAGGAGAGCAACCCAGAGAGCGGGTGGGGAGGGGGGCAACCTGGAGAACAAGTGGGAGAAAAAAGAAACAAGCAGGTCTTTTCGCTGACCTTCTGCATGTTGCTCCTTGTTTCACCAACCCATTTACTATGCTTTCTCTTACACACACACCTACGCAGACACTCGTAGACACACAACCAGGCAGACGCTCTCCTCATCTGCAGACAGTATTTTCACTCACTTCCACAAAAAATGATGAATCCAATTTACGCACACATGACTATCGCTCTGCAGAGAGGCCAACGATTGGATGAGCATGTAGTGTGAACACTGAGATGCAAGATGAGACCCTCTCCATCTTCAGAGCCCTCCGTCGAACACACCCCCCTACAACCTGAACTCCCCAGACACCTTGAGGTGACTCGTTTCACAGCTGGCATCTAATCAAGAGCCCTGTGTTAAATGAAGATAAAAAGCTATAAAACACATCCGGAAACAAGAAATATTCTTAGGGTATCACGATGAAGCAAAACAGGTGAATTACAAATGAGGACCGCTTCGCTGACATGGATTACCTAATGGATGACGTCGATTAGTGTTTTGGCTTGCAAAGTTAAGGTGGCGAATATAGAGCATTTTGTGTTCCCGTATCAGGTCCGACCAGGCAGGGTCAATGCCTCGTAAACCCTGCTGGAACCTACCCTTACAATAACAAAACGCAGTCATTCGCGTCCACGCGTGCAGTGAATACTAAACCCACCGTGCTGCCGCAGTTCCAGAAGGGCCAAACATACCAGAGCGTGAAATCGCCCCCGGACACCAGTGCTGCCCGTGAAAAGGTGAGGAGTCCAGAGGGCTGCGAGAAGGGCCCGGCTGCCGGGGAGAGAGAGAGCTGGTGTCTGTGTGTAAACCCCCGCCCTCCGGGCCTTATCAAGACAGGGCAGCCCGGATAGGCCGAAGATTCCCCGGGAATAAGCAGTTCTGGGTCTCAAAGGTCATGAACAGGGAACTAGAGAGCCGGTCCCCGTGAACTTTGGAAAGGTAGTCAGCTGGTCCGGCCCCGCCACTTTCACATCTTATTACCTCGTGTATCCCCTCCCCTTCAGCCACGCAGCGCCTTCCAGCTGTGACAGTCACCTTGGTGGACGCATTCCGGGGGGGTGGGGGGGGGGGGGGTGATTGACAGCTGCATCGCCACTCGACTCCCTGGACGAGTATCTGATCCAGTCCAGTTTCTACCGATGAATTCTGGGACTTGTAGTGCAGAACATAAAATTGTAGAACGCGCCACACTACCTGAACTGTTTACACATGCAATCCAAATGCAGGTCACAGCATATGCTATTGTCTATATTGAAAAACTTAAATAAAAAACATGAACATTGAGTACCAGAATTCAGCTAGAACCTGGGATTTTAATTAGCTAAAAAATACCAATAGCTGCCAACAGGGCCCCATGCCACGGGCCACCACTGCCTTTTATATCGACTTCGCTCGGAATGCTGGGAGATTTAAGCCCATAGTTCCAGCAGATTTCGAGACAGATTGCTTTTATATTTTTGCATATTTATATAGCGCGAACTCGACCCGAAGGTATTGGAGCGCTTTACATAGCACCGTATTTACATTACACATTCAGGCACGGGGAGAATATGTGATTTGCCCAGAATCACAGGATGTGGACGTGACCTCGAGGCTCGAACCCTGGTTTCCTGCATCAGAGGCGACAGCGGAGCCGACGGACCACATCCTCTCCCGTTGCTTTTGACTAAAACTTCTGTACAGGCCAAGGGTGGCGGAATGACATGACGTCAAGTCGCAGTTAAGGACTGCTGCCGCAAATACTAAGGGGCTTATTCACAAGATGTGTGGCTAGTTAGGTTAGGCATATTTTTGTCCATAGAATTCTGGGACTTGTAGTCTTATTTATTCAGTATAAAATCAGGACTACAATCCCAGAAATCTAATAAAAACACAGAACTGGACTGTAAGGAAATGCCTCTTTTTACAATATCACCCCCAAAGTTTTGGACTGATGCTGCTGGTTTTTCAACTCCGAGAGCGCACTGAGGCCTGCTAACCAGACATCCTTGCCAGCGTCCCAACTCTCTACAAAGTATAGGTTGAATTGGCTACCCCCAATTGGCATAAGTTAACTTACTTATAAGTCCCTAGTAATTTGTACCAAGGGTACCCAGGGCATGTAAGGCAGAGTGTCCACCCAGGGCTGTAGCACGGATTGTGCCACCTCGACTGTGACAAAGCACTACATTGTCCTCAGTCTGTCACTGCAGACTGGAAGAGTAGTATTAAACCTGTTAGTTCGACTTCGCCTTTAAAACGCACAACAAAACGCAAATCTCCCTTAAAGACATCATCTATACGTCATACTTAAGGAAGGCCTATAAGGTAGGATGCTTCATATCATTAAGTAGGACATATATCTTACATTGTCCTAGCAGCAAAAACCCCAAGTTATTGTTTTTACTGTGGAAAGGCTGGTAGCTCCATTAGCAAGTACAGAGTTGCAGGTTGGCATCTCAGCCCTGCTAAGTTCTGAATGGGACTCCTCAAGTTGGTACTTTAAGGTATCAAATTAATCATGGCATCAAAAACTACCCAAGTCGGATATATTGTCACTTTTAAGGAAAGGCAACGTTGCCCCGTTAATCTGGTGGCCATTCACAGATGCAGGCCACCAGGCAGCCTTCTGCCTTCCTGGGCAGGAGTGTGAATGACTCCGACTTGCAGGAAGCCACAGAGGGGGTTGGCCCAAAAGGTGAGATTCAAAGGAGAAGCCGCCTTTGATCTCCAAATGGCAACTATGCTCAAGAGGGGCTGCTCTTTGGTCAGGTAGACAGGCTGGCAATAGGATAAGAGAGGAGAAACCAGTGGCCAAATGAGTTTTTCCGTGGGCGTGTAGTCCACAGGTAGCTACCCCTCTAGGGTGGGCTACCAAGCTTCCCACACCAAGCGAATAGTCCATCCATCTTTGGAGTGGGCAGAATAGTGCACTCTGGGATAGCTAAGATGCCGATCATAGCTGGAAGTTGTCATAATGCGGGAGGGAACCTGGTAGCCGATTGGCTAACGACCATTTCATCCCAGAGAGCACTTTTTGGGCATAAATATGGCACCCCTGTCAGTCAGCACCTCAGATCACATCTGGACTTGAGAGAGGATTGAAGGAGGACTGCCCTGCTGGGCCCTATACCTGGCAAGAAGGCTACATCAACTGCTGGACTGCACTTGCTGCTCCTTGGGCTAGCAAAGAGAGGACTGTGCCTCGTTGTAGAGATTACATTTAGTCTCCATTTTAGCTTTCCTTTTTAATTTAGCATCTTTTGCTAATGGTGGTTTGCACATGTTTTCCCCTAACACAAGAGCGTGCCACGCACACCTTTATTCCTGGTAGACTTTGTCGCCCTGTAGTCTGCATAATATGTTCCAGGGTCACACATATTAGAACGCCTTGCCCTTGTTTTATGTTTGTGCTTGTAGGAGACAACTCTTTCTCTCCAGACTAAATAAAGACGTTCTGTGCATCTGGCTGGTGTTTTATTATTTAACCAGAGTCCATGCTGAAGTCGCTGAGAGGTACTTCACACTAGAGGAAGCTGGTGTCAGCTGTGACTAAGATGGAGCTCTGCAGACATGACCTTCATCCTGAGAAGGAAGATAGCCGCTGAAGCAGAAGTATGCAGGCCTGCACACTTAGACAGGGTGCCTTTGTTAATGCACTGAGGTCGGCTTCCCGAGACAGTATACAAAGGTATGGGGTTAGATCACTCCAACAAGTTTGGCAGAATGGTTCTCCCAAAATCCTCTCGCTACTGTAGAGGAATTGGTGATAGATAGGACTAACATTAGGAACAATTAACGTGGTTGAATTGTTTCCGTTATTCACCATTATAATAATGCTTATAACAATTATGTGTTTTTATATGCTTAATAGTCGCAGCTCATGTTTTATTTACTAGGATTAGATCTTTTCAATAAACATTTGAAAATGCATTCTCGTATCTTTTCTTTGTGACACTTTGGAAATGCAAAAGTAACCACTGAAAGGATTAGATCTGTTTAAAAGAATTCCTTGGGAATCAGAGTGGTCATGTTTGAGGTTACCGACAACATCTATAACTCTGTACGTTTGGGAGATTATTATAATTGTGTTCGAGCAAGACCTCTGACCTCCTGGTCAGCGGCCTGCTCTCTCCCCCTGCAGCTCCGCTGTGGGACCGCTGCTGCTGTTGTGCCGCTTCCCTGTGTAGGCAGGGTTCAAGTCGCTCTTCGCCGGTCTGCTCTTGGTATTGTATTGTGCCTTTTTCTTTATGGTACCTCCTGTAAGTAGATTTGGATGGTAGAGCCTGGAACATAGCGAGCTACTGGCACGTTATAGTGTGTGCCGCGTGTCCTTCTCCCTCAATAATAATTTTTTTTATTTTTTGTGCATTATTCTTGCTCTTCCAGTCCGGTAATGTGCGGGCGTCTCTGGCTTCTGCCAGTGGAGGTTCCTTCACGAAACAGCGGGGTAAGCGCATTTGAGAATTTACCACCTTTTGGTACCGATACAGGGCTGTGCAATATCTGTAGTAATTCATTAGTTGCTGTGACACCTTTTTGCACATTTGATATCTAGGACAAATGGAGGGTTACGAGTGCTAACAATAACACTACAACTAACTGACACGGGATGTCTACAAGTATCGCACTGTGTCAGGCCCAACCGGATGTATATGTGTCTCCTGAGCCCGTGTTTGCCTATTGTCTGATATAATTGATGCGCACACAGATGTGGCACACTATAAGTCATCAAGTTGTTACTGATGTTCTTATTTGTCATTTATGTTCTTCCTGTTTCCTAGGTTTTTCATCAGGAGCGTTGTTTCATCATGCAGCTGTAGCCACATTTTAGGTATACAGGTTACTGCCCTGCCCTGTTTGATCTTAAGGGTTTAGTAACAACTCTTTTCACGTGCACTTTATTCATTTTAGTTCTGGTCCTGAAGAAGCGTCAACGACCCTTATGGCGACACAGGCGCGAAACATGTTGACCTATGACCTTTTGACACCTGGGCATAGTGTGCCTCTTGGACAAGATTTTATGTAGCAGTTGATCTGCAAAGGGTATACAATTTATACATTCGATTCAAGTTTACCCTTTATTTAATATATTTTCACATCACCTTGCACGCACCCTTTTTTTACCCTTCTTTAGACCCATACCCCACACACCCACATGCACCATCCGGCAGTTCTTTAAAAGATCTCCGACAAAGAGACCCTTCGGGGGACCCGTGGGGAATTGCAGCGCCGGCCCCACGAGGAGCAACTGCCCGATGATGAAGCATGACACCTCTTGGGGTGTGTGAGGGCAACAGAGGAAACACCAATGGTTGTTCCACTTGACTATTGGGTCACTTTTACCTAGGATGTCTTTTGTTCCTTTTCTTCTTCTTTTTTACTTCCTCACCCCTTTTTTTCTTGTCGCACGGGTGACTATTTGCACCCTCGAGCATGGGTGACATTTTTGCATCCTGCCATAGGAACAGTGTCCCTTTGTGAAATTGAATGTAGACTTTGGGAGCATGGACACTGGACCTTGAATAGCTCCTTGGCCCCCCCTCTTTTATTTGTGATACCTTCTGTACTGGGCCTGATTCTATTGTGCCCTTTCACTTCTGTAGATGTCGATTGCCACTTTTCCTCCATGCCCACTTTGCCACCCGTTTCCCTGCCGCTGCTGCCCCAGTGGCCCCTCCTCCTGACGTTTCCCGCTCCCGCCTCCCAGCTGTTATTCCCTCCCCTGTTTAATGGCGGCTGCTCTGTGTCCGCGCAGTGGGCATGCCGCTGGCATGCCAAGGATATGCCAAAGGCAAGCCCGTCTGCACCCGTGACCCAACCGCGGCCAGTGCCATAGATGCTGGATCTCCGAACTCTCACCGCTACGACTCTGCTGCCCTCCTTGCACTCAACTCTGGAAGGAACAACAACTGCCAGCGGTCCACGCTGAACACCACCCACGGCGAGTTCTCCTGCCGACACTGCACACAATCCTTCACCATCCACAGCATCCCCGCGACCCCCGCACCATCGCCGGACGCCCGTACCTCCAAAGCCTTGAAGTCCATCCTCCTCAATGTGCGTTCCCTACACAGACATGCCATGGAGATCTGGGACCTGCTCGACACCCTCTAGCCAGACGTTGCCTTCTTCACGGAAACCTGGACCAACACCTCCTCTGCCCCCGACATTGCCCCCGCCACCCCCCATGGCTCCAAGATCCAGAGGAAAGACCTTTCCCACTGCCCAGGAGGAGGACTCACCATCGCACACAAGAGCTCCCTCTGACTCTCCACCTCTAGCATGAGCGACTCCTCCTCCACCACCGAACTCCTTCGCTTCCAGATCCTGACCAGCCCTAGAACCACTCTTCATGGAACTCTCACCTACAGATCCCCAGGGCCTCGCGCCTCCTTCACCACCACCATTGCCGACCTCATCGCACCCCATGCCATCACCTCCACAGACTACATACTCATCGGAGACCTGAACTTCCACCTCGACAACCACAGCAACCCCAACTCCACTGCCCTCCTTGACAACCTCACTCACCTTGGACTGAAGCAGCTCGTCGCCACTCCCACCCACAAGGCAGGACACACCCTCGACCTCATCTTCGCAGGAGGGACCAACATCCGCTTCAGCCACACCTCGCAGCCCCTCTAGACTGACCACCACTTCATACACTTCTCTTTCAACACCACCACTGCTTACAAGCCCACTCCGCACCCGCCACAAAGGAATTGGAGCAAGGTCACAGAGGAGCACCTCATCTCCACCCTTGTCCATGACACCCCTCCGCCATGACTGACGCCAACTCTGCAGCCTAGGAACTACACAGCTGGATCACCAGCTGTGCAGACAAGCTCGCACCACTCCGCACCCCCGGCAGACAACACCCTCTGAAGGCAACATGGTTCACCTTCGACCTCCAAGAAGCTAGACGCTCCTGCAGACGTCTCGAAAAATGATGGAGAAATAGCAAAACCACCAAAGACCAGACCACCTACAAGAACGCCATGACAGAATACTATCAACTCATAAGATCCACCAAACGAACCTTCATCCAGAACAAAATCCTCACCAACTCCAGCAACTCAAAGGAACTCTTCAACATCATCCAGCAACTCACCAAACCCCCCAGCTAAGCCACGGACGGCCCAAGACCTCTTCAACAAGCTCAGCTCCTACTTCCACCTGAAAATCAAGGCCCTCTACGACGACTTCAGCGATGACAGCCAGCCCACCATCACCACCTGGACACCGGTCACCACCGAACACGCCATCACGACCATGAAGAGCACCCACTCTGGAGCCCCCACAGACCCCTGCCCACCCTGCACACCTTCCACAGAGCCGCTGCCACCATAGCACCTGAGATATGCCGCATCATCAACGGCAGCTTCGAATCCAGCTTCTTTCCCAACGACTGGAAGCGGGAAGAGGTCAAGCCCCTCCTTAAGAAACCCTCAGCTGACCCTACAGACCTGAAAAACTACTGTCCCATCTCTCTCCTACCCTTTGCAGCCAAGGTCACTGAGAAAATCATCAACACCCAGCTGATGGCCTTCATTGAAAAGAACGCCATCCTTGACTCTTCCCAGTCTGGTTTCCATAGTAACCACAGCACCGAGACCGCCCTCCTCGCCACCACCGATGACATCAACACACTCCTCGACCAGGGCCACACCGCAGTCCTCATTCTGCTAGACCTCTCTGCTGCTTTCGACACCATGTCCCACCGCACTCTCACAGCCAGACTCCATGACGCCGGCATACGGAGAACCGGCCTAGACTGGATCCACTCCTTTCTCACCGGCAGAACCCAAAGGATCAGACTCCCTCCCTTCCTCTCCGAACCCACAGAGATCAACTGCAGAGTACCCCAAGGATCATCCCTCAGCCGCACGCTCTTCAACATCTACATGGCCCCCCCTCACCGCCATCGTCAGACAGCATGGACTCAGCATAGTGTCCTACGCCGAAATCACCCAGCTCATCCTCTCCCTCACGAAGATCCCCCAAAACACCAGACTCAGCTTCCAGGAAAGACATTGCAGCCTGGATGAGCAACAGCTGCCTAAAGCTGAATTCGGAAAAGACTGAGGTCCTCGTCCTCGGATTCTCCCCCACCGCCTAGGACAACACCTGGTGGCCCTGCGCCCTCGGAAACCCACCCACCCCCACGGACCACGCCCAAACCCTCGGCATCATCCTCGACTCCTCCCTCAGCATGACTTGACAGATCAACGCCCTCGCCTCCACCTGCTTCAACTCCCTCCACATCCTCCGCAAGACCTTCAAGTGGATCCCCCCTGAAGCTAGGAAGACTGTCCGACCCACACACTCATAACTAGCAGACTGGACTTTCGAAACGCCCTTTATGCCGTAATCAACAAATCCCTGCGACACAAACTCCAGACCATCCAGCACACCACAGCCAGACTTGTCCTCGGCATCCCATGATGCGAGCACATGACCCAACACCTGCAAAACCTCCACTGGCTCCCTGTCGAGAAGAGAGTGACCTTCAAGCTACTCACCCACGGCTACAAATCCCTCCACAACATTGGACTCAAATACCTCAACGAAAGAGTCTCTTTCCACGTACCCAACAGAAACCTTCCCTCCATTGACCTCACCCTAGCGGAAACCCTGTGCATCCTCAGAACAAGAACAGGGGGAAGAGCCTTTCTCCTACATCGCAGCCAAGACCTGGAACAAGCTCCCAGTCAACATCAGACACTCCCCTACCTGTGTCTTTTGCATGTGTGATTGGGTATGTAAAAGCTGGCTGGTGGAATTAGTTGTAAACCCTTCAACAGTAGCTGGTTATGCAGCAGGCACAATAGTGTGCATCTTATGAGTTCTGTCTCTCTTGAAGCTGATGAGCTGGATGTGAAGCTTGCAGTGCTGAGTGGCAGCTCCCAAACTCTTTCTTAGCAAGTCACTCTCAACTCTGCCTACTGCCAGTGTTGTGCAATATACAATGCACAATTGTACAGTGTAAAGCACCTGACTGATGTCCAACTAGGTTTGAACGTAAGAACCAATACATTGCCGTCAGCACTTGTTTCAGAATCTGCAGAATTCCACATTCATGCAATGTTGGATTAACCTTTTTTGTTTGGTGAAGTACCTTTTCTATTCCTGTTTTCCGTTGCATTCTGGCATTTGTAGCCCCGTATATATAATAAATGTCAATCTACTTGAAACAGGATTCAATGACAAAACAAATGTATAGGTTACTTGTAATTCACAAGTTGACTTGAGAGCTCCTAATTGTTTTTAATATAGGTTTTAAATCTAAATGTAAATACAACCTTGCAAATATCAGATCAAGATCAGGAAGCTGCTACCATAATACTGATTATCCTGGACCACCCTTCCTGCTTCAAGAAGAGTCATTCCTAAACGGGGGCATGGGGTGCTTGGGTGGTACTGGTACCACTGCTACTTCTCCATTCATGGAATAAATGCATACATGTCACTCACAATTAGCTGTGATGTTGTTGTGGTTCATTTTGCTAGAAATCTACAACTACTGAGCCATAGCACCGTCCCTGAAATCCTTATTCACCCCAGTTTTCTCCCGGTGCTCTAAAATGAATTCCAGGCAAACGGCTCAACTTTAGAGCTGCTAACATTTATCTGATATGTTTGGCCATCAGATCGCCTTTTGTTCTAATGCATAAAAATCACGATGCAAGGCAGATTTCTTTTTGCATCCAGAAAAGGGAATGAGGCGGCCGAGGAAGACAGTCAATTTAGGATGTTCCTGCGTACAGTGCCATATTAAAGCATACCCTCCACCTTGCAAGGCTTCATTGGCAGGCTGGGCACTGGGAGATTCTGAGCATCACCAACAGACAGAAGTTTCTTGTGATTGAATTACTCCTTCATCGAATACACAGCCATACCAGTGAACTGGGCAGTGATAGCTTTGAAAGTGGACAAATGACCACACACACCAAGTGTTGGAGTAGGTGAGAGGGAGACGTACCAAAGAAGTCATGAAAATGTATTTTCTCCATTAATTCACATAGGAGTGGAGGATTTTTTCAAAGTGGAGAAAGCAGAAATAAACAATTTTTGCCTTAAAAATGATAGACTTAACAAAACTGGTAGTGCATGCCTGCCTTAGGTTGGGAATAGAAAGACAGCCTATCCTCCCTGTACCCAACACACAGAGAAAAACACACACACACACACACACACACACTCACCTGCATACATAGTGGAGACATATGCAGGCACAAAAATGCACGTCATTCAGCACGAGAATGAAGTGCTATATTAATTACTACAATATACAGACTTTGACACTGCTGTTAGTTCTACTTAGTGCTAGTACCAGGCCATAATCTGTATTTCCTGCAGCTGACATTACTGTCTCCCTTCCTGCCTTCCCCCGCCCTCCAATGCAAGCACTGGCCTTGCATGTCTCTATCCACAAACTCTTAATGGTGCCCTCAGGAGAATGTTGAAAGTTGTAATTTAATTGAGTTCATTAACACCATACCTAGACCCATAAACCCTGTACTTCTGCACACCTGTAGAGACATACAAGCATGTATTTCTCTGCTACGATAGGCTGTTGCGACGAGTAGTTTTGACAAACTTTTTTTCTAAGACTCGGGTGGGGATTCCTTCTTCAAAGAGAAAAAGACATGTCAGGTAGTTTCATCTCTTCAGGAACAAAGAGGGACTCAAATGGCTAGTGGTATAAAAACATATTCACTGCAGCGCTACAAGAAACCAATCTCACCCACCGATTTTCTCATAAGAATTTTGCTTCCTCTCTCACCCACACGCTTCCCAAGACCTGCTTTCCTCTTTTAACAGTTTTGAGGACGTCTGTCTCCCTTGTCAGACCCAAGGTTTGACTGTGACAGAAATTAGGCTTTAAAACCAAAATAAACATGGCCCCATTAGCGAATCAGATAGCTAGAAAACTCCACATTTGCAAATCAGAGCACTTTTGAGCTGCCAGAGACACACTGCATGGGAGACTGCATGCATTTGTGCTTGCTGCAGGCAATGGTTGTGGTAATTCAATGAAATTAACTCTAAAAAAGAATCCCTCCATACCATAAAACAAGCCAAAAAGAGCTGAAAATAACCATCCAGCTCACCTCTAAGACCAATCCTTGGTAGAATGCCCCACAAGCTAAAACTACTCTGCTCAGCCCCCCAACACCAGCAACAGGCTTTCTAGGCCGGGTGTGACTGTTTATTCACTAAATGAATGCTACTTCGAACACACAGAATGCGTATGATTAATTTGCTGTGCTAAACTAAAAACAAAATAAGAACCTGACTTTCAGGTTGATTCACGGCCAGTGTGTCTGCGCTGCTGTATTCTCAGAAGTGCTGCAGATTGAGAGAAATGTTGTTCCTGTTTTGGCTTGGGGGCGTGGCGTATAGGGCCTGGGAAAACTCTGCTTCCTCCTGCCGTCCTGTGCAAAATCATTACAATGTTTCTGCTTTCCATAACCAAAAGCCTCTGACCCTGGCTCTAGCAGTGCCTTTCCTTACAGGCAGCCTCCCTCTCCTAAATCCTCGCTAAGAGCGAAAGGCATCTGTGTAAATAGTCAGGCCCCCTTTCAAGATTTCCGTTATTATGATGGCTGCCCCTGGGAGGACCGCACCAATGCCATAAGCATGCAGAGCAAGCTTTCAAACCAATCTCTGACATGCTGGAAGTTGCATTTAGGGGGGGCAGGCATTTTTATGCCCCCCCCTCCGTGGCTACGGCCCTGGGCCAGTGCTGGTCACCTCATAGTGCTTTTTTAACGTTTAACCTTGCTGCACAGCAGTTGCACTGTTGTACAACATGGTTAAAAACATTAACAAAGCCTATAGCTCTCATAGGTGAATCCTATTGGCTTTGCCAATGCTTGTTGTACTTGTTGAGGAGGCAATACACTGTACACTTCTATGAAGACCGGATTTTATTTCAACCAGTCCCGAAGAAGCAAAGGCAGCAATTTTACTTATTGTACCACAGTCCTTATTAGGTATGAACTCCTATAGGGTTGGTAAATTTGAATGCAGTTTTGCAATCTTCATAAAGACACATTTTGTGGGGGCGTAGCTTGCCTGACCGGAAGTTGGCCGCTATTTAGGTGAGCTCCTGTCGTACACGATGTTAGCGGACTAGCTCCGCGGGGCACTAACGCAGTCTTTCCTTGCTGTCCGCCTGCCCTCCTGACGTCACGGCCAATCGCACTTCGAGGTCGGCCGTGACGTCAGCGGGGGCCCGGTGGATCGGCAGACGGGAGCGGAATTCTTCGCTAGCGGTTGTCTCCCCGCTTGCTCCTCGTGGGCCGCTGTATTAGCACATTATAAATAAAACATTGTATCCCCACCACATGTGTCTCGCCTCCCTCACTCTGCCACTACATATGGCGACGAGGGTTAATTGATGCTGGGCGGCCCACGTGGGATATCCGGTGCCCTGAGCCCCTCGTGCTCCTGCATTGCTGCGGTGCTGCCCCCTGCTGGTCCTCCTGCAATCACGTGGGCGTCCTGACGACGCTTGGTCCGTTCTGCTGCTGGCTGGATGCTGCATGTCCCTTCTGGGCCCCGGTGGTACAGTTTGCTGCTTGATGAGGGGGTTGGAGTGCTGGCCCTTGCTGTCTCGTGTGCCCAGGAGGTGTGCCGTGAGAGTCATCCTTCCCTGTCCCTCCCAGTGTGCTCCGGTGGGCGTGGAGCCCTACTTGCTGGTGCATCTGCAGGCGTGGTCCAGTCCTGCGTGCTGAGGTTCCAGGTCGTGCTTCCAGCCGTGCCTGTCCGGTGGCTGTCCTTGTGGTCGTCGTCCTCCTGCTGCGGTCCCTGACCCCGACGATGGCTCAGCCAGTCAACATCTGCGTACCTCCTCTGTTCCTTGATTCTCCTGGTAAGCCGTGCATGAAATGGAAAGGGTGGCTACGTGCGTTTGAGAACTATATCGTTTCCATAGACGGCGAGGGGTATAGCCCCGAACGCAAGAAGGCGCTATTGTTCGGACTGCTGGGGAAGGCCGGCCAGGAAGTTTTTGACAGTCTGCCAGTGTTCGTGGATCCCCCCGGGGCTCCCGCTCCTCTGAATGTGTATCAGGAGGCGGTTAAGCGGCTTGAACTGCAATATGCCGAGGAAGGTAATATCATGGTGGGGCGCCATAAGTTTGCTCTGCGGCGACAGGAGGAAGGAGAGACTATTGAGGAGTACATTGCCTGCTTACGCGTTCTGGCGCAAGACTGTGAATATGCGGAGATGACCGATACTTACATCAGAGATCAGGTGGTGTTCTATTGCCACTCCAAGAAGGTGCAGGAGAGATTGCTGTCATGTAGAAACACTTCCCTGAAGGATGTGGTGGCCATTGCGAAGGCCGTTGAGCGCTCCATGGTGTCCACTAGGGAGCTTGCATGCACAAGTCAGGCTTCAACGGTGTGCTACGTGCAGGACAAAAGTAAAAGTGTGTCAAGGACTCCCGACAAAGCAGCAAGTGATAGAGGGGGTGGCAGGAGGCCGTTCACCTGTTTTAGATGTGGGGCGCGGGACCACTTGGCTGATAGCAGGTCGTGCCCGGCTCTGACCAAGAGCTGCACGAAATGCAGGAAGGTGGGCCATTTTGCAGCTGTGTGCAAGACAAGGAAACCGGGTGGGGGCATGAAAGTGAGCTCGGTGAGTGATAGCGATGCGGAGGCGAGTGCGGACATAGTGTTGTCCATTGATGCCGAGGACGGCAGAGTGAAGGGGCCTATTGGCTCCGTTCTGATTGGTGCTGTAGAGCTGCAGTTTACGGCTGATTCTGGTTCCCCTATAACCCTGATATCTGACACCACGTTTGATGCGAAGTGGCAGGGAGTGCGATTGCGTGAGACTGATGTGAATCCCAAGGCCTTTGGGGAACAGGATATTGTGATGAAAGGGTTCTTCTGTGATACACTCACCTTTCGAGGGCGCACTGTGATGACGAAGGTCTATGTGGCTGAGAAAGGGAGAAGTCTTGTGGGGTGGAAGGACCTGGCGAAGCTGGGTGTGATGCTAGTCCCGGGGGCCGACGACCCCATTGTTCTGCGTGATGACTGGGTCGGCTACATACATCCTGGCGAAGTGCATGGGGGCTTGGCTGAGGTCATTGGCGAATTTGAGTCCGTTTTTAGGAATGAGGTGGGGCGTGTGAGAGGGTTTGTACACGCCATACAGTTGAAAGAAGGGGCAATACCGATAAAGCATAAGGTCAGGACGGTCCCTCTCTCTGTCAGAGGGGAACTGAAGAAGGTCCTCGATAAGTTGAAGCAGGAAGGCGTGATAGAAGAGGCAGGCGCATCAGAATGGGTGTCCGCGATAGTTGTGTCCAAGAAGAAGAGGACAGGGGACATTCGTCTATGTGTGGACCTGCGGTCCTTGAACAAGAATATCCTAGTGAACTGTCATCCGCTGCCCAACATCCAAGAAATTCTGTCGTCCACTTCAGGGTCCAAGTTCTTCACCTTGATAGACCTGAAGTCAGCATACCACCAGGTGTGTCTCACGGAGGAGTCCAAAAAACTGACCACCTTCATTACTCCGTTCGGAGCGTACAGGTACGTCCGGCTTCCCTTCGGCCTTGCATCAGCGTCGGGTGTTTTTCAGAAGTTGATGGACTTGCTTTTCTGCGACATGAAGGGCGTCGAAGCATTCCAGGATGACATCCTGATCCACACGGAGGATGAGAAGGGGCACCTGGAGCTGCTGGGGACGGTGCTGGAGATCCTGCGGGAGAAAGGGATGACGGTCTCCAAAGACAAGTGCAAGTTCATGGAGGGCAGGATAGAATATCTGGGGCACGTTCTGACTCCGGATGGTATTGCGCCCAAGGAGGACTTGGTGAAGGCCATTCGAGAGGCCCCGTATCCCGGAGACAAGGACGCCTTGCGGTCGTTCCTGGGGCTCAGCGAGTACTACTCGAAGTTCATGCAGGGTTACGCACACACAGTGGAGCCCCTTAGGAAACTGCTGCGGAAGAACGAAAAGTACGTATGGGCGCAGGAACAACGAGCTGCCTTTGAATCGGTCAAGCTGGCCATTGTTGCGGCTCCAGTGTTACAGCCTTATAACAAGGATCACCGGAATGTCATTACTGTTGATGCCAGCGCCAAAGGTATCGGGGCAGTGTTCTGCCAATTCCAAGGGAAGAAGGAAAGCACCATCGCGTTCATATCCCGGTCACTGAGCGACGCGGAGAAACACTATAGCACTATCGAGCGGGAGACGCTCGCGTGCGTCTGGGCAGTGGAGAAACTGAAGAACTATTTGTGGGGCAAAGAGTTCGAGCTAGTCACGGATCACAAACCGTTGATTTATATGATGGACGGCGAAGGCCGCGGTAATGGAAAAGCCAGCTCGAGACTCCTGCGCTTGCTGTCCAAATTGCAGGAATACCACTTCACCATCAGACACATCAAGGGGGGCCTCAACAGCAGGGCGAATTGCCTATCGCGCTTGCCTATCGCAGGCGAGGAAGAAGGTTCCCTGGACGACACGGAGTTCGTGGTGGCGATGGTAGACGCGACGGCCATCTGCGAGGGGTCTATCTCTGAAGAAGAATGGCTGGCTGCCCAGGAAAAAGACGTGACCATCCGAAGGGTAGTGGACCACATGACGACTCATTGGCCTCCGGTCCGGAATTTGCACGGGGCACTCAGATGTTTCCAGCAGATAAGCGCGGAACTTACGATTGAAGATGGCTTCCTGAAGAGGCATGAACTGTTTGTACCCCCGGAAGGTCTGAGGGACAAGCTGATCAAGATCGCTCATAGGGGTCACCCGGGGAGTACAGCCACCAAAAACCTCCTCAAGCAGTACTACTGGTGGCCGGGGATGTGCAGCGACGTCTGCGGCTTCATTGACAGATGCGGGCCGTGTCTGAGAGCCGACAAGCATTGGAAGACGGCCAAGGGGGAACTGCAGATGGTGGACATTCCGGTTGGACCATGGTGCAAGATTGCCATAGATTTCGCAGGCCCGTTTACGATACTGCCGGATGACTGCAGGCATCTCATTGTCCTTACGGACTACTTCTCCAAATGGATCCACTACAAGTTCGTTAGGGAGGTTACTACTGACCGGGTGATCAAGGTGCTGAAGAAAATCTTCGCGACGGAGGGGCAGCCGAAGATCATGGTTTCCGACAATGGTACCCAGTTGGTATCCCGGCAGATGACAGATTTCCTGGCAAAGCTTGGAATCAAGCAGGAGAAGACCCCGCTGTACAGTCCGAAGAGCAATGGGCAGGTCGAGCGGATGAACAGGTTCCTTAAAGAAGGTATCCAACAGGCTGTGGCGTCTCAAATGAACGTGAAGGCGTTTTTGGCTGATAAAGTGCACACTTTCCATAACACGCCTAATGAAGTCACAGGACATACGCCGTTCTATTTGATGAGAGGGAGACGGTGCATGAGCGAGCTTACCCCCAAATTCAACAAGTGGTATGACATGAGGGATGGAACGGAGGATGTACAGGAAGAGGGGTTGAGAGTCAAGGAGCGCATAGTGGCTAAGCAAGAGAGCAACAAACTGTATGCTGACAAGGTTAACAGAGCCAAACCAAAGGAAATTGCGCAGGGAGATTGGGTACTGGTGAAGAAGCCCTACAAAGTAATGAAAGGGGAATCTGAGTTTCAAACCCCACTGCGGGTACACGGAGCAACTAGAGGGGCCGTGTGTCTGGAAGGTGGGGGATGGCGTAGCAAGGACGACACAGTCAAGCTCAAAGCTGGGCAAGAAGAAATCATCATGAAAGGTGGTCACATGCGTGAGTCCGAGAGCGATGATAGCGCGCTTGAATGGCAAGACAATGAGGTCACTGGCGGAAGTATGTGTGTTGATGAGGTTGGGGGCAATTCGGTCCCCCGGGACCGGAGGCGGAAGTTCACTTACGAGCGGGAGCACATGGCATGGCACGGGAGGTGTTGAGAGGCAGATGGGCGCAGGCCCCAGACCAGGGAGGTGTGACAGTCGCAGCATGGGGAGCCCGGGCCAAAGCGGTACAGGTGTTGGTGGGGTGGCACAAACCCCGTATGTAACCCCTTGCAGGCCGACACGGCATGTCAAAGCACCCAGGAGATTTGATGACTTTGTTATGAGATGATAATGTGTTCTATTATTTTTTCTGTTTATAAGGGAGATGTCGTACACGATGTTAGCGGACTAGCTCCGCGGGGCACTAACGCAGTCTTTCCTCGCTGTCCGCCTGCCCTCCTGACGTCACGGCCAATTGCACTTTGAGGTCGGCCGTGACGTCAGCGGGGGCCCGGCGGATCGGCAGACGGGAGCGGAATTCTTCGCTAGCGGTTGTCTCCCCGCTTGCTCCTCGTGGGCCGCTGTATTAGCACATTATAAATAAAACGTTGTATCCCCACCACATGTGTCTCGCCTCCCTCACTCTGCCACTACAGCTCCTTCGGCCGCACCAATAATCCTTCACTATCAACACAAGACGCCCCACGGTGCAGGCATGTGTACCTGACAACCCTGTGCCCCGCCTGCAACCGAGAAGTTGGCCCAGGATCGTTGGTTTGACGCCGCTGTTCTGCTGAGGCCCTAACTACGCTGGTGGCGCAGGCACCACCAACATGCGTGGTGGCTGCTTCCTACACCAAGAGGGGGGCACACTGCTGGTGAACGAAATGCAGAAATGCTGAGCCAAGGCCTGCGGATAATGTCCGAGTGTGCCGGATGAAAACCGCGAATGCGCTGTCGCTTTCCGGTGCCAACCTGATCCTGCGATATCGGCCTGACAGAATAACTCATGAAATGCCCTTCTAAACATGCCCTGTCCACCCAACGCCCCCCAGGGTCAGCGCTTTTAGAACATGGTAACTTGTGCACACACAATGACAGGCGTGGTCCTCCATTCCTAGGCCAGGACACGCTGGGACAATGTTACACACCGCACAGACCAAGCACCTCCACTTGCAGCTGTCCAGTCACATCCCGCGTGTGGTACAGAGCTGGACTGTACACAGTGGACGCTAGCTCAGTGGGTGAAAGCGCCTTCCGCACAGATTCACATGCTGCCTGCCGATCAAGGGGTTAAACCCCAGTCATGTATTAGCCCGGAAAGTCGACGCGCCTTCTACAGGCATTTGTGGATGATTTATAAGCTCTTGGTTTAAATTCCGCCAAAATAGCTGGGAAAGTAAATGCGCCTGCTGCAGAGCTGTGTGTGTGATCTACAGATCCCCGGATCCAACCGCAGCAAGATAACGCAGAACGCCAAGCGCGACCCTTGAGAGTGCGCACTTAGGACCCGGCCCCCCCTACCCGCGACACACCCCCCTTAGCCCGGCCAGCAGCCTGATTGGCTGCTGGTCGGAGGTAGCACTTCCGGGGAACCACGACGCGGCCCAACGCGGACTTCCTGCAGGAGGTGGAGCCAGGGTGGGGGCTATTTAGGCCTCGTACTCACCTCCACTCCTCCTCTGTTCCTGGCATTCCTGCTCTGGACCCCCTGAAGACAGTAGCAATGATCCGTGATCTGCGCGTGACGCCTGTTATTGACAGTACTAGGCAGTGTTATTTGTTGTGCCACGTCCGAGTGTGGTTGGGTTTGGAAAGGAGTGGCCACCTGCCTACCTCAGAAAACCTAGACTAGCATGAACTCCTTTGAAGAGAAGTGATCTCTTTTTTATCTAAACAACCTGAGGTATTTGATGGAGTGCAGAATAAGTGATCAACGCAGGACTGAATAAACTGACATTTTAGTGAGTGGTCGGGTCTGTGGTTTTACTGGACAGAAGTCCGATCATGTGGCGACTCTGCGAAGGAGCCTCAGCGATGTCTCTGAAGTTTATACCGAACAGCCTGCCCACCTGTGGCTCTGTACTGGACATGTCTTTTGGAGGCATCTTTGGAAGGGATCTTTATTAATGTAATAACTGCACTTTAACCTTTGCTTTATTAACCTTCCTGCTTTCTCAAATTTGCTTGAAAATGCACCATTTGTCCACTCTTTTTTCAAATTTTTCTCAGGGGAGACCCCCAATCCCCATTGTTGTTCCGGCTCGCAAGCTACGCTCGCTCGCTGGGGTGCAGTATGACAATAATTTTACGCCTTACCACTTTCAAATGTCATGAGCCGCCCCTGTTTTCTACCTTAGTGGAATAATCCAGGTTTTGTAAAACATGTAATACAAGGGTTCTGAAAAGACCAAGTGAGTATAATATGAAAATATCTATTAAATTATACATTTCTTGATTATAAGAGAGATTACGAAAGAAGCATCAACACAAATTTATTATAGATTTCAAACAACCGTATCCATTATAATGTCCGATTGGCATCATTTAGCGTTCTCTTTGCATATTTTCAAAGTAACAAACATTATGAGTCCACATAGTAATTTGAAGTGTGTGGGTTAGCAGCCACACATATCAATAAACAATATCTTCTTGTGCTGCTTTGTCTATTATGGTAACACATTTAAAAAATACGACATTAGTTATGCCTGTGTGCTCAGATGTGTGTAGCCACTAAAGAAATGTAAATCGGCCTCGCCATCTATCAGCGTACTGCCGTGCATTCCTCACCATTGAGAAGTCATTACACTATAGAATCTGGATGAGCCACTTTCAATTATGCCTGCAACCGAGAGGTTGGCCCAGGATCGTTGGTTTGACGCCGTGGGTCTGCCGAGGCCCTAGCTAGTTGGCGGCCCGGGCACCGCCGAAATGCGTGGTGGCTTCTTCCTGCCCCCGAGAGGGGGGCACGCTGCTGGTGAAAGAAATGCCGAAATTGTGAGCCAAGGCCTGCGGATAATGTCCGAGTGTGCCGGATGACAACCGCGAACGCCCTGTCGCTTTCCGGTGCCAAAACAACGGATCCAGCAGCGGGTTGCTGAGCTGTGGTGTGCGGTGGCAGCTTGCCACCACCAAGAGGGTGAGTGAGAGCAACCCTCTGGCGGCGCGATGGGCTGCCACGCGCGGGGATTATGTGCCCCTCTCAGTGGCACCTGCGAGCCCGGACTCAGCAGAGAAGCCTTGCCGTCACCAAAGGATGGTGGCACCAAGGTGCGGGCGACTGCTGAAATTGGGCCTTGCGGGCATGCGGACGGTGCCCTGTGCTTTGGGCCTGCGCCTGCCTGTTTATCAGTCGTACTTTGGTTGCCCTACCAGGCCCAAGAAGAACAATCTTGCCTGCCGTGGTGCGATGTCCCCCTGAGCGCGGTGTGCTGCGGAGAGCCCCACGCGCCTGGTGGGACTGCCTTAAAGCCTACATTGAGATCCTGTGGTGGGGAGACGTTGTTGTGGAGAAACTTTGCACGGAGACTAGCATTAACATCCCCGCCGAGGACCCCTTGTGATCCCTACAACATCTCGCGACTGCTTGGGCTAAGAGCAGGATCCAGAGGGCATAACTGTGAAGACGGCGATAACGGTGTGTAGGCTGGACGGAGTGAGCCTGGTGGCTAACGTGATATGAACTGGCCGGCAATCCCTTCGACTGAAGTCTGAGAAACCGTGTTCTCTACCCACTACGCCTCCCATATAGTTTCTGACTGGGCATGTCACTATGGGTAAAACAGACAAAGTCGCAATCAAAGCTACATTTTGAGCAGCGTAAAGCCCCTAGGCAATGCGAAGATGGGGCGACAGCAGGGGGAGCTTACACAGAAACTTCAGAGCCTGAGTTGGATGACGATTTGCGTCAAATACTCTTGGCTATGCAATTCAGCCTCACGAGAATTGATGGGAAAATTGATGCTCTCACCTATCCCATGAATAGAATGGCGGAGAGGATCGACAAGCATGCAGAGCATCTTGACGCTGTGGATCGCTATGTATCAGAGGCTGAGGATGACCAGACTGGAGTCATGGAACCCCGGAAACGACTAGAGAAGACAGTCTTGATGCTGCAAGCCAAAACTGAGGACTTAGAAGCTCGCTCCAGACGCAACAATCTTCGTACCCTGGGCCTTACAGAATCCACAAGTGTGAATAATATGGAGAAGTTTGTAGAAAAGCTCCTTATAGACGTTATGGGTCGAGACTCATTTTCTGATCTGTTTGCAGTGGAGTGCGCTCATTGCTGGCTGTCTCTGAGGCCAGTGCCGGGGGCCCGATCTCGCCCGATAATAGCTCGGCTGCTTAACTACAAAGATGTAGCTGCAGCACTGCGCTGCTCAAGAGATTTGCAAACCCTATGCTATGAAGGTGCTGAACTATCGATTTTTCCATATTTTGGATCACAAGTTCAAGAGGCGTGGAAATAATTCCTTCCTTTTAAGAGGAAATTGCAGGAAATGAACATTGACTAAGCTATGCTTTATCCGGCTCGGCTGAAAGTAACTGTTGAAGACGAAAATATTAAATGATCCAAAAAGCTTGCAACAATTCCTTAAACAGCAGGAACAAGCAGGTGGCAAACGGAGATCCCAATGGTCGAAGATGGGGAGCCGGGGACCTCCTCAACTCTGGATGAACCTGGTTGATTACACTCCTCCCTATTTTTTGATCCCTTACAAGTTGGGACTCTTGCTGATCTGTCTATATTGTCATCATATGTGGGACAGTTGCTATTACATTTGAGAACACTAGGGGTTCCGGATGTGGGTTGGAGATGCTGTCTTAGTAGATATGAGGCTTGCATGCTATGCAGAGTTGTGGAGTAGAATCCTATACACTTGCGTTTTGGGTTGCACAATTGGCACAGTGTTTATTGTGATTGCAGCCCCTTTGTGATTTTATATAGTGGAGGTGCTCAGTGGGTGATCTCTGCCTCTATGTGTGCACCACATTGCTCTCATGTGGGTTCATTGTTTTGGGATTGGGGAGGGTCCGACTATAATAGGGGGAATATTTTGATAACTGGGATTGTCTTCAGCATGATTGGGATGCTGAAGTGGGTGGGAGGGGGCTTTCTGGAGGGGTTAGAACTGGTCTTTAATGTTGTGTACCGATGGAATGCTGAGATTATCATGGCACACACTACACATCTGATGATATTCTGTACCCTATAAATTTCTCATCTTGATAAGACATGATGCAGATGTGTAGACCTCTCTTTCTACTGGCATGGAATGTCAGGGGATTAAATTATCCCCAGAAAATGCGGCAGGTTATCGCATATCTTGACAGGCATGGTGTCTAAGTGGCACTGCTTCAAAAGACACACCGCACCGACTTACAAAATGTAATGTACTATTGGCACCTATTGGGCATCTACTCCAATAGCCTCCTCCTCCTCCTCGTATGCCAGAGGAGTGCTCCTAATGATAAAATGGGGCGCTTCCTTTGTAGTTTTACACACGGATGCAGACACGCAGGGTCGATACATTATTGTACAGGGCAATTTCAGCGGCACCATGCTGACGTTGCTCAATGTGTGTGGGCCAAATAATGATGATCCTGATTTTTATAGGCTACTATGGGCACGCTTACATATCATGCAACCATCTGCGGTGATATGGGTGGGGTATTTTAACACGTCTAGACCCCACATTGGACAGGTCAATCTCTACTGACTGATACAGCAGGCAAGTGGCAAGGGTTCTTCGTGATGGGATGGAAGAATATGGCCTGCTGGACCTTTGGAGGCAACGTAACCCCACGACAAGGGGAGGAACATGCTCGTCTTCCGCAACCAATTCTTGCTCGCGTTTAGACTATTGGTTAGTTACTCGAGAGATCAGTGGCTGGACAAAATCAGTTGACCACTTGCAGAAGACCCTGTCTGACCATGCCCCTGTTAAACTAGTGCTGTCGTTGCCTTTTCACACACCAAGGCAATTTATGTGGCGTTTCCCAGCCACTGCAGTATTAGACCCAGTGTTTAAGACTGAGATATGACAGGCCATTGTAGAATATTTTGATCATAAACTAGGGACAGTAACAAGCACAAATTCATTGTCGGAGGCCTTTAAAGTAACCTCACAGGGGTTTGTATCAGCGAACAAGCAGGCATTCCGCAAGATATCCATCAACAACTGCACATTCTAGAACGAGACATACACAAACTGGAAAGAGATCATGAACAGACTTTAGCTTCAGCGCTCCTAAGGGCTATGAGGGAGAAAATGACTGCCAATCAAGAGATGGCAAACCGTGAGGTTAAATTTCTATCACGCCGCCATACGGCACGAGCATATGGGGAAGCAGGCCAGCCTGGTCAAACACTTGCTAGCAAATTAAAGACATCACGGGCGCCAGGTCAAATAGTAAAATTGGTAGATGCACAGGGAAAAGACTGCTATGACACACCATCCATATCATGAGCATTTGTTGAATACTACTCGCATTTGTACACTGTGCGTACAGCGACATCAGATGGGGAAATAGAAGACTATTTAAATGACATAACCCTAGCCTGGCTATCCCAAGGTCCACAAGAACATCTGGCACAGGAAGGAAGGAGAAATTTGTGACGCTCACTACCCAACGGAAAGTTACCTGGGACAGACATCTTTACAGGTGAATTCTATGAAGAATTTGGAGACCTATTAGCTACGCATCTTCTTGAGATGTACGCAGAGGCCCATATGGATGGTACGCTCCCCCGTCTCCCTACGGGAAGCACTATTAGTCACGTTGCTTAAGCCAGATAAATAGCCAGAACACTGTGAGTCCTACAGACAACTTTTACTGATAAACACTGGCGTCAAAATCCTAGCAAAAATACTCCCTTCTGACACCTGACAAATTGCACAGATATGGACTGCGGAAAGATGCATAATGTGCGCCATGTAAGCATAGGAAGTCAGATTTCCTGCACGTGTCACAGTCCTAAGATGCATAATGTGCGCCATGTAAGCATATGAAGTCAGATTTCCTGCACGTGTCTTGAGCCTGTCCACTGATAAACCCTTTTTGGACTGAGGTACCAAATGCTCTGGAGATCATGGTATCAGAAACTATCCCCAACACGCCCCCAACTTTGCCTATGAGGTCTTGTGAAACCGATACAACCGCCCAATCGCAGATTTAGAGCGATAGCGCTACTGCTTGCCAGGAGGCGAGGAGCTAGGAAATGGGGGAACGAGAGAGCTCCTAAATTACAACACCGGGTGGAAGACGTGGCATACTGTACAGAGCAGCTGGAGGTGTACGCGGAAGAATGACCTGTGTCCTCAGGCCCAAAGACACATCGCATCCTCTTGCCACCTATGTCTTCTGCTGAAGAATGTGGTGACGTGGGCTGAACGTTGCATTAGATGCTTAGGATGAAGAGAGGGAAACTACTGAAGATGCAATAACTAGATTTTGTCATGTCAAATTGTCAATACGTGTATTCCACATTAAGCTGACTCATTGCATTTGATTGTCAATAAAAAAAGAAAAATAAAGACACATTTAAAATAAGAGGTGAGTGAAACCAAAACACAGAAACAAATTTGTGAAATTACATAGGGCCAAAAGTATGAAACTAATTTGGGGCTGCATTTACCATGTATTAAAGGCGGATTGAAATTCGGTAAAGCCTTTCCGGATTGCAAAATTGGTTTAGCGACTCTTTCTGAATCGCACCTGGGAGGGGGCGTGAACCAAGCACCTTCCTCTATTCGTGACGCGCAGAGAGATGCATCCATGGCTTCCTGGTGCCTCAAAGGAGGCAGTAGCAGGTTCACAAAGGTTTGGACAGCTTGGACTGGTGTTGGGAGCCTCAGGTGGAGCAGACCGTGCCCCCCCCTGCCTGCCCCCTTCCATATCTGCTTAAACAGTGTTATTTTAAAAGCAGCACCAGAGCCTTTAAGGAACACGGGCTAATCAAATTTCAAAAATCACGTTTTCCATCGGGAGGGCAAGCGCAGGGGTGGTGGGCTGCTGTTCCTTGCAGGATACCTGGTCCTGTCTATTCGTATTCCTTACGCAGACCCTCCTGCGACCCCCTGTGTTTGGAGATTTTGCAGCGCAGCCTATTAGTGCATAGCTTGCATCGCAAACTCAAAGAGTTGACACAAAAAAAGCCAGTGCAAAACTTGTGATCACTTTTGTTTGCTGCCAATCTGTGGTCAGTCAAGATCTTGATTCACAAAAGTCCTGGCTAGAAAGTCATTAGTTAACATTATGATTTCCAGACCTTTCATGGACTTTGCAGAGACTTCCAGGCGCATCCTTCAGATGTGACCACTGCCACAGATTCTAGGAGCGCTGGCATGCACAAGTACCCCTGAATGTGTGACTGGAGTCAGCCCACAACAGAAAACAAAATACAAAAGCACAATTGCACGACGACACCTTTTTTTATTCTCTAGGTCCGGGGTACTCAAGGTGCGGCCCGCCGGCATCCCTTCCTTGGCGCCCCGCGGACCACGCAGGTAATGTACCCCTGGCCCCCAGAGCGAGAGAGAGAGAGAAGGGAGAGAGAGAGAGAGAAAGTGGAGAGAGAGAGGAGAGAGAGAGAAAGTGGAGAGAGAGTGGAGAGGGAGAAAGTGGAGAGAGTGGAAAGAGAGTCGAAAGAGAGACTGACTGACTAAGAGAACGAGATACTGGCTGACTGAGAGACCGACTGACTGAGAGAGAGAGAGAGAGAGAGAAAGAGAGAGACTGACAGAGAGAGAGAGAGACTGACTGAGAAAGAGAGAGAGACTGACCTGACTGAGAGAGAGAGACTGACGGAGAGAGAGAGAGACTCACTGACAGAGAGAGACTGACTGACTGACACAGAGAGAGAGACTGGCTGACTGAGGGAGAGAGAGAGACTAACTGAGGGAGAGAAACTGACAGAGAGAGAGACAGAGAGAGAGACTGACCAACTGAGAGAGAGAGAGACTGACAGAGAGAGAGAGAGAGAGAGACAGAGAGAGAGAGACTGACTGACTGAGAGAGACTGACAGAGAGAGACTGACAGAGAGAGACTTGTTGGAAACTAAATAGGATGAAATTGTCCCCGTATAGTAATGGCGCTTACTAATTCCGGTATATTTGTATATCATACGGCTATCTATTGGTGCTCAAGCTAAGAAAGGGTCATCCAACCTTCAGCAAAGGTGACCACAGTGATCACACAACTTAATTGCACAAGCCCGAGCACACAATCAAATATTATTACAATTTGCATAGAGTAATATACCACATAGCAACAGTATATAATAAAGTTTGTCTTTTATTGTTCTTTCTTCCGTTGGTCCTGCCAACCCGTGTTTCGTCGCCCGGGAGTGACCCACGACTTCCTCAGGGCTAATAGACCTTGTGCAAAACGATCAGCCTTTGGTCCGGTTATAATTCCATCCCGGCCAAGAGGGCAGGGATAAGTAGTAAGTTCCGTTCGTTTAATTGTTATGTATCACCAATAGTTGTCCAGTCCGTGTGTGCATGGCCATGAGTATAGATTGGGACAGAATCAGTCCTGGCATCCAAATATTACAAGTATAGCACTTTCATGCTGGGACATGTATCCGCATCCTCCGTCGGCTCCCTGTAAGGCTGTCGTCTGTGACAGAGAGAGACTGACAGAGAGAAACTGACAGAGAGAGAGACTGACTGACTGAAAGAGAGACTGACTGTGAGCAAGACTTACTGACTGAGTGTCAGGAATCCCCTCCCGCACATGGATTCCCTCCCACGATGCCACTTCCGTGAACCTGGTGCGCTTGGAGGAGAGCGGACTACAACTCCCAGAATGCCCTCCGGCAACAATTGCCTTATGCAACTCAAGAGTTCTGGTTACATAACACCAAGGGTAACGCCTAGTTTTCATGTTATGCAACTCAAGAGTTCTGGTTGCATAACACCAAGGGGAACGCCTAGTTTTCATGTTATGCAACTCAAGAGTCATGGTTATACAACGCCGAGAGTACTACTTAAGGAGAAGATCACTGGGACTCGGCGTCGGATATTCTGATCTTTGCAGGAGTACCTGGTTGAGGTACACGGACCCGTTGGTGAGTTGAGCGGCGGAAGGAACATTCTAAAGAGCGGAGGAGAGGTGCTGGCGTGTGCTTCCTGCCCGTGTCCTGTCCCGTTCTGAGAGCCGTATTCAACGTCATTGGGCACAAGTCCTGTTGGTAGAGCCGAAGCTCCCAACGGCCTGACAATTTGGAGAAAACGAGGTTGGTGCGAGCCGAAGCTCCCAACCCTCGTTCCTGGGGTAAACACACGCTTATAGCTAAGACGCTATCCAGGAGGTGTTTCCGCGTCTTAGCCATCGACACTCGTAGGAGAACTGGGATAGGTAGAGCGGCTGCTCCCATCCATTCTCTGCGCCACCTTGGGTATCATCACTTAAACCCGGATACAAGAGACGCACACTAGGAGGTGTTCCCAGCGTCTTTGTGTTGTGGCAGTACTCTGGGGGATACTGGTAGAGCGGCTGTTCCCAGGTGGTAGAGAGCCCGGCCGGGTGACTCCCACGTGCCCCCCCGTAGATTCCACAACCTTGGAACTACCCTTCACAGCGGTCGAGTGGCATTGTCAGCCACTGCTTAGCACTGTGCCCTCCGTTGGAGCATACCGGGTCCGGTGTGCATGCGGAGGATGGTTAGACGAGCTGTGAATGGGTATCGTACTTTAACTGGTGATTCCAGTACCGGTATTCTTTGTTGTCTGTAGTTGTTTATCTGTTTATTAAATCTTCCTTAAACCTCCATTTCTCTGGTCCGTCGTCTGTTTGTCCCAACCCCGAGAAAGCCAGGACGTTACACTGAGAGAGAGACTGACTGACTGACTGAGAGACTGACTGAGAGAGAGACTGACTGACTGAGAGAGAGAGACGGACAGAGAGAGAGAGACTGACAGAGAGAGAGACTGAGACTGACTGAGAGAGAGAGAGACAGACAGAGAGACTGACTGACTAACTAAGAGAGAAACCGACTGAGAGAGACTTACTGACAGAGAGAGAGAGAGAGATTGACTGACTGAGAGACTGACTGAGAGAGAGACTGACTGAGAGAGAGAGGCTGATTGACTGAGAGAAAGGCTGACTGACTGACAGAGAGAGAGACTGGCTGACTGAGAGAGAGATTGACTGACTGAGAGAGACTGACTGGCTGAGACTGACTGAGAGAGAGACTGACTGACTGAGAGAGAGACTGACTGACTGACCGAGATCGAGACTGACTGACTGACAGAGAGACTGACTGACAGAGAGAGAGAGACTGACTGAGAGAGAGATTGACTGAGAGAGAGACTGACTGAGAGAGAGAGACTGACTGACTGAGACTGGCAGAAAGAGACTGACTGACTGGGGACTGACAGAGACTGACTGACTGAGAGAGAGAGACTGACTGATAGAGAGAGACTGACTGACTGAGAGAGACTGACTGAGAGAGAGACTGACTGACAGAGAGAGAGAGAGACTGACAGAGAGAGAGAGGGTGATAATGGCTGACAGAGAGAGAGGGACTGACTTAGAGACTGACTGAGAGACTTACTGACAGAGAGAGAGCGAGAGAGAGGGAGACTGACTGGGTGACTGAGAAAGAGACTGACTGAGAGAGAGAGAGACTGACTGACTGAGAGAGAGAGACTGACTGAGAGAGAGAGAGAGACTGACTGAAAAAGAGAGACTGACTGACTGAGAGAGACTGACTGAGAGAGAGACTGACTGACAGAGAGAGACTGACTGACTGAGAGAGAGAGACTGACTGACGGAGAGAGACCGACTGACTAAGAGAGAGACTGACTGACTGAGAGAGAGACTGACTGACTGACTGAGAGAGACTGGCTGACTGACTGAGAGAGACTGGCTGACTGAAAGAGAGAGACTTACTGACAAAGAGAGAGAGAGGGCCTGTGATGGAATTGGGGTCAAAGTGTGTATGAAGCTATGCAATCTTAATGCCTCTTAAGATTGCTATTGTGTGCTAATAGAAATGTTACATCTGCTTTTGAAATACAGCATTGTCGCATTGTGTAATATTTTGAAACAGGTTTGATTTTTTTTTTTACTCTAGTCCCGCCCCCCCCCCCACTGACCTGGACCCCCCTCTGACCCCACACCTACCGGTGCGGCCCTTGGCCACAAACCACACTGTAATTTTGCCCCCCGACAGAAAGTTTGTGAGTACCCATGCTCGATAGGGAGCATTTATTTTCCCGATGGAGAAACTCCTTCCCCTAGACACATTTTACGGGTATTCCTTCCCAATTCCAATCCTGCTTTGGGACTTATTTTACACCTGCCATTGACAGGAATAAACTCTCAACCCAAACAAGCATGTCAGTATCCATGCACAAAAGTCTGCGAGTACTAATTTGAATGTTTGTGGGTGTTCCTCTACTTATCTTCGGGTGACCCCTACAAACTGACCCCTGAGCTGAAAAAAATGCTTAGTTGAATTCACATTTTGTGAATCACTGATATGACTTTTTACTTATAAATGACGGTATTTGTGCACCTAAGCCAGGATTACAAATAGGGCGCACTGCCCCAGTGTGCACCACGTGCATTTTTAAATGGATACGCCGGGTGCAGACCGGTACAATGCACTCTATTGCACTGAATGTACTGTTCCCAATGCAGGAGTAAACTCCCGCCCACTGTGGGAATGGAACATCAATGAAAGGCAGACCAGCTGTTTAAAACCACTGGCCATCCTCTCACTGTGCAAGTGATAACCCCGTCTGCATCCAAAGATCCCCCTCGGACGGGTGCAGTGAGTGACTGCGGTCACCTGCAGGGAGATTCCAGGGCAAGGGGCGCTGGGACCGCTTTGAAGGGGTGAACACGGGGCGGGCTGTGATTGCGCGCCACCTTAAGTGGAGCTCAGTCAGTGCACCTCTTTGCCTCGGCACCTGTGTCTGTAATGAGGTGTGGGCACAAAGGCCTAGAATTTGGTGTTTGCATCGGGCCGTGCAAATAACGGAACATCCGGTTTGGATCACGCCAGTGCACATGTAGCACCAGCGGGATCTTTACTGCAAGCGTCTGCAGCCCCTTCTGTAATACCCAAGTGTAACAGCATTGACCACAGCAGTCTGAGTATCGGGTGTGACGGAACTAATGGATCTTGCATAGGAGATTCGGTAATCCATCACTGCACTCATGTATGATCCTAGTGACACTCCAGCTCACAGTGACATGGCTAGTGATCAACCACTCCTCTTACTTACATTCCAAGGTATCTGCTCCCGCCAGGGCCATCTTAACAGCATTATAGGCCCCTGGGCAAGCAGTTCACTGGGCACTGCCTGCAAAACCACTCAAAGGAATACAAATGTTCAATGGAAAATGAGTGTTAAATTCTGGTCTGCATGGGGCCCGAATGCTCATGGGGCCCATGGGCTACTGGCTAGCGGGCAAATGCGTTAAGACAGCACTGGCTTTCTCTCACCCTCCTTGGTGAGATTTAGGGAGCCTTCAGCCACACTCTTCTATCAACAAATGAATGAGGTAAGACAAGGGCACGCCAACTGAAACAAGGGCTCCTCTCCTGTGCCTCTCATGCGACAAGGCAAAAGAAACTCTGTGCCACTTGATTCAAGCTATCCTGGCTGATGATGGGTGAAACCCCGAAACTGGTCCTAGGATGCTTGTTTCTGGTCCAGGGAGGACCTAGCTTGGCAGCTCGGGCTGGACTTTTCCCATGAGACACAGGGTCAAGACTGAATTGCATATGGCCAGGTCTAAACTGGGGTGGCATGGTGAGCAAAAGAATGATGGATTTAACCCAGATCTCTTGACTGTGGGTGAATGTTTTTATTTGTTCTGCATTCCATCATCAATTGTGTGTCTTTTGCTTTCTCGTGTGACAAGCAGACAAGCAGGCATGGCTGCTGTCAGACTTGGCATCTTTTGGCGTGTTTCCCCTGAGTTTTTGCTTTCTGACCTCCCGGTTTTGACTCTGTTTTTGCTGGCGTAGCGTTTCTGCGCACTTATTCGCGCTGCTGATCAGTGTGAAAGTGCGAGTGCTCCTGTGGTAAATTGTGTTATGGATTGCTGTTTCCATGATTGGATGTTTGGTTTACTTGTCAGTCCCTTGTAAAGTGCACTGAGTGTGCCAGGGCCTGTGAATCAAATGCTACTTGTGGGCCTGCAGCACGGATTGTGCCACCCACGTAAGTATCCCAGAAAAGGTACCTCAGACCTGCCATTGCAGAGTCTGCGCGCAGTTGTAACTGCCAAGTCGACTAGGCCCGTGCACCCACTGGCCAGTCTCTAAAACCTTCCCTTTTCTTACATGTCAGGCATCCCTAAGGTAGGCCCAAGGTACCCCTGTGGGCAGGGTGCAGTGTATGTGAAAGGCAGGACATGCCCTGGTGTGTTTGGCGTTTCCTGATAGTGAATTACAGCCAATTTCGTTTTTTCACTATTGCAAGGCTACCTGTTCCCCATAGGACAGATTGGGCAGTTTGTTTATAACATCTTATTAACATAATGAGCCTGGGGAATTCGGTAAGAAAATAAAGTTTAGTATGCCTGAACTCAGAATCTAAAGATGCATCTTTTAGTGAAGGTGATTTTTACATTCTGTGTTTGAAAATACCACTTTTAGAAAGTAGTTATGTTCTTGCTCTATCATCCCGTGTGCCTGTGCTGGAATGTGGATTGCTTATCTGGGTTTTGGACAACAGATGGCTAGGACGCAGGAGTGTGTCGGATCCAAGCTTCTTGACAGAGCCCTTGTCACCAGGAATTCCACAGGAGCGAAGATGAATACCCCTCACCAATGTTCCCTCTAATTATTTTCCTCTGTGTGCAGCAGAGTAAGGTCTCTGTGCGCTGCAGCCAAGGCTATGTGCGCCAAGAACCTGACCACGTGTGTAGACCAAGGCTTTGAGTGGGATGAAAATACTCGGGGATCTTTAAAAGGGGCGTAACCAATGTAATTAAGGGTGTGGCTTTAAAGCAATCACGCTAAAAATATGTGCATTGTATAGTGTGCCACCCTACTGATATTTTGTTGCTTCTGTCATTGCATCCAGATATATAATGCCAGTAACATTACACCTACAAGAAGCCAAGACTATTGTCTTTGTCAAAGGTTGTTTTTTGCATCAAGTTGTATATAATATTGAAAATGCTTCCACTCTTGTGGTTGGGGTTGTGGCTTAATGCTCGAGCTGTCAGTTTAGGAGATGGGTTTTTAGATTCGGGTTAGCCTAACATCCTGTGATTCTGGGCAAATCAATTAATCTCCCCATGCATACAAAACAATATATAATAATAAATCATGTAAAGCGCTCCAATACTTTTGGGTTGAATTCGCACTATATAAAAACTTGCTGCATTTCTTTTCTAAATGCGGGGTAGAAACCATAACAGATGGAGAAAGAATGAGGGAAATAGAGGGAAAGAGAAAGAGAGGGCAGAAAGGAAGAATGAAATATAGGAAATATGAAAAGAAGAAAGAAACTGCGACAAGAAGGAGAGGTCAATATAAGGATGGATACAAAGGTGAAAGGTTTGAGAGATGGAAGAATAAAGTTATATTTGCATGGGTGGGTGCACGTAAGAATGGATTGAAGGATGAATGTTTGGATAGATGGATGGAAACCTGGATGGAAGGGTGAAAGGATGGGTGATTGATAAAAGGTGGGTGAAATTATGGATGGATGGATGGAATGGTAAAGGAAGGATGGATGGATTAGATGAAAAGACAGACGGATGGGAGCATGAATAGACAGGTGAAATGGACGCTGGATGAAAGGCTGAAAGGGTGGAGAGAGTAATAGAAAGGACCTCTTCTATGGAGGACAGAGTGTAATTTCTGATATTTATAGGTTTCCCTGGTCACCACTGCGTAATTTTGCTCGCAAAAAGTGTCACTCATTGTCGTTGAAATGTCACTCAAATATACTAAAATTAGGAAAATGTCACACACAGCAATCTGACACCTTGGCAGCTATGTACATGGACGTTGCATGTGAATTATGTGGGCATTTGTGAAAGTATTCCTGTTAATCACAGTGCCCGTCATGCGCTGCAATTAACAGGAATACTTTCACAAATGCCCACAATCAGCCCGCAGCTTCTCTCTATTGAGAAAAGACATGCATCAAGTCCAGAATCACAACGTGTGCTTTACACTCGTGCTTTTGGACTTGCTGCATTTGTAATGGACCCTGGCTGCGGCTGATTGTGGGCCTTTCGTGAAAGGATTCCTGTTAATCCCAGCGCCCGTCATGCACTGAAATTAACAGGAATATTTTCACAATGGGCCACAATCAGCACCCAGCTGCGCTGTATTTAGAAAAGAAATGAAGCAAGTCCGAAAGCACGATGTGTAAAGCACACGTCATGTGGTTGGACTTGATGCATGTCTTTTCTCAATAGAGCGCGGCTGGGTGCTGATTGTGGGCATTTGTGAAAGTATTCCTGTTAATTGCAGCGCATGACGGGTGCTGGGATTAACAGGAATCCTTTCACAAAGGCCTCACGCAACCGGTAAATTGCCGTTTTAAACGCGGGCGGCGGTGAGAATGTGTGCGCGCTTGACATGGGACACTGCATGCTCAGTGCCTTAAAGGTGCGCGGGCGCTCAGGCGCGCACGTTAGAGGGAACATAGCCCCTCACCCCCTGAGAACAGCGTCTGGCGGACGAAGAGAGATATTCCGTCACAGTTAACTGCCACCAAAGGGTAAGGGGATTACAACCCAGAGTGATTCCTACTCTTCTCCTCTTGCTCACGACAGGTAAGGCACTTTAAACTTCAACAGTATACATTAGGGGCTGCAAAAGAAGGACATCTGTTTGTACTGATGCTCTTTCAATGATTGTGACAGTGCATGTCAGCATACAAGAAAATAACAGGAATCCACTTACCAGCCAATGAAGGGCGCATAGACCAATAAAGTGTATCGCAGGTGGGGAAGTTATCGTCACTCTTCCCACAGTGTAGGAACAAGAGCATACAGCTTTTCCAGATAAAAAGGAACGTTATATCAGAGCCATTTAAATTTGACACGAAGAAAATATGAATAAATTGAAGTCCTTGTTGACTTAAGCCACAAACGGGTTGCAACCAATGAGGAAAACGTTGTCTCAATGAATATCTGAGACGGGCGCTAGGGAGTAATGGGAGCCTGTCTGGGGTGAGGAGTAAAACTACTCTGGTAAATGTGCAAGTGAATAACCACCGCTCTGCAGCGCCTGCTAAATGGATAGCCAGAGCTCGCGATGGCGCGCACGCACAAGAGTATCAGGGAGGGGTAGGGAGCAAGAATAATGGAGGAACCGGACTGGGACAAAAAGGTACTCCTGTGTCCGACTTGACCAAGAAGGAACTGCCGTGCAAAATTACGGAATCCAGACACAGTCTTTCATGCACAGCACTACGGGTGAAGGAAACCTCGTTTCTTCCAGGAAGACGATTAACGGGACAGAAGACCAGGAAACCAGAAGCCGAATCCTCCGGGGAAACGATCAACATGAGGGGGAGTGGTCACGGAAGTCAATCAGTAAGCCAAGCACTGGTTGCTTCCGCCTGCGTCAGTATAAGGGCATAAGGGAGCGTGTCTAAAGTACTTGATATACGTAAGCTGTCTCACGCCAAGTAAGGGATCGTCTGACAAGTGCAGACTTTCCCGATCCCGACATGCATCATCACAATTCTTTCTAGGGGACAAGAACACTGTACACACTGCCTGTTTTCTGACACAGTGGCTCCCGATAGTCTAGGTAGGCCAGGAAAGGGCTGAATAGACCTGGGCTGCGATGGGGAAGAGGGAGGAGATTTCCTTGCACCTCATAAGGCCTGGTCTGCCTCTGACAATGCCGTCTCCACCTCCTGCCAGGAAATCACACCAGAGAAGGCAGAACTGGCTCTGGCCGAGCACAGACACCCTCTGCCTGAAGGATCAAAGGATTTTTGGATACAAATACTGGGTCCCAGACCCCCGAACTTTAGAACTCATCTGGATCAAGAAGACTGCCAAGAAGAAGAGCCGGAGAAGCTGTGAGAAGGAACGACAGCAAAGACTTCACCTGCAGCACAGGGGACTGTGTTTTCTGTTCTGTGCTGCAAACAGAAGAAAACCAACTCGATGACGTCTACGATGACACTGCTGACTCTGTGTCCCGACGGCACCGCAGAGGGCACCACCGTAATGCCGCACTGCAACCCTGGTCTCACCGACGATGCCTGCTGATACTACCACCGAGCTGCTGCTCGCATTGCGACCTGTGGGCACCGCACTCCGCACTGCCTCGCTTCACGCCGAAGCCTTGGCACTGCAGAGAGCACCACAGCACCGCGACCCTGATCTCACCGACGACCCCTGGTGACGCCATCACCAAGCCGCTGCTTGCACCGTGACCTGTGGGCACCGCACTCTGCACTGCCTTGCTTCATGACTACACTGTGGCCTTCCTGATGCCGCCGCTTCCTGCCGAAATAGACGCCGCTGCTTGCACCGTGGTTCGAGGGCACCGCTCGTAAGGTTACACGACGCACCACCCTCATCCCACACCTCAGCCTTGGCTTACCGATGCCAGTGCCCTCGACTCCCGCTCGTCAGCCGACGACAGCGCTTCAGCAACTACGACGCCGCTGCTTGCACCGCGACCTGCCAGCACAGTGACGAGCACCGCATTCACCTCGCACCGCGACCCTGGTCTCACTGATGACGCCATCTGATGCCGCCACTGACCTGCTGCTCGCACTGCGACCTGGGGGCACCGCACGCCGCACCACTGCACTTCGCATCGCAGCTCCCGAGGCCTGCCGATGCCAGCGCTCCTGATTCCAACAGAAAGGAGCTCGACCTGCAACGCGAGTGACTTCAGCGGCCCCTGCGCCCTTCAGTTCTGACAGGTACTGTTTGCGGGTCTTTTCGATACTGTAGCTGGCCCGCGACACTGCGACCAGCCAGAACTGTGTGGCTTTGTTGCTCACGACGCCGAGATAACCCCAGACGGAGCTATCGATCTCAAGGACCTATATCTAAAGCTCTTTTTGACAACTGTAGAATTTTGAATACTGTATTGTGGATTTTTATCGTTTTTGGTCTTGTCTTAAAGTATATAAAAATATTGGTTATTTTTTAGGTCTCGCTGAGTCAGCGCGCATGCACTGCTCGGAGAGACATTTAGTAGGTGAGTTCTCAAAGTGTTGCTAGCTGCCGACAAGTTTGCGTTCAGGCGAGCGCGCACGCGCGCAGCCGGCAGCTTTGCAATATGTACAGCCGTGATCACTTTCACTTTCGTGCGCGCAGCCTACGTGCATGCGCTGCTTGGAGAGACATTTAGTAGGTGAGTTTTCAAAGTCCTGCTGGCTAGCGACAAGCTTGCGTTCACGCGAGTGTGCACACGCGCAGCCGGCAGCTTTGCAATATGTACAGCCGCGATCACTTTCAATTTTC
The DNA here is from genome assembly GCF_964204655.1 of Triturus cristatus. Taxonomy (NCBI): domain Eukaryota; kingdom Metazoa; phylum Chordata; class Amphibia; order Caudata; family Salamandridae; genus Triturus; species Triturus cristatus. Next base: position 1,542,317,889 of record NC_140591.1, read on the forward strand.
ACGCAGGCACACCACTCGCGTTTCTTGTTAACTCCAGGTCTAGGAGTTTATTGCGAAAGCGTGAATGACAGAAAACATTCTGACTTTTCATCCAAAGTCAACAACGTGCAGCACGCGGAGTCCGTCCCCTGAGACACTAATAAATAAAGTCCTTCCCGCGCTCGATATGAATTCTCAAGCACGGCCATCCTGCCCACCTTCTGCAACTCATTACCGGCCTTTACCCGGTTGTTAATTTACTTCCTCAAAACCACTTCTGGCAACAAAGGGTCACACAGCGGGACGGGAGAGCGGGGGCGGGACGGTAAGGCTCTGACCAGGAGCAAAAACCGCCATACTCCCCCACCCACACTAGCATATCCTGCTGAGAAACATTAGCTCTTTTGTTTTGTGCTACGGTTTTGCAGGTTCTTTTATTGCACTGCTTTGGAGCATGGGTGTGATCACAATGACGATGTACATATTGCATAGTTTCTAAACTCAGTAAATTGCTCTTGAAACTGTAATTTAATGCGTAGTACCAATTTAGGAAAGCGGGTTTTAAAATAAATAATCTTCTCTGTGACCCTGACTTCCTTATAGTTTATCTGTTTTTTTGTGAGTGCAGTATTTACATAGCACGACCTCAGTCCAAAGGCACTGGGGCGCTTTACATGAGCACCACAATACATTACACAGATTTATTAGCTTGAAGCCGGCCGGCCAGCCCAGCTGTCGGGGTGCAAAGACATATTGGGGACATTCGGAAAGCTTCCTTAGGAATGCATTCCTCCCATTGCTTACCCCAGGCTTTTTGTTTTGTCACACACAGTTGCTTTCTTTCTATTAGCTGGCTCTATTGTTTTATCTCGCCCAACATCTCTTTGTCCCTCCCGTAAAGTATAACCTCTTTACCGCCTCTCTGATTGACTTCTTTGTTTCTTCCATGAGTGCTTTGCTTTTCAGGAACTCTTTTTTTTCTTTTGCCTGAAGCACTCTAGGAGAGTGTATGTTTTATTGAGCTGTCTCCCTTAGATGCTTCTACGCAGCTCCACCCTGCTCCATGTCACTCCCAAACACAGTGTGGTGTGCTTCTCCCCATGCTTCAAACCAAGGGAGTAGCAGGAAAATGTAAATACCCCCCACTTAAAACCAAAGCTCTGATGGTACCAAGCGTGTGATGCAAGTGAGCCCAAAACTCCATAGAAGAGCTCTCTCGTTACTTCTATTCAATCATCTAGCAGTCATCATTTTACCCTTCATATACCTGCTGATTTCCACCATTCTATCATCCATTCATGCTTTTATCCTTCATTCAGTCTTTCACCATTCCATCCATCCATTAGCAATTCCATCCATCTATCCATCTGTTCATACATCCACCATCTATGCATGCAACTATCCATCCATCCATCCATCCATCCATTATATGACATATCCATTCATCAATAATGCCTTTCAGCCATCAAGTGTTCCTTTTATCCATCCATTTACCCATCCATCATACACTATCCGTTCAGATTTCTATTTAGTTTGCCATCCATTCATCCACTCTGCCATCCTTTCATCCACTTATCTACACATCCTTTCACTCACTCATCCACCCACCCACCCCTACACCCACTCATCCACACGTTTCCCCCACTCATCCACCCATCCGTTCACCCACTCATCCATCCATCGTTTCACACATCTATCCTTTCACACACCCATCCATCCTTTCACCCATTCATCCACCCTTTTCACCTATTCATCCACTCATCCATCCATCTTTTCACCCTGCATCCACTGTACACCTTTCTCTCCCTTTCCCAGCAACCCATCTTTCTTTCTTCCTTTTAGTTAATTATGATCTCACATCTGCCAAGTTGCAGATAAGAGGCCAATAAACCCCCCCCCCCACTCCCGCTATAGCTGCTGAAGGGGGGGGGGGAGGGGGTGGAGTCAGTACGCCCCTACTTCAAACATATCTACATACCCGCAGTTTTACGGTGGAAAGCAGCCCTGCAAGGAGGGCACAAGCTCAGGCTGAGGAGCTGGCGTTGCTCTATTGCTTGTTGCCCACGTCTCTTGCTGTTTTTTTGTAAATCAAGACAATTCACTTCTTATTTACGTTTTTCCGTCGAGTATTCAAGACCTCTTGTATATACTTTAGTATATACTTATATGTAAATGTACTTTGTGGGCTCTGGATATCAGCCCTAGGACTTGTCTGCTTCCTCTTAGGGCCTTTTTTTCTGTTCAAATGCCTCTATTTGACTGCCTTGATAGAAAACGACCAACAGAGGTCAGTAAAATACCAGAATCACTTTAGCATTCTATAGATCCCGGTCCATAGAAATTGTCTTCCACAAGCACCCGTAGACAATAATATTTTTTTCAAATCTTGTATTTTCAGTGATATGACCACTGAAAGCCCAGATTTTATATTAAAAACAGAGCTTTGAACTATACCATTTCCCGCTGAAAGGCAATATTTCTCTCCATGTGTTCCCATACCTGGCGTGTCACACAGTTTGGTGCTTACTTTCCCTCCATATTAAAGAACAGTAGATGTTTCAGCACCCAGGCTAATGTGCTGCATGGCTAAATACATATAAGGTCCCAAAGCGAGACCAATTGCATTGCAAATTAGCCTTAATCGTATTCTCTCTTTTATTGTGGGCCTTTTTAGGCACTTTTGCTCTGTTTTTGTTAGTTGCTTGGTGAGGTTTCTGTGGAGCCGAATGATGGTTTATCTCCAATTCTTCCTTGTCAATGAGTTCTGAATGATTTTCTGATAATGAATTTAATACCTGAATCGCCGTGTCATCCAAAGATAGGTGTATCTGAGCCATATGCTGCTTCTGCTGGAAATTAGGATTTATATGGGGAGAATAAATGTTTGTAATCATGATCTGATAAATAAAAGCTTATCAGATTGCGCCTGAGAGTCTATTATTGTATTACTATTTCTTAAGGTTTTTATCTTGTGGACTTAGATGTCTAACACCTTAGGAAGAGTTGCTAATTTGTTAATTTTTGGCGAGCATGCATAGGTCTTCAATTTAAACAATTCCTATGACATAAGTCGAAAGGGTTTGTAGAAAATGAACTTGTACCTCTAGTTTGTCAGACTAGAAGTTGAGCACATTTATTGTGGCATCAAAGCGTACTAACTATTAAGGGCCGTGCAGGGGCCTTATCTTTGTGTTAGATGTTGTCCCTTCTCTGTGCGCTGCTGGCATTTTCTGCATTATTTGATGCAAGATTTCAGTTATTTACTACATGGCTGTGATTAAACGTTGATTCATGGTTAGGATGAAGCTTATTTGAATCCATAAAAGGGTTTAAGACAGTTAATAATAGGTAGGCATCTGCCAATTGATCCATTTCCATGCCATGATCTCGCTGTAATACTCACCCAGTAGGAACGTGTTGTGGGGACTGGACGTGGGCATTGTTTACAATTAACCAGTTCTTTTCTGGGATTCCCATATCCAAGCATGGTTTTGAGCTCTCCTTTGTTAGTTCCCTCTCAGTGGTCATGAAGGTTATTATATTTTCTTCAAAGTTTATTTTTTAGTTTCTCCTTTTCCTTGCTTTAATTTTTTTTATCCTTCAAATAATTAAGTAGCGCAGATGGAGCTGATGCGATAGCTGCTTAATCTCCAGAGTTCTTCTTATATTGTTTGTTCCAAAGACCCAGGTAGGATCTTTCCCACTCCTTTTCCGTTTATATTTGGCCAAGGATGCAGCTACTGTTCTAGGCAACTTAAGCTAATTCTTTACAGGAAAATGTATTTATTAATTTACTTTACAGTTGCTGCTATCAAAAGGTATCACTAGTGGTAATGAGCTATGAGCTGATTGCGAGCTTAGAAAGTGTTCGAGTTTATAATTTTTTGATGATTGAATCCAAGTTATCTTCTATGTGTTTATTACGGCCTCAGGCTCTAATGCCCTCCATTACTTACATAAGATACTCCTAATTAAAAACAAGCATTGGCATAGCCAATAGGTCTCGCCTTTGGGACCTTATAAGTGTTTAGTTACCCAGCACAATATTCTTGGTGCAACAACATCAAGTGCTGCATGGCTAAACACTTATAAGGTCCCAAAGGCGAGACCTATTGGCTATGCCAATGCTTGTCTAAAACTGGTGTGGTTTCCTTTTGTAGTGTTACGCTATATTACTGTTGGTTATGTGCAATCGCTTTACACACTGCCTCTAAGATAAGCCTGACTGCTCGTGCCAAGCTACCAAGGGGGTGATCAGGGGTTATTTTAGGAGTGTAACTCCCTTACCCTGACTAGGAAGAAGGGTCCCTACTTGGACAAAGGTGCCAACCCTTGCCAACTAGAGACCCCCATTTCTAACAGCTGCTGTCCATCTGAGGGAAAGCTTGGCTTAGCACTTGATGGAAGGGGAGGTCTAAATAATAGAGCAGACGCTGACCTGTAGCCATACCTAAGCACTCCGTTTTCGTAGCTCTGTAGAGGTAACCCATCATGTGTTCCCAGCTTAGTACCTTGCATGGAGATTGAGGTCCTGTCACTTACAGTCACTGTTACTCAATCAAAGCAGTTCTGAAACTTCTCCTCTCACACAAGGAGCCTCTATCTCGTTATCTGGGTGTCTCATCTATAAGACCTCTTCATCTTGGGAGGCACAAGACACTTTCAAGGGTAGCACTGATAAACCTACCGAATGTTCACATCTCCAAGTTTAGTGGAGAAGTTAAAAGTAGTAAACAATCAGGGAGCTGCATCTCAAGTGGAAAAAAACAACAAGTGAAGGCAAAAGACCAAGCAATGTGGAGGCTAAAAGGACAAGGGAAGACCACTACGTAAGGCAGAAGGGAATGGGATTTTTAAATCACCTACTTACTGTCCACAATTCACTCACATGTTCTTTCAAATACCAGCAATCATGGAAGTTGTAAAAAATATATTATCACTGCCTGTCTACAACAAAGACCAAAGGTGAAAACTCAGCATACCAGTGATATCACAAAGTAATTACAAACCAGCAAACGGTTTCAGATGCAGTAAAAAACAAACTGTTCTAACATAGTCAGGAAACATTGTTAGCTAGTTAAGGACATTTTCTGTAGACTACCTGAAGTAAGTTCTTTACTCAGGTAAGTGTAGATTTCTTTATTCAATCAAAAGGTTAACTGCACCCTCTGCTTGCTGGCAAACAGTACACCTGGTGAAGGCAGCCTGTCAACATTCCAAGGCTGCCTTCATGTCAACATTCTAAGCGTTACCAGTATACAGGGTAGGAGGGGGGTGGATGGAATGTACCACGTGACAAATTATAACACATCTTCCTCCCTAAAGAAGAGCAACAGTAATATACAAAAAGTTTGAGGGTTTTACATAAGGCAGTGGCAAAAGTTGCCTTGTGAGTGGAACCCCCTGGATAGATAACAAGCAAAGAAGACTTATGCTTTAACACATGTTCAAACCATTTTAAAATCTTTGTGCCAACTTGGGGGATTACGTTGTCTCAGTCCCCTTCCCTCTTGAGCCTCAACTGCTCTGGAACTCTGGACTTGAGACCTGCTATCCCCCTCTTGGTCTATCTCCCTCGGGCCTATGGCCACCCGATCCATGCTCCATTTTTTCCCGTCTTCCAAGATGACAACATTTCTTTTAACCTCTCTTATTTTCTCCGGGGAATAGTACCTGTCCTCTTTGCCACCTAAACTCACTGGTTTCCTGATATATATACACTTTGCCCCTTGCTGAAAGGTCTTTCCTTTGCACCCCATTTTCTGTCATACCACTCTTTTTACCTCTTTTGTCTTGAGTCAATTTTCTTACTGATTTCTTCCTGATTGATCACCAGTTCAAATGGCCTATGCCCAGTGGAGAGGCTAGGTGTAGTGTGGTAGGACCAAAGCATGTCTCTCAGCGCCACTTCGATAGCAGCGCCTGATTTGACCGCTAGTTGGATACACTTCTTCAACATTCGATTAGCCCTCTCTACTTTGCCATTGGCCTTGGGACAGTACAATGGGGTACGTATGTGCGTTATGGACATGTCCTTCAGAAACTCCCTCATCTCCTCCGACACCAATTGAACACCATTGTCTGTGATCAATGTGGAGGGTATGCCCTCCTTCGAAAACACTTTGCTCAAACATTCTATCAACGATTTGGTGTTGATATTGTTCACAAATTTGTGGGTAATCCAATTAGAGTAATAGTCTATAAGCACTAAGATGTACCATTGCTGTGGTCCCTTAACCCTTATGGGGCCAGTGATGTCAAATCCTAATTTGTCCCATGGAGACCTTGGGATCTCAACAGGAATAAGTGGGGATCGCCTGATACATCTTGATTTATCGCTTACCCCACACGCATAACAATCCTTCACCTTCTCTTCCATACTTACATCCATACCTGGGAACCAATATTCAGATCTCAATCTTGCCTTGCATAGGCTCCTGCCCAGGTGCCCCTCGTGGGTAAGGTCAATGATCTGACTTCTTAACCCCTCTGGAGGAACTATTCTGCCTGACTTGAGGAGATACCCTCCTACAATAGACAGTTCATTCCGTACATTCCAATAAGGTTGAATGCCCTCTGGTAGGACTTTGCATCTATTGGGCCACCCTTTAATAACCCATGTTTTAACTTTGCTAAGGGTACTGTCCTGTTCCATGAGATAGTCCCACTGTTCTTTTGTCATAGCTGGGAGTTTAACTTCCAGGACACCCTCCCTGCCCATGACTTCTTCCTCTTGTCTTTCCACTGGGGACCTTGATAAAAAATCAGCTACTTTGTTCTGTTGGCCCGGAACGTATATTGTCCTGAAATTGTAGCCTTGCAAACCTAGAACCCATTTAGCAATGCGGGGAGTCATGTTTTCTAAGACCTTATTGCCAAACAAGAAGACTAAAGGTTTATGGTCAGTGCACACCTCGAATGGCAAACCTCACACGTAGAAACTGAAATGTTTAATTGCCCAATACACCGCCAACACCTCCTTCTCTATTGTAGAGTAATTAGACTCAACCCCAGACAAAGACCTTGAAGCAAAAGCAACTACTTTCACCTCGCCACCAATCCTTTGTGAAAGCATGGCTCCTATTCCTTTGCCACTTGCATCCGTAGTAATAATAGTGTCTGTTTTTTACATCAAAGTTGCCTATAAATGGTGCTGACACAATTGACTCCTTTATGTTTTCAAAAGCCTGTTCCTGAATTTCCTCCCAAACAAATGGCGTGTCTTTTTTTAAGATTTCTCTGAGGGGATGTGCTAACATCGCAAAGTTCTTAATGAATTTAGCCATATATTCAGCCAAGCCCAAAAACGAGAGAACTTCTTCTTTGCATGATGGAGTAGGTGCTCTCCTCACTGCTTCTACCAGATCAATTTTAGGCTTTATCCCCTCCTCCGAAATGGTGTGCCCTAGATAGTCAACTGGGGTTACACCCACTTTACATTTGCTCTCTTTCGTGGTGAACCCTACATCCCTTAACCTTTTGAGTACTCTCCGAGCATTCAAATTATGTTCACTGTCACTCGAACCATAAATCAAAATGTCGTCCTGAAAACCCATCGATTTAGGACAATCTCTTAACACATGCTGCATTGCTCTTTGAAACTCTGAAGCCGCTGACGCCAGCCCAAACGGCATTCGTAAAAATTTGTAGTTGCCAAATGGGGTGGTGAAAGCCGTCAATGGTTGAGAATCAGGATGGAGTTTCATTTGGTGGTAGGCCGATGAGAGGTCGAGTACACTAAAAAACTTAGCGCCTTGCAACGTTCTCAACATCTCATGTATCCTAGGTAAAGGATGCCTGTCCACCACAATGTTGGTGTTCAATGCCCTTAGGTCCACACATAGCCTAATGCTCTTCCCCCCATCCTTACTCGTTATGACAATGGGCGCCAACCATGCTGAACATTCAATCTCCTGTATGACCCCTTGTTTGACCAATTCTTCCAATTCCATTCTTAAAGGTTCTCGCATCAATAAGGGGATCGAACGTGTTTTGTGCACCACTGGTGTGGCTCCCACCTTGAGCTCTATTTTATGCATGTAGTTTTTAAGTACCCCCAAATTTTCATTAAAACTTCAGGAAATTCATTTACCAAATTAGACCCCACCACCGGGGGATCAATAAGAAGAACCTGCTCCTGGTTATTGGGGTCGAGTTTAATTCCCAATTCCTTCTGGTGTTTCCACCCTAATAAACTAGAGCCCTCCCTGGTTACGTAAACTTTCCCCGCTGTGTGCCTGTCTTTGAAAGATATTCTCATTCTTACCATTCCTTCCAACGGAATGGGCACTCTATTGTAACCCGAGGGAGCGATATCCGCTGTCTCTAGTTTGAGGTTGTGTTTAGAAAACTTCTCATAGAACTTGTTCTTATCTACTAGGGTAAAAGGAGAGCACGGGTAACTAATGTAATGCCCTGGTAGAGACTCGGGGTACAAGGAATCGGCGTCTAAATTTAAGACCAGTCACCCCCACTGTCCTTAACACCTCACCGTAAGAGATGACACAGTTAAATCCACTTAAAGAAGACTCCCGTCGTCATTGGACATCCCAAATTCATCAATCGCCAGCAAGTCGAAATCTTTACAGGGGAGGGTGCAGCGCTGTCCCTGTCACAGCCACAGTTTCCCTCGTCGCCAAAATGAAGTAACTTCTTTACTCAGGTTAGTGTAGATTTCTTTATTCAGTCAAAAGGTTAACTGCACCCTCTGCTTGCTGGCAAACAGTACACCTGGTGAAGGCAGGCTGTCAACATTCCAAGGCTGCCTTCATGTCAACATTATAAGCGTTACCAGTATACAGGGTAGGAGGGGGTGGATGGAATGTACCACGTGACAAATTATAACACTACCGTCACAGATTGCCACATGAGTTCTTCAAACACAGAACATGAGTATCTATTATAAGTAACATCTAAGGAACAGAGTAGCGGTCAAAAACCATTGGCAGCAATATTACAAAATCTGCTGACTGTTGGAAAACGTCTTCCACTTAAACATATTTGCAAGACTTAATGAGTCACCACTTTTATTTCTCAATGCTCAAAAAACCTTTATTATGGGTGCCATCTTGGAAAGGGCTAGTATTGTAATTATCAAGCACTATCTTGGTAAGGGCATCCCATCCACAATAATATGTGCTTCTAATTCTTTATAATGACAGCATCTTACTACCTTCATAAGAGGAGTAGCACAGAGATAAACTATTAAATAATAACTTGCCCACAGGCATCACAAGAACTCATATGACTTGGAACCAGATGATGGAATAAAGAATGATGAAGGTGTCAGACAAAACCTTACCTTCTGCTGTTTCCAGTAACTAGGGTTTGGTTTGAGTTAAAATGACAGAGACAGTACCTAGCTGGGTATATGGATAGATTTCTGTTTGGACCAAGCAAATGCAATGAATTGATTACATTATGTCTGTTGATTGATTATATAAGCATCTTGAATTGTTTCATTTGGTTACAAAAATGCAGGGCAACAAAGAATAAAGATGTGTGCTGGGGCATGGACATCTTTAGTCTTGACAGTGTCAAGTGGTATCGGTGCTAAATAGATCTATTAATCATAAACCAGTCTTCTTGCAGAGCTGAACTAAAGGGTAAGCAGCACTGCGGGGGAGCGGAAGCAGCACTGCGGGGGAGTGTGGTGGGGAAGCAGCACTGCGGTGGAGTGTGGGGGGAAGCAGCACTGCGGGGGAGTGTGGTGGGGAAGCAGCACTGCGGGGGAGTGTGGTGGGGAAGCAGTACTGCGGGGGAGTGTGGGGGGAAGCAGCACTGCGGGGCGGGGGTAGAATCCGCATACTAACTCTGCTTATGGGCCACCTTAGACAGGGTGCAGAGGAAGTCATCTGAGGTCTTAGGGACCTGTGGGATGAACTCCAGCAGATAAGAAAAAAGCTTCTCATCTGGCTGATACACTCTGTCAGGTTACAGGTCTAATAAAAATGAATGGACCCAAGAGGGAGCATAACCCCCAATCATAAATCTGCTGGTGTACGTCTGCTTATCTCTTTCTCTGAGCGAATAGTCTACTTCTCTGCTTCATGTACATTGTTGTTACTTTCCTCTTTTTTCTATCTCGTCCCTTCTTCTACACTGTTACCTCTCCATTATTTAAATGTGTTGTTTGCATGTGCACAGGTAAATGTATGCACGAGTCCCTGCCCTTGGTGAAAGTGTTTTCTGAATAAATGAAACCTCAAATGAATAAGTAGCCTGGCAAGCATTTCCCACATTACGCTGATGAGAAAATGCTTGAATTGTGATAGGGGAAACCATAATATTGGACAGATTGGCTGTGACCCTCCCCATGCAGCTTGCAGGAGCACCACACTCCTACAGCAATTAACTAACATGAAACCTGGTTTCCAGACACACTCTGATTAGGTCTTATAGGGACAAATCTTGAATCATGCATTTGGAACCCTACTTGGCTGCCTGGTAATGATTTGTACAAACGTAGGTCAACCTGTAGTCCGCTCCTGTTGCTGATTGGACTTGTTCATCTACCTTTCCACGTGTTACAATTCCAACAGTAACAATGTTCCTTGCTCGCCTTTCCAAAAGATGATTTGTGGTTATTGTGGTATTCCTCATAAGTATGGTTCATTGGTAATCACAGCTGTGTCCTGAGCTGGCACAGCTGTGGGGGTCACTATGGTGTCACATGCTGTGGGTTTCCATGGTGACGGAATGTGATGACTTGAATATACCGGTCAATTGGAAGGAGTCCTGCTTCTGGATCTTCTGTGAATAAAGGAACATGAATCTTTATCTGCTCTCCTGACTCTTTGTGCCCACCTGCTCATGGCAAGAAGATAACCTGGATTGCTACAGTTATTCTGTTTTGCTTGAGCTTTCCTAATCTTGATAATTTTTTGACCAGGTTACCTACAGTAGGAATAATAGCAGTGTTCCAGGGTTGTAGGATTAACTCATTAAAAACATGACAATTTGATGGATCAATATTCAACAGAGTTTATTACATTTTAGGTCTTTTAAATCATGTAGAAATCAGTTCCATTGATGAACTGCGGTTGAACACTTAATTTCCCAGAATCCAGTTTAGTTTGAGACATTTCCAAACGACATGGCCCTTAGTGCCTCTCAGCTTATCATTGTGTGCATATGTGTATAAAGCTAAACAATAGCACCCTATCTTGTACCTATGGAAGAGTATTCATTTTCTGCACAACGTCATTAGTATCTCTTACAAAAGTTGTAATGTTTGACTCTTGTGGCACTAGAAAGCTTTCTGAGAAACATTTTCTGTGAAGAACATTCTGTAAAATGCCCACGAATGGACACCTCTACATCTGCAGCACAAATCATGCTCTTGTAATTGAACGTACTTTGTGAACTCAGATGAGATCAAGCAAGGTAGGTACATGCAATTTCAAAATGTGTAATTCTAAAAGTGCAATTCAGGTCACAGAACTACAGAGAATAGGAGACGGCTGTAAGCGGGGACAAGGAAGGAGACAGGATACACAAGTGAGAGCAAGGTTTGATCAAAGTGAGGGATCGACTGCTATCTGACAGCAAGTCTTTTAGTGGCTTAGGGAACACCCTTTGGACTAACATCAGTAGATTGCTCTGAACAACAGTACCATAGAGCAGCCATAGTTGGGCCTGCGGTTACAGAGACTGTTGTACTTAGTGCAAGATGGATTGAGACAGAGAACAACACTGAGACAGGTAAGATTCCAAAGGACCTGGGTGCAACAACAGAAGTCTTTCCCTTACCTGATCAAAATAGAGACCAAGCCAGAGGTCACTCTGTAAACTGATATGGACTGGCACAGACAGTGGACAGAATTTGGAATGGGCAGGATACCCAGTAACTAGAATGCAGGACAGACATGACAGCAAGGAGACAGAGAGAAAACCAAGACACGGAACTATGAACAGGACTTCAGAAATCAAGAACAGGAATAGAGGGATGAAGAGAAACCTATACCCAACAGGGACTGGAACAAGTGGTGCCCTGCTGGCACACGGAATAAACACAGGAATTCATAACAAGGTGAGACTGAGCTGAGAGGAAAACACATAAAGCACACTGCTGCACAGGGCAGCTATAGAAAAGCAGGACACTGCAAAAAAGCTGTAACAGGAAACAGGAACTTCTGTCAGGAATTCAAAGGTTCAGCCGTGCAGGCAACTGGATAAGAAAGCAGGAGCTCCCAGTCGCTGCAGTTGAAGCACACATTCTGAAATCAGAAGCCAGTCTTAAATCCCTCCTCCCAGCAGCACAGGGTAAATGGAACTCAGAAGAGGTGTGAGCTAGCTGCAGCACAGTGCAGGTGAAAGCAGTTTATGTCCCTTCTCTAGCTCTCTGACTGAAGGAGTGCACTGACGTTTCGGGAAGCAACCAGTGGGCAGAACAAAACTCTTGAGTGAAACAAGGATCAGATCTAGTTTCTGAATATGGCAGCAGTTGATGCAAGGGGGCACATTGGCATGCCAAAAATGGTAACGGAGAATTCAGAATATTATAAGATTCACCAAAAGGCTCCTCTGCAGTTCTGACACTCTGTAAGGCATACAAGTACCACAATGCATTAAGAGATGGTAAGTAAACCCTGAAATGGAGTCTAGAGTGGATCTGATTTCCCAGAGGATTTCCAAAGTCTTGAATGAAGAGTGGAGTGAAGCACATGTTCCAAACTATTGTTCACAATGGCAAAAGGGTCACAGAAGATCTTCAAGGAGCGCCACTCAAAGGCAGTATTGATCATTTACTGACATCACGTTTTTGTATTCGCTTGCAGCCAGTTAAAAGATACTCATGTTCAAATGCTACATTTTTCCAATAATTCATTTTCAAAAATCCTCCATTATAGCCTGTGAACCCAAAAGCCCGTGGAACCTTTGGCTGAGTGAAGAATAGGAACTATCTTGCCTCTAAATTTACCATTTCAGATGACAGGAGTATGTTGATTCTAAAAGGAGCGGAAGGTACAGGAGAAAGGCAGAAACGATTGGTGGCCTTCTTGCAATTTGTTTTCGCTCACCATAGTAAACTGAGTATACACCAGCTCATGAAAAAGAGAGTAAGCAAACATATTTCAGGTGACAAAAGGCAACAGGTATACGATGCTGAGCAGTGTCAGCAAGCCAAACACATATGAGAATTGTGCATCTAGTCTGTTTCTTTTGTTACATGGCATCTTTCGTCGGACAAACACAGGGGTGCCTGTCCTTGCAATGTTGGCCCAAGGTCCAATTCAGAGTAGTTTGGTGTAGGTGAGCTCAGCCATGCCGTCACGGATGTAGCGGAAGTATTCCAGACTGGTTCGGTGGATCTTGCACTGGTACTTTCCGCAGGACTTGACGTATTGCAGGAAATGGGGTGCCCCTGGGAAGATGACGTTGTCCGCAAGGATGATGGTGCCCTCCTGCAACAAGTCGTTCTCCTCAAGCAGCTGCAGGTCACGGAGGTAGAATCGCTTCCAATGATCCATGAAGACAAAATCAAGTTTCTGCACCCCGTGCTTCTCCTTCAGCTGGGGGATCACCTCCTCTGAGGCGCCAACGATGAGCTCCACCTGCCGGATCATACCATCAGGAGAAAGAAAGCGGGGGACAGAAGCAACAAGTTCAAGATTATCGCTGCACTGTCACAAACAATGCACTGTGCTTCACCCATCACACACAGCACTGGTACCAAATTTCTACCTTATAACCAAGAATCCCAAGAATTGCCAATAAATCCATAACAATATCATTTTGAAATGGGCATGTACCAGACATGACCTGCACAGCTATCAGTGGATGGAGTGGTAGGTTGTTTCGGCACCAAACATCTTTAAAGATAAAAGGAACATGGGTGATAATCATTAGTAAAAGAAAACAAGCATTTACAATGCAATGGTCTCGGCAATATTATAGGTAGAGCTATTGGTATTGCTCATTATTTTTTTATTATTTTTGTATCCCTAAATAAATGGCATTGTCATTTCTATTGGCATTAGCTTTTTTTGTGCATATGTGATACCTATTGCATTAGCAGAGAGAGAGTGAGGTAGTGAGATACAGAGAGAGAGTGAGGTATTGAAATAGAGAGTGAGGTAGTGAGATAGAGAGTGAGGTAGATAGAGAGTGAGGTAGTGAGATAGAGAGTGAGGTAGATAGAGAGTGAGGTAGTGGGATAGACAGTGAGGTAGATAGAGAGTGAGGTAGTGAGATAGAGAGAGTGAGGTAGTGAAAGAGTGAGGTAGTGAGGGAGAGGGATGTTGTGAGGTAGTGATATATAAGCATAGAGTGATGTTGTGATGTAGTGAGATAGAGAGAGAGGTAATGAAAGAGAGAGTGAAAGTGAGTTAGTGAGATAGAAAGAGTGAGGTAGTGAGATAGAGAGTGATTGAGGTAGTGAGTGAGAGAGAGTGAAGTTGTGAGGTTGTGAGCTAGAGAGTGAGGTAGTGATGTTTTGAGAGAGAGAAGTTGTGAGATAGTGAGGTAGTGAGATAGAGTGGAGTAGTGAGGTAGCGAGAGTTATGTAGTGAGAGAGAGTGAGGTAGTGAAACAGTGATGTAGTGAGGGAGAGGGATGTTGTGAGGTAGTGAGATGTAAGCAGAGTATGTATAGTATGCATATGTTAAAAAAAAATTGTAACATTAGGCACCAATCACTCTCAAGTAAGACCTAAAGAGGCAGCAGCAGCAGCCCCGTGCCGTCGTGTAGGCCGTGGCTGTAAATCAGGGTCTATTTTGACATTCTATGTCAGGGCGGAGCGCGCGGCTCGGCCTGCACCGCCGCTGTTCACCCCACGCATGACCTGATCACCCCATAGTCTACTGGCATGCTTGGCTTTTCTGCGGTGTCAGCCATTAGACATGTTATGTTGAGATTTGCAAGTGTCAGAATATAAAAGAAAAAAACTGAGACTGGATGAAATGCTGGAGTGGCGAAGTTGACAGTGCGCTCGTAAGTTTTCCGGGGGTTAGGATATTTTACAAAAGTGCCACTGTCCGCGGGAATAAAGGTGGGAACACAAGTGGGACACAGCCGCCCTCGTATCCTCCCTGGGGCCCGGGTGACGCCGCCACACATACACACGCCATCCACACCCAAGCGCCACCGAGCACGCCCACAGGTCACGTGCTCCGCTCCCATAGGAGAGAGGCGCCAGAGAAGCCCTCAACGGCAGGTGGGAAGGCTGTTAGCAGTGACTGGAGTCAACAAACTTCGAAAGGGGGGGGGGGGGAGAATCTTTTTTTCTATGTTGCCCCACGTCTCTGGAACTTGCTTCCCTGTGCCTTACGTAAGTGGCCTAACTTGCTTAAAATCAGAAAACTATTAAAAACAGAGCTTATTAAAGATTGAGCGCCCTCACAACTTCCTCGCTTCTATCCGCTGCTAGCGCAGAGATACCCCTGCCGGGGTGATTCCAGCACTTTATAAATTCCTCATTCATTTTTAGTAGAAGTACCAAGGAAGGAAACACAGTCTGCTCTATACACCCACATCAGCAGCAAATCGCTAAAGCTTAGTTATTAAGACGTTTTGCATTGGTTCAATGAATGGTGAGTGAACTGAAAACAATCATTGGTAAAGGCAATAGGTCTCGGTTTAATGATTTAGGAAGCAAGTAGGAGCAGAAAAAGGATGGTCGAAGAAAGCCAATGATTTAAAGGGGCGGATCACAAGCCTGTCCAAAATGCTTACTATACAAACTAACATCTCCTTAAGAAGTCCCAGCTAGTCACGGGTGCCTTTATGAGATTGAAATTATCACTCAAAACGAGCCGACGCTGTATGCCGACCTGGCGATAGTAAACAGAGTTAATGTATTTAAATAGAAGGGCCACATAATGGTCACTTAAGGGGCCGACAACCTTTCGTCCTTCGTCCCAATGATGTCAAAACCTACATCACCGCGCAAGCGCATGTCACCAACATGGAGTCGCACCTCCTTCACCGTCACGAAGACAGAGCACCATTTACCGGGCCAATGCATTATGGGGCATGATCGGGTCGGCTCGCGCGCTATGTACACGTTACACAACTCGATTCGGTGATAAGGGTAACACGCTCACCTCCTGCACTACCGCCGCTGGCTTCTGCTCCCCGGCTGCCGCCGCTCGTCCTCCTCTTTGTCCTGGGCATGTTCGGCGCGCTGTGCCGTGCCCGGTGCCTGGCAGAGATCAGCCGATAGACGAACACTTTTTACTAAACCGCCTTTCGGGTATAAGATTCAAGTCTCCTAACGGTAGAGGCGAGCAACGGCGGGCAGAACAGAAGCAGGACCAGGAGAAGCCGATGAGAGCCTGTGAACGAAAACGATGCATCTTCCCTCTGAAAACCTAGGGCTGAAGGCGAGCTAAGCACGCGCGGGGATCTTTATAACCACCGGCTGTGGACGCCATAGGAGAGAGGCGCCAGAGAAGCACTCAACGGCAGACAAGCCCTGGGGTCATGGAGGGCGGGCACGCGACCCCTGCGAAAGTAAGGGGCCAAGCAGCCACCCACCCAGAGAAAGGGAAAGTCGCGGACAGAGATCTGAAATAATTAACAAATGCGTCCGGACGCCGGGACACCACCGCCTTTCTCCGAGGCGAAGCAGAAATGCCTCGGAGAAAGGCAGCGGCGTTTCCGGATTCGGGGGCGTGTTTTTCTGTTCTCTCCTCTTGCCATTGGCTGGAGGAGACAATTAGAAAAGTTGCAAAAAACACACCCCCGAATCCGAAAAGGACGGGGCCTGTTCGGAGTGACGGACCTCTTCTCCAATGGCTGGCCAGCATTCAAGAGGCCAGCCAATGGAGAAGAGGGGAGAAGAGGGGCGGGTTCAAGCCCCTCTTCTCCAAGTCATTATATCTCGCGAGCGAGACTGCTCAAGCGCAGCCTTCGCTAGCCGAGACCTAAAAAGGGTGGTAGTATTTGTAATAATTGGGTAAAGACAATAGGTTTCATTATTTTCACATAAATCACTGTGGAATCATTAAAGGACATTCTTTTGGTCTCCATAGCCCAAGGCTGCCTAATAAATGCCATCACATGCACAGATACTTTGCACCACGGTTACGAAAGAAATACCGTCCGCTGAGGTATATCTTTGAATAAGAGGTGAGTTACATAAAGTAATCTGTTTCGAATTAAGGAGGTTTTGTTTCTATCCAGTAGAGTAAATTACATTGTCAGGAAGACGAGACAGTGGTGTGTCCCCTGATAAGGCTAGGATTTTTGAGCCACAAACTCAGGGGTTGTGGTCCCCCTTCAGAACCAGCCTTTTTTATTATAGATCCCAGGGTGGAAACAATTTCAGTGTCCCCTATGCTGCTAGTGAGTGAATCAAAGCTACAGGGGGCCCCTTTTGGGTTCACAGGTACGTCCCTGAGGATTAGTTCAGAGCAGTGACTGGCCTCTAAAATATATATATATTTATATATATATTCACTGAAAAAAACACAGGTTTCAGTGACGTTATAGTTAGTTGGACATTTCACTCGTACAAAACAAGAGAAATTCGGCCGTTATAGTTAGTTAAGCTAACTATAACTCGCGCCCCCGCAATCCACTGCTGATGACGTCACACATTATATCATTCATGACATGGTCAGTGACATCACTGATGACATCTCAAAAGGGACCTTCAGTATTCACAGGGACTTAATTCCCTAACTTAAAATGCGCCAGGGGGCACGTTTGCAGAGTCATGCAGGGAGGAGGCGGGGCCTCCGGCGAGTTGCCGGTTACTTTTTATTTTATTTTATTTTATGGGAAGGGGGCTGCCTGGTCTCCCTTCCCTGTGCCACTTTTGGCCCCCGGGGACCCCATCCCCTGGGGACTGGCACCCTTGTTTTTTTTAATTAATTTTTTGGGAAAGGGGTCTGCGTGGCCCACCTCCAGAGGCCAATTATGGCCCCAGGGAACCCATCCCCCGGTGCCGGCCTTTCTGTTTTTTTTTGTAAAATTATAACTGCAGGGGAGGGGGACCGCGTGGCCCCCTTCCAGGCCCCTTCTGGCTCCGGGGATCCCATCCCCCGGGGCCTAGCCCCTTCGTTGGTGACTGTGGGGGTAGCCCCAATGCCCCCACGGTCCTGCCGGCTCCCCGCTTCCTGCGGCATTGGCTTTGCTTTTGCACAAGGGGAGCTGCTGACATGCAGCTCCCCTTGTGCAAAAGCAATTCTGCTTTGGCCCCCCGCCCCAAGCCCCGGGAACCGCCACCTCCCCAGGGCATTTAATTATTTGGGGGGCCTTGCGGGCCCCCCCAAGTCCTGTGGACCACCACCTCCCCAGGGCTACCTGAGTTAAATGCGGGGGGCTGCGAGGCCCCCCCGCAGCCCCAGGGACCACCACCTCCCCTGGCTACATTCAAAATTAAAATGTGGGGGGCTCGAGCCCTCCACACTGCCGCATCACCACATCCCGGGGCTCTAAACACAGGGGAGAGGGGCCGCGCAGACCCCTCCTGGAGCCCTTGATGGCCCTGGGAACCGCCCCCCCAGGGCAGGCTCCTGCAATGTCCCGGGGTGCCCATCCCCGGGACATTGCCGTTTGCTATGGCAGGGCGGGAGCACGGCTCCCGTACTGCCATAGCAAACTCTGCTTTGGTTTTGGAAGTGAGAGCAGCTTCCAAAAACCAAAGCAGAATTGCTTTTGCACAAGGGGAGCTGCATTTCAGCAGCTCCCCTTGTGCAAAAGCAATGCCGGCTACCGCAGGAGGCTGGGAGCCAGCGGGACCGTGTGGACTATGGGGCTCCCCCCACGGTCCCCAACGGAGAGGCCAAGCCCCGGGAGATGGGGTCCCCGGGGCCAGAAGTGGCCTGGGAGGGGGGCCACGCTGCCCCCATCCCCTGCAATTATAATTTAAAAAAAATAAAACGGAAAGGCCGGTCCCGGGGGATGGGTTCACCGGGGCCATAATTGGCCTAAGGAGGGGGGCCGCATGCCTTCCCTCCCAAAAAAAAAAAAAAGGTTGGCCAGGCCCTGGGAAGGGGGTTCACGCAGCCACCCTCCCATAAAATAAAAAAAATTAAAAATTAACGGGCAACTCGCCGGAGGCCCCGCCCCCTCCCTGCATGACTTTGCAAACGCGGCCCCTGGTGCGTTCTAAGTTAGGGAATTAAGTCCCCTTGAAGGCACCTGGTGGGCTAGTTCGCCTCCAGGGACCCTCAGTATTCATGAGGACTTAATTTTCCAACTTACAGGGGGCGCGTTTGCAGAGTGGTGGGGAAAGGGGGCGTGAGGCGTGGCCTTTGTCCACCTCTCAGCAATCCCACTGTGTGGGGCTTACTGGAGGTAAGAGGTAGGCTAGTTGGTCCCTAAAGGACCCCCAGGACTTCAATCCCCTTCAAAGAACGCGCCAGAGAGCGCGTTTGCAGAGTGGTGGACAAATGGGGAGTGGCCTGCTATGAGAATTTAGCAATCCTGCTGTGTGGGACTTACTGGAGGTAATAGGAGGGGCAGTTGGCCCCCAAGGTTGACCTTGGGGGCCAACTACCCCTCTTGTTACCTCCAGTATGTCCCACACAGTGGGATTGCTAAGACGTCTTCAGAGGACATGTCCCCTTTTCTCCACCACTCTGCAAATGCACCTCCTGGCAGACTACGGGATGGGTATGAAGTCCAATTTACTCCTAAAGGACTTTGGGTGCCAATGAGCCCTCCTAGTACCTCCTCTAAGTCCTATGCAGCGGAATTCCTGAGCGCTGGTCGGAGGCCCAGCACCCTTTCTCCACCATTATGCAAATGTGACTACTACTTAAAGAAGCATCTTTCTGCACCTCTGTGTGGTGAGGGAGTGAGAGTGGTAGGGTCTGTGAAAAATCTGGGGTGAATACTTAAAAATTTCCTGGCTAGTGGAAAAAAAAATTGATTCACTTCCCTAGCTAGAAATATTAAAAAGGGGAAAATGTGGTGGTTACTAAAATGAAATGACCCAGATTTTTCACAGACCCTACCACTCTCACTCCCTCACCACACATAGCCTATTTTCATCGAAAAGTGCTCCCACATATTCGTAGGTTGTAGCACGCCACGCCCCGTAGAGGAACGGGAAGACCCCAATGATGAAACATGACACTAAGGGATTCTTAGTGTGTGAGGGGTATTTTAAAAACACCTAGTGCTGTCACATGACATTTCATGGATCACTATTACACTTTTTTCTAAATCACTATAAAAACAAAAATTTATATTTGTAGGGTAAAATCTTATTGTTTCTAAGAAATTTGTACAGGAGGTAGATTCTATCTGTAAACCTCTTCAGTCCCTCCCCCACTTGTTATTTTCTATAGTTAGAAATTAGCATTTAAAAAACCTTTGAAATTCACAGAAAAAACCACAGGTTTCAGGGATGTTATAGTTAGAAATTAGCATTTAGAAAACCTTAGGAATTCACTGAAAAAACACAGGTATCAGGGACGTTATAGTTAGTTGGACATTTTACTCGTACAAAACCAGAGCAATTCGGCCGTTATAGTTAGTTAAGCTAACTATAACTCGCGCCCCCGCAATGCACTGCTGATGACGTCATATTACATCATTCATGACATGGTCAGTGACATCACTGATGACATCTCAAATGACATCACTGATGACATCCTTTATGTGATAATCTGATGCACCTCCTCATACCCTAATATAACCTTTGATACATCCACTCTAAAATACAGACTACCATTTTCAAAACCATAGACACAGCAATTTTTTTTGTAAAACTGGTTTTTATTGCAGAACAATAATATCAGCAGCATACATTCTTACTTTGCCTGCATCGCTTTTATCAATGCCATATGTCCCGTGGCCATTTAGACAGCCGTACACAGCTCATGAGCCCACATCCCGGAGGCCGGGCAGCGATGTTCAGGGTATCATTATACTGAACTATATTTTGAACTTTACTTTTGCCGCTAACACGGTAGGGTGGCTACGTTCCGCTTTAGAGTTTTCTTCCTCCCCGTCCCCCGCCCCAACACTGCCCCTCCCCCATCCCATTCCCCTGTCCCCCTCCCTCCCTCCCCGCCGCCCGTGCCCACGCCCGCGACTGCGACTGTTCCCGGTCCTCGCATTTAGTCTGGGGTACAATTCAGAAGTACATAACTATTCACTGTGTTTGTGTGGGTGGAATGCTCCGGGGGACCCCCTCGGGCTCGGATGGCGTCCCGTCCTCCTCCATCACACTATTGCGCAGGGCCTGCACCAATCCCTCCCATGCCGTGGCCGCCGCCAGCGCCCTGTCATCAGCCTTGCGAGTCGCTAGTTGGTATCGAAGCGTGCTTTCACTCGCCACCCATTTCTGTAGCTCCTTGGCCCACCTCCAGTGTGTGGGGCCCGCTTTTGACTTCCAGAGTCTCGTCACCTCCCTTTTAGCTAATAGGAGGCCCATGTCGATAAATCTACTTGTATTCTTGTTTTTGGGTGTGTGAGGAAACCAGTGTAGGACACAAACCGCCTTGGTGTATTGTAAGTCCCTGTCCGTCACCTCGGTCAGCGTTTCGCCTACCGCCCTCCAGTAGTCTTGCAGGTGAGGGCAGTCCCACAGCATATGCCCCAGCTCCGCTCCCACCGTTCCACACCTAGGGCACGCCGCATCTGCCACCCCGAAATACTTCCCAAGGTTACTCGGTGTAAGGTAGGCCCTGTGGAGGATATAAAAATGTATCAGCTGAAAGCGCGCGTTTCTGGTACTTTTCCGAGCCCGCTGCACTAGCCCCGCCCACGTAGCGTCAGGGATCTCAGTCTGCACTTCCAGCTCCCATTTCGCCTTTAGTGCCGCCAGCGGCCGCAGAGTCTCACGCAACATTCTGGAGTACAGACAAGTCACCGCCTTATAAGTGCCAGCAGACATCATGGTGTACTGGCAGGCTGCGGATGTAGTGGGTTCCAAGAGCCCCGCTCCCCAATGCGCCTGCATCGCACTCGTCACCGCCGCATGCATCAGGTAGTCTCCCCTCGGAAGGTCGAAGCGCTCTTGCAGCGTTTGGTAAGGCACCAGCGCTCCCTCTTCGTATAAGTCACCCAACATTTGGAGGCCCGCCTCCTCCCACACCTGCAATCCCGACCAGTCTCCTCCATGCGGGAGCGCCGTTACCATTCCCAGTGGGATCTCCGGCGCATACGGTCGCCGCACCCCGGCCCGACGTTGCGATCGATTCCAGCATTGCCGGAACGTCTGCTCCTCCAGAGATAAGTCTCTGATAACCAGCCTCTGCTGCAGCGTAATATACGCCAGTACATGTCGGGGGGTACCCTCCTCCCTGTCTTGCTCCGGCCCCCGGTATACTCGCGCTACTTCCTGCGTAAAAATCTGTAACTGCGCTGCCAGGTAATAAGGTTCAAAATCAGGCACCGCCAGGCCTCCTTCGTCTTTTGGCCGGGTCAGGGTCGCCATCGCAACTCTGCGCCGTCCCGTGCCCCACAAGAAAGAGACTAATAACGATCGCAACTGTCGGAAAACAGAGCCCGGTATCCACACTGGGAGCGTGCGAAAATAATACAGAAGCCGCGGTAATGCAATCATTTTCAGCAGCGAGACACGCCCCGTTACCGAGAGCGGGAGGGTGGACCAGAAGGACATGTTGCCCTTCAGTGCCCGGATACAGCGCCCCACGTTGCCTTCCAGCATATCCGCGGCAGTGTGGTATATGTGTACTCCGAGGTATTTAAGGCAGTCAGGCTCCCAAGTGAGCAGTGGCCGGACCGCTCGACGCGGCTCGCCGCGTCGCAACGGGTACAAGCAGGTCTTGGACCAGTTCACCCGCAGCCCAGAAAGCCTGCCAAATCGCGCAAGGAGCCGCTCCGCTCCGTCCAGTGCCTCCGCCGCATTCTCCAGGAACAGGAGCAGATCATCTGCATATAAGGAGATGAGTTGCGGGGCCCCTCTATAATCCAACCCCCTATAGTAGCAGCCTGTTCTGGCCTCCGCCGCGAGGGGCTCCACTGCTAGTGCAAACAAGAGTGGGGAGAGCGAGCATCCCTGCCTGGTGCCCCGGCCCACGCAGTACTGGCGCGATACCAGGGGTCCCACCCGCACCCTTGCCACCGCCAAGCCGTATAGGACCTTCGTCCAACCGATGTACCCCTCTCCAAGGCCGAAACGCCGCATGGCTTTGTACAGGTAACCCCACTCTAGGCTATCGAAAGCCTTCTCTATATCTACGGATAAGACGAGTGGTGTTCGAGCGTTCACCTGCGGATCCCCCATCAGGCGAACAAGTCGTCGGATGTTAGCCGTGGTGCTCCGCGCGGGGATGAACCCCGACTGGTCCCTGTGTATCAGTCTCGGCATGTGCCTCAACAACCTAGCCGCCAGTATGGTGCTCAGTATTTTATAGTCCGTCGTCAACATCGACAATGGCCTATAAGAAGCGGGGTCCTGTCCGTCCCTCCCCGGCTTCAGTAGTGGGATCATCAGGGCCTCACACATAGATTGGGGCAGCCTACCCCTCGTCTTGGCCTCCTTATAAACCTCCTGAAGCCGCGGGCCAACTTGTCCAAGTATCTATCATAAAATTCTATTGGCAGGCCGTCTAGGCCCGGGGTTTTATTTCGGGCCATCCGGTTCACTGCCCCTCTGATTTCCGCGAGGTCAATATCTCCGCCTAGGGCCTCTGCGTCTTCCCAGTCAAGGCGCGGCAGTTGTAATCCTTCTAGAAAGTCGTCGATGTCCTCCTCCCGTCCCTCCGGCGCGCTTTTGTAGAGTGTCTCGTAGTACGAGCCGAACCTCTCCAATATATCCATCTGGGCCGTGACCACTCCGCCTCCCTCCCTGTCTAAGGCCAAGATCGGTTGACTACGTTTGTTGGGGTTGGCCAACCAAGCCAGCAGCGTTCCCGCCCTGTCCCCCTCCGCGTGCGCCCTCACCACGTAGTTCTTATAGTCGAAGCTGCGGAGCCTCTCCACTTCGACCGCCACCGCCTCCCTCGCCTCATTCACCGCCTCTTGGAGCTCGGGGTGGCCAGGCCGCGCCATCTCCGCTGCCCTCAACGTCCCCTCCGCCTTGTCCAAGTCTTCCAACAGAGTCCGCCTTACCCCGGCATATTTCCCTATGCAATGTCCTCTAACAGCGACTTTGAAAGCGTCCCACTCTATTGCTCTAAGCGCCGTGGACCCAGTGTTCTCATTAAAGTAGTGGGTAATCCTGTCACCAAGTGCCGCCCGGTAAGGCGGGTCGTCTAGTGTTTCAGGCCTTAGCTGCCATGTTGGGATCCTCGAAATCTCGGTCATCCAGTCCAACGTCAGTAGCAAGGGGTTATGGTCGGAGAGTGTTCGCGACTGATTGTAGTACAGTCGGGGATCCCAAAAAGGTGTCCAGCCTAACATGGAGGTCATGCAGTGACGAATAATAGGAGTAGTCCCTCATTGTTGGGTGCTGAGCCCTCCAGGCATCCTCCAGGCCCCACCTCCCCTGCCATTCAAGCATGCGCTTCGCTAGCCGGTGTACCGGGGATGTCTCTAGAGGCGGGTGGGATCTATCCAGCACGGGGTCCGCTATTGAATTAAAGTCTCCCCCCAGCAGGATAGGACCCGTCAAGTAGCTGGCCAGCACTCCAGAAAGTCTCGCAAAGTATGGCCCCTGATCCGTATTAGGTACATATACGCTACATAGCACTATGTCTCGGCCCCTAAGTTTACCCTCAACCGCCACATATCTGCCCTCAGGGTCTATCGTGTGCCTAGTTACCTGGAAGGGGGTCCCCGCTCGGATCCAAATCAGAGTGCCCCTCGCAAAAGCGGAGTACGTGGTGTTAAATAACTGTCCTCGCCACCTACGCTGCAGCGCCACGCCCTCTTGCTTTGTTAAGTGCGTCTCCTGCAATAACGCAATCTGAACACCCCTGCGCAGCAAATAAGCGTGAATCTTATGTCTCCGTGCCATTGTGTGCAGCCCCCGTACATTCCATGTCACACATTTCACCATTCCAGTATTAACCATAGTCCCATGTCCAAAGCCAGGGTGCCATGCCCCTCCAAGTCCAGCCGCAGTCCGTAGCACTATCCCTCCCTCCCCCAAAAGAACCCCGTACCCCCCCACCAACTCCCCCGCCTCGAGTCCCCCCAACTACTCTCGGCCCCACCCCCCCCAGAACAGGACCTAACTTCGAAAAAGCAGCTCCCATCCAAACTGTAAGGAAGAGCAACCTCGCTCGACCACCCACCGAAGCCGCAGTCGACACTGCGGTGGCCTTAAGGGCCTCTAGGGTGCGACCCGGCACCAAGGGCGGCAACCACAATCCCTTCCCCCCGCCCCTCAATCCCCCCAGTGTCACTCACGAAAATCCAGACATTTCGGCAGCCTGATTCATCCTCAGGAGTAGCCGGGTCCTCCGACCCCTTCACTCCAGCCGTACGGGAGGGCCTCTCCTTCAGCCTTCCACTATTTCTTCCGAGGTCTGCGGAGTCACCACCGGGCCCCTGGCCCCAGTAAGTTCCGATTGGTCAGTGTCCGAGCTTGTAACACGGCTTTCCGAGCCCGACCCGCGGGTCGACTGGGTCGCTGCCGTTCCCGACAAGTCCACCACCTCCTGCAGGGCCGCCTTCCTCTCTTCCTCAGTTTGCGAGACTGTGGGCCGTCCATCTCTCCCCATAGACACAGCAATACCAGTTACTACACACCCACTCACTGATTCCTAGGTCTACACACACATCAACTCATTCACCCATACAGTCACTCATACATGCAGTCACTTATCAATACAGCACTATCATACTCACACACCTAGTCAGTCATGCAAAGAATCAATCACACTCCCATTTACTCACCTATACAGTTATACACACAGCACGTCACTTATTCATTCTGTCAGGCTCACCTGAGGTCTCTGCGGGGGCAGGAAGCAGGAGACCGATGACAATTCCCAACATCCCTCCACCACTAGTCCGCCCAACAAGGTCAAAGCAGAACAAGTGAATGGGGGGAAGAGGGGAGACAAGGGAAGGAGAAACAAGGCAGGTCCAGCGCACCTCCAGCACCTCGAGAGTCTCACTGAGATCCGAAAGGAGTCCTGCAAAGAAAAGGCTACGTTAGCAGACAGCAAGCTTAACAGACAGGGCAACTAGATGCGCAATACCAAGCTAAATGATTGTCCCCGTTATCTACCTGAACATCTCCCCTCTTCCACTGGTGTCCAAAAGGTGATAAAACTTAAATGACAGATGTGAGGCTCCTAAACATAAGGAAATAAGAACAGTAAGTGTCTACACACCATGCAATATAATAGAATGTATAGAGTATAGAAACCAATCCTCTTACCCTCTCAAAGTAAGTGTCGACATAAAATGTCGTGTGGCTTCAATATGGGTTGTTAATAGCACAACCAACGATATCCAATCATACCAAATTGTATAGGTTGTTCACATCACAACCCTATCGCTTTCTAAGGTACCTATTTGCAGCTATTCGTCATAACTAGCGGCATAGGTAGTGCGTGAAAGAAAAGACTATTCCTTCAGCCACGAGAGTCTGGGAAACACCAATTGCCAAAGAGCCACTGACGTAAGCCCCTAAACAGCCAGCAGAAGGAGCTTCATGGAAGGGACCAAACCCTCTAATGGACGCTAGCGCGTTACCGCCCCAAATTGGTGAAGGTTCCCTGACTGCGGATGATCCAGACGCAGAGTGTCCCGGATGGTTCTCGTTCTGACGGTGATGAAGCCAGGAACACCACTGATAACGATTCCCCCTCAAGGACCGAAGAGGGAAGACAGGACTCTAACGCGACGCTACTCCGCTGAAGAGCGAGACCCGGAAACGGAAGGGCTGACCCGGAAGTGACGTCTTTCCTAAACAACTAGAATGCGAAGCACCCAAGGTTCCGACGCGACTCGTTTTATACAGGCGAGGGATTAACTCCGGAGACTGCCGCGACTGCGGCTTGGGCACAGGTATGACACATACAGATAGTAACACATACTTACTTTCTTCTACAATCACTGATACAAGCACACACTCATCCATACAGGTACTCTCACAATCACTCACTCTCACATATAGACATTTATATAGTCCAACACTCACATATACTGCCTTTCACATATGTAGTTACTCACACATGTACCACTGAGACTTCCATTCACTCA